>NW_024104920.1:1446385-2892771 GCF_003945595.2 Pipra filicauda
TGCAACTCCCCCTGCCCCACAACTCTCGGGTCTGCAGGGAACACTGTGTTTCCCCAAGAAAGGAGGGGAACACACAGAGAAAATGGTTGATACTAGTCTCTCAATTTTGTCCTTCTCAGCCCCCTAAAGAACACTTTCGCCAGCTCTAGATATTCCTATTTCTGTTCTTAAGTGCTGGAAACCCTTTGCAAAGGTATTGGGATGGGTAACATGTTCCATTTCCTAGGCAAAATGCAATTAACATGCACCTTTCTCACAACGGCTGCTGGAGAACAGTTTGGGTTCAAGTTCTTAATTTTCCATTCTGTCTGAGAAGCGCTTTATAAACAATTGCCACCATTTTATTGGCAAGAGGAAGAGATTCCATCCCCTTTCTAAATCATATTTATATATCTGTGATCCACCATATATCTCTCTATCACAGCCTAAAACAACCAAATCTGAGAACAGGTAACTACATTTCCTCCTTCTAATCTGGTACAGATTTCTCTTCCTGCAGTCTGTGTGCCAATTAAAAAAAAACCACCGACCAACATTATCCTTCAAAGTTAGATAACACTCTCTAATTCTGAAGAAATTTCACTTTGATTTTTTTGTTGTTATTTATATCTATATATCTATAAATATATATAGACATCTTCAAGAATGCAAGTTCCAGATTTTGCAATTTTCATTGCTTAAGTATATCTCTGTCCTACAGAAATCATGAGCTGTTTCCAGCAAGATATATTGGTTAAAGACATGGTGGTGGCTATCTATCAGAATCTTCCATACAGCTTGACTTCCAGCTTTGTCCTCCTTGTTCACAAACCATCAGCACCTGACCCCGCACTGAACAGAGTGCACGGAGCCAGTTGTACGAGTGAACAAACTGTGCCCTATTTGTCCATATGATGAAGACGTAAAGGAACTCATCTTCCTGCTACTTGGAATGTCTCAAGTGTCAGCTTTTCACTAGTTTTTAGATCATGGTTCTGCAAGTCTAGACAGTTAACACTGAAAGAGGGAGAAAATTACTCTCTGCTTACACTAGAAACTTAACTTATCTGCTTTCCTTGTGGGAGAGTTTGCAGGACCAAGAGCTCTTCAGATCTGAACATCTTCCATAACTACTGCAGAATTATCTTCTGAAGACCAGATCATTGTTCCACGTATTTCTGAGCTTGTTAATAAGAACTCAACCATCTTTCTCAAACTCGGAAACACTTAAGAACCTTTGGGCACATCTTTTGCTGGCATAATGTGAAAGGAGCAGTGCCCATTTATTGTGGCCGTAACAAACTTGCCAGCTCATACCAGCTGAGCATTAAACCCACTGTCTTCCACTGCTGCCTCTGAAGAAGTGGCCTTTTTTCACACGTTTTAATTACTGACTTCCTACATAGAAGCTATTACCTCATAGAAAGGCCATTAACTGGCACATTCAGCACAAGATGAAGTCTTTCTGATAATTGTTCCTTGAGTTCACACTTGTGAAAATAAATATCATCAGATGATTAAATTAAACACTGCAGCCAGCCCAGCTATACACTATTTTCACTTATGATGCAGAAGGGGAGATCAAAGAGAAAGGCCCAGGTAGAGTTATCTCAACTCCTCCAAGTTTGGTTGATAGCTAGCTATTGAACATGCTAATTAGATTCCTGCCTGGGGTGTGCAGCAGAAAATTAACCCTTCCAAAATTGGGTGGTATGGCCATTTTCATGCTCTGTAGTCATCTGGATGCAGAGGGATAACTGTAACTCATCTCCTCTGTATAATAAAGCAGCACACAGTCTGATTCCGATTATGGAGACTCTCGGGCCTCCATCCCCTTGGGTATCTTGTGTGGGCGCGAGGAGAGCTGTGCCTGGGGAACATGAGGAAAGGCTGGAGGCATTCCAGTCCTGCGGGGTTTCTGCCTCCAGCTCTTCCCTTCCCTTTTGGTGAGCAGACATGCCCGTCTCTGCGGTCCTGCAGCGCGGAGCAACACGGCTCTCTTAAGCGCCCTGGCACGGGCACTGTTTAAATAGGCAGATTGTTCTGAGATGCAGTTTCGCCCAGCACTTCCCCGCTTTGCTTCCTTGGGCCGTGGAGGGCAGGAGAGGCAAGTGAAGCAGTGGGCAGCGTAGTCTGTTCCCACTGCGAGCCCGCTGTCCTCCCGTGAGCGCACACACCCACACAACCAGAAAGCTCTGCTATTCTTCTGCTAATGGGATTGGCACCGCTTAAAGCAGTCTGCGAGGGTATTGTCTGCAACCACAGCAAGAGAAACATTATTCAAAGGCTATTCAGGCCCCAAAAGAAGCGGCAGAGCAGAGTAATTATCGGAGACTCTCCATTAACGAGGGCATCTTTGCTCTTTGTCTGTGTTGGTTTAATAAGGGCCACTAATGGGGCCGGGGGAGGGGCGCACTAATGCTTCTAAACAAACCTCCTTCCCTTCCCCACCCCCGCACTGTGAGGAGAGCTGCCTTTATGGGCACTGACAGCCGGGCTGGGAGTTACCATATTGCAGAGTGACCTTCGGGAAAACTTAGTGTGAACCCAGCCGCTTTCAGCCCCATCCCCACCGAGCCGCTGGGAGCATCGTTTGGGTAGCTGTTCTCTTTATAGCCTTTCCATATTTCCCGGTGGTTGCCAGACCGTTTTGTACACCCCCCCGCCCGACCTCTTTCATGTCATCTTGTGACCCTTCATGGCTGGACACGACGGCACTGAGTGGCAGTAATGAGGGACGACAGTGCAGATTAAGTTCTCGCAGAAAAACCTGGGGCTGCTGTCCATTATCCAGCAGCTGTGACTGGGAGATGCTGCTGGGAAGGCAAGAATGGAGCCACCTCCCCTTCCCACACTCCTGGAGAAGGCAGGCTGGCATGTCTCCTACCTTCTGGCTGTGGGCACTTTTCTGGTGATGAAGAGATGGACCGAGGCAAAAGTGAGCATGAACCCCTATCCCGAGATTCCTCAGAGCCACTTGCAGGAGAATGCAGCTAAAACTCTTCTGGGGACTCCTAGACTGTCCCCATCTTCAACCACCAGTTGTAAGGGGCCAGTTTTTGAGTTTGCAATATTACAGGGTCAGATGCATGCTGGTCACTTAAACAGGGAAATGGGGACAAGAGGTCTCAGGAAAAGCAAAAGGCAGCATTCAAACAATGACCTGTAATGGTACACACAGATTTGAATAATGAACCATATAGCCTTTTCCAAGGTGTTGTGGATACAAGATTGAGAACTGCTAGACTCACTTTTAGCCAATGAGGAATCTAAGGAACAATAAAAGGAAATTATTCCCCCAAATTTGGGCAGGTCTTTTACTGAAGCCAAGCCCTGGGTACTGTGCTATTCTACAAATGATGCACTCCTAATAGATGTTTGTACCATACAACCAGTCCATGTACTGCAGAGCAAAGCAGTGCCTGTGTACCTGGATGTGTGCAGGGCAGCAGTCTCAGGAACCTCACTGATGAGCCTCTTTTGATTTTATTCCACTGAGGTATGGAATGACAAAACTCTCTGTACAGGCACCCACGCAGTCCTCTCCACTTAGGCAAATGTCCTGGTGCTAAAGGTTTATCACAAGCAGAGGAAGAAAGACATGTGGAAACTCCTCACTGCTTAAACCACAAGACTCTGGTTTGAAGAAACAGACTCCACACAGGATTCACCCTTGTTTCCTCATGGCTTGGTAGTTTTGAAATTTTCATGATTTTGGCCTTTTCCTTTCAACATTTCACCAGTAACCGCATCTCTTGTAACAAAAGCAACTTTTCATATGTGCTCCTCTGACTCATCTCTATAGGATCAAAACATCTCAGAACAATCTTGCAGGTCAAACAAAGAGCAATCACCCTTTACACACAGAGAGCTGTCACGGTGAAATTAAATAATACCTGAGGTCATTCTTGCCATGGCAGAACTAGGAAGTGAATACAGTTCTATCTCCAGAGTCTTACTGTAGTGTACCAAGATCAGTGGTATTTCTTCTCCCTCTTTTGAAATGTCTGGAGGATTACACTCCTGAAACAGAAAATCCATCCTATTTTCAGTATTTCATTCTTAATGTTAATCAGTTTTTGTTCATTTTCTTTTTTTCTTTTTAGAAGAATAATCATTAAACATACATAAAGCAAAGGATTACTAGGAGCACACAACCTGGCCTCTGATTGGTGTGGGTTTTGCTTTGTAAGTGTTTTTAAAAGTCCTCCTTCTTTGCCATCAGCAGATAATACTGTCAGCTTTGTTGCAGATGTAGACAATATTTGAACAAAAACAAAATAGCAACTCAGAAGGGAGAACTGAGGTCTCACTAATACCCAAATCAAGGGCAAATGAATGGAAGGATGAAAAAAAAAGTTGGCTTCTAACTCAGAAGAAATGGGTGCCACAGAAAAAGTCGTTGCAGCACGTAAAGGAGGGACGGCCATGGCAGACAGAGATTTGTCATGAGAAAGGGCAGTTTTGAGACCCAGCATGAAGGAAAGCTCAGTGAGCAGCTTGTGTATGGCAGGCTGAAATGAGATGGTCCTGTAGAAGGGAGGAGACCTTGCAGTCTCCTGTCTCCCAGTGACAGAGATAGGATGGGCAATGAGAGGGTGGTGAATCTATTTCTTCGAACTTCAGCCAGAACAGTACAGCTGAAGATGAGGCATCAAGTACAAAAGAGATGGAAAGAGAGCAAGTAAGGTCTTGGAAGCAAAGCTTCAGTCTAAGAGCCATCACCTTGCCCATAAGTCTTTTTCCAATCTACTCTCCTCCAGGTATAGTTCCTGCAGTGAGCAGGGAATGACTACACTGGACCTCATCAAGCCAGTTCTATTTAGATTTGCTCTTTAACACCTATAGTTTAATACAAGGATATTTCTTCCCTAGTTTTCTTTTTTTTTTTAATTATTATTAATGCTGCTAGCATTTGAGGCCAACAGACAATGACTGTAAGTGGATTCCTTCCAGGTTGCTCTACTTCACTCTACTGCCATTAACCTGTCACACTTTAAATAACTATCTAACTGGGATCTGATCTGAATCCCACTAAAACAATGAAAAGGCCTGCATTGGCTGTGCAGTTTTGGATTGTGCCCTGAATTGTGTTTGAACTCATTTAATGTGGATTTGAGCCATTTATTCAATTGCACCTGTACCTTGAAACCCAGGGGAAATTGAACAGAAAGAGGAGTAAAATATGCATTTCCAGAAAATCTTTTATGTGTGTTTGCAAGCAGAAGACATACTTGAAATATGGGACAGGAAGCAGCTATTAATCTCTGCAAGTACATCCCGGTTTAGTTCAATGCAACTTCCCTGCTTTGTCTTCGTATCCTTTGAGCTTTTCTTTCTCTACAAAGCAGGCCTTGCTTTGCCAGCTCAGCAAAAACCTGTCCCTCTAATGCCCTCAACTGGTTCTTCCTGCTCCTGCCCTCTCCTTTTCGTTCCTGCAGGCCATCGTCCTGGCCAGCAGGAGTACAGAGAGGTACCCACTCACTTAGCAGCAGGCAGACCAAGGCCCCCCAAGAACAGGGGGGACAGTAGCGATTATGTGATATTTTTGCCTGTCCAAGCAGCTGCATTTGGAAGGGTTTTAAAGGCAGGAATGCCAGATTAGGATGGTGACTTTCTGCCTTTACTCCTCAGGTATGCCATGGGGCTTCCTGTGTGAGTTTAAGCAAGCTGCTTTTGTCTCCACATCTCCACTTCCCTTTTCAGAACGGGGAATGTTGCTGTAAGGGTACATTTAAGAACACAAACTTTACACTGATAGGGACTGAGAAATTAAGCTGTTCATGAACTCATGTCCTGACCAGTCTGATGTGGCTTCTGTATCCAAACAATCAAAGGACTGCAATCACCACTGTTCAGCCTCCCCATCTTATGGGTGTATAGGCAGCCTTAAGGGATGCAGCTGAATGTTCAGTACTCTCATTTCCTGACATGTCTTTTGCGCTGCTCCACCTGCCTACAAACTCTCCCTGCCTGCCTTTGCTCCAGGCCCATCTTTCTCCTTGTCCCAGCCCCACCCAGTTTCTTGGCCTTTTGTGGCCTGTTTTGGTGCACTCCACGGTTTCTCCAGCTTCCCAGTCATAGGCATTGACCTTGTTCTGGTGTCAGGACACTGCTCACTCTCTTTGTGAAGTCTTTAATACAGCCGACAAGAGGAATATCTATGACTAGGAGAGGCAGCTCAGTGCAGAGATTCCCCTATCCAGCATCAATCCTGCCAGCTTTGGGACTGGGAGTAATAGTGACACCTCAGTGCTGAACAACACTGCACTCACCTGCCTGTGGCACCATGCCAGCAGCCATCCTGCACCCACAGCCAAGAACAGTCCCTCTGCAGAGCAGCACAACTATGTGGAGCCTCCAGCCAATTCAAGGGTCTCTCACAGGACACTGCTTGCCTGCAATGTGGATACAGCCTATGCGAGCTCCTTGCTGGGCAGAAAACGCTGTGGGAACAAAATACTGAAGCTGGAGTGAGATCAGTGAACAGATGTTATACAGCATTAACTTCCACTCCAATTCCCCTGGAAAGGTTTAGACAGAGAGTCCTGACACTGATCACGCCTAGAAGTAGTCTGAGAGGCTAAAGCTTGCACAAATGTAATTTGCTGATTCTACCATAAAAAAAAGTCTGTAACCACTGACCATTTATAGTTGTTGCTGATAGAAACTTAACTCATTTTCTCCTCAGAAGTTACAGCCAGACTTTCAGTGTCTGCCTTTGCTACAGTGACTCCTCATCTTAATCCTAATTTAATTAGCAAGTAGCAGAGGGGGGAAAGAAGTAAGATTTCATTGCTGCTGCATTCCTGAGATCTCTGGCTGATGTTTTAGCCTTTCAGTTAGATATTTAGCTGCAGTTAGATATAAGTTAAAGCAGCCTCAGGGTTCTTTTTCTCTCTGGTATGAGGAACAAGAGCATAAACGCGACCATAAATGTGTGTATACTTTCCCCATAGCTTGCAACTCCTCTACTGTCCTGAGAGCTAAAGTCCTCTTTACTTCATGTATCTATCACTATACTCATGTTCCAAGTACATCCAAGAACATGGTCAACCTGAACAGTATGTGTTATAATAGCCTCAGCCGTTTTCACTTTAACTTCTAAAGCTAGGGCATAAATAAAAAGAAGGAAAAACCACTGACAGAATTAACAGGGAATCCAGCTAAATAAAAATGATGCATTCGTGTTAATGGGGACGAACCTCTTAGGTGATTAAGGAACTTAAGTTTGTATCGGCCAGAGGAGTCTCTATAGTGTCACCTATAAGGGAATAAGTAACAGCTTTTTTGGTACTTGTTGCATCTTGTAAGAGCAAAACCCAGGCAATCTAGCTTTATGCAACTGTTACAAGATACCAAGAGAAAAACTTCACCCTCTGTACCCAAGTATACCTTGAAGACGGCTGCAGTATCTTCTATTGCACAAATTGGACTGAGCTGCAAATCAACACTTAATGTTGGGAAAACTGTAGTACTTAAGCATAGGAAACTGTGAAGTCAATGCCATTGTAATGCCTTCCCATCTTTGGCCCTTTGCAAGAGCCCCCTTGTATGGCTTCCTGAACAGCATCTATTCCAGCAGGACAGCATGTTTCTGGCAGTAATATTCCACTGAAATACTGTGACTTGCATTTGAGTGATTATTTTGTGTCATATGTAATATCCACCTGTCTAGATGGTCCTTCCTATCTGACATACAGACAGGGTTGCTACAATATTGTACTTTCCCTACCATGGTTATTCTAGTGAAGAATAGGCTAAAGGCTTTACTTTGATGCTGGCCTGACAGCACCCAAAAGCCCCTTGGAAGGACGCTGGTCCCTTCTTGCTCATGTGGAAGTAAAGAGAAAAATCATGACACTGGACGCTTCTCACCCCTGAACTGGAGAGGGTCAAAAAAGCCTCACACTTCCATCCAGTAGCGTTGCACTTGTTCATCTTGCATTAAACACTTCGCATTTACAATAAACTAAGTCAGAAGCAGAATAGTTCAGCGTGTGCAGCTAGCGGTTAGAAGCCCGCGTTGGTTCCAGCCCCAGCTCCCCTTGCCGGAGAGTGTGGCCGGGAATCACTGCCCTCTCCCGGGCAGAGCTGCCCCCACACAAACACCGAGCCCGAGCCCCGTTTGCCAAAACTCTGCACAGCAAGTAAGTTTGTTTTGCCTCGGGCACCGGGGGAGTACGATTGTCCACTTACTGTTGCCCTGACAATTGAAATGACCTTACTGAGCATCACAGTGACAGCTGAGCTACCTCTGAAGGAATAAGGATTTGTTGAAATATAATTAAACAGGATATAGGTAGTGCTCACTAGGATTTGTAATCCACACATCAAGAACTCTGAGTGATGAAATGGCTGTAATGTAAATTAAAATTTGCTCTGATTATGCAAAATTATCTTAACTAATATATTTAAGCTAGCTCATTTCAAATGTAGCTGCATTTCAGCCTCCAAAGACCCCAGCTTCTGGCTAATGTGCTTTCATCTGCCCTGTTACAGTGACAGATCCCCAGTGGAGAAAAACAAGGAGATGGCAAAAGAGTCAGCCAACGTGTTTCATGATGTTTCCTCGTGCTTTCAAGTCACCTCCTGGCTGCTCTGGAAAATTTCCCTTAGAATACTACTTTGTACATACACACACACACACACACACACACATATATGTATACACACACATCCACAAGGGCTCCCAGTGTTACAGCTCCCATGTATTCACAGTGATACGAGAGCTTATTTCCTCCAAGGAAGTTGGGAAAAAAATCCAGCCATGACAGAGGTGCTCAGATATAGAAGAAATTACAGCTACAGCATTTCATTATCTGAGTGTCTCTGAAAGCCATGTGTAATTTCCTAAGACGATACATTCAGCCCTCCTAATATTGCCAGTGATGGAAAAAGGTGCACTATAGTCATCAATGGCACTTTACTTCCCCATCTGTGTTTCCTCAAGAATTGTCCAAGATACCATGATTCACTCTGGCTGCTTAAGCCATGAGCTCCCTCTAGTATCAAAAAGGATTAATGCAGTTGGTACCTTTGTCATCCTAAAGGAACAGAGAGCAAATGTAAGGAAGTATCAGTAAGATGAAGGAAGTCTGACCCTTTTCTTTATTTTTGACAACAAACCTCAAATCAAAACAAAAAACCCTTGAAGTTATTTCTGTGCACATAACTAAACACTGTCACCTTAAGAACAATGAGGCAAACACACCTACAGGGCAAGAAAAGGCATATTTTACATCCTCATCCAGCAAACATGGGTACAGATTGTAGAAGTGCACTCTGGTCATCACCTTTCACAGGAGAGCAGTATAAGCTGCTGATGTATGCTGAAGTATAAAGCCAGATGATGATTCTGGCTTCAAAGATGTGCTCGTTGCTTAAAAGAGCATTGTCACCAAAAAGGAAACAATAGAACAGAAAAGAATGAACTTGGATAATAGGTAGCTCAGGCCACAATATTCAGGTTGGGTTTTTAGAGATTCTCTAGTAATTACTTCCATTTGATAGCATTTGGGAGCAAAGCAGAGGATTATTTCAGTGGTGTTAAGAGCTCCCCTTCCCCAAGAGTACCAAAATGCTGTCCCTTCAATAAATCCTGTGAGTGAGAAAGGGCTCCCCTGCTATGGTTTAGAGCTTTCATCTAGAGTGTGTTGGCAAGTCTTCTTTCCCAGACAGAGGAGAAGAAGAGGAGATGTAGCCAACATCTTTTTTGCTGGCATTTGGGAGTAGTTTTAGAGGTGGTAAGCACAAACATGTGCTAAAGCCTGTATGTCCCTGCTCCAATGACTACAGTATTTGTGCTGTGCTAGGGGCCCAGGAAGCCTCTCCCTGTGGCACAGCAATTCTCTCAAAACACAGAGGGAGCAAAGAATGACCAACAGAATAAGGCAAAACTCCTGACAGAAGCGAGACACCAAATGGATCTGCTGCTACACATAATTACTGGACAAAATTGCAAGACAAAATAACGTGTAGAAGCAACACCAGCTAGTGCTCAGCAGTTAAGAGAGAGCCTTCTCCCATTTTCAGGAGAAAGCCACAACTCTGTAGCCCAGGCAGGCACTTTAAATTTCAGTTGTTTGTGACATTCCTGATGACTCCTCTGCACTAGTGTCTGCTGCCCTGTCTTTGACATCAAAGACTTGTCCTTGACATATATCACAGGTCCACCAGTGAAAGAGGATTCCTTCATGCTACCAATATTCCCGAGAAAGATCTCCTCTCATAATCTGTTGGCTTAAGTAGCTATCACCCCTCCCAAAGATAAGAACTAGAGAATAGATAGCCTGACATAGAACATACTCCTTCCAAACAGCCTGAAGGAGGACTGGGAAAGCATCTTCCCACTTCAAATGCTACAGAAATAGCTGGATCACTTAGTGGAGTTCAACCAGCTGCCATCACAAAGTTCCCAAGCACTTTCTCTGCAGTGCTGCTCATTCGTTCTCCTAGAAATCTTTTGATCTGATATGGGAACAACCAGAAAAAAAACAGGACTCATGTCCACTCTCTATTTTGTTCCTTTTTCTCTCATCTGCTGGGTATAGGGATGACGGTTGTGTCCCCTGCCAACACTCAATAACTCTGTAGCTATTGTTTTCCAAACAGCAGCGCCCTCAGGCTATCTTTTCTGCTTGACCCTGTAGACGACAAAAAAATTTTCATCAGGGCACAGACTTTCCAAGGAAAGAGTGGGGTCTTAAAGATCATATAATTATTATTGTCAGTTATCTACTGCCACTCAAAGCCAACAAAAATTTGATAATAGCCAGCAGAAATGGTTTTGGATGCCTCACTCTGTGCCAATTCTCTAATCCTGTCTGACACTGCTTGTCCCTGTATAAGTAATAATGTCATAATGTGGGTTAGAACTTCAAGATGTAAATTAGCAATGAGAATCCACAATTGAAAAATCAAAAAATTACCTGCTTTTTTCATGCAATATTTTAAAACATCAAGTTAAAAGTATAAAGATAAAAAATTAAAAAATAAATTAAAACCCCCAAAAGAATGGTACTTTTCACCCCAGTGGTTTAAGTCAATATGAGTACTCCTTTCTGGCACAAATTAATCAGACTATTACCTATTAGAGTAAGTAGCAATAGTCAAGCAAATATTATTTCCCCTCAGTCTCCCTTCTAATGGAAAACAGGAACTACTAATTTGAAGACATATTTATTTTTTTAATTTATACTTTTAAAAAATGGAGTGCCAGTTTTTGCCCGCATCATTTGTTTCAGACTGCTTTCTCAAGCAACCCATTTAAACTAGGATGTGGTAAAATGACACTAAAAAATTACCTTTAACTCAGTATGTGGCCTACCTAGAGACTCCTTTCCTGGCTAGGGGTGAACAGGAACAAATTTGTGTGTGCTGCTGAGAGGGTTTTGGAGGTTTGTGATAGTGTGTGCTCAGGTCCACAATACCAGCTTAGTCCATGCTCCAGATCATGTTCTGTGGGTTTTTCAAAAGCAGGAGTTAGTTTTGGTGTCTGTATCACATTTTCTTTGTGATACAGACTTTGTTAGGTCTTTCTTCAATATTTTCCACTGCTTCTCTTTTAGAAATTTCTGACACAGCTCATTATCACCTAGAAGACAGCTAAAATATTTGGTGGTGACACTGCACTGCACTTCTCATGTAGGCAAAGGTTAACCATTAATTCTAAAACAGCAAGCAGGAATCTGAGTAAGTGCTGGTCAAGTAGCAAATAACCTCGTTCAGTTCTTACTCTGTGGGCAAAGATGGTAAACTCTTGATGACCCATGCAAAGGAAGTACTGCTTCAGGTATCAGCCTTGGTGAATGTTAAGATTCAATAATGGTAACAGCAAAAAACTGTTCTCCTCTAATTCCTCAAAATGTCAGTACTCACCACATTATGTCAATGTTGTCTTCCCAGCAGCCTTAAATAATTCCATCTCTGGAAAACTAGTTTTTATGTAGACAGCCAACTCTACTAACCTTTCTGTCAATCACCTAAGCAATGGAAAAGAATTTTTTTTCTAAGTTAGTAAACAAGACTACTTCACATACCAGAGACAGCACACCACTGGAAAGTATGGACAAAAATTCCCTGAAGAAATTAAGTGACAGCAATTGGAAATCTGAAAAAAGCACCCAAATGGCAGTATTATCTATCTGTAATATTGTTACTACTATATCCTGGATCCTAGAAAACTCTCCAAATAAGCTTAATATATTATCCTTTGTTACCAGACAATGTTACAGAGAAAAAAAAAACCAACAGTTTTTTTAATCCTCAAGTATCTCAAGACACTTACCCATGTACAAATTTAAAATATGCCAGGTGTTGCCTCTGTTTCTGGACTTAAAACATTTATTGTGCACTCTCTTCTTTTTATCATCTCACTGGTATGTCAGCAACAAGACACTAAATAATGAACACAAAGTATTTTTAGGCATCTCATAAAAAAGCAGAAAGCATTGCTGCCTCACAGCATACTATATTTGTCTATGATGCCAGTCAAACCTCTCTGGAAACCTTGTTGATCTTTATAATGTTATGCCCAAAAGGTAATGTTTCTCTGAGTGCAGAGGTGGCTTCAGTGCCTACTCTCTTCAGAAATTCTGGCCACTCAAAATCAAATATGATTTCAGTTTCCTTATCTGAAGCCATTTTTGCTGCAGTTTGGAACCTACACTTCATTTCAAAATAGTCACTTCATTGCTAACAACTGCTAACAACTCTTAAAGAAATGGGAATTCATCAATTCCAAAAGTAAAACACAGATAAAAGAGTGAATACAGAATGTGAAGTTTCTCTCAAACGTCTTCTGATAATTATCAATAATATTCAAACACTTCTACTATTTCCATTAGAAAATACATGAAATATTGTATATCTTGCCATGAAGAACTTGTGTATTATGCTCTGTGCGTTAATTATTAACTTATTTTAACTTACTCTATATAAGAGACCAGATAAATCAGACCCCACATTGGGTACACAAAGGAGCTGAACACCAAGTAAAAGCTTGACAAAGCCAACAGAAACCAAACCCACCACAGACTGGTGTTTTACAAAGTGCTTTATTTCCCAGTTCTTTCTGCAATGGCTCATAATCTTTATTTTTGTTTGTAAGGTCAGAATAAACATCAGCATACCACCAAAAGTATTAGCCTGTGGCTAATCTCTGAAAGATCTTACCTTACTAATGTTGATTATGCTGGTTGACTATCTTTTGTTACCACCTGTCCACAGTGAAACTTTTCCATTTTTGCAGTTATTAGCTAATCTCTCATTTTGCAAAGGAGCTCAGAAGTCTGAAATAAAAGGAATGGAGACACTTTTTTTTCCCAGAGATTGAACTAGCTGAACAAAACTATGTTTCACTATGAAAACATTGATCTTTTTTAAATTGCAACCAATAAACCCTAAGCCACAGCTCCTGAAGATGCTAAATTTGGTTCTAGTGTAGTCTGTTTCTTCAAAGATGTCAAACTCACTTTGCCTGATCCAAGTTCACAAATTTATGGAGTACTTCAGTGCAGAAGATTTTTTGGTAGCTATGGAACCCAGATAACCATGGACACTCTTCCAGAGCAGATGGTGGCTAAGCAAGCAGGGCTGTCCTCGAGAGCTGCACAATGAGGAATTCCTTTCCTTTCCATAAAACTTCAAGAGAAAAGAGAAGTGCCACATGCACTTCTACGGCCTTGACAGAGCCAAAAAAGCCTAATGAATAAATGATACAGTAAATAAACCGTAAGACAATAATCAACAGTGTGTGATATCACTGGAAGACATCACTTGATGAACTTATAATGACAGTGCAATTCTTTCTGAAGTTCATCTAATTTATTATCAAAGAAATCTTCTTTATCCACCACAAATAGCTTTGTATCCTCCAGACAGACAACTAACAATTCACTATCTTCCTTTTAACAGAGAATCTTCCTTTCATACTGAGATGTGAAAAGAGGGGAAAAAATAGATTAACTGAGCTAATGTTAGGAAGCTATCCGTAAATTTTGTATTCCAAACAGTGCCCCCAATAGAAACCATTAAGTGTGTCATGTCAGCTGGTACCCTGTCTTGATACCTTTGGTGTCCAGTGTCAGGTATTTTTCACAGGTGGAGTTAAGAACACACATAAAACCTACCCTCTAAAGGAAGTTCCCGTCTCATTCAGGAAAATAATCTCTGAAAAGCAAGACAATAGAAATCTCAATCCCAAGGTTTGTTTATTTCTTTTCCCAAAGTTAACAGCACTTTCACCAAGGATGCTGCTTTACTGCAAACTTTGCTCCATTCTGAAGCACAGACAAACATAATGCTGTAAAGATGCCACATCCTTAACATCTGTAAGAACAGCACTACCAAAGTTACCATAAAGTAGAATCCATGATGCAGCATCCTCTCCTCAGAATGATTCTTCCATGCTCAAACCTGTAAAAATATGGCTGGTATTCTTTTCCAGTTGAAATGTAATGGATTGGACCTGTTCCTGAGTTAATTCTCCATCTGAGCTTTACTCTAGTGAAGAGGTGAACCAGCAGAACTTGAAAGGCCTAACCAGAATACATCCAGAAATGCAACTTCTGATTCAAACAAGTTACACTCCTTTCTACACACAGAATGAATCCTTCAAATCCTTAAGAACTGTCTTACTTAAAAAATTAAAAGCAAAAGTGACTTGCAGTGATCAAACAGAAATCAGTAAGCATTTTCCACTGAGTCCAGATGTAAATTTCAATATTTGATTCAATGTGAGAAAAAATAATTTATTGCCAATTAAAATAGATTAAATCAGTGAGAAACAAATGCAAATTAAATCAGCACCTTCCCTTCATGCTCCCCTCTTTCCTCAGACTCAACTTCACACTTTAAACCCCCAACTTCTCTGCCTCCCTCTGTCCAAAGCAGCACAGGGCAAAGTGGAATGGGGAAGTTGCAGTCAGTTTATAACAGCTCCTTTCTACCACTCCATCCTCACACTTTTCCCTTGCTCCATCATGGGTCCTCTCCACAAGCTGCAGTTGTTCAGCATAAGCCTGCTTCCATGCAGGTTCTCCACAGGCTGGAGTCCTTCGGTGTAAGCCTGCTCTGGCATGGCTCCTCTCCATGGACTGCAGTTCCTTCAGAAAAATCTCCACCTGCTCTGGCATGTGATCCTCCACAGTCTGCAAGGAAATGCACACTCCAGCACCTGATTCAATTCCTCCTCTCCTTCTCTGACCTTGGTGTTCAGAGGACTGTTTTTCTCACCTTCTTCCTCATTCCTCTCTGCCATGCAGCATTTTGCCCTGTCTTAAATACACTTCCACAGAGGTGCCAGCAGCTTCACCAACGTGCTCAGCTCTTCCCCGCGGTGGGTCCATTGCAGAGCTGTCTGGAACCAGCTGTGTCCTGCACAGGGTCACCCACACCTGCACCCAATACAGAAGCACAAACTACAAGCTGGAGATTAAGAACTTCCTCACCCTCTCCTCTGCTCTCTTTCAAGCTGTGCTCAAAGAGTCATTTGTGGGGGCCCAGTGGGCCAGACCCTCAGACTGATCTGGATTCGAAACAACGGACAGTTGTTTGTACTGATACCGTGCTGGTGCACACAGTGCACAACAGTGCTCTCATCAGCACAGCTCTGCAGTTGTGCTGGCCTCTGTGGACATGCAGAAGCAGAACCTGTGGCAGGTTCTCACAGTTCCTGTGAGAACTTCTGGAGTGAAGGGGACAGCAGAATTCACCCCAGTATCTCTCCCTCCTTAAGCAAAACATAATGGCATCTTACATTTCAGTCATGTAAGGAATCAACCTCCAGCATAGTAAGGCAGAGAGGAAATTTATCCCCAAACATGGGAAACCAAGGATAGCGCAGTTTTTTAAAACGAGAAATTTGTTTCTATACTGCTCTAGAGAGGAGAAAGAAGCAATAGGAGAAAGGCAGAAAAGTGAAAGATGAGAACATCTAAAACACTTCCCCCACTCCCAAAAAGCACCAAGTATGAGTACAGTGATAGGACACAAAAAATCCCAATATGGGTAGGCCAGCAAGAGGTAATTTTATGGCTTGTATTACGTACAAAGTTAGACATGCACCAGCACCTGACATGAAAAACCTGTACACCCACCAAATTATTGTGAAGATATTGATTTAAAACTGGTAAAGCCCTCTTTCCACAGATCATCTGTTCTCAGTAGAAGTAAGAAGGTTAAGAAAGTTCCCACTTTCTCCATCTCCTTCCATGTACAAAACACCTCAGATGTGGTAACTTTTAGCTTTGTCAACAGTCAAGAACATGGAGTTGTCAGACCAGCTTGCATTCAGAAGATAACTACTGCACTGAAGATAAAAGCAAACATACATGATTACCCTTCTAGCTTTTATTAGATGTGATCTTAGAGAATAAATAATAACAAAATCAATGACTAAGAAGTTGTATATTAAAAAAAACATTTACCATCTACAGTGAGCCATTTCAGCCAGTAGAAAATGCAATCTTCAGCTGTAACTTTGAGAGCTTTCTATCTCCTGTAAGCAGCCTGTTGCAAACTTCCCTTCCTCTTCTGTTCTGTGCTCTGGTCTCTTGACAGTTATCGGGAGTACTCTCAGAGGTAAGTGATCCTGAAAAAACATCCAAAACATAGTGAACTAAGACAGAAAAGTGGAAGCCAAGGAAGAAACACCTGCACACTTCAGAAAACTGAAAAGTGTCATCTGTAATAAACATAAATAATTAATTTCCAATTCTCTCTCCCATTTAATTTTAGTTTTAAGAGAATAGCTGTGAGAAAAAGTTAAATTTACGTAATTTAACAGCAACCTGACAAAGCAAAACTGAATTAGATCTAGGAGAGATTTTGAGGCCAAACTTGTGATTAATTTCCAAAAGCACTGTTAAACTCAAAGTTGGGGGTGGGGAGAAATTGAGATTAGTTTTCCTCCCACTGCTGGCCAGTATTTCTCAAGATGTTTAAGGAAACATATTGTGCAAGGGCGGTACTATATAAAGAGCAAGAATGCCTACTTTTACCATTATATTCTTCAGTTGCTTATTCCTCCTATCAGCTCCCATTCCTAAATTACAGCATGCTTGAGGGTGACTGTCACAGGTGCTCTCAACTCTCTGTGTACATTGTCCATCAGGTTTTCATATACAGAGACCTTTAGCTTCCCTTAAGCTGGAAAGCAGAATTCCATGAGCCAGCCTTCAAAAGATTAATATGAGCAGCTTTGCATCAGGCAGAAAGACAAGTGCAGGTGTTCCTGGGAGCCAGAAGGTTTGTCTTCTGCTCAACAAGCACTGCAGAACACAGGGGCATAGCCTCAGAATTTGTCCGTGGCTCAGACTAAGATCAAATTCACAGCCAAAGGCTCTCAGTTCACAAGATCTGACCATTTTTGACACCCATCGGTTTCCCTGAACCAATGCAAATTCCATGCACAAAGAAAATTTGCCACAGCTAGAACTGATGTGACATGGACGTTAACAAACCAACTATAGTTTGCAGATATTGTAACTGACATGCTGCCAAGTGACCAGATACATTACACAAACAAAAAAGTGCCCTCGTGATGGGAGAAGTCATAAGTGTGGATTCTGGTGTCATGCCTGTTTCCCACTCCACCCCTCCTGTTGTGCAAGTTTCATTCTGTAGCTGCTGATCTTTTTTTGTTGAAGACACTGAACAGAGTGATAATTATAGAACAGATGGAAGATCACCTACAGAGGAAGAAAAGTGCCAAACCTTTCAGGCTCGGTTTTGAGGTGCAGTTTGGAATGTTTCATGTTCTGGATAAAAAGAAAAAAAAACGGTTAAAAAGGCTTAGGTTATTTTAGGTTATTTCAGGGCTAGAAGTATATAACATTATTCATTTAAAGCTTACTCTGTAAAAAACGTATCTCTGAAAGGACTTCAGACAAAAGCTCTACACTGCTTCTTTATTAAACAAGCTTTCATTTAGTTTAAGAAAATGTACACAAACAATAAAAAGATTAGGAGGTGCCACTGGCCTACAATTTCACTGTGACTTGCAAAGATGGCAATGCATGGATGAGTATTCATTAGCACTTTGGTACATACTCATAAAAACATAAACATTGAGATCTGTCCAAATGCTGGGCATCTTGTCAAGCAGATCAGAGACACAGTAATACTAATACTTCTGAAAAGGAAGATTTACTTTTATTTTCTATTGAAAAATCCTCTTCCTCCCACCAAAGAATGTGGGTTAAACAGAAGTTATGCCATCAAACTTCAATCCTCTTCCTCCCACCAAAGAATGTGGGTTAAATAGAAGTTATGACATTAAACTTTAATCTCCTCTGTTCCATTCATGCTGGTCCTCTCATAAAATCTTACACACCTTCTTCATGCTCTCCATGTCCCTTGCAGGCTTGTAGAACTTCTTGAGTGGGCAAGAACAGCTATGTCAGCACATAAAGACAAATCATTGTTTCTGAAGGGTGCATTCAGGACTAGCACAGAGAGTGTTAGTCTGTCATGAGGACACTGGAACCCAACTTCTCTCTCTCTCCTACTGATCTGCCAACACGCACCTCTGTTCCTGGCTCTCCTGCTGCCATGTGACTGCCACAGCTAATTACATTTTAAATAGTATCTAGAGACAAAGACTGTTCTGCAAAATGCAGAAGCAAGTCTGTGATCCTTCCTGAAGCCACTATCAACATTTCAACAAACGATAGAGCTAAAATTTTAACAGTATTTTAGTGGTAATTTATGCTGTAGTGACACTATCCTGCTATAGCAATCCAAGTACATTAGAAAAATGTCCAAATGGCAGACAAATAGCTCTGTAGCTCCTTCACAGTGAGGACCCAGAAATCAACTCTTATGAAAGCACTATACGACAAACAGATTTCCATCCTCTGATGAGCCTTATCAATCCCTATTAGAAAAAAGATCAGGAAGAGAGACAAATTTAATTTGCTTAGAACAGCATGGTCTTGTTTAAACAGGCAGAATGTCATTAACAGAAGCCAGTACATGCCAAATGACCAACTGAGCTGCGCTGCAGAGAGCTAAGGATGGTTGTAGTAAAAACATGAATTCCAATTATCCACATCTGATTACACGTGCCCTAAAATATCTGCATCCTTTAACCACAGCTAGGTGTAATTAAAGCTGTATTAAAGAACTACATGCAAACAATTATAGTTCTGTCTGCATTTTATTTTTTTTAAGATACATACGATCCTCTATGCATATATAATTCAAAACTATTAAGTATCCAAAAGTAACTTCCATAAAGAGGCTATCATATGCACGCTTTTTGCAAAGTTCTTCTATCTAGCAGAGGCTAACAGACTACTGATGAGAATAACTCCTACAGCTCCTATTCTTCTGTCCAGGGAAGACTCCTTAGGACAAGGACACTCAGTATTCATACTCAGAAAGCTTTCCATGCTTTTAAACCCCCTTCTGTACAGGATGGGGTCCTAGATGACAAACACACACTGATACTTTGTATGATACAGCAGTACTATTTATGATCACTCTTTTGAAATCTTTCCAGAAAACACATAAAATCCCTCCAGAAAATAAACATGTCATTTGTCATGTGCATTAGAAATGGAATGAGATATTAGACGTAAGAGCTTACATTGGAAAAAACCCAAATGCACACACATACACTCCTGTTAGGTGGTGAGATTTTTGCTTTCCCCTCCTTCTCCCCTCAAATCATACCTTAGTTGCTGCTGTTGGATAGACCACCTGGATAGCTTCTGACCTAAAAAATCAAGCCTGCTTTACACAATGCTTGTTTCATTCATTAATGAGGTGCACTGTTGCTGGGAGAAGATAATTGTTACTGATGGCACAGACTCTGAAGTCTACTCCTAAGAAAGCTTTGTTCAGAAGGGCAGGGCAGATCAAAGACAATTTTCTCATCAGAGATCCGTGAAGAGCACTAACTTTTCACGGCACCATCCTCAGCTATATCACTCTTTCTATCCCTAATGGAACAGATTTTTCCTGCCTAGACATCTGAGAACATATCTGCTCGGATAGGCTTAAGGGAGAAAACTGTAAGTTTGCCAACAGACAGACAAGTTAACAGGCAGCTACTATCCACAGCCAGAATCAGGAATTCAAGTGGTATGAAAGAGCCCAGCCCTAACAGCTGGCAGAAACCATCCTTTCCCTCCTTGTTTTATGAAATCTTTCAGTTGCTATGAATGTAATGATGTCCTGTGAAATGTGGCTCCCTGATATTCATCCAGGTAATGATGATGATGACCCCCAGAGCAAGCAAGGAAAAAAATTAATGGAATTAAAAGGAACATATGGACGTAGGATTCTGAGAAAAAAGGAAGAAAAACTGACAGGGGCAAATCTCACCACTATTTAATTGTGCAGGGAACTCAGCAGCTGCTTCAACAGTCCAGCAGCGAAACACTGAGATTGGAGGACCCGATGGATGGGATTTCTGTGGAAGCCTTAGTAAGTGTGAAGAAAGAGACATTTGGCTGGATACTGAGTATGCTTGAGGTAGACAGAGCTGCAGTCAGATGGATGAGGAGAGCAGCAAGTTAATTCAGTTGGGAAGAAAAGCTTTGTTTTCCTTGGTATCATGTAAAGAAAAAGAGTCTACAGTCCTAGGTTAAAGCTCCAAGAGGAGTTTCTTCTTCATATTATAAGCTAAGAATGGGCATCTCAGACCATGGGAAGTCATTTATCTGCCTCTGGTACTCACCAGAAGTCAAGCAGCTTCGTTGGTTTTGAGGGCAGGACATGCTTCCCTTTTCTTCCACACCTTTAAGTTCCTACCATGAACTCAGACTATGCACTACTGGCATAGACAGGACTGTGGACAGACTCAGGAGCTGCACCGAACCTTTGTGATGGGTTCTCAACCCCAGAGCCCACCCCCACCACTGGGGCCCCATCAGCCCTCCCTGTAGGACACACCTTCATCCTACTTGCTTTTCACACACCTTAATCCTACTTGTGCTCCATCATACCCAAAATTCACTGCCCTAAATAGCTCTTGCATTTCTCCCCATGAGCCCCCATAATGACAACATAGACTGTACTTTAAAAGAAAAATTAGTTTACATTTGAATAGGAATATTATACATTAAGTTACTATATAAAAAAATATATATACACACACATACATATACAGACATCTGTGTCTCTAAATTTTGTACAAACTGCAACAATCTTTATACAACAAAAAGGACTCATTAACACTACTGGTTCCATCCAAAAGGCTGCCAGCCTTGAGTGAGAGCTCTGGTTGTGTGCTTTTTTTAAGCCTTCTCTACATTTTATCAAAAAGTTATTTTTGCATACACATACAGAAGCACAGCCCTTCTTGTAAAGCAACCGATCGCTATTATGGGCAACCAACAACGAGAATAAACGGAGAATAATTTGTTCAATTACAGTACTGTTGAAGCTCAGGGTCTCTAAGTTTGCAAAACAAATGCTTGAACATAACCACAAGAAAACAAAGTCAACATCAGAAAAGCATCTACAATTCCAACACAAAGTAATAACCAACTACTTTGCACGAAGCTACACAGCTTTCTCTGAAAAATTAGCCTTGTGTATACTATTCAAACAAATTCAACTGCACTGAAAGTGGTAATGTTTACTTCTGATCTTTTTCATATACATAACAATCTTCTCTGTAAAATTTAGGTGGACATTAGTGAAAAAAGGTATTGAGTATAGAGACTGGATATGGGTGATGAGTTCACGTTGTTCCACTAGCAACACGCACAAAACAAATGTAAACATATTCTTTGAAAAAGAAAGGTTAAATTAAATTAAAAAGCAACACAGTAATAAACTGAAATATCTATTTGAAAGACAAAGAATTGAAATTCTGTGAAAATGAAGAAAATGGAAAACAAAAATGTGAATATTGGCTGAAGACGCATTTCAAATAAATTTTTTGACGAACAGAATTACAAGTCTAATCCCCAGCTTTTAAAACCAACTAATTCCTTACTGCTTCTTTAAATTTCCTCCAACTTTTTCTTCTATTGTTTTCAGAATGCCATGCAAATCGGGGTAGAATTAATTTTGCAGCCTGCAATTCAAGATGGACTAAAAGAGTATTTCCTCCAGCTGTGAGCACTAAGCCAAAAATAGAAGTACTGTCAGAAATATTGTTCAGCACAGGATGAGGCTGTAGCTTATGGTGGAAAGAACAGTGACTGTTAAAGAACAGAAATGTTAATGAGGGAACTAAGTAAGAACTGATGGAAATGTAACTTCTCTTTCCTTAAGCTTTCACTCCAACCATAAACGTATTGTTTGCTTTGAAGAGAACTAAAACTGAAATAACATCTTGCTGGTAATCTTTGGCTGTAGTTTATTCTTTTGAGAATAAGTATTCTAAAAAATGAGGAAAAATTCTCAAAAAAAATGAGCAATATAACATATGAGAAAGATAAGATAGTCTGGAATGCACTAGTTTAAACTCTAAGAAAAACCAAAGGTGATGGAATCATTGAATACAGTAACACAGAAGGAGGTACCTGTTCTGGTATGCAGTTATTGAGTTGGAAAAGAAAAGGTGACTGCTACCTGACTGCTCCAGAACTATGACTGCAGCAGAGGACATCCATTTTGGACAAATGTTCACAATTAACAACAACAGCAACCAAACCAACCAAACCCAACCAAACAAATAGTCCAAAAAAAACGCAGGTGCACCTTGTGGAATTGTCTTTAGCCAGAAACAAGTAGGATATACCACAAAACAATTCAGTGTAGAAACTAAATATGAGAGGCTCAAAAAAAAAAGAGATTTTTTTTATGCACTTGCATGATAAAATACTGGCTCTTATTTAATAAGAGCATGATCCTGTAGGAAAGTTCTAATGGGAGCTAACCCTTAAACATTAGCTTTAAACAAAGAGCATTCACAATGCTAGTTAACCTCACAGGAGTTAATGTATGTTAAGACTAAGATATAGCACCTACCTAACAAATGCTGCCCATAAAGGCATTTGGAACACAAGTTCAGTGTAAGATTTTTGAAATGCTCAAAAGAAAATGAAAAAAATAATTTTAAATGTCCACTATTTAGATGATGTTTGTGAACGCTTGAATGTAAGTTAGTAAATGTAACAATTTAAAAATGCAAATATTTTGGTTCACATAATATTTGCAATACTTTCTACTCTACATAAACAAACTAATCATTTTCCTGGGTTTTTTTTGTTTGTTTGTTTTCAAGTCATAGAAACAGAAAAGTTCCCAGACTGCATTCTTCCACAGCATACAGAAAAAAACCTTGTAATTTTATGATCAAGCTCTCGACCACTAAGTAGGAACTAATAACAGAACTGCTCCTATTGCTGTATACGAAGTATTCTGAATATTGCTCTCGGAATTCATCATCTGAAGCAAACAATGTAATTGTTTACCTTGATATCTGTGTTGGTATCAGTTTAATTTCATTTAGGGCTTTAAATTGACATGTCTGCCCAAAGAAACATAAAGAAACACGTCTGTCACAGATTACACAACTCAGTGCTTGTCACCTATTATGGCTTTGACTTAAATATTGCTAAAAGATAATTTTTTTATCACATTCAATTTCTAAAGATTCCTGCTAATTATTTTAATGACATGGACCATTTTAGTCTTAGAAGATGTCACTGTTCAAAAAGATGAGTTTGTTTTCTGAATGCTATAGTGACAGCACATTTGGACATATTGCTTGGATTTATATCGCTTTGCTTTCTTGGGCTTGTTAGGAATGCTTACATTACAAGCCCTACATCATGAACAGCAGCAGGTTAAATCACATTTATCTGAGCTGGCAGCTTTAAGTGCATAAAGCAAACGACAGGTAAGCTGAAATGGCAGCATCCGTCATTCTCCATGAGACAAGACTCCTGCATTTAGTTGTTACGACCGACTGCTAATACAGTGCCACTGCAAAGGAAGGCTGCATGCAGCAATGAACCTCATCATAAAGCCAGAACACAAGTTCAAAGATGTCAAAGTTGAAAACATTCACCGTTACAATTCACACTCTTTTCTTCATCACACAACCTTACATTCACCTGGCAGCCTCACCTTTCTCCTCTCCTTGATCTTCACACCATTAACATTATGATCAGGTCGAAGTTGCATTTTCTTAAGCATCCATGTCCTTTATCACTTTGCAGTTTAGCATCCTGACCTTCATTTTGTCACAAAACCATTGCCATACTGATCAACTTTGCCATTGGATTCTGTGATCTTGGAGCTGACAGATTCTATGGTCTCTGTAGTGCAACAACAGTCGAGGGTCTCAAGGAGAAAAAGCAAACCCAGCATTGTGATCCACACTTTAAAGCTAAGGAATTAAACTGTGGAAGACCTTCAGAAACATTAACCAAAATGGGCCATTTGGATAGCAATCAAATTACTCAAAGCTTGAAACAGAAGAGAGAGGTGGTGTTCCACAGGGCAACTGAATGACCTGGAATTGGCAGTGAGCCACATCAGTCAAATCAAAACAGCTTTCTGTCAGAACAACTCTAAAGTATGCTTAGTCTAAATGTCACAATACAATTAAAAAAGAATGGCAGGACTTTGAGAGCACCTGCCTTTCCTTCCAAGACATTAGAGTTCTCCAATTTGAAAAATCCTTCCAGGCTTCACAGGTGTAGGTGAAGAACTATGGTGAGGAACTATGGCAGTCTCTGATTTTATCTGGCTCCATAGACAACGCTTTTTCTCTTGGCTCTTGTTTAACTTGGCTCACACAGGTAATACCCTCCGTATTTTCTTCAGCTTAAAAACAAAACAAAAATCAAACACTGAAGTTCAAACTCCACTGACAGTGCTTCAGCCCCAACAACTGTATGCATTTAAAAGAAAAACATTTCAGGAACTCAAGCTAATAGGTAAGGCATCTATGAAGTTAACTGCTGTTAGGTTGACAGCCAGTTACATCACCTACTGTGCTCTAAGACATTGCAAGTCGACATGAATTTACTACAGTAAGCCCCCCCTTGAGTAACAACAGTTAAAACATCTTATTAAAAAATGTTTGGAGATATAAAATCACTTTCACACAAAATGTCTTTTCTCTTTCCCATGGAAAAAAACAAAGCTACCATCTTAATTTTTGGGGTTTGCTGTGAGGTTCTTTTCTGCAGAGAAATGGAAGTGCTATTGCTGAAAAAACTAACTCTAAAGCACGTTGATTTAGAGAATGACTTACACTTCCGGCACAACTGGCCATTTCTCAATGGCTGCACACCCATTTTAGCAGGAAATAGCCTACTCTTAAGCTAGCACTTAGAAATGAGAAAATCCAGATCACAGAGGATAATTTTAACCAAGTCCATGTGCACACATGGAGGAGAGAAAAAAAATCTTGCAATATACATTGACTGAAATGCTAAGTTCAAGTTTATGGTGTTTCCTCCAAAAAAGGTCTGCAGCATTATTCCTCCTTCAGTCTAGACTCGTTTTTGACCTGCTCACCAAAGAATTTGTCTCTGGGGGAAAAAAAACCCAAACAAAAAAACCCCAAAAATTTCATAGGCAATTCCTCCACTGACTTAGGAAAGGCACCAATATTCTTGCAACTTCCAGATTCAAGCTGGTGAGGACAGTTTGAGACCTTCAGCAGAGAAAAAAGGAAAGCCCAAAAGAACAGTGAGTTTAATTCTTGCAGTTATATAATTTTATATTTGACTACATTTCTTTATGAGCAAAATAGTGTTTCTTTTAAAAATTAACTTACAACACTTGTCACATACAAAAATTTTTGAGATGCATCAACATCTAGACTGAGGAAATGGGTTAAACATTTGATAACCTCTCTGAAATTCTTTTACCCTGAAAAAAAAAGAATTTCTCAGGAGACAAGTCCAATTTTAAAAGGGAAAACAACCAGTTACACAAGCCTTTGAGTACAACAGGCAGAAAATCCCTTAAATTTATCTTTGACAATACTGCCACAGTAAAATAACCCATTATCACTTTAACACATATGAATTTCAGTATATTTCCTCATGTATCCTTAATTTATATTAAATTCTATAATATTCTGAAAATGAAAACGTAAGAATACATGAAGAAATAAAAAGGAAATAAAGTTTTGCTGCCCCACAGAGGTCATTGGTACGTGTGGAGATAATTGTCAGTACGTCATTATGAAGGTGTAGCTATGATCTAGCACATCTTTAGCTAGATGCTCCTGCAGAACTACTCGAGACATCTTTCCAAAAGTCACAGATGACAAGAAAAGATAATATAGAAATAATAAAGCATTGCACAGTTAATGTTTCAGACTCTCCGGGTAGTCAAAAGACCACGTTGTGCTGATCTGTGTATGGTTCACATCTAATAGGTTTTCTTCACCCAAAATTAAAAATCAATCCATGAGAATGCAAGCTTCCATTCTCAATCAGGTTCCATGGCAGAGAATTCAAAGGCTATTGATATTTGTTAGCAGTGGTTTTAAGGAGCCTTCAATTTTGATAGAAAGTTATTTACAGCGTTTATTGCGTATTTTTTAAAACTGTTTTCAAAGAGTAGTTTGAAATTCCAAGCAGTTACGTACAACTCCATCTGACCATTTCTAAAGCATATTGATGACCACAGAATTTTAGTAAAACATTATTAAAAATTTTCAGAAATCTGCTGGGATGGTGTAAACAAAGAAGTCATCAAAATCCCCATATTTCTTTCCAAAGAGTTCTAACTAGATTCAGTATTGGTTATTTCCTATTTTTATTTTTCCCCAAAAATATTTTGAAGATCATAATTATAGCTAAATATTAGGATTTTTGGCAAAAACATTGTGTTTAACAAGTAAGTTGGTATTTGGTCAAAGAAACTGACAAGTGTCTTTTTGCAGCAAAAGATAAGTTTGGGGCTGCTTTTTTTGTGGTTTTTGTTTGTTTCTTTCTGTTTAATATAGTAAAAACTAATTAGAATCAGCTGAAAGAAGTCTATGCTGGAGTTCCCCATTATCAACACATTTCTCTCCTTTCAAGCCACACAGAACAAAATCCACTTTATTTTCTATATTTACATTTTACAGAGAAAAATTGCCACTTACTAAGTGCTGGCTGGTTGTCCACAATCTGAACTGGAATAGTCTGTACATCTCCCAAGAGAATCTGATGAACTCCTTGCAGGCTTCTGGAGTCATTTACGCCTCCAGCTGGTACCAACTGGCCTATGGCAGCCAGACTTTGATCAGAGCCAGGTGGAGTCCCAAAAGCAGAGGCAGCAGCACCGTGCTGTGTTAGGCCAGCACCTGCTTGCAGGTTATGTCCCTGATTAAGTGTTAGAGAATGGCTGGTTATTGCACTCCCTAGGGAATCCAGGAGACTTGCAGGGCTGGGAGGGGAATGGTTATTTACAGCTATCAGGGCTGTTGATCCATTTGTGGAGGTAAATGCTGACTGCAGCTGTAATCCCTGTGAAAGAGAAGGCAGAAGTACTAACATATATTTTTATTTATAGTAGAAGGAGTTTGCATTTAACGGTGCATATTTTGCAGTGCTGCAAGTGTATAGCTTCCAACTTCCTACACACAATCTCTTTTGAATAGTCAATCCCAGCAACCCTAAGCTCAAAATGTATTTGAAAACAATTGGGATAATGGTACCTAACAGCATCTAGAAGACTGTTTATGACCACAAAGCTCTAATTTTGGATTGATACTCAGTTTCGAACCATTCCCCAATACTGCCCATTCCAACAAGACATGGGTAATCTATGCTAAGCATACTGCTTTAAAAAAACCAGTGTGAGGTGGAGCCAGGCTGTCTTCAGAAAGAGAGAGAAACACCAAGTAGAACAGCATCTTAGTGCAGACTGTATTTCTAGGGAAAGTATTGTGCATTTCATTGGGGCTCAGGAAGTATGAAATTAGCTTTTCAAAGCAGTTAGGGAAGAAAGCTAAGAGAGCCAGCTTGGAAGGGAAATGAGCTTTAGAAGAAGCTCTTTTAGCATGACATTCTTATCTCCACCCTTTAGCCTTTCAATCTGGAAGTTTACAGATCTGAGCTAGGAGCAGTTTTAGGACTTCAATATATTTTCTTAAGAGGCTGGAGGAGGATTTAAATGGAATAAATAAGACTGACCTATCTCCCCTCAGTTTTGCAGCATTTTCATTATGAAATGACTGGACCATATGGAAAATGAATAGGCACTGGGTTTGAAGCAGAAACCCACTACCTTCATCTTCTTGGTTTTGCCTTCACAAGAGACCCTAACTTCAAAGTGTTGGCAGCTGGTAGTGGGATCCCCTGCACCACAGTTACATGTCACATGCCCGAGTTCACAGCCCTGAGTTACCTAGACAGTGTTTGGGATTAGCTGAGAGGGAACTTGCTGTTCTCAGCCTACCCTCAGCACTTCCAGCACAGCGTTCTGTAAACAACTTGACTGTACCTGAAGTTGTGCAAATATCTTGGGCTGAAGGGAAGAGAGTGAAGACAACAGCTGGAATGTTTCTGGTGGCAAGGACTCCCCACTCTGGTTAGATTCTGCTTTGGTGATGACTGACTCCCCTCCTGAGCTCCCTACAGTGCCAGAGAGGAAGCAGACAGTTAGGCCAAATTTCTTCTTCCCATTTAATAAAAGCTTCCCTTGCAAACCAAACAAACCCCTTCAATCTCAATATAGATACACAGAAGGTATATATATACATAAATGCTGTTTTCTTTGCAGAACCTGGATGCTAAAGAAAAAAGATTGTGTATGAGAAAAAAAAAAATACTGGAGGAAGATTGTATGTATCTACACAGAGAAAAAACCAGAAACACCAATAAATCTGTTCTTGAGAGCAAAGTAATTGCACCCTACACTGTGCTTTGAATTTGTAGTTACAGAACAAAGGCTGAAACATTTCTAGCAAAGCAGCAAACAAATAATTTGACAACATCTACACCTCAGTAAGGGCTCAGTAACAGATAGGTATCAAAAAAAGGGTTGTCTTCAAAAAAAAAAAAACTACACAGGAAATTTTCTGTCTCACCACTCCCTTCCAATCTTGTTGTTCCAATCTTAGCATAACTTCTATGCAATATCATCAAAAGTCCATTTATCTGGAGGCCTTTCAGCCTACAGATTACATCATATCCTCAAAATTCTTATTCAGTGTAAGAATGATGGACTTCATTTCCTGAAGGCTTGTAAAAACTGAGATTCACTTGTAGCAATCTCTGCAAGAAAACTTCTCATGGGATCATTTCATTTCCTATTTGAGCCACCCAGAACATTTTGGTTAAGATTTATGCAGACACAAGTAGACATTGCTCAGTCTTTTATTTAGGAGTTTCACTGTTATAACAGCAAAAGAAGAGCTTGCCCTGTGAATGCAGACTAGTCTGGTGAATGGCAAAAATTGAGAATGGTCAACTGCAAAATGCTTTCTTATCAGAAAATCATAGAAAAAGTTTCAGCAATCTGAGGGGAGATTCATTTTTCAACATACATACTGATCTGCAAACTTTTAAATCTTTATCACAACTGACCACAAGATACTCTCTATAAATCTCCTTGAACACAACTACTTCAAATATTTAGGTTCTTTTTAATATCCATATGCATATGTGAATGTTCATATGCAGGAAGAGATGGTAGTTCTTTCCTTAGGTTGTATTTTACGGCAACATGCCCAGGAACAAAGCTAATAGTTCAACTCCTGATATACCTGCTACAGAGGAAGCTGTATCCCATGAAGATATGGAGTTCCACACAAGAAGTTCCGTTATTGCCTGATTTCTTAAATGTAAAGTTGTCCCCACTTGGCACAAGTTGAAATTAAAAAAAAAAAACGTATACAAAGAGTAGTCATAAAAGTCAATGTTGTTTTCCCTTGCTACCGCTTCACAAACACTAATAAGAGCTCATTTTTAGAAAGCCAGGCTTCTTTTTTTCCTTAGACTTGTAATACAATTATAAACACGTGTTTGAAATATGTACAAACACATACCCACACATATAAGGGGAGACAAGACATGCTGCAATTAGAGTATCTGCTTATTTTCACTGAGTTGGTGCACATGTGCATAAAACTAAACAAAACCAATTCTCTGGCCTCCTGTAAAATTCAGTATGTCACTGGATGGATGTTTACACATTTGATAGGCTACTTTGTCTTAGAGAATTATCTGTGTAAAACAAAGAAGCCAAGAATTGGTCTCTTCCTGAACCTTCTCCAGCACTCAGTTCATACCAAAAGTCATCCTGCTCAGCTCTATCACAGCTGTTGAGAGCACAACTATTCTGTGTTTCTCCCTAAAAGCACAGTAATAGCAATATTAACACAGGCATGCAAGCTTAACTGCAGTAAGTCTGCTTACATTGTAAATTTCTTTTTTCCTAAAAAACGAGACTTTCTTAAAAAAGAGGGGCACTGTTCAAGCTGAGTCTAATTTAATTCTCTTGACAGGTGTTATTAGCATCTTCATCCAAGATAAAATGTTCTTTTCACACAACCATCCCACTAAAATTTTTAATTGCTTGAGGCTGCTAAATAAAAGCCCAATTCATTATTTTAGTACTTCTTCCAACAACATCATGACTACATATTTTTCCACACATGCAGTCAAATAGTTAAAAAAAGCAAATGAAAATAGTTATGACAAAATAATCCTTCTTAAGTTCAGCTGAGTGACAGAACATGGCAGCAACCTCTCTGGAATTAAACTGAACTTCTGTGACATAGCTAATAAAACACATTTGAAGACAGCTACATTATCCAAACAGTCCTACCATCTGAAGGTGGTGAGGCAAATGTAACAGTCACTGTTTCTGTGAGGACATTCCCACTGTCCGTGGTCCATTGCAGCTGAAAGGAAAAAGATCTCAGTTCTCAGAAAGGGTACAAGCTTGTCTACTGCAGGAACACAGGCTCAATACAGGACCTGTAGGAAAACAATGTCTAAAACTACACTTCCTTATTTTCTTATAACTATGCATTTTGGGAGCTCTTGATTTACCAAAAAAAAAAAATATTGTGAACATTACACTATATCAGGAAGGCTGAAGTCTGCTCATGAGAGTTTAAAGACTTTAAAATAGAAAACAGTCAAACCATTTGGCTAACTAACAAGAACACTCACTCATCACCTGGGCCACAACAGTATAGGGAGAAGGAAAAGACTGATGACACAGCATGATTTAACAGAAGGCTTTGTCAAAGCTGATTTTAAATCAGCAGTTTCTTAGTAGTCACTCTCATAACTGGGAAAACTAGGATCACTGTGTGTCCTTTATGAGTCAATATGCGAAAGAAAATTAAGAAACATCTGAGAGTTACTGAGCATTCAGAAGTATTGACTTCAAGCTTACTTCACTTGCTATAAAGTGTATTTACTAATGTTTACACATTCAAAATGTCATGTAAGCCCTAATTTCGACTGCACCTCAGACACACCTCACCCCCATTTTTTCAGATACGGAAAAGTAGTAGTAACTTCTTCAAAACAGATGATGACAAAGACATGAATAAAATTTTCTGCCACGTGCCAATTTTTCTACACCACATGGCTTCCAGTTCATGGGCATTAAGAAGTGCTAGTATTGTATAATTTGTCAATCAAATAACAGCAATCTAATGCTGATGAGATAAATACTGAAGAAGGTCAGAAGGTTTTATTCACATTTAATCCAACCGTGCTCAGCCAGAGATTCCAGTGAAAATATTGCTGCTGGAAATATAAAGACATAGAGCATTTTTAAAGAAATACAGCAAAATGGTACAAATTAAAAACAACACTTCTAGTATAACTCCAAAAATCAAAAAGATACACAAAGGCTAACATACCATTGCTGGGATACTTTCTGAATTATACACCATCTCTCCATTCCTTAGGGACTTCTGTACTTCATGAATGTGGTTCTTGATGTCATTCACAGTGGGGAAGAAGGACAGATTATGTCTTTCTGGCACTTCATCAGGCGTGAATAACTCTCTTTCCACATACTTTCTGTCACATGTTAAAGGACATTCAAATATGCACATTTAAATACATTGTGCTATTTCCCTCTGTTAGAGACACCACTACCTTCTCCCTCCCCTTGTTGCAATGACAAGACAAAAGCAAGCTAGATGATCTTCTGCCAGTTCCTTGTGCATCTGCTACAGAGTTTGGAATTTAAAATCTCCATTTATTTAAGTATATTTAAAGAGTACAGCAGCTTTTGGTGGCTACCAACAATAATATAGAAAGAGAAGATAAAAGGTGGGAAAAACAGTCTCATGACATCTGGGAAATACACCCAGTGGTGCATCATTGCATTTGCAACCATTTAGTTGCAAACCAAATTAATCAGATGCAAGAGTAGATACAGCACTACAGACTGAGAGCATTCCAGACAGTTCTGTACCTTAGTTGCTTCCTCACTGCATAGACCTGCTCTATTCCCTGAGACACCAGTTCTCGGATCTTGTCTGCCACTTGAGGATGAAGTCGAGAAGGCAGAGCACAGTTCTCATCTCTCACAACCTCCTCCTCCTCCTCAGGAGAAGACACAGGAAAATGGGAGGGTGAAGGAGGGAGGCAGGACGTTTCCATTTCATGGTATTGGTGGGCTTGCTGAGTGGGTAACTGTACATACCACCTAGCAAGAAGGAAAGAGTTTAAACACACAATTCTCAAGCAAAGGCAAAAAATTTGGTGTCTTAGGGGAACAGTCTGACAACCACAAACAACCTAGTTAGAGCGATGTAAGTTTTGACGCTTTCACAACTCAGGGCCCTAATGTCTTTCACAACTCAGGGCCCCCTCACACCTTTCAATGCAAAATAAACTAGCTCAAACCCTCCAATAATACAACTATTTCTATCTGCATGAAAACACCTGCTGAAGTTCCACCACTTGGTGCTTAACGCATTTACCAAATGAATACTTCAGAGCCACAGGAGTCTTACTGACATTGTGGGATTTTTTTACTGTTGATATTAATCAAAAGCCTTAATAAGTGACTCAGTAAAAAATAAAGCAAACCTAGCAAAACATTGCTCTTTTTTGCTTCATTTGTGAAAATAAAGAAAGAAGTGGAAGTTTCACCTGAGGATACCGCCAGCATCTATCAAGTTCTTCTTCAGAATGTTGAATGCTTTCTCCTGCTCCATTCTTATGATTTTCTTGTCAATTTTAGGATCAGTAGGAACCCTGTATTCTGGAAACTTCTGAACCTTTTTAATATAGATTCTGCCAAGGGGGAAGGCAGGGGGAATAAAAAAAAATTCTCCATCAGTATACTTTGTCCTTGGGAGGGGAAAGGCAAAATCCCCATCTTCATATCAGACACTAGAATAGAAGTTTGAGCAGAGTGATGCAGGGAGGAAGGAGCCTCTAAAATAACTGTAGAATTCTTAAAGACACTTCAATAGAGATGGATGCATACAGACACACTTCTGGTCTGGTCTGGCAGCTGCTCAGTCAGAGTGATTTTGTTCCTCAGAAAAAACCCTCTGTCCCTCAGTATAGCAAAAGCACACACCATTTGTGAACAGACTGCAGTTCACCCAGCTGTGCAAAATTGAGCACATACATACTTAGCTACAACTGTTGAAGTAAACACACTCTTAAATCAGTAAAAACTGAACAAGCATCCAGGAGGGTGCTCAAGGAAAAAAACCATTAGTGCTGGATAAGGAGAAACTCCTCAGTGAACAGGAAGAACTGTAACGTCTTCAGCACACAGGACTTGTGCTAAACTAGGCTTGACTGATATCAATGCAATTAAAAGCCTGAAGAAAAAACAATAAATAATATGACAAAGTTTTATGACCCGAAATGGTCGCTAAAGAACATCACAGTAACTCACTAATGCTCAGGTAGATAATGATTCTTACTTCTATTTCATATAGTGATGTGCTGCTACTTTGCATCCAGGCAATCTATCAGATCTCAGCCTTATTGAGTCAAATAGGACAGCATTTCCTCCTTACCTCTAAATGAGTATCAACCTCAAGCTCCCAAGGAGATGAAACAAGAGCTACAGCAGAGAGTATCAGCTACCACCCCAAAAGAGTGCTCTGTCCCAACTCACAGAAAGAACACTTTCTTAGGATGCTGAGTCACTCTTACAGCTTTATAGATAATTCATACCTTGCTGGACAAGTGGCTTTGTACAGATGGCCAGAGGTGCTTTCCTGCTCACCAGCTTTTTTGGGCTGGAAACCTTTCCTCCTTGGCCCATATTGACACTCCATTACAATGGCTCTGCTTCCTGGAAACAGAAAGCAATTCACTCTATATTTATTCAAGCAATAACTGAATTTTTTACAGTAAAACAGTAACTACAGAAGAGATGAGAGTTCTGAAACAGAACGTTTCTGTTTGCCATCGGACTGTTCAGAAGACAGAACGCTTAGGTGTAGCAAGCAAATACAGTGCAAATGCTTCTCTCACAGCATGCAAGAACACAGAGCATTTACTAGGCATTTCTCAAACCTGTTACACCTCGTAACACTCCTGCAACATATGTGAAGGCAAAGTATGAGATTCTGCCCTGGTGAACACCAGTACTTCATAAGATGAGAAAATTACCAAAGGAGCACAATGCTGGTAATAAACATAAAAGAAGCAGAATCCCCAAAATAACAGAGAAAATTCACAGCTGAAATCAAACGTGTGCTGGTTTTGGCCGGGACTCAGTTTTAATTTTCTTCACAGTAGCCAGTATGAGGCTGTGTTTTGTATTTGTGCTGAAAACAGTGCTGATAACACAGGGATGTTTAGTTACTGCTGAGCAGGGCTTACACTGAGTCAAGGTCTTTGCTGCCTCTCACTGCACCCCACAGGCAAGGAGGCTCAGGGGCACAAGAAACTGGGAGGGGACACAGCCAGGACAGCTGTCTCAAACTGACCAAAGTCATGGAATATGGTATGGAATATACCATAGGGCCTCATGTTCAGCGTACAGAGCTGGGGGAAGAAGGAGGAAGAGGCGAGCATTCAAAGGTACAGTATTTGTCTTTCCAAGTCAGCATTAGAGGTGACAGAGCCCCGCTTTCCTAGGGATGGCTGAACACACGCCTGACGACGGGAAGGTGTGAGTGAATTCCTTACTTTGCTTTGCTTGTGTGCCCAGCTTTTCCTTAACCTTCTAAACTGCCTTTATCTCAACCCACGAGTTTTCTCACTTCTACCCTTTCGATCCTCTCCCCCATCCCACCAGGAGGAAAGAACGAGTGGCTCTGTGGTTGTTTCCAGCTGGGGTTAAACCACGACAGCAGGTCAGCAGCCATTTCCAGCCCCCTGGCTTAAATCAACACTTCAGACCAGTCTGTCCCATAAATTCTTAACTGCAAGTCAGAGCTATCTTAACTGCCAAATAACAGAGTTTCAGAGCAGCATACCCACACAAAACCAGACAGGCCTAAACAAATGCTGCTTTGCTCTAAACCTGAAGTAAGTGACTTCTTCCAATCAGACCTCTAAAAAAAGAGCTGACGAGCAAAGCATTAATGCTGTCAAGAAGGGAACGTTTTCCAAATTTCTTCCACGTCATGTTTAGTTATCTTTTATTTGTCAGGCAAGCAGCTGCCTATACCACAAGTGACATAACCAAAACCTTTTTAAGTATTACAACAGGAACATAATCTGCTTCTGTAAGATATCAAATGATTTATTGCTTCAGGGTAATAAATGACATTAAAAAAATAATGAAAAAAAATCTAATTATGTATAACAAATATATCTTGTCTCGTTTTTAACAAACAAACATTAACAAACATTTTAACATACAAACTCAAAATGTAAATTTCAGGATTGAAAAGACTGCAACAGCTTTAAACTAGTCTTTGCTAAATTGAATCTCAAAACCAGTTTGATAGGCACCTTGTTTAACAAAAGCTTCAACTACCCAAAATTCTCACTAAAAATAACAATCAAGATTTTGATGACTTTGTTTTCTTTTACCTCACAGTTTATGGCTGAAGCTTTAAAACTGGTGCTAATACTTCACTTTTTCAGTAACTTTCAGGGAAAAAAAAGAAAAAGAAAAGAAAAAACCCAAGCACATAACCTACATTCCTGCCAATCATTTTCTCTATGTAACAATTAAACCCCATTCATTTAATATCCAAATTAACTCTTAGTAACACATAACATTCATGAGCTAAATATGTAATTACCAACCTATGAAGTATTCATGTTCATTTAAAAAAAACCCAAAAATCTGTCTGCTGAGGTATGTTGATATTTATCTTGTTTGGTTGCTTTTTAAAGTTTATTTATTTTTTTAAAGGTTGCAACTTAAATAGTTTCTTGACTCCTGAGGAACAAACTCTTCAAAAGATCTTCAAGTTAGGCAAGAATAAGCGAACAAGCTCTTACCCTTATGAGCACTTTCATGTCCTAATAGAGCAGATGGGACCTCCCCCTTAAAGATTTCAGCACATGAACCCCCATCAAACAGTACTTAACTAATTCCTAAAGGACAAAAGGAAATAATCACAACAAAACATAAAAAAACCCAAAAAACATGTTTCCTCTTGTTTCAGAAAACAAGCTCCTTCAGACTGTGTCACAGAAATGCCCAAGCTGCTCCTTTTTTATGTTTATGCCTTGACTTTACCAACACTAAGGAACAACATAAAGACTCCTCTTTATGGCCAGTTGGAAGCTAATGTTGAAATTTTGAAAGTAGTTATTAAAATAAAAGTTAGTTACCTGCATTGACAAAGGGGATCCCATCATATGGGACATACTGAGATTTCCACATCAACCGTGTGGCGGGTTTGGCTGGGCTTGGAGACTGGCGTGTCCCCCACACACTTTGTGTTTGCTGCTTGTGTAGCGTTAGAACACTCTCTAATTCTGTCTCACTCACACAATAGCCGCGGTACGAGTCCCCAATTTTCTGCATGGAAAGGAGGTGAAATAATAGGATTATTCACCCAGCTGACTGCTGAACATTACACAAGAAAACAAAAGCAGTCAGGGACTCTGGCAGGTGAGAACATAGGCCCAGATTTTTGGTGTTTTACGTTTTTTGTCCCCACATTAGTACCTCACAGAGATTTAATGTAGGATCTAACGCCAGAGCGGTCTCCACTGAGGTCAGGAGTTTGTCAGCCACTCAAGACCCTAAAAACACCAAGAACCCCTGACACAGTTACAGTTACTGCCAACTCTGATTTCCATAGGACAACTTCACTCCTGTGGTTTCCCCCCAGTACACACTTTGGGTACAGTCACCACCTACACAAATTTGCCTTAGATGAAGTTTTTCACTTGACTGCCACAGAGAATCTCTGAACCACTAATAATTGTCTATGCATGTACTGCAACACACACATGCTCCACTGCACTGGAGCAGAATACACCCACTTATACCACCAGTAACTGTCTCACCCACTTAGTGCACTAACTTTGAATGGAATGTCCCACATACTATCTCTCCCAGCCTTCAATGCACTCTTGATTCTCAGCATTACACAGAAACATACTATACCAGATCTGCCATGTGCAAACTGATGATGGTTGCAATGAACTCTGCTACAATCTTGGCAACTCCACAAAAACTGCATCTAACTAGACTCCAAGTAGTTATCCAGCTACTCAGTGCCATCACAGCCGGTTGAGTGCTGGTCTACCAGGGCCAGCCAGCCATCAGCAAAACTACTGGGACAGAGAACTTTCCACCCAAATTCAGAATGCCATGCTTCCTTCTGTTCATATGCAGCTCAGGGACAGGTTGGGCAACTGGCTGTAAGTAACACCCAGAGTAGTTTGCCAGCTCAGTCTGTGGGACAAACACACTCCAATGAGTACCAAAGTCTGATGGAACTCTTTTGCCACCTTCAGTGACAGAGCAGACAGATGTTTAAGTAATACTGGCAAAAAAAGCAGCAATGGTGTCTCTTCAAAATTGTTATCGCACAGATACTTTAGCGACACCTGCCTAAAATCTGCCTCATAGTCATCTAAGAAAACCAAAATGGCTGTGCAAAACCTAAATCAACCAAGAACCAACAAAGATCGTGTGAATGAACTGGGCCAGCACGGTGTTGCTGTGGGCGCAAGGCCAGACACTGAGGGCTGTGTGTCCACTGCATGGGAGTCACTCTGAGCCACGAGGTGCTGACACTTCAGCACCCCCTGCTCTGCCAGCACACTGCTCCAGCAGTTAAAGTCTGCACAGGCTGCACCCACACAGCTGTGCAGAGCTAGAGAGGTTGGCAATCGTTTACTTAGAAGTTATAAATAACATTTCTGTCCAAACCTTGGTCTGAAAAATCCAGGAGAAGCAAAGCAGTCTGAGAAGTACCGGAACTACCTTCCTTACAGAAACCTGGGATGCTGCCTTTCACAGTAGGGATGACAGCACCACTCCACACAATAAATACTGCACAACCAGGCTTTTTTTAATGTTATCTTACACTTGTCACTATAAATAGGACATTGACCTTATTCTAAGGAGATGAGAAGACTGATAAAACTGTTGTGCCAGAAAAATAGCAATAACAGTTAAGGTACTGTCTCCTATTCTGGCTTTACTTTTGCACAAGTTAGATCACTTCCCTAAATTGGTGGCGGGGAGGAGGAGGACAAGAAGAAAATCATAAGCACATAAGATCCCTGCTCTCTATGAGCTTTGCAAGTAGGGAAAAAAAAATCAACAAATGAGACCATCTGCTTCAGAAAAATAAATTTACTAAGCTTTGTAGAGTTAATTAATGCAATTTATAATTACACTTTATTTCAGTATGCTGATACATGCTGGAAATGCATTCTGATCACACCATTGAAAACTAAGTAGGTTATTGAAAATAGCTGGTTTTAAATTCACTTTTTATTAACAAAGTAATTACCTTGAAGTAATCAGATACTCTCCAACCCTTTCACTCCAAGGTTCAAGCCAAAAAAAGAAGCAATTCCTTTTTCTCTCCTCTGGCCTCATCTCAGCAAAGGTACATAAAAGCTTACACTGAAGTACACAGACCAAAACTGCAGTTTCCTTGAGTGAACTAACAGCAGCAGGGTACCAGAGGCATTATGCTGTCTAGACACAGCTGAACATTTCAAGGTAGTCAGGGAATCAACATCAAACACAAAGCTTAGTGTTAATTTGGATAACTGTAGCTTTTACTCTCTGTGTTTACCTGCAGTACTAACTACCAAAGGAGTCACTGCCCTTTAGGGTGCAGTGGCTTCACCTGCTGACATCTTCTGTGAAAGTCACACAGACCTCAGCACTGTTTGTCTCTATTTTGGCAAGCAACTGCAAGAGTGGAACTGTGAGTTGACAGATTTACCAGCACCCCTCCAAGTTCCAGCAGGACCCCACAATTCTGTCACTAGTAACAGAATAATATGTAAGACGGTCACACCTGAAAGACAAATGACACCCCAAAATCCCATTGTCTCTAGTCTGTGCCCATGAAAAGGTACATACATCCTAGCAGTCTCCAGTGGATCAGGGAGGATTAGTGCATACAGGCAACAGTTCTGCTGAACAGCAGAAGCAGATGTTTATGTCCTCAGAACACTTCAAACAGATAATATTTCTATTTCCTGTTCTATAAAAATAAGATCTCTCCTATAAATGCTGCTGTGAATTTTAAATAGAGCAGGTGAAATTTCTTGTAATAGACAGACAAAGTAGATCATAATACAAGTCCTCCTATAAAATGAAAACAATAATAAATGATTCAGATAAGCCATATGGATGCTAAGATAAGAAAGTATGTGCCACATAGTGCTAAAAACACAGTTTAGTGAACTTTACCAACTAACTGGCCAACTGAATTAAGAGACTGATTCTATGAAAATGGTGTCTCCACCATGGAAGAATTCCTGCTAATAAGTTTCTGACCTCTTAACATTTAAGTGGATATAAGAGTGGACAGTACCATTTGTATGAAATACATAGCATATAAAAAGAGGAAGAGATTAATATATTTAAAAATTATTTCTAAGTGGATACTTAGAAAGAAATTCAATTTCTAAGTCCCTGCAATGGTAATTTCCAGTTATCAGTGGCCAAGTCGATAGGAAAAAACTCAAGTGGTAGAGATATCTAAAGAGATGAAGCAGTTAGAGAGTATAAGATTTCCTATTAAAAAGTATTAAGGGAAAGTGAAATAAACATCTATCAGGAAGAGTCTGGTAGCAGGAGGAAGGGGTAGTTGAACTCTCAAGAGTCTTCCCTTCTCCCCTCCCTTCCTTTTAAGTGACTTGGGATACATTCTAGCTGTTGATAGGATCCAGTCATCAGGACAGTTCTGCAGACACCTCACAATATGCAAATAAAGGAAAAGTTCTGTTTAGGTCAAAAGCCATCATGGGGAATAACTTTTTAACAAAAGAGAAAACAAGTACAGGTAACCTAACCTGCTGGGACAAAAAAGAAAAAAACCCACAGAATATATAAAACAGAAATCCTTAATAAAATATTGACATTAAGGTGTTTTAAGTCTCAGACTTGACACTGGCCAGTCACATGGATTTTCATTTCTGTGTGGTAACACAAACTAGCATGAATAATTGCAGAGGTCAGCAAAGTTTGCCCTGCAGTTCAAAAGCAAGTCCTTACATGGTGCACAATGATTCTTCCCAGCACTGTAAGGCATCAGGTTTTCAGCAGCACATTTTTTGCTTCAGAAGCTGTTGCTGGTCAGTTATTCTAACATTCTCAAAATAGAAAAGGATTCCACAGCATTTTATGTGTCTAACTGTGTTAGCAATACCACTACTATATATCAGGAAGCTTGAACACAACTTCTACAACTATGAATTATTCCTTTCGTGCAATAGGATCACTATCTTAGATCAAGATACTAAAACACCAAGTCAGAATTCTTTGTGGCCCACCTCACAGTTCCTGAGACAGCGTGCCCATGCAGGGGTATTTAGTGGCAAAGGCTGGTGAGGGATGTGAAAAGGATCTTCCATTACCCTGAAAAAGCAAAAAAAATATAATAGAAGTCTTTACAGACATTCAGGAAAGCAACAATTTAGTCTGAACTACAGGTAACATCAAATCAGTGTATTATGTATAACTGTAGAGCATATGATCCAACCATGGATATTGTATCAACATGCCTTAAAAACCTGGGCTTCCTTTTCTTCATATTCTATTTCATTGTTAAAATAATTTACAATAAATGTAAGTATTTAAAAAAACCACCGTTTTCTACATTCAAGACCTCCAAACATTCAGTATTCTTAGTGTTGTTGCTTGACAACAATAGACAAAACACGGTGAAATAGAGCAGCTGATTGTCTGGATAATTTTCTTATGCAGACTGATGGTAAAATGCTAAAGACTAAAACCAATATCAAACACTGCACATTTTAATATATTTTATAAATTACTGAAAAACAACTCCAATAACTATTTTAAGTACACACCTAGTTTCTCCATTCCTTAAATCCTGGGCCAGAAACAATGCCTACTCAATGTTTATTATTCCGAAACAGGTGCATCACCTCCTGTCTATAAAAATATGCCTCCTTTCCAGGATTATTTTTCTGGCATGTACAGACTGTGTTCTCAACATCCATTCACAAACTGTTTCTCTTCATTTTACATGTTTCTTGAACATATATAATTTGTGTTGGAGTGAGATGACTCTGATCTTTTCCACATCTCAATTTCTGAAGAGCATAAACCAGTGCAAAGCCAGCCTACAGTCCACAGAGCAAACACCTTCTTTGGGAGTTTTTCTGTTGTCATAGGTTTTTTGGTTTTTTTTTGTTTGTTTGTTTGTTTTGTTTATTTGTTTGTGGATTTGTTTTTCTTGTTTTTTGTTTTTGGTTTGGTTTGGTTTTTTTGTTTGGGTTTTTTGTTTGTTTTTTTTTTTTGCTGCTGTTGCTCTATTTGGTTGGTTTGAGGTTTTGAGGGTTTTTTAAAGCAAAAAAGAATTCCAGAGTATTCAGGAATTAAAATAGTAGGCAACATTTAGCATGGGGAGAGAATCAGGTGGATATCAAGTTAAAAAAACCTAACAACTAATTAACTTCAGAAGCTTTGTTAATCAATGTGTCTGTCTAAGTGTTTCACCAAAATACACTGTTACCAGCTACTTTCTCATATTTTACCAAAGGAAACCAAAGAAGTTATCCAGAGAACAAAGACCAGGCTCTCAACAGTTAATGCCAACTACTGAAAACTCTATCTAAAAAATCAATCTCTACAATCAACTGTTCTTGAGGGAGGATGGTTTATATAGGTTTTAGTACACTCCTACAAGAAACTTTGCTCCCTCAAACATCAACTTTCCCTGCAGTTCCCTCACTGGATCACATTCAACTCTTGGTTGGCAGTAACAGTGTTTATTGAAAGTTATTTCAGTAATTTGCACTGTGTTACTTTAAATGCCCACCAGCACTCCAGTCAGAATATATCCAATTATGTCTGGAATACAGGGAATAGAATACAGGTACTTTAATTGCTTTTTCCACTGCTCTGGCACACACAAAAGCTGCCTGAAAACCCAGTTAGCTATACATCATTCACTAACACTAAGGGTTCGTAACCTCCACTCCACGGTAATTTTGTGACAACCATTGCAAAATCAAAACTGCAAGAAAAAACCACAGTGCTAACAGTGAATCGAAGTGATTGTTCATCCTTTTAACTCCCAACCTACCTGGTGGTTGTTTTTTTTGATACAGTGAGAGATGCCTGTGGGTGTAGAATGTAACTGCTTGCACTGTCTGCTATAGCAGCCACCACCACAGTCTGCAGGTTCCCATCGCCACAGTTCTCTTCCGAAGCATCTTTACAAAAATAAAACAGACTTCTGGTTAATAACTGAACAAAGAATGGGGAAACAAGCAGCTATGACTAAACCTCATGTTTGGAAGAGCAAGCCTTTTGACATATGAAAGAAGTTTTACAGATGATAAAGTAGTTGAATAGTTGTGAATCAGTACTCTAACTCCAGGCACACATATGCAGATACACTTGATAAAGTTGCTTCTATTCAAGGACTTTGGTAATCACACTACTGCTAATTAATCCTTCCACAGCAAAGCAAATAATCAGAACAACTTGTAAATTACTCTGCTTTACATTTCCACGAATCCATACAGGATTGCACAACTATTTTGCTCAGCTGCAAATCACACACTGGCTGCTTTTAAAATAAGAAAAAATGACGCAATGGTACCGCTTTGTACTTAGTAAAGAACACTTAAACAAGAAAAACAGGCCTCTTATAATTGAATCTGACATGCTGTTAGAGCAAATGTTTTAGCCTTTCTTGGTAATAAGGAGGAATCCATAAGCCAAAAATTACTGTTAGACTGAAGCCTGTGTGTACAGTTAAACAAAAACATAATGGAAAGCTGCGAAAGTAGACAGTCGATATTTTGGTCTCAACAAAAAAACACAAAGTCTCTTTAGATGAAGGATTTTTGCCCTTCAGTTATGAAAGCCTCTTTCCCCATCCTGAGAGACAGTGATAAGCTATTGACAGAGTACAGAAATCACTCCACTAGAAAGCTCTATGAGAAGATTTGTACGTGTGCACTCAGATTACCACCCCTCTGGTTCAAAGCACTGGTTCCTCCTCCACAGACATCCCCTTAAGACACTACAGCTACACTGAAGCCTGTGCCATTTCCTGCATTACCACCACGTGCAGACAAGAGAAACTCAAGGGCTGACAGGCCATTCTCCTTGCCCTTTAATCTTCATAGTAAACCACTGACAAGTCTTCCTAACTGTCTGCTAAAGATCAAATAACTACAAAGTCTTTTATACAGTAAGTCTCTAGGAAAAAACAAAACAAAACAAAAAAATCCCACCAAAACCCCCTCTACCACTATTGTAGAACACGTATTCACACACTATGACACAGAGTCCCATGTAGGATGAACAATGGCAACACAAAGATACTATTCAGCATTGCAACATAGTGCTTACAAACAGCAGCAGCAATTGTTTCAGCACTAAAGGCTCACAGTCAGCTTTATAGTAATATAAGACTGTGCTGTAACCAAACAGTGGTCTTATCCCTGCAGGAGCAGGAAAGGGAGGGAAGGTTGAGCATTAGGGCAGGAACAAGCCTTTCAATGCAAGGTCATGGAACTACACTCCAACTGTAAGTGAAAAGGGCTGGATCATGACTTGAATCCCAAATCTTCTATCCACCCAGCATCAGGACTCTAGTCCTACCTTTGAGCTATCATTCCACAGGAGCACTTAACTACTGCTCGGATTTTGAGAATTTCATAGAGAGAATGAAAAAAGTTTAAAAAACCTTTGAGAGTTTAACAAAATGTGACCACCTAGTTCTCAGTCTTTGCATTCTCATCTCTGTGAATGCAAACTAATACATAGTATTTTGCCATCCAGTAAGGCTTGCAGATAATCAATACTTTCAGATCTTAGTACGTCCATTTTCTAGAGAAAACCTTAAAATTTGCACTTCTAGTTGTACATCTCCCCTCATACTTAAAATGTGACAATTATCATATTGCAACAAAGTGAAAGTTACATCTCATTTTCCTTCACTGGGAACTGAATTTCTACCAGGCAATTCAGTTCTGGCTTCACAAAAGATGCATCATTACCAGTGATTTCTGGAACAGAAGAATTAATGTCACCCTGTTTTTTCTGCACTACATGAATTAACTACTTCACTCAAAATGAAGTAAACAGACAGTGAAAATTTGAAGCTGATAGTACAGCTGTCTGACAGCATAAACATCCTTATCAATGCTAAATAAGGCAAGAAACAACTCTGCTTGATATCTCAATCTACCCATCACATATCCTTCGGAAAGGGGACATAATAGCTCTTCTTTCATAAGGTTTTTGCCCAATAGAAAATGTGGTGTGTGGTGTGCCAGATTCATAATCAGAAAGCAGATTCAGGATGTATTTTGTCTCACAGCTGACTAAGGAAAGGAAACACACACAAAGAAGGTGCTCAAAAAGAGATCATGCAGGATGCACTCAGGAATTCACACCCTCAAGTCCCACAGGTTACACTCACCCTGTGTGCTGGTCACATCCAGAAGCCGACCTTGAGGAATAATCACTTGGGTCACTCCTGGCTGAGCGGAAGGAATGACATGCAGCACCTGTCCATCTTCTGACTGGCTGGCAACAATCATCTGTAAGGCAATCACACAAAAGCAGGAATGGCACTTGTTTGTATGGAGATCATGCAGCATGACTGGGTTTGATTATCACCAGTACAAGAAACATTTTGGTTGGAATTAGGGCCTATAAATTAACTTCGTTTCACATGATAAGAAAACTGCCTATTTACTGTCAATTTCTTAAAATTATTTCCCCCTTTTTAAAATAACCCTTTAACTGAATTAAGGAAAGGAAAAAACCCACCACCTTACATGATTCTACAATGAATTACACATTTATTTGAAATTTACAATACTATGAAAAACCTGAAAGCCATTCATAGTTGGATTCACTGTAAGCCCTTTCACAGACTAGCAAAATTAATCATAATATGTAAAAATTTTGACCTTTACTTCTGAGAAACTGACCTCTCTGGGCAGTATTTCATGCAAAAGCAGATAGAAGAAAAGTTCCAGGACTTGCAAAAATACAAATTAAATTACCTAGAATTTTGAAAAACGTAACTCCTTGTGATGTTAATTATAAAGGACTTGTTCCCAGCAATGTTACAAAACCTAGAGTAACATAAAAGATCATCTTGTTTCTGATTAATTACACTTTAAATGGGTGAAGTGTCTTTAGTGACAGCACAATACATGCCAACCAAGGCCTCTAGGTAAGAGTTACCTTTTTACAAAACAGCTGTTAAAATTACAAAGCAATGTTTTAAGCAAATTAATTGCGGGGTGAGGGTGGATGTGAAATATAATGGGTTAGCTTATTGCTGATGTTCCAATCCCTCAAGGAAAAACAGAGACTTATCCAGGGAATATAGAGAATGCAGCAGCAGTAGAAGTATGAGATCTCCTACACAACAGCATCCAGGCTTGATAATGGTAAAAGACAAGTTGTTGTTTATTATTAGTAATGGCTGAAGACCATGAAGGATTTGCCTACCTGAGGGGGGGAAACTGAAGCATGAACTGAACCACTGAAAAGTTTCACCTTGTTGCTAAAGTCTGAATCAGCTGTTGCTACAACAAACAAGCAGCATGTAAGAGAGTTCTTCAAAGGGCTCCCTCGTCTGTGAACACACCACCAGCCCCGTTTTCAGACACACTCACCATGGGTGCACTGGGCCCTCCTGGGGGCTGCAGCTCACAGAGAGGCTGCCTGGTTTGGTCTGCCAGCTGGAACTCCTCTGCAGAGGGAGCCCGTGGCTGGGGTGGCCGTGCCGGCACAGCCGAGGAGGCAGAACTGCCCAAGAGGTGGACTGTGATGGGCAAGGCAGCAGGAGAGTCACTCTGGCCAAACAGTGGATCCCTGGAATCCATGCACGTTAGATGCTTTCACAGAGGAAAAACAGTAAAATGTACTTTGAGTAGCAACTTCTATTAGGAAACAAAAAAAAAAAAAAAAGAAAGGGAAAAGAACATTTAAAACCAGTGTGCTGTGTTGTATACTTGGAGGGAGTTTTTGTCCTTCTCATCAAGAGGCTAATACTAGCAGTTCTACTTCTGATTTCCATTTCCAAGCTGAAAAAGTATTCATATTCCTGCTTCCCAGAACAAACCCTCTCTGCTAAGGGCAGAATAAACCCCTTCTGCTTGAAATCTGCTCCCCAAAACCACTTATCACTTTAAAATACCTCAAGTCTACCCAGAAACTGAGAGAACTTGCACCAAAAATGAAACTGTAAAACATTCACCAACTTGATTTAACTCGAAAAGAAATCCTAGATACTATTCTACCTGGCCTTTAGATACATGCATTTAGCTATGAAGACAAAAATCTCTATACATTTTTGTAATTCTTTACCACAGAAGAAGCACAATCAATACAATCTCCAGTTCAAATCCAAGAATTGTACAGCACAAGGCCAAGAATCAGATTTTCAAATTCTCAAAAAAATAAAGATTATTCTTATCGAGTTTGCAGAACGAAAGTCTTATAACACGTCCCATTTTTTTAAAATTTAAGTGCATGGGCTCAGATATCTGCCTTGTTGAAACTCTAACAACATGAACATTAAGCATATAAAAATAATGGAAAACAGGCAGCCCTTATGTACAACAACACATCAGGCTGTCATTTGGCCAATGCAAGAAGGGCTGCAATTTGTTATATCTCTTGCAGTAATTGCACAAAGAACTCTGACGTTCCCACTACAAATACTTACACACTACAAATCAGAGAATGGAGAAAAATGTTTCTAAATTTTATATAAAAGTCACATTTGTGCTAAATAATCCTGTCAAAAAATCTGCAGGTATAAATCTCCTGTGCTGAAACTGTAAAATACATCAGAAAAGTAGCAACAAACACATGACACTACTTGTATTAAAGACATTCTGCAGAGACCATAAGCACGTTACTAAATCACTACACGAAGGATATTTTATGTTAAAAAAATATTCTGCAGAAGAACATTCACGCACAGAAATCTCCTTGAATAAGAATATCTGGCAATATTTGATAATACATAGCTAAATAAAAGATTCCCCTTCTCCAGTACCTACACAGATGTCCTGTGTCCCTGGACTCTTATTTGACACATCTGGTCACTAAGCAACTTGACTGGATTTTCAAGTGTTCTGAACCTCTCCTACTCCAAGACATGTCATCAAGTATTCTTTTTTTGAAGGATTTTGTTAACACAATAAAACACATCTTTCTTCAGCACTTTAACAGGATCTATTAATACAGTTACTGATGGTTGCCATTACATGTAACATCTGGATATTCATCACTTCAAAACTGAATGGCACAAGAATCAAAGGGAAGGAACTTTTGTACTTTTTTAAAAGACACAATGTGTTACCATAAAGGCATAAAAAGCCCAGTGCACTGATGAAATAGAACACTTTAAGTTCATCAGAGAGGATGTAATAGAAGCATCTACAAGGACAAAGCATTCGTACCTCACCTGGAAAACCTGATCATTTGTCTCAGACTCTCCTGCACCATCGCAGTTGCCTACGAACAGATCGTTAAGTCCCTCCATAGCAATGTCATGGTCAGCTCCGTTTTCTTTCATCACAAGGTGACCTGAAAAAGCCCAGAAGTTTAGTTCAGCCTTCTGCCAACACATTGCTGCAGGTGTTTTCTTTGCCATTGCAATCTAACAGCAAAGTCCTCAAGAAATCCTTGCCCCTTTATTACTCGCTGCAGAAAAACTTCAGTGTGTTGCTCCAGGAGTATAGTTTAGCCTTTTATATGAGACAGTTTGCTTGACTTGTCATTGCAAACACAGACACAAAACACGTATACACCCTCCCATCATTTTCATCTAAATATTTCCATAAGCACTGAACTAACAACGGTACACATCCAGAGAACACTTGATATTTAAACACATGCCAGCACTGCACACAAATACATTATTCACCTACTTCCATAATCAAAAGACAAAATTTGCATGATACAACTCCATCATGCATAACATCTTGAAGTAAACTGCATTTGTTTTAAAGGGTTATAAAACAACATATAAATGAAATAAAAGTACTATTATTAGTCTACAGCAGTATGCTTTGGGCAGGAAAACACCTAAATTGAAGCAAAATTTGGCATTAATCCAGTGATGAAAGACAAAAAGACAGAGCTACCAGCACTTCAGAGATGTACCTCCTATCCCAAAGAAAGCTTTAAGGAACTCAGTTGCCCACTACAAACCTTCAAGCAAACAGAGAATATTGGACAGTGAATCGCCACATCCACAGGATGATGCTCTCAGGCACACAGGACACCCTTTAAAGCAGTGACCAATCCCAAATATTCACAACCAATGAGACAAAATGACAATTAACTTGGCTTCTACATTAGAAGTGTACTAATATATTAGACTACACACATAATACGCCCAACTGAATAGAAGAAAACTTAATTCCTGCAGTTTGGGATGAAGGAGAGGGAAAAGTGTTCAGGATTCTTCCCTTCAGTACTTTAAAGACAGGCTGTGTTATATTAGCTCATGATTCCTACCAGCTTCTTCTTCACCACACCACACAAGTAAATTCCTCAAGATCAACCTTCTTGGCTGTGGTATTTCAACCATTTACAGCTTTAGTAAGGAGAATGTTAAAGGCAAGAGAGTAACTTGAAAGGAACTGTATAACTCTGAAAGCACAAATTTATGCTGCTTTGCAAAGGCATAAAGGACACAGGCAAAGTAAATCTTCATCTCCTTGGCTTTTGAAGCTGAATACAAACAACATCCTGCTGATACAAACAACATTGAGAAGTTAAGCTGCTCATATGCTCAATATATTAATACTTTAATCTAAAGCAGATTTATTTTTCCATTCAATTTTCAAGTGATGACACTCCAAACCAAGTTCCAAGTGAAGTTACCTCATGCTTACCAAATATTTTGGAGCTTTGGATCTGCGAAAAATTATGAGGTGTTTCAGTTACGATGCCTGAAGCATGTTAGCAGCAAATGAAAAAAAAAAAAAACAACAGAAAACTAGATTTCATCATCATTCAACCATTTCCTCTCAGTTTGAAGATGTAAAGAAGACATGGCAGTTTTGCTAAAGCAGCACATTTAGTTCTTTGAGATAAACTAAGTTTGTTCCAGAGATACCGATGGCACATACTTTGAGCATGCTGGAACCCAGCAACAGAACGCAAGGACAGCTGTCTTGGGACATATCCTCTATCTATTATGGTTAATAACAAAGCTCAGGGGAAAAAATACAGCACTAGGGTAAATATATAGTGATATTTATCCAGTTTCTTTTTATAAGCAGCCCAGAAATGCCTAAAGTTTTATAAAATCAAACAGGTTCTCTGAAAAAGTTCCCCCTAAGGGCATCCGCCACTCTCCAACCATGGCACAAATTCACAGGGGGCAGGAATTACATATCAGAGAGGAAATTAGGGCATAGTTGATACTCTTAAGTACAGGAGTTACAATTAGCTTTATATTAACTCGTACCAGGTTTGAGATCTAGCTTATCTCTGTCATGGAAGAGCAGGCAGATGCTGTTAAGAAGAACTGGGGGCTTCCACTTAAGAGGTTTCTCAAGAGATTTTTGTGTAGATAACACCGGTAACTGGAAGATGCACCCTTATCACTTATGCTGACCACGTTAGATCTTTGAAGTATAGTTAAGAAATAGAGGAGATTTCAGAGTCTCACAAAACAAGAACCAACACCTGCCCACTTCAACAAGTAGAGTCCCCACAACCCGAGTCACCACTGGGTAAAGCCCAGCTGTTCAACAGAGGCCACGAACGACTGTCAAAAAGGTGAGAAAAAGGTACGCGTAACCCGAGCACACCGCAGGTCCTCACACAAGCAGCCTTCTCCCAAAACACAAACTCACTCACAGCTTCTTTTAAAGCCCACAGCGCCTTGGGTTTGCTACTTTCAGCAGGCACTTTATAGTGGGTGTGTCGCTCGACGTGCACAGAAACACAACCCGAGTTACTCCAAGCAGAGACCGCCACTCCGCCGCCCCTCAGCGCCACACGAGGAGCTGCCCCCGCCGCCCGCCCGGGGCACAGCGCCGAGAGCGCCGCTGAGGGGCGGCCACGGGAGCCCTTCCAGCGCCTGCCAGCGACCCCCGGGACGCGCCCCCCGCGCCCCAGCCCTGAGGGGCGCAGAGGGCGCCTCCCCGCTCGGCCCGCGCCCGTCACACCGCTCCGCCGCGCGGCCCCGGGCGGGGTTAGCGGGACAGCCCGGCCCGGTGCCGCCGTACCGGGGGCAGGTGCCGGGGGCACGTTCCCCCACCTGGGCTCGGCTCCCGCCGCAGCTCCGCCATGCGCGCCGCCGCTCCGCGCACGCGCGCCCGCCCTCGGCACGGAGCGGGGCGGGGGCGCGCGGGGGGCGCCGGGAAGGCGGCGGCGCGCGCGGCGTCTCGGGAGCGCGGCAGGCGCGCGGCCGCGTGGGGCTGGGAGGGGGCTCGTCACGACACGTGGTCGGTGTCGGCGACAGCGGCGACAGCGGCGGCGATGGCGCAGCTCACGGCGCGGTTCCGCACCGAAAACCGCAGGTGAGGGGCCGCCCCTCGCGGGCCGGGGGTGGGTTCGGGGCGCGAGTAACGCGGAGGCGGTAACGGCGCGCTGTGCCCGCAGGTTCGCCGTGGAGGATGTGCCCTTCTCGGTGCCCGCGGCCTCCGAGACCACCGACCTCAGCCAGCTCATCAACAAGCTGCTGGCGGCAGCGCACGGTGGGTACCGCGGCGGGGGCGGCCCCTCGGAGCCCCCCGGTGTCCCCCGTGTCCGGCCGGGCCGGGCCGGGCAGCGCCGGTGCCGCCGCAGAACCTCGGGCTGTCACAGGCGGGGCACCGGGGGACCCTCGGCGGGGACGGCGTCGGCCTGAGCCCGCCCTGCCCGGCTGTCTGGGCCTGGCTGCCCACAGTTAGGCACTCCTGGAACTCCGTCTGAAACCCCGCAGGTACCGGGGCTGGACGGCAGGCCCGGGAGAGATGCTCCAGAGGCTGGGATAGTGTGTGCCCAGCGCCACAGGCCAGGCTGCCACAGCTGATGGGGGTGGAAGCGCTGCCCAAAACCTGGCACAAGAACTGATGAAACCAAAGGTTTGGGTTTTATGAAAGCCTTTGAGAAAAGCTCAGCCACTCTGTCAGTGCCAGCTGAAATGGGCCTGACTGACTCGAAAGATTTTCTGGGGAAAGACACCTGTGCAATGCTGTTGAAAAATCCCGTGTTCTATAAGAAACTGGACCAATGGTATCTTCTTGAGTCTTCTGCAAGTTGCTTTTAACCCATGAAGTCGCAAACAACCTTGAATAGAAAGCTAGTGCACAGTGCAGTGCTTCTGCCAAAATGTGGGGCCTGTGTCAACTATGCCATTACAGAGGGAGAAGTGTGAACCAGAAGTTCCTAGGATTTTCATTTTGCTGCCACAAATACAGGGCTCTAGCTGATGGTAACAAAGATGTGGACTAGCAGTGGCAAGACCCATACAGAACAGTATGGAAGCACCACTGGGGTTTGATTACACATAGCTACAGAAGAATGACAATAAGAGGTGAACTTAACTCTTTGAACCCCAACAGCAAATTTTCCGTCCTCTGAAATAATCCACTGGGATTCATGGGCTGCCCACTTAAAACTGGGAGAAGAAACTAACTGATTAGTTGGGTTTTTTTTTCTGTCATTGTTGGTTGGTTTGGGGGTTTTTGTTTAGTTTTGTTTTGGTCTTTTTTTAACCTCTTCCTGTCTCCTTCTCCTGTACTAGCCACAAAATGATGCTGTTCTTGATGGTATCAAATAAATAGTGACACCTGAACATGGATTTTTCCTAATTTGTTTTAGAGGATCACAAATATGTGGAATTTGATTTCCTTATCAATGGCCAGTTCTTGCGAGTGCCACTGGTCACACACATGGAAATGGAAAATATCTCCACGGTAAGTCATACTCAATTTATCCCCTTCTTGGGCAGCAGAACAGACGTAGCAGTTTACTTCAATCTGCTTTAGGTATTACACTATCATCCTGACTAGGTAGATTTCCTTGCTCGGTTTTACTGCTTTTATGACTTTCCCAGGAGAATTCCATGTATTTTTAAATCCATTCTGAACTGCAAAGTGATTAGAGACTATGGGACTGAGCAGTGCAAGGAACATCGTTACCCATTCTTTTGTCTGTATACAGTCCAGAGGGAAAATTCTTGTTTTATTCAGTTCATCATTAATATGTTTTTGTCTCTTACTTTGGGGGATAATGGGGAAGGTTAATATTACCTCTAGAAAAACGTTGTGAAGTGCTGTAGACACCAGTTTTGTATGGTAAATACAGAAGAGAATTCAAGAAGAGCAAAATTACTTGCTTTTGCTTCCAGTTTGCTATTAATAGTAACTTGATAAAAATATGGAAAGCAATATAATTCACACTTTTTTTCTAAAGACTTTAGTTCCACTATTGTGGCAAAGGACTTAGATACCGAGATCTTTGCTTTTGTGTATTTGCACCATGCTACAGTTAAATTTTATTGTTATTGATTAAAAAACCCAAAACCTCACTAAATAAGTATTTTTTTTCTGTGAGCTCAGGAAGAAGTGGTGGAAATAGAGTATGTGGAGAAATATATGGCCCCTCAGCCAGAAGAATGCATCTTCCACGATGACTGGATCAGTTCTGTTCAAGGCACTGAAGAATGGTACCACACTAAGCCAATTCTAAGTTTTGTCTTGCTTATTCCTGTTCCTCCATAGTGTTAAATGGGTGGAGTTTTTTCCCCTCTTTGCTCTGTTTCTGTTTTATTTTTTTTAACCTGGCAAGTCAATCAGCTACTTGCTTTTGTAAGCAGTTCACTGACAATAACTATAACACAGGTAGAAAAAAGCCAGAGTCACTGAACATGAGGTATTGCTAATATAAACAAACAAAACAAATGCTGTTTACTGTCCTTTCTCTTAAAGGACAGTGATATTTCCTCATCTCTTTTGCTTAAACCCTTGACTTCCAATGTGAGGCTCATTAGCAACAAATAGAATAGTGTAACTTTATGCAGAGTTTATCTTTAAAAAAAGCCAAACAGCCATAATTGTCTTTTTCTACTGTGTTTTCACATTCATTTCCCAGTCAACCAGATGATGTTCATATATTAAGCAATGGTTTGAAAATGCTTTGAGAACCTCTAGTAATATACTAGAAACAACAAATTAAATTTTAAATTATGTAAATTATATAAGTGATTTTCACTTACCAGAATATGCAGTACTCTCACTGCTTTTCCTTTTGGCCTGTACTCCTAGCCCCTCGCTTGTAGGCTTTAATGAAGCTTTGCTCTGTAACAAAAAGATTTTTTTTACTTTTCCAAGCTATTTCTTTTTAAACCAGTTACTGTGCTAATATTTTTCCAAGTTTCTGGTTGAGGCTTTTTTTCATAAAAACACTGTTGGTCCTAAAGACAATGATGTTTCAAATTGTGTACCCTGTAGGATATTAACTGGCTGCTACGATCAGACTGCTCGAGTCTGGTCTTTGGAAGGAAAATCCATCATGACAATAGCTGGGCATACAGAAGTAGTGAAGGATGTGGCCTGGGTGAAACAAGGTCAGTATATATGTTAGGGGAGTCGTAATATTTTGAGTTACTGGGGGAGAAATGTCAGCATTCCTCAACCATGAATATTTAATTATCTAAATGCTGTAATTATTTCGGTCTCTGTCAGTGGTGTTAGAAATGAAGTCATGGTGTGGGTAAAATAGTTTTTTAACAGTAATGAATATAATTACTTTAACATGTACCATGTCTATCCACCTTGTAGTCTTCATTAGTAAATAGCGGTAAATATATTAATTGTACTTGCAGGGTAACATGATGTAAACCGAAATACCTACGAGTTTCTATCCATCTGCTATTTCTTCTCTGACTAGAATAATTATAGACTATAAAGACTTTGGAAGGCTGAGTTGGGTGTGAGCATAACTTTTTTCTTCCTCAGACAGTTTATCGTGCCTGTTACTCAGTGCTTCTATGGACCAAACTGTCCTGCTGTGGGAGTGGAACGTGGAGAAAAACAAAGTGAAAGCCCTTCACTGCTGCAGGGGACATGCTGGGAGTGTAGACTCCATAGCTGTGGACTGTACGAAAACCAAAGTGAGTGACTCCGGGAAAGAAACCTTTGTATTTGGGGATGTTAGCAGCCCATATCCCAAAAATCTTCTTTTTGTCCCTGCATAGGTACTTGTCATAATGTTTTTCGGACTGACACAATGATAAGTTTCCAGCCTTGTTATAAAGGTGGTTATTGAGAATTAGGAGTGCTATATCAATGCTAAGCCATAGAATCATAGAATCATTTAGGTTGGAAAACAAGCTAAATGTTTGTTTTAAAGTATATTTTACTTTAAATGCATGTGAATTTTGTGTTATGGTGAGCTATTTTCAAATTTGACCTAAATTTTCACAGGGGTTTTGGTGGGGAAAAAAACTTCCAGAGTGGTACTCAGAAAAAGTAAGTGATAAAGAGGTTCTTTCCCTTCATGCAGGAATTCAGCAATTACAAGCACTCGCATCAAAGGTGGAGTTATTGCTCCCAGCTTGACTCAATATTAGGCAAGTTAAAGTAAAACCTTTTGGCGCTGAAGGAAATAGATATTTAGTAGATATTTTCCCTACAAAGGAAGGAAAAAGAATAATTTTATCTATGCCAAACATTTGTTTGTTTTAGGATCCTAGCACAATTCTTCATGTGTTACAACCATTGGGTAATTTTTCAAGTAGGTCTGTCTTGCAAGGTCTGTCTGGATCAACTTTTAACCAAATATTTTTGTTCATACAGTTCTGCAGTGGATCCTGGGATAAGATGTTAAAGATCTGGTCTGCAGGTAAGATGTAAGCTTGTAAGGCTATATTAAGTTACTGGTTTGGTTAATTACACAATTTCAAGTATGGTTATCCACCTGCATGATATTTGTAGGCACTGTAAATACGGGGTTTTGTTTAATTACTTGCATGGAGATGGAATTCAAAAACTTCTGGCTCATGTCTGCCTGTCTTCTGTCACAGTACCTACAGATGAAGAGGATGAAATGGAAGAAGCAGCAAACAGACCACGGAAGAAGCAGAAAACTGAACAGTTGGGACTAACGAGGGTAAGATGAGCTCCAGGTTTGTCCAGGATTTTTCTTTAGAAGTGTGGCCACACAAAATTTCCCATTGTTAAAAATGGCTGTATGAAAACTTCTGATGTGTTCAATCAGACACATTTTTATTTATTGAAAGAATTGATTTTTTGATGATATTCAATCCAATGTGTCACCATTAAATTCTAGACTCCCCTGGCAACCCTCTCTGGCCACACAGAAGCTGTCTCCTCTGTGCTGTGGTCAGATGCTGAAGAAATTTGCAGTGCATCATGGGACCACACCATTAAAATCTGGGATGCTGAGACTGGAGATCTCAAATCTACTTTGGTGAGATCATTATCCTCTGTCTGTAGGTTCAGCTGAAGTCCAGCTCAGAGAAGAAGAAGTTGCACAAAATAGTAGCTCCTCTCTTAGAATTACTGTTTGCTTTTCTGACAGACAGGAAACAAAGTGTTTAATTCTCTCTCCTTCTCACCACTGTGTCGACGTCTGGCATCAGGCAGCACTGACAGACATATTAGGCTATGGGATCCTCGCAGCAAAGGTGAGCTAAAAACATGCATGGTCTCAGAGTTGTTTTTCAAAATCAGAACTTTTTCCTGTTGGGAGACATCTCAAACTGTTTTCTGGTCCCTCTGCTTGAAACCAGCCACTTAGGGGCTTTTATTAAATACAAAGATTACATCTATTTTCTGTAATCTGGTGTAAGACTTCTTTTGTTTCATTACATAGTAATTTAGAAATCTAACTGAGCTTAGGTTTTGCTTGGTTTTTTTCTTAAACTTACTAATGTTCAACTGTGCAGTTGCAGGACTGAACCTTTTTTTTTTTTGTAAGGTTAATACTTAGGTTGGTCAAACCACCATTAAAGTGAAATAGTAGTAACTTAGACATGGTACTCTATATCATAAACAGATAGGATTGTGGATATTATGACTGAGCCTACCAGACTTATTTTCATGGGCACGTTTCATAGAATAGAATCAGAACAGTTTGACTTGGAAGGGACCTTAAAGATAGTCTTGTTCCAAAACCCCTGCCATGGACAGGGACACCTTCCACTAGACCAGGTTGCTCAGAGCTCCATCCAACCTGGCCTTGACCGCTTCAAGGGATGGGGCATCCACAGCTTCCCTGGGCAACCTGTTCCAGTGCCTCACCACCCTCACAGTAAAGAATTTCTTCCTAATATCTATTTTAAAACTACTGTGAGTTCAAAGCTGTTCCCCTTTGTCTTGTCACTACATGCTCTTGTAAACAGTCTTTATCTTTCTTGTAGGCTCCCTTCAGGTACTGGGAGGCCACAGTTAGTAAACAATGTTTACTTCTTTAGCTTCTGTAAATCTATAGCATCTTATATGTTGTTAATAAAAGCAATTTTTTTGTTTGCCTTGTAGAAAAAACATTGCAAAGAGAGTTTAGTTATGAGAAAATACATCTCAAGTTTTGTTTGGGGTTTTTTTGGTTGGTTGTTGTTGGAGGCTTTTTTCTTCCCCAGAATTTTGTGTGACTTAAATTTTTGTTCTCTTTCTTTAAAGTTCGCTTTGATTTTTTGAAGTTACAATTACTGGTGGGAGAAACACTTAACTTGAACACAAGGCAGTTGCTGACTGCTTTTCTCACTGGATTTTATATGCAGTTGGCATCTGCTGATGTCTGGTTTTTTTTCCTCCTTTTCTGTTCAGATGGCTCCTTGGTTCTGCTGTCTCTGACTTCTCACACAGGCTGGGTGACATGTGTGAAGTGGTCACCTACCCATGAGCATCAGCTGATCTCTGGATCTCTGGACAACATTGTGAAGCTTTGGGACACAAGGAGGTAACATAAACCTGCATTTTGTTGTTGTTCAATAACAAAAGCAGTCAGAGACATTGATTAGAATCTCCTCTGGCATCTGTGAGAATCCTCTAGGTTTTGGGAGTCAGGCATATAATAAAAGAGAGAAAAATACTTTTAGACTACTAGGGGGCCTGTGGCTTAATATCTGAGGGGGCTGCATGGTGCTCCAATGGGACTTACCTGGCAGTAACAGCAGCATTTGGTGACATGCAAAAAGCAGCAACCGTAACATTGCCACTGAGATTAGGAACAGCAAGTGGTCTGCTGACCACTACTCTATTTTAAGGAACAAAATAATTCTCTTTCTAAGGAAAGATCCTAACAGTGTGAAGTTTCACTTGATACGCTTTTCAGATCCTTCATTACAGGTTTCCAAGCAGTGAAATGCTTTGCATTCACAAGACAGAAATAGCTTTCCTGGAAAATGCACACAGTTGAGCAGCATCCACACATGGAAGAAAGAAACTAAATAATAAACTGTTCCTAAACACTGGTTAAATTTCAGTATCAAGGTAGTTTGCAACTAGATGAAGGATGTTGCTGCTTTGCTCTTCAGGGATGTAGGAGAGGATAATACTGATATGATCAGCTCTGGGGAAAGCAGTGGAAACATCACAGATGGTAGATATAAATACTTTAAGAAAGTACAGATACTTGATCACATCTGTTTGATAGCTTTGTGATATTATTTCTTCCAGGGACCAATTCTATTTTCTGTGATTGCTCACGTAATTTCAAACATGTGACTGTAAATACCTGTTTTTTACTAGTTGCAAAGCTCCTCTGTATGACTTGGCTGCTCATGAAGACAAAGTTTTGTGTGTGGACTGGACAGAAGCAGGGGTAAGAATCTGAAGAGCAAGTTACTGAATTTATGAGTGGTGGTTAGGATGAGGGCTAAAAGCAGTCATGGACTGTTATGCTTAAAGAGAGAACAGGAAGTTTGAGTTGTGCTGTGGTTGATAACCAGGTGTTAGTGTCACACGCACTGCAGCACGTCCCCACACTCCTGTGCAAAGGAGTAGGGTGGGAGCTGGAGCTCTGTAGCATTAACTCAGTGTTATACTGATATTCCAAACAAGGAGAGCCACGAGAACAGCACTGCACCTCACGGAGAAAATACACGTTCCAGGGCACCATTTTCTGCCACTGAGACTAAAGTGGCAGCATGAAGTGGAAGCTTGTGCATGCCAGTACATGTAGAAGGGGGAAACTACATAATCCTCTATAGGAAACTTCCCTGCTACTGTAGTGGTACACATGTTTTTAAAATGACCAAAAAACCCCATTTTGTTGACATCCCAAGATTCTCATTGTCAGTAAAAGTCAGGAAAAACTTTAGCAAAGTTCCTACGAAAACTTTACTTGTAATTTTAAGAGGAGGGTAAGAAACAAAGTTGGTTCTGCACATTGATTCTGGGTTTTAGTCATGCATTAACAGTTCATTATTCATTACTTCTTTTTATGTCTTCAAAGGAAAGAAAAATTGAGTCCTTGACTTGTGTACTTGTTTTACTTAGTTCTGATATTAATCACAGTTTTCTTCTCTCATCAGTTGTTACTGAGTGGAGGTGCAGACAACAAACTGTATTGCTACAGATACCCAGCTACAGCCACTGATGTTGGGGCATGAAGGTCAACAGCCAGAAGACTTTTTTTTAAAAAAAAGGAATTTTGCAGCAGTTGCTCTCTGTTAACATCCCTACACAATCAACATCTGAAGAAATGACGAGTTTGTTGCTCAGAGAGCTGTTCCTGGTTTTATATTGGTAACCTATATCCATATTTGTCACAGAAAAATAGCAAAAAACAAATAGGATTCATGTGAAGCAAAGCAAAGGGAACTTCCTCTCTTTCTGATGGCTTTGAATTAACATCTTTTAAATGACTATTTGTATAGCCCTTTTAATAAGAAGTAAATTGTTGCCGATACAGAAAAACTACTCACTGACTAAATTATTTTTTGAGTTTACCTGTTTTCCCCTGAAAAAAAAAAAAAAGATCTTATCAACAGTTCATTGGTTTAGTGCATCATTTCAGAAGAAAATCAGATTTCAGCTGTTGGCAGTTCTTACAAATAAGTCCTTAATTGATAAACGCAGGCTTTTTTTCTAGGATGAAGATTTGGTATGTTTGCAGTGCAAGGGGCTTGATATAAAGGAACTTGACAGATTTACTGGCAGATGAAATATTCCAATTTGTTGGAGCTCATAAATTAGGGCTGTAGATGTCTCTGTAAATGTGCCTGCCTTGTGCCACAGTACATGTTGTGTTGCAGTACAACTAACGCAGTATATCTTGCTTCTAGAAAGCAACAGATGTATTGAAACAAGTGGAGAATCACACAGAGAAGGCAGAAGACTAAGTGATTTGTTCCTAGAAAGAGTGGATACAAGAAGCTGCAATAGCTTTTAGGTTGATAGAGAATAAGTACTATCCAAACATGCTCAGTTTCTCTGCTGGTGGTTTTGCTTTTGGTTCAGCATTAAAATGAAAAAGCTATTCCTGCAGCTTGTTAGATGCCATGTGTGTGATGTTAAACCAACACATAGTTCAGCAGTGTGGAAACCAAACTGGAATAGCCTCACTAATGTCTTGCCTTTCAATAAATGTAAGACCTGTACAGAACAACTAAGTCAAATGTTTTAATTGCAAGATAATTTTCTTTGAAGAGTGACAGCTCTGACCTTCAGGTTTATAAGGTAGACAAGTTCTGAGTAAGGAGTTTTAAGAAATACCAGAACAGCAAAACTGTAGTGAAAATGGCAAGGGTACAGGAGAAGATCTCTGATCCCTTTGGTCTGCAAGTGAAGTACTGCAATTAACAGAATATTAACAAATGCTGCTTACAAGGAATCAGTGTCTTGTCCTTATTATCCATGTGCATGTTCTTAGTACGTGTTTGTCCATTCTAAAGCAATATATACCATTCATACATTAATATAGCAGCTAATTTTTTTCTTCTTTAAACTTGATTCGTTTAAAACATTGCCTTCTATTTACCCCACAGACTGGAACTTGCAAATAAGGTCTGAATAGCTATTTTGTTTTGTAAACTTACCAAAAATACGAAGCATCTTTTGAGCAGGAACATGCAGCACTCCCTTGTCCTCACTATTAGAGATGTGTATAATTTCACACTACACTTGTGGATATGCCAGCCTATCATAGCAATCATTGGTCTACTGTTCCTAAAAGTTTAAAAATATCTCTAATAATTTTTTAGTATTAAAACAAAAAAAGAGTAATATCCTCCCCTCAGTAATCCTTAATACAGTACACCTGACTTTTGGAGGTCTTAACCAAGTAAAGTTTGCAGATGTTTTTAGTGGAAAGCAAGGCAGCAAAGACAGTTAGGAAACGAGTTTGTTTCATTTCTCTTCAAGACTCCCAGTGACAATTCCATGTAAAGTCTTGAGCTATTTTGTGTATTATGTTTATTACACTCTTTTCAGTTTTTCTTTCAGATAAATTACACCTGAGCATGACTTCTGGAATTGCTGTAGTATTTTGCAGAGAGCTGTGGAGCACCTCCAGCCAATTAAGTAGCTGATAAAAATAAATGGGTTCCTCTTATATGCATATGTCTAAAGACTCATAAATGTCATAAGGTGACCTTAATATGGTTTCTTGCCTTCCCCAAAAGATTTACAAAATACTTTTTAAAAAGGTCATGTCACTTGAAGTGTTGGCTTAGCTTAGAAAGATTAATATTAATTTAGACTTTAGAAACCCCAGCTGGCATTAGTTGTTTCACTTTCAAACATTAAATCCATTAGATTTACTACACTTATCACCTGTAATAGATACACAGAACGTACCTAGAAAGGTAGGTTTTGATGGACCACAGAAGCAGGAGCATTTTTACACCTTCCTCTTGTTTGGAAAAGTACTGTGGCAGACAAAGAAACAATAACGTAAACCATATTAACATGAAGTGATACCAGCGTAAGTACAACATGATTTTTGAATGCATCTGTATTAACTCTGTCCATAAATCACCCTAAAACCTACAAAAATACTTTTCAGACTTAATACTTTTTGACTGGCAGTCCTTTGGATAATCTGTAATCCTAATTAAAATGTTTTATAAGACTCTTCCCTTCCATGCACTTCTTTCATTTAAAATAATGATGTGAAATTACAATGGCCAGCCTGAGTTGATTTTAAAACTGCAAAAGAATTGAGTCAAAAACAAACTTGGCAATCCAGAATCAAGGCACTGATGGTGATTCTACTCACAAAAATATTTTTTTTCCTCCCCTAAAAACCATTTCTGCATATTCATAATGCCCTGGTAGGATAATATGAAACAGTAAAGAACTTCTACGTACTCTTAATTTCTTCGAACATACTACAAGTGAGGGGAATAAAGACAATGGTCAATTACTGCAACTGACCTATTTTTTTTAATTGATGGGAAGTAGGGGGTAGGCTCGTTTTTGAGAGGCTGTGCAATACACATTGTTCTATTGCTATTTTTTTCATTCTGCACTGAGCTCCTGGCATAAACTGTTCACTTTACTAGCACACGTAAGCTGCCTCTGCAGTTTTCAAACCCCACCATGCACTGACACGCACATTAAAAGCATTAAGACAAGGGTTCACCGCTTGGTCCTTGGTTTAATGTCACACTTGCGTTTTCTGTTCATGTGTTTTCTTTTTCCCAGCTGGTTCTTTCAGCTTTCTTCTTGATTTGAGACTTTCATCTTTGCTTCTGGACGGTTGCCACCCCTTTCCTACAGCCCTGGCAGAGCACTGTTTTTTCTCTCTTGTTGGCATTTGGTTTATTTTTTTAATCTCAGTCTTCTCTCAACTAAGAGATTGAATTAAAAACAAGGGGAGGGGAAAGGAAACCAAATGTTCCAGTGACCTAAAGCAGTGTGTGTGGATAATGCCATCCACTGTGGCACCACCCACAAGATCAGCACCATGACCGTGAGAATCCCCACCAGGGAAGGGCACGTCAGCTCACCCATAGTACAGATCTTCAGCTGGTGCAGCTCTGCCTGTTCCTTTTGACACACAGCCCATAACCCAGTGGTGAGGGTTTTCATTCAGGAAAAAAAACTCACTGAAGTTTAAATTAATTTTGTATAAGCTGATAAATTTCCAGTATAAACTTAACATACTCCTCTAGATTTTATCACACATACCTTAGGAAATAGATCTAGCCACATGTGCTTAAAGCAACTTCTACAATTTAAACAAAAACATTTCAGAGAGATTGGAAGGAAAAACATGTAGAGAAAGTTTGATGAGGACTCCTGAGTTATGAGGCTTTCTCCTGCATTTTCTGACATTTCTGCAGCACAAAGCACTAGATGGGCACATGCACAGATTCCCCAAAGGAAAAATACATGCTTTTGTTACACTCTCAAGTTGATTTAAGTCTCATTAATCATCAACTTGTTACTTAAATGTGTAATGGTGGCAGGTTGTGCCCTCTGCACCTCTATATGACAACTAAATGGCTGAGGAACATGGTTTTTCAGAGAGTAAGGCTGAAGATCATGCTCTGACAGGCAGAACTACAACCTACCCTTGATTTCTCACCCAACATCTAAGCCAACAGAATGGCTGTTTCTCTGGTTTAGCACCAACACCTGCAGTTGCATCTCGCCTGTGAGCTCAGGTGACAGAAGCTCAGGTGAGAGAAGCACAAGGCTACAGTGAGTTGCACAGACTACTGTCGGCTAACAACAAGTAGGAGTAGTTGCAATTCATACACCAAAAAAAGCCCAATCAAGTTTGAATCACCAATTTTGTTTGATGTAAGCACATTGGCAGAGATCTCAAACTACAGGCAAAACTTGGGTTGAAATTAATTGTTGCAAAAAACAATTTAAATTGTCCTGTAAATTGCGTGAAATGAGTGGCTTTTCAGCTGCCAGTGAGAAGCTGGCTGAGTCTGGTCTAGGAAAGACAGCTGCTCCATCTGGATGAGTCTATCAAGCCATCCAAATCAAGACATGTACAGTATGGAATGCTGAAAATGTAACTCAAACCACAAAAATGTAAATTTCTGTATCAGTTACAATATTCATATTCAAAACTTCAAAATGTCAATTTGCATGTCTGTGCAATTTATTCCATTGGAAAACTAGTAGCCTGTGACCAACAGGGGGTCTCAGTATGAGTTTAAGATACTGTAAAACTAAATAAACATTGCAATAAATGCTCTGTGATTGCTACTGAGAGTTTCAGCCTATAATGTATAATTTAAGCAAAGAAATTTCTTCAAATGTTTGAAACCATCTCTGAATGCAAACCAGAACTCACAAAAAATGTATGGAGAAACATGATATGCCAATTATAGCAAAACATCCCAATAATCTAGATTACTTATCCAAAAGAGTCCCTCTCATCACACTTCCTATTGTATATGGTCTATAAATTTAGAATAGAAAAGTTCTGATGTTCAGTCAGACCACAGCTGCTCTAAACTGCATGTGAAAGACAGATGAAATCACTTGCAAGAGCCTTCAGGAAATGCTCACTGAATTAATTCCTCTCCTTCAACTCTCCCTCTATCCCAATTCTTGAAAAACATTCCCACATGCACGCACAGAGCTATCTCATGGATTTCTGCATACAAGATAGGTAAAAAAAAGAGCAGAGGCAAAATACAGAAGAAATATTGGAAATTCAAACAAATTCACCAAAGAATGAAGATGAATATACAGCAATATCTGATGCAGAGCTGGGTGCCAAATTCAAGATAAACCTAAGGATTATAAGCAGTCAGTATGAATTGATATGTAAAATATGAATAGATGAAAAAAGTATCATTTTCCTTGCCACTAACAAGTACTAGTTACTTTCAACAGGGCAGTCTCAATCACTTGTATCATTTGAGGAGTTCCAAAATCGAGTATTAGAATTACATTATTGCTTTCTGAAGCTGTTCAACACCAGAGAGGAGGACTTTCTAAATTCTTCTCCGCTCTAAGTGGTGTCACTACCATATCTGTTCACACATCCCTGCACGCACTTACCATTTGGCAGAAAGCTCAGCAATTTTGAGTTTACTGCAGTAACCAAAGTGTTACCACAGACTCTGCCAGCCAGGCTGAGAATTCTTTGTCATACAGGACTTGTTTGGGGATTGGGAGGATAACAACACCACACTCTCCTTTTTTAAAGTACTTGCAGCATTGAAGGCTACTGGGTGACATAAATTCCTCATTTGTGTGATCAGCAGGCACACTGCTGATCAAAGAGTGGATACACAGAGCCATCTGCTCAAAACATGGACTTCGAACCAAAGTCTGAAAGGTGTGGCATGGGTGTGCATTAGTGGGAAGCATTGTTCATAATACAATGGTTGGGATTCACCACAAATGTCTGTTTTCTAACGTCCCCCGTTAAAGACAAGACAGTAATTTGTTTTCTAATTCAAAGAGCACAAACTACCATATCTCTCCCATTCTTTTCCTCTCAGGTTTTGCATCAACTTCAGCCCGGATCTCGGTAAAGTCATGCACATTTGAAAGAGCTTTTTCATCTTTAAAAAAAAATAAAAAAAAAAATCAAACTGTCAAAATTCTGACAGAATTTCCTTGAGTTCCATCAGGGACTTGAATTTGTGTGCTTTTAAGACCACAGTCATCTTTGACTCTTGCATTATTAATTTCAGGGGAGAGATCTTACCTTTCAGCAGTCTTGGATTGGTAGTTTGATATTTTGGTTACTCAGCATAGGATGAGGTGTTAGAATTCACCGTCAGTAGCTTTTCTATACTTTGAACAGGGATCAAGTATAGTTGGTGTTACACAAAAGACCTTGTTTCCATCTTGTATCAACACGCAAATGGTCCTCTTGATATATCCATAGCATTTAAAAGAACCATAGATTTAACAGTCATAATGTTTTGCCTTTAGGTTTAAGAGTATACACAGACCCTCAATAGATATTCTCTGTTGCTTGTCAGAACACAGTACTTCTCTCCTGCAGTTACAATACTAAACAAAATGTTTCCTAGATCTAAACAACACAAGTTTAAACAGGTCCTGGTTTCAGTCACACTGCTGTAATTCCAGAGCATGCCAGTTAAGACAGTGAAGCCTATCAGAATCAATGGACTTGATACAGATTTACAGAGGAGCCTACATGCAGCCTATCTGAACGTAATGTACAATGATTAGATCTTATATCTTGATGTAGCTGAAAATTGAGTCAGAACCAGTTTCCAAAAAATCAAATACTCCATGTCAGTGAAGCCTTTTCTAAAAGGAAATAAATAAGATTTGTCTTCATAGTAAGTAAGCTTTGGACAGAATGGTAAGGGGGAGGAGATGATGGTTTTCCTCCCCTTCTAATCCAATCTATTTAAACAGAAGAATCAAAACAATAGATGTTTAATATGATACTGGCGCCACAGAATCCGGCATGAACTCACCAAAGATGAGAAGATGAAGTCCCTATGGTTTCTGTGTTTCAGTTTTACCAGTCTCTACCCTGCTGCAATTTAAATGTGGAAGTCCAGACTGCCATGTTAAAAAGAAGCCATCACTTTTGCAAGGACATATATTTAGACATTCTATTAAAATTACTTTCTAATATTCCATAAGTCTCAAGAAAAATAACAGAAAAAATTCCCTTTATAAAATTCCTGGAAACATTACATCACCAGGAATAACTGAACTCCGGGGTTTAAGAAGGCAAAGACATTTAAGCAGAAAACCAGGAAAACCTACCAGATTCAATCACATGGTAAAAATATTCACATTCCTCTTCCCTTGTAGTATGCCTATATATTCCTTAGCCATTTTTTCTTCCCATTCATTTTTCTTCCCTATCATTTCACCATTGTTCCACATGAAGTCTGATATGGACATTAGTGACTCATTTTTTAATTAACTGTTCCTCCAACCCCAGGTACACCACATCTAACTGCACACATTGTCAAAACCTGAAGGTCTTTCATGTACCTTATCAGTTTGACCAATATGCTGGTTCTGCCACCCCCAGAGGACTCATGACAAAAAACAGTCAATACATTAGAATCGCCACACATTTAATTTTTCAATTACTTCTTTTTCATAGCCATAGCTGAGGAAGAAAATAAGCTAGGGCTCTTACTAATGTTCCAAGCAGATCAGAATGCAAGTGAAGCTGGAAAAATGACAGATGTCAGGGGAAAGGTTTTCAACTTCTTTTTTTTCTTAGTCCCCGTTCACTCCATTGAATGCACTGCTGTCAATTAAATTGAAGGTACAATTGCAAGCACATGGTGCAGAGGTATTTGGAGGGACATTGTCAAAAGCAAAAGCCGTTTCATACTTCAAGAGAAAACCACTTTGCTGAACTCTGGTGCACATAAAGTACAAGCCAGCAGGTGTTGAAGATCTGGGGATAAACAGGAGCTCTACACCTCTCTTCCCTGCCATTTAATCACTTCAAGCTGTGTGCCTGCTCTGTGTCTTTCCCACACATCCTTCTGCTGTTCAGACTGGGCTACACAACCACCTCAGATTTCTAGTATAAGCCCATTCAGAGGTACATCAAATCCAAAACTTCAGCCTGATAGGCTAACACTTGGCAAAGCCCTGTGCAGTTCTGTTGGGGGAATCTTACTGCTCAAGTGCCTGAGCAGCAACAAGCAACAGCACTCCAGCTGCTATTGGACATTTTCAGTCAACATATTGAAGGTGAGTTCAGTGCAACTGTTGGGCAGATAGATACCTTGTTATCAAAACCAGATCCTTCACCCACTTGTCTACTGTGAGCTGGCAAGAGCAGAGGAGTCATTATTACTGTATGACACTTTAATTCTATTTATATTGAGAATGCTGGGAATTCCAATTAAAAAAAAAAAAAAGGGCATTGCCTAGGTTGGGCATTTGCAGTGTTCTAATGCACCGTTGCCCGTGAGCATGACAACAGGTTCCTGTTATTGCTGTAAATACAGGGTTGCATTTATGGAACATGCACCTCTGGTACTTCTACATTGTGGGACATAAAATGGCAGAAAATCAACTTTATGTCTTTTAGCTCAGCATTTATTATTGTTCTTGCCCTGTCATAAGAAGGCAATGAGGGGCAGCCTGTGTGTGAATGCTGAAAAACATGAAGGTTAAAGTTTAAATTCTGACTATGCTGTAGTTACAAATCAGTCCACTTCTCCCACATTTCCCCAGAACATTCTGCTCACTTGGGCTCTTATATATTTTTACTATTTATACTTGTTTTACCTTCACACTGGCCTTTTTTTCACCTTTGGCAGGAACTACCAACATTCAGCCATAAAAACTACAGTATTTGATGTCCTCTGGAGCAAGTCTGCACAGAATACAGAGAAGCAATGCTGTAGATGAAAGATGAATCCCACAAGCTGTATCCTGACAACTGCAAACAAAATGGGGAATTCAAAAAAGTAAACATTCACTCATCCATACAAGTACTGTCTACTCCAGGGGAAGTGCTGACTGCCAACAAGTTCACCAGGACTTAAGTGGATGCAAAGACATGTCATCAGTAGCTAAAAAACATACTAAGATATCTATTGCATGTCATGAGTGAGCTCAGAAAACAAAATCAAAAGAATCCCCTCCACACCTGGAGAAGAAAACCCTATTGTTCTCCATATTTGTTATTAAAACAGAAGAATGTGCTTAGCACCATGAACCAGTCACCATAAGAGGAACCTTGCAACAATGTCTACTCATGTAGACACTTGCCTTTCAGAAGTCTCTCCTCTATTTTCTGTCTCTCCAGCAGTTGCTCTTTTAAGCGCTTTCTCTGAGCAAACAAAGGGTGAAGAAAAACTTAGCTCTGTTTTCTGCCTGAACCACTCTCCTCCGGGATGACAGTGTAGTTATGTGCTAAGTGCGCAGTTAAAACTCTAAAATAAAACTAATCAAAGTCTCAATTGCACATCTACTGCTAGGTTACTGTACATTACCTGCATTCTTCAGTTGGTTTCACTTCCCAAAGCGAGGAGGTTACAATTACCATTCAGTATTTCTACACTTTTCTCCAACAGATGGTCAGTTTCTCTGGAATAAACGTGATCATCTCATCATACAGGCACGAGAAACCTCACAACAATAGAAATCTGTAGGACTGGGACATATTCTAAGTTATTTTAAATTTATAGATTCTCTAATCAGAAACTGCTGCACAGTTTACTCACTTTTTTCAATGAGAAAGAACAAAGTTACAAAGTAACTTAAAGTGCTTTAAATTTCTTTTCAACATAAAAAATAAAATCTGAAGAACTCTGCAAAGACTTCTGGGAAGCAACATAAATCCTAATTCCTTGTCTTTCTACAAGCAAGTAAGAGATTCTGTGCTCATTCATCCTTGAATATTCTGATTATCCTTGTATCAAAAAATCACATGCACAAGAATCTGGACATGAGAAGTGCATGCTCAGTGGTGAGTTTTCCAATTTTAGAATATGCGAAGCTTTATGAAGAAATGACTAGGAGTAGATTGTGTTTTCCAAGCCTGAGATATCTCATATATTTTTTTTATTGAAGTTAATCAAAGAGGAAGCCAATTGTTTGAGATCCACATACTGTAAAACCAGTTAAACAATGCAAATAGCAGCCAGCTTTAAATTTGTTAAATGAATTCTTTGCCTCCCTTAGTAACCTTTCTGTGATTCTGCAAAATAGCTCAGCTCATATCCAAAGTCCCTGAACAGCCTGTGGACTTCCATCCACATCATTCTGTTGCAAGGAGGTAAATTTCTTTCATGCTAAGACAGTGGCTTTCCTACAGATGCAAAGTTTAAGAAAAGGAAAATGGTCATTTAAACTAAAACAGCTGAAATGCATTCAGCACATTCAAGGTCATTTGCCAATCTATACTGAAGTACGAAACATTTATTCTCCTTCTCCCTCACTTTTTCCTCTTTTAAATCTCTTTGGCCATATTGTATATTAAAATTCCATCTATAAAAGTATTTTTATAGAATTAGGAAAAGAAATCTGATGAAATCAGGACATGGCTACAGAGCATTGTAACTTATAAATGGAATCTTCTTGTTAAGTGTGACCAAAATTTTGGCATACCATCATCTTCCTGGGGAAATATAAACAGTCCCAGTGTTATGAAGTATAACCAGAATTTCCGTAACAGTTTCTAAACACATTATTGAAACTATTTTTACAAGTAGATACTTGAGAGAACACTATCACTACACATCTTACACTGGAAGAATCAATAAATTGTAGACATGGAACAATAGGTCAATGTGTTCCTTCTTCCTTGAGAAAGATTTTTTCCTAGACATTACAGAAGTCTCCCTTAAGCAACCCCACTGAAGAATGTGGAGAGAAGAAAGATGACATTTCCAGAAATACTAGTAAGCAACAAGCACAAAAAATAAACTGCAATCCAGAAGAATCATAAACATTCTGTACATGTTTTATTAGAAAGAAAATAGCTGCTTCCCAGAATTCTTGAAAAAAACCCCCACAACTAAAAAAAGACTAATTTCAAATCTTCTCCTTCAGCTTGCAGTCTTTAATTTAATTTTCTGTTCACCTTATTTATAAGAGTACAAGTATCTTATTTCACATTACAACAGTTTTAAATTTCAGTGTTCCTGGTACTATTACGTCGTGTGTAAATGATGGCATGTTCATTACTTAATATCTACTGAACTAAAAAAAATAGTTACATAGCTTCCTAGTAGTTATTCTTCCTTGATATCAGCACAATTATTTCCACTAAAGCAGTTGGTGTTGGCCAAACACAAAACCAGCATGGAGGAGATACAGGTTATTCTCTGTACAGCAGGTAGATCACCAAGACTTCAACATAACCTGCATCACAAGCACACTCCAATCTGTTTGTTCTTACTCTGTTCAGGTGAACCTCATTAAATAAAGTTTTGTCACAACAGACACTGGAGTAGGTAGGACACACAAGTGCACAGCATTTGACATAAAATCTCAGCAGTTAACACACTTGCCTTAGCAGACAAAGCCATAGCAGAAGCACACTGAGCAGCCCATTCGTCCCTTTCACACACATCACTAGCTACCTGAACCTTCTTAGTTCCCTTGTGCCCGGACCCATCCCACCCCACAGGTGGGTGGGAAGGAAGGAACTTGCTTTCAAGAGTGAATTTCATCCTCATACAGTACAGCAGATTAGCAGAGAAAGAAATGTTGCCACATGTGATCAGATACATGTCACATGACACAGGTCAGCATGGCAACTTTCTGATGCAGAGAGTTCCCTCATGGAGCAAGTTGTTTTCACACCAATGAGACAGAGAAGAGAGAGCAGCAGCATCAGGCCCTCTATTCTACAAACATCTTCAAGGCTACAGCAGGCCAAGCTACTGAAGCAGGCAGAGGACACAGAAGCTACAGTGAAGTGAGATCTTTGCAAAACGTGTGCCCAGACTGTTGTGTCTATTAAAATGCAGACCAAATGGATTGAAATACCCATTTAGACAAAGGAGAAGCAGCTTTATTATCATGTACTTTCTTTAACTTTTTTAGAAAACACATATTTTACAGGGTGCCTAATTTTTTACCTGGCTATCTGAACTCCAAGGAGCAAGAAAGTCAAAACCAAAGTTACTAAACACTTGAAAGACACCTAAGAGAGTTTTTCTAGAGAGTTGAATACTACAGTTTAAGGTCCAGGACCAGAGTGACGTGCTAAAGAATGATTGCAGTGTATCTTGGGCCACCTCACCCAAAATGCCCTCTATACACAGAACTGCAAGCCCATGACTTACTGTTCGTCCTCTCTCCAAGTGCAACTCCAGCCCTCAGTTTTTGTCCTTTCAGGGGACAGCTGCATATCAGAGGTGACCACCCCAACACCAGCGATGGAGCAGTGGGTTAGAGCTGGCACACACAAGAAATTGGCTCTGTTTTGGATCCCCATTTGGGAGGAAGGCAAAGAAAACAGTTTTGTTTTTATTCAGATTTCAATAGCAGCTGTCGGAAAGCTGCTCAGCAGTTTGGAATGTCAGAAGTAGTCCCTTTGGAGCTGGATTACAGGGAGATGGAGACAGCCAAGAGCACTAAGCAGATAGCTGTGTAACCATGGAGTAAAACCTACTGCATATTCACAGATACAAAGAACCTTACTCTCTCTGTCACATATAGCTCACTCTCAAATCTTGCAAGCAAGGCCCAAACTAAACCTTTTCTTCAGGCTTGTCTAATCTGCTTTCACTAAATAACTGTATAAAATATGTATTGGTACAACAACTCTAAAAATAAATCTGCCAGTCTTACTGGAGGGGAAGCTACAATGTCTGCAAGCCAACAAAAATAACAATTTTTCATTCTACTCAAAGTTCAGGAAAAATATTCCTGTTTGCCAAATAAAAAAACCGACAAAACTGATGGGAACGGAAAATATTTTCATGCTGAAAGAGGATATTACAAACAATGGAGACTCAAAGTCAAATCTCTCATTATCCTTTTTAAAGGAACTTTCTGAAATAAAACACCCAATTTTTGCAAGAATGATGTAACCCTTAAACAATACTATTCCAAATACTTTGTCATCTAACTTTTATGTAATTATTTCTTTAACAAATAATGATGGAGCTGACCCACCCGATGCATACACATTTCTTTGGGGATTTCTTCTGGCCTCCTGGCTTTAATTTTCAGCCCTTCTGGCAGTACTGAAAAAACTGAAAGAGAGCTGAAAAATCTCAGGCCTACTTTTATTTCAGGAGTTATTCCAGAAGTTCAGAAGACAGAAATTCCATGAATTTCCAATGTGTGGATAAGCACATCTGATGATTCTCAGATTTAAGCCCAGAAAATGATTTTAAAAAATTATTTAAAAAAAAAATTGCCTATAATACCTGTACTCAAAATTACTTTTTGACATATCTATTATTCTTCAAAAGAGATGGTAGGTAGAGCAGCTTTTCCATGAGCTCAGCTTAAATATATAGCTTAGGGTTAATGTAGACAGCAACTAGAAGTACCTGAGAAGGATCATTATTTTGAGGTAATTTTGCTTGTTCAGCCTGGAGAAGAGGAGGCTGAGGGGAGACCTCATTGCAGTTACAACTTCCTCGTGAAGGGAAGAGGAGGGGCAGGCACTGATCTCTTCTCTGTGATGACCAGCGACAGCAACCAAGGAAATGGCATAAAGATAAGCCAGGGGAGGTTTAGGTTGGGTATTAAGAAAAGGTTCTTCACCCAGAGAGTGGTTGGGCACTGGGACAGGCTCCCCAGGGCAGTGGTCACAGCACCAAACCTCACAGAGTTCCAGAAGCACTTGGACAGTGCTCTCAGGCACACGGTGTGACTCTGGGGGACGATCCTGTGCAGGGCCAGGAGTTGGACTTCAGTAAACCTTGTGTGTCCCTTCCAACTCAGGATATTCTAAGATTCTGTATAAACAACTATTCCCCCCCTCTAGCTGAGATGGTTTGAAAAACCCAACCATTCTGTACTGAAACATGTTAACATCATTAACATTTTCCACCCACAGCTCCGCAAGAGGAAGAGGAGGAGGGAGTGTTTCAACCTGCAAGACCGAGTCACCCAAACTAAGATGCCAGCATACATATTCAAATGCTTCCCAGTCACAGGCACATACACAATAATCTTCTGCAAAAGAGAGGAAAAGCTGGCTAATTAAGGCATCAGCCACACCCAATGTCAGGATGAGTCAAGTCAACTATGGCTTTAGAAGTTCCAATACAGCTACAGAGAGGAAAAACTTTGCTCTACCCTCTGTATAGTGGCCAACAAGCTCCTTCTATGCCACTTGCAGAATCAGTTACTCCAAAGTATGAAAAAATTTCCAGAGTCCCTGGACTTTCAAATGGGAACATGCACTCGTTTAAGAAATGTCAATTGAAATCAAGCAGCAACCAAATGAAAACTTCATTACTTATAGAAATTAATTTTTCTTCTTGAAAGTAGGTTATGAAACAGTTATCTGAATAAGTTTACACATAAAGACATTGCATCCCACTGTCCTACTTTATACACGTTGCTGAGTTTTGCAGAAGTGAAGACAATTAGAAAACCAAAGGAAGAGAAGCAAAATTCTGTTGTATTGGCAACTAGAAAATTGAAAGAATACAAGTAGTCAATTCTCTATATATCCTAATAATAATCCAGAAATCTAGATCCCTTGTGAAGTCCTGATTCTTTCAGCATTGAAGAGATCAGCCAGCCAAGTGAAAATACATTTTTAAGTGTATTATAAATACAGAACCAGTGTTCCTTAAATCTGTATCACTACTTCAGCCAAAAGCACAAAAAAGAAATGCCATCTCTAAGTTGTAGAGTAATTGTACAGTAATCGTAGGTCTTGTAGAACATGTTTTAAAATGTGAAATATGTAGTGTTCAGCACTGTACTAAAATCAGAAAAGGATAATAGCTGATGCAGTTAATAATATCTACTGGGACATTATTTCCTTAAGCTGCTCAAAGGAAAGACAAAATCCAAACAACTGGAAAAAGCAGTAGTTTATGATAAGTTAGTCACCACAGTGTAGCCTTTGTCTTGTACTGAATCAAATAGCTCATATTTTACAGTATCCTAAGTTAGTAGTTGACATCCAATTAATTACTTCCCAAAAAGTTATCCGCAAAAGTGATAACAACATCTGAGTTTCCAAGGGAAAAATAAATCAACATGTGACCTCTAGTCCTACTGTCCTTTTAAGCTCCCACTATATTTGAGAAGCTACCACAAATTCATTTTTCTCTCTTTCAGAGATCAACCATGTTTTGCATTTCCAAGTGAAAGCACTACACTGCAGTGTTAGACAGCAGCACTACACTGCTGGCACGGGGGGAGAATTTTTTCTGTACTTCGCATACTCTTAAGTTCCACCACTGCCAGAAAACGTGCCAGTAAGAGAAGGGAAAAAAGTAACACAAACACTTATCACACAGTATTTGACACTGGTTGTACTTAGTCTCACGTAGCGAACTCGTGGTGAGGGATAGAGAAAAGGTTTAAGCAGATTGTGTTCTATACTGAATTATGAAATATTTTTTTGTACGAAACACCAAGAGTTTCTACTTCATTAAGTCCCTAATTCTAGCGGATCTGTAACGTACTTTCATTTGCATTCAACTTGCGAAGCAACTCAATCTCCCACTTCATTGTATGCACCGATCCATTCAAGTTGGGCCAGCATTTCTAGTTTTTTTGAGACAAGAAAATACTTCAGTTACTATTTGTTTGCCTACAGAAATATCCTGAGGTCAATTTAAATATTTTATTATTTAAAAAGGTCTTACTGGATTTAACAAAAAACATTTTTTTTCTAGCTGTTTAGAATATGATCGAAACTATCACCACAGGTCAGTTCTTTTGCAGATCTGGATCTCCTTTCAAATCGAGATGCCACTGGATATTCAGCAGATGAACTGTTTGATGTTTAGATAGTTATACTATGGGCAAACATTTAGAGTGGTCTTTAAAAAAATACTAATTTCATTTTACCATTATAAAGACAGTTTACCTTCCTGCTAAAAATATATACACCATCATCTGGCATAATGGACAAGGAGAACACCATTAAAGGATCCTACTATGAGTTTTGAGAGAAAATCAGTCTCTAACACCTTGGGTTTGGGACATTTTGGAGCTGTTTGAAAGCCTATTAAGCTGGTATGGTTCAATGCAGACAGGATTTGATTTCTGATGCATCAGAGAGGGGAAAAAAAAAAGGGGGGGGGCGGAAACTAGATCTACCTAATTATTTTTTATCCCATGGTCTTCTAAAAATAAAATCCCTGGGGTTATCAGGCAAATACTAGTTCCAGGAAAATACTCCAGGGCATACAAAGGATTCTTTTTAATTGTTTTATCTTCAAGGAAATCACATACTTACGACTCACACCTCTGAGACAGCAAAACTGTATTTGGGACATAAAAGTGGATATGAGTATGATATAATTTCCCACTCCTGAAGAAGAAATGACTTTTCATTTTTCATAGAATCATAGAATGGCTTGGGTTGGAAGGGACCTTAAAGATCACCTGGTTCCAACCCCCTGCCATGGGCAAGGACACCTTTCACTAGACCAGGCTGCCCAAATTGGCCTTGAACACCTCCTGGGATGGGACATAAAACAAATTCTCTGGGCACTTTGAAAGTTTTAGAATTGTTCTGCTGGCTATCTGCAATTTCACAGGACCTTTTTTGGCAATAAAGGTGAGACTGAGCACAGGTTCTGTGCTGTTTTTATTGCTGTTAGAAATACAGATCCGGTATGCCAAAAATGAGGGCGCTTGGGACTCTCACAGTTGAAATCTTGATATTGCCAAAGAAACACACAAAACACCTGTCCAGATTAGGCCAGGATGCAGCCCTTTCAGGAATCTGCTTATGAGATTGATCAATCTCTGCCTTAACTTGCAAATAACTTCTTGCAGCACCAAAACCAGTATCAACCCTCTCTGGGTTCCAGTAAGCCCTGGACCACGGAGAATTACACTGCAGGACACAGTTAGAACATTTTTTTTTTTGTTTATGCAGACTTTAGCAGTTCTTGCATTTCTGACTGCACAGCAATGGGTTTCTGAAGTTATTTTGACAGGGGTTGTGGCTCTAAAAAGAGATTCCTGGCACGACAGAGGGTAGTACGAAAGAAAAGGACAGACAGGTAGGTAATAGAGCTTTAAACAAGCAATGCAACTGAAGACACATTTGTGAAACTATGGTTTTTGAATAGCAGCATTTGATGCTGTCCAGAGATTGCAGCTTAAGACCAAAATCAACTCGTATTGTGACTTCTGATCTAAGTGCCCTGCCACTTGGCATGTATTTGGCTTACCATGTGGATGGATATTGGTGATTTGGGATGGCAGCTGCTACACAAGGACAGCCCCTTGCAGTTTTAATTTTAGAAATTTGTTGGAACTTAGTAAACAGATCCCAGAAACCTGAAGGTCAACTTTATGGGCCAAAGACATGGCTTACAACTTGAATCACGTGTCATTACAAAAAGATAATTTTCTGTGTGAGGAAAGTGAATTGTTCCATACAAACTGCAGGAATGTGCTGTTAAATAACTTCTTAATGGAGCATTAAATATCTACAATTCACAAAAGGATGAGAATGTTAAAAACAAACAAACAAACAAAAACCCAAAACCACTACCCTAGAACAAACCTCTCTATTTAAACAGAAAACGGAAACAAAAACTTCATCTCAAGAGAGAAGTAACTCATAATTACCTGACTGCTCAGCTTAGTTTGTGGTTTCCCAGCTCATGTTAACTGTTTTCTGATGTTAACTGCAGCAAATACAGGTAATTTTGCAAAACTGTAAATGTAAACCAAATTCTATTGTAGCCCTTCATATACACTACACAGCACTTGAATATATCTTGCAGCTGAACAGTGCTTCTATGAATTCTGTCAACAGAAGCATATTTTAAAGACATGATTAAAATCTTGCAAAAGCCACACAGAATATTTGGGCTAGGCCAAAGGATGTAGCCTCTTTGTTAATTTGGCCAGTACAAGATGTTGTAGGTCAAGTTCTGCCCTAACTTATAATTAACTTCAGAGATTTGGAAAGATGAAGTGCAAACAGAACAGATTCTCACCTCCTGCCTGCCTGGCACACACAGCCAGATGAATTCTGGCAGTGCTCACTGTTCACAAACTTGCAGCGGACACTCACTGCCAGAAAACAGAGAAACCTCCCTAACAGCCATTTCCATCACCAGCGAAATTGGATTTACAATGGGCAGCTACACATCTGTAGGTGGAAAAGGCATCCACAACAAACTGTGCAGTTTCTTAATCAACAGCTTAATCACAGCAGTTACACACTCATGCTTATAAGTACAGGAATTAATGAACAGTGTTCTACTTTACTTGCAGTAATTAGGTTTTAATCTACTACTGATTTTTTCTTTACTATAAGCAATGTCACCACAATGTGAAATTGCTATTCATCACAGACATGTTCCTACACGAATACAAGCATCAGTCACAGGGCCATGGCCTGGGTTATGCAAAACAGTTCTGTAAACAGACAGTGCAGGAGGAGGCAAACAAGGCTTGTTTGGCAGGAGTAAGACTTGAAAAAAGGGTACATGCAATGGTGATGAATCCAGTCTATTTTAAGTGTGGGAGAACTTCACCTGAATTTTCTCCTCCATCATATTTTAACTTAAGTCTGCACTACACAGCACTTAACCAATACATGTCTGGCAGCTGAACAGTGCTTCTGTAAATGCAGTATACAGAAGAAATAACTTAAAAAAGTAGCATCTGAAAAGTCTCAAAGTCTGGGAGATGACCATCTTATACAATTTCCAAATGCTGGCTGGAGAGCCAAGAGGACAACAAGGGAATATGATAAGAAGCCTTGGCTGACAACTTCTATACTAATTTGCTACACAGTCAGACCTAACTATAAGAAATAAAACTGAGATACCTGAGAAATCCTCCTAGACAGTCTCCTGCCTGGTTACCTCTCTCACAATCTGAAGAAACAAAATGAGCCGCTGTTTATGAGCAGTTATGTTCCTCAATTCATGAAAACAGTGAATCAAGAATCAGAAAACTGTCATTGCTCACCCCAGAGTTACTCTTTCAGTTCTCTTTGTCTTCAGAAATTATCTTCATTGCCTTCTTAATGTGTCTTGCAGTTTATCTGTATGTAATACAAGGTGTGAAGATATTTTAAACACCAGACGTATTTTCAGTAAAACCACCCTCCCATAAACAAACAAAACCATAAACATTAGATTTGTAGTCAGTGGTAAAGAAATAGTTTAATGGAGAATGTGGTCACAGTCTATTTAATAAAGAAACAGGTCCTGTTCACCTGGAGGGAGATAGGCAAACATACACAGTCAACTGAACAGGTGAAAAAGAATAAAATGTGAGAAAGCATCAAACACAGAAAAGACCCTTGTATTCTGCTCCACTCAACAGCTGTGGACTGCCCTTTTACATTTCAACCAAGTGGTTTCTGAGTTAGGCATAAATTGATGCATGGACTCTGGCTGTGAAATGACACTACTGGGAGCTTGATACTGATGTCACGTTTATGAGCTCAGGCTTTTCCACTGATGGAAAAGCACAAGACATTCTTGCTTTCAGGGGTACACACTAGTAATCCATCAATTCCTCAGGATGCCTCTTGAGGAATCTTTTCCAAGGCAAATCTTCCACTCCGTTCTGGAATAAAATATAGCTGATTTTCCAGAAGAGGAATTGCTCCAACCTTTAAGACAAATTAGACTTAAATTTAATATAAGACCTAGCAAGAAACCATAATTTATCTAGTTTACCACTTCTAGTTTAAAGGAGTTCTGGCTCCAAATTCTGCTCATGAAGATGCTTGTTTTGAGTGCACAGAAACCTGTAGAACATGAGACTATTTCAATAATCCCAGGGAAGCTTCAGCAGTTGCATTCTACTGAACAGCAGTATGAACCTACCAGCAGGAATCCAGGGTTTTTTCCTCAGTCCTGTTCTCATACCTTCACTCCCAGAACACCTGCTGAATCCTTCTGTTCCCAAAGCCTAGGACCTGTGGCATCTTCCCCTAATAGTGGAATTGTAGGGTGCTCAGGAACTGACCAAACCTTCTGCAGATGAAGACAGGGAAAGGAGCTTTCAGGGCTGTTCTGAGGATGCTCTGGAGGAATAAGGGTATGAGTTAAACAAAGATTTCCACCCTGATGAATTTCCTCCAGAAGGGTTAAAAGTGCTTATTTTATTTGAAGTAAATGCCTACTACCCTCAGGGTAAATGCTCAGGCAAATCTTCAGGCTGTCAGAACACAAAAACCGCTCGCTACTAAAAATAAATCCAAGATTAGCCCACAGCTCGAAGTGACAACTTTTTATTTTAGGCAAAAAAAAATAAATGCCAAAAACATTCCGCTATTGCAGTTTGTAAAATTTTCACTGTTTTCAGTAGAAACAGTTCACAAGTCAGAACGCAATATTCAAATAACATTGTGCAAAATTGTACTGGCATAACTACACATAGCAAAAAGACTAGTGTAAATCAAGAATTCCATTGAAATTAGTTGAGCTGCTCCAGTTTTACAACAGTGTACATCACCTCAGAATAGGCCCTTTTTTGCAGAACATCCCTGGAATTCCTCTTGCTTACAAAAATTGCTTTACATGCAACAAGTAACAACATATGCAAGAACACCTCCACAAGTTATCACAGTGTAACAGAGGAAAACATATCAGCCAATTTCATACAAAGGCAAATCTAATGGCAGTTTTGAACATCCCTTGACTGCTACCCTCAAAAATTGCACATTTCAGTAAATGAAATAATTTAGAATGAAGCCAAGCTACGTTCTTACCTATCAGTACATTGACAATTAGGACGGACGATGTGTTCAGAAGGGGTTTGTTTTCTTTTAACTTATTCGATTTTCCAAAGAGATTTGTTTCACAAGAAGCTTGTGCAAGAAATGTTAACTTGCAGTGCTATCAGGCCAAGTCCTCTTCTGCTATTCAGATAGACCTGTCAACACTACAGAAGTCTCTGTAGTCAAATACAAATCCCAATGAAGAACTATGAAACAAAGACCACACCTTCAGTATTTGGTGATGACACGCAACAAAATAAAGCAAGCAGTAACAGGACTCCATTAACACTCGGAGCATTCAGAAAGAGACTGTTGCGGTTCAGTTGGAGTACAGGACCAGAATTTCACAGAACACTTGTGAACAGTTAACATCCTCTCCCCACTTGACTTGACGCACAAAGTAACAGTTTCAAAACAATGCACCCTAGGTCATTCTTTGTATAAACAAAACTCTAAGAGCAGAACTGAGTTTCAGAGTTCTGAATGCTCACAATGCCACATCAAGAAAATACACAGGTACATCTTGCAATGAGTGGTCATTTTGTTTTCTTGTATACCCATATTTAGAAAAATAATTCCATAAGAACCCTTTGATTACAATAAAACCAGTTGTTCCTCAGTGTGTTTCACCTCCCTAGGTTAGGAAGGACACACCTTCTACTGCCTTTTCTAAGAGTCAACATTTTTGTTTTAATACATACCAAGGTGGTTCGAGTCTAAACCACAATGACATCTTTCAACTATGACATTTTATGAAGGGCATACACTTAAACTATGGAATTATATGAAGAAGCACAGTCCTGATATTCTCAAGTGTTTGGTGCTTTTATGTCTTCTTTGCAGGCTATATTAACCTCACGAGAGCAAGAAAGAAAAATGCACAACCTTTGCTTTGGAGATACGTGTAGGGGTGCATCAGTTCTGCAAGGGAACAGGTCTGCAAGTCTGTACATAGGAAAAAAATAATAAAAGGTTCTCACAAATACCAGCCCTGCCTCAAACCATACAGGCAAAAGCAGCAGACCTATGCAGACTGTATGTGTGCGTGCACACAGTGAGTCAAATGGAAATCCAGACAGCCCAGAAGCCACCCTGCAGAAATGAACTCTGTAACTGAAAGTTTCTGGTGACTTCCTATGCATCCTCCTTTGCCCCCTCGCTTCATGGAGAAGCTGTCAGGGACTCAGCAAGAAAACATTCAGCAAGGAAATATGGACATCTCTGGCACCCAGTTACTGGGAAGACATCGGTCAGCATTTCAGAGATGGCAGGGAGAGAACAGATAGAACTCCAGCAAGGAATTATTGCTGTAACACTGAATTCTATCAAACTCAATAAGCAACAAGAAGTTAGGCCCGAGGCAGAAGAAAGGTTAATGGATATGACTTTGTTTTCTTCTTCCCAAAAGGCTCAGCTTCAGTGTTTTCCAAAAGTCTCAGACTCTGAATTCCAGGAAATTGTATTTTAGAACAAATCAAAAAATAGCCCTGAGACTAAACACACTTTTAAAGAGCTGCTATTGCTTCATGTAAGTCAAACACAGCAAGCATTTACTTCCACAGTATGCAATATTTAATTTTCACTCCCTTTTTTCCTCACTTGGGATATGTACCTGAAACCAAGAATTTCTTTCCAAGATGTATGTACTCAAGCATTATCTGTTACTTTTCCAAGAACTTAAATGCTACAGGATTATGGCACCAAGCAAGTAAAGAATAGCTGATGCAGGTCAAACTTCAACAAAGAAGTCCTCTTCCCTCGTGCCTTGAGTTTTTGAAAAAAGGATTCCAATAATCATAGCTGTCACCATGGACTTCATTACAATGAACTCCTTCCTTGTGACTTAAGTAGAATTTATAACTGGAGTATCATCATTTAGTATATCTCAAAATCAACTGTCACTGTTACTGAACACTGCTACCAGCCTTTAAGTGTGACTAGAAATGTAAAATACCAAGAAAAAGAGAATATCAAGTGTGTCAAGTTGTGCATAAAAATAGACCTTGACTTTTTCTTAAGCTAAAAACTAGGCAATCAAGGAACTGACTAGGTCTATGCATAGTTAGGATTTTAAGTATGCCAAAAGAATTTAGACTCTTTCAGTAAAACTCTGCTTGAGCAATGCAAGGTCAGCTCCTCCAAAAAATGGATATCCCACTCTGTACATAAAAGAATTTTTAAAAAGCTCCATGCGCTCTCAAAGCTATTTGAAATAGATTTAAATACTTTATCTAACAGCTATGCTATGGCACAAGACAGCACATAAAAAGTTTAAGGCTAATTTTTTGTCCGCACACATGTCAAAGACGGTCTCAGAACAAAGCTGTCATATTTTCTTAATTCTGAGTCTTTAGTGTGGATTCATAATAAAGTCCAGCTGCCAAGCAATAGTAGAGTTGTCCTGCATATAAAAAAGACTGAATGTTGTCCTGAATGCAGTTGCTTTTTTTGTGTTTTTTTTTCTTTACAAAAAGCAAAAAAACTTGACACATTTGCATTTGGTTTTTATCAGAGCAGCTCACTAATTTATACAGTACATTGTCCAATAACATACAAGGTAAACTACCAAAGAGATACTTGAAGTACTACAACAACAGGTGCAAAAGGAAGTCCTACGGTACGAAAGCCCACCGCTACTGGGAGAGTCACTCTGTGATGAAAACAAACATCAGAATGCAGTTTTGGTGAAGTCAGTTAAGTGTCAAGGCTGTAATAAAGGCTATTTGTTAACTTTAGCCCTTTGGTTCTTAACCATTCAGTTAAGATCTCCTAATAAAGCACTAGGCAGTTTGGCAATGATGGAAAAGTTCTTTACACGCTACTGTTACAGAAATAGAAAACAGACTCAGAAGCACTTCCTTCACCTGAATATGATCTGAATTCAGTCACATCAGGTTTAAAAAAAAACCCTACCTAAAGCAGTAAATTTTAGACTTCAAATTGCACTGTAGTGTTTCAGAAGAAACTAATTAATATCCACAAAGCCTAGAAAAGAATTATCAACTGGCAAAATTACATAAATTTGATGCACAAAGCCACTTATTTTAAAACTGTTCCTGAACAACTTCAGTTAACTGACAATGTCAGTGCAAAGCAGAACTGTTACTTCAAAACAATCCTGTTTTCAAGGGGAAGATAGAAAGTAAGCCAAATTCTGTTTGTTTGCTACTTTAACAGGTGTAATATTTTAATGCTTCCTGGTACATTTTTCATTTACTGTTTTTTTGCATAACGTTGTAAGAATGGGTTCATTATGCTATAAACACAGGACTTTCAGATTCTAGTACGATTTACACTTGCTGAGTAAAGTACACTGCTATAATAGTTACTTATAGAGGATTTAACGTAACGGCAAACGTTCATAGAGACGGTGATTATTATCTGCACACATATGCAGGGTTTTTTGCTCCCAAGCAAAGTGTTTGCAAGCAAATTTATCATATTAAGCACTGAACAAAACTGTTATATTTGCAGTATCATCTTTAAATAGTTGCCATTATGAGGAGACCTGAGTATGCAAGGGATTTGTGAAAGTTATGCATATGGAAGCCAGTGAGAGCTGCTCATGTGTAACAGACCAATATTGAGAGCAAGAGACTGCCCAGGATGACGCTTTGAAATTACCAAATTTAACTCTGTAAAAGAGGTGCAAGGTCGACTTTGTAAGTTGATATGACACTGGTATTCAGGTCGTTGCAGGTTTTTGCATATCTATATTGTATTTACTCAAACCCAAGTAATGAACTCCAGGAACACATGAGGAACCTCACTGAAGTTCCTTTCTGTTTGCAACTGCCTTTCCCCTCATTTTCCTCTTCTATTGTAATTTCAAAGGAACTGTTAACTGCTGCATTATCTGGACAGACCAAGTATCAAAAAAAAAACCCCTCTGTTTTACATGCCAACCTAAGTTGCTAGTCAAAAAGGGAGAATGTATCTGCTGCTGTAAACTTCTGCATAACAGATATCATGCCTGACAAACCATCACCTTCAACGGACACACTAACACCACTATGACAACAGGGAGGAAACCATGCACAGGTATTTCAGTACTATGTGGCCAGGGTCTATAATACAGTGATGAGTCACGTCAGAGCAAATTTGTACCAAGAGTGATTAATGATTCAGGCTGACTAACTTCGTAAGTAGTCAAGCAAGCCTGTAAGAGCCAAGTATTTTCTGGAAGAAAGAATACCAAGTAAGAGGACAACATCTTTTTTCCCTACCTCTGCACAAAAATTCTATGAACAAATAGAACAATACTGGGGCAAGTGCTTTAAAATGCAATTTTCCAGTCAATAAGCCAACAGTAGTAGGAATTCTGTGAAGGAAGGTGTTTTAAGAATGTGACTTACCAGAAGCACAAATTTTCAATATCAAAAAAATGTACACTATATACTAACACCTTTTTTTTTTGCATACTCTTCTGTTTTAAAAGTTTCAAACGTATTAACTTGTCTTGTTTTGTTTAGAGCTGAGGCTGTTCAGCAAGGTCACATAATTTGAGACTGCAGAAGTAATTCAGCAATCCTTTGGTCCCATCAGCTGTAAACCAGCCAAGTATAAAAGAACCTTCCCTACAAAAGAAAAACAAGAAAGAGGGGGAGGGGATCATCCTCAGGAAACACCATCTGCTACGAACCAGAAAAGGCAAATTTTTGTTACAAAATACACATTTTCATACAAAAGACATCTTGCAAAACCATCTGATTGCCCCTCCTTCTGCAGATTACAATGGTAAATAGGATCAGCTGGTTGGTCTTGGGATTTTTGTTTTAATGAGAAAAAAAGTCAAAGGACACACAGTATCACAACAACTGGTCCTTTGAATGGCAAAGGATTATGAGTGTCTTTGTTTTCACCAGTGTTTAAAAAAGCAGGAGAGAAACAGAACCATAGTCTTTATAAGCAGAAAGTGCAACAGCGCATCAGCTGCTGCATCCTCCTGAACTTCTCAATGTGCTACCAAACTGTCAATTATACAAACAGTTTGATTATGGCAGTGCCATAAATTGTTAAAACAATGCAAATAGTGTGATTAGAAAGATCCAGTCAACTGGTTCCATTTTTTTTCCCAGTAGTTGCCCAGAAAAGTGTCAAGACAATCTAAACCTATTCTTCAGCTTCCTCAATACATCCGGACGGCTGGAGCAGAGAGGACTGTGGTATTACTGTGCTTGTTCCACGAGAGATCCTGTCTTGATCTGTGTTTGTAGTCAAGGTGGCCATGGAAATGGGCTGTAACAAACCAGGCGTCATGCTGGAGGAGACAGTCAGGCTGTGTGTAGTGCCCTTAAGTGTGAGATCCTGTGTGGGAAGAAGTGGCTTGAGGATGCTGACAAGACAGAAAGCAGAGCCACTTTTCGGAATGAAATTCACTTTGTTCTTGTCAGGGCAATAGAAGGCTGGAATTTCATGCAATGGCTTTGGCCTAGAAATAAAATACACACAATAGTTTTATGAACAATCAAATTCTGCCAGTGGCAGGGATGTATTGCTGAACATGTCATCAGAAACAAACTGAGGTTTCAACTTGGAGTATTTCAGCTATTTAATAATGCCTTAATGACACTCACACCACACAGCAAGTGACAAGATAGTTTAAACTGCTTGTTTACATGTACTATGAGGTAAACAGCATGTTCTTAGGGCAAGCTGTCTCCAAACCTAAGGAAGACACCAACTTCATGTTGCAGATCACAAACCTTGTTCATGCTGCAGATCACAAACCCTGTTCATGTATTGGCACATCCAACACATGAGAAAACATTCTCTATTGCGTTCTCCAGAAACTTTCACAACCCAACCAGTTCTGCCCCCCATACAGACACTGTTTATACAACAAGCCTTGTGAAAGAAAGCTGGCATAGCAATGTTTCTAATATTGCATATCTCAAAGCAGTTCATGACCATAGGGAGATGCCCTTCTCTAGACTTTTGACTCCTTTGCATGTTCACGTTAGTGTGGCCTGACTCTCTGTAAAAGATAACCCCATCTTACTTAAAAACTCAATGCAGAGAGTAAAATACAGTATTCCCAAAGTGGTATTCATGATCAAGTACCTATAATCTGGGAAGGAAGTGTGGAACAAGCATTTAGATCCTGACTTGCAGTTTTGCCATCTCAGCATAGAACTCAACCAAATCAAAGACATGCTTTATGAAAAACAGAGCTGGAAGGGAAATTGTGGATAGCACAGGAATGCCTACTGTGTTCATTTCTAACCCTGCAATGTAAATCTACCTCAGCTAGCCAAATTCTATTTTAAGATAGAACTATGGGAATCTGCTTTAAAGTCTCTCTTTACTGCTGGAAAATAGCCATCAGAAATTTATACTAATATTTTCTTGTTGCCAGTATTGTCCTTTAGCCTATAACCTACCCCTCCCTTCTATGTGTTTGTAAGACAGCATTATGCACTTCTGTCTTTGTTATACTAGGCCAAACCAACCTCCAGTATACTCTTGTAAGAGACAATTACATTTCAGACTTGAGTCTGTTCATGAAATAGGGTACATTTCCATGTTAGCCAATTCTCCCAAGTGTCCAGAAAATTCAACCCCACTTAGATTTTTTTCCCAAATGAAAATCCTCTATAGGATTTTCAAGCAGAAATTATGTTAAACAAAGGTTGAGCTTTAAATAGTTACACTCACGTATTCCAGGTACACATGGAATACAATAACAGATGTGAAAAGATTTTTTCATCAGACTGTAGTGTCTAAGAACTGCAACAGCCAGGTAAAAGCTGCTGTAGAAGCTGTATAAACCCGTTTCCCTCTACAGCAGAACAGTCCTACAGCTACACAGCAAGGACTTTTGGAAAGAAATGCTAATGCAAGTTAAACCACAATAGATTATGTTCCTGAAACAAGTGAATGCTATCTAATCTGTTGGCAACAAAGCTTACACACTCTAAAATAGAGACAGGTAACTTAAGTTACCGTAACCCTTCCCACATTGCTAGGGGAGAGGCCGTAGAAACCTCTCAAAATCCATTTGCAGAGATCAGGCAAGTTCAAGGGGTTTTTTACATTAACACATATTAGAATGGCATTCTTGAGATAACATAGGCATAAGAGAATTATAGAGAATCTATACATGTGTGACAAAATGAAATTTTTAACTATAGCTTAAGATTCTCACATGCAAGTGACATGAGAGTACAAAAACTCCTCTGAAAATAATAAAACATAACTCCCAGAATACTCCCAAATGATAAAAGTTGGCTTTTTTCAGAATAACCTAAGCATTAAATATTCAAGGTAAAATTCACTCCTGTTACCAAAACTTTCACAACTACACTGATTTAGATGAAAAGAACATGGTCTTCAGAGTCTAGATTACTGGATGTGCCTGTCAAGCTGTGACATATATTAGCTGATGCACCTGCATTACAGCTTATTAGAACATTTCTCTCTAGCTGATTATTGGAGTTCCTCTCCCCCTACCTGCCAGGTAAGAGAGAGTCCTCTCGAGTTACAGTTTTTAAAAAGAGTTTCTCAAGATTTTAACACAAAATTCCAGCAGTAAAATACATACCTATATATGCCAGTATATAGTCACACAGAACAGAGATCAGGCTGTTATCGTGGTTTTAGCAACTGGATTAATAACTTTGATCTGACACAAAATCAATAAAGCAATAATGAACTCTCATTGTTAGATGTTATTTCTTATGTAGCAAAGATCAACTTACAAGTTTTCCTCAAAGACTTTCACCTTTTCACAGCCCTCAGGAGGTTCACGCTTGAACATGTAGCTGTTGTTGGGTTTTGGTGAGGTAGCATATTTTGGCAAAGGAGAATTATTCCCATTCTCTGCAGGAACAGAGTTTCTGATTACTTAAATGTGTCACACTATAAAAAACCCACAAGAGCTATCTTTAAATGCTCCCCAAATTTAAAGCCACTTCATTACCAATGTTAGAAAATTAAGAAACATTTTCATTTGCCTTCAAGTCTTCATTTGCAAATAAGATTTCTTATCTCAATCCCTTTCCTCCTTTCTATTTCTCCATATAACATTTTCAGGCTCCTCTGCAATCTCTGATCATTCCTGGATATTTCAATCTATGGTTCTGTGCCATTACCATCTACCCCAAGAGAAACGGGCAGAAGTCATATTCCTTAAAAAACAGAAGAGGTTTATGCTGAAGTATAAAATTTTCCTACAATATCCCAGAAGATTTCAGATATAAAGAATAATTTACAAAGTCTAAACAGTTAAACTTTTATACGTGCATGTATGAAATGCTGGAAGGTTGCCCACTTTGTCTAAGATCATAAAAAGAAATACCTGACAAGCAAATACCTGACAGGTGCTGTTCCACCTGTTACTGTACACTCTTGGTTCTTTAACTTGCTTAAAATACTTGAAGAACCTATTATTTAAAAAAACAAAAACTTGTTTGGGAAGCACATTCCCCAGTCACATCTATGCAGCTCCAATTAATACGTGTGCACACAGTATTTGGAGCAATTTGGAAAAAACACATCACTTACAAAGAAAAACACATTCTATCATTTCTCTCCATGGACATAGGGAACAAATCCCCTCTTTTACGGTTTAACAAATTGCTGTTCAGCATTGTTGAACTTTTCAAGTTACACAGTACCTTTATCTCTGGAGTCACCAAGAAGATCATCTGTAGAACACGGACTTTCTTCACTGCTTTCATTACAGATGGTAAGGAAGGAGGTTGGAGACACTGACTGGGAGCGGCTGCTGTTGTTACTGCCCTTGTCTGCTCCCCCGGGCGTTTGGGTATCAATGCTCCGAGTGCTGCTGCTGCGCTGAACCACCGGGGGTGGTGCACGGTGCCCATCTGGGATATCTTGAGGCTGTTAAAAGTGAAAGGTATCAGATGGCTGCTCTTATCTGGTTAGCAATTCTTTAAATCCAGCAACAGTGAGGGGTTTTTTCCGGTTTCGTAAAACCATTTGTGGAAAAAAAAAAATTCATTACACACAACTCCAACAGAAAATAAGTCAGGTTCAGAAACTAAGGACAACAGTTTAACATTTCACATCATCACAGAACTGCTGAGGCTGGAAGGGACCTCTTGAGATTATCTAGTTCAACATCTCTGCTCAAGCACAGTTAGCCAGAACAGTTTGTCCAGGAATCTGTCCTGTCAAGTTTTGAGTATCTCCACAGACAGCAATTCCACAAGTTCTCTGGGCAACCTACTCCAGTTTTGCACACCCACACAGATTAAAAAAAAAAATATCAAAAATCTAATGTTTTTTAATTTATGCCCACTGCCCCTTGCCCTGTCACTGGGCTCTACTGAGAAGAGACCAGCTCCCTCTCTTCATTCCTGCACATCAGATATTTATACATCTTGATAAGATCCCCCTGAGCTTTCCCATTTCAAGGCTGAACTTCCAGCTCTCTCAGCCTCTCCTCATACGAAAAATGTTTCAGTCCCTTCATCATCTTCATGGTCTGTATTTCTGATACTTTGTTACTAAATTTACCTCTAAAAAACATTAAAATAAAATTAACATTAAAAATGGGTAAGTTATGCTTCAACTGAGATGGGAACAGTTCAGCATGGGCAAAAAAGAGTTACTACAAAAACTCTTAAAACAGACTTTTTGTCTTTCCCCCTGTTTTACTGAGATCACTTATTAAGAGGAAAAGGTTCAGAATTCAAGCTTTAACACTTTGCTTCCTTTTGCTTTCCAAGAGACTTTTCAACTAACCTTATTAAAAAAAGAACATATATAAATAAAATTAATTCCAGACAAATTTAATTCGAGAACTGTGCAAAATAAAGCTTATGACTTATAAACCTCAAAGCAAAACCAAAATAATTATACAGAGTAATCGTGGTGGCAGATACATACAACGAGTTGTTCCTCCTTGTCTCCCGTCTCCTTAATTATTATCTCAATCTCCTGATTCAGTCCTTCTACACTGTTTCGGAATCGTGATCCTGTTGATTTGGTAATAGGTATCACAGGAACGAGAGCACTCTTTGGAATGGGAGCCTGAAGAACCAGAGACAATGAGAATGTTTTGCAAATAAATCTACATTTATTTCTACTCAAAAGTGACCCTTGGAACAGAACACATCTACACCTTGGTATCAGATGCACTTGAAACTATAGTGACTGTGTTAAAATGGATGCCTTAAATGAAGACAGACAATCCTGAATTTTGTTTAAAATCTGATTTATAGCAGGAAAAGCTATATAATCTAGTCTCAAAATTCCCCTCAATATGGTCTGTCTCCAGCTTGACATTACTGTTAAATTTTCACTTGTAAAGCAAACATTTAAATGTAAGTAATTTTGAAGCCTTTACAATACTTTTACATTTCTCCTGAAGTGAGCTATACCTTGAAGTCACATCGTTCACTATTAGATTGACCATTTGTACCTTCATCGAAATTATATTTTAATGGAAGTCTGTGGCCACATACACTGATAGGACACATGAAAATTATTGCACAAATGCAAGATTCCACTATGCTAGAAATTAAGTCTAACATATTAACTATATTAAGCCAGAATAAAAGGTTGACAAAACAACTTCAGAAGACTTCCACAGAGAGAATAAAATCCCAAACCCAAGTGTTGATACCTAGTTGCTTCAGAATGAAGATCACCACTTTAAAAATCCAGTGTTTCAAAGCATGCATGAAAACTCCATTCTCAGCAAACACGATACTGAAGTTTCCCAAAACCCCCTTTGGTACACCACAACCTCTCAATATTTTCCAGTCTCTCCATTAGCATCCTCCCTCCTGTTAAAAAAATCACGCTACCAGAATATGAGAATATTCTGCCCTCCTTAAGCAGGGCTGTACTACAGATAATGGAATGCTTCCTGCAAACATTTAGTTCAACTCAAAAGACTTGCACAAGCAAGCACAAAAGTTTCTATTCAGGAAATGCTTGTCACTCTGTTTGTCAACAAAAACTAAACACCCTCATAATAGCTGAACTTGTAAAGACTTTCAAAAGTCTTGCCTGAAGAAGAAACAGAGAAAACCAAAACCACAGGAAAAGAGCACAAAAAAGTCTGAGATAACAACCCTGCTAATTCCAAGCAAGGCCTAGGATCAACAATCCAGTAAACACCGGTCAATATTCAGTTATAATACAGGTATATCAGCATAAGCTTAGGCACTAAAAACTGTTTATGCACCCGGTTATTCAATATACACATTCTTAAGACAAACTGAACTGTGAAAAAGTAGAAGGCAAGTATGCTTTAAGATTTCAACCACCATTAGCAAAACGTGCGAGTTCTCCATCTTTTAAATATGATGGCACACCACAAAAATTCTTTGAGCTCTTCAAATAGTAGCATGATTCTAAGTAGAAAAGCACAAGTTCCTCCATTAGCGTTCAATAAAGTTCAGTACAGCACGTTTCACTTCCAAGAAAAATAATATTTTGTACACGAGCAAGGATGATTTGCTAGCCCAGAGTGCCAGAGGGCGGGAAGGGAAGGAGGTATTGTGACATGGGTGGAACAATCAGCCTCAAAACAAGAAACTTGTTATTAGAAATACTGCCTTCACAGAGGACTGCATGGAGCTGGGCCCTGACATGCAGGAATTGACTACCAACCTTGGGCTACTCACCTGCACATTTGTGAACGCACACAATGAGGCAAGGTGCAAACACAGGATAATAATTACAGCATTCATATCTCATGAGTTTATGCCATACCTGTACGGACTCTTAACTGTCCTGCAGCAAAACTCCCTGACAGTATGTTGTTATGTGAATACTGCAAACTGCATGCAGTTGGTCTTGATATTAGTGGTTGCTTAGGATCAATCAATTGGTAAGACATTAAGGACACACGCTTCTCAGGAAACTGAAAGGAAGAGGGGGGTTTGATGGTTCATAGTGTCAAGTAGCAATGTAACATCAGTCAAGTGCACTGAAGAAAAAAAAGATTATTTTGGAAAAACTAACTCATTTATTCTTTCATCTAGCTTCAGCTCTGGCCTCAATTCTACTTTCTCCACAACACCAACATTGCGAATAAAGAAATATCATGGTGGTTTGACTCCTGTTTACAGATTTAGTACCACACAATTAATTCTAAGTGTTCTCAGAAGCAACTTGAGATCACCTGAGGAGGCTATGACCTTTCTGCAAGCCCCTCTTCCTGCTAAGAGAGGCAGAATGGAACATTTCAGGCATAATGTAAAAACCACACCAAAAAAAACCCCATTCAATTGCTCTACAAATAAATGCAGTCAGCAGATCAGACTTGATCAAGGTCCTCACCAACTATTTCCTGATTGTGAGTAGATGGACAGGAACAGCTAACTAGCTTATTCTATAGGGATTGTGTGGATTTTTTTCTCACACAAAAATCGTATTAGAAAGAAGCACAACTAAACAGAGGCTTAGTTGGCAAGATCCAGTAAAAATTTTTGTTAAATTCAAGAATTCTGGCTAAGTTTAAGTTTTTATTAGTAGGGAAGAAAAGAGGATATAAATTCACTAAAATTTCTTATTTTAATTTTAATAGAAGAGTACGCCATTTTCCAAATGTTAAACAGTGTTTACTTAGTCTCTGTGAAGGAACTACTGAGGCAATTTCCTAACACTTTTTTTCACCTTGTCAGGAATCCAACTCTTTGAGCTCAGAAATCTTTGTATGACTCTTTAGAGTCAACAAACACAAGTTTCCTTCAAGCTAGGAATGTAAAAAAAAAAAAAAATAAATTCTAAGTATTCTCATCACTAAATGCTAGTTTCCACATTGTCCTTCCCACAAATCCTGAAGGAACTGAACTGCTGCCAGAAATTCTAGTTTAGCGGTTCCCAAAAGAGGAATGAGAAAATCTAAGAACTTTGCCCTTGATGCCTACAGTTACAGATTCTCACTCTGACTTAGAAAACAGCCATTGAATGCCATTAATCTAAACCCTTCACTTACTCTTTTTGAGTCCTTCTGTAACTTGCCCCCCTTGCAAGTAGCTCAACACAGCAGGCACAAAATTTACCAAGAAAAACAATGTTTTGTTTTCTATCACAATCCTGGAAAAGCTGCTTTGCCTTAGTTTATATTTTATAGTTCGTTTCACAAGACCAAAAACTAATTATCCATTGTGCAATATTTTTTTCACATACTCTAAAATTTGGCAGAATGCAAATGCATCCACACAAGAAGTAAAATAATAAAATAATTATGACCAAAAAAACGTTAGGTACATAATTTGCGCATAGGTTATTTTTCAGAGTAATAGCATCACTGTTCATTTTGAAAATTAAAACCCACTAAGATTATCAATGCTAAAGTGACAATAGCTTAGCATTCAGAAACCCACAGGTTTGCAGAATGTCAAGAAAATCTGACAGACTGCATGAGATTCTCCAGGTACTAAAGAACCTACACCAAAATTTCCACAGGGTACCTTTTGGTTAAAATGCCTCAAATGTCCTCAAGTTCTACAAATTTGGATAAAACACCTGCATCAAGTATGTTGATCTGACTTTTTTTTTTTTTTGAACCAACAGTTTGAGACACGTTTTGTATGTTGATCGTCATAAACTTTTTCAAAAACCCCTAGAAAAGGATTGGGTCATTTATTTGTCTTCCTTTGTTCATCATTTCAGACTGTTCTGACTTTAGCTACAGCAGTCACTATGATCAGCAGCACACTACACTGCACCCACACTGCAGTAAAGCAGACCAAGATGTAGGGATCTGTACAACACAGCCTGTTTCAAATCCAATCTGTTCTTCTACTACACAAAAGAGGAGGAAATAGTTTCTGTCTCAAGATTTAAGGAGTTTGAAGAAGTAATTCCTAAATTGTTATGTCAAAAAACATAATTCTAAAAAAATCCTAAATACTTCTAATAGAACAGAATTCAAACTGATTTCAAAAGGCACTTAAATCCTGAAAATTTGTGACTCCTAATTAAGTGACCTACGGCAGGGCTAAGAAGTTAGGGTCTGAGACAAAAGATGCTAATGATTTTTTTATACAAAGTAGGAGTTAAGAGGAACAGAGCAGAAGAAATTAAAAAAGCTGTTCCATTTTATTTCCAGTCTTGAAAGACAAATAGATTCACTCAGACACCTGACTTTTATCTGGGAAAGAACTTGGCTGCTTAGGACTGAATGCATGGTTCTCCCTTCTATTTCTTATTTCATCCTTTATCAGAGTGGATAAGTATCCAGACACATGCTGATGCCACAACAACTTCCCTCTGTGGCCTAAATTAATTCCAGAAGGATGGAACAACAGAGATGACACAGTTTTTATTAACTAGTGTCAAATTACGATATTTATTAGAACAATGCTAACGGCATATCAGGAGCAATTGGGAATATGATTAGATTTTCAGAGAAGCTTCAGAGATGAAGTACTTTCTCAATTCACAACACTAACAGTTTCATAGTTTCTTTCAACTGCATTGCCTTGCAAGGCTATTGTTCTTTTCATAACTGTTAAAAAATTGTGTGTATCAAATATACATTCACAAGATCAGTAGGGAGAGGAAAAAAGTTTTCTTCTGAAAAAATGTCCAAACTTTCCTATTGGTTTTCTTAAAGTTACTCAAGCAAAACACACTTGAAAAAGGATCTGTGTGTCTAAAAGTCTGTATTTAAAAGCCTGTTATCAATTGAGCTAAAAATATTACATCTCTGTCAACCTGACCTTATTAAAAGTCTTGAGATAAAACTGAAACTGCACACAGAACACGTGGTAGCCTAACCACTGCAATTTTTGAAGTGATTACTACTTCCAAGTCTCAAGGCAAAATAAATGACAGGAAAAAGAAATAAAATCTTACAAAGCCTGAATGAAGTCATGAAGTGTATAAACAAATAAATAATCCCATTGAATAGCCTTTTGTCAGGTAAGATCTCTACATATCAGGGTATTAGACAAGTGTTTGTCAAGACACAAAATGTGCTCCAAAAAGCCACATTTTATTTGAGTATACAGTTTTACCAGCAGTTTGCTCCATGCCATATTCTACATGCAAAGCTGTAATTGTTACAGCAATGTGTAATGAAAAAGATGATCTGTGGTTTTTGCTTAAACTTATCTGTCATCCTTTGTGGAGCCTGCAGAATGCATTTTAAAAATCTCGCTTTAAGGAAGGATTTAACTACCTGAAATTATTCGAAAGTGCGAGTTCAAAGCCAGCTCATCCAAGTAACAAAAAATCTGCAACTCCATTCACTCAAGGAAGTCAAAAGAAAGAGACCCATGTCATAAAATTCACCTATAGCTACAACACATTTAGCAGTCCATGGTATTTCTAAGTTCCCTTAGAGGCAAATCACAACCTTGAAAGGAGTTAAAATTAGTATTAGCTACCCAATATGGCCAAAAGGTACCCAGCCTTACCTGACTGTGGTTAATGGCAGCATGGTTGCCATGAAATGGAGACTGCCTCTCCTTATCACGGTGGTGCCGACTGCTGTGTTTGCTTCTCTGCAGCTGTTGACGCAATTTTGCAATCTAACGAAGGAAAAATTAGATTTCAACGAGTGTATTGTATAGTGTCATGAATCTGTTCCATCACTTACTTAAAATTCTTTACTACCACAATGTTCATAATTACTGCCAGCACTAAATCAGAGTCAAGATCTTGCACACCTAATATGTTAGTAACCAACTCAACTGAAGCCCAGAAGGCACCTCTGGAGATTTAATGAAAGAACTTGAAATACATGAAGTTTGAAAGTAGTTTGGTCACTGCCGTATTTTCTCCTTTGATGAAGAATGTCACCTGCATTGAACACTTTCTTTCCCAACTTCAGATTAAAATTTTTAATAGACCTGCATTACTGTATTAAATACTGCCTTCCTGAAAAATCATAGTATCAGTGCATACCACTAAAAAATTTAATCCAAAGGTATCTCAAGTAATGGCATTTCTGACCTCCTTGAGTTGTTCGTTGCTGCCCCATGATGATGAACGTTTGTGTGAGCTTCTCTTCTTTTCTAAGTATTCTTCAGCCCAGGCACTTTCTGTCTGTAGCAAGAAGATTACAGGATTAATTAAAAAAGAAAAGTGCTGCTTTCTGGTAGAATATTTTGAGACAAATTAGAAAAGAGAACATTTAGGATTTGCTAGATTCAGAACTGAAAGTGAACAGCAATCACCAACTAGAAACTTTTCTCACAGGTGAATTATGAAAAAGTGGAGTGAAACTATAGAAATAAAGACCCCACAACTTTCAGACTTATTCTAATACAGGAATGTGCTAGTTTTCCTTCCAAATTATTGAGCATAAGGCAGTATTCACAGCCAGATGTACCACAAGCTGCTATTCAGTTCTGAAGAACCCGTATGACAGTTCTGAACTGGGGAGAGATGGTATATTTTATTTTTGACACACTAGCAAGGGTAGCTTGGTGTAAATGTTGTGAAAGCCTGCACCAGCACAGCTTCAAAATCATGTTCTTGCTCACAAGAATGAGAAAAAGGAAGACAAGGCATATGAGCACCACTAGGACTTCTGCAAAGCAGGAAATCAGTTTATTAATGTCTCAAAGGGCTCCAGGTTCATAGTTGCCTCAGGCTATGCAGAAAGCAACACAGATAATACTAAACTGGTATAGCTATCAGTGTTTAATAAAAAAAACTTGCAAACAAAAAAAACTTGTGGTGAAAGACTTCTAAGAAATTCAAAGTATCATTAAGACAAACTGTATTTAAGGTAAGAAATGCACAGGCATAATATGTGATAATACTGCATGCTTTATGGACAGTTTGTATTTCCACCTAACCACACCCAGAAACGTCTTCAAAAGCAGTGAACTGTGAAGGCTCTAAGAAGATGGATAGTAAAATCTCTCAGGAACCTCTGTGCAGTCACAAGAAATATACCTAATGAAGCAAGGGGAAGGATATCTGGAAGAAGCTTACACACTCAAAGAGACAGCAAATTCCTTGAAATGCATTGTTACCACAACTGTTGCAGTTCTAAGCATACAGTGGTGATCTAGCTAACCTCATTTTTAGGAGTCACTGATATCTCACTTTCTCATATGGAGAGGAACTTTGATTGCCTTAAAGTCTTCACAGTGTGCAGTAGTTGTTCTTACATGTGAGACTAACAGCCTGCAGAAGCCACAAGTTGACCTTACTTACCCCATCTGCACTCAGATCACAGAAACTCACAAGTCCTCTATGGTATCAATCCCTGTTCTGCAGGGGATATGGAGCCGTAACTCCAAATATATAGGTTGCAATCCCACCAGCTTCAGTTACAGATATAAGTTTCATATAAATGAAACCTCCACTATCAGTAGTTTTTAATCTTCATCATTCCAAATCAAAAACTAACTAGGACAAATCTGAATAATAAAGTTAGTAGGGTTGCTTTGAAATTCCTATTTCATAGCAAAATCAGAATCCATTACAACCTGTTTTTCCAGAAAAGCCCTCACTGATCTTCATTATAAAATAGAATAATTGATAACCCCCATTCCCAACTAAAGTACCAACCTTTGTCTAGTCAATTCTCAAATCAATCAGGAGTCTCACCCTATCCTCTAGCTCCTGGAACAGTAAGCTTTAGCCACTAATTCTAGCTTTCCAACTTAGCACAACCATTACACTTTCCTATGGGAGTCTAACTAACACTCTAATCAGTCTTTGCCTTTCATTTATATTCCAGACTTTGACTCAAGATTCAAGACTTATTTAATAAATTAATATCTGATTCATTTTACAGCATTAGAAGTTGCTTTGATGCTCATCCTCAAAACAAATAGTTGGAAATCTTTTCAGAGTGGGTGTAGGTATAAGACACTAAATTACAGGAAACCTGTACATCAAGACACAAATGTGGTACTATTTTAGCAAGTCTCCTCCTACTTATTCTCCATATTTTGTTTATAATACTATTATCAAGAAACACAGATGAGATAACCAGTAGGCAAAGTGGGATTTATATTTCTCTAGGTTCTTAATGTACTACTACTTGCTTATTAGTTGGTACCATTCACAACATCCTTCCCCCATTCTAGAATTACAAAAAGAAATTAGTTTAAGGTTCAATTTATTACAGATAGTAGAACACTTAAGAAAAAAAGTCTTAAGAGGCAAAAACTTTGCAGTCAAAATGAATTATTATTTAATAATTTAAAAAACCCACTAAGTAACTGTCTCATTTTAACTTGTAAGCCAAACAGGTCTAATTCAAATGAAAAAAGACACAAGATTACCAACATCTGTTTTAGGAGCACTTAAAAGAATATGGACCGGTAGAAATTCTAGCCATGCGTCATCCAACAAACATTCTTCATGTACATAATCCAGTCTAGTGTTATAGACAGGTTTCATAAAATGAAGGAGGAGCCTGATACCCAGTCTCTGCGGGACCTGGGATCTCTTACACAGTCCTCAGCCATGACCTAAGGGCATCTCCAGAAAGGCCTGCAAGCTGAAGTGTGCCACTAATTGCCATCTCTTCCCACTCTGCTTCCTGAACGACTCCACTCCCTATGCCATAACTCCACAGGATCAAGATGCCCTATTTACTCCACTTGAAAATCTTTTATATCTTCGTAGATCCAATTCATGTTCTCTAAACTCTTGAAATCCGAACACATGCATTTCTTGTCAGATTTTGTGAAATCTGAAATTACACACTGGAACCAGAAGATCTTACAAGTGAAACTTCACCCAAACATGACATCTTCAGAAAAGCTGAACAGTATAAATGGAGAGCCTACATTATCTCCAGAAACTAACTATTGTTAATCACATTTTAAACTTGTCCTCAGCTCGAGTGGTTGCTCTGAGGCAAGAAGATTAAAAGCAATAGTATCTCATCACTGTCATACCAACAAAAGCTTTGGGCTTACAGATATATGTCTATATCCCTAAATTTTCTACTGGTTGGAGAAATTTTAAATTAGTAGGTACAAACAGATCATTCTACTTGTCTCAGAAATACACTACCATAAATCACCGCTAAATGCACTCATTCTGCAGAAACACCTAGTGCCCTTTTAGTCATCCCATTAACCTTTTCAAATATATTTCCCCTTGCATATCAAAGTCCCACTGCCACAGCAGTTAGATGGGTCAAAATGGGAAGAAAATGACAAAAGGAAAATGCAAACTAAAAATGACGATATATGGCAAATACAGAGATTATAAAAGCCCAGCCATGACACAGATTGGATTGAAACTAAGATGAAGGAGATCTACTGAACACAGCAAATACTTTGGCAGCAGTACAGAAATATAATTATTTTGAAAAAAGTATTATCCTAAGAAATCAAATATGAAAATATATTTCTAAGACACCCACACAGGTTTAGTTCTGCCCTTTAATGATGCCTTTTAATAGCTAAGCATGAACAGCCATTCCCTGTAGATCACACACCTTCCTTCATCCTCCTCCTCTTACTTCAGTTTGCTTACCTCTTTCACCCCGTCGTCTTCTAACCATTTTTCCAATTCATTTTCCTGCACAGAAAACTTGTTCCTAGGCTGTCCTTTCTTCATCAGTTCCTATGTCCACCTTGTCCACACAGGCATATTCCCCTACAAAGCACTTTCGTTCTCTACCAGGTTGCTCTTTGAAAGGTGGTCCTTTTCACAAAACGCTCTGGATCTGGAGAAGGCCACGCAGTAACACCACAGACTTCTCTGCTCTACACCCTACATGTGTCCTTAGACAGAACACTGAAACCTATGAGGCCACATTTTTGTTACTGTTACCAGAACTAGCAGGGCTTCAAACACAAGTATGTCCCACATGCTGTCAGGTCCTCTTCCAACTGCATTTTGCTTATGTTCTTTGGAATTAGTGGAGACCTGCTGTTGAAACCACATTCTGGCAACAGGGATTTAGAATCTGATATGTTTGCCTCTTTCTTTCACTCTACAAGTTAGAGAAACCTACTGCCAGACTGCATCCACAGAAGGAGAAGTTAAATAAGTCACATACACAGTAGCAAAGGATTCCTGCAATTTGAAAGTGAATAAGAACTTGCGAGCAAGAAAAGTAAAGTGAATGTTTTCAAGGGAAAACATTTTTCTTACATTTAAATCCCATCTTCACATTTAAATTCTCCAAAGACAAAAATCTGTCCTACCTGTGTGGCTTTGTCTCTCATACATGGAGCAGCTTGTCCATGATTATCACGAGGCCACTGTCCAGCAAGGTATGGAGCAGCAAGTGTGTCCAGTGAGGAAGTCCGGCGAACAATACTGGAAGGGCTTGATGAAGGTGGTCTTGATTTGTCTGCTAGAACAAGAACATTTGATTACAAAGAAAGCAAGACAGTTTACTCATTTTAATAGTCTACAAGAAATCACATCAAATTGGAACCCTGATGTTATTAAGTATACAATAAGATACTTTTAATATGGAAATATAGTTTGCTTTGCCAGGCTCTATTCAGTTTAAAAAGGCTATGAAATCTGTTCGTACAGTTTCCTTAAAAACATCCTAAGGCCACAAATGTTGCCTTAGTACTCACACACAACCATTCACTCCCTTAAAGGTAAAACTGTCATTGGATTCTTAAATGATGAAGGCCTAGAAGAAATAAAAATAGCTAAGTTTCCTCACACATAAAGGTTAATGAAAAAAACTGTTGAACATTCTCAATTTCGTGTCGAGTTTAGAGTTCATCCCACTAGCCCTTTACCCTTCGCCTACTTTACTTCAAGGAACACTGTAAACTGGCATGTTTTATTAATCACTCAGTACATGATACATGGCATATGATACATGGTTCAACCCTTAGATCCAGAAGTCAACTTCGATAAGGTAATGATTTACTTTTTACAAGCTAATCAAGTCATCTTCTCCCTTTACATGCTATTTGGTAACTACATTCAGATTTGCCTGATCTTCAGCAACACCTCTCTTAGTGTTTACATTGGTATCCCTTTTCAGAACAAATTAGATGCTAATAAGAATCCTTACTAAAAAAGGTTAAATATAACAAACACAGAAATTAGCATGAGAAGGAAGAATACAAATAAAAATTTGTATCTATCCCATCTGTCAATGATATCTTAAGTAAAGTGGCAGTAAAAGACTACACTGCAAGCTATTAAGAATAAACACTGAAGAAAGGTTCCTCAAAACAGTAATTGAGGTTGTTAAATTTAAGAGACTGAGCAGCGGGAAAGACCCAGGGTTTAGAGATACACAAATGCTCTCATATTTGGAAAATGTAAAATGCAAATAATGAGATCACAATGATCTAAGCTTACTATCAACTCATCTGCTCCCCACAGAATTATACTTGAAAGAACTGTGCATTAATCTTACCTATAATGAATACAGAGGCCTAAAATACATGGTTAGAACACAGAAAGCATGATTCAGAGACCAGATGGAAGCTTTAAAAGGGCACTGGAAAAACTCAGTCATATGTCCTCCCTGACTGTGCCTTAGGATGAATTCTGCACTAAAAGTATCAATAACATAGCAATTTGTATCATGCAGAAACTCATTTATGGGCAAAAGAAATTGTTCCTGATTAGTGTTTGACTGCTAGTCAGAAAATAAAATCACTGACATCAGAAGTCCAGAATTCAAATTATAAGCTGTTGCAAACTACTAAAAATACATATGATAAATATTATTAAAATCTGGTAGGTATAGATTCCGGTGCTGTGGACAGCATCTATGTCTAGTGACATTCTACAATAAATATCTTCATGCAAATTTCACAGTAGAAATGCACACATTAAAAATGTGGGAAATATGTCAATTCAACTACAAGGAAAAAAATTATTAGCACTATAATCAGCCACATTCACACAAAGGAGTCAGGAAACCTCATCTGGTTTATTATTTCTACTAGTACCAACAATGATAAAACCTTACTACTGAGCTCACAGTAGATTTGCTCTCAGGGTACAGCAGCAAATCTGCTTTGGAGTTTGCACTTAAGACCCCTGTATCAAAGAATTTCCCCGACTACCACTACCACCACACTCACGCTGAAGGGTCTGTTCGTAGCAGAAGATTTCAAACCAATTCCTTTTGTCTGTACTATGGGACAGTGTGGCATGCTAATGCAATGTGTCATTCCTTAAAAATTACACTCACTTCCAAAGTTATATCAAACATGTTATTTGCCTTAGAATTAGCTGCTGTACTCTCCCTGTTTTTCTTCTGAGTTATTCTTCCTCTTCAAGAAGCTTCTCTCTTTTTACTAAGAGGAAACAAAGGATGTGAAAAAAAATTATAAATCAGGAAGTGTGTGTAGTCAGTCACATCATCTGCAAAGCTACTGCAGCAGACAGCTTCAGAATTGGAGAAGCAGAATCTATTACCCTCTCCACCACAAAAAGAGAAAAAGCAGAAAGACTATTTTGCAGAACAAACAGAGAGAATGAAAACTGAGGAGCCTGTTTACTATTTAAGTCCAAGGGACTTGTTTCAAGGCACAAAGCCTATAAGTACTCTCTTTTCCTCTGAAATAAAAATTCTTTCGAGGAACTCTGTTTTTCAGATTACTTATATTTAGATGGGGAAGGATGTTTGGATATGTTTTTACTTACTTTTTCACCTTCATAACCTGTTTTAATACAAATTGGCAAAGTCTACTACACATTTCTTCTTGCTGTTTCAAAACATTTCAATGGGAACATATACAATGTTTTCATTGCACTTTCCCCTGCAATACTTGAAGCAAGTGTTCAGCTGCTATTTTCCCTTGATGTGACCTACATAACAAGAGATCTGCCTCCATAGAGATAACAGTTACAACAGCTGTGGCTGATGAAAAACAATGGAGCTGTTTCATCAAATAGACGCTTCTTAAATATTAGATCTGTTTTAATTGGCCTGATTATCTCTTTAAACCAGTATTTGTGATAAATATCAACCCTCCTATCCACCGACCACTAGTATAAATCTATTTAGAAACAAAAGTATTTTTGCAATTTGGTCTCAAACAAAGCAAAGTAATAGAACAAAAAATAAGCAGAACACACACAATACAGACCAATGAAGTCCATAATGCAGGCAGATAACAAGCAAGTTATCATGTCTTCACCAGTCATTATGTACCCCTGACCAACTGCAGCTGCTACAGGTATTACACCTATCCCAGTGTGAAGTCAGGCAACTCAGAAGGCAGTGTCAGCTAAGGCAGTCTAACAGCGGGACTAAAGAGCAAAATTAACCAATATAGATGCCCACCAACAACTAACTGAAAGGTAGGAAAGAGTGCACTGATTTTGGCAAGGTGTCAGCATACAAGTCCAGTTACAATTGATAAAAGAAATTACAGTGTAAGAACACAGACCTTTAAACCAGTTATTTCAGAGAGGAAAATTACTATATATAAAAGAAAGGAAGGGAAAAAAGAGAAAGGCCTTAAACATAAGTAAGTCCGAAGACATAAAACGCTCTGAAAATTCACCTTTCAGTTTTCCAGGAAAAGTTCAGAACTGTTGTTAGAATGACAAAATAATGATTACTGCTGAAGTGTAACTTCAAGATTGATCTTACCATCCTCTTGACCTCTTTCTACGCATTTGAAATTAAATTTTTCAGAAAGGAAAATAAAAACTCCAAAGAAACATTGTCTAACAGATACTGTGAGAAAACAAGCAGCAGAAAAGGGACACTGGAAAAGCATAAGACAGCACTGAACTCACAAAATTCCCTGACAGAGTTCCACTTGAAGTTTTTTTTATACAAGTGGGCTATCCAAAGAAATGAGGAGGAGTGAGACTCATCTAGCTTCTCTGGCATCACGGCATAGAGCTGACCTTTTTGTTCTCTTTTGGTCAGGGTTTTCCCTGGAAAGGACATTCATGGGATCTCTCTCAGGCACAGCTGGCAGAGCTGTCTCTTCCAAAAAGACAACTGATCTCTGGGGCTTCACCTACTTTTCACATTTCATTAAAACAACTTAACAGACTCAGAGCATTAAAACCAGATACACAGCCCAACTGTGTATACTCCTTTTGGAAGACAATCCTGGCTATTATCCTCACATAAATGTAAGAGAACTATTCACTAGTAACTCAAAATTGTCCCACTGTAGAAGAATGGCTGAATTAATGGTGTTTTATAAAATCAAACCTCAGAAAGCCCAAGATGTTCAAGTTACTTAATTCTAGTGAATGAAAACACATTTAACCTCAATAGTCACCTGAAGTGTTGGCCACAAGAAACCTACAAGTATGATGCTGCAAAAATGAATTCACTTTCTTTACACCTACCATTTGTAAAACAGCTTAAGTAAGCAAAGCAGGCATGTAATGGTACACAAAGCCTTCTATACTCTTATCCTACAGAACTTTCAGAACTGCTGCAAAACCTTGGTAATTAAGGTTGACAGGTACACAGCTATTAATGTGTCACTCAAATTATTAAAATAAATCAATTCTATGGTGAAATTTAAGAGTTTAATGGAGTTCCTTTTCTTCCTCTCTACCAAGGAGTTCACATCTGACCTGTTTCAGACTTTATATACTATTATAACTATTTTCATAATTTCCTTTCACACAAGAACACTTTAACATCGTGCTTCGACAGACTACTCTAAACAGTTAGAGGTCAATTTAGTTCCAGATAAAACTAACCAATTTTTCTCCTTAATTTTAGAATGAGTTTAAATGTCCAATACAGTCCACTGGAATATACCAGAAAGTTCAGCATCCAGTAGAGAAATCTCCCACTACTTCAAGGCATTTAAAAGTAAACAATTGCTATGGCTCCAGTCTTGACCTTCTTGTTTACACAGCCTGGTACATTAAACCATTTTCTGAGTTGAGCAGTTGAACTCCTCTGAGATGATGTGCTTTATATAAGAACACAAATAATAAGATGCCATTAGATCTTCATTCAGTAAATAAGCCAAGACAAAACCAACAATAAATAGGGAGCATACACATTTCCCTATCTCACTTTGCAACAGTGTACTAGTAGGTCACAACAACAACCTCTAACAGCATGGTTTGCAGACAGGTAAAGAGGCATATGTGAAAACTGAACCAAAACTGGAGATTGCAGGACAGACATCACAGTGTAGAAATGAGGCCACACCAGTGATGGGAAGGACAGAGCACATTAACGTGCAATTAAAAGCTGAAGTCCTTGAACTAAGCACTAGAGACTGCAGAAAGTGAAAGTAAAAGACAAAAATGGGGTAGTAGCAAGATCTACGCTCCTGGTGATATTTGTGAGGAAGGAAAGTGGCAAGAAAAGCATGGAAAATTAGAAATTGTACAACAGAATCTTCTATTTGTAATTATCCCATAATCAACAGAAAATTCAGTTAAGCATTTCCGAAATTAAGCTGCAATTCAGGTCAGAAAACTAGGGCAAAAAACCCCAAACCAACAAAACCCACACCCAAAACCACAAAAGAAGCAAAAGAAGTAACATTTGCAAATTCACAAGTTGGGGTCCTCAAGTGTTCACGAAAACTACATTCAAAACTATTCAACTGCTTCCCAGAAAAGAAAATCTGTAAAACATGAAGTTAAGTCTAAAGTACACAACTTGTATTTAGATACAACCAGTATCTAAGTTCAGAAGAAGCTATCATTTGTCTAACCTCAAGGTTCATTTTAATCTAAAAAAACATGGCTGCAGCTGTAGGAATCAACAAAAGCCACCATCGACGGAAAGCAAGAAACAGAAAAACCCAGGTTATTCTGCAGCAGATTCTGACTGATTCCCTCAAGTGGCCCATTTGGCTGCACAACCACTGCCTCCTTAGCAAAAAAAGTTCCACTTCCATGTTCTCAGCTACAGCTAAGTTTTCCAATTCATGCGAAGAAGAAATTTAAGTTAACTCGGTCTCTATCAAGCACTGGACTACACAAGACAAATGTTGAGCAATATTAAACAGTTTTAATTTGCATTTGGGCCCCATACAAGTACTGCTCAGAAATTTAAACACGTGGAAGCAATTAAATGGACACCACTCTCCTGTTTTCACAAGTCTTATAACAAGCTAGTGGAGTTATCTTAACATGGTAGAGTGATCAAATTACTTGTTTCCTTCTATGTGCTAATTAATTTGCGGTAAAGAAGCCAACATGGTTTCAAGCAGGCTTCTACAAAATGGCCAAAAGTGAAACTTTTCCACTATAAGTGGTCTGATTCATGCCTTTATTAAGAGTATTTGAACCTGGATCTCAAGGCTAGCCATCCTGTTCCTCGTTCCCCAGGCCAGGAGATTGCACCTAAGGCAAGAGTTCTATAAAGTTCACAGGATGAAGATAGGATTTTGTGATGTGTATAAAGTCTTTCAGATTACTGATTAACAAGAATCTCAAATGAAGAATATGCACATTTCTCGATCCAAAGCCTCAGAATATAACCTTAATAAAACCCTCATTACTCTTATCTGGAAAGTGGAAAATCTAATTCAGGACCTTATTAGGGCTCTCTTACACTACAGACAAGCAGGCACATAGTCATCTTGTACCAGCTGGTTAGGACTTCTAATTGGGCAGCATCACTGCCCAAGAGCCAGGATAGGAGAAAAGAAAAAACCCAATGCGGTAGCCTGGTTACAATTAGTATTTTAGAAAGGGGGAGGAATATTAGGAGAAGTAGGATTGTTAAAGGGAGGGTTGGTCCTAAATTTCTGCGTATACTGCATATTACTAAACTTGTGTAGATTAGCACAGGCAATTTAATGATGAAAGAGTAGCTGTGAGCTTTGGTATCTCAAAAGTAACAGGTTTTTTCGAGATTTGAAGGCATGAACACAAAGCCTCACTCATGCATTTTTGAGTAAACTTTTATCCCAAGAAGAAAACGGGCTTACATATGTCAGCCTCTGTTATCCTCAACTAGCTGCCACATATTGCTCGAATTCCAGCATTTCCAGTAAGAATTATTTAATTATTCAAAATCATTAAAAAGCAGTTTGCTACAAAATGTATGCCATCCCCACGGTATTTTCTATCTTCGCTATAGCACAAGCTTGTCATCACTCTCAAGCTCACACATCCTTCTGCAGGGTTCATGCTGAAAGCAACTACTAAGAGAGATACTGAATACTTTTTTCCTACGTCTCTGCCATGCCTACAGCACCAGTTAGTTCTCTAATCGCAAGCTTGCGAACACTGTTTGGATCAAAACCACCCACACCATCTGGCACGAGGTGCACAGAGAGGGGAGATGCGAAGGCTTCACAACAGCTACCAAAAACCAAATGCACCTTAAGCTTCTGCCCAAGTATCTGAAGCACATCCACACCATCGAACCCCTCTCATTTGCAAACCTGCGGCAGCACTCGCACTACTTAAGAGGAGCGGCCACAACCCCCCACATGGCACGCTTGGCTCTCTGTCCCTCTTCTGAGAGCCAGGACGGAACAGAGCGGCAACAAAAGCAACGAGCCCTTCCACGCACACACGGCCCCAAGCGCTGCCGCCGGCCAGAGAAGGGGCAGGACGGGCACCAGCCCGGGCACAGCCCCGTCCCTGCCTCTGCCCCGGGGCACGGCGCGCCCGGAGCCACCGCCGGCCTCAGCCCCGCTCCCCGCACCCGGCCCGGCCGCCCGGGACGTGCCTCGCCGCCGCCCCGGAGACCCCGGCGCTCACCTTTGCAAACGGGGGAGCTGGGGCTCTTCCTCTCGGGGGAGCTCCTGCCCGGCTCCGGCGACTGCCGCCGGTGGTGCCGGACCCTGCCCTCCGGCAGCGGGGGCACGGGCGATGAGCACGGCGAGGGCCCGCAGCCCGGCGGCGGCGGCGGGGGCGGCGGCGGCAGGTGGTGGTGCCGCGGGGGGCTGCCCCGCGCCCCGCCATGACCACGCGTGGGGCTGCCCCGCGAGGAGGCGGCGGCGCTGCCCCCCGCTCCCCCCGGCGGGGCCGTGGCGGGGCCGCCGCGCCCGCCGCTGCCGGGGGGCGCCGCGCGTGGGAGCCCCGCGCCCGGGCCGCCGCCGCTCCTCGTGGGGCTGCCATGTTGTTGCTGCTGCTGCTGCTGCTGCTTGAGCTGGAAGGGCACCGTGGCCCGCATGGGCTGGAGGCGGCTGCTCGCTCCCGCTCCGCCGCCGCCCGCCGCCGCCGCGCCGCCTGCCCCCGCCAGGGTGGTGGCGGGGGTCGGGGAGCCGCCGCACCTCACGCGCTGGTGGGACATTGTCCGTCGTGAGCCGTGGCTCGCGGAAGGCGGCCTGAGGTGGGGAAGGGGGGGAACGGAAGGGTACGAGGCGCGGGCCGCTCCTCGCGGGGGTCCAACGCCTCAGGCGGCGGCGGCGGCGGCAGCGACGGCCACAGCCCCGTCCCAATCCCGCTGCGGGTCCCGTCCCCTCCGCGCCGCTGCGCCCGCAGCCTCCGTGCGCCTCATCAACAATAGTGCCCCGGCCGCGCGCCCCGCCCACCGCGCCCTCCCATTGGGCGCGGCGCCGCTCGGCTCGCGCAGCTACGGCGCGCCCATTGGCTGCGGGGCGCGCGCCTGAGTGGCCGGGCCCGCGCGGGGGGGCGGTGCGGGGGGGCCGCGCGCACTGAGCCGCACGCGGGCGGCGGCGGGGCCGCGCGCTGCCCCCGGCACGTGCCGCGGGGGGACCCCGGGAACAGCCCGGGAACAGCCCGGGAACAGCCCTGGACCCCTCGGGAACAGCCTGGGCAGGGCCCGCCCCGACCCCACCGCCCCCGCGCCAGGCTAGACCCCCATCCCGCCCCCGGGGTGCCAGGACGTGCCCGAGGGTCCCCGCGACCGCCGCTCGGCTCCCCGCGTCCCGCCGGGGTGCCCGCGGACATGTGGAATGCTGGACGCCGGCAGGGGTGGTGGCTGCGGCTCACCCGTGCCTCGATCCCGTTCCAAGGGACCATTATTCCTATTCTGCTCCATTATCCCTAGCCCTAGGTGCACTCCAGGAGAGGACGGGGCTCCGCAGCAGTTTATCCAATCGCTTTGCCACCCGCTCGCCGTTACCAATGATGGCACCAGGGACGTGGGCAATATCCAGGCAGACTTGACCCCCTTTCCCCTTAATTGCTGTGTTTACTCTTTTCCCATTAGGTTAGATTAGTTGCGTCTTCACTGCAATCTTTTAAAAATACTTGTGAACTGCTGGCATCCTCTTAACCCGATTTATACAGCAGGACAGTGAATACATGCATGGAACAAGCCTAGGTCATGTGTTTGGGGTATTTAAATGCAAGGTAAACACACGTTAGCACCCTTGAGAAAGAATCAATAAATCTTTTTTCTGTCTTTATTGCAATGCGAGTTCTGAGCTACCAGAACTTACCCAAATTCTTTTCAACATTGCTCTACAAGTTGCATGTTGCAATTGAATACCATTGCTATGATACAAATGGTGTGACAACAAATTACATATTGTTCTCTGTTCTTCAGCTTGGTTGAGCTTGGGTTTGCCTTTTTTTTTCCCTTTCCTTTCTCCTTCGCTGTTTCTGACTGAAGCCTACTTCACCTAAAAAGCCCCGCTTCCCCTTTGAGGAGCTCCATCCGTGTGCTGACAAGTTCAACAAACCTGAAAAGCGAGCCTATGATGTGCACAGGCCCTTCTCAAGGATGCCTGGACATTGGCCTACCTAAAGCCTCAAAGGTTAAAGCTCTTGTCAGAGTTGAGAGCTTTTTATGAGAGATCAGATTGGTGAAAGAGAACAGGACAGATGTGTTTCTACTGACGAGGTTGTTGAGAAGTAAGCTCTTACATTCTGAATTAATAAATTTATTTTTAAATGCATTATTTACAGGTACTGTAAATACTAGTAATACGGCCTGAAGGAGAGCTGGATGGGTCAATCAGAACTGGCTACAAGAGGCTGTGAAGCAGCCAGTAGATTTGTGCAGCAGACTTTCATCCTTTGGACAATTTATCCTCCCCAGAAATATTGGGAAGCAGTATTTCCAAGTACTTGGAAGCAGTGTGCCATAAAGATACTTCCAAGGCATAAAATATTCTGGATGCATTCTTATTCCTGTTACTGTTTTGAAGAGGCCAAAAATGACAGGTATTGATTCGTATTTATTTTCATGATGCATGTTATGGAGTCAAGTCACGACTTTGAATGCAGAAGATACCTGTGACAATTATAGTGCTTCCCACATTATTGTCACACTGCAAAGATGACACTGCTCCACGCAGCTGCTGTGAGAATATAAAGCACAGCTTTTATGTGTAGTGCTCATCAGCAGTTGTATCGCTCTACATGCAGCAGATGTGAGAGCTCAACATGTAAAGTCATGTACTCAGACCTAGTCAAACACCGTGTACTTAGTACGTTCATTTGTTTAAACTGTAACAAATGTGTTACAACAGGATTTTACTCCTACACCTTATGGAAATAATGGAAAGAGCTAAAGCAGGATTATGAACTTGAAAATACTTTTGAAACTTCTTTTCAATGACAAAAAAATTCCTCAGAACAAAACCCCAGCCTCAAATACCTTGGATCCAGATTCCCCAGACTCTCCTTGTAGTTCACACCTCTCAAGCTCTGGGTTTTTTTCAGCCATCACCTTCCTTTCTGCCTGCAGACTTTGCCAAATGCTGTCCAGGCCAACTCTGAGCAGCGCATTTCATACCGTTTCATGTGGAACCTTTTGGGCTGGGTTTCTTCAAATCCATGACACACTTACTCCGGCTTGGAGGCTCTCAGCACCCATCCAGAGTCCAACCCAAATGTGCTGCTTTCTAGTCAGTGTTGGGGGATTAAATCTAGGTATGGCAAACATCCCCCCTTACATGCAAGGTGTTGGCTCTTTCTTAAAATATGGTGTGTGGTAAGTGCTGTAGATACAAACAAATCAATCCAAAGGCTGGAAGTATATCAAGTGCCCTCAAGGGCAGATTGATCCAACACACAGAGCTGAGGAAACAAATCTGCAACCTGCTGAAAGCAGGGATGTAAACAAGTCTGGGAACTGGTCAACTGAAAACTGGTCAACTGGTAACCTCAAATGAAAAGCAGACTAACAAGAGTCAAAGGGGTTTAACCAAATTGATAGGACCAAATCCCACTGTACAGTTATTAAAAAGTCAAGATTTAGGGAGTTTCCTTATACTAACGACCGAAAATGTCTAAGTATTACTGCTCACTGATCATAATAATATATATGAAAAATGCTCTGTTAAAATAATAGTAATAATAGTAAACCTTATAGAAAATTACTGTGCTTCAAGCAGCTTCAAATATGTTATTGTCTTATTCCAAAATTAAATAAAATGTAAAGCAGTACATGTAGAGGAGCAATCTACTGACTGAAATTGTTTTTTTAACTACGGTTGTTACAAGCAATATTGAAGGTTGAAAGACTAAAGATTCTGGGAGCCTAATCTAAACACTAGATTATGCCCCAGGATATTTCACTGTATTTCTCATCTCTCCCCTGCGGAGTGAGTTTGTTTTGCTTGTTTCTGTGGGTGTTCAACATCAAGTGGAGAAAAAGACATTTAAAAAATAGGACAAATATAATAGAATTTGCTTTACACAGAACCTGTAAGAGCCTAGTTAATATTCTGGAATATCTGAGGGGATTTGAGAAGGCAAACAGATTGAAATAAGGTATTAAGGTTAAAAAAAATAAAAAACAACAGATGGGACTTTGGGCATAAATCAAACTCCATGCAATAAGCAAAATGCACTCCTGACACATTTTATGAAGTACAATCTTTAAGAAAAGTTGTCATAGAAATAACATCCAGAGGCTCCAGTGCCTCACTGGCATTAAGGTAACACATTTTTGACAAAGAAATCCAGTTCCTCAATGCAACACTTACCTGCAGCTTCAGGGACGTTCCCACTGCACATTCCTGGCACACGTAATTACCTGGGAGAAGTACAAGGTTAATTTCTTTAGAAGCCAGTGTTAAGTTCACCTACAAGTGACATGTTTTTCCACATATACAGATCAGTTTTCTGAGCATGTGTTAAATGTCAGCAGCAACACTAAGCAAAAACCTTGTGGTGAGTGTCCAGCTGCTGAAGGAGAGGGGCAACTGGAATCCTGCTTGGTTCAGTGATGGGAACTCTTGCCAGCTGAGAGTGACTGGAACTCTTCCTGGATTGAGGCAAGGGAAGAGAATGAGCAGCAGAAAAGGCCTGTTGTCCACCACATTTTGGAATCCTTTTTTCGGTAACGGTGAGAGAAGTGGCCTAGTTCATTTAAACAAGAGACAGTATAACCTCCCCTAGGTATCCTACAAGATGCTGAATGATAATTTGCACATGATTGCTTCTATTCCAACAATAAAACTTTGCTTCCTAAAAGGAACAGTCTCAGTTCATGGCTTGTGTAGGCAGATGGGAACTTCTGCTTGCCTGTGCCTTAAAAGCACATCTCACAATCACAGGGTGAAGTTCAAACACATGATTTAGTTGAATTCTGGCTTTCCAGAGGCAAACAATAAAGTTAGCTGGCTTAATGGTGATTTTAAGCTAGCTGTTTCTGAGGCCTGATTCAGAATTGTTAACAGTCCTGTAAGAAAATTCTTGGCATGGTAACAGAAATACAGGTTCCCAATAAATTCTTTCCACCTCAGCAGAGATCCATCAAGGCCTCCCTCCTGCAGGAAATTCTCTGGTCACCCATACACACCTTAGCTGCACCAGTACAAGTGATATGTGCAGCAGCAATGCCTATCTCATGAGCTAGAGTCAGACCTACGCCTTGCTACAATGATTTGTGTCAGATCTCATTTTTTAACTAACCCACAGACCCGGAGGTGCTAGAAGTTACTCCTTACAACAGGGCTCAATTATTACCTTTCCTATAAGAGGGAAGGGGGAGGGGGAGAAAGAGGAAGAAAGGGAGAGAGATTGAGAAAACAGGTATAATTTCAGTATTACAGCAGACTGGCAAAACACCAGTCACCGCAAAGCACACGGACCAACCGTCAGGAAGGGAACCAGGAACAGAGCACGAGCTCAACCTCGCTCCCCTTGCACCATAAAAGTACATTATGAAAACTGTATTTCTGGTCATTCTGATTAAGAAATCTGATATCTTGTGGCATGAACTTCTCCCAAACAAAGGCTGCAGTAAGCGAAAGAGGAAAGCACAAAAGGCTGTACCATTCCTAGGAACTGCTTGCAGGCCTGTTACAAGCAGTGGCACTAGTAAAACGAGCTGTACAACCTCTGTACTCTCTTTATCACAATGCCCTACGCTATCCTTTCCTGTTAGCACTTGGCAGGAACAACAAAGAAATTGGGCCAAAGAAAAATGCTGAGTTCTACTGTGTTATGGAAACCTGAAACAAGTATCTCTACCCCCCTCCATGCTTTCTCCTTCCTCAAATCTACCTCATGTACTTGAGACTCTGCCCACTGGCTTTGACCCATTATCTGCCCAAACCATGCCTGCTCTCTGCTGACTCTATGTCCTCATTCTCAAAAGGTGCTTGGACTGTGATAGAGAGTGCTGGGAAGCTCCTGTCCTTCCCACTGGGAATTGAAATGCACCTGGATCAGGTGTTTCCAACCTTTCTCAATATTTTCATCCTTAACATTTTTCCATTGCCCATGAGAGAAATGCCATTTGCTCAGACACTGCATAGTAAATACAGACTTGCTTTCCTTAATCACCTCCCACAGACCAGCTGTCCTCAGCCAGCCTTATTTGTTGTCTTTGTAAAAGAGGCATGAGTGATCCCCAAAGCATGACTTCGGCTCAGATCACATTTGTGGATTTCTCACAGACTTCCCCTGTGGTACTGAGAGCTGAAAGAAGATCCCCTGACATAAAAGCAGAATATCAAAGTGTGCCATTTAAATTCCAGCAATCAAAACGTTTCAACTCCTCATTGGATGGAGACTGACAACCTTTCAGGCTAACATGAAAAGCTGAATTTATACAGACACTAACATTTTGGTATAGGTTAGTTTTCCTGCCTGTGGAAAATTAACCTTCTTATCCAATAGAATGTGCTTTGGGTCATGGCAGCGAGCAGATGTCTATAATCTCCTGCACGTGGAGAATTTCCATAACATCAGAATTAGCAAGAAGCAAATGGGGGAAAAAAACCCTGAATGGAAACAAATGGAGGACTGACGTGGCTGTGTTCCACAAAGTACGTTCTGCAGCTGCATCACTGCTCTGGAACAAAGGGCAATATAATTATTGTTGTTTTACTTTCATTTCCCATTAGCAAAGCAAAAGCCAAATAAAAGTGGTTGTTATTTCTGCAGGAGAGAGCTGGCAGAGGTGAGCGTATGAGGTCACACAGGGAACACTATGAGGAGACTGCTTCTTAGCCCTGAGTAGCTCATGCACCCAGTGAAAAATATCAGCAAAATTCACCAGTTTGTTACTGCAGGGCTGAGTCAAGGCTTCTCAGATGCCCCGAGGACAAGGCTCAGCCACACCTGCTGGGGTAGGGCAGGACTTGGCTGCTCTTACTGTCAGCAAAGAACGATAATTGCTTCTGGGGACATGTCTGCTCCTTTTGTTATGTTGGCCCTGACTCTCAGTGTGCCTCCTGCTTGCTGGGGAAGCAGGGTTTGCCATAGCCCCTTCCTGCAGCCAGGGGTTTCTAGGTTCTCTGTGTTGCTGATGCCTGAAACAAATATCATCCACCATACTTGTGGGGCTGAGGTGATCTGCCATACAGGCAGATACTTAAACACACACTACTTGCCTCAGTTTGTTGCTTCCTCCTTATTTATGACAGCAAGAAATGAAGCTCCTTACTCTGTCTCCCTTCTTTCCTTGCATTTTGGAGTTAGTTCCTTGGCCACAGAAGTGTAAGACTTTTATCACTTTCCTTTTTTGCCTGCAAAAATCACCACTGTGGATAGAGAAAAATAAATTAATAAGAATTAAGTGAGGAGGAGAGACAAAACCAACAAAGCAACTGAGCTGCAGGATGGATCCCACCAATCTGTGTATAGTGGAAAGTGCCAGCTGGTGGAAATTTGCAGCATCCTTCTACTATCTTAATCCATCTCTTTTAGTTCTGCTGGATAGGAAGGCAGCTCTGGGCTGCAAAAGCTCCTGCTTGTAAGAATGCCAGGACATTGTCTCTTCATGGGGAGGGGAAAGTGCAATAGCTCACGTAGGAAGGATAAGGGGTTTCTCTTTTAATTCCTGTCCCACCTGGAGAGGTTGATCCTTGCTGTGTTCCTCCCACATGCCTGGCTGCCATCAATCCTGTGCTCTCCCCAAGTGCCACTCAACCAAAACTGAAGGAGAAAACTATTCAGTTTAATGCCTCTGTTTTTTAGTTTCTTTTTTTTTTTTTTTTTTTTTTTGCATTTAAACACTTAGCAGGCAGATGAAGTGTGACAGGAGGTCATGCAAGGCCTGCTGCTTTGAAACACCTATAAAACTGTATCCAGTTCCAATACAAACACCTGAGCTCACTGATCAGTGAGAAAGGGCAGAGAAGTGAGCAGAGGCACTGCATTACTGCAACCCTCTCATTCCTGGGAGCGTATCTTATTACTTGTGGCCAATAATAACATGAAAAATGCACAAAAGACAGCGCTTTTTGTCATTAATATGATCTTTAATAAATGGAATAATGCACCATTTTACAGCAAGCCTTTTCTTTGAGGCCTAAAGAATAGCCTTTTAAATGTTCTTATCCAATGTCTCTGTATCAATACAATCTCTTTATTTAGGTTTATATATAACAAAACAATTCTTACAAGTATTCATAGAAAACTCTGTAGTGGCTTTAACAATGTCAGCTTTCATAGTGGCATCCACAGATGATTAAAAAACAAAAATTAGCTTTTTATTTCATACTCACACTGTTCCATGAAACACAACTTATACAGCATAGCAAGGGTATTGGGCAGCTTATACAAAAGAAATAACTGAAAGCAATTATTTATAAATTCATACATGATATTTCCTCAGTGTTTGAGAGGAAAACCAAAAATACCCGTTAACAAAAGGGTTCTGATGAGACTCCATAGTCAAGGATTTCTCCCCCTCTTCCCCCAGAAAAGCTCGCTCAGAAAGTAATGCTCTCTTTACAGTCTTTCATAAGGAAAATGGCAGTTTCACATCTCCATATTTCAGCTTCTACAGAAGACCAAACCCTAGAAATCGGTCCTTGCCATGTTCATTTTCCTCTTATACTGCATTTAGGGGGGAAAATAATCAACAGCAATGGTAAAATATGATTCCAGCTTATATAAATGTGAATAGAGCACGCTTTCCTCTAGAGACAAAAAGCAGACAAGAAACACTACATACAAACCGTTTTAAATACATTTCAACAGCGTGAAAGAGAGAGTAGAGTCACCAATCAGGAAATTCAAAAGTGACAAATGAGTCAGCTATAACTTGGACTTGCCTGTTTGTTCTTGTGACTTCTTACAAACTACAGAATCACGAACTATTTTCTTTTCTTTCTGAATAAACAAGACTGAAGTGTGATACTTCATGATACAGTTCTGAAGCACAAAAAAAAAAAAATAGAATCAAGTGCTCTAGAAATAAACCTCACACATTTTTGCTGTCTTAAAAACAAGCGAGTGGGCTATAACAATTGACTTTAGGGAGACCTTGCAACTAGGAAGTTATAAAGGCTAATTATTTCTGCTTTAAAATAGTTACCAGGCGAGATGCTGTGCCCTGGGTGGGTGTACGCTCCTGTGATACATCTGCAGAAGTCTGTGAAGACTGGGAATAAATCCTTCCTTCGTGTGACAGTTACTGCACTGTTGAGCATGGTGTGTGCACTGAAGGTAACCAACTGAATGACTTGCAAATTTAAACAGTTGCTAATCAACAGGCTTTTAAAAATATCTGACAATTACATTATTAAGTAACATAACTCCAACTAGTTCCTGATTATTATGCACATGTGTATATTAAACCACAGTGAAATAAATAGAGATGGCCATAAAAAGTAATTTGTGTTAGTAATGCACCACTAAAACAGACCTGTGTGGAGCCCAGATACACATTAAAGGAATTGGTGCAAATGAGAACTTATCTTGAAACCTTCCATTCCCACTGCCCCGATGCAGTTCCACTTCTGGACAATAACCGCAGCTGCACTGTGCCGACCCCGCCCGACAGCCTGGACACCCCACCAGCAAACACCCAGCAAGGCATCCGGAGCCAGGGCTCCACATTCCACATCAGCTTTCCCAGGACTAATCCTCCCAAGGAGTGTTTAACACCACAGCCAGCAGGACACACCCCTCCTTTGCCCATAATCAACAGCAGACTCCTCTTTGATTCCAACGGCACCTGGCTCAACCGTGAGCCAGTCAGGTGCTGATTCCCTCGGATACAACTGTGCCAGTAATGACACTCATCTGGATTTGCAGGAGCACCTACATCTGTTATCTGCAGAAATGAAAGTTCTCCTACCAATTTTACTCAGTGCAGAAGAAACCTCAAAATGAGAAATCTGATTTGTCACTATTTCACATCAAAAACGAACCCACTTGGGAGGTGGGTGAGATCAAAAAGGGATGTATTTCTACAGCTACAGTTTTATATGACAATATAGAAGCTTAAAATGTAATTGGATTTAATGGACTAAAACACTATGTTTAAATAGCAACCACACACATAACTATAGCTACTGCATAAAAAAGCCTTGTAAAAATTATGTGTTAAGTGTTCCGGGTTATTTTTTGATCTTTAAGAGAGGTACCTTAAATTACTCAGCTTCACATAAAACGTGTCATGTGCATTCCCAGGTTTCTCTCCCTCTCATAAATCCATTCCACCTAAACAATTAGTGACAAGTCTATCATGGGAGATCTTGAACTACTGGACTGTGTGTCACAGTCTGATCCCAACTTTACTGTGATGCACTAAAGACAATTTTGAAATGGCATATGAAAAAAAAAAATTATATTTGCTACCAGTGCTACCATCTGATGCTGTAACTCATGCACAACATACATATATGCATCTAAATACATAAGGAGTTTACATAAAAATATATATATCTGGCTTCACTGCAATATGTATAGTTTTCATTGGTGAAAGGCCTAAAGTTAACAAAAAATAATGAGCACATTTTAAAAAGGAGGTTAACATATTTACCTGTTAAAACGGGTACTGGCAGACGAGACAGAAAAGTTCAAATAATCCAGATTCATGCAAAATACCAAACTGCCCAGCCTATAATCAGACTTTCATAGACGATTCAATCCAATTTCAATTTACTTTGATGAGCTGCTACAAATTTTCCAGTTAGGCATCAGGTCATGTATATGCTACTGTGCTTGGCAATTATTATTGAAACCAGCCTGTTTCAGCAATGCAAACTGCCATCATTTTTATACAAGTAAAAATTACAGCATAATTAATGTCTCCTGCACTGATTAAATATGTGAACTTTAAAATTCTCTCTAATTAGGCTGGAAATGTCCATAGTAACATTTTAATAGCAGAATGACTATGAACTTCTGAATATTTTTCATGAAAGAAAATGATAATCTGAACATAGATGTAGTAATGTTAAGTAGAGGTTTTTTAATGTTTAAAAAAGGAATATCATTACAGAAAAATGCACTGAACCTACAGCATATATAACGTATACATATATATTTTTTTAAAGTAAGAATTCATTGTTACTGAATTTGGGCCAATAATCTATTCCATACAATTAAAGAACTTCCTTATTCTCCTGAGGCAGATAGGATTACAGATTTCTTCTAGAGAAAGTTTACAGGTGGGAGGATACGTACTTTCTAAACATATTAACGAGGTGAGGTTTTTTTGTTGCTTGTTTCCTGAAACTTGCCAGCATCTATCTTGCATTGTTTTGTGCCCAGTGCGCTGAAAAAAATCAAAATGTGTTGCCTTTGAAAATTAGGTCGTTTTCTATAGGAAAACAGGACACAAATGGGCAGCACTAAAAAAGCAAAACACAAATGGAAATGTCGTTTGTTTCTGAGAATATTCTAATTATGACACTATCAGGCGGTTTTAAGCTAGGAATCCCTTTGTTTTAGCTGTGCAGCTTAAGTGCATCTTGGAGCTTCACAAAGGCCTTGTTAATACCAACTGTTTAGCACAGGAAGCTATTAAGCATTATAAGCAAATTTAGGGAAAGTGTTGCAAATAACATGACTTGTAAATATCAATTTAGTAGGAAATAGACCTGTCTATGAGGCATGTCTGGTCAAATGATTATAGAGTTCACACTCTAAAAACCATGTTATGTTGGTGACTATCTTTATTATAGGAAACAGAACAAGAGGCAATGCATTAACCTAAGCAACTCTTCTGGCTTCGTTTTCTGTAACCAGTAAGATTTTGGATGTTGTCTTATATATACAAACATCACAAATGTTTGCTCTATCATTTTACTTGCATTATGTGTTTTAAATTACCATAACAAATATTCTACTGTTGCCTATTTGACACAATTCATAGGTATTTACACTATCATTCTATTTTTGTTTGCTATATTTATCGTGTCTGCATTATGCATGAGAAACTAATAGAAAATTATCAACTTTTATCATTATCCTTTTTTTGTCTTGAAACACAAACAAATAAAAACAAAATCAAAAAGTACAAGGAAATAAATCACATTTGTCTCCCTTGTTTATAGAACATTTATCAACCGTCCCTGTGCTTGGTCTGTAGAATTCTCTCTCTTACATGTATTTTGCTTGGTTAAGGATGATTCCCTGTGGTATGAGACACAATCCATTATCATTTAACTTACAGAGAAAGTACTCTATGGAGATTGGATTATGTGCTGTGAGCAAAAAAAAAAAAAAGGGCATTACTAAATTAAGCATTAAAACCAAACTGCTAATCTGGTCTCATCTAGCTGTGCAGAATTACAATATTTTGGTACCTGCTTAAGAGTTTGTTTTGACTGACATTTAAAAATAAATAGTTTTTCCTCTATTTAATCGATAGGGTATTTTGTGATAAAGTACATTTTTCTATCACATTGCAAATTATATTTATCCATGGTAGATTGCAAAGCCGATACTTGCTAATAATTCATCCCAGAGGCATACAAATAGTAGGAATAGATAAAAGGGGGGGAAAAAAGCATTGTTTGCTTTAAGAATGTTTAAGGAAAACTGCAGAACACTTTCATCTGGTATTAAAATGATTTTGATTGCATTGATCACAAAAAAGTTGGATTTCTTACAAAGGCTTGGCCTGCAAAGAAAGGCTAGAGAAGACGGGTGCAAATCTGTCTTAGCAAAAAGAAGCAGCAGTCAGAGAAGTAACTTTTCTCTCCCCAGAGTGTTTTGTGTTAGACAAGAGAGTCCTAAATACTCTTTTCAGCCCATATTCTGAAATGCTGATGGATGATACATGCAAAGCAAAGCAAAAGTCGCTGGGAAAGGAGTGAAGAATCTTCAATACACGATACAGCGCTCACCACGAAACAACACAGCGCACTTCAAATGGAGACTCAAAGGAGGCCAGAAGAGAAGAAAACCACAGTGAGTGTTGTGAAGAGAATGCTAGAAATTCTGATTCAGGTCTTGAAACCCAGCTGAGCAACTGGCAGGTTTTCAACATCTGGGATGTGAGATTGCAGCAGATGGGAAGCTGCAGAGTGAATTAAAAGTCAAACCAGAGGAAGGCTGTATTTTTGAAGAGGGGAGATACAGCTGTGTATTTATACAGGGGGATAACATAATTACGCCTCAGAGATGAGAGGTACTATTTGAACCGGAGCTTAAAGAACATCAGGAGCCTGAAACGTGCCTCTTGGCTTGTATTTCTACAACTACACTTAATCAAAGTCTGGATTTATAGAGCTATCTCTTGGAGATATCTAGGAGAATCTAAGAAATGTTAAGAAGCGTTACAAGAGAAAATCATAGCAATCAAGCACAAACAAGGGATTTTGGGGAACAGCAAGAATCAGATGCAGCAAGGCATGTATTAGGCTACTTGTATCATCAGATATAGAAGAACAAGGTTGGCAAAGTTTACCTCAGGGGGAAAAAGTAATAAAACAGCAAGGAAACAAATGAGCTTAAAAGCAGAGAGCATCTGTTTCAGTCATCTGAAAGGAGACAGGGTAAGGGAGGCAATTGTTTGCTGCCAGCATCCTGCCACAGGAATCTGGCAGGCTGACTGAATTGATTTTCTTTCTTTGAACATCACCAGTTTTCAGATAAAGTGATAAAACTTTACTTGGTACCAAAGACTGATGTCTTTTTCATCTAAATAGTTTTTACTGAAGTGTTTTCAATCAGAAAGAATATTTCTCAGGTGGAAGGAGGTCCTGACTAATGAGGAAATTAATTTTCTTTCAGTAGACAGTAAAACCAATAATTCCAAAAAAGAGGTAAGGTTTACTTGAGATGGTGAAAAAAACAATTTATCTCAATAGATAATACATTCACTGACAGCTAAAATCAATGTGCATACAAACTGAAAGAAGGGACTACGCAGAGGGAAAAAAAATCCCCAACCCTCCCCTGCAAACACCCATGAATTTTAAAAGCATGCAATAAATTTTAACACGATGAATGAGGGGCTCTCTAAAAACTCTGAAGGGAGGACGAGCTTCAACTCAACTTGGCAACAAGAGTCAATTAGGATGCACCTACCTGCACAGGCAATTAGGTTGATTTTACCTCAGACTGTAGGTAGGTTAATCAGGCAAGATTTCTGACTCATCACAAAACTGCTTTGTGCCAAGTAAGATTCATGATTTTTTTCTCTGTGTAAACAAAGTACGTTCACAACCTATCTTCACTCGAGCTTTTAAGTACGACAGTTATTAATATTTCTGAATAAAATGTATTTTCCAATGTACATCATTAGTGATCTAAATAAGGGTTTACATAAATACAGGGGGTAAAACTGCACACAAAATAAAATGGAAAAAATGGCTGACATTGTTTCCTTACATTTGTTCACCATTTTGTTATTCAGAACTTCACAGGCTGGCATCTACTACTATAAAGGAAACACATTTTGATTTGGAAGGATCAAAGAAAAGGTACAGAGCTCAGATTTTTTTTTTTTTGTTCCTTTTTAAAAGCCCTTTCAAGTTGGGGAAAATTCATGCATTGTGACCTCTCAGCACAATGTGATATAGGCAGCTGCTTCAAGCTGGCTACAATGTGCAAAGTTCACTGTCATGACCGGCTGACTGCTCAACTGTCAGGGAAAAATTAACAGATACAAAAATGGGAACATGTGGCAGTTTTAGAAACACACTTTTCAATAAAGCATACCATGAACTATAGACTATTGCACATTTCAACATGACACAAGAAAAATAAGGGGTTCAAAAGAGAATACACTTTGTAACATAGAAATATACAGACTAGCTTGTGCACAGAAATCAAAACATGGTTACAAGACACCACTGCAGTCAAACCTGTCTTATAGTCTGCTTATGATCTTAGTGACCTTAAGAAACTGGTCCAAACTGATTATCAGCAATACATTTTTTTGTTACTTTTTTTTTAAAAAAATATTTTGAGACCACATTTTTGATACACATATATATATTCCGTGGTCAAAACAGACAGACTTAACTTTAGCGATACTAAATAAAAGTGCAAAAACGTTCAAAAAATAAAACAAAATAAAAAAATATGGAAGCATAAGCTAAAAATTTTCTGCATAGCTGAAATCTATTTAAAGCGAGTCCTTGGTAGGGGGTGCTGACAGGAGGAGAAAGCAGTTTTTTTAGAATGTCTTCTGCATGTTTGTTTCAAATAATGCAAAAAAAAGGTCATTTGTCGGCTTTTAAAGTATCTCACAGGCAGTTCACTCCTGCGTCCTTAGATACCATGGTGGTGGCAGTGCCTCCTTCGGCAAGGTAAACGGCAGTGCTGGATTTGGGGGGGGCTGCCTGCTCGCTGCCGTTGTTGTTGACCTCGCAGTGCAGAGGCTCGGTGGAGATGACCCACGTCGAAGGACGCCACCGCTTCAGGGAGTAGGGAGTTTTCACGCGTTTCTTGATCTTCTCTCCTGAGCCCGATCTGCCATCCTGTGAGGAGTCACCTACTGAAGGAAAAGATAAAAAAAAAACAAAACAAAAACAAAAAAAACCAGAGTAGAAAACAGTTTTATGAGGAAGGTGAGATTAGATTAGAGTCCAAGGTTGTCACTTATGTGAAACAGAACAAAATCTTATCACACAGAAGCAACTGTGTGGCAGAGGCATGACAGGTATATCAACTGCAACAGCTGCCATTAAAACAGGGGTTAGGTTCTGTTCTCTGTCAGAAATTACTTCAGTGAAGTAATTTGTGTTACCTGGAACGCACATTGGCATCAAACAGGAGAATCAGCATTTGACATTTGAGGGGCTTTTGCAATCATAGTATCTTATATTACCTGTAATGGGAGGCACAAAAGAATGTTGCTACCAAAGGACAGCAAAGGCTAGAATTCTAATAGCGTAATTAAACTTTAGATCCCCTAATCCTACTTCACCTGGCAAAACATTTCACCTGAATACAAAATGGCCCATTCTCTGCTAAGATCCTAAGTCAGGATTTGGAATGTTGGGTTGCAAACCCAACTTTAATCGTGATAAATCATCAGTAAAAATCTGATTGTTAAAAAAAACCTTTATACAATCCTTTCTTTTAACTTAACCATCAATTAAAGAAATTCACTGCAATAATCTTTTTTCTTTACCTCAATAAGATTTCAAATCATGTCAACAACTTAAAAGGAAGGCTTAAACATTTTACTGCTGAATATTCAACTACATTTCTTGAAAGATATGTGATACGTTCTGGTTTGATTTTAAATCTTTTATTTCCAAAGGTGCTGGCACCTCAGTTTATTTTACTAGTATCACAGCATCTGTCTAAACATAGTCAAGAGATTTGCAAGCACCTTTCAAAGACTAATGTGCCTTCTGGAAATATATATTCTCTTTAAAATGTACAGCAGGAGGCCTTTCCAACAGCTCATACAAGCTCAAAGTCAAACACAAAGGAGGGACCTAACTTAACTGTAACTATATGATTACATTCTTATGGTAAAAAGGAGAGTCCCATTGTAACCTCTTAGATATTTGGCCATAAAAATCTTAAGGTAGTTATTCTGAAACGGTCTATTAAAATTCATTCCTTCTCTAACTACTTTGATTAATTTTTAATAAGTACATGGTAAACTGATGAAGAATTGCTATAATTTTTGGAGCTCAAATAACAAAAAAGACAACACCCGACCCTTCATCAAGGGCTCATCTGGGGTAATACAGTAAAATCAATTGCTTTGAAAGTAATGAAGTATATAAGTAGTTATTATAATACATCATTTTAATCAATGCATCTTAGAGATGACTGCTCCTAGGAGAATGGGGAAAAATAAGGGAAAAAAAGTATAATGTGCCCCTGCAGAAAGGAATAGGAAGCTTTCTCAATACGATTTGCAGCTGCCAAGGTAGGGGCCTTGCAAGGAATTACAAAAGTTAACCTAGAGTCAAGAGTAGATGGATTAGAAAAGGGACACATTCATTCTGTATATGTGGAAGGAAGATAGTGATCTAATGTGCTGGAAATGATGGAGACAGGACTTTATCAAAACGACTGAAATTGTGCTGACCCCAGAGATTACATTTATATAGGATTTAATAAGTATGCTTTGAGGAGGGACAGGAGAGATGGAAGGAATTTCTATTCAAGCAGATATATATAGTTACTAAGTAAAAAAGTGTCAGAGAAACTGTTCAAGTCCTGTAGGCACTTACACTGCATACTACTGCTATCCAAACTATTTGTAGCTGACAGATCCAGCGAATTAGGCCTCTGTGCTCTTCTAGTCTGGGTCTGCCCAGGATTTCTCACTACATTCTGGACACTGGCTGTTGCTGTGTCTGGACACGGATTACTGTTGTTGTTATTGGCATTTGTTCGGCCATTATCCAGTGGTCGCTCCCTCCTGTCTACGAGGCGGTCCAGAACACCTTCATCGTGGCCAACCTGCTGCTCCCGCCTCAACAAGGGTTCGTGCTCATCAGGGCTTGAATTAATATTCAGCCGACTATCCTCTCCACTGAACTGGTTCTGAAGCATTTCCTGGGCCCTCTGTGCTACTGAGCTGGTTGTCTGGCCAGACGGCACCGTGCCATTGGCATACTGGGTGGTGCCAGCATGAGAGTTTATGCCGTGGCCTCTCCCAGCCACTCCATTCATGGTGACTGTCACGACGTGAGGTTCTGCAGCATTGATAGTGTTCATCTTGGCAACGCCTGTTTCCACTTGCTTCAAGTTTGATTTGTGCTTGCCACCAAATTTTAAGCGTGGCTCCTTTGTTGAATTTTTGGTGTTTAGGGGGAGGCTAGTAGGCCTCTTCGGAAGGTTCTGTTGCTTGGGTAGAGGATAGACCTGAGCAGATGGGACATCCGGAATCAAACATGCTTGACCATTGGCAGCTTGTGTGAAGTCCTGTTGTCCTGTCACCTCTACTGCAAGCTTTATCAGTGGATAAAGTAAGCTGGAACTAGTGCTGCTGAGTGGATCTGGCCCACTAAACTGCTTAAGTGAATGTTCCATCAGATTCTCATCAGAGCTTTCTTTCAGGTTCTTATCCACTTCTTTTGGATCCAATTTATTTGTCTCCAAGTCCTCCTCCGTTAGCTGCAGGCAAACAGGGGTGGGCCCACCTGGCTGCATGACATTTGTAGTATGTAAGTTTGTTTCATCCGAGTAAGGCATTTCGGATATGGTGGTCATGCCAGTGCTAGGAGTGAGGCCAGTTGTATTGGTGGTGGTAGTATTGGTGGACAGACTGGTGACACTTGTCTCAGGACTAGGAATGCGAGCTTGGGCCTGTTGCCGCTCGTAGTTAATGGAATTTCTATTCTTTTCGCCTGAAGTCAACGGCGTAGTGGACATTGAATGTTCAGAAGAAATGTTCTTCACTATGCTGTCAGTGTGGTGGATTGAATCTTCAATGTAGGAAGAGGAAGAGTAATCTGGGTATGGCCTTATCTTTGATACACGTCGATGATGTGACAGATTCCTTTAAGAAAAAATAAGGGATGTTAAGATCATATATGTAAAAATCACCTCATGTTATAAAGCCTCTCATTTAAGAGAGATGATATTTCAGTAACTTCCTTGAAAAATCCTGGGTAGCAGAAAATTGGTTTTACTAGGGCAAAATTTCATCATGGATGTTATTTACTAAGAGAACAGTAATTTTCTTCTATTTGTCCAATATGTCGTTTGTCTAGTTGACTGCTAAGGTACCACTCTAGATGTAGAGAAGTGACACTAGAGGAGTCAACGAGAACTCAACAGACAAGACCAAGAAAGCAATGCTGGGAAGAAGTCAAAAGGTCCTACGCCATGAAAACTCTACTGTTTTAACCATTTAGATACTCTACGATTTGAACATAATTTTTTTCCGTGACAATAAACACTGCGATATACAGCAACATTACTCTTCTCTCAAACCCAGATTTCTAGCACATACTATTAAGCACTAATGTCAGTTCTGCAAATTCTTGCTCCCTGTGGATCACATATAAGCCGACAACGTACAGCACTTTTCTCCCTGGGGTCAGAATAACGATGCCTTAAACAATGGCCCTGTGGTTCTTTAATTGAAAAACTGCAGGTTTGAGACTCTGTAATTTCCTGAACTCAAACTGACTGCGAATTCAGTTTTTAGTAGAACACTTTAAACAGAAGTTTTATGCATCATTTAGCAAGTGTCCTTAAAGACAATTCCCTTCATCACTCCATATCGTTGCAAGCCTGCTGAGACAGTTTGCCTAAGCTCGGTTTAAAAGGCCCCGCAGGGAGAAGTACAGTTGTTGTGATAAAAGGTGCCTGAATTCCAGGGACACATACAGAGATCTTAAGAACACAAGCAATCAGGACCATGTCACACAATACCCACATGTAGACTAGCTCACGTAACACACCCCCACGTCACAAGTGCAGAGATGTTAAGCCAGCAGCAAGCTGCAGCTTCCCTCCTGGAGCAAGCTGAGCACTGCATTGGGCATTTGCTGCTGACTAAACCAAAACGCGTTCTCTTCTTACCGCTCATTTTGCATGGCAGTTGACATAGGGTTGACTGTTGGACTAACTGATTTATTCCTCTCCCAGATCATCATGAGTTCTGCCATTCTCTCCTCAGCACACTGTGCTGTTAGTCGAGCCTCAGCATCTTGATCCCAGCAGTCTTCAATCGTTTCTTTAAGTGACCTCACAGCCTGCCAGAAGACAAAAATCCTTTATCTTAAATTATTTCCCCTTTATATTGTGCTTCTAATTTACTGTTTTATGGCAGCACTCTGCATGCATGAAAACAGTCACAAGCTGGTAGGAAAGAGAAACAGAAGACACACGATTTCATTCAAAGCTAGTTTAACCTAATAACTGCAATATGCATGACTAGTATTATCATACCTCACACACACATCAACTGGAAGACATTTAGGAAAAGCTCCATTCACCAGTGTCCATACAACCTTCAGCCAGCCCTCTGAGGTATGCATGCTCAGCTTATTCTCCTTGCCTTATGAGAGCCGTGTACTAAGGATTTCTGATATTCTGGAAATGCTGTCATTGTTACCCCCACAGTTCTGCTAATGGTCACTGCCTCGTTCCTCTGCACTGTATGCAAACAACACAGCCGTGCCCATTTCATCGTGCTTTTCTTGCTCTGTTCACCACTGTAGCATCCAAATGTCTCATAAGTATCAGTGAATTTGTCTGCGCCATGGGAGGAGATTATTGCTGCGCTTGTTTTACAGATGGAGAAACAGAAACACACACACATTCCTGGCATCACACTGCGGGATGAACTGTACAGTCAGGATTAGAGCTCAAGACCTCCAAAACGTGCTGCCATATGCTCAGAGAACTGGAGAGGAAACAACTGAAATTATGAGCACTGAACAATTCTGCTTCCACTGCATCTGGAGTACAAAAGCCAGGCAGACATTTATGGGCCCCTGCTGCCAATCTATGGTCCATGAAGAGGACCTGGTTTGCCAGAACATCTCACGTCTACAGCCAAGCTTTAACCTCTCCAGTGCCAAGGACTGTGCATAATCCCAGCTGGGCACTATGGTATTCAGTGGGTCCTGCTGGCTGCCTCTGTGCCAGAACTGCCTTGTGCCCTTCTGGCAGTGAAAGCCTGGACTGGCTCTGCATGTGAGCCAAGAGCTCCTCACCCACCGAGCGGGCTCCTGGCACCGCCTGCATCTGGCAAGTCACTGCTGCTTAGCGATGCAGCCATGGCTGCACTGGTGGGGATGAGCTCCCCCACAAGCAAACCTTTTATCTCCCTTCCCACAGCAGATCACAGAGCAGCTAAGCAACCACCCTCCCCTCAGCTGAGGGACATGAGTCTAAAAGCACCTGCAGGCACAAGGACCTGGATCTGTTTTCTCTCCCACAATAAAATGCCTTCAATTCAGCTTTTAGGACTTGATTTCATCACAGTTTAGACTAAATATTTAAGTCAGTGGACACTCTAATCTCCTGCCTTGTCTCTTTGCAAGATTCTCCCCTACAGGTTTCACCAGCAGTAAATTCAACCAGCGCTTAATTTCAAATTGTATCTCCTCTGGCAGACCCTTTTCTTTTGATGTTGTAAGGATCATGAAAGGAACATAATAATGACTGTACAGACAGCTAAAGAAACTGAACTTCTAGAGCTTCACATTTACCACAATGTGTTTTCTATTAATTTCAGGTTCAAAGACCACTATACCAAAATGCACTATTTAGAAGTTCTAGCATTCATCAAAAAAATAGAAGGGACCAGAAATCTGCATTATTCTATTATTCTCTTAATATCCTTCAGTGCTGACCTTTGAAGTCAAGCTCAGATCCCACTTTGGCAAGTGAGACAAGAATGCTGTAATGTCTCAACACAGTTTATAGCCCTTGAATTATTTTACACACACCATCTGCTCAGATTGTTGATTTACACTGGGAAAAACAATACTGCTAATCAAGGTCCGTAACATAACACATATAGTGCAAGAAGTAGACTGAGACTGCATATATAACCACAAATACAGCATTCCACATCTTTTGAGTGCCTCAATTATGTGACCTAAAAAAATAAAACATTGCTTTTTATTTTTATTTCTCAAATGAAAAGGACAAACACATTTCTTTAATATATGAATTTGCATGAAAGTGTTATAACCCAAGATGTCAGCACTGCTTTAAACAACAGAAAAAAGTCTTTTCCCCCATGCATTAGATACAGGAGGTTAGGACCTGGGTCCAGAGTGGGGTTATCCGGAGCTTAGTTTTCTACATTACCTCCTCTAGAGTGCTCATTCAGATATTATCCTAGACTGGCATAGGGTGGAAGAAATTGTTTGATACACGAGAGAACTACAAATTATTTATTCTTATTTTCTCTTAAAGCAATGATGTAGATCAATCCTTAGAGCTGGAGTTATAATCATCATAATTTTGATTTTTTGCAAAAAAAAAAATAGTAGCAACACAAAGTGTGTCAGGCAGTTTAAACATGGGGATCATCTAATAATGCTGGAGTCTATCAGCTTGTTAGAACGTAACTAACATTTAAAATGGTAGTCTGCAAAACAGAACAAACCTTCTTGAACTGTTTTAACTGTCTTCAGAAACAGCTGTCAAGCTTGGTTCTCCCAACATTGCATTTGCCAACGTGGCTATAGTTAAAACAGTTGTTTGATTTCCTATATCCTTTGGGCGTGGATTCCATTTTTTTCTCTTTGCTCCCCTGCCCCCGAGACTGGCTGGCCAAAACTGTGTTATTAAAGAACCCCTCTCCGAAGCTCCCGACGCAGTTCCAACATGTTTTACTGCAGTGCACCACTGGAGGCTACACTCCTCTCTGAAAACGGTTCTGTACATATTTACAAGTACCAGCACAGGTGAGCCCTCAGGCTCCTCGCTGTCTGCACAGCAGCTACACACTTATCAACTAGCAAAGCCTCTGAAGATTGCAGGGCATGATTTCACTAAGGGAATAAACGGAAGTATCTTTTTAAGAAAGAGTCAAATATGTAATTTCCATACTCTCAATCAAGCTGTATTAGCTTAAACAAGTTACCATGGGTCAGGTGAAACCCCGTAAGTCCATTTCACTTCCCTTGTAATAAAAGACAAACAGCCCCCTAAGCTAAGGGGATTAGCATTACCTCACCTTTGCTGCAGACGAAAGCAAGCACACAGACTCACCAGAGTTCAGCTGACTTGCTGTAACTTGCTGGCCTGCAGCAGCAAGCAAGGCTCTAAGCCATAGCTACACTAATTCAAAACAACAAACAACATTACTACTTTATGGTCCTGAAAACAAAAATTGCAGATCAAATGAAGCCATATAAAATTTTTAATGTAGTTCTAATGAAATGATTGCTGGGAGCTATAGCCTCTGCAAATTCTGAGGACTATACAAGTTCAGAAAAAGTTTATTACAATGTTTGCAGATTTTAGTTTTGGAACAGTATATTGCCAACTATTTTATGGTTTTATTAGTTTATAAGATGTCAAAAGGCAAAAAATGCCTTCATGTTTCTCATCCAGCATCCAGAAAACACATGGGCACTTCACACGCAGTATTACAGATAGTGTCTAACAACTAATATAAGAAGTTATCTGCTGGGTATCACACTGCAGCATCCAATAATAGTAATAATAATTATAAGAGTATTTTTCCTGAAAAGAAATCTAGTTTTCATGTCCATGGCTTTTTAAAAACTGAATTCCATATTTAAGAAGTCCAGACAGAAACAGCTCCCAATCCTTAAACACTAGCAAACATTAAAAAAGAAATAAAAAATTGCTTTTAAGAAATGAGTACACCCTAAAGCTGATTAAATCACTGTTTCTTTGCAAATATTCTATCTCACCAGGCTGTTCTCCTTCCATGCTTCTGGGAATTTTGGTCTTTGCTTCTCTCTAGACACCAAGACTTGCATATCTTCAAAAGTGGGATGGTTTCCGACTTCAGTCTGGAAAGCCATCTGGTACTCTGGCACAGATTCCCCTGTTAGCAAAAGAAAGAAAGGGGGGGGGGAAATCAATCAGATTAAAAGGCAAAGCAAAGGCTTTCAGGTGATGAAAGGTATCATCAGAATTGCTGTCTATCGAGATGTTCCCCAATTTCTCCACAAAAAAATCTGAATTAACTGCAAATGAATTACGTGCTGTTCAGCAACCTTTCCAAGGATAACATCCTCAAACTTTGTTGGCTGAGTGGCACATTCAGAATGTCTTGGAGCCTGAGGATGACACCTACTTTCCATGAAACACCACTGACTGATTATATTCATGTACTTATTTGTGAGGAAGCCCAGCAAGATCACAAGCCTCTGCACATAAAATGCATCTGTTTGGCTACAGAAAGAATGCTGCATTTTAGATTCATTCTATATGGTCTTGCTTGGAAAGAAGATGGTGGGTGTGGCACAACCTCGTGTTAAATTTTAAAGTCTACTTCCTTTTGTTTTGTGTTACAGGTTTGGAAGATTTCCCTGCATTTTCAATGTCACCATCATAAATAAAAGTACAACTGACTAAAGGCTACATTAAATCACACTGTTTTTCCATACATTCTTTCATGGGAAAAGTCTGAAAAACACTTTTATCGGTTCTAACAACTGGACGTACTGCCTTTCCCACAAGATAAACTCCAAATGTATTTAAGCTCTGGACAATAATAATAATGCTCAAATTGCCCTTACCATGAGGCCTGCAAACTACTTAAACAGGTAATTCCAAGTCTCCCAGCAGGAACCGTGCCTCACCCTCAAACACACTGCGCTGACAACCACCACTGCGAACACTAGATGGCACCGAATTAATGGCAGAAGCAACTGAGAAAACTCATTCCCCTCTTCCACTTTCAAAAGCTCTGGCTAAGGATTAGCTTTGGTTGCTGGCACTGCTTTCTACCTATTACGCTTTTCCCAGTTCTTTTGGTTACCTGGGAAGAGGTCTGTGCATCTCATGAAGATCTCCCAGTAGATAAGGCCTAGGGCGTACATATCCACTTGTTTCAAAGCAGATTCACAGTCCCTCAAGTTCACTGCTCCTTCAAGCACTTCTGGGGCCATGTAGCGGATCGTACCGACCTGAGAAAACATAAAATCAAAGCCTCACATCAGGAAGGAATTTCCAAATTCAATTTATTGTGGAGATTTATTTTTTAATACCCTATTTTGTTTGGTGATTTCTATAGTTATGGAAAATGCAGTTCTTTTCTAATCAATGTCCTCAGCTTCTAGACTCTTACCAGCAGCCTAGTCATAACAAAACCCTTGCCCTACTTTGTCACTTCTTTGTATGTACCAGAACAAAATAACTTTGTCCTTTATTTAATGTTCTCAGAAATGTTTTTTCCCCCCCTGGAATTACTCTGTTAAACATCAAGGTATGTATCATAATGGAAGAGGGTGCTACTGAAGAGGAAACTTGTTCTCTTTTTCCTGAACTGTCACCAAGGCTCTACCCTACATCTTCCATAGTCAAAGGTTATTAACAGCCTTGAGAGATTCTATTAATTTTCACTAGGACATATGTTAGATAGATTAGAGCACTCACTCATCAGTACTATCCAAGACTCTTTTGTCACAGGACTGCTCCCTACAGCTCCATTTTAACAGCACTTTCCCTGTTTCTTTGTTCAGTAAGGGGAGATCTAAAAAGAGCACATGTGAACTATGTACTATCAATTTAGCACCTGCTTTCTAAGGGAAGGTGATTAGCACTGCAAAACATACTCTTTGAACGAAATGTAAAGGTTTTCTGTAAAAGCACAGACAAATTTACTGAACCATTAGGGACTTCCATTGTGTTTAGAATAGCCTCACTGTATTTCCATAGCCTGTATTGGATGTCAAGTATATTTATATTATACAAAAAGAAAATAACAACAAAAAACTCCCCCACTCTCTGAGTCACAGCATCATAAAAAGGAAAGCTTAAGAAATCAGTTTCTTCTTTCTGCCTAGAATCCATTATAACCCACTCCTAACAGATGTTTTCCCAATCTGTTCCTTAAATTCATAAAATGATGCAAATTCTATACAGCCTTCCTTAGCAGTCCATTCCAGACCCTGGCTGCCTTCCACAGATTAGAAAGGTTTCTTGGTAACTAACCTGAATTTTCCCTCCTGCAATATAGTCCCATTATCTCTTGTCCTGAATGCAAACAGTTTATTCCTTTCCCTTTGTAGCAGCTGTTTACATACTTGAAGACCCGTCTCTGTCTTCCCTAAACAACCTTCATTCTTTTATTTTTTCCCATAAGGTACTCTTTCAAGCACCCCCTGGTTTTTCTGACCCTGTTCTTTTCAATTGGTCCATGTCTTTCTACATGTACTCACCCTAACACAGATGTATCCATTTAAAGTCCAGAAAATTGCAGATGACACCCAGAGAAATCGTTGTAGGATGTAGAATGTGGTATGTCACCATTTTGCAAAAATTAACACCAAAACCACCAAAGGATGTTTGGTCTTCAGTTAACCCTTGCAGTACAAGACTGAAGGGACCTGTACCACATCACTGCAAAGAACATGGCAACCAAACCTACCTTATGTCTTCTTGTATCTCACACAGAAACTTCAGTCTCCAGGGCTGCCAACCTATCGCCTTTCAAAATGCTTTGTCTGAGTGTTTTGAGAATAAAACCAGTTTCTTCCTATGGAGGTTTCAGTTACTTCTCACCTACACTGCAGCAACTCCCTTACAGAAACCGTACCACCTGAACATTCACCTTGTAGCAACAGAATAACTCTTTCTCAGTGTTACTTCCATACCAATTTGCTCTTTTATGCACCGGTTTATCTTCATTTATACTTACCTCACTAATGGCTGCATTATCTTCCTCACCTGGTCGTACTAATCTGTTTCCAGTTAACTTCATTGAGAGTCCAAAATCACTAATTACACATGTTCCATCATTCTTTACCAGGACATTGCGGCTGTTCAAGTCACGATGGGATATCGCAGGTTTGTAATGGTCTATTTGGACAAATAAAAGTGTTCATTACTATTTGAGCAATTCTACTGTTTGGCAAAATGAGAGAACCAGATTATGTCTGCTCACCTATTATAAACTGAGAATCAACCCATCTTTTAGAAAGCTAACATTTTGGCTTCTTTACAATGAGCTCCGGAGTATGCGATCCCTAGAAAACCGACTGGCATTCAGAGTTTCACCATACCTACATAATGTATTAGGCTACTGCTAGATACAGTTCTACTGTTTGCCAATGATTTTCTTTCCAAGGGATATTTCAGCATTATTTTGGCAGTGGAGACATTGTGTACTTAAGCATAGACCTGCTGCCACAGCCCTAAAAGCCATTTCAAATACTCTCTCTCATATCCACACTCCTGTGTCAAACAGGGCACCAACTATTTACATTACGATGGGAATTGGCACTGGCACCTATTCAGAAGACATGTAGACAAAATTATTTCTGAACAGAGTCTGAACATGTTCACCTTGCATGGGATCCGATCTTTTCAAAAGAATAATCTCAGTTGTTCCTAGTTTATATGCAGTTTATTTTGTTAGTACAGCAGCTAGCACTATAGAACTCATTTTACTGTGGAATTCATTCTACTCCATGAATTCCTCCCTAGCATTCACAGACTATGGCTGTCTCTTCTTTCTGATGGAAGGCTTACACATTTTTTGGCTGCTAATGGACACACGTGTCTGCACATTTTGAAATGATGAATTTAAGATGATAGCTGCAGTCTCAATGTCACATAGGAATACTGATTTAGGTATTTTCAGGCTTGCACTTCTAGCAGCATCTTCAGTTGTCATTCTTTGCTAGAGCTGATGCTTAACATTTGAGATATATAGTTTGGAATTTTAATCAAACCACTAGCACCTTAATGTAGATTCAATGAAACTATCCTTTTATTTACTGCCAAAAAGCTTCATTGCCAGGCCATATTCTGCAGCCTGATAGATCACAGATCTCAGAATCTCTGCTTTATAATCATGACACTTCAGCTGCTGAAATGTTGGCTGAAGCATGCAAGCAGATACAAAGATACAAATCAATACACTGTCACATCCAGTACTCTAATAAAACACCAGAAGTCCAGCATATCGTTTGTACACAGCAAAGGCTAGGGCCAAACCCTTAGACAGTAATCAAGACATGATAAATAAAACTTCAGTGGAGTTAGAAGATATAATTATTTCTCCTTGTGTATACAGTTCACATACAAACTAAAAATTGCTTTGGTGATCTGTGTCTGAACTGCAAAAACAAACGCAACACCCCATCTGTTTGCCCTCTGCTAGACAGCCAGCCAGTGCTTCAGGTCTTCAGTACTCTGTTGCCATGATACAGCAGCACTGCACAGCTCTGCCTCCTCCTCTTGCCTCTCTCTGGGGCTCTCCTAGCTCTCTCACTCCTGTTTTCATAGGAGCATCACAGACAGAGCCCACGACGTGGGGTTGTTCAGAAGGGAAGAACATACCAGAAGTTCTGAGCAGACCCTACTGGCATTCATCATTTCCTACTCTCTGTACTGTCACAGAGAAAAAAAGAAAGGCAGGAATCTACTACCTGACAGAAATAAGAGTACCTTGAAGATCTTGGAATCCCTTCCTGGCCTTACCTCCTCGAGGCAGCTCCGTGTGCAGGTATGCCAGGCCCCTAGTTATGGAGTGTGCCAAGCGACAAGAGCTCACCCAGTCACTCGTGTGGAGACTCAGATATTTGCACAGAGAACCCTAAAAAAAACCAACCAAAAACAAAACAATAAACATGGATTAAGATCATTGTCCAGTTGAATAACTTAAAATCTTTAGGAAAGTCAGTTTTATCCGTTGCTCCTGAATGGTATAAACCTGCAACTGCTTCTGTGTTTACTCACATATCCTAAAACCCGTGACTGGACCAAAGTTGCACTAATTTCTAGTGCTGCCGTTTGGTTTATCTAAAGTGGAATAGAAATTTTATCACAAAATAACAGGGATTGCCTTAGAAATAATTAATTATAAAAATCTTGTTGCAGAACAGAAGAAAGGTAAGTGAAGACATAACAGCCTGGGTTATGTGGGCTTTAGACCCACATACATATGTGGGCACTTACAGAATATTCAACATATCTCACTGGCCCAGCTATAATCTATTTATGTATCGAAACAAAAAAACCCCTAAGGTAACTCAGAGTAGGAGTGACTTCACATGCACTGAAGAAACATGAAAAAAAGAACGTCATGTTCCCCTCTTCTTGAAAGAGAAGTTACATGTGTAAAATGGGGGATTTTCTAGTAGTTTGTCGTGAAATCTCCAAGAAAACCAGAAGGAAGGGTGTGAATTAGAATACTGAGATATTCTAGAAACTGAGACCACAATCCAAAACAAGAGCCAGACCCTGCAAACTACAACAACTTTGAGCAGTTCTTACGCACAGTCCCCAGTGACAATATACTCAGTTTAAATAAACTAAATCCTTATTCATGAAGAACAAGTCATCCAGTTATCTCTGCATATTTATTGGGATATTTTTATAACTACAAACTACCCTGATTTTGCCTATTTAAATCTGTAATCTCAAAGATGCATCAATGTGTCACATCACAGCTGCAACTAAATACATGTTATTGCAAAATTAGTTCTTTAACATTTGGTTCATAAAAATTTGGTATGTGGCATTTCAATCTGTTTGGAGGCGACATTCAGGTAGGTAATGCGTGCACAGTTCAGATGGAGACACACAGAGACCAGAATTTAAAGTGACCAAAATATTAGACATTTTTTTAATCCAGTGCTAAAGTAAAACCAAATTGTTGACACTCCTTAATAGAATCACAAGAGTCTTACACCTTTTCAGACTTAGTCTGTGCAGAACAAGGAAGCCTTAAACCGATGACCTCCCCGGTGACAACACAGACCAAATGTCACTCATACCGGTTTACACAAGTATATATATATATTTTTTAAAATATATGAAATTCAAATAGATTCTGTAACACATAAAAACCCCTATAAATCCACCTAGAAATGAGTTAAAAGAACTTCTCATTTTTTCTTACCGTTTAAAGCTTTTTAAGAAACACAAGCACTCTGATTAGCCTCCAACTGTCAGCAACTTGGGTGCAGTAACAGACTTTCTTGGCTCAGCAGGCTGAGGTTCCAGCCCATTCTAAGAGAGGCCGCAGGATTGCTGTCATGGTGTGACTGAGAAATACTCACTACACAAAGATCTCAAACCAGCTTCAAGATCTTTCTGCTGCAGAGCCTGTTAGCCACCAGATAATTTTTAAGCTAGCTGAGGGCTGTGATTTTACGCTTTTAGTTCAGTTCAATATAAATGACAATCAGGAAAATTTTAGTCAAGATTTATAGAGAGATATATTTGTAATTGTCAGAGTCATGAGTTACATGTTAAAACGGGGACATTTGTTCTGATTCTAACTATTGATAAAATCGATGCTTTTAACACTCAAAAGATTCTATTTGTGTTTTACAACAATTTTTCCATTGTTCTAAAAGGACATCAGTGTCTGACTACCGGGGCAATAGTTCTGTGGCTATTACCTATCTCCTACTATGTCATCCCTCTCAGCTTTCTTATTCACCCACCACATGTCAGAGTACCACCAGAACAGCCTGTTGATTGATAAATACACCTATGTTTCCTTACTTGCTTGCCTGCTTCCTTTGGTCTGAAGGCATGTTTGGATAATGATGCAATCTGGGTCAAACCTATCTGTCTTGCTTTCACCAAGGCACCATCAAGAACAATCTTCTGTGTGAAAATGTTCTGGTTTGTGTGTTCTTATTTCCAAGAAGGGAAGTATTTTGATGGGGAATGATGTTTTGGGTGGGGAATATTTCACCTGCACATCTTGTATTGGTTAGTCCTTTTTGAAATCAGATTTATGGTTCCAGTTTGAACGCTGCAATTCCCTTTTAGTGAGGCTGCCACAGCAGGCTTCCTTCTCTGCTGTTAACTCCACATACAGCAGAACATCTGCTCCTGAATTAAGGATCACACTGTGCATTAATTACACCTGCTGTGCACTTTTTCCAATGACTTCCAAACAACCAGTGGATTGATTTTAGACTAATCTTGCTGTTCTTAATGCCATATTGAGAAAAAAATCTGATAACATGATGTCATAAGCCTCATCTGTGCATTTAATCAGATCCTGTTCATATAAGCAATGAGACATTATTTTCAACCAAAGTACATTTCCCCTAAAAATCCATTCATTCAAGAAACAGCAAAACCAGATCACCTGTGAAGACAGTTGTGCTATACTCTCGCAGGAACAGAATATTCACTTGATTTCACTAAACTCAATTACTTGAAAATTAGCCTGTTCTGCCAGAGCTGATGTGCTTTGCCACCATCCATCTGGTATAGGCAAACCTGACCTTTCCTATGGTCATTTCTAGTCTCTGCAATCTCCTTAGATGCCTGTCTCTTACAAGCTGACATGATCAAATGTGTTCTCACTTAGAAGTTTCAGTTAAGATACTCTTTATATGTTTGTGCTATGCTGCCTTAAATTTGTATATAATATATATATGTGTGTGTAAATACACACCCATATTTAGGTATGTATTTAAACGTGTGCATTTAACTTTCAACAGAACTATAGGCAGAGCCTAAAAAACCCTAAGACAGGCCATCATTACTGGTACTTATCACTGTTCTGCTCCTTCTTGCTACTCAAGTAGGCAGCTTTTGTCCTCCTGTTACCATAACAGAGCAGGCTTCAGCCATCACCTTTACACCCTGGAGGAAACACAATAGGACTTGGCTTACTTGAGAGCAAAAAGCTCATTAAAAAATGGTTTAGTGAATAACTACAGTTCTTTCCCATACAAAGGCAAAAAACCCCAAGATAAATTGCGAAACGTAATTTTTTTTGCATTTTCATATACATAACCCCCATATACATTACATTTGATGATTTATACTGTGTGTTTTCAAAATATTTTTGTTTCTGTGTGTACACACACACACACACACACACAGAGCATTAGGAACTCAATGAATTCAAGGGATGTAAGCATTCAGTTAGCTAAGATTTGAAGATATGGTTCTGGAAAGTAAGGCTGCCTTCTTAGGACTTGTCCTACCTCATCAGTTTATGGTACAGAAAAATAAATACAGTATGTCACAGAAAGCTGTACAGCAGACAACAGAATAAAAAGGCAACACGATTTATGGTACCACAAACTAGTTTGACAAAAATACTGGATCTATTACATTTCACTGTAAAAAAATCCACTATTTGCAGCTACTGAAGTCATTAACTACCATAAGAGAGAGAAAATGTTTTAATACTAAAAAGTTTTAAATTTATAACATTATTTTTAAGTAAAAACAACTCTCCAAATTCTGTTCTTGAGTAAGGACGGAACTGACTAAAAATACCTGCACCATAACCAAGACCAAATACTACAGCTAAGAATTTGTAAGACTACGTTTGGTAGCACTAACTGAGAAATCTTAAAGACTATTACAGTAAACCACATTAAGGTTCATTAAAATTGTAATTTATATGGATTATTTTTACATTACTGAGCAAGAAAGAGCAATGAAAAGCACTGACAAAAACTTAAGTACATCCTTTTTATGTGGCTATTCTTAGGATTCCAAACCAAGCCAATTGATTCCTTTGAAGCACTTACATTGGGGTAATATTCCATCACCAATAAATATTCCATCCGGCCGTCGGCAGTGAATCTCTCATCCCCCACAATGAAGCGGGCGATGTTATCGTGTTCCATCAGTGGAATCCTGTAAATGTTCCTCTCATTGACAAAATTCTGACGATTAGCAAAAGAAAATACTTTCACGGCAACTGGACGTTCATCTAGGGAACCTTTATACACTGCTCCATATCGTCCCCGGCCAATCAACTGCAAAAAAAAATGTCAATAGTCAGTTCACTAAATAATAGATGAAGACAAAACCCAAGTTTTCACTCCACAAAATTTGTATGCCAACTTTTATACTGATTTGCACTATAAAAATAGTGAAGATAGTAAATACTTTGTGGTGAAAACCAGAATTAGAATGCTGTCATAAAAGCTATTTTGGAGCTGGAAAACTCAGCACAGGCCAGTGTGGGTCTTACTAAATTGAACTATAGTCTGAAGAGCCAGTAAATATATAATAAATAATCTATTCAGCAATTTTATATACAGAATCAATAAAATACACTTCTATTGTGATGTTAATTCTTTTATTAAACTTTTGCCTACTAAACATTTATAGCTTTTATGTGATCAATTTTATTTCACTCCAGAGATCACAGACATCAAGGTAAACATTTTAGGTTTAGGACAGTCTATAAGCTGAGCTTTTTAGGTTAGTAATAACAAAATACACATTTAGAGTGCAAAATAGATACCAAAAGAGGTAAACAGGTTTTAACAGAAGGGAACAATTAATTCCTGGCTACCTGTGAATCTTTATTCTAGCCCCCACTATGCTAGACAGTCTTCACAGAATGGCCTTTCCCATCTCCATGGCAACTGAAGAAGAAAGATGCAATCTCTGCCCTAAACCAAAATGCAGCACCACCTTCAGGAAAAGTCCTAATTTCTAAAGCTCAAAAGATTTTAACTACTTAAGAATTTAAGCACCTATTGAATTAAAATATTTTTCAGGAATACCTATACATGGAACTGTAAGGATTTCATGAACCATCTTTTTACTTTCTAAATTTAAATACTTTTTAAATACTTCTTACAAATGAAGCAGGAATGGAAAACAGAACAGATAACAAAAGTAATGTTTCTAAAAATGATAAAACTGTCTGATAGGAAAGTTTTCAACATGAAAGTATTATCTAAGGGAGAGACTTTTCGTTTCTCAGTCCTTTCATGTCAGCGGATTGCAAAGCAGCAGCAAGTCACTTCCAGGTACAAACCCAGAACATGTTCTACCCACAGAGAGTCAAAAGGCAAGCACAGATTAAGACATTTGTCCTGCAACACCCTATGACTGGGGGTGAGGAGTCAGTTCCTTCAGATACAAGAAACAGGACAGAAGACCCCACAGTAGATCTCTCTACCAATGCAGTCACTGCTTTCTGCAAGAGACTGCATATCAGTACAAGTACTCTCATGTGGGGCTTTGCACACTTCTACAAACACACATTGTTAAACTCTTGTAAACTCTGCCTCAAATACTTTTTTGTTGGCAGAAGGCACTGAAGCTTCTTTGCTGATTAGTCTGTTGTCACCATTAGCACAGCCCACACTGCATGTCTGCAGTCTGCATCTCTAGGTGTGGTTTCTACCGGGAAAAAGAAGAAAGTACCACTCTCTGCATCTCAGCCATTCTACTCATTTATTTCTGGTTAAGAGTTTTTTAAAATTCCATATGTTCTATCAAGCATTTCAACTGGAAGCACAGCATTTTGCAGTTTTGTGATGATACATCTAACACCAAGCCGAGTACAGTGTTCTGGTTGGCCTCTAGTTGCCATGGAGATAGATCATACCCCACAGTGAAGAATGACTATACATAAATGCACCACTACTGAAATATACTGCCCTATCTACAGTACATTCAATATTCCAATAATGTTACTGAAGAATTCCAAATGACTACAGTACGATACTGTACTCAGAGCAAGTGGTGTCAAGCAAAAAGATGGATCTTTTGATGCAAGGCTGAAATACAGCACATTCCAATTACCTCCCAGTGTTTCTCTTTTGTTCTTGAGGCAGAACATGTTCTAGCTAATTCCAACAATATTGCTAACAAAATCAGACAAAATAATATAACTGCAGGAACCCTTTTTTTCTTTTTATTTCTTCTTTAAACTGTGAAGAAAACATTACAGGAGCACTGATACATTCATTTCTGTAACTATACCTGAAAGATGATATGACCACAAGTGTTATATCGAAAAAAAATTAAGATTAAAAACTGAGTTGAACATTTACCTCCAACAACTTTAGATTATCCAGATCCAATGAGGGCTCTGATGCTGCTGCCTCCATCATGTTCATACTGTGCAAACCTTGTTTACGATCTCCTGGGGAAGAGGGTGAGAAGCAAATCAGATAGTTTCCTTTTTGACATGCTCCAAATGAAAATAATACAACTTACCTGGGACTTGGCAGAAATACATATTGTAGGCAAGGACATAACAAGTACTACATATACTACAGATATCTGCTAAAACTCAAAGTCACTGGCAATAACTATAAAGCATGTTCACCACCTCACTTAAGCTGTGTTGAGCAGATGATTTGTGGAAGAAAAATGAGTCCCAAAATGCCAGCTTGGACAAATCATAAATCCCTCTGAACTGTTATGAAAAGGATATCACCATAAAGTGTCAGAGAGGAGAAAGGGGAGCATTATGTACAAGCATATAATAGGGACTGGGAGAACAGAAGACAAGTATAACTTTGAGAAATAGCCAAAAGAACAACTGAAAAACACAAAATCAAAAAGACTGTCAATCCCTACCTGCAAGCATCCTGTATCCAAAGAACAGAGCAACAATCAAAACAGCCAGTACAGACACAGATGCCAGGGCAATAACAATAGTCTCATCTCGATGAAAAGAATGAGAAGAATCTGAAAGCAAACAAGATGAGGACTCTTTAATTGTAAATTCGAAAGAATCAACACTATAAACATGTAATTGTTATTACAACAGTGAGGGGGAAAAATGTACACTGTAAGACAATGCACTAAACTGTTTTTCCTCTCAAAATCTAGGGATGGCAAAAGAGCTGATAAAACACAGCTGAGCACATTCATCAACAGCTTTTCCCAGTCTTCCCTTGCCCTATACAGAGAGGCACCGACAGCAGAAAGTGAATTTTGATCTGGCAAAGTTCAGCCCAGCCATACAAGGCCAAGTTGATGCAGTCCTGCTCTGCTATCTGTGCCTTAACCCAGTTTCCTGTATGAATCAAGTTTGTAACCTTTACAAGGCTTTTTAATTGTTTTTCCCAGGATGAAAATCTTAAAAGAGTTTGCTAATTGTGCTGCAAATGTGATGAATGCTGAATGTTTTGCATTCAAATATATACAACATACATAAGTCCACTTACGCAAATATTTCAAAATACGTTGGGGTTTTGATTTATGTCAGTGCTCAGCTAATTTTTTGCATAATTCTCACTCCTCAATTCACAAAAAGACAGAGGTATCTCCACTGACTATAGCAGAGTATTAGAAAACCTGAAAAAATAAAACACTCAACAAAATTAAATAATTATTTTTTATTGAGCCTTTTTTGAAATAGCATTTGATTTGTTGTCAAAATGTATCTTGCTTTTTCAGGTTTGGGGTTTTTTGGGTTTGTGGTTTTTTTCCCCTCAGTGGGGAAAAAAGATTTCATAAAAAGATTTGTTAGCATCTTGAACAGTGAGTGAGCTTAATGCTTCCCCCCATGTCAGACCCCAGTCTGGCTTTTTGCAGACACACAAAAATCCAGCCCCTTTAATATAATAATTTATTAGTGCAGATACTCTTCTGATGTTAGAATCACTGGAATGTGGCCCTACAAGACCTCATTTACTTTGGCTTCAAAGCCAAGTTTGGGAACTATGTTTAAACTTGTCTTATATATTGCAAAAAGTACTCCTTAAAAGACTGTAATGAGACCTAACTATGCTAAAACCACAAAATACAAAATGCACTCAAGACTTAAACACTGGATAAATTTTTAGGTGAGACTGAAATACAATTTATCCCAGTCTACACTAGCTGAATAAACCGAGAACTTCCCTTTTCTTGTATTGCGTTTAAAAGAAATTAAACATGATTCACTTATTCAAACGCCCAGTGTTGACAGACACAAGAGAACTAGATAAGAAGAGAAAGCAAATTTAAAAGAAAACAACTTCCATTCTTACATAACCATAATGCCAAGGGAAAATAATAAAAAGCTGGTAAAAACAGAATACCAGAGAGATTTTCAGCTGTGACAGAAGTATGTGAAAAATCACCTATCAAAACCAACATGCAGCTCATATCTGATACACCATCTAAATAAAAGGAGCTTGTGATAATCACAACACCATCAAATTTAAATTTGTTCTGTCAAAAGAAATACCATCACTACTGGTTTTGGTTCACTAAGAAAGTAAGTTATCACCACAGTGCACTGTAACGTGGAACAAGAGCTCTGACTTCCACTGCAAGGGGACTAAAAGATTCACATTACAACTGTCACCTAAATTATGAATTCAAAGCATACACATACATATATATTAAAAAACACAACATCATAAAGGAAACTGTTGCATCATACAAAGCTTTATGAAACATTACACAAATATAAGAAGCTGAGTAACTGCTAGCAGGGAAATGGTAATTTTGACTTTCCTATTTTTATGAATGGAATTTACATGTTATTGGGTTATCTTTTAAAATATATATTAAATGTGGCAGGTTTTGCATCAGTTCAAGACAGTGCCTAGCGTGTACTAAGAAGATGCAGGTTGTGAGAGACTGACCTTTTTCTATAATCTCAGCTGTATTTCCTTTGACCACACAACTAGAGCACAGCCATTTGCAACCTTCCCATTGCCAAGTAACCAGTAATCATTTCCACCACTGTTTGCCAAATGGTATCTGATGCCTGAGTTTGCTTGCTCTGCTTTAGTTTTTTGTACAATCAAAGGGTTAACAACATGCCTCCATCAGGAGGGCCCTCCTCTAGCCTGGAATGGGATTTTGCTGCTCCTCCAGTCCTAGCATAGCCCAGGGCAAGGGCATCCCGAGCAACAGGTTCTTCAGCAGCTCTGGCTGCCTTGGCACACCTCCCATAGAAGCCTGTGAATGGTGGCATTATGCAGGCTGAAGAGATACTAGAAAATCTCTAGATAAAAATGTTTTGTGCCCACCAGCAATAGAAAAACATACAAAGAAAACTGATCTTGCTTTCTCCTTCCTTGCTGTACTATCCCCTCTGCGGGATTTTTCTCTTTAGTGGGTAGCTGTGCAGTCATCAGGTAACCTCAAAGAATCTCCCTGGCCTTCAAGAGAAAAGAATATTTCTTTTTTTTTAAGCAGAGTTGTTTCTTAATGAATCTTAGATTGGCTAATCTTGAACTAATTTTCAATTCTTATAAATATTGTAAAATAACATTGTCAACATTCCAACAGCCAAGTCAGTCCTACAGTGCGAGTTACTACTGTCAGGTTGTTGAACAACCTTTATAAATTTAAGAATAACTACAAATTTCTTAGTAAGTGTAAATGAACATCTCAATGGAATGGTAAGATGCAATATGAGTGAGTAAAACACTGCATGTGACAGCCAGTCATTTCCCAGCAAGGACAGTTTTACTATCTTTTGCTTGTAAATCTACATAAAGAGAAAAGGAGAAAAAAACCCCATAATGACAAAAAGCCCAGACAGATCCCAAACCCCCACAAACGTGTTATTTCTATTCACCCTTATCTGCTCTGTACGACAATAACTTTTGTAACGCTGTCAGATTATCAATCTTTCTTAAATAGAACAAAAAGGCTATGCCACTTATCTGCTCAGCTTTAAAACCTTCCAAAGCTTAAAAAAACTCTCATTAACTCACTAATTTTATCAATCCATCTTTTTTCTTTGGTTATATGTCATCTTCACTCTTTTACACCATACTTACTTTTAAACACCTAGATAAGAAGCCAAAGCCAGAAAGGACCTCTCAAGGCATTTGCAGGGTTTACATTTCCTCTTTTATCTACTTCTAAGTAATTAATACATATTTTATATATACATATGCACAAAAGTCATATTTCTCTTGGTATTATTTGGAGATGCATTTTAACTAAGTCACCAAAAGACACATCAGTGTGGGTCAATAAAAGTAATCACTGACCTTTAAGCAAGGCACTGCTGAAACAAGGATATAAAATCTATAGAAGCTTCCTTTCATGCTTTCTTCCATGAATTTACAGCCCTGGCTGAAACAACCACGATTTCTTACAATTAGAACATTCAGTATGAAAGTTTATTTGATATTAAATCTCCTATCAACAGTTCCAGATGCATTACAGTCCAGAAACAAATTTTTCTGAAGTAAGACTTTCTTGGTCTGAAACTGTTAACAATCAGTGGACTCTGCTTTTATTATTTACAATGCCTGGACACCTGCCATACAGCTTCTGTATTTTTTCACCATGTCACTGTATAAACTCACTTTAAACATTCATAACAACCACTCAAGAATCTCATTTTAGTTTTCGGAATCATCATCAATATTTGGGCTTTTCTTTAGTGACAAATAGGAAATGAATTAAAAATAAATTGTCCAACACTGGCTTCAAATCTCAGACTGGAAGTGCTGGTATCTCAGTATTATTCCTAAACTAACGTCTAACATAAAAAAGCTAATGGCATGATGAGCAGAATTAGCTGCAGACTCTAGAAAATCCAATGATTAAGGAGTTGACTGTGGAGACAAATTCTACCTACACTTGCACACAGAAGATATTGGCAGAGCTTCCTCAGGTTACGTTACTGTAACTCAAAGCAAGGTTAGTGCAGTGCTTCTTTCACTGCTAAGTACAGGTGAGGTTTTTATTTCCAGCTTCAACTTAGGCTCCCTGATCTAGTCAAAATCTGCCACAACAAAAAATTAAAACCAAGAGAAACCACTGGAAGGCCCTAAACACCTTAACAGTCAATATCTTGTCCCAGTTGGATGGGATAGGAGAGCACAGTTCCCAGGGCTACCGACTCTACAAGCAACAGTACGAAGAAACCATTTAGAAGACAACCCAGCACATACACTCTTCTATCTTGAAACATTTTGCCAGTAATTCTGATAGCAGTCAGCATTTTACTGAAGTCCACCAATCCCATCACAAACAAATATGAGAGCAAACAGCATAAGTATTTTTTTTCCTTTTCTTTTTTAAATCAGAAAAAGAAACAAATCATTACTCCTTAACAGAGACAACCTCCTCCTGGCTGGGGAGCAGCTGGTAACCAACAAGCCACCATTCCCAGAAGCATCCTGACCTCATCATCAAGCAAGAGCTTATTTTTGGGCTCCAAAAACCCAAGTATAACATCCCTTGTGTATGGAGAGAATTTTGTCAAAGGTACACACAAATAATTGGGAATGTATTTCAGAGCACACCGTGAAGGGGAATGCTTCTAGCACTCGGTTAGATGTGAGTCATCTGGCTGAACCCAGCCCTGCACGTGGGACACTCCCTGCAGGCACTTCTACACATTAGGCATTTCTCTCTCTTTTCTCAGGCATCACTGCCATAATAGTTTCCAAGCACTTATACAGTATCTTTGATAAACTAAGTTTTTAAAATTAAGCTTCTATATTGCTGCACATGGAGACTGTTCAACTGCTGCCTTCCTAGCCTTCTCCAGGAATGACACAGAATGAAGAATATTAACAGTGCTAATGGCATCAGGAAGAACAGTGTTTTTCCTTCAAATTAACTCGTCCACCCTAAACGCAAGCTTGTAATATTAATTAATGCAAAAGTATTCCAATCTGTGCCTATGCTTGAAAAAGCTTCTTTTATTTCTTTGTAATTTAACTTTCAAAAATTAAAGCCTCTTTTTTATGCTTCCTGTTTCCATACTTTAAAATTAGCATTTATCCTATGATGAAAGAACATTCTGAGAAAACAGACAAAACCAGGTAACAGCAGCCAATGGCAAAAGAGTCTGTAAATATACGGAACTCCTTTCTGGGAGCCAGAGAGGGGATGTGTGACTCTTCTAGCTTCTTTTCCCATCAGCAAATACTGTAAAACCTGCAGACAACCATCCCCTCAGTTCCCCCACACCCCCCATATATCTTCCCTCCCTCGCCAGTCTGGGTAAAGCACCAACTAACTCACCACCACCAGCATTACTGCGTCAGTTCAAGCACTGACGTCCATGCTGTGAAGGTAAAATATTCCAGCCTGGCTGACAAACTGTGAGGAGCCCATGCACAGTTTTTGTATTTCCTACTTCACTGTTCAGCACATTGTTGCTCTGATACTAGCACTGAAATCAGAACGTATGAAGAGAACAGAAAATGAGGAGAAGGAAGGGTAGTCTCCTCCTCATAACAGCTGCCAAGCTGTCCAGAAAAGTTCTCTCTGCTGCTACACCAAAGCTTTTACATCGTGATGGCCAAAGAGCTCCCTGGGACACTACAGAGATCACTGTTAGGATGATACATCTTAAGACAGCCACGAGAAAAGGCAGCAAGTGTTAACCAAGTTGAAAAACTAGGAATCCCAAGGGGAAAAATTTGACTGTGTAATTAAAGGCTGTATCCCAACATAAACACACAAAAGGATATGGCCTTGAAACTGTGCAAGCAATGACATTGTTTCCTTCTAATATTTAAACATTTGAATATGAAACCTTAGGCTTCAGAATGTTGTTTCAAAGCTATATATTTACATGGTGGTGATCATATAATAAAGGACATTTGCACATAAATTTCCACCAGATCTCTATATTGCTATTAAAGCTTTTTATTCCACTTTCAGAAATCTGCCTACTCTTCATGTAAATGACTCACAGCTGTGTATCTGTCACACAGTAGTAAATAATTCTAGAAAATATATGTGTGTATTTAAGTTTAGAGAAGCATTGTATAAAAACATTTTAGAGAAACATACAATTATTCTATATAATTAAAATCAGTTTTGAAAATAACTACCTATGTTCCAACAGAATTTGTGGTAGCTGTGTATCAGAAACCAAGTGGTCTTACAGCTGATATGTACCAAAATACTAATGTTTATTTAATTTGCCAAATCACAAGTAAGTAGCAGTGTTAGTCTCGAACAAGCAAGGAAAACACCATCCTTTAACCTTCACAGCACAACAGTAACATCTGATTTTTCCAAACAACTGCAGCTGTATGGACTCTGATCAAAGCCAGCAAGATTACACAGAGACTCAAAGATCTGCCCATACAGATCTGCCCATACAGATCACTTTAAAAAGAAGCAGAGTCTTCACGCCATTCTACAACTATTTCTTTGATGTGATAGATTCAATATGTTCATTGCCAATCTGTTGCAGAAGTTGCTCTTCCATTAAGGAATCCTGATGATACTGAGGATGAGATCAGAGGGATGAGGAGAAGCTTATGGTTCAGTCACCAACGCAGCATGAGATGGAAGGCTGCAGTGTGGGGGCAATGTGGCCTTCAGCTGCAGATGACTGCAAATATGCTCTGCAGATCAGAAAAGAGACCTTTCAAGAGTATTTAATTCATTTTGATTTTAAAGTCACATTGCTTTTCACAGTGGCCCTGCATGACTTTCATGACAGTGGTAAGATCGTGGTCCTTTGAAAAAACATACATTTAGCAATCTTTTCCAAAGGCCCACAGATCTCAATCACAATCTGTTTGTCTGTTTTGTCTACACAAAGCTTATATTAAACATGTTCTAGGAATCCTCTACAACATGTAGAATATGCATCCCTAACTGCATTCTAGCAGCACATTCCAACCAAACCAAAACACTTAATCAGGTCTTTTTCTCTCTTCTTTTCTGCACAGTAATCAACGTTTCTTTCCAAACAACTGACTACTGCCTCATTTCTGAACCTCTGTCCTGCAGCAAGAGAGTTCAGTCTTCATCACATTAGAGCAACTGACAAGAAAGCCTCCAATATAAACACTATACCAAAATGACTCCGACTATTTTATGTAAATCCAGAATTTATTCAGCACGGGGAAGAAAATGTGAAAGAAAAAAAATAAGCTGATAACTTGTAACAAAAAACTATGTTGGTAGGCTAACAGTATCTGAAAAGATACCAAAAGATATCTTAAAAGATAGTGTCTACAAAAATATCATGGGCACAGATCAGACTATCATATAATTCAAGAATCCCATCACATGGCCTTCTACACCAATTTAACTAAATGCATTTAAATCTACATTTTAGTTAAGCTGGAACTACAAGGTTGGAATACCTTAAAAGTTGTGTTCTACAGTCCTTTACAATGAAATCCAGCAGGAGCTATTGCCAGTTTTCCATTAAACCTCTGCATTGTTAAGAAGGATGAAAAGAACAAAGATAGCATTTCCTAAACATCTTTATTCCTTAAACATCTTTATCTAACCTTTGACAAGTGCATGTTTTAAAACAGCTATTATCCTAATTCTGATTTATGAGCCTGTGCATGAGAAATAAGGCTGCATCCTTCTGTAAGTACTTGACAAATAATTAATAAAATTAAAATCCATGCCCAAATTTTGTAACAGAATTATAAAATGTAAGTATCCGATGCCTATCAACGTGACCACCTTCAGTACTTTAACCAAAGTTAAGGTAATGAACACTATTTCACATGGAATTCTTGAAGGCACTTGAAGGCACAATGAAGTCAGCAAGATAACTTCTATGGAAGAGGACTGAGCACTTGTGCTCATGTAGATGAAAAACACAACGGGAACTGCGTATTTTGTGGGAGATGGTGCAACATTCTTTAACAGAATAATCCTGCCAACCAGTAACTCTAAGGCAATTTTCATTCATAATTGAAAATGGATGTTTTCCCCAGACTTAAGAGAAATCTCTGGTTTTAGTCTACTGGCTTGGATGAAACAGAAAATCTGCACTTGCTTCCAATCATTCCAATATTTGAAGAAAAGATTTAAACAGTCACCAATATGCTTCCACTTTGCACTTAGCATCATCATATTTTATACTTTTTATATAAAATCCTATATACTTATTGTCATGGGGTGTCCTTTGTGACACATCTTTTCATGTTTTTCTCCACATCAGGAGAGCTAAAATTTTAATCCATTTTTCACGTAATCGCATCACTGTGTGGAACCTGGACTGTAAGAAAGCACCAGTCTCTCGTGAGACTTGCAGTAACATCACAACCTGGCAACCATGCACCACAGATCCCATCTGCCTCCTCACTGAGTGCCTGAAAACATCATGCAGCTTGGGCTGTAAAATTTATTTCCCATAACATGCTCCAGAGAAATCCCGCTACAGCTAGAAGTCAGTCATTCGTGATGGCAGCGTTTCAGTGGGCAGATCTCTTTCAAAAATCTGCTGCTGGAAAATGCAATTTGTACTTGAGCTTTGTGTTGAAGAAGAGGGCTCCCTCGCTGTCCCTGAGTCAAGGCAGTCCAAGAGGTGTAATCCTTTCCAGCATCTCTGTCCTCCTCTGGCAAACTGGCTGCCCCCAAGCACCCAGTCTGGAGCCAGGCTGTGGGGATTAGATTGGCCTTTTTTGTTCATTTTGAATACTGAAGGTTGTACTGATACATGAAACTTAAAAATGAAGCATGAGTGGTAATTTCTTGGCAGGGAAGTGGGTTATGCAATCCCTACCTGTTCTTTCTTTGATGACTAGATACAAAGAGGTGAATTAGCAGCTTGTCACATTTGTACAGAAGGAATTCACAAGTTCGTAAAAACCCAACAAAACTTCCTGTTCTGCCTTTTCTCCTGTGAGTTCAGGGATCTTCAGTGTTATTTCTAACACTATTGAATAGACCCTCATAATCATGATGTATGTAGAATAAATAGCAATTCAATCACAGAACTAAATTTAGATTATTTTCTCTGAAATTCCCTATATATCAATAAATATTTGATTACTAGAGAGATAAGAGAAATACCTCGCTTCCATAGGCAAACTACTTTTGAGTGCACCTCAACCTTGCCTTCAAGTGTAACTGAAAGCTTATTTGAGCACTTAACCACATACTGGGGACATCTTCCATACTGAAATAAAACAGTCAGAGAAATGTTTTTAATAAAAAGGCTGAGAACAACCTTTCCATTATTCCCTTATATTAATCTTGGACCAACAGGACTTACTGCTTATCAAACCGAACAGCAGCTTTACCATAATGGCACACTTCCAGCTTCTGTAAAACACTGGATCAAAAAATACATATGCTGCAATGGAAAAAAATGAGCACTTTGGAGAGCCTCCTTAAAGACATCTGAAGTTCTTTTAAATTCAACAGGATCAATGGCTGCATATTTCATGTTTGTAACGTTCCCAGGCGCTAAAAATAGAGCCCAAAAAATTACATCAAAACACTGAAACGCCTATTTTTGTATGGGTAAGCAAGCAACCAACCCCCCTCATCTTTCAGAAAAGGCAGCTCTGATCCCATGCGCCCACATATTCCAAGTCTACGAGAGCGCTGGAGCCCAGGAACGCTGTTCACCAGTCGGCCGTGCTCCCCTCGCTCCCACAAAGCCAGGTCCCCCCCTTGCCAGCCATTTGCTCAGTGGGAAGGCTGAGCCAAGCCCAGGCAGTGTGGGATGTCTGGGCCTGTCCCAGCAGGTCCTTGCTGGGTGCACCCTGGAGGAACGGCGGGTGCCTGTTTACGGGCAGCGAGGCCGATGCTGCTCCTGCCCACTGCCAGCTCTGCACTCCCCTCTGGTGTGGGCAGGGACAACGAGCACTCGCGTCCTCTCAATAACGCTGCACATCTCTGAGGTTCAGGAATACTCTTCTCCTGTCAACCTTAGCAACAGGCAACGAAGAATGAACTGATCTAATGGACACGATTGCACAGAGTGTTGATTTCAAAATCATTTCCCTAAGCATGCAGTGAAATCTGAATTATAGCAAAATTTTAGTCAGCCAACCTGTTTCAAGTGTAAACCCAAGATCAATACAAACAGGGTGAGAACAAGTTATGACAAAACCTTTCATTGCACTTTTGGTTTATGTCCTAGTACTTCAGATCTCATGCCCTAAATCAGCTTAATATTGTAATCCTCAACTGTAATCCTCAAGCGTAGCAAGTATTTTAGTACTAAACCTTAACTTTTCCTGCTTGTTTTAATTCAAGAACATTTTTTATACTTCCAGTACAACTCAGTATAGTGTACATTCTCATATGCAAAAGGGCTTGCAATTTTAAATTTGAAAGCCTGTGTTACAGATCTGTGAGTTAAATCTGTCTGATATGTTAGAAACATTCACAATTACTAAAGACTGTGTTTGTCTGGCTAATGCCAATTCAAATAATGCCTGTGGTACTCCAAAAGGTATGCATCTGCTCCAGCTCTTTCTATCATGGTTTAGGAGAGGGTCTAACATGACAGTACATGTCCCATTTTCCCATTAATCCTCCCTCATTCTCTTCTATTTTCCCCAGTCATCATCTGTATATGGACATATAATTTCTAACTTTTACCAGATTCTTTTTCTAGGACTTCAAAAATATTTTAAAAGTCTTCTGTAACTATAAGATAACAATAATGGTTACATTTCTCTACCATGTGTCCATGCTGGGAGCAGAGGAGGGCAGCGGAGCAGCTGAACCTCTCCTGTCTCCTGCTGAGAGGCCTTAGCAATGGCTCCTTCCCTCTGTCCTGTCCTTGCTTAAATAGAGATTCAGCTGCATTCCAGGCAGGAAGAACCTCTTCCTCAAAGATACTTCACAGGTACGAGATGCAGCGATTTGGAGACATCCTCGAGCAGAGCGAAATAAAGGACAGAAAAGGCTGTGGAAACCTGACAAGGCCAACAGAGACGAGAGGAGGCAGCAGGGCCAGCAATGGGCAGGGCAGAAGCTGAAACAGTGAGAATGGCCCAGAGAGGAGAAAGGCTTTAACCTCAGGAGGACCCCAGCAAAATCAATAGGCTCCACTGACACACAGCTTCTGTTTCCAAGGCACCAGCTGGAGCGACCTTCTTCAAACAGAAAACTGCATCCTGTATGAGGGCACACAAGTGCACGTCACATATGCATAAATGACCTTTCTTTTTTCCTAAAGGAAAGAAAAAATTTCCAGAACTTGAATTATAAAACAAAAAGAAACTCAGATTGTGTTTCTGGCTCTGCTACTGAATAGCCTGATCTTAGGTAAGTTACTTTGCCTCTTTGTGCTTCATGTTAGCTAGTTATATAATGGGAAAAACAGTACCTTCCCTAACTTCAAAGGTTATTCTGATTACTTTATAATAACACGAAGATGAAAAAGGCAATAATGATAAATAGTAATCCTTAGTTTGCACTTATGCAAAATCCTTCTACAGATCTAAGTACTTGATTTCAGATGAAATACAGACATCGTTTGATGTTCGTTTCTCGCAGCACAAGTGCCAGCTCAGGCATCCCTTGCCTCCTACTCCCAGGTGCCTGTTCCAGCCCAGCGGTGCCCGACAGCTGTGCTGTACAACCGCGGTTATGCCGAGCAGGGAGCTGGGTACGGAAGCCAACGGGGAGACCATGGGAAGGGAGGAAGGACCATATCTAAGGCAACATCCCTGCCAAAATAAATATACATCAATCAAGTACAAAGGCTGGTATCAAAGCTATCAATTCGTGTTACAGCTGACTTCACTTGTATAACACGTTCTGTCTGCCCTACAGTAACAAACTTGTTTCAAACCAGGAATAAATATTTCAACACAAATCTGAATAGGTCAGAGGAGACATTTCATAATCCTATGAAAGTGACTTGCTAATGATGTTGGAATCTGCATGATTGCTAGATTAATTTCACAGATTGAATAAAACTTTTACATAGTGAGTGATACGGCTTCTGTAACTTTTCTACTTTATACATACATTTCACATAATGAAAAATTTTCTGAAATCAATCCCTGAACCTGTCACAGCCCTGAGCATCGGTTTCAGCTGTTTTAATGACACTGTACAATTAAACCGTAAGTCTGAGACTGATATGCTCATAAGACACTTATTTACACAGATACTGTAGAAATTAGAATGGAAAAAGCAACCTTTTAAAATATTGAATACAAAGAAGTCTTCTGTCAATCCAATTAACTCAAATCCTGACTGTACCATGAAATCCTGTTAAATGAAAGGCAAAAACCTCAAGTCTCATTAAACAAGTAGAAACCTTTTTTTTGCGAAATAAAAAAATAAAGTTAAACTTGAAACTGACTTCTTCCTGACAGGTGTTCCTGCTCTAACCCATCACAAAATACATGCAGCCATAGCCGAGGTTTTCAAGTGGTTCTGCTGTTTTCCAACTGGACACCATCAAAGCATTTCTACACTTCAGTGAAGGCACTTAATATACACTTGTTTGGTTGCTCAAAATTTAAGACATCCTCAACCAAGCTCCATCAAAGTGAAAATGCGTAACCAGGACAAAAAATGAGAATTTATGACTGACGATTAACTTTTTGCTTTCGGCCTGAACTATGGTTTGGTGGTTGGTTGTTTTCTGCGGTTTTTTTGCATGTTTTCCTTGCTTATTCCTTCTAACAACTGACAGGTAATCACACCAGTTATGCCTCTGAGCAGGTACTGTCCTATTACTGTTTTAGACGGGAGTTCTGTTTCCCAATCTATCCTTTCAAAAAGGAAATCCAAGTGTTCTCTGAGTTCCATGATGTTTACAAAATACACTTTCTATTTTTCTTCCTTAACTTCCCTTTGCTTAAAGGTTTCAAATCCAGGAGAGGTCTGTCAGGAGCCCAGTTCACTGAAATAATATAGCAAGTTGTCAAGTACTTGAGCACATTTCTACCAAACAATCAAAACATAGTTACATTACAGCTGGAAGATGACGGCATTTGCAAGAACATATTTGCTTCTCAGAGGAAAAAGCCTTGCTGTTAACAGCACCTACCTGGTAACTGTTTCATTTTATAACCACCTAGAAGCCTGCCTTCTAATCTCATTTCAAGGGCTCCATCATACCACAAGCCAGCATTGTGCCAACAGCACTTTTGGGAATAAGACACTGCTACTGACATAACCCATTACAATGATTACAAATACATTAAGGCAGTGAAGAAATTCATGTCATACTTCTGTCATCACTGTGGCCCTGGGTGTGCTAAGCTACTCATCAGGTTGTGCTTAAGCAGAAATTCTAAATTCCTAAAAAGTGGCAATTTTAATTCTTATACGGGTTGCTAGAAGAAACTCCGAATTTATCAGTTTATGTTCAAATATCAACTTATAAATTCACATGTAAAGTGTGCAGGCATAAAATGCACATATCTTTGATGAACATTTAGGTGACATATGACCTCAGCTAATTAAATACTTAGTGCTGTGCTCCCTCATATTATAGGAAACTTCTGTTCCACAGCAAGCACAGCATGATGACAGACAGACTCTTCCTAAATGTAGGACTGTGCTCACCTCCACTCCCTGCTCTGAGTAGCCTCCTACAGATTACACACTAGCTCAGTGTAGGATCAAGGTCAGCAGAGTTAGGAGAACCTGTTCAGACTGATATCTTTAGTACCTTATTTCACTTGGTTTATTCTGGAATATCTAGTGAAATTAAGGATTCACAATTTATGAGTCTTCCCCCATTAGCAATATTTAATTATTATTGTTTTCATAGCAGGTATCTAACACTCCAAGACTATTATGAAAATTTTCTCCCCACAGCAGAGCTTGATGTTTTCAGTTTTAATTAAAATAACGTAAAAAAAAATCCTCCATGAAAAAAAAATCCGACTCGAAACAAAAAACCCCCAAAATTCCCGAAAACATTTAACTGTATAAAACCAGGAAAACTAATGTTAGCATACCTGAGCTATACACTGAAATCTTAAATTAGTTTAAAACCTTTTCCTTTATGCATCCTCTCCCACTGTTATTACTCACTAACTATCCTCTTAGTGCTGGACAGAAGCTGTCTCCTATCTAAGCCTCCAAAGCTGAGCAAGGTCAGCCCACACCTCCCTTGGCTCTCCCCCTGCGCCTGTAGGAGCAGTGCTGGCAGGAGCTCTGAGGGCTGGGAACAGCATCCCTCCCGGAGTGCCTGGCACAGCACTCGGAGATGTGTAATGCTTTTGGTTTACAGTCTGTGTTTATTCCACCCCCACACATTTCTAGTTTGCTCCGAAGATGCTATGAATGGCTCCACAGCTGGGAGTGTCTAACACAGGGGGTGTGCAGGGCTCTGCTCCCCCAAACCCACGTGTGGTGGGGGGCACGGCCCACCTTCCCCTGCACAGGTAACAAGTGCACCATCCATCTGCTAACAGTGCTGATAAAGGCAGAGGAACTCAGATTACTCTTCAGAGTCATTAAAATACTTTTCAAACAACAGCTCGAGTATCTTCTGTATGTTCATCTATTACTGATTCCTGTGGCTTTACATGCTTTATTTTGCAGTAAGTTTTCACCAAGTGTTCTCTGCTTTCCCACAGCATTGTGGAGCAGCAGTGTCTGGACCTGCATTCAAAGGAAGAACATGGCTCTGTGTAATTCACTGTGGCTCAGACAGCATCATCCATTTTGCCTTACTCACTGCAATTTTATCCTCAGAGAATAGAAATGGAGGAAAACAGAACAGCAGTTAGAATATAACCAATTTGTATTTGCTGCAGTTTGGATGTCTACCTGTCACGAGTTCATGTTGGTGTGAATGTGGGTACTTTCTCCGTGCCTGTGGGTTATTTTGTCTGTTTTTTCTGCTGGGGGGTGGTTTTGGGTTTTGCTTCTTTTTGAAGTTTTTGTGTGTGTGTTGTTTCAGTTTTAGTTTTTTTAAACAGTAAAACCTCCCAGGTCAAAAGAATACACGTATAAAAATTGTGTTTGTGTTTTACAACATTTGTACTAATTCATTGGGGTTTAAAATTCTATTTGTGCATCCCACATTGCTACTTTTAGAGTGAGTTAATGCTTTAATAGGAGAAAGAGAACTATGACCAAGCAACAGTGATCTCAGTGGTTCCATACAGGTGGTCCAGTTGTCTAGAGCACATATTACTTGGGTATTCCTTCAGACAAACACATCCAGATTGACAGACAGGGCTCTGAACCATCACTCAAAGATAAATAGAAATATTTTTATTTGGCATAGAAAAAAAAATCACTTTCACTTCAACAGCTCCAACACACTTCTTTCCCAACACACAGTATTACAAAAGTGAGAAGTGTTTTTATACAGGAGGCAAGGATACCTTACACTCCTGCTCAAAGTATATATAGTTTTGAAGTCAATATGAATGTCTGAAAAGGGAATTTTTTGCTAGTCTCAGACTAGCAGTTTCTAAATGAGCCTCACGCCGCCAGTCTAAAGGAAGGCAAAAATCCAGGCCAAAGTCAAAAGCTGTCTAATATCACTCATAGAGATTTCACAAACTTTTAGGAGATAATTGGCCTAATGCCAAGAAACATATATGCAGTATTTTGTAGGCTCAACCTTTAAAACAAATGCACAAAACTGTAGTGCTTAAACACTGAATCCACCTCACTGAAACCTTCAAAGGAATTTAAAAGAGCTGGATCACAATCTCCTATCTCTCTGCAACTCGGTATTGATGTCTTAGAAAACGTCCTTCCTCAGACTTCTCAGAAAATATCAGATCTACCTTTCTACTCTAAAAGAAGAGAAAAAATGCTAAGGTTCCATAAAAAAAAAAAAAAAGAAAAGCTAAGGCAATAGAAAGTCTTCACGCTTCTCTCAGTATCTTTCCTTGCCCTTAGAGATTGAATTCTTAACTTCTCCCCTCTAGACACAGCTATACAGCTAATGTTTAGAAGTGTACTACACAAATAAACTGAAATAAGGTAAAACTCGGTAAGTCAGATTTTAAGACTAATTAATATATTGATTTCTTTCAAATTAATAAATGTGTTACAGAATAAACATCTTAGTATCCCCAAAATAAAACACTGATAAACAAACCAGACTTCTGAGAAAGAAATGTATAGACTATCTACATGAATCTGATGATGTTTGGTTTTTAGAAAGATCAACATCTATTCTGATATTGAAAACATGGAAGCTAAAAAACAACAATAAAAAACCCGCAGATTTCTAACAGCTGACATGAAAAAATCAGACTTCCTATCACAAAATTCAGTCCTAATGAGAACTGCAACAGGGAAAGTCTCTGTCACACAAAAACAGACACAACACTCAGTCTCCCAACTCCTATGCTTACGTATTAGTGTCCATAGCAACACCGCACCATTCATTTTATTTATTAAATACAAAACAGCAAAAATAATACTGGTGAATGGTATACATCAACAGCTATTTCAATACGTAAGGAAGGAACATTCCCAAACCTACCATGGAAGAACAACAAAACTGCAATGTGACTGGGAAGAGTAACACCACAAAATACCCAGATAAAATGAAAAGACACATAGAAATACTATACAGAAGTAGTTGTGGATTGAGGAACTCTACTCTTTATACTTCATATTAGTCTCCTTAAAACTTTTTCACAAATTCCCCTCACCCTAATCTGCCCTACTAGCAATAGTAAGCTTTCTTGGTTACACAACCAACACAAATGTAAATAGGTTTTTGGTATCGACTTGAATCCCTACTTTGCAAAGAAGTACAATTACATTCATGGGAATCTTCACCAAGATTTTAGTGAATATACTTTCATCATGTCTCCCATTTGGACAGCAACAATAGCAGTTATTCCATCCTGGAAGTGATAGCTTTGAAACACCTGCAGTTGGTGCATAATCAGGGGGTCTGACCAGGAGCACACTGACGTGATGCTTTCCTGTGTGTGTGGGTTCCCCTGGATCCTCTGCGAACTCCTTGTTTTTCAAGCACACGGGTTCTGTTACCCAGAAAGCCAAAAGGTCACCTCAGGCGACTCCAAAACAGCCCTGACAGCTCAATTCTTCAGAACTAATGGAGATGTGTATAGCCAGGATGACACAGACCCCAGCTACGAAACTTCACATTCAGCATTCAAGAGTTAGTCACAAGTTTACAATCCAAACAACTGAGGCACGCACCTGCATCTGCCATTCACTTGATTAATACAAAGAACATTAGCCTTCCTTTGTAAGGGAAACTAATTTAAAACCCTCATCCCCAGTATCCACCAACAAGCAGATACTTTGTCTAATACAATGGAGGGAAAGGACAAACTATAGCTTCTATCCAGTACAGCTCCTAACCCTTTTTACACTCCCAACAGAAGATGCTCCAACAGCACAGTTGTTGAAAGAAATCAAATCACATAAAGAACAGTCACTTAGTGCATACAGACAAAGATAAGCACAGACAGTCCCGAGTTCAGGCTCTGACTACAGAGCCTGCAAGCCAGATCCAACCAGGCATGGTGCTGCCCTGCAGCTTTTGCTCCCTGGCTTGGGGGGAATGTGACTCTCTCTGCTCACTGCCTGCTCTGCACCAGCCTCTGCAGGAGCCACCTGACAGCTAACCTACATAATTCTCGCTCTTTAAATGCTTTGTTTAAAAGTAATTCCTCAAGTGTCCTTAGAAACAACTTACCACACTGTTAAAAAACAAATGTTTTATTTACTTACAGCTCCTAGGATTGTGCCAGATTGAAGTATCATTAGCATTTTACCTCCAGAGAGCATCCTCTCTGAGGATGCACAATATGCTACATCATAAAGAAAGCAGCCAGGAATCAATGTTAAGTATCGTATTGGATTTTCTGGATCACAATGTTTTTCAGATAAACAAAAAAAAATTTATCAAAAATGCTCAATAAGGAACTGTGATTAATGACCAACTGTAAAGAGCCAAGATATTTTAATAGTCTGTCTGGACTTTCAGTCTCCTCTGAGGAGGCTGGGTCCCATTGTGCTGAGCTATAGATGCAACTCAGGTATCACTGCAAAGCAGTCGGGCTAATGGGCTGTTTTAAGGGTATGTCAAGTGCCAAAAACCTAAAGCTTTCTTTATAAATTGTATCTGTTCTAAAATCAAGGGGGTAAAATGCATTCAACAAAACCACGATACAGGATTAGATTTTTGTCAGCAAACTTAGCACACAGGACAGAAACAAGAGAGGCTTATGGAAAAAGTCTAATTAAGAAGCAAGAAAAATACATGAAAGGTTTTCCATGATCTAAACACCATTCTGCACAGATGAGCCTAATAGCACTGAACAGCAAATAACACTTAACAGCTCCAGTCCCACGTCTGCCTCTTACTATGTCAGTAGTCTGTGGACAAAGACTGCTACTGTACTGGCCATGAGGTGAGGATTTATTAGTAGTAGCTGGCAACACCTACCAGTGCTTTATAACCAAACTTTGCAGAGCTCTCGTTCCTTTTAACTCCATTCATTTCAGAATTGCTAAGGAAATCCAGAGTAGAGCCATGCTAAAAATCAAATACGAGGAATGCTCCTTGGGTAACATCACAGGACAAAGGGGGTTACGAGAAACAGTGTTCTCAGCAAGCCCAGCAGCTCCAGCCTGCCCAGGGAGATACAACTGCAGCATTTTGAAGCTAATGCCCTCTGTCAGGAGCTGCAGCCGGGGAGCAGCCTGTGCACAGCCATTTCTGCCACTTCAGCTCACCACAAGGAGCCTTGAGCATGACAAGACAGGGAAAGCAGGACGTCAACAAAGCCGGTGAGGAAATAAACGTTGTTTGGAAAAGCACAGGGACATAGACAAGTATAACATCCACAAAACATAAATAGCATTTTAATTTTGCTTGTCAATGACTTGAGCGTAAAGTATCTTGGCTAACTCACTCAGTATACTGTGCTGAGTTACCTAAACAAATTCACAAGTCTTTAAAGTGGTGTAGCTTCCACAGTGCTGTAGTTTTAACTCTCTCTGAAGTGTTAAAAGCTACAGCACCCAGTCTTGAAATTTTTGGGGAATAGATATTAGAAGCCTATTACTACTACTACACCATCAGAAAGCCTGTTGATCTATAGTTGTTGATAATGTCACCCAAATGTGCACTGATATGTCAATCTGCCTTCCAGAGAGCTCCTATCTACTTCTCAAATTATTTGTGTTGTTAAATAGCACTGTAGAGTTTGTTTAGAATAATGTTGATGTTGTATACATGTATTACACATTGCATATTGCAGCATCTAAATAAAGACATAAAAAGTACAGCATCCTTGTCCGTTCTCCATTTTGCCTTGAGATGGGGCAAAACAATTCCTTTCCGCTCCCTTTTTCATTTACAGTTCAGTTTTCCCCCAATGCATTGTTTGATGCAAAGAGTATTGTTGTTAGGAGTCTCATCTGCTTTTACCTTGGGTGTACAAGGCATTCACAATAAAGCCTCAATGTACACTGTCACAAAAGATATCTACTAACTATGACATTGAATTTATTATACCACAACATAAAAAAGTCTGACAATACTCAACGTTCCCCGTAAATGGAAAAAATATATTTACTATATTTGTATTACCCAAAGATATTTGCAGTTCTTTAAACTGTGCATAAAACATAAGCAACTAATTTCCAGTCAAGATGCAAATTAGCACCTCAAGAACTGCACATGATAAAAGAACTGTGAATCACCTATTTACAGACATCAGTTAGCTTAAAATGTACATTTTCACTATTACTGAAGGTGTCAAAAAACAGCGATTGCATTTCAAAAAATTTGTTTCCCTTCTTCATTTTAGACCTTAACTGTGAATAAAAGAGTTGCTGTGCAGTACTAGAAATACACAGGACACTTCGAAGATGACAGAGATGAAGATCAGACAGTTATATCAAATGAATAAGCCACAAGTTATCCTCACATCTACTTCAAGAATAGAGACCTCTGAAAGAAAGTACAAATATAGCTCTAGCTCTTCACAAACATACTATATTGCAACGTCAAGATAAAGACAAAAATGCCACCTTGCATTCAAAAAGCTTTTTTTTTTAGATGTCAGTAGATTTTAAAAAGAACTTTGCAAATTCCTTGTTCTCAGACCTATGGGTCATAACACAGTACTAATTCTTGCTGGCACAGCCCTGTGGTGACCTGGTACAGTTCTCCTAGTTCAACAAAGCAATAGGGAACATACTCATAAAAGGAAAAAAAAAGAAGAAAAAAAAATGGAGGGGGGTTGGAGCTTTTTTTTTTGTAAAAACAATATTTGAAATGTTTCTCCTTTTTCAAATAAACATGTTTGCTCTTCTAACACAGCTTTCAGCATTTTACGGGTTTGGTGCATAACAGAAATTTAAAAACATTTTCAAAATATTTCAATGCCAGAGCAAGTAAAACACTCCAATTTCATCTTCCTGATTAAATGCTTCTGTAAGAGAAAAAATTTACACGTACAGTTTTCTAAGGAGGCTTTGCCTTCACAGCTAATATTTCATATTCAGACTCCAATTTCACATCAAAGCTTTACTTTTAAATTCAGTAAAGATGCAAGTTTAATCTCGGGAGACTATGATGTCTCAGAAGTTAAAACAGTAAGTGCTGCTACCGACAATCTTTAAGAGATTTGGCTTTGATAGATTCATTTCTAACGGGAAACTGAAGTTACTCAACAAGCATTACCAGTTATCTTGGGAGATTTTTGGTACATTCCACTAATTCTATGGAAATTAAAGTTTTCACTTGAATTTCTAAAAAAATTGCTTTGATACTTTGCTTCCTGCAACAACTTTCACTTCTACTTTTTCTGCCCTCCGCTAATCCACAATACTATCACCTTTCCCTCAGCTGCAACCACACAAGACATAGCCTTAATTAGAATACGTTTCCAAAATGTTATCACTATGCACTTATAGCAATGTGCACCCTGTGTCACAGCCCTCTCCACAGTTAACTAATTTCCTGTAACCAAATAAACAGCAAAAAACAAACACTAAGCACCAAATTTCAGATGGAAAGGCAACTGAAGGTTCAAAACTTTGTCAACAGCTGGCTAAAATCCAAATATTTAATAATTATCCAGTATATTAAAAATTATTTTTAAAAAAACCCCTACTTTTTGTTTTCCCCCTCTCTTAGTTGCTCCACATACAATCTCTTTTAACAGAGACACATACTTAGAAATCTCCACACACATTCACATGTATCTCCTTTAGCAGTTCAGTATCTTCATTTTCTACAGTGCCCTAAAAAGTAACTTCCTTGAAGGCACAGTATCATTCTCTTGCATCAAATACTTAAATGTCTCAAAGTACACTTTTTTAAAGAGATATTAAGGCCCTTAATTACTGTCTTAATATTTCTTCCCCCCCTTATAACATAGTGAAGGTACATTAACGACATAAAATGCCTTATCTCTTCACTGACTTGACCAACTCCCTATCATTTCAAGGGTACAAGTTTTAAGCCTCGTGTAGATCAGTCCCAGCTCCATCTTTTAATGCCCAATATCTACCACCTTGCAGAGGTTTTTAATTTCCCCTTTACTATGTATCCAAATCACCTGAAAAAAAAAATTAGCGCACGCGAGGGAAAATGTGTTACAGAGTGTTTTCTTAGATTAAGCAGATCAGAACTGAAAGAGCAGCTTTAAACACCAGCTACAAAATTAGCTGATCAGATACTGCGACCCAGCTGAAGTAAATGCATTTCAATCATAAACTAATATCGGATGCTGCTCTCCGGAAAAAGCAGTTCAAGATAACAACTGAGAGTGAGCAGGGTTACAACTTTCCAAAATTAGCCTGACATGATCTAATTCAGCTCCAGAGGGAGTTAGATTGGGCCACGTGCCCACAGCAACATGAGTCCAACTGCTGCCTCACAAAAACAATAGTTAAATGAAAATTCTCTTATTACCACCATAATTAACCCGACCCAGTCACATATATTAGTAATTACTTTTTTTTTAATGGTAGCTTTCGTCCAAGTTTCCCCACAACTCTGTGTGCACTTAAAGATAGACTTCTACATACATATTTTATATACCTAGCAAGAAGGCTGGCAAGGAAAGGCAAGGATGTTCCACTGGAAAGATAAACCCACCTTTCAGTGTTCCAGAATAAAGAAATAACTTCCTTTGCTGTGTGAGGCAGTCTCTTTATATCCAAATCTCTGTGCTTTTACTGAATAAAAGCTTCCAAAAGCCTCTAAAAATTGCAGCCACCATTTGCTGTTGGTGAGAAGAATGCCCTACATAATTTTCAACAGTAAGTACCAGTAATGCTCGACTGTTGCTGCCAGGGATTTTTTCCATATATCATACAAAAATACATTCTTAACACTCAGTTGCTCTAACATTAATTTATTTGCAGAGCCAGGAATGCAGCCTTGAGGGAAAAAAAATAATTAGAAATTGTTTTGTTGCTTTCATCTTGATGTTATTTTAACGTGACTGTTTCATTACAGCAATATATCTATGACCAACGAGGGACATCATTAAGTCTTTAGCTACTTAAGTTCTATTTAACTGGCCATTATGAATGATTGAGGAACTAATGAATTTGTCTTCAAAACAGCCTCAGAATTTAGAAAGCATTTTGTAGACACAGGAGGCAGATATTTGGCAAGTCTCAAACTAAATATTTGACAAAGCCAAAGTAAACACGTCTCAAAACACTGACCCAGGAAGCCACAGTTGGCCCTCTTTAGGTAGGGTTAAGGGGTATATGAATATACTGGCTGAAGTTAAGACGGAAAATTTTTTGTCCATTTTTTGTGATTTAGCTAGGCAGAAGAAAGTATATTTTTCCCCAGAAGTGCAAGCTTAGCTTGAGGATAAGTGGTTGTTTCTGAACTTCTGCATTTCAGTAGCTCCAAACTCCACAACCAAATCTTGAGATTCAAAGTCACCACCCTGCTCCAACCACTGCTTCTCCCGGCATCAGGAAACAGCTACCTTAGTCTTTGCATTTTTAATACCTCCAGACTGTGGGTTCTAGACTATAACCCATCCTACAGCATTTGCAAAATTCTAGCTGGAGGGATTAGCAACCAACAACTACTCAAATCTGCCTGGATTATCTTGAAGATAGAAGGGAAAAATATTATGACTACTCAGATGTATGATAGTTTTAAATTACCAGCTGCACATTAAGAAGCAGTAAAGATTAAATTTAAGGCTTCCAGAACCTGTTTGTCCTTAATCTTATTTTTCATTTCTAATAAAACTTGTTACAAAACAGAATGGATAGCCTATATTTATTCCCTGATCAAATATGAACCAAAAAAACCCCCAAAAAACAAAAAAACCACGAAAAACAAAAAAAACATTCTACCAGATATGGTTGTGTGATAAATACATTTTGACATCCTAAAACCAACACTGACATTATCTTAAATATTACACTTAATTTCTATAACTGCTATATTTTATGACAATGCTAATTTGTTATATCTAACACATATTAAGGTCTTAACTTACTTTCATATCCTTGAATCATTTATAGTCCAGCTACATCTTTCAACACACCACTGTTAATTGTCATACAAAAACTGCATCCAAAAGGCTGTATAAAGTAATTGTTTTATTCCTTCATTATTCTTCTGGATGGATTTAGCTCAATAACCTAACTATTCTGCTGTTTCCACAGATCCTTCATACAGCCTTCAAGGAATCATTTTAAAAAGAACAGCTACAATTTTCCTTAATAATTAAACTTTAAATTGACTAAGGGCATCAGTAGTGTTTACAGGTTCCATTAGTTTTTAAACTATAGCTGAATTTACACTTGTTATTCCAAGAACTTTTTATGCTGTGTGATTTTACTGAAAATCAGAAGAAAAACATTTACAAATACTTAGGCTTCACACAATTAACTGTACACCAGTCACCTCTGTTTCGAAATTTCCAGGATCAAAGGAACAGTTCTAGGAGGCCACATACATTACTTTCTGTCATTCAAGAACTATTCAATGTGCACCACTTTTAATGCTTTATCAAAAATACAGATGAAATAGTGTTCTTACAGTTCACAGGCAATAGTGAAATAACCTTCTGCAGAAGATTTCCTATATGACTGTGACAGGTTCAATTTTATTATCTGAAAGGTGTGTAGCCTGTGCAGCTAAGCTTACTAATGCCCTTGGAGCACTCAAGTTCAATAGAAAGGCTGGAAGAGGGCCCAAGTAAGGTATCTAGTAGTTAACACAAAGCTTCCCAAAAATTCCATTAAAACTGAATTTTGCCAAAGAAAGAGTGCTGTTCTCCATGTTCAGATGGCAAAACTGAATCTTACAGCACCAAAATGGGTTCTGGAAGGAGTTGAGAGGGCTGAAAAAGGGACCATGGAGACTCCAGCACTTGGAATGGAGGTCAGTAATGTTGTAGGGGTCTGTGTGCCACAGCCTACCCATTCTTTCACCCTTCCAGCTTCCTAGAGCATCCTCTGCCTCCACAGTGCTACGAGTGTTCGGGATATAAACGGTCAGGAGCAGCCCCATCTCTGTGGGATGTGTGGTAAATGAGGCCATCGGTGCTACTGGAATGGCCCATCTCCATCTCTTTACAAATAAAACACCAGAGTGGCAAATGAGGCCATCTGTGCTACTGGAATGGCCCATCTCCATTTCTTAACCTTGTCAAAGCAGACAGACAACTGTGCTCACAGCAATCTACTTTGCTTATGCTTATGCCTAAAGCCACATTTGCCTATTATGAAAATGGAAGGTGACACAATAATACAAAACAGTTTGAGTCAGTAGAAATGTATGCTGCAGCACTCAATTACAGCTGGGTGAATTAAGGACTGTGTTAAATTTAATCCCCCCCTCACTTTCAAGTCAACATAAGATCTTTCACTATTAAAAATTCCATATAAAAATTATTTGAAGATCTTATCACTCAATAACTGAATTAATTCAGTCTGTAATTTCTACCCTTGAAGAAGCACAAGTCATTTTGTAGGAACCTGGTTTTGCTATTTTGGGGGGACAGAAAGGGACAGGGAATTATCTTTACACTTTTTGTTCCTCCTGTCTAATCTCCCTCCACAACACTAACTCCAGTCACATTTGGGGAGCACAATCCAATGACTACTACAAGAGTCAAGTAAGAGTCTGTTCTGCATTGTGCAGTGCTGAGCTGATTCTAAATGGTGACTATTTACTGGTTCTACAAATAGCCTTATCGACCAAAAGGCACCATGTCTTATCAACTTTCTTTACCCATTTATATTGTATGCACTTTCCCAGTAAAGGCTGTTTATTTTTTAGTATGCCAAGCCCTCGTTTTGATCACACTTGTTTACAAATACTCCACCCTACAGCCATTTTTGAAAGCATCAGTAATTAAAGCATCGGGATCTTCACGCTAAAGTTAATTCAAATACTATCATTCCTAAACACAAACTATTCCTTTTGCATTCTACAGCTCTAAATGCTACCCAATTAAAGACATCTTCATTTACAAAACACTTTCCATTGATAAAGAACTCTCAACACACGGAGCAGTTGTGTCTCCCTTTACATACCTAACTGTATTTAATTTCTCTTTCACAATTCTTATTTAGAAAAGGCTATCCAAATGTTTACGTTAGGCCACTAACTCAGCCTCTTTACAGGTTCTTAACTCTTGGAACACAGCACAACAGTGTGCCTGCTAGTTATGATCGTGCTTCTGTCACAGAAGGTAAGCATTTGATCCCTTGATTTAGATCCATGTGTTATGTTGATTTTATAACAGAAAATTACGTTGCTCAAACCAGTATTTCTGAATATTATATCAAAGTTAACGCCTACCAGAGATATGCAAAAGAAAGAAGTCAGATTTCAAAGCACTGTAAGACTGTTGGAGAGAATCTCTACAGTCTGATATAAGACCGGTTCTACCACTCCAAGCTACCTGTGCACCATGACTGAACAGACAGGCCAGACCATCCAAAGGTGAATGAACCTACTGGCCTGTTTTTAACAGAAGTCATGAATCCTGAATATCCCCACAGGCTTATGAGCTTGGGCATCCAACTATCAAAACACCCAAGATCACAGACCATTTTGGAAAACGTAATCTGCATTCAGCAGTCGCCTATAGAAACAATCCTGCTGTAAATATTTAGCTCAGTCTTTGTGGAGCACTGTGGAATATATGTGTGATAAACTTTGTAAGTGAAAGCTCTGTTCTGCTTGCCGTCTCCGTGGCACATAAATAGAAAAGTCACAGGTTTCACATTTAACAGTACCATGAAAGAAGCATCTTTCTCTAAGACATTTAAACCACAAAATAGCATAGAGGGAAACATTTGACTTACTGTAAGGTGTTGTATCAGTAGGATCAGGAGGTGGAAAATTTTCTGTGAAGTTGACATTACACAAGTCCGTACTACAGCAGCAGAAGCGGTATGTTCCATTCTGAATCAAGGAAGGGGTGGTTGTAACTATACACTCCTCAAAGTGACACTCCTGTGGGTCTCCTATATGAGACCAGCAACCTGTAAAAAGAGGCAAATTAAAGAACCTTTTTTAAAGGAAGTATAAAATTTGTTCTATCAAATAGATAAACACACCTATAGAAATCCATACATTACCTAATTAAACATTACCAAGTGGGGTGAAAACAGTTATCATAATCTGCTTATCTGACTTTACTACTACCTTTTAAATCAAAACCTGAAGAATTTCTTTTAGAACTTCCCACAGTCAAGGAGAGGAAACATGGGCAGCAATGAAGGCCAACATCAGAGGTGTCCAGCTGTCACCTTAATATGATAAAACTTGAATTCCTAAGCCTTCAAAGCACAAGCATGCCATTCCCCATTTCTCTGGTACCACAGAGCATATCACCACCCTTTGGTCTAGAGTCTAAATGAATTGTGACCTAGTCCCCTCCCTAGGTCACAAGACTATGTAGTTTGGTGCTTCTTGCACAATTTTCAAGATTCTGTCCTTCCTCACTGTCAACATCACTGGGCTTTTCTACAGTTATTTCTTGGTTAATACCAGGCCCTTTCTCCCTGCAGCAACTGTTCCTTCCCAAGTATGGTCAATGGCAGTTAAATGTCATTTATGCACAGATGTCTGGAAGGCAGAGAGGCAGCAGGGGGGCAGAGGTGAGCAGTCAGTCTGCCTCCTTCAGCACTTTGCCAGATCAAACATGAAACAACATGGAGTACAACTGCACAGCTGTTTGTAAATACCAGCTTTCATTCAGCTTTATACTAAATTAACTTGCATCCAAGTAACAAAGAGCAGAGTCCCTGAGAATGGTAATCAAAACGTCTCCAGCAACTGCAAGGCTCTTGAACCCTCCTACCATCACTGCCCCCACAGAACAGCAGTGAATTGCGCTACTGATCTGGGACAGTTTTGTGGCACAGCTGGAGTTTCCTTTGTAAACAAACATCCAACCAATATGAGTATACATTTTTTTTACTTAATGAGACACTTATTGTTAAATTTATCATTACATCAATACGCATACTGAAATTCAAGAAAGCCATCTTGACATCACAAGCCTCTGGACATCCTAAGTAACAAGAAATTTGAGTGCTTTTTCCTTCAACTGTGCCTTGATGTCTTTGGTTTCTTTTAGAAGTCATTTATTTCAAAAGAACTTTCTGTTCATATTTAAAATTGCTAAATGGGAAATTTATAAGTATGCATTTGTACAATGTGCAAGAAGTCTAGTTTTGCAGCTGTGCATCTTTGTATCTGCTGGCTAGATCACAAAATGTGAAATAAGTAGCAAAACTACTGCTCTTAAACTGAACTGTTCCATACCTTGTTTTACAAGATGTATGTCTCCTTCTCGTGTTTTTTCCCAAAGTCCATAGCAGGTACTACCTTTCATGCACAAAATTGTGCCATTCTCCTGGGAGATTCGGCTCTCACTGATTCCATGGTCCTGCTGATATGGGTCCTTAAATGCACACAGCCGCTCCTCACTCTGGGTGGCTTCAGACAAAGAAAGAAAAATAATTTTCGTCAGTGATTCTATGCATAAAATATTAAGGAGGATTAAGGTCTTCTGGAAAGACACACTGAAAATCATCCTGAATTATATGTATCCATTCCTTAAACTCTACTCTCACAGACAGAAATAAAAATGAGGTTTATCCCAAAGTTACTTTCATACAGATGACAAAAAAAACCTCGACAGATGTCACAAGATGAATGTGCAAATGTCTGAAGTTCATAGGTGCTGAATAAAAACTTCATTGCACAGTTTGCCATCATCTGCATCGCTTGTCCTCAAGCATAAATTACAGAGCTATTTGCTGGTTTCTCCAACAACTGCAGGTGTTACCTAATTGTTTACAGATCCTAAACCAAGATGATCTTTTTCAGACTGCACTACCCAGCCCAGTGCCTACTGAATTCAGAGGGGTTTTTCCACTCTCTGGCTATTGACCTAGCTCTTCTTTTCCACATGACCCAGCCACTGCACTGACATTTACTGCTTTTCCTCAGGAGCTGATCAGTTTGGGCTCTTTCACACAACTTCATTAATGACCAACAACCAAACTAGCAGAGTAAAGCCCCTACAACTGACCAGCAGGTCTGGGAAACACTGCCAGTAAACAGGAGCAACACTGCATGTGAAGTCTTCCTGTGGAATGTCCAGCAGCAACATCATAAAAGATACAAAGAGAGCACAAAAATAAATATCCCCCCTCCCACCTGAAACATTCTGGGGGGTTTTTTTCATTAAAACAAAACTAAAACCGCCCACAAAAAGTATCCTGATTTTTATTTCATCAATAAATTTCAAAAATGTAGTATCTTAACAACTCATATGTTTGAACTGCCTCTGTCATCTTTTCTTTAGGAAGAATAAACACATTTAAAAAATAAATTCTTCAAAAAGGCAAGAAGTTCAAGATAAATAAATCCTACATTTGTAGTGAGTACATTTAGAATATTTTCATTCTTCCCTTAGTCATTTTATAAAATGCATGGAAAGCCAGGTGTGTAAATACAAGGCACTTAAGTATTATTCAGAAGTACAGCTCAGCAAACAGCCAATCACAGTAAGAATTTGTACTAGGTTATTTCAACAACTAGATTTCATCCAGTTCTTTAACTCCCATGACAGCATTGGTAGCAAAAAGATGCAAGGTGAAGTAGATTGGTCTTTTGGGAAAACTGATTTTGAACTTAAAATAAAATTACACTATATGTGATTTTAAGTTATGAAAGGTACTGTATAAAATAGTTCCTCACAGAGGATTTATTTATTTTATTATTCTACAGCACTGGCCCCAAAGAAGCCATTTTGCAGCAAGGCAGACTTCCTGCAGAAACACTTCCAGTGCATCCCCAGTGCGGATGATTGGGTAATAAAAAGAAAAGCCAAGAGACTCAGATGCATGTGTCTCGCTTCCAAGGCCTTTGCTATTCATTAAGGAGTCAAAATTCATAATTCTTTTACGCTGAGGCAACCATAAAATGCTGCACCACCAAGAAGAGCATTCAGTCAGTGTCTCCCAGTTTATTCTGTGGCTGCAGTAACTAAAATAGCACAACTTAGCTTATTTTTCTAGTGGTCTGGTAGGGCGTGTATGAGCAGTTGAGCTGCACGTCGGCTCAGTGGCGGTAAAACTCTCAGCTGAAGAGACAAGAACTTCTTCAGCCAGTGTAATTCAATCACTTGCAGCTCCACGTACCCCAAGAACCTGGCTGGCAGTCTGTGCTACTCACCCACCTCTGCACATGGGTCAGTGCACTATTAACAGTTTACATTTAGAACTTTAGAGCTTTGCAGTGATAAATACATTTACTATGAAGCAGTACTTGATAGTCAGAAACTCGGTTGCCTAAATTTCGTATCCAATTTTTTTTTAAATCTAAATGGGTAGAGCTAGTCAAGTTACTGAGTACAAAAAGGTCACACATTAACAGCCAGCATATGCTGCCTCCAGCAGTACTTGCCAGTTGCACGTAGTAGTTTTATTCTCAGGAACAGCTGAGTATGCCAGGCGTGAAGCATCTGTCCTGCATTCTCTGCTCCATGACATGGGACTGGCCAAGAAACAACGTATGAAAGGACAGTACTCCACTGCCGTAAGGGAACTGGAGCTGACTAACTTTTTGAAAATCAAAAGAAGAAAAAACTATCAGAATTAAAATTTTCAAGACTAAAAATGGGATAGAATTACACAGCCTTGTGAAATAGGGCCCATCTGCTCCAAGGGACACTAGGAAGGTTTTAAAATCCATTGTGAATGACTGCTGAGTGGGGCTAAGGCCATCCAAGATGCTGGTTGTTTACAAAATGCTCAAATTGCTGCAACATAAGCCCTTTCATAATTTGACTTTACTGTGAAAAACAAACTTAACAGAATTTATGAAACAGACACACGAATCTGGTTTCCTTATTAAAAAAAAAAGTAATTCCAGGAAAGTCCACTTTCATAATACCTACCTCAATAGGTTTTAAAAAAAAAAAAAAATTTAACCTCTCGATTAATGGAAGGGGAAAAAAACCCCCAAAACATTTAGGTTTTGCTTTATGCTCAGAAATACAGTTGCATGTGTCATGTCTGTTTTCCAGAGTCTGAGACAGCTTTAATTGCTAGCTATTCTGGTCTCTTCATCTTTCTATAAATCTCTTAGCATCAAGGTTATGCAGAAGATACTTGAAAAAAGAGAAGCTGTTAACCGTCATGCTAGATGCTGTCCAACTACACACTACAGAAAATATGAGCTGCTATCAAAGTCTTTTCTGATTTAAAAGATTTACCTTGCCCTACAAGAATACCTGCAGAGGGGAGGAAGGGGCAAGCATGGCAAAATACAGTTCACGCCGCTAGCAACCTGTCTATCAGTTTTCCAGCAAAGTCATAAAAATACAAGTTAACTTGACACATTTTACTGTCAGATGATCTCAGTGGGAAACTTTTCCAACAAAAAATAAAGGTTACTCATCCAACAACTAGAGTTTTCATGCTGATCACTGCACATTCCTGCTTCGATTATAACTTAGAGTAGAACAGCCCCTGTGGGAGCAGTACCCACTGCAATACTCTGCTGACCCCTGCCCCTTCCCTGATGGCATGGAACATCTGGAGAACAGGGGACACGGAACAAAAGCTACTTTATTTTTCTCTATGGCCTCTGTAGGTTCATTGTTGAAGTTGTAATGCCGAAGAAAATCGGGTAGGGTGTTCAGATGTACAGAAACCATCTTGAAGAACAACAGAATAGATGAGCTGCTTCAGTTTCTTTGCGTGATTTTGGAACATTCCTGCTCTGGGAATCTGGCAGTAAGGTTTTCTTCTTCCAGGCAGTGGAACCTAGTCAGATCTAAAAAAATTTTAGTATTGGAATATTTCTAGGTCAGGTCTTGAAAGCCACCTCTAGCCTAGAGGAGTACGCCTTAAACTTTGCCCAAAAGAAGTAATACAAAATACTACTACAAAAACAACACAAAAGTGCTGGAGTGCCTGCTTCAAAGTTTACCAAGTCTAACAGAAATCTTACTCTTCCGGGTAAAATATTGTGGCTTATTTGGATTTATGCATGTTCCCCATGGATTACCTTTTATGTCAGTTCTCAGTCATCACGGGAGCCAACAAGTATGCAGGCTGCTCTCTGAGCTCAAACACATCTACCTGTCCCTTGGGAGTTGTGCATCTGCAACCTTTGAGGGCAGCCACTAACACTCTCTGTAGCAGCTTAGCTGGAAACAGTTCCAAAGCTACTGCTTCCAAAACTCAATGCTTGGAGATATTGAAAAGCCATCTGGGTATGGTCTGGGGCAGATGGCTCTAGGTGATCCTAGACTGGACAAGATGACCTCCAGAGATTCCTCCCAACCTCAACCATTCTGCAAGGCTTGCAGGTCTCCAGGTACTCAGTGTGCAGCAACTGGTCAAAAATTATTCTTCAGCTGGGCTACCTGCCACTTTTTGCCTCCAAGGCAGGCAAAATGGTAGGGTAAGACTAGAACTACTGGATTCTCTAGTTTGTCTTCAGTTCAAATAGATACAAACCCAAGGAAATACCTTAATGTTAAGATCTTCATTAAACAACAAGAGCAATTAAAATAAACAACTTATCCTATAAAGACTGAGGCTCCTGCTCCATTTGATACCTCCAGTTCACTTGTAACCTGTCAGAAAAACAAAGGGCAAAGCCCCAGCAGACTCATGTGCTCACCAGGCACAAAGGCCCCACGACCAGCTCACTGTGCAGAGCTCATTTCCTTACACATTCCACAGACCCAAGATGTACCAGCAGTGTATCCTCAAATCAGCAAATGCAGAAGCCATTTACAGATGAAGCTATAAACTGTATCTGCCCAGACATGAAATGTCCCAGCACACAAACAAAACCAAGACCTAGCACCAATAAATAAGTGGTGGCACAGGTTTCACAGGACATCTGCTGCATGGCTGAAGTCGCCTTTCAGAGCCCTGAATTTACCTTTATAAGGCAGATTTCATAGTAAACTATATTTATTCATCACAGAGAACTCATTATACAGTCAGGTCTTTTCTAATTCACCTTTAATGAAAGACCATGAGAGAGATGTTGAAACAAACAAACGGCAACTGAATCCCTACATGACATACGCCACTGGAAAATCTGCTGCTACAGACAACTTCTAGCTTCTAGCTCTACAACAGCTTCTAGCTCTGTTGCTAGAAGCAACAGAGAGGCTGACACTGAAAAGGACAAAAGTAAAATCCAAATAAGAAATCATGAAGGATTTATAACGAAACGCCAATTTTCCATTCCTCTTGAACCTGGGTACCAGACGAACTATGTCAAAATAATTCATTAAAAACTGTAAAATGAACTCAAGCTTCTGTTCTCTCATCCAGCAGAGGCTTCCAACAAAGACAAAAAGGGAAGGCACCATTCCCAGAAGTTGTACCAAGGGAAAAACTAGTGACAGCATAGCAAGCTCATCAATTCCCTATCATAAACCAGAGGGGGAAAAAAAAAAAGAGTTCTGTTGCTCTCCAGCCCATTTTACACCTCTGTTTATACAAAACCACACTTTTCTATCCAGTTTCAAAACCATTCTTAAAACATGAGTGGCATCAGAATTGAATATAGGTGCTTCTTCAAGCAGTCATCTAAGGAACAGTAAATGTTCTCAGCTTTCCTGCTTGGCTGCCATTACTGGCGAGTCTGATCTCCGCACACTTAACTTGAAGAAGATTGTGAAAATTTATTGTCTTATTCCAAAAGGAGAATGGGGAAATGACTCCATTAAATTACTTTCCTGAAATTATAAAGGAACTGGGAATTCTCTGTAGTTTCTCAAGTCCATTCTGGGGCTCAGTCTTACTGCCACAACACTCCGGGGGCATGGAGCTCATCCCCATGTGACTATCATCCAGTCTCAAGGAAAAGGACCAGGGCTTCAGGAGTTTCCTTCTTGGCATATGCCTCAGGTTTTTATACGATTTACAGTCTTAGCACTAACCAGTTCTACCATCAACAATAACAAAAAATATCTGAACATTATCACAGGAGAAATACTATATAGATGTTTTCAGTATTTTCTCCCTGTAACCACATTGCTGTTTCCAACTGCTCAGAAACAGAGAACTGATTCACACTGATATGTGAATTCTGAATGTCTGTTCACTACAAAAACACCCTGTGTTTACTATTTGAATATTTGCCTTTTTCCCCCGCTAAGATATTTCTGAACAGCAAAGATCAAAAGAAAATTACAAGTGTAACTACTCTCTGTGTCAGAAATCTTTTGTGAGATTAATATACAATTCATCCATACTAGGATGAGTTTAAACAAATGAATATGCTGTTCTTGCTTTTAATACATTAATTCTTTCGCGATCACTTTGTGTTCTAGGAAAACATAATTACTGAAAACAATGAAACAGAAATACCAAAAGTTACAGGAATCCAACTGCAAATCCTTAGAACATGAGTCATGCTTTCATTAATAGCATCGGAAGTCAGTTCCATTAGTACTTAGTTGACGCCTCCTGACCTCGCATCTATTCGATGCAGTACACAGAATTCGCATCAAGCGCAAAGGGAGGGGGAAAGGAAGGAAAAAAGGACTCAAATGTTACTCAAATGCTACTCCATGGTCTACTTGTTTGGATTAAAGATAAATAAATAAATAAAACATTTGCCACTTTGTGATTAACGCCAGGCAAAACATTTTGTGATGCAACAGTCACAAATAAGAGTCTGAGATAACAGTCAGAAGACGAACTTGCACGCAAGGTACAAGAACAGGCTTGTGAGCATCACAGACCACACACACGGGTATCGTGGTGGTAATTACACCCAACTGCCTTCATGACCATATAGGTGAAGACTTGGGAAAAAAAAAAAAAAGAAAGAGAAGAAGTTTTCCAAGCATTTGTTTGCCTCCAGTGGGATTTCTTTAAATATAGGCCACCATACATTCAACCGGGAACCTCAGTAGGCTGCAACAGATTTGTTTATAAAGACTGAGGTTTTTTTCTGTAACTTGTCCTTTCAATTAGTCAGATTTTCATCAGAACAGCCATAGACACAAAACCTGTTTTATTTTGGCCCTGTCAGCTTTCTATGGAGTTCTTTTATTTACACAATACGGGGAAACATCATTGCCCTCGAGGCAGGGTTATGAGATAGCATGTGTCTTCATAATGCAAACTATTAAAGGGAAGGTGATTAAAGTATTGTACATCAGGAGGCTCCTTTGAGTATTTCTTTTCAACTACTGATAGCTAAATTCTGGTGTGATGTACAGAGAAACAGAATCTTGAAGAAATCATCACTTAGCAAGCACTCTACTGCTGCTTTTTTCATCTTTTTCTCCTTAGAGGTTTTAATAACAAATATTTCTAAATGTGTATCCACTTACATTAAAATGTATCACAAGCGGATGTCTTTTGAAGGAAGCCATGCTTCACCAGACAGACCACCCCTAATACTAACTTAGAGTGGGAGGAAACTAAACTAAACTAAACTACTGGTAATCTGCCGAGTATTTACGCTTCCAGTACTCTGCTTTGTAGCATGTCTGACCAACTGCCCAGCAGGGATCTGTGCTGACTGGTCAGGAAATGACATATATTGTCTGCCTAGGATTAGGCATAAGGGCATGAAGGTCTAAACCAACCCAAAATGGCCTGCAGACTTTCTGAGTAAGAGGTCAGGAGCAGCACAGTGCAACCCATAGCCAGGGAATGTCTGGTTGGGCACAGCCTATTGCTTTACAGCAAACTGCCATGTCAAAAGTCCTCCAGGTGGGCTCTGAAAAGCAACCACTAGATCAATATTTTAAAGACATGAAGATGAAATAATGGAAGCTTGCACAAAAGAATACAGTAGAACTTCAAGGAGGGAGGCAGGAAAGTAAAGAAAAATGATTCAGAAATTTGCATCTCCAGTCATACTTTCGTCTCCTCCTAAGAAAAGGAGAGTAAATAAAAACATCACAATCATTATTTTACAGGACATATTATGTACCTCAAGATTTACTGCAAAATATATTTTGACAATGAAGCCCTTACAGTTTATACTCAGTGTTAAAATCTGGAATGATCTGTTCACAGTACTGCATGTCCTTAGCCTTCGTTGATGACAATTATTTTGGTTTTGTCTGCTTTTGCTGTGTAACATCACAGTTTCAAATGCTGGCAATTACACAGAGCCAAGGCTTTGATTGAGAACTGGTGCCAAAACTAAAATAAATGCTAGTACTGATACCCATTTTGAAGTGATTGACTGCACATGCAGATGACAAAATCACTTATGTTCATTACAAGGTCCTTTGCCCTCAAAACAGCATGAGACTAGAAAATTTAAGTGTCTTTTTTCTGTACATGGATATACTTTCATCTTTCCTTCTCCTCAGTCTAGCCTTCAAGGAAGCAAGTCTGAAATCTGTTTTCTTTCCTTGCTCCCTTTCTAACACTGTATTGTCTGCTGATAAATGCTACAAGCAGCAACGGAGACGCCAGCCTTTTCCTGTTGCATATTCTTCAACAGGGCTTGGGTACATTGGTGTTCCAGCCTCCTTCTGAAGAACCAGTGGTCTATTAGCACTAAATTAACACAACAGAACCAGACCATGTGGCAGCTGTGTTGTGGCTCTCACGCTGTGCACCAAGTTTGCACTTTGCTTCCCACCCAGGCACTGCTGTCTTGCACCACCGTGGTACATAGTCCATGGCCTCCTCTTAGCCCCATCTGGGACCAGCTGACCCTTCTGGCACAGACCCACTGCCCCCTGGCCACCAACACGTGCCCCCCTTGCAGCCCACTAGTATTATATGCCTTTGCCCAGATGCACTCACCGTACCAGGAATTTCATTAACTGGAATTGATGTGAAGAGAGAGGTATGGAGAGGCCAAAAAGTAAATCGCCAACTCAAACTCTTTACTGAAGGCCTGTTCTCCTTTTCTCCAAATCTACTCTCAAAGGAAGTGTTACCTTAGAAGAACTGAGCTTAAGCAAGAGGAGTCACACAGGAGAGAACCAGGATGGCAGAGATTTATTGCTAGCAGTTGAGAAATTACGTAGTTCCCAAATGCTGCCAGATGTTATGAAAAAATACCTGAGCTTACTGCCCATAAACTGTCACTGCTTTATTTCTACAACCTTCTAAGTGTTTCTGAGGATCACTCGACCACCTCGCTGTGCAAACCTCACCCAAACCAGACATTACCACAGATTCAAAATTCCATCCATTTAGCAAAAGCTCAAGGCATACTGGCAAGAAAGATAGCAACACCTGTGGTTTGGGTCAAAACTCAAGAATTTCAAGCAAATTTGAACAAACCAAGTTAATACTGTTACTGTATCAGTATCAAGAGGCTGAGGCATTCTTCAGCTAATATGGGAAGAGATTTGAGCTGAATCTATAATGAGGATATACCTCGTTGGCTCAACCAGGGTCAGAGAAGGACAAACTGCAGAATTAAAACCAAGTGTCCTGAAGTCTCTACTACAGCCGTAACAAGGTGACCTTTGACTACCTTCACTTAGGCCACTAATCAGAGCTTCCCCCACCTTATAAGATCTCCCCCACAATGTATATACATCTAAACAAGAATCTACCTCTCTCAATGATTCAGCATTTTCCTTAACACCGTTTTACAGTTGTGTTCAGCTGGTATGCAGGACATTTGTTTTTATTGTGTAAGTCTGTCTAGTCCAGCAGGCTTCTTCCTTCCATCTTTATCCCCTCTAATAAATTCCCATTGATTTTTAACTAGACAGAATTAAAACAAAATGCACGAAACAAACAGGTAGTGGAAAAGGTTATCAATCTGTCCAATATGAAATTCCTAAATATATCACCTGCTAGCTGTGAAAAAAACTCTTTTGGTATGTTACAAAACAGTAACAGTACCTTAGTTCAGGGATCACACAGGACTGACAGCATTTTACCACACAACTTTTCTATTAAGAAACAGCTAAAGGCTTTACAGCAAAAGACTACAGCAGGTTTTTTAATGTAAAAATAGTAAAATGTCATGGCATTTTAGCATTCACTTTCTTAAGCTCTGAAATACTCATCTTTCTTACCAGACTTCAACTTACAGCCAATCCCAAAACCTTTACATTTCATATTACAGCAAAATCCAGTCAGTGTGTCCAATGTGGAAATGCAATGGTCCACGCACATTACAAAAGTCTTCTGAAAAACCTGTCAAGCTCAAATACTGGAAAGTAGAAGCAAATTAGCAAAAAACATGATTTAACCATTAAATACCATGCAAGTGTCAAATCATGGAATATGTTCAACACTCACTTAAGGGAGAATCTAATCTAAACACGTTAGTGGAGTACAAAGCACAAAAACATTTACTCTCAACTCTGAATGCTTTTTTTTTTTGGAAATAATCTAAGAGCTCCCACAAAATTAATGAAGTAGAAGAAGAAGATTTTCTGTGAGGCATCACATGGCAGAAAGCACCTCGTGGCTTCCAATCACACTGACTGGTTTGCACTGTCTTCTTGTCTCAAGATGAAACGATTCCTTATTTTACCCCATGAGCAAACAGGAATTCCAGTCTTTACACATAATTGAATCAGCTCAGAGAAGCTACTCTCAGACTCATGATGTAGAGCAAAAGAAAATTTTTCAACAAAAAGTATTTTGTAAGCCAGCTCTAATGTATGCCTGCCACTTTATTTAAGTATTAGTCCAACTCACGCTAAAGGTTATTAAGGCCCAGATTTCTGGAAAAGCACAGGGAAGGATGTAGTTGGCTTTCACTGGCTCAATGGGATTTCAGACATCTAACTTCTCTAGGTCTCCTGGAAAAATCCCAGTCTACATTTAATCTGAAAACATGAATAAGTATATTACAGGATTTAAACAAGCCTAGCATTTTTCAAATTATTTTTTTATATATCTTTCAATTCTTAAATTACTCCATTCAGAGAAAAAAATAAGTAAGTTCATGTTACTGTTTAGCAATTATGTCAGAACAGAAATCACCACAGCCTTAGTCACACATAATCTTTTCCAGTGGCCAGTGCCTATTCACGGAACTGAAAAAGCCTGAATTCTTTATCTTTGCCCTAGACTGGAGTTCAGGGATTTTTTTTTTCTGGGTATGAGCGTCTGGCTTTTGTTTATCTGGGCTGTCAAAGTGAAGTATCTGCATGGAATAACACAGGAAACTCTGCAGCAAAAGCAACAGTAAGGCAGACTAATGATGTGGCATTTATCCTCCAAACTCAGATGTAACAAATTTCCCACAGCAAAATCAGTTATTTCAGAGTCTACTTTAGACTCTGAAAAGTCTAAAGGCCTTAAAAAAGGCCTGCTGCTGGATAATCCAACACATGTAATGTACTCACTTTTCTAGCTAGCAAGAATGCCATTGCCACTGCAGGTATACTGAAACATTTTCCAGAGAACTCTTCAGTAGCTTAAGTTTGGAGAAAGACAGTACCCATACTGCCCTGTCTCTTACAGTATATTACAAAAATTCTTCCTGTAAAGGTTTTTAGGAAGCTTACGCTACTGGCAATACACTGAAACATTTGAACGCTGGCAGACATTCTATGACCTGAAGCTACAAGGAAATTAAGCTCTAAAATCATAATCATATTTTGCCCTCAGAAATATACATTATATTATCTTCTGACTGACTACAGAAGCTTAATCTATTTGGCTTTGGAATCTTGAACTCTGAAGAAAATGACAAGAGGAGCAAGAGGCCGAAACCACCTTTCATCCTGACATACTTTATGAAGGCATCAAGCCTCTCACCTTTTCAGAATTCCTTCAAGGCCTTTAGTACCATGCCACTGAACATCCCACAAACCATTGTTAATCTTGAGTCAAGAGCAGGGTCAACATGACAGCTCCCTGTGCACCTTAACACAGCCAGTGAAAGGTGAAAGCCAACTCATGCAGAGGACGGACTATTATCAAGGACCAGTAAGAGATCGTGGGCTGCTACAGGAACTTGGGACCTACTTCAAACACTCCTAACTTTGTGTTCCTTAGCTGAGAGAAGGTATGGAAAGAATTGTCAGCTAAAGGTATTTATGGTGTTTGTCGAACTGGGCAAAACCAGAAAATATTGACTTTTGCTTCTGTTAGACTTCAAGGTTATCAGCCCACTGAACAGAGGTCACCATTCATATATTTCTTGATGTTACAGTGCTTACATTGTTAGAAACTTATGGGCACAGCACCGAACTATTTAAAATCAACTCATACGTTTTCTTCATACGTTTCTTCATTTCCATTTAAATCTCTGTTGTAGGCAACAACAACCTCACTGGCTAAGAAGGTGATAAAAGCAAACTTTTGCAAACTTCCTACAGTCAGAAGAATCAGCGTCTAGTCAAGACAAGCTCTTCATTAACTTCTGGTTTCTAAACTTAGGCAGTTAAGAAGGGTATGGTTGGTACATGCACACCAGCCCAGAGTACTGAACACACTTGTTTCAAGGCCTGGCTTCCACGTACTGAAGTACAGTACGTCACACCAAGGAAACAAACTTCTGGGGACAAGGAAACAAAAAAAAATATTTTAAACAGCAGAGGACTGTTTTTAATTATCTTTGTTGATGCTAATGAGAGGAAACATGGAAAAGGGCACTCCCAAAATACAGACACTCAAAGAAAAGACTGTAATCAACTTGCTTAACATTCTACATTGCACACCTGAGGATGATGGCTACAGTTGTGCTCAGAAGACCATCTTAACTCCTCACCCCATATATATGTACACACCCCCACCAGGTAGCACAGGTTAAAACTCCCAAGACACGGCAATAGTGTGAGCAGAAAACATCAGGTTCTCCAGGTCACTAGTGAGCCTCATTCACCAACCAGCTGTTCCAGGGGCGAGCACAGAGCCAGACTGTGCTGGGGCTTCCCCACACGCACCGTGGCTCTCTACCACAGACACAGACAAGATAAGCATTTCAGTCCATGACTTTTAGAGTTCACACTTTTTCTGAATCAGACCTGCTTTAAGGACAGGAAATAAGCACAAACAGCATCTTAGCATTTGGGACTACTAAGGAAGGAACAACACCAAATCTCATATAAAACCAACCAAAACCAGTGTAGAGGCTTCACAATAGCAGAATTTAGCAGCAAAGAGGTTGTTTCCTCTACGTTTTCACTTTTTTTGAAAGACTTTAGTCTTTTGACAGCACAAAGTGCTATATACATTTATTACAGGGAGACTGAACAAATATTAACTGGTTGAGTTAGATGTTTTAGAAGTAAAGCTATGATCAAACCCTACGTCAGCCACTACTGAGAATGTTTTAATTTCTGATTGGGATCACATGGTTTAGTGGTGAACATGGTGGTTCTGGGTTAATAGTTAGACTTGATCATCTTAGAGGCCTTTTCCAACCTTAACAATTCTATGAGTCTATGAACTGATGATTTTTTCTCTTTAACGTGAACTAGAAACCTTAGAAAGCAATATAACTTGCAGCAAATATTTAAATAGCAGCTTTAAATAAGTACATGAGTTAATAAAACTGATCTGAATTTATTTCCTAGCAAACTGGCTCTAGTTTATGAAAATTGAAGTATAACAGTGAAAAACACTCATGTTTGCACATGCATTATTTAAGTTACATTTCTTTATAAAAAAATACAGTGTTGTACAGAATACTACATATTTTAAATAAGCCATACAACATTATGAAATAGCTTTGGTATTCTTTTTAACAGAATTGTATCATGGAAAACTTACTTGCAATCTCTCTGTAAATAAGAGATCCTGATCCAAACCTGAATTACTTGACATGGTGATAAGCCAGATAAGGACAATTTCTGGTGATTAAAACACAAATCCTTCCAATGTTGAATGAATTTAAGTTCAATTTTTTTGCTAAACAGTTTTAAGACAGACATGCCTTTTTTTTTTCTTTTAACATAGATATGAGAAAAGGGAAAAACCCAGAAAACACTCAACTCATAATCTGAATATGTGTTTTAGAGTCTTAAGGCAAGATATAATTTATTCTACAATATACACTAAACACATTTACAGGATCAGACAGGTTTTCAAAATCTCTGAGACAAACTAATACTGCAATCAAAGGATTAGCAAACCAGCTGCCTATATACCATTACAGCTGATTATCATAGACTGTAGACAGCTAGCTTACTTGGAAAGTGCTTTCAGGAATACTGCACTGCTGCCAGAGAGAAGGGTATAGTAGGATAAATAATAACTCATTATTTTATTTAATATACATAAAACCGGACACTTGTGCAATATAAATTGCATGATGTTTTAGAAAATCTTGTTATAAACTACATTTACAATAAAACCTGGCAAAATGGAGAAGTGAAGACACTTATAAGACATTGCCATTCAGAGCTAAGGATGCCATGCAGTGAAGGTTTGACTTTTCAGTCTTCTCCCCAGCTCTTACTAAAAACTAAATGGATTCCATAATTCATCTTATCATGAATCCTTATACATGCCAGGACAAAATCATGGAAAGAGAAAAACTGAACAACTTGGAAATTAAAAGTTTTATCTTCAAAATGTTTTCAAATAGCTCTTGAGTTCACATGTAGAAAAAATTGCAAAATATAAACTTCCAATATCCCTCAATAAAAAAATTGTTATTAAATAGTCTTCAAATAGTTTGTTATGTCCAAACAATTTTCCCTCCTTAAGGCTATGAGAAAGAATTATTGTTCTTACTGGAGACTGAGCTCTTTCCAAACAGGAAAGCAGCAGAACTCAGCATATTTAACAAGATACTGAAGTGTTTACAGCACTGCTTACAAAAAAAAAAGGAAAACATCTTTAGTTTTTTACTAACACTTCAGCTTCATGTTCTTTCAACATCTTTATGAGTTGCACTACTGGTAATGAGACAATGTTTGCATCACTCCAACTTGATACAACTACAAAGGAAATACATAATTTATTATCTATGAAGAAAATTCAGATGTGGATGGAAATTATAGTAGTGATTTGTTCATCTAGTAAAACCCCTCCTTTCAGATGACACTGATGCAAACCCAAAACTAGTAACCGAGTTCATCTCTCAGGTAGTTGGTAAAAGAAATAATGTTAGCAGAGTAGAGCTGTATCTCTCTATCAGAAGTATGGACATGGCATTTTTTTGGCTGCATACGGTTTACTTAGACTAACACTGGCTTTAGTCTATGTAATTTGAAATTATATATTGAATTCTGAGATTCCTGTACAGGGAGAAAAACAGGATCATCTTGATCACAGTTTCTAGCTATTGATATGGCCTCTGTATCTCAGAAGAGGAAGCCAAAGTCAGAATTTCACAGCCAGTCAAGAGAGGACAGACTGCCTAGGGGTAACTACAGAAGTGTAAATATGCACCAGTTATTCAAAGTATGGCTTTCCAGAAAGCTTTTAGATTAAATAGATTATTCCTCCCCTACTTGCTTCTTCTCTAGTTTGTCTTCTTTCCCTCACCTTCTGGGGATTTAAAGGTCTTTGAACATCCTGTGTAGGAGATGAAACAGCCATTCACAGTTTTTAAATGCTCTATCTGAATGAGCAGAGTAGTTAAAGAAAAGAAGCTTACCATAGTTTTAATCTCAGCTTCTGTGTTTACAATATGGTTACTCTCCAAATCTTGCTTGCTGTCTCTATCCCATAATATTGAAAGGTCAGCCTCTCAGGTTGGTAAGCAAAATCTCCTGAAATCTTCCTCCCTATCCATCCACCCAAGTAAAGATTCCTAAGAGAGTCTACGCACAAGTACATCCACACCACCTTTGTCTTCCTTATTTTTAAAAGCTGTATTTTCCATTACACCTTGATTTTTTCTAAATCACAGTTGCACGTCACTGAGGACAATGAGGATCAGAAAACAGGAAATACTTTGATTGATGTGGGGTTTAATGTTACCAAGTCACTGTATTAGTCAGGGACCAGAAAACACTAACAGAAATTAAAGTGAAGAAGATCCCAACAATAGAATCAGTTGGATTTCACAGAGGAAAAAAAAAAGGAGCTCATGCTCTGCTTCATTAATCCTTTCCCCCTCGTCCTCTCCTCTAATTAGTATGCCTAAGGGCTCTCTGAGAACACTGCACCATAAGGATGTACAACACAGGTATTAATGCAAAATTGGAAGTAAAATAATGAAAATGTTCTTCTCTGTAAAGAGAAGAACAGAGCACAAACCAAGAAAACAAAAATCCGGGACAGGTTATCATTTTAGAGTAATAGCAAAGGAAAACGAAGGAAGTTCAACAAAGGAAATGTGCAACTGTTACCATCTGACAATAAGCCAGTGACCACCAGTTACAGAGGAAAAGGAGACACGACAGTTCTCAGGCTTTGCAAAAATACTAACTTGTAACTGAAAAACACAGTCAAGATAAGTACAAGGAAATTCAACAATCTCTGAATATACTAAGTAGTTTACTCATAAAACACCATCATCATAACAGGAGTATTTGGAATTTAAAAGCTACTGAAGCAGTGAGTGCAGAATCTGTTCCACAACATTTACGGTTCCAGGTAGGTTTACCCCAGCGCAGAGTTCATTATTAGGTTCCCTTCCATGTCCCTGTTGCACCCCTTAAGCAGTAAGGTTCTCTGTCTTATCCTTAAAATGCTTAACCTTGTTGAACTTCCACCTTACCTTTCAAAGTCCTACCACATTCAGTACCCCAAGTGATTTTTTTTTCAATCTGCTTATCATTTCCTTGCCTGCTCTTCCCCTGATGTATTTGACAGCAGATGCACATTTCTCCCATAAGCACCACTACACCTTTTTTAGGTCACTCTGTATGTGCAGCACAGTTCCTGTGAGCAGCTGCCAAGTCACAGTCACTCTCTTCATTTCATCCAAGCTTGTGCTGAAATTAATTTCTACCAGAATGTAAGTCCATGATGAAGAAATTAGTTCCCCCTTTTTAAACCACTGAAAAGGCATCAACAAAACTCCCATACTAGCAGATGCATAAAGCAGATGCAGTATGTGTGGCATTCTTCAGCCTGTGACTTGGCCTCCACACTTTGGCATTTTTTGCCCTGAGTCATTGTACTGTTTTTATAATACTGTATTTATAATTCTGCTTATAAATAAACTGAGACGGCATCCAACTCATGCTTTCATCCAAGTACCTATCAAAAATATTAAAATAAGAAAGATCAAATCTGTCCTGGTTATGGTCATGCTGACTTCTATTACAAAGTGCTTATCAAAGTCCCTAGAGTCAGGAGAAGCAATTCATTCTCTCATTTCATGGGATAATACACATAACTCCAGGATCTGAGGGAAGGAAGGCAAGCACATTCTAGAGACCTGTCAAGGCTACAGTAATGCCACTGGCACAAGCACCCACCGTGGAAGACCCTGTTGGTGATCCCGGGTGAGCCTGCCAGCCAAACCCACAAACTGAACTGTAGGGGCTCAGACTGACACGCATTCCCACAGGGATGGCCCCAGCACCGCAGGCAGAATGGCAGCAGTGGAGATTTCTCCTGCATTGGTTTGGTTTTACCCACGGAGAAATATTTGGCAGTCCCCTCCTTAACCCTATGTCTGCTCTACGATCCAGAGACACCAAATGCTAAAGAGAGCAAAAGTTCTTTTTTTAGGCTCTATCCTCCTCTCCTGCCCATCATAAAACACTGCTTACTTGTTATTTTCAATCAAATTTGACAGAAAAGTGAAGACCCTCATGGATACTCATTTCTCAAGAGTTCAATGAAAGCACGCTGGGTAGAGGCAAGTGGCACCAGAACCACTTCAGTGGAAAGAAAAGGTGCTTGTTAGGCATAAGGGATTTTACAGTTTAAGGAAAGATTACTTAAAAGTGCCTCCTACTTAATCCCAGCACGGCAGCTCTCAGAGGACCTCTGGCAAACAGGACATTCCCAATTTGGCCAGAGCTTGTCTCATCACCACATTTCTAATCCACATTTCTCACTTCTGTAACTTTTTAGCATACACATGTAGCTGTTTACACTTTACTTATATTGTACTGAGGTTGTTAAATTCCAGTCAGGTGCCAAATGGCAGCATTAGAGCCAGATACGGTGTCAGTATCTGAAGCTGAGAACCACTGCTGAGGTCTCTCTGCTCCTCCTCAGCACAGCTTCCCAACCGAGACCAGTTGCAATGGAACGGGAAAGGAAATGGAAGAAGTGCCACCTGCAGTGTCTTGCTGTGTTTTAATCTGAAATCAGCCATACGCTCCTCACAGCAGTGTCTGTTTATCAGGCATTACAAACAACTGAATCCTAAGGGATCTATGCACGCACACCCCCATCACCTTCTGCTGAAGCACACACTAACACTAATCCCACGCTGGCATAAGCAGCATCTTAAAAGAGTCAAGAATTTTGTCCATTAAAAACCAAAACTTACACTTGGCAGTAGGATGAACCGAGCAGACATTCTTTTCATTTTATACAGTTTTCTTGAGATGCATAAACTGATTTATAAGATTCCACTTCGGACACCATTTAAAGCTAAATGAGTCTGAGGCTGTCAATTTTTATTTTCTTAAGCTTTACTTCTTATATGTGTTCAAAGAAAATAAGTACTGAAAAACATCACTGCAAGCATCACTATAGCAACTGCAGCTCTTGAAACTTCCTTGGTGCAACACACTCAGATTCCAGATGGAGCAAAATGCCAAGTCTATCTTGCTTTTCTAAGGAGCCTCTCTTTCCCACAAAGCCTCCAAAGACTAGCAGGGACATCAGCCACAGAAGTTGCTCTTGCAAAGACCACACAGACGAATAAATTCACCTATTTTCACAGTTCTGAAAACAAATAAAACAATCAACATCATGACATCTGCACCCAAACGCCTGCATGAAATGTCACTAGAACAAGAAAAGAGTTATGCAAGGTATTTATTCGAGTCCCTTTACAACCCAAGGGTTGACCTCATTAAAGTCAGAGGCAGTTTTGCCACATATTTCAGCAGAGCCAGAATTCAACCCTTCATGGGAGGTTTCCCTGGTAGCTCAGCTCTTTGACTCACCACATGGCATCCAGAGTATTTTGTAGCATTTCACTACACCTGCTGCCCATCAATTCTGTCTTACTACCTGGATGCAATTTGTAGAAAAGGCTGTGTATCCTTGAATCAAAATCTTAGAAAATAATAACAGCAAACGTACTAAGGAGATTGTAAACAAATCCAGGGTCATTTTATTTCTAGGAAGAGACAGAAGACTGGAGTAAAGGCATCATTGGCTTCTATTTTTTATGCAGCCATCCAGGGAGGAATAACAGATAATTGTGTATTTTGTTCGTTGGTTCCAGCGTTCTGCATGTAATTCAGTGCGTTACAGAAGCAAGAACAACCAAAGGATAATTTCAGGTGCCACTACAAACTGTAACTGCCATCATAATATCCAAGTGAAAATTAAAACACCATAAAAATGCATCAGTTCTCCAAAGTATTCCCATCGCCAAAAACACATGGGGAAAATGCCAACAATGAAAACTCCTTATAGATTCTCTGGTTTGGCCCGTCTTCTGAAAAATAATTAACAAGGCATTCATCTGGCTCTTGTCTAATCCCTTTCTGAGTTTGCATAAGTTCCAAGGTGAACCTGTGATATTTATTGCACCTTCTGGGCCTGAATGAAGTGGCAGGACTACGGTGCAAGGAAAGATGAGTAATCCACCACCGCTAACGGCAGGCACAGATGCCAGCATTTACAGGCTTCTTGCAAGCCACAATTTTCAAACAGCAATATGGTCATGTACCAGAAACATCGTTATGCCCTGGAGATTCAGCCCTTTGTCCTCCAGTTGACATAAACGAAAACAAGTGTCAGTACATCAAAGAATGCTGTCTGCATTTCTTATTGCAACTTTCTGCTATCGCTGACAGATGGCTCGGTTCTTATGGGAGAAGAAAAAAAAACATTTCCTAGCAGACCCCAAATATTTGTGCTTGCTTGGCACACCTCTCAAACAATTCAAGAAGAGGAAAATGGGGTCAGTATGAATTCTCTTTCTGAAAGGAAAACAAATAATGGAGGGAAATACACAGGTCATGAAACTAATTAATATTGTGCAGGCCATATTTGAAAAATACTAGATAGAACACACATCTAGTATTTCCCTTCTAGAGCCTTGGGCCATAACACCCAAAATAACTTCAGCTGCCAATTATCTGGAGTCCATCTATCACAGTGAGAAATCTGACAGTCACTAGTGGGGAAACTGCAATGAAAAGATTTAAGTTACCACTGCCATTTGGCAAATGTGTAAGTAATAACTTAGATTATTTTCCTTGAATAATAGTTTTTTATTTTTAAAATCGTAAGTGAGGGAATGTCTGCAATTTCTCATGGATATCCCATGTATGATATGAAGTTCAGGTCTGAGAAAAAGTTCAAGCAGTGTCAACAGCTAATCTTCAAGCAATGATGAGAAACTACCAACAACAGCGATAACAACTGGAAACATCTCTTAAATGGTTGTCTAAATTCTTACATCAAATCTCTAAACAACAATTATTTTCTAAGTTATATACATGGAGCTTCATGTACTAAAGACAAACCGAGCCATGCAAATTTGATTACACATTTCTGGCATGCTATCAAGGCACAGAAAAATGCCACATGTACTTGTCTACTCAACTTTAACTAGAGATGATTCCACTCATAATTATTCAGGAGATTTAAAACTCTTTTTTTTTTGGTTCATCTAAACAAGTTCAAGGAAATCACCTCTCATCTGTGCATATTTTGCGGGGAAAAAAGCAAAACTTTAACAAAATTACTTCCTTCTATCTCAGCTACTTCTGGATACAAAGATAGCATGTAGGATCTATGGCTGTAGAGTTCCCACATCACAAAATACGACTCAAAGAACCTGCAGCGTGATTTAGATTGTGTCAAGGAAAGCTGCAACCTCCTACACTATTGAACAGATATTTTGAGGCAAATGTGAAATATATATGTCATTGTTGAGCTTAGGGGGGAAAAAAAGTCAACAACAAATGATTCTATGACAATTTGTTAAGTTTGTACTTCACCCATTCTAGCATTACTAAACAAATAAGCTGCAGTGGTCAGTTATACTTTTCCTACATCCTATTATCAACAGCTGTTGAACATCTGTACTATTAACACACTAAATATTCAAATCAACTTATCTCTTCCAATGGAAGGGAAAAATCTCAGGTTTCCAGTCTGGTCAGCAATTTTTCCAATTTTTTTAGCTTTTGATGATGTTCTAAATACTTGTAGAACCACCATTTCTTGGAAAGGAAACGTACAGAATGTAATAGCCATCAGTACGTGCTCCTCTCTCTGGGGCTAGCAGCCCCTAAAACTTAAACCAACATTCCACATGAAATTGTAATCAACTCCCTCTAGGCTCAGCTATCAACTATTTGTCAATACTTGTTTATCAGCTCAGTGTTCATCCCTCCCTGCTCTTCCCCAGACTCCTAAGATTTCCTACCAAAAGACAGCACCACTACACTGACTGAACATCAGTTTGTGCAATTCTTACAGTAATTCTAAACTCCTTTGAAAAAGCAAACAAGAAGCACGTTTTCTTTCAGACAACTTAGCTGCATCGTAAAACAAATGCTGGTTTAAAAGCTAATTGTAACCACTCAGCAGTAGTGCTGCTTGCACTGCCCTGCTCCCAGAAAATGATTAACACCACCGTATGGGACAGGCTGCTTCCCTCCTCCATAATCAACCCTGCTAACTAAGTTTTCAGACAATATAGGACTATTCAGATCCCTATGCTGGCCTGCTTCTTTGTGTCTCTATTAACTGATGTGCAGCTGTACAAACAGCAGTGTTTCACCACCATACAGTCTCCTTTAATACAATTTATCTTATTCAATAGCACTTCCATAAGCTTAAATGAGCCCAGCATTTGAAAAACAGTAACAAATACCTTCAAGACATACTCCCCCATCTACAAAAAGATACCTACACGTCTCAAATAGTAAACTGCACGACAGTCTGTCTGCTGCATCTCCACAAAGGGGTTTTGCTGAAATCACAAGTCCTGGGGAGTGTGAGGGGCCATGTGTTAGTTTTACGAATATTCTCACTCATTATCAGGTTCCGTTCTCAAAACAGAAAACAACAATGTATAAGCTTTGCCAGTACAACCATCTACAAAAGCCACCATTTATTTCTTCAGGTAGAAGAGGTTTCCCCAGCTGTGCTAAGAATGCCATCATCTTCCTAAATAAACTATTACACTGATGAGGAGACTCTAATTTCTAAAGAAAAGTCTGGAAAGAGTTGTTTTTGCGAATTTGCAAAACAAGTCAGCTAACAGGAGCAAACAGTCCCCCTCACAGCTGACAGCAGGTTGTAACTCATTTTCATGCTTCCCCCTGCTCCCTCTGCAATCTTTTTGGGCACTTCTGGGTAAAAACACAAGAGAAATACAGAAGAGACATCCAGACACATCCATGTAAGGCACACATCCAATCCACTGCTAAAAGCAATTCACATGACAATGGCTCAGCCACGCTAAATTATTCTGGATTGTCTTTGCACAGATAGGACATAGTTTTGCATCTTAGTTGTTCAAAACATTCAACAGGGGAGCACTTAAATGAAAAGCTTTTTATATTGGTGCTGCTCAGAGCTACTGTGTTTTTTAGAAAGCCTTAAATCTTATTCAGATCATAATCAGGGGTCCGATACAGAAAGGAAAATGTGGCATCACAGTTGAAAATCCTTTTGCCAGGCAGAATTCAATTTCAGAAAGTGTTCTTTCTTGATCTCCTAAAACACAGGTGCCTCAGCTACTGAATATTTCAGAAAAGTTACAAATAATCTGAAATTTTCCCCATAACTGATATAGAGAGTACACTTTTAATATTAGCAAAAAAAAAAAAAACCTTTATACCTTGTAAGAATTATTTCAAATGGATTTAAATACCTTTTTTTTAATAATTTACAGATTGCAAAGAATGGGACATGTGAAAACTACATCATATTTTTCTAAGTTGGCAACGTTTACATCTGTAACACATGTTATTTCTCGTCTGATTTAGAGTATGGCACAAGAGCAGTCGATTTTATTAAGAGTTCGGGAAGACCTTTGAACATCCTGTCACAGTTACTGTGTCTCACTAACGCAAAGGAAAAGGGCGAGGGACAGGAGGGAACACATTCAATTTTACAACAGCAGAAGTTACGGCCTGAAGTTTATTTCCAAGAACTCAGCTAACCCCTCCAGCACAATCAAACACAGCAGCTGATGGGTGAAGCAGTCCTTTCTTTCCTCCCCTCCCTATTTAAACTGCCTCTCTTCGCCGGGAGAGACAACGCCGAGGCTCCCCTGCCCTGAATGCCTGGCTCTGGTCCAAGCTGCCCTTAATGAGGTCCTGGCAACTCCCTGGCACTGCAGACGCCTCTCAGCGCCGCAAACAGCCTTCATCAAACAGACCAGAACCGCGGGCAGAGCTGTGCCTGACAGCAGGGCTTTTACTTCCAAAATAAAGAGACAAACAGACATTCTAGAATATCGTACACCCCAGACTTTATCTGAGCTAATCCGATCTCACTTCAACTCTTCTCCAAGGAAAGCGAGCGCTAATACCTTATAACAATTAACAAAGTTTACATATTGTGCTATTCAGGCCAGCCAACATTTGATGCAAAAGAAACCCTTAACTCTTCTCATTTCAATTGTTAGGAATCCAGTTATATATTCAATATTTGGGGAGGAAAAAAAAAATCAGCAGTAGTCAAGTTCTGATTTTCTTTTCTAAGCATCACTGACAGGACAAATCACTACAACAGGAACCAAGCTCTAAAAAGCAGAAGGAGATTCATTCTTTAAACAAGTATCAACTAAAGAAACACCACAATAACGCATTAGTGACACTACTCACTATAATTTGCTAGAGAATGTAATGCCCACTCATACTTCCACATTTTTTAAATTACAATAATTGTCATGCTTCGTGTCCATGTTTTAGATTATCTCCTTTTCTGACTGACTACAAGCTTGGTTTTAAAAAAAAAAAAAAAATTACAGTACAACCTAACTATACCACAGAGAGCAGTTGCTCTGCTTCCAAGCTGATCCACACTTAGTTTCAAGTAAAAAAAAAAAAAAAAAAAAAATCAGCCAGAACTGTGCACAGAAAGTGCTGCTGTCTCTTATCCAGTTATGGAGTAGGATTTTCTTGTTTGGGTTAGGGGTTTATTTATTTGGAAAGTAATGTCACTTTCCTCTACAGTTATTTGCAAACTTTATTAAAATTATAATTGAATTGAGTTTGACTTACTATCCTATTACAGGGTATAACCCAAATCCTTGCTAACAAGGCCCAAAACATTTCCTTTCAAGATCACTTGTGCACAGGAGGCACCCTGCAAGAAACCACACATTCAGATCCTACTGGCAGCCAAGTTCCAGCTGAAAAGGGTAACTTTTGTAAATTACCAGCAGTGAACAAAGAAAGAATCCCATCTCTTCAGGCTCAGTGTCCACTGTCCAACCTCAAAATGAACACGCAGGAAGTTTACTCCCTTCACCACTGATACTGTCCTTTACCATCGTGTGTTGAAAGCAGCTCTCAGACCAAGTCTTTTGTTTTACACACGTAAATTACATACAGTAAAAACACCATATTTAGCAAAGGCATTTACTCTTCCAACATTAAATTAAAAGACATTCTGTTTGTAATATCCAATGAACACACCAAGTAAATCCTTGGGTAGGACCAGCACTTGCTCTCTCCACCCATCCAACAAGCCTTGTTGGAATGGAGCAATCTTTTCCCAAAGCTGAGGGAGAAGGTTCCTGCTTGATCATGTATGACTGAACTGGGAATTGGGTACAGCAAGAGACTGTACCTAATAAAATATGTGGATGAGCTTTAATGAGCACCAAGTGAAGTTGTAATAAATGCTAGAGATAAACCTAATGTCTCCACACTGCTGAGGGGCACAAGGGGGTGCAGGTCTCTACAGATGACACTTGGTAAGAAGACATTGCTTCCTGTGAAAGGTATTTCATAGCAAGTTGCTCAACTAAGCACTGCATTTGGATTATTTTGCAAAGGCAAACCATTTAATTAAATACAGTAGTAACAGCATAAACAGGGTGTGGGAAATCTGAACAGCAAAGGAGCATGGACAAGAGTACAGATAGGGAAGGCGAAGGGTACAAGAGAAAATATGCCAGAAGACAGAAAATAGTAAGTCCAAGTGCCCAAGAGTTGTAAAGCACTGTCTAGGTTACCATTGCTGTGACAATCCATCTTATATTAATCACAAATTATGTATCAATTGGTGTATAACACCGCAATCTGCTGAAATATAATACTTAAATAATTATTTAGTGTATTAGATATCACTAATTTTAAAGTGAATTAGCAATCCACCTTATGGCATTGAAGAAAAGGGTTGCACTAACATCATCCTCTCACTTTGTTAATTTGAGACTGAAACACATACAAATGAATGCCTGTGAAATGCAAAAATAAGGATTTATATGTAAAGATATTTGAGAAGAGACACTGATTCTGCATAATTAACAGCACTGAAGAGATGGAAATGTTTGCTCTTCTTAACAGTATCCAGCAACCTGTAATTTAGCAAGCTGCTATCATGAAAAACCTGTTATTCCATTTATCATTTTCTCACCAAATTGGACTAAAATTTCCGTCTGGATTCCATTTAAATCTGTCTTTGTAACGGTGCAGCTGAACACAGTTCCATAATCACACCACTGAATATTTGCTAAGCAGGCTATATTTCGAGAAAGAAGGAGGTGAAAGACCTTTTCCTCTAGATACACTAAAGTAGCCTTTGAATCAGACTGAGGGACTGAGAGTGAAAAGGCATCAACAATGCCCACATCAGGGTAATGAAGCAGAAAAGCAGCAGGATCAGCAGCAGCAGAGGGAAGGAGCTGCGAGGAAACTGGACCTCCCCCACTGCAGGCAGGATGGCACCAGTGCCTACGTGACAACACGGTGGAAAACCACACCAAACCACCCCGTAAGGGTGAGGCTTCAGATCCAGGCCATTCACCTTCCACGTGCCCCTTCTTCACAGGGAAACTGTGTGCTTTCAAAAATTACACTTCTATTTATTTGTACCACCACTGGTTTGCAGCACAAATCTCTCGAGTAATGCTTGCCACGAAGCAGACAGGGAAAATGCACAGCACTGGCCTGTCTGTGATCCCAGTGTATGGGCAAAACGATCAGAACCTTTATTTTCAGTATGAGACAAAAGGTTTTTCCCAATGACCCAATGCACATCATTCACAAGGATTATCCTGCTGGTTAAAAGGCATTTCAGCAAGCTCACTGCTCAGGGTATGAAAAGGTCTTAGGCTGTTACATTAGTTTCCCTCCAGCTATTCACTTGGTGCCAGTAACAGAGTACAGTATTTTTGAAATTCTACACTTACGTTGCGTATGTTTTCTGGATGATTTCCAATACTGACCAGTTTCAGTAGACACACAAACATATAATATTTTCCAGTACAAGTTTCTGGTTTCTAAGCAGGATTACCTTAGGACTCTCTAAATCAGAGATTACGGTATTTTGTGTAAAGAAAAAAGCTCTATAAATTTTTCTTCCACAGATATGGAATGAGCATTTCTCCTTTTCATCATCCTGTTCTATCCTGCACAGTCTTTAGAAAGAAACCTATTGTATGAAATCACAACTTTCATAGAACGGTAACAATGGGCCTTCCCAGACTAAAATACAAATATGGATGTCAAGAAATTCAAAATTTTAAATGCAATTTAACATCATTAATCAATATTCCTTTCAGGAATGTAATGGCATGAAACAGTTTGCATTAAAAACAACAACAAAACATTTTGCTAGCAATGACCTCCTTCAATCTTGGTAAGATTGACATCTTTCTCCAGAGGTGGAACAATTATACCCTCAGCACAAGTAAGCTCCCATTTAAAATGTCCATAATTGATTACCAAAACCATTTGTTTACCAAGTCACATAAAAAAATGAATTATCCAACTGTATAAAAGTCCATTATATAGCACTACTTTATACAAAAGCAATTAAGTGCCAAGAAAAATCTGATTTTATGCAAATCCAAGCCATTTATTATGAACACGAGATAAATGCCTTGGTTTGGCTCCACACTGAACACCAATATTCAGCAGAACACAAACATATCCTTAACTTTGTGCTTAACATTAAGGAATTGTTTCGTTTCCACTGTACGTGTCCCAATGATTTTGAACCTGATATTTAGCAAGTTTGCAATAGAACAGAAATACAGTGATAAAATCAATAGCCTTTATGTCCTTCAGTTTTTTCCATCTTATGCTAATATCTCTAATAATCAAAGAGCTGTCTAGCACCAAGTAAGTTTGTATCAGTCCCTTATTTTCTTCATAAATGCACGACTTTCTTCAAATCTCAAGTTTTTAATATATTACTTGCACACTCTTCTGTATATAATGCTTACAGCTTATCCAAACATGATGCAGAACCACATAGTAACAGCTTGTGTCCATAAGGCAGCTATCACTTTATCGAATAATCCAAAAAGGAGCAACAGATGAAATGGGAGAGGGGGAAAAAAAAAGCAGTCACAATCAATTCTTCAGTAGGAAATAAGTTATAAATAGGTTAAATATAAGCTTATATAAAATTGTACCAACGTTTGATTTAAACAAGTAGCTTTTTAGAACAGCAACAGTATTATTTTAAAAGACATCAAACAGTAGAGCTAGAAACAGTTCTGTCAGAGCTCTGGAAGTTTTTTGTTTCAGTGCCTTCTACTATCTCTTACTATCTCTTCCACTTCACAAGTCTTTCAAAATCTGCAGTCTACCTCTTAGCAAATAATTACGCACATCGTTTATAGATCTTAATTATTTACATTTTTTTATTATTTCAAGTAACCAAAGGCTCGCAAAACCAAAAAGTTTAAAAAGCCTTTACCCTCCTGCTGCCAGGGATTAGCATATTTAAGCATTCTAGGGAGGCCCACATGAAACAAAAGAGACGGGCTGGGAAGTACCACAAAGCAATGCTTCTCAAGCAGAAATGAGTGCTTGAAAACAAAACAAAAGTGGGGAGGAAGAAAAAATAGAAAAAAACAACACTTACGTATTCACACCACTTGCTATTAACCCAGTGACAGAAGTAGAGGTTAAAAAAAAAAATCACTGCAGAAATTCAAAAGATGGTAACAAAAGTCGGTGTATCACACACAACCAGCTCAAAGCTATTCAGTTCCTTTTTCCTTGCAGCAAAGGTCTGCCTCAAAGCTCACTAAAAAGCACAATATAGTCAAGCCCTAAAACAAGCCTCCTTCTCCTATAAATCAAGTAAAGTACCAAAGGGAACACTAGATGAAAAAAAGAAATCTCTCTCTCTTCAGGCAAGAAGTTCCCAAAACATCAACACTTAAGCGAAGATTTTCATTGAGACAATGCAGCTTTAAATTGTTTAACGTAGTTTTTACACATCAGTTGTGAACTCGGGGGTGTTTCGTGCTCCACAGACCAATTGCGGTGAGAGATTTTTCTCCTAATCAGCCGCTCAATAACTCTGACAACCCTGTTATTCAGTAATCCACAAATAATTCTCTCTTTCTCTCCGGGGCCATTACACTGCCTCTTAACCCAAACTGAAGTAGGATTAGCACCATTTTGCCTTTTCCCCTCCCCTACTTACTGCTGTTTCTCTTGAGCCAGAGCTGACATTCACGAAACTGCACAGTGAACCAACTGGGAGAGACGATCTGGGAAAAAAACAAACTGGGGGAGCGTGGGGAGGTTAGTCTGGTAAAGTCAGCTCTCCAAAGAGCAACACCGAGGCACTGGTGCTGGCAGGCAAGAGAAGGCAAGGCCAACGGGCTAGCAGTGCATCCCAGAGGCAGGTGAAAGTCAAGAAAGGTGGTCCCTGGCATGTCAAGGTTTAGAGGTTTAGGCCAACTTCAATTCATCGCTTCCTTCAAAAGCAAATCAAACATGTAACAATTCTACAAACGCAAAGAAACCAATATTTTTGAGCCAACAGTTGTATCACTGAAATAGAAGTTTGTACTCATCTAATGCTGACTGGAGGAGTGTTAGAAAATTGAGTGTATTGTCACTGTTATTTGATTGATTCAGTGTTCCACTGTGTGATTCCATCCACACATCCACAAATTAAACCCAAGAACTTGAAGAAATTATTCTTAAAATAATTGACTTGTCACAGTGCCTTTATGGGAATTTTATAAAGGTTTAAGCTGTAACCTTGTCCTGCATTAAGTAATTAACAGTACAGAATTGTAAAAAGAACAGCAAAATACTAAACATTTGCAGAGTAAATGCCACAGCCCCTCATTCTTTGACCTCTGTGGAGCTCAAAGGTAACACAACGTATTTCACAGCAACCTATTACCAAGTACATCTCCTGAAGAAATTCCAAGTTTCTTTGTAAAGAAATTAGAAAGGGAAAGAATCTGCTGTGTTAGTGATAACACTTCAGGACACAAAATCTTCACTTGTTTCAATTCTTTTGAAGTGCTTTAATACATTTTTGATAGCTCAGTGAATGGATTTATGGGTAGACCATTTGCATATATTTTGATAGAATATGCAAAGAGGTTCTCTGAAGATCCCTTTAAATAAACTACAGAGAAAACATTATTTCAGTAACTATGAATGATAGCTTTCTCTGTCCCAGAGAAATTAGACACCCATACATTCTCTGCATTAAAATTTAATTGGATTATTTACTAGCAGTGTGATTTCCTTCCTGAAAACCATTTTATACTCATCTCTGACAAGTATCTAGAAAGTCCTAGAAGTCAAGCAAAAAGTTGAGAAATTCACCATAATTATGTGTTTGAAAACAAAAATTTATGGGGAAAATCAAAAGAAACCAATCCACACTGGAACGCCCCAAAATCAGGTGCGGATTGTTGGGCAAACATCACTCAGGTTGAAGAGAAAATTCAGTGATGGGCCTGCTAGTCACAGGTGCCTGGATTCTCCCCAAATCTTTCAACTGACCAGTTTTGGCCTTTTCGGACTTCCTATTCCCATACAGCTTCCTGTGAGTAATTACTTCACACAGACATTTCCGAACCATTCCTCCGCAGTAAATCTGTTACTTCCTTCTTTGTGCTGACCCCGAGTAACTTCACTCCTAATGACCTGGACAAATACCAGTGGACTTTGGAATTTCAAGTGTTGCCAATAATCAGACTTGGCTTTCCTTACACATAAGTATCCATGAAATTCAAGACTACTTCTCCAATGCAAACATCTCAGGTCTTCCTCTTAGATAAGGTAAAGGCACTGTGAAGAGGGAGCATTTCAAACAGAGCTAATGCATAAAGACAGATTACCAAGCAAGACAACTGCACTGTATCACAACAAAAATGACCTTAGATTAGTTTTATGAGAATGAACTTCGACAATAATGAAATACAAAAAAGTGTTTGATTACTCAGAACATCTTTTCAGTCTTCTTAACGTAAATGACTACTAAAACAGGAAAAGATAAGCAGGCAAATATTTGAGTTTGGAAGGCAGGTGAATCTGTCTATAGGCGAAGGAAATTCAGATTTGAAGATCTGCTGTTACAAGAAAAATATATAGCCACTGATGCACTTCTTTTCTCCAAGTCTTAAAAATTTGTATCTTATGAACTTAACTAGTTAATCACCCGGATCTGGCATTACTAAGCATTTCTTTTATCTGCTTACACTTTGCAAGCCATTTTGTACAGCATATAAATATTATATTATTCTACAAAATTCTACAGTAAATTTCACATTTGAAGTGTCTTAGAACACTATTTTATGTTGTGCAAGCATTCATCTCCTATGCAGAAGAATCACTGCCAACAGACATAAATTATGTCTATCAGCCTGATGCATGTTTTAAAGGTGAGTTGAGATAGCCAGCTATGAAACTTTGCTCCAAGAACATAAAAGAAGAAATACAGACCATTCTGCAGCAGAGGGAGGTGTCACAAGCTCTTCAAATTTACAGTAGGATATAGATGTGTGTTATTAAGGCCACTCTCAGAATCTAAGTACATACACAGATACTGTTTCACCATCTAACAGCCTGAATAAATTCCCGAATAAATACAGTGAGCAGGCAGAGCTACATTTTCTTCTCAGAATAATTGCCAGAAACATTGAAAATTTCAAAGCAGGATACAAAAGCACTGCACACTCACGCTATTTAACAAGTGTTGGAGCTGACCCACAGCAGGAGCCCCACGAGCTGCTGTAACTCACCAGTCTGGCAGAAAACTAGGTCAGTAGCCCTACAAAAACACTACTTAAATTTCTGCCAGTTAGAGACTTAAAGCTGCTTAATGAGGGGTTCCAGATGAGTACAAGGGAGAGGAAGGAATACGTAGCTAGGAGTGGGAGAGAAGCTGGAAGAGAGAGATTCCCTAATGGATTGCTGCTGGAGAAGGATGACTAAATTGTCAGCTCCAGGATCTGAAGTCTCCTGAGTAGTTCCTGAAGACCCTTGCCAGAATGAGAAAAATGGGAGAAGTCAAGCAAAGAACTCTTAAGTACCCCTTTGCCTCTCCCTACCTCAGAGGGCACCCGCTGACCCAATCTCAACAACTGTTAATTGCAGACACTTCCTAAAAAGCAGCACTGTGCAAAAACCAAATTCTGTATTCACAGTTACATTTTTATATGGCATCTTTAAAAACACAATAAATATCATCTCCACAGAGAAATTACTTCTGTTTGCTCCCAAAAAAAAAATAGAGAGGGGGAAGCAGGGAGTAAGAAGGCACAGAGAGAAATGTATTTTGGGATAAACCTATATACATAAAAGAAGTGCAGCTAGAATTTTATATTAAACCTTTCAGAATACAATAACTTACTATCTCATGGGTTACTTATTTTCAAGGTAACAATGACCATATTCTACCAACACAACTGCTCACTAAAACAAAAACTGAATGAATGATGACAATGTAACACCATTTTCCAATCACGATGCTAGAACTGACCCTGGCAAGCACCATTCTGCCTCAAATTAATGACAAGTGGAAATTACCCTTTGCTTCCAGCTGCCTACCTTACATACTAGTCCTGAAGTTTTCACTTTGCCCTACCTGCTCCAAGACCATCAGTAACAGAGAACACATTTCTCAACCACTGAAATGCAGAGTCCATCCCACCATATGACTACCTGCAGCTGAAAGGATGTGAAGTATTTTCTAGCTATGATGCACAACTTCTGTCTGTGTTCAATGAACACTGCTCAGTTGCAGCAGCTAAAAACAACAGATATTCATTCATGAAAGGGTGAGTTACACAGAATTGTTCAAAAATTGGCTATCTGGCCTTACCTTAAACGTAAGCCATGGCAATTCAGAAAAAAATAGTATTGTTTCTTACAGTGGTATATATCTGCTCTAAAACCATTCCCTGTGGGATATGGGTTTGCTTCTAATGAAATCATAAATCACAGGAAATTTAAGAATTAGAAAAACAAGACAAGGTATTTATTACTGTTTATGAACAATATTTAGAGAGGTCCACATAGTGTGTCTGCATGCTTCAGTAGCGTGTGTGTAAGGGGAATCTACCTTCAAAACTCACTGACCCACTTTTGAAAATGTATCACACCTGTAATCACTGTAAACTCTGTAAAAATAGGCAAGTAAGTTACAGTAATAAATACTGCAATACTGTTAAATATTTGATCTTGGAGTTAACTTCAAATACACACCTAAAAACTCTCACAGACTGTTTTTAAAGATGTACCGACATAATCTAAAGCCTGTAAGGATAGTACTAGATAAAAAATTCAAGTTCGTGGTAACAATATTTGAAAGCAGCAAGAATACATGAGATACTGAAACGTAAAGTCTTCTGAAATTTCCCTTAAAATATTGCTATTACTTTCTGCTGGATTCCTCCCTTATACCCAACCAAGACAGCCAGCTACCTCTGTCTCATGTTCCGTTCAGATGAGGATATGGATTGAAGAGGGACCTGGGAAGCTCATGTAATCCGTAAAGGAGAGTCACAGTAGAACTTCACCATCTGCTAACAACTCTCTTCTCAGGTTTTTGCCTGGGACGTGGAGGATGGGAGCAGGTTTGGAGGTAGAGAGGGAGGAGTGTAGTTCTGTTGCTGCTGTTTTAAATATAGTATTTCATACTACACCATACCAAGAGTGGTAGGCATACTTTTCTAAACAAGCTTGACTGAACTGAAGTGACCTTGTCTCCCCAGCCTTGTTAATAATGCTTGAGAAGAGGATCTGTGAATCCCTTACAAGGTCTTGATAAGCATAGCCATAGTAGCTTCTTAGAAAATACTATGACAATCACACATTTTAGTCACCTTACAGACAAAACCAGAAAGCTCTACAAACTTCCAGGGCTGCAGTATCAGATAAAGGAGACAAACCCAGCCAGTACTTCAGAAAGCCCGATCTGGCCTTCTGGCTGGCTGCCACAAAATCTTCATTTAAATTCTGCTCCAATTCTAGTCTCTATTGTTTCATTGCTTTAGGGAGCTTTCACTTCACAATGAGGGCACCTCTGCCAATCCAGCCCTGCCTCTGTAAATAATTTACTGGTTACAAGATTTCATCATAAGCAGTGACTGGAACTGCAGCACTGGGGAATTTAAAACATGAATGTCAAAACGTGCACTTACCAGAATCCCCCCAACAGCCAGAGCCCTATCAGTGGCTCTCAGGCAATGCCCAACAGACCTGGAGCAGGTCTCTCCTTGCTGCAGGAACCACCAAATACGTTTCATCAAGATGGGGATGAAAAGAAGGGTAACTACTTCAACACAGCCACTGTAAGCTTCAAATGGAGTACACAAACAGAGGGGGTACTCTACACTGATTTCCCCCCTGCACCTTTCAGCCAGTCAGTCTCTCATAATCCTTTCAAGATTCATCTTGTCTCATGCCCAGGGAAAACCATCTCAAGGCAATTAAGAAACATCAAACCTCTTGCTGGCTCCATTAGAAAACTACATTGCTCCATGCAGGCCCTCAAAACTATGGGAGGTGTAATAAGGTCCCTCATGCATGCCAGCCAGCTGCTCATCGTCACCTGCACAAGCTGCTGAAGTGTTGTCTTCACAAGAGGAACCACCACAAACATCTGCTTCTCCTGTAAAGGCCTTCAGAACAATCTTTCTTATATAAAACTAGTTTTCAGACCCACAATTTATGTCACTGAGATTGTCCCAGAGAGAGAACACAAAAATTTCTCTCCATTGGGATTTAAGGTTTTGTTATTTGAAAGCCTGATTGTAAAAATCAGAGCATATGCAGCTCTGAAGAGGTGTTTGCTCGTGAATGGACCCATTAAAACCACTCACCCGAATACAAGTCCTCCTGCTTACAGAGCAGAAAACAAGCTGGAGCAGTCACTAGAATACTGTCCTCCACAGATGGTAACTTGTTTGAGAAGCACCAGGCGTGGGGTCAAGCTGCAGAATAGCAGTGATGTGAATTCTCCTTTGTTAGATAATGGACTGCTTGCCTATCTTCAAAAAAATTTGCTAGGAGTTACAGATTTCTCCATGAAAACTCCATGAAATTACTGAGTACTGCGTTGATTTCTTAAAATCTGCCAATAATGTTACAAGAACAAATTCAAGCAGAAAGAAAGTTTTCATCAGAATTGCAAAACAGTGGAAGACATGATTGTAATTCAGGTCAAATAGGTTATAAATATTTGCATTAACACACCAGGTCTGGTTTGTCATTGGCTTTTTATCATGACTCAGTTTTGTTAAACTGACCACCACAAACAAGTATTCCTGTTCTAGTTTATCTTCACACTATTTCAGCTCAGCATGTTCATATACATAACCTGAAATTCAAGTTTTAGGATCTCTTCTAAACTAATTGCACTGTTAGCCACCTTTTCAATGTTAGTCAATTAAGGACAGCATTGAGGGACAGTTTGGTTGACATTATTTATATTTACTTACTTTAAATGGAGAGGGGAGGGAATAATTACATTTATTATAACCAAGCCTGGAACTCTGCCTGTAATTAAGGATCTGACACAACTTAGAAGAACTCCATTTTCAGTTGCTTAAGACATTTGCCAAACTATCAGTCAGGTCACAGATTTCATAGAGCAAGCCTTTTCCTACCATTTTACTCAGAAGTGAAAAACAGATTCTGTTAAAACGATGTTGTCATGCCTGAGAATAAGACGAGAAAAAATAGGTTCTGAAGTCCATACTAAAATACTTTTTTAAAGTATTCTGTTGACGAATTCTAAACGTGGAAGAAGCTGAATTTAAGCTGTGGCAGACGGGCTGCCTCATACCAAGGGTGTGGCTCCTGGTTGGTTTGCGGCGAGCTCTTTTTTTCTTGTGGGGAAGTGGAAGGGGAACAGAGAGAGGATTGCTCATTTTCTTGACAAAGTACCAAAATTATAAGCCTCTGAAAAACTTCAGAAGAGGTTGTTAGTTTGGAAACTCAATTTTTGACAGACCAGCAGCAGCGGACATGCTCTACAGTCTCTCTAGGACACGGGATTGTTGCACATGCTGCTTCCACGGGCAGATAAAAATCTGCTGCTTTATGAATGAGCTGAGGTGAACTTAGCTTCAGCTCCTCCTCCAGCAGCCAAGCACCTATTCTGGTAAAGCTGGAACTAAAACACAGTTCTCTCCTAATCTCAAGCACAAAAAACAGTAAAAACCCCAAAATATTAAGAACTCTGGTACGGGAAAGGCAGTGAAAAGACAAAACAAGGGCCAGTGGAGAAAGCAGCAGTGAAGTGGACAAAAGCAAAGAAGGTCAAAACCAAATGAAAAGAACAAAAGCCAGAGAGAAGATGCAACTGAAACAGAGAAAAGAAAGTCTGGAAATGTTTGTGGCCTCCAATAAAGAGCAACTCTGCTTTGCAGAAGCAGCTTTTTATTTTTCCCCTTCCCCTGCTCACCCTCCAGATCCCTGGCATTTATTTTATGATTCTGGTCACAATGTTGTGCTTAGGAAAAAAAATATTATTGTAGCAAGAAACTAGGAAATAAACTGCTAGGTTCAAAGCAAGAGATCTTTTTAATAACATCTTGTTTTCGATATATAAAGTTTTAGGTTTGTGGTTGTTTGTTTGTTGTTGTTTTTTTAATTAATTTTTTCCTATCTTATTGCAGGAAGCTCTCACCAGGGTATCTGGTGCTAGATTGCATATTTGTATTCAGTAGTATTTAGAGAATTACATCAACAAATAAAAATGGTAAGATACCTTGTATTTTAATTAATTAGTTCACTGCAGATTCCTCTGTGTTTGGTGCCAAACAAGGCTACATACAAGGGCAACAGACCCAAAAGAAGGAACATGTTCATACTATGGCAGAGACAGATAATTAAACACAAACAGTGTGCACCTGTCAGGCTATCATCAAAAATCTACTCCTTAGATTTACTAAGAAATCTACAGAGACTTAAAGCAAAGAACAATTTCTCTCTGTCCAACCTTTTCCAGTACCTAACTCAAATGAATGTTTTTTCCATGTGCTTAAAGAGATCTTTATTCCTTGGCCCTTGTGAGGAGGATTCATTCTTCACACTTGCCTAGTGCTTCAGCCATTCAGTCACAGAGGAAAATTAGGAAGGAAAAAAGTTAATCTCCAATCATATTATAAGCATTCTTGCACCTCACTAAATTTTCTTGTGCTTAAAAGTACTAAAATATTGAAATAAACTTTTCTGTTACAGATCTCTTATCTTTTTCATTAATATAGTTTGAAATCTGCATCGAGTTAGCATGTTTCTCCCACAGCAAAGAAACTACAGCTCAGTGTCCATGGTTCTTTCATAACGGTTTTAATATGGCTTGGCAACTAGAGTATTCTAATTCAGGAACCTAATAACACTACATCCTCCTTTTTGGAACTTGGAACTGCTGGAACTTGGATGCTCAAAGTTCCAACTGTCCAAAAGATGACTCAAAATATTGTCTCCTAATTTCAAAGTCACTAATTTTAAGATCATAATCATCCTAAGCTCTCTCTCACATATATAAAAAGCCTTAAGAAAAATTGCAAAGCTCACTACTAGCAAAAGCAATGGCTGTTACAAATATGGAGGGAATGGAAATCAGTTGATTACAGGAAAAAAAAAACAGCCACAACTATGTTAAAGTTTCATCATATATGTATATATTAAAATTCACCAAACAGCACTGAGAAATTGGCAATATCTGAGTAAATCCATATAATCTGCTTTTATTGATTCTCAGATGGTAGCCCACTGGATTCCCTCACACTAAACTCATTACTTGAGATGTGAAAAAATAATTGCTTCAGAAAAGGTTAACGGAAAACACTCTCAGGATTTCACGTGTTCATTTAAAAGTCTTCTGAGCCTAGAAGTTTCTTAATATCTACAGGGAAGGCAGAGCTCAGAATAATTCTACATGTACTAAGGCTCATATTACCTCTTCTCTCTTCTACACAGGCAGAACAGGCACTTGGAGAATACTTGACAGAAGCAAGAAAAAAGTGAAAAAATACAAAAGAAATACATAAATATGGAAAAAAGGAAATGGAAGTAATTCCAACAATGTGCTCATATCCCTACACTTCGCTGTTTTTTGCAATAAAAAACCCCAAGTATACTCACTGTCAAAAGAAAAGGGAAAAAAAAGTCACATAGGGAACATTCTAGTTTACTGCTGCTTCTAAGAAAAGCAGTGAAAAGCATGTCAGAGTACAGACACTTGGAATTGCTAATTTAGATGCAGCTTAAGATTAGAAATTCACTTTCATCTAAAATAAGGAACACCCACCATGTGCCTACCAAATAAACACTTTTTTTGCTGCATCGTTAAAGTATATTCAAGTAGTTGAGCAATTGTACATATTACCAAAAAAACCTATTTAATCATCTGTCCAGCTTTCTGAGCTGTTTATATTAAACATCTCAGGGATAGCTCAACCAAGCAGACAAAGACCATGAGTAGATGATACAGAACAACAGATATTTGGAATCTGTGGCCTGCTTGGGATAACAAGTTGATGAAACTGAGTGCTCAGGAATGATGATAAAAATTCAGTTTAACTAAGCAGAATTCAAATGGCAGTAAAGTAAGATGAAAGGTAAAACACTCCCAAATATATTTCAAATGACAATGTTTTCTCTTTTGAACTGTATGTACTGAAGTGAAACAGAGCAGTTAAAAGTGTTGAGAAATTAATAAACACATTTCTAAACCTTTTGGAAACAAAATTTTCTTTTAAAAGTGGTGTCTCTAATAGTTGTATGCTTTGCCACTTTTCACAACTTCTCTCTGTAGAGTAGCTTTAATTAGTACAACTGCTTCCACAACCAGCTTTCTACTATGAGATATCTCAAAACAACATCAGTTTTGGATTGTAATGAAAGGATGGTGAAGTGGATGACAGCGCACTGGGAGCCAGCAAACCAGATATCCATTTCTCTTTGATGGTGGCATGTTAAGCAGCAGCAAGACACTTCATCTCACTGTGGCCCTCCTTCTATCCATTGTCTATATAGTTTTTAAGTTTCTGATGCTTTTGCAGTGAGGCCTCAATGCCTTTTTTTTTCTTTTAAACATCTGTACTGCAGAATCAGTGGCGTGTGCAGAGCAAGTTCTCAAAACACAACTGGTGTTTCAGAACAGAACATCCAGGGAATGAGACTTGCCTCCACATCCCAAGAAAAAACAACATTTATAGCAGCTCAGACAATTGTTTAGAGGTGGAAAGCAGCTATTTTTAACTATTCTGCTTAGTGGCTGCACTTAAGGGAGGCTCCCATTTCCTTTCTTCATCTTACGCAGCAGCCGTAACTACTATTTCCTTTTCCCTCAGCTGCTTTTACAAAACATCTGGGCTTGCAGCTTGCATGGATGCACTGTCTTCAATATCATCACAGGTTCAAAGCAAAAGCCAAATATTGCTTCCAAACCAAATTCTGCCCTGAAGGGCAGCAGGCAACTTTACCTTTGAATGCATCTATTTCTGTTCCAACACAGAAATAGTAAGCCTGAATTAGGCAGAGCCCTGAACATGAACCAGCAGACCAGCCAGGGGATCCAGATTTAAGGTGCTGGTGTACAAGTAAGTGCAAAAGGGGATGCAGCCATCACACCAACAGATTTTGATTGTGCTGTTTAAGCACCGCTACTTGGTGTGATCACCTGCACTTGGGACACTTTAACTCAAGCACAGGAATCTGCAGAGACAGACAGCACTGTATGAATTGTCAGCTCCTGACAGCCAAAAGCAAATATCTGGTGGATCACTGAAGAGGAATTTAGGAGCTTGACTCTAGGAGTATCATTGCTGAAACCCTAGTTAACTCTGACTCGCATTTAATCCTGTTTATTTTAAAGCTATGAGAGGTTTATTATCATATGCTAAAACAAGTCTTCTGCAGTCCTTAACAGAAATGGATAAATGCTACCATATGCCAGGTATGGGACATGAGAAAGGAACTTTGTCTTTTTCCTCAAATGGAAACACTTGAGACGAAGACAGTATTTGTATTCACATTTGTATACATTTGGTGCATAAAAACCGGAAGGATAGGAAGGGCAGAGCAAGCAAAGGCTACAGCAGTTCTAAGCTAACTTCCAAAGCCTGATCTCATCAGCCTTGCACAATACAACTCCAAACACAAAGATGAGAATTCAAAATAAATCTAGGAGAACTCCGAGGAAAGGTATCTGCTATCACACTAATGACTAGATACAGATCTCCAAGAGAGCATGATGATTTTCTTTTTGAACTGTCACACCCACCCGCCCCTGCCACACAGTAATTGACAATGCTGAGAATAATTTTGGTTTTCTTCTACACACAGTGAAAAAATATATTACCAGCTTGTCTTTCAGAGGTCCTGGAACTCTTTAATAAAATGCACTATAGGAAAAATAGTTTGGAAATCTGTGGCAACGGAACTCGTGTATTCCTCAAGGACTGGAATAGGTCTGCACACAATTTTACCTTAACTGCCCTCTCCCCAAACCTTAACCAAAGCATATGATTCTTCTGAAAGCATTATTTAAATATATATCTGAAATCACTTCCTTAATTACTCACTCAAGCTCATGCATGTTTAAAAGAAGTTTAGTGGATGAGCCACCTCTCCTGGGCTATACTGAGCTAAGTGTAGGTAGGCAATGACTGTCCTATACCACCTCTAAACTCACCCCACTTCATTTCCCCCGAAACAAATTACACATTCACAGAGGATCTGTCCATCAAGATTCTCAGAGTTCGTGTTCTGCAAGACAAAGAAAGTAGAAAGCTGAAGGATCCCCACTTTTTGAAAGCATACCAAAAGAGCTGGGAGAAGTTAAGCACTCCTTTAGGGAAGAATAAACTTCAGTCTTTTGCACTTCCTTTATGAATCCCAGTTGATCTGAGCACTTATCAAAGATCTCTTTTTAGTTACATGATACAGCTCATTTCTTTTCATTGAAGAGAAGAAATGCATAAAACAGCAATGTTCAAGTGGAAATAAAAACGTCTTGCTACAATAACTGAAATAAGGGCAATAAGTGAAAATTAAGAAGAGAGAATATTGAGAAAGAAGCATACATGAAGAACTACCTCTGAACTGGGGAATATAACATCCAAGGGGAAGAGAGAAGCAGGAAGGTCTGCAACTGCAAAAGTCTATTCTCTGCAAGAACTTAAAATTGCCCCTTTTTCACCATATGAGGCAGATACCCTGCAGAGAAAAATACTTTAAAGAACTGTCACAGTTATGCACAAAGCAGCTGAATTAAGGTCAGACGGAGAGTTGCTATCATGACATTCTGGGCGTTTATATGACTGATTTCATGTTTATTTTTAATGCTCTGCCTTTAGGTAATTCTGGTTTTGCTAGTGAAAACAAAACTACAGAATTGTGCTCATTCTCTGCTAGATACATTTGCATCTTCCCTTCTTTAAATGCTCCATTAGCATCTTAATCTGCAGGATTATCATCTCCTGCTCAAGCAGAACAATTGACAAGGGAGAAGGAGTGATGTCCACAAAGCCAGATAACATAAAAAATTGAAATGACAGCGATAATTTATTTAACTTATGCTGCAGCAACTCTGCATGTGCACACTCACAACGTCTTTCCCAAGAGCTATCTTAACACTTACTGCAGGTTAGGAGCATGCACGTGGTCAATCAAAGCAAAGCAGTTAGCAAACTGGTTTCCATCTGAACTCATCCTGTTCCTTTACATCTCTTCGTTCAAGAGTTCTTAACATTTATCCTCAAGCTGCCACTGGTTTGTGCCTCCTGTGCTATCAGGGGCATCTGCTATTCAACTCTTTGTCCTCACATCACCACGAAAACTTGAAAATACCTTTCCATGCTGTCCTCGGTAGCTCCCACATTTTTCCCCTCAGAAGTCCTCCCCAGGTAATTCTGGTAGTGTCTGCATAGAGATCGGGCTAACAAATCCAGCAGAACTATTTACACTGGGCTCAGATTGGGCTACATCACACTCTACCTCTGAAATTTTGCTATGCCATCCCCTTTAATAAAATAAAATGCAATAAAAAATCCCTTTCCCTTTAAAAGTTGTTTGGAAAAGTCAAAGCTCACTGCATTACTCTTCAATTAAAGGGAGGTGAGTCTCTAGTCGTGTTTCCTAATACTTACTGCTATAAAAGTGCACTTCAAACTTCCTCCCACCTCAGCTAGATAATGAGCTTTTCCTTCAATCAAATATAATTAACTGTACAGCAATTCATTAAACCGTTTCTTTCAAAAACCACCCCCCCTATGAAACGAGAAAGAAGCAACACTCTGCAATTCAAGTCGCAGCCTTTCAAGTGAAGACCCTTAACTCTAGGAAGTGTATTGCCAGAGATAGCACTGAGCTCTCTGCTCGCCTTCCCGAGTACCCACCACAGCACATTCTTTAGCTGCAAGGTCACTTTTAAGAAGGTGATTAGCTTTCCTTGTTTGCTGCAGGATGAATGATGCTCTCGTGCCTGTCTAGACTGAGACCTGATGGAATGCAGTTACCTCTGCACCTCGTACCCCCACACCTCGCGGAAGTGAAGCAACCCCAGTGTTATCAATTAAGCACTGAAACGAGCTGCTTTGTGTAATTGCCACGAAGGAATTTACTATCAGATTCCATCGCATACGTCAGCCTCATGTGCTATTAAATATTTCAGCTAAATGTAATAACTGTTTGTATGCGGTATTCCTAGATTTTAAACTATTTAGTTGCAGTTATATGTTGAAAGCACATGTCGGTGACATAAAGGTAAACTCATTACATGCTTATCTTAAGCATCCTAAAAAGAATAACAAAACTAAGGGTGGAGAAGGGTGGGCAAATCTAGGAAAGAATCAAGACACAAATACCTTGTTCTGTAATAACAGTGGTAAACATCCAGCCAGGATGTCTAGTTTTATCTGGAGAAGAAAGGATATTGCAATAGGCTTACTTCTCAGTGTTTCCTGGTAGTCTCACTAAAATGTCTGATCTCCAAAATCTGTGTCAAGTTCAAAGAACTAACTGTAAATCTGAACAGAAGAATAAAGCATTCAGAACACTGGAATATTAAAAAGGCTGGTGGGATTACAACAGCACCTTGTATAATAAGAATCTGAAAACAAAATATAACTGTACTGGACTTCACTGTCCCAAAGCGGTTCTGGATTTAAGCTTATAGCATGAACACAAAACTATGTTAAAAAAGCAGTGCTGAGAGGCTCATTACTAGCATCACATCAGCACAGAAGGGGAAAAATTACTTATTTAAATTTCCATTCAAGTACAGAACATTCACATAAATTTTCATTTTCCCCCTCAGTAATGAGATACAGAAGACAAGCTAGTTGATACAGTAAGAAAGTTCAGTATTTTAGAATTATCTTGATTTATCTTTAATTAGAAGCCTGTCGATATCTTTGGGGTTTTATTTTGCATTATATGCATGAACATCTTGCAGGAAGTCTGGAAGTGATATATAACAGCATCGTTAAATGTATGTTGAATCATGATGTCTGAAAACTAGGGGTTTAACTACATTTGAAGATTTGAACTTGGCAGAAAAGATACCATATGCACAACAAATACATGAAACCTGCCACCAAAGAGGAGCCTTATCTCTTCTTGCTAGTAGTAAAGCAACATTAAAACATAGGTACTTATCTGTAAAGCCCCATAGCCATTCAATCACTTAAATTAAGCCCTGGTTTTCACAAATATTTAACAAAAATCTTATGGAAGGTTAACCCTAGCCAAATAAAAGGAGGCAAAATCATAAAAAGGACTGAGATTCTAAGCAAATTCTTATTTCAGTTAGTACGACTGTGGATTACTCAAGCTCTCTGTAAAAATATGCTCTGTAAAGTTTTGCATTATTTGCCACATAAACCCATTTTTTAGAAGTCGAAATTTTGGGTTTCATCTGTTTCTTTACACTCCCAGCAGTTCAAACAAAAACCTGTTGCTGCTCTGTTGTTGAGCACTGGCCACACACAGTGCAGTTCAGACAGAATTCTGAGGGACATATTCTAGATTTACTGACAATTTCAGATGCTTTCTTAGCTACTGCAAACTTCTTTCTGAAACGGGATATACAGAAGGAGAAGGGTGCAATGCACATTGCCCTGTGTGCTACACACAATTCACTATTCTTCACAATCACTCCCTCGGTTTTTAATGAGAACCTTAATTAACTGTAGAGCTTTTTTACTTTTCCACCTATCTTCCCTCGTTATTGGATCACAACTCTGTTCCCAGTTTTGTTGCCACATCAAAAGCCCATTTTTTTATTTTTCTGCATGCCCTATTATGTTCTCAGCTCAGCTCTTTTGTTACTGACCCTTCTCCCACTCTTCCAAAACCAGTCAAGAAAATCAAGTTGTTGGCCAAGATATCACTTTGACAATATCTGCCTCCTTTTGCAGACCTTCACTTCTTCAAGCTGAAAGACTGTTTTGATGACTGCTTCAAAGCACATCACATTTCAATAGTTGTTTTCACATTTAACTCTTCCACTCCTCAAGAGGGCCCAATTCAACATCCCTTTTAGCGTATCCCCTCTTAAACACCTCTAGATTTCCTCAGTGAAGTGACTCCTGCTCAGAATATTCTTACCAGTCTCATATATTATGGCACCACTTATTATTCAAGTGTCTTAGGACCTCACTAATTTTTTTTCCCTGCACACTAAAAAGTGAGAGAAAAAATATTCTTACATTCCTAAAGTGAAACCACAAAGTTGTTTGAGTTGTATCATTATTGTATCACTAGTCTTCCTTCTTCACACCTTCTCTCCATTTTTAAAATTCATTTACTATGTCATGTCCTATATGGACTGTGTATTCCTGTGCCCAAAGGCCACATTTTCAAATTTTAAGTAGTGTTATATCATCTGCATACAGATTAGTAAAATAATAATTGGGGGTTATTTGTTTTGGACACAAACATTCTATTCCACTATTTAAAATAAGGGAAGCTGAATTTGCTGACAGCTTCATTACTTCTCTGACAGGAAACAATACAAGCAAAGAAAGTCTCTCTATTTGCCACTTTCAATATTTCTAAGTCTATATGGAATAGTTTGGGAATTTAAAATTTAAATTTAAAATTCTTAGTTAAAACAATGTGAAACAACTGTGACCAAATAATTGTGTTCTGCTGCAAAAGCATTAACTACTACAGATTAAATTTAACTAAAATTTAATTAGGCCAGATTCATCTTAGCATAACTAAAAGAGAAATTATTTAACAGGTCCTGATAGAATCTGAATGTAATTAATAAGTGTAAAGTTTACCCATCATACAAAATAAGTCATTTATAAGGAGTTTTTGGAAACTAAGAACACCATGCAAACACAAATTCGCCAGTATTAAAATATTAGAGTTTAGCAGTGGAAGCATATTGGTATGCTTGAATTTTGGTAACATAGTGAGTATATAAGGACACGTACACATATAGACACACACATACATACATATATGTATGTATTACAATTTACAAGTCATCTTCACTGTATCTATGCAATACACACTAGAATTGGGTATCTGCATGTGTTCCATATAAAAAAAGTTTACAGAGATCCAAATAGTGCTACAGTGGGCACGAGGAATGATTTATCCTACTGCTTCCACATCTTTTTTCACTCATTTAGATTCACTGAGTCATTCATCCCTGCCTGCAAAGCCGAATAAGAATAGCACAGAACGCTGGAACGAGTTCTTCCACTTCTCAGTGAGTCCTATTCCAACAGCAGGAGGAAGCCCAGGGAGACAGGAGTGTGCACCCTGGTCTCCTGTCCCCGGCAGAGCCCAGGCCCGGGTGGCTATTTCAATCCTGGCAGCTGCTCAGGCTACAGCTCCCTGGCCTGGGCCATTACAGAGAGAAATGCAGGAAAAGAACTTCAAACATGCAAACAGAAGAAACCGGCACCACGGTGGCATCCAGACGAGCTTCATTACAGGGTTCCTTTTAGCCTTCTCTGATTGCAACTGAAATTATTTTAATACAGAAGGCTCGTTCTTGGGCTAAGTGCCTGCTTTGCATATACATGGCAGTGCCACTGTCTAACTAAAAAGATAGGTGCTACAATTTTCCTACTACAACCTTAGTTTTCTTCAGCTTAGTATACTGGCTCCACACACTATGCATATCTCAGACAGCTAAATATAATAAAAAATTTTATTTAAGAACTGGTAATCATTTAAAAAACCTCTAATTTTCATCTAAGGTTTTTATCTGCAAATAAATATGGAAAAACAATTTCTAGTGTTTAGGTTTTAAACACAAAAGGACTGACAAAAGTTCACAGCATACAGCACATTATCTATGTCCACACTGAGACTTTTGAAGCTTAGAAGGTACAGGGACACAAAGTCTCTCAACGAAATCAGCTTTACTGACTTTCCTGTGAAGGACAGCACGAGAAGGAAGGACCAATTTTCGAAGGAAGGACCAATTTTCAAGTAGGTTCAGCAACAAACTAACTACAACAGAACCACTCCATCACTAACAAAAGCAAGCAATTTTTACAATGGACAACTAAACATACTGCTGTAAGATCAGTTATTTATACAATCGTTACTGTAGAAAACAGCTTTAATAGTAACAAAACCCACTATTTTCCCTGGTGACACGTTTGTCAAGTGTAACAAAAATTCCGAATAGCAAAGGATTGTGGATTAGTTTAAGTTATTGGAAAAATCTAATAAAGGTTCTCTAGCATGGATGGTCTAGGAGTTTTGTTGCAAGTATCTGCTGCTTTGGTTGCAGAAATAAAATGTTTTATTTCCAGCAGAAACCAAACCATTCCGAGGAAGCCTCATAAGGCAAAAGCAAGAGCAGTAGAGCACGTTTAGTCAGTCCTTCCTGTCACTGAACTACCTTAAAGCTTCTCACATCAGGTAAAGCTGACCTTTGTGACTTATGCAGAGGGAAGTGCTCTTCACGTCAAGAATGACGAGCTCGAGAGATGACACTGCCAACGCCCAGCACTTTGATATTAATTAAGTGCTGCATTCTCTAATGCATAAACTAAGGAGCCCAATTAACATACATGACCTTCGATCATACTTACAGTCATCTCACTACAAAAAAAAAAAAAGCCTCCTCCTGCTAGCAACTAAAATAGAAAAACCATTACAGTGGAACAAGGAGCATGAATGTAGTATCAGCTTTTGGCTAAGCATAATAGCAAGAGCTGCTGTGCACCACTGTTAGCATTACCTTGCCCACTTGCTGCTGGCAGTCAGTACAGAAGATCAGAGGTTCCCTGTGCCACTGCCTGTGTCATTGTCTGCCATTTACTCCAGCCCAGAAGGTGACAGTATGTGCCTTTCCACTACTCCTGCTTAAACAAATAATAAAACTATTTTTCATGCACTTCACAGATTGAAGCAAGTATAATACATAGCAAAAACATTAAAAGGGACCACAGGAAAAGTCTAAGTTACAGCACTGTTGAAAAGAAGATCATAAGGAAGCTTAATGTGTTGGATATCTGAACTACAGTGTATAGCAAAATCCAGTCTGAAAGTGTGAAAAACAATGCATCCCATGCAAGTTACTCATACACACCATGAAGTTCATAAGTGGATGATAGCCATTCAGTAAGGTGATCTGGGCATTGTTTTGCAAGCTCAGTCAAAAAAATTGGCTACTACATTGTCTCAGAAACACCAGTTGTTCCACAAGCAGTGAACTAATAGCCTAAAATTTGACCCTTATCCCACACTTCTTAGCCAACTCCCATGCTTCCTACAAAAGGGATCCCCCATTTTGCCCCAGGTCTCCTATGGCATGTTGAGTGAACAGAGGACAAAATATACTGTGCTTAGTCCAGAACAGTGTATGTACCAACACACTTGCCAGCACCTCTGCACTGACAGGGCAGCCAGGTAATCTCAGAGGATTACCTGAGCTGAGTTCTGCTCCTCTTTCCCCTTGGGAAACCTCTATCTTGGGATTGTCTCCTCTATTAACTGAATAATTTTCACGAAAACAGTAGCAAATTAATCTTTCAAGACTTTAAGCATCTTTCACATCTGACTGAAATCAGCCAGCAGACTCAGAAGTTAGACATGGAGATGGAAGAGTTCACAGTAGTCAGTGACAGTCTTCTGTGTCCATAGTGCCTATTTTTACTTCCTTTTCTCATAGAAAAAATTAACCAAAGAGAAAATACAGAGTACTGAGAGATGCAGAAGGCAGACACATTTAGAGTTCAAAACAAAAAATGTGATTTGATGCAAACTCAAGAAGGCAATTCACAAAACTGACACATCCCAGTGACTTGGAACAAAACGCCATCACCACCCAAAAGCCTGTGGTTTCCAAACTTACAAAACTGAGAGGAGGTAAAGGTAAAGGCAGCATCTAAATGATTGGGTCTCTCATTCATTCTCACAAAAGGGAACAGAAATCTTCAAAACTGCCACCTACAACTATGCTTTCTTTCTCTCTCCGCTGCAAAAGCTTCATTCCATTCATTCTCCAAACAAGTCTGACAGAAGTTTAGACACTATCTCTGTCTGGCTGTCTAATACTCCTTGGTTCTCATCCCACAGTAAACCAGATTGAATCCTTCATCCTTTCAAATCTCTCCTGTCTCAGTCTTTCTTCCTCCTCATCACACCCCCAGACTGACCTCTCCTATCAGATCCACTTCTGCTGCTCAGCCAAGCTTCCAGCTCTGCAATTAACAGATTAACAGACCCCTTGAGTCAGGAAAGCATCATCAGAAACTGAAATTTAGGAATAGCACAAGTTTTCAAAAACAGTTTTTGGAAATTGCAATAATTGCATTTTAAAACACTAATGGTCAACTCAAGGCTTCCATCAAAAATTCCTGCAGCCAAGCTCAAGACACTGGGCTTCAACACAGGAATATCGAGACTGATATTCCCTGGCAATTGTCTGTGTGTGTACTCCACACTACATGTTCAGGTGGATTGCCACATATTAATTAAGGCATATCTTAAACAATCTTGCATTAGAAAAGAGGGGAAAAAAAAACCTACTGCTGTTGCGTTATGAAAAACATGATGATAATTAAGCACTGTAAGAGGACGGACTACCTAGATAGCCTGTGAAATCCCTCTTCACCGGAGATTTTAGAGGTGTTAGACAGACATTATTATCTGTGCTTACAAAACCAGACCATGGAGGAAACAGAGGAGAAGTCACTTCCAGCCTTGCGTTTCTGTGAACGTATGTTTCAGAGGAAAAAAAAGAAAAAGGAAAAAAACCCACCCCCAAACAAATAAAAAAAGCAAGCAAACAAACAACAACAAAACAATAAAAACCACCCCACAGAAATCAGTTTGCATACTGAAATGTCAGTCTTTTGGAAAACAGTTCTTGTATTTCACTTATTTTTAAAATTCAAATTCAAGCAGTGAGCAGCTCCACTAAGTCTACAAGCTTAATAAAATTAATACTTGCTGCCTGTAAGCTATGCACAGATTCCAGTCCTACCCAACACAAAGCATCACCCAGCCCGTTTTATTCAGGGCATAAACATTTTGTTCCGAATGAAACTTTACACTCAACTCACAGCCCTGGTATAAAGTTAGAGTCTGCCCAGAAAATGACAGCACATTTTCATGGCACAGCCAGACTGAGTCCAAACACAATACAGCTCCAGTGCCATGCACTCTGCTGTTAGGAATAAAACATTTCTGAAGAACCCAACACAGCAACTTTCACATCTTTTCGGTGAGAAAGGTGTAGGAGAGTGGTATCTGCCAAGGAAACAACGCCACTGACTACACAGACTACTGAGAAATACTTAATGGAGTATAAAAAGGAGGGGGGGACAACAATGTAAAAGTCAACAAATTATTTTTTAGAGAAATAAGTGCTAGAGAGGTGCTATCAAAACAACCACTTCAACAAACTTCACCATAGGAATATTTATAAGAGATACAGTTATGCTTCCCTGTCTGTCCAGGGTGAAGTGAGGTTTGCCTGCCTTCACCAGAGAAGGGCAGGCAGACAATTCAGCCAGCCTTTTATATGTGGTTCCTTTGAGGGCAGAACCATTCACACTGAAGTGAGGCATCTGTGTAGTGTCTCAGGGCTTGAAATTTGGGTTCAACGAATGAGCACAGCTTCCATTTCCTCACAGGCTGTGCCCACACTGCATGGTGCAGTACCCAAGCACTGAAGTTTGCTTGGGAACTGGAAGCAGCTTAGCTGAAATATCACAGAGGTTCACACAGGCTGATACACCTGATGGAAAATGGGCTCTTCTCAGCGAGGTGAATGGTTCTGGGCAGGATCCTGGGCTTTCTTTACACAAGTAGGCAGCTAATGAAGCCCGAGTCTGGCACACAGGCTGTGCTTCTATGTGAGGTTATCCATCAGGCATACCAGTGTGCTCCCCAAGAAAACAGCTTTGTTTCCATCTCCTAGGTTAGTATTTCTGAGACAGCTCCCAAGACAAACTGAAAAATAAATTTAATTTTTAGATTTCATCTGAATAAGCCATAAACAGTGGGCACAGCTTTCGTAAATAAGTAGAAATTGGGGTGCAGATAGGTTTAAAAAACCACTTTTATACACAAGATGCATAGAGTCAGTTAGTAATTCAAAACACTGAATTAGAAGAACTGAGTTGGACAGCTAAAGGAGGCTTTTCCTCGTGTCACACAATTCATATTTCAAAAAAATTATGTTGAGATACTAAAGTAACTTTAACTGGCAAGACAGAATTAGATAAAGATGCTTCTGCTTGCTCATTTTGATTAATAATTAAAATGATCATTAAAAAAAATATTTCAATCTCTATCCAATCCCTTACACACTTTAATTTTTACAGCCCTGATGAACCACACAGACATAGATTTATGGAAATATTCCCAAAGATAAAACCATATTCTGTTTGCTTTAATTTTCACGTTATACTTCCCACAAATAATTCACACATTAGACAACGGAATGCTGTCTACCCTGGACATGTATAAAGAAGGAAAAGTGGTTTAGTATTGCATATCACAGAACGCAAGCAAGTGAAATGAGGAACGATTATATCTTTAATATCTGGTCCGTATGAACACCCAAACAAAATTCTTTAGCAATACTGGGGAAGAGCCCAAAGGTTCACCAACCACCTCTTCAGGCACAAACCCCCAGGATTAACACATCAGAATACTCTACAATTTACAGGCATATAAATAGTTCTCACAGTTCTAAGAAAAAGACTTAGAAATAGGTATTCCAAATAATTTGAGAAATAAAGAACAAAGTGGCACAAACCACTGTTGTCCAATACTACTTTTTAAACCTCTGCCCAAGACTATTATCAGTAAGATGTCCTCACTGTAGCATTTCTCTTTACAAGGACTATTACATGATTTAAACACAGAGCTACCAGATAACTGTTAAGATCTGTATTTTATGAAGGAAGCCAGTATTATTTTCCTCCTAATAATCAGCAAATATTACTGAATCTAGAGCTAGTTTTTTATTATATCTTCAATTACAAAAGTGAAAGAAGAACCACCTTCTTTCTTCATTCATATTCTACATTATGAGTAGAACTATCATCTCCAAACCCACTGTAAGATTTTTTTTCTGGTCATCCTCTTTATGCATCTTTTTATCTTCCCTTTCCTGTCCATACTAAGCCCAGGTCCTTGTGGAGCTCTCTACAAAGAGGTCCAGATATTATCCTCCAGACAGAAACTTAAAAACCTGTTATGAAAATACCTTCCCTCTGATGTCATGATTTTGCATTTATAAACACTCAATTCTATACACTGCTGAGATATAGTATCCATTCACTAATCAGAAGTAAGAATTAATAGGGGGTTTCAAAGCTACAAAGGCAGCATTTTCACTCTGATGGGAGCATACAGTTCATACTTTGGGGGAGGGGAAGAGAAGAAAGAGTGTTGGCTCTTTCATGAACATAAAAGGGCAGAATTACACATTAGTGTAGCTTCCCCATGTATAGACATTTTTTTCTGAAATGCAGTGTAAACTTAAAATCAACCATTAAAATCTTTAACTACAGCTCAAATCATCCACGTAATTACTCTTACAGAGGATTATGACCAAGGTTTTTTAAAACTAGAATTGTTAAAACTGCACAATTAAGAAATAAATCACAATGGGAAAATAGGTTCCTATTCACAAAACAACCAACCAAGCTGGCATCGCTAATACCCTTTTAGAAAGGTAAAAACCAGAACCGAAATACTGGGAATGCTGTTGCCAGGTCAGAATTGAGGTGAATCGGCAAAACCGCGCAGATGGGCTCCTACCGCACCTGCCCAGCCCTTGGCCTGGTACAAATGCGTACTCGCTCCTTCAGTAACCCTTCTCCTTCATCAGGGCATTGAAGTTTTCACAAAGGGGGAAAAAAGCCTACACTTTTTTAAAAATACATTTGAAAGAAAAGTTGAGATGCTGGGCATTCTTGATTCACGTGTGCTTTAAAAACCGAGATTTTTGACCTTCAGAAGTCCCTTCCCCCAGCTAAAGAAAGAGAAAAGGGAAAAAAAAATTAAAAAACACTCCTCAGAAACTACCACAGAGAGACGCTGCAGACATCAATCTAAAATAATGGCAGTCAAAGGTCAGGATGATATAGGCAACATCAACCTTTTCATTTAAATATCTTCCTGAAAGAGACCTCTTAATAAGCAGAAGCAAGAAAATCAGGGACTATCCAGTCAATGATGAAAAAAAGTCATTTACAGGATTTTCCTAATAATGACACCAAGTATCTTCAACTTTGACAAATAAATTTTAAGACCTCACTGAAATATAATACGCAAACTACCATCAGCTTGCTGGGTTATCTTAGCAAGATTCAGCAATTTTTTAAACGAAGATTCACTTATGAACTATACACAGCAGATTACAAAATAACACTAAAAAAAGCAAGCACTGCAAATTGGATCTGGACCGGTAAAACGACACAAAAGTCGTAGTAATCTTCCAAAACTGCTGGAAAACGCATACTGCAAGAACAATTGGTATTACTGCCTAACAAAGCTGGGTAACACTCAGAAGGCTCCAACATGCTAATCTGTCACCGTGACAGAAAAGCAAAAGATGCCAGACCAATCCACATCCCTCTTCCAGTACTCTACATATCTAACACTGAGCTTCCGAACCCAATAAAAAATAGGACTAGAGTGTCCAAAAATATGAGTAAGGATGCTCTTAGCAAATCTGCTCCCAACTTCTTGTTATTAAAAAAAGAGTACCCTTCAAGATTTGTCAGCATTCCTCAACAGTGTTTTGTGTTATTGTTCTATAATCACAGCTACATTTTTGCTTCAGATCTCTCCTCCAAGAAAAAAAAATTACACATTACAGTAAGTCTGTTATAAAAGTGAAGCACATGTTTAAGGCCCATAGAAGCACCGATGCTGATAAAATTAAAAATGGCTGTGCCCGAAGATCCCACAGCAAAAACAGGCACAGCTCTGCTGCAGATTAAAATATATATTAAAAATTCCCGCATTACCTTACAAAGGGCGAGGTATGCAAAACAAAAAGATTATATATATTTCCAAAACTGAAGTAAGTTATTAGACAAGAGATGCAGATCTAGGCAAAGCATACTTCTTCAGTGCAGGTCGAGTTCATTTACACAATAAAGCAGCATTTTATTCCCCGAGACACTTAACGTATCGGGATTTCAAAACTTTTATCAGGCTTCGCCGCTGAAATAGATGCACACCACTCTGGAAGGAGAGGAGACACGGATGTGCCCAAATACCAGCGGACCCCACCCCCTTCCCGCTGCCAAAATGGCCAGTTCGTTCCACCCAGTGGCTACTCACCAGCCGCAGTGCCGAGCAGCAGGGTGGCACTGGAGAGCAGGAGCACCAGCACAAGGTGCTGCAGTGAGGCAGGCATACCTGGGCAAGCCACGGTTCGAGCCAGGAGGAGGAGGAAAAAAAAAAAGGGGGGGGGGGAGGGGGGTAAAAACCCCAAAAACCCGACGAGAGGAAATTCCTCCTGCTTTCACACAGCCTTCCTCAACTCTCTCGGTTTACAATCCCGCCTGGAAGGGCAAATGGCAGATGAGGGGAGCCGTCTTCGCTCTTACTCCATTACAGCCGCCTGCCTTCATGCCTGGGGCGCCGGCAGCGCTCGGCGGACACGGGGGAAGCGCCTGGCTCTGCCTCCCAGCCCCGAGGCATCTCCCCCGCCGGGGAGGACGGCGGCACGCTCCCGACCCCGCTGGGAACCGGGCTATTTCCCACGCAGCTTCACGACATCGAAGAAAGAGCCCGGTTGGGAAGGGAACATATCCAGACGCGCCCACAGCGGTGTCAGTCAGCGCGGCCCCCGCGGGCTGGCCCGGGCACGGAGAGCGAGCTACGGGCTCACGGCGGCGCCGCGTCCCATCCCGGCAAAGGTCTCTGTCCTCTGGCGGCCCCTCCTCGCTGCCTCACGCTCCGGGGAAGGCGGCGGCGAGACCCCCCGCTCTCACGGCGAGGGCTGCGGCTGCATCCCGGCCCATCTGCCTCCCGCGCCGGGCGGGCTCCTCCGCGCTGCCCCGGCCCCCGCCGCAGCACCGACGCCACCCCCGGCCACCCCGACAAAGGTGGGGCCCGGGGCGGCGAGGCCCCTCCTCGGCGTCTCCAGCTGCGAGCGCACCCGGCTGCTCTCCGCGGGCGAAGGCCCTTCCCCTCCTCCGCCGCCCGCCCCGAGTTTCCACAGCGCCGGGCAGCCCGGCCCGGCCTCCTCCCTCCGGTCTCGGCTCAGCCTCTCCGCGCTGCCAGCGCCTTCCTCCCCCCGCGCCGGGCTCGCCGGCGAGGGGCCGCTCCGCCTCCTTCCCCTGCCCGCCGCCGGCTGCGGGTGGGAGCCGAGCGAGGGCCGGAGCTCCGCCGCCGCCCGCGCCCCCTCTCGCCCGTCCGCCCCAACAGCACGGGCAGCTCCAGACACAAAGGGGAGTCGCTGCCGCCGCCGGCCCGGGCGCCCGTCCCGCCGCGCCGCCCCCGCCGCCCGGCCCCGCCCCGCACCATAGAGGTGGCTCCAGGTAGGCAGAGCGGGGCCGCCCGGGCGGAGCTCCGCCGGGCTGCGGGAGGGGGCGCGGGGCTCCGGGCGCCGCCAGGGCGGAGGGCACCGCCTCGGGAAGGGGAGTTGGGACCCAGCGGCGGCTCCGTGAGAGGGGGAAGGCCTCGGCGGACCTTCCCGGGAAGGCCGCGGGAAGGCGGCGAACGGCCCCCCCCGGCAGCCTGTCTGTCAGAGAGGCTGTCAGCAGGGAGGCGTGAGCTCGGGAATCACAAAAACCGCCTGTAACAAGAAAAAAGTGTTTAGCAGACTCTGAGATTGCATCAGCTTTGAACTCCGTGGCCTGCCTGTCAGACACCCCGGAGCTTCTGCCTCGACCTCTAGTTCAAGCCCCCGTTATCTTTGTCCCTGTGAGCTCCGCTAGAAGCACTGGCCATACCACCTACTGCTCTCCCTCAGGGAACCCTGGCAAGTCACAGAATCAATGGGGTTGGAAAGGCCTCTGGGATCATCGAGTCCAACCTAGGACCGAATATCACCATGTCAATTAGACCATGGCACTAAAGTGCCATGTCCAGTCTTGCCTTAAACACCTCGAGGGACAGTGATTCCACCACCTCCCTGAGCAGCCCATCCCAATATCTAATCACCCTGTCTGTGAAGAATTTCTTACTAATGTCCAACATAAAGTCCACCCAGCTCACACAGCTTCAGCCACCTGACTCTCCCAAGCAAAAGCATTATCTGCTTCTTAAATTAAAGAGATTTTATGATTTCAAAACAAAGATAAAGTCAGCCCACTGTGCTGTTTGTATGCTTTAACCTTTGCTATATTGCACAGGACTAAAGAGATAAATTGAGGCCAGCAGCTGATGGGAGAGCTGTGACTGGAACGTGCTGTCTGATGTTCTGGCCTAGCGAGGCTCTTTCAAACAAGTTTTACCGGCTGTAGCATAGAAGAAAGTTCTAAAGAACACCCTGCACACAGAAAGCACCTTCATATATGGGCTTCACCAAAAGGTTTGATTATGGGAAATGCTTCTCTGTGCCAAAATTCCTACACCAGTTCCAAGAATGGCATACAAGGAATAGAAATTCAAAAATCCAATTCCACACCTCAAAGTATTAAATGCTACTACATAAAATTTTGTAGTTGCAAGTAAGAGTTACAATTTTAGTGATAATAAAAGGTTTCAGCATAACTATTCCTCTTCACAAGCCATAAGAGGTGAAGTAGATGTAATCTGATTCTTTCATCATCAAGAAAATTAGTAAATGAATTCTAATAGCATTTTTGTCATTGTGATGCTTAGGCCAGAGAGCACGGTCTTTGACATTCCTAGGGTCAAGATGAATTTATATGGCTGATAGTTATAAAAATGTTTTTTAAAGTTTTCTACAATATCTTCACTTCCAATCTATGCAGATCTAACATGGATATTGGTGAGAGACAATAAAATATAGAATCCCAGATTGTAATTTGTATTGCCACTTTCCAGAATTGCAACCACATGTTAACCACAGTATCCTTCCTGTTATTTGTGGAATGTGAACTGTCAAGAAATAACCTTTAAAAGCAAAAAAAAAAAAAAAAACAAAAAACCAAAACCAACAGCCAGAACAATTTTACCTCCAAGAGAGGAAAAAAAAAAAAAAAGACATTAAGTATTTTTTGCAGGCCCAAAATCCAGAGTTCTTTTCTGGTTCAGAAAAGACACCAAACTATGCAACACACCTTCTGCCCAGCTGAACCTGCCAATAAAAGAAGCGAGATCTACTTGGTTCAGAGAAAACAAGAACCTAACTATGTGTGGGTTGTACAGCGCTTTCCCTGTTTAGATGGTAAAAGAAAATTACTGTAATTGTTTATGACATGTATGAAAACCTGCTCACCCTGAAATAAATGACAGAAGTCTCACTTGTTTGAATGGTTCTAGTTTTGGCTTATCAATTAATACCAGGAATTGTTGTCCACAAGAAATTGTACAAAAACATATATTCTGCCTTAAAATATCTTTCTTTTTTTCTCGCCACAAAATGGATTGGATTTTTGTTCCGTGTTTTTCCTGAAAAGAAGGAACAAGACATGCCATTTTTACTACAATTATTTCCTCTTAGTTTCACAAAAACCCCAAGCCTGATCAAGAAAACACCCCCGTGAAGGCCGCAGGGCTGTGAATCTGCTTCGCCTGAGCTTATATCAAGTCCTTGGACTAATCTCACAGACTTGCAATCCCAGCAGTTTGCAAGAATTTCCCCTCCTTCCCTAACCTATTCTGAATTTTGCAAAAGAACTTCTCTGCAAGGGCCAGGTCCCTCCCAGCCCGGTGTGGCTGTGAATGCTGCCGAGAGCCGCTGGCCACGCACCGATGCCAGGCTGCAGAGCGGGAGCCACTGCACCCCTGTTTCTGTGGGGCTGGCAGGGCCGAGGAGGGGCTGACCCCTCCTTCACCACATGGATGTAGAAAGCGATGGCTACTGCCTAAGCACAGAAGCAGCTTCCTTTTCCCACGGTGGTGAGAGGAAATCAGAGATCTAAACTGTCACACTCAGGCTCACCCATTGTTATGTGCTTGGACAAGAACATATTTATAATCCTTTCTGTGGTATTGTTTTATCTCTAAGCTAGGATTTCACTAGCCTAATATCCAGCAACATCCAGTAAGACCTACAGAAAAGTACTCGGGATAATGAAAATTTGCAGAGCTGCAGCACAGTAAATCTGGTGCAGGTAAAAGTAGGAGAGAGACAAGAGAAAACATGTGAAATCTACCAAGATTTAAAAAAACCCCAGCTTTCTGACTGAAGCACTGTATTTCCACCAAGAACAATGAAACAATACTATTGAACTTAACAGAGACTGTTAAAAAGTAATAGGAGGAGGAAAGACCTTAGAAAGTAGATGGTCTTCTGCAGCTGTTCCCAGGGCAGGCAGAGGCAAGGCTGCCCAGGAGCACATGGGGCAGAGGCAAGGAGGACAGTGGCAGAGGAGCCAGGGTATGGTGGCAGCGAGCTCCCAGAGATGTGAGTCACATACACAGCAGGGGACTTGTATTTTGCCCTCGAGCGAGGAAGCTCTGAGCAGAACAGCCTCATGCAGCACGCTGGGGCTGCCCTTTGCTTCAGAGAGGCACTGAGAGCAGAATTACTGCTGATATGAAGCTCAGAAGTTTCCCCGCTGTCGGTCACACTGATGCAGACACAAACATATTGATATCACTTGCAAATTCAACACTGCACGTAAGTGAAATTAAACATGTCCTTATTAGGAGCGTCTCCTTTAAACAACACACATCTTTATTTTTAATGAACTGGAATATGGGAAACTATTTTCATGCTACCAAGAGAGTGTACCAATCAGTGGTAATTAACAAAGAATGAAGAAAACCAAGGTGTACTACCAAACAGTAGCTTTAGTTCTATTTCTTTTCAGAAAATCCAGTGTTCAGGCACTTTAAAAAGATTTCTCAGGATAGGTTCACTGTTATCCAAGAGTTTTTCAGCGCTGACGCAACACAACTGTTATCATCGTTAGGACTCAGGGGACTGTTCTTTTTGAGAGGGCCTTTCAAGAAGTCAACAAATCAGTTTAAAACAAGCCATAAATTATATTTGGCTGCCCATCAGCTTGGCCGGAGTGTTCTCTCAGTGTTGGCGTAAGTGTTGGGGAAAGAATAGAACGACACAGTATAATATTTAGCTTTTAGGGGATATTTTGTTCCTAATTTAAAACCAAAGCATCCCCCTAGCATTGACTCTGATGCATAAACATATGTTAGAACAGCAATCAAGATGTCCACAGACTTTCTTACAAATAAATACACCCGTTCTGGATCCTAAGTAATAGCGTAATAAATAATGGATTTGGTACAGGTCTCCACCGCGAATGCTGCCACTCATTGCTAAATTAGGGAACTGTCAGCAAGATCATCTCCCCAGTCTTGCCTCCTGTAACTGTATGTGGAGAGAGACATGATTCCTGATAGATAGGATCCAAGCCTTCTATAGCTCTCCAGATTATTAGTAACATCCTGAATTGCAGCCAGAATGCGCCGAAAAGACAATACTGTCTACTTACAGTCTGCTGAGTTAGCAGTACAGCTTCAGCCAGTGCAGCCAAACAAGTAATCACACGCAGACGTCACTACCCTTGGAAGTATTCAGTTCCTGGTTTTATATAGCTTTTCCCATCAGTGTCCAATCTGAGGTGTTGCACAGAGGCATTAAGGCACCCCCATAAGTACCCTTGGAGTTAGAGGTCAGGGTAGGGAGGGTGCCTGTGGGAAGACCATCGGTACAGGGAAGTGGGCACATGATATGCAGAAAGAAAAACAATGAAACCTCTGGGGACTTTCTCCATCATGGACATGTGTCCTTGGGAACAGGGAAAGGCTCCCTGCCCTTTAGAGCCTCCCTGCAACCTACCAGCAGCACTTGCATTTTTGTCTGAATTACTGTTGGTTTCTGCTCCTTTTCCAGGGCTTGGTTTTGTCTTGGGAAAAAAGATTTCACAAAAGAGGGACTGAGGGACACCCAGCCATGATTGAAATCTCAGAAAAGTCCTTTGTGGGATAAAGTCAGTTTCCTTCTGTTTTTCCTGACAGGCAGGAAAAACTCTATCCATGATGGTCAGTCTTCCCTGCCAAGATGCGAGAGTGGCAAAACCTCATCACGTACCAGAGCAGGCTCTCATGCTCCCACTCCTACCATCAGCCTTAAGGAAATGGTAAATCAAATTCCCTTCCTCAGAGGGAATTAATTTCCCCCTTAGTCCAGTTAAATAATCTGTGCCAGACATTACTTTTTGTCTTTAGACTCATAAAAGTCTATCTGAAGGCTGTTACGACTTCATTTTTCTTTGTCTCTGAAGCATAGAAAAGAGCACCAACTGTCAAGCTTTTGGGGGAAAAAAACCACATTTGTGAGTATGAACTAGTGTTTTCAGTCCTGGGTTTTTCTAATTCTACCATGTTGTTGTCTATTCTACTGCAAGGTGAATCACACTCTGCAACGAAGTGACGACAGTCTTTGACATCACCATCCTATAACAGAAGTTTTGTGGCAGCTTTGTTTATCTTTTCATGGCAAACTTTTAATAAATTTAATGCAAAAATTAATCACACCACTTTTGTGGCAGTCCCCAGAAAGATCTATTTTGATATCTAACTTCTTTTGTTTCATGCTGGTCTCACATTTGCTGATTTTGGTATAGTGAATGGTTTCCTATGGGGAGCCCATAATTGCATGATCAAAGGTGTGAGGATCAGCCTGGAAACATAAGCAAGTGGGTGTGGGACAGGTAAGTCTTTGGTATACAGGGAGAAGGAGGAGGAAGGTGCACACTGTGGGATAAGCAAAGGGAATATTTTGTGTCTAAAAGGATTACAATGAAATAGTTAATAGACATTTTTACATTTCACAATACAAGATATTTCTCTGTGATAATGAACTACCAACAGTGTTGGTAGCAGTTGCTGCCATGTTTTACAGATAACACTGCTTAGTCTGTGGAAATCTTATCCCATTTTGGGGGTGGAGGTGAGAGAAACTTTCAAGATAGCTCTGAGAAGCACCTCCTACTTTGAATTAAGTCTGAAATCATATGTTAAAGGCCCTTTACAGGCTTCCTGAAATCTATTGGCTTGTTCATCACAACATAAAATAGGAAATTTGCTGCAGGGTGTTTATCAGTTCAAAACATCACTTATTCATTAAATCCAACAATGGGCTTAGTCAGAAATAGAAATATAATGAGCTGTGTCGGAATCATCTTCTGGTCCGTAGCAGAGGGGTATGTCATCGCCACAGACCTGCAGGGTTTCATTCCTGAGAGCTACCTGAGCCTTCTCATACTCACGACAGGCGGCTGGGAACGGAGCTCACGGAATCTCCAACATACTCTCCTGCTGCTGTTACCTTTCTTTTTTCTTCTGGTTTCGGGTTTTTGGGTTTTCTTCTTTTTCTGTTGTTGGCTGGCATTTTTTAATCACTCACTACATGAGTTAGTTAGCAGTGCAAGCCAGGCTGGTTTTCAAAAGCCTGGCTTTTCTTTTTTGTACTTTAATTTCTTACAGACAATTAGGATTAGACCTAAAAATATTTCTCCAGTCGGCTCCATACTTCTAGCAGGAAGCTAATAAAAATGCCCTTTGAGAACAAAATGAAAGCCCGTGGTAACATCTCAGTAGGCCTGCACTCAGTTTGCCAAGGTGGAGGTCCAGAGGAAGCAGCCTCTGTATATGCTCATTGCTGGCCATCCTCGAACTCCACACCAGTTTGTCAAGTGTCAGGCATTCATCTAAAGGACAGAAGCAGCGTCTACAACATGAACTTTTTGCTTGTTATTTTAAATGACAGTGTGGAGGGAAAAATCTTTTGCTCAGGCTTCTTACAACAGTTCCCCTTGGCAATGAGAAAGGAGGCATCAAATATGAACCCAACAGCACAGCTTATCAGGTTTTGTCTTCTCTTCCAAAGGCCAAAAAAAAAAGTGAAAACGCAGTTAGAATTGAAGCACCTTTTAACTCAGTGTTTGCTGCCACTGCAAGCACGATGGCAGAGGGCCAACCACTCTCAGAGCCATTGCTCCCATTGCTACTCTGAGTACACCTGTCCAGTGTTCCTCTCCTGCACTCAGCCAGCTCCAGGAACATCACCTGGAAGGTGATCACAAAGGAAGATACAAGTAAATTATTACCTTTTACTATACCAAACATGAAATTTATATCCCTTATGCTTCTGCCTGTAACACGACATCTGTTGCCTGAGGATTTTGAAACATTTTTATCTGTGAAGAATTTTCCTTCACATCAAGAAATGAGTCAGTATCTCTGTATGGCCTGCTTGCCTCTCACAAATCAATCAGGAAACATAAGCCCAACTAAGTGCTTCCCCAAAGCATTCATCAGGAATCCTCTCCCTGAAGCGATACAGGCCAGACCACCGACTCCAGTCGGCACCAGTCCTGAGTTACTCAAGCACACAGCGACTGTTGATGGCACAGTTGCTCCCTGCACTGTCTACAGACATTTGAAATTGCAGAGGCCTAAAAGGCTTTAATTCACAAATGAGAACCAGGCTTTGAGAGGCCATTTCCAGAGCACAGTATGGGCTATGCGAGCCTTGGGTAGGTGGCTTAGGGGGCACAGACAGCCCTCAGACTCTGTGAAACCTCTACCTCTGCTTGCAATTTCAGATTAAAAGGCAGAGACATAAATGAGGATGGAGGGACAAGTGGGCAGAGACTTCTACAGGAAAAATTGCCCTTCGTCTCTATAGTAAAGAGTTTGTCAGTTTTGTATAGACAAAAGCTCATCAAAAGCAGAAAGTACCATCTCCCAGAAATGCCACATGAGGTGCTTTATGTTTCGTAAGTTTAAAGGAATTTTTCCTTCTTTTTTTCCCCCCACATTCGCCACAAAATAATTGTAATGTTTTGCATATTGCTTTTTCCCCCTCCCTTCCTTTTTCTCTGCCCCTCACTGAGTTCAGTAAAATCAACATCTGAGCAGGGTTTCCTCTCTCTAGCATTTTTACCAGTTCACTTTTGTATTCATTTACTTTTAACCATCCCCTCAACTTTGGAGAGGTTGCATTTACCAAAAGGAAAATCCACCACCCCTGTACCTTGTACCTTTACCTTGTAACTGCTGAAGCTCTCACACTCTCAGGAGCAGCAGAAGGGCGGAAGGGATGTGAAGTGAGGGCAGACAGTAGCCCAGACCCTGAACTAAATGTTGAACAAGAAAGAGAAGGGAAGTTGTAGGCAGGAAAGAGGAGCCGGGAAGGGAAAGGAGGAGTGAAAAAGTTACAGGAGAGGGTTACATTCGAATTTGCATTTACTGATTTAACAAAAAGGGGGGTGCTAAACTCAGATCTCTAATATCTGTGACCAAACCTCCCTGTGCAGTTGTCATTTTACTGCGAGGCAGCTATTTGTACTGTCCCCACCAGTGCTCCCATCAGTGGTATAATCAAACAGGAGTAGAGCAATAGGAGGAATCCCATGGGGTGTGGAGATGGGGTCAAAATGCCACGGTTTTGCCTTAGGGACAAGAAGGTTCTGGTGTGCCTGCCCAGGAGTCCACCCCCAGGGGGGCTCTGTCTGTGCCTGCAAAGGGAAGCACATTAACCCAGAGTAACAATGGTGAGCACCTTAGATCTTTCAGACATCCTGGAATGTGAGGCCATCACTGCAGCCATCTGCCTGGAAGGGCTGGAGATCAGCACCTGTAAAGGGGTGTATGATGAAGAAAGCTCCCCGCAGGGGAGCTCCCCAGGTCTCCCTCTCACATCACAGACATGTGACCTGCTGGCTGTTTGGTTGCACCCCTGACCGGGCACCACGCTGGGCCAGAGCTCCCTGCCTGCCCCATGGGACAGGGACAGAGCCAAGCAAAGGGCTGCCAAACACAAAGCCCTGCTTCAAATGTCCCCAAATTCGGATAACCAGATTGCACCCACAACTGCTGCAGAGCCAGAGCTGGGCTTCATTCCTCCTCTCCATCCCACGACTGCCCTGCTCCTTTGAGCTGGCCCCAGCAGATTCAGACACACTGATGGGATGGGGCGGCGGGGGACGTCAGCCACCTTTTGTAGGGGACAGAAGATTCCCCGCTCAGAAGGAAACAGCAATTCCCAAGTTTCTCTTGGCTTAACCAAAAGCTGTAAAGTAGATTCCTCCTGTCCTCCACCAGCATTCAAACCTCCCTGTGTATTTTGTTGATGAAATCTCTCACCCCAATTGAAGAGATAGCAGTGTTTGCTAAACATGCCCTGCCTTGCTACCAGAAGAGCTTCTGACCTTGTTCTGTCTTCTTCTTGGCGTTTGGCAAATACTTATCAGTGCTTGCAGTGACCTCCAGCCAGCTGGACAAAAAGCTTTGGAGCCAAACATGTGCACAAATAATTCCAGGGGCAGCTGTTACTACTGGATTATCTCTTCCTGTGGCTTCTACTGATACAAATAGTTAATACATGCTGCAGTTCACAGCCCCTTTCTCTTTAGCAGACCAAGGCCCATCTTCCTTCAACTTGGGGCCATTAAACCCACCTCAACAACAGGGGCCTTCAATCTGGTACTACCCTGTGTTGCCAAACGTATCTTACCAGATGAAACAGCCAAAGTCACGGATCACAGCCCTGCCATCTTTAGCCAAGAAGGTCACCATTTAATCACTCTTTCCAAGTTATGTGTAACAGAGGCCATTCTGTGCATATCCAAACATAGCACCCCCTCTCTCCAACCCCTCTGGCCTCCCACAGCCCAGACATGAGGTGTTTTTTCACCCCGATGCATTGAGGTCCACGCTTGATCAGAGTTCATTCAACCTGAAGAACAGCAATGACTCGCTTCCAGAAAATGAGACTATTATTGCTAGAGACCATTATGAAAGCCTGCATGAAGCTGAGACCAAATGTGTGCTCGGATCACTCCAAATGTTGCTTAAAGCAAAGCCCTGGATTGTTTTGGATTTGTTTTTTAAACAAAACAAAGGATTGACAGAATCTCGTCTGTAACAAGAAAGATTTTCTGATGTTTTCCTGCACAGCTCTTACAGATGCGTGGCTGGACTTGGAGCTCGCACCCACCAACAGTGAGCACAGCAGCTCTCAGAAAGCGGATGAAGACTTGGAAGGAGTCCTTACATGATAGGATGGAAGTGATGGGGATGCTGACCTATTTAAGTTCAGCTCCAAGAATCAGCTTGTGGTCACTGGGACTATGTTAGTTTTTCAGTAGGATGCTCTGTACCGTCCCCTGGAAATGAGAGTGATCGCATGGCTATGATCACTTTTTGCCTTTACAGCAAACCTTTCATCAGAGGAACTCAAAGCAACTTGCCAGCAAGTACAAGCACAACCTCACACTGTGCCTGTGAGATAAGCGAAGGATGGAATAGATTAACTGCTTAAAAGCACACAGCAGCTCTGTGGGATGAAGAAAAAATAAGAAAGAAAATATATATGCACACACGTTTGAAACTGTACAGGGTTTTATGGAGAGGCAGCCTGGAAGGCTGCCAGGATGCTGAAATTGCCACCCCTACACAACCACGAATACCATGGAAACCAGTGGGGCACCGGCAGACAGGAAAGGAAATCAGCTGAAAAATGGCTTTCCATGAAATGCAGCCAGGCTGGGACACTGCTCCCCTCCTGACTGAGGGAGGACTACGTGCCTAACCACCAGTGCTGCTGCTGGTGGGAGCTGGGCTCCAGGAAGGAGTAATTCCCAGTAATTTCCCAGCCTGGGGTAACATTGCTTTCCTGGCGGCAGCCGGTGGATGACAGCAAAAAGAGGGATGGCTGAAAACTGCTACATCATGTCAGCTGTGGTATGGAGGCAATGGAAACCCTGAGTGCCAGGTAAAGCTTCAACACGTGTTGGGAGGTGTAGGAAGATCAAAGTCAGTTGACATCTGAATGAGGACAGGGAAGGAACATGTATGCGCAAGCTCCTGCCTGCCCTGTCTGGTGAGGCACGATAAAAAGGCACAAAACACTCATCAGTAAGTGTATTTTTCCCTCAAAATACTAAGAAAGCTCAAAAAAGGATTCCTTCAAGCTGAGCAAAAGTAAGGAGAGAGGCCCGGAAAACAAAACTAAAAATAACAAATGAAACTGAATACAACAGGAATAACAGAAATAAACAAACCCAGACAAGCAGTGGGGGAGGAAGGAACACACTGTTAATTTGTCAAGTACACCGTGCCCACATCAAACTAGAGAGTAAGCTCAGAGAAATATCCACCCTCCCAGCTGAGCAAGGGCACCTGCTTGTTACCAAACAGCACACATCCCTAAAAAAGTCACACTGCTGCTAAGCCAAGTGAGGAGGAATCCAAGCATAGAACAGCTGTACTCATTCAAAATGCTGCTAAGAGGAACAGCAGAACCTTATGAGTAAGCTGGATATGGTGCAATCATCACCAGACATGAACAAAAATAGCCCAGTGGAGATGAGAGGCAGGTAGAGAGACCAGCACACAGCTGTCCCTCTGGCTCTCAGCAGCTGAGGGGTGCACAGGTGGTCTCCTACAGATCCTAGGTGGTACACAGGTCAGGGGAGGTTTATTACAGAAAAGCAAAGAGGACTGGAAAACCAGAGAAGCAGCAGAGTGGCATTTCTGCCACACTGAAGTGCACAAGGCAAACGGGCCTTCCAGTAACCACAGGGGAGGGCTGGAAGGGGATGGGAGCATTGCCATGGCTGGCCCTGATAAGGTTCTATCTAGGAACAGGCGAGGGCTGCGCTCATGGCCCGGCCGAGAAACGGGTCTGGAGGAGTGCGAGAACAACAGGATAACATCAGGCACTTCTCACACAGCTGAAGGACCGCCACCGGTCATCAGGAGGCAAGTGCAGATGGGAGACTTTAAAGCGGTGCCAGAAAAAACAAGCTCCAGCCAGGGTCGAGGAACATGGGATCCAACTCCTAGTTGTCAGCAGTTGTGGTGTATACATTGCTGAAAACAGACGTAGTGCCAGGAAAATCCAACTCCCAGCATGAAAAGAATAACTTGGGAATGATAATGGGAGAAGTCAAAGCAACTGTGACTGTGAATTAGTGATTATATAAAAGTTTTTATCTTAAAGTTATGTTAGGCCAAATTCTGAAGTAATTTTTTCAGCCAGAATGCTCCCTTGAGACCCTGTGATTTGGCCACAAATTGCTACATCTTAAAAAAAAGAAGGAAAAAAAAAAAAGGACAACAAAACAAAGTTCTTCTTTTTAAGCTGGCTGGCAATACACAGCAGGAGACGGCCTTGACTTTGCATCAAACACTTCTCCAGCAGGTAGCTGAAGCTCTCTGCTTTATGCCACCATCCAGTGTCACTGTGAGGCACATGCCACTCTTGAGGATTTGCTCCCTTTTGGGGCTGGGGAACATCAGTCTGTATGCTATGAAGGGAAGCACATGTTATTCAAGCTCCCTGAAACAAGTGAGGTACGATCCGTATCGCAGTTCCTTCCTCTTGGACCTATCAAAGCTACTTCTGAAAATTTGGATGTACAGTAGCTTGGGTACTGCCATAAAGAAACAGCAATTGTCACTGCCCACCATGTGCTGAACAGCAATAAAAATGTCTTTTCAAAATAACTGATCTGGGTTAAAAACTACCAATGTCTCAGTGGTAGGCTCAAGAACAGTGAAAGGATCCTCTCCATGCCATTTCCCAAGCAGTACGAAGTCCAGCAGCAGCTCCAGGCTTTACACCTGGAGGCCTTTGTGTGGTTTCAAATGGAGCATTTGCAAATCCCAGACCCCAATGAGTCCTAGAGAGATGCAGCCACACCGAGACACTGCTCACTTCCCAGAAACTCTCCCCATTCTGGTTTGAGACTTATCGCACACATGAAACTTCCCTGCTCATTCTTTGGACTTGGTTTAACATAGGTAATATGCTGCCAACCTGCAATTTCTAGAGGTATCAAAAATAACGTAAGAAAGCGAGGAATATTTTGAGCAGGAGACACACCCTTCCCATGACAGATGACCTGCTGTAATAGCCCTTACAAAAGCAAGAGAATGCGCTCAAGTACCTGTCGTAAAATCTGAAGCTCAAATGCTGCCCAGCCAAAAATGCTGGAAATAGTTCTTTCAAGTCTTATAAACACTTGGGAGACTCTGAGGGAAGAAATAGCTGGAAATAGTTTCAGATAAAAGAAACTTTCATGCCAGCTGGCAAAAGACAAACAGATGGATCAGATAGATGGACAGACAGGGCTTAAAGCCACTTTTGTCTTAGCAGTGGGCTGGGCTTGTATATGCAATGTCTGAAGGCAGCATATCACATCATCTGACCCTTAAATGTTAGCTTTATGAAATCATATCAGATGAAGCTGCAGCCTTCAAAAGCACCTCTCAGCCTGGCAGGATTTTCACTCTCCCCTCAGAAGCACCTTCAGCAGGCCTTGGGACAGCTTGGCACTCATGCAGACCACTCAGGTTCTCCCCTGCTCCATGCATCAATCCAGCCTCTGTCAAAGCTCAAGAAGGTTTGTTATGGTGCAGGGAGTTTCACAAATATTTAGTCAAGACACTTCTGTTCCCATAGTGCAACAGCAGTGGGGTAACCACAGAGGGTAAGAAATGAAGGATGCTGTGAAGGTTGAAGGGAAATCCCCCCAAACCATGTTTGATATGCTTTAACAGAAACTCACGGAAGGCAGGATGCGATGCAAACAAAACAAACCAGGGTAAGCACGCTGTATTTTTGGTAGTCTGTGCAGCTTGAGAAAGGTGATGTTTAGTTTCAGCTGCACTTTTGATGCCTGAATTGAAAGATGCCAAACTGAGCCACCTCAGGATGAGAATTACACCTTGACTGGTGGTGATGGGCCTGGGCCACAGGTTTGCATGAACCCACTGAGGTCTGGTTATAGCCAGACACCCACTCCTCACCACCTACTTGCTTTTTATATAAGATGATTATGGTGGGGGATTAGGCTGCCCCCAGTACTGGCAGCAAATTTCATGTGATGTTTGTCACAAATTGCAAGGACCATGGTCCCCACAGGCTCCCTCCAGTGGCTCTTCCCCTGGGACTTCAGTGGGTCACTGCCAGCGTGACATTCCAGTTCTGCTGGATCACCAGCCAAAGCAAACCCAGGGTTTCTGCAGCAGCTCAACTAGTGCAAAGAGATTACAGAAATTTGGAAAGCTTAAAATAAGTACAATGACCAGGAACAGTTTAACTTTCTCTGAGAAATGTGGGGGTTTTGCTGTATTTGAACTATGTGTCCCTGAAGATCTCGTGTCAAAATGGAATTGTGTAATGAATATTTATCAAGAAATTCACAGTTGAAAGATCAAGAAAGAAAATCACCTCTGCACTGCTTCTATTCTCATTTTTTTATGACATGTAAATTCATCCAGAAGAATTTTAATACTCACCTTTATAGATGTTTCTGTTTTTCACATCAGACATCTTGTTCAAGAGGACTCTGAGTTACCAAAGACATGGCAGGATTACACCATCAAAGTTGCAACATTGAAGCCCTGGTGTGACTAATCCCCACATAAATGGGAAACACCAAAGATGGGCAGTCTGTGCAGTGGGTAGGTGCAGAGCCAGACCATCTCTTCCAGCCCACGGGTGCATGGGAAGCGTGTCCCATCCACACAGGAACAGCCTTGGACAGGCAAGAGTCTCTGGCACCCTCTTCCTTGGGTCCCTTCATAGGGACAGTGGCACAAGTGGCCCTGTGGCACAGCGGGGCTGGCCTTGTGGTGGTCCCCCTTATGTCAGGGCAGCGTGGCTTAGGGTAAGGGAGTTGCTCCCAGGAAGAATACTGCATTCCTTGTTTGGTTTCATAAGCATGTTCATGGGAAAAATCCTCCTTTGGGTAAAGCATAAGATCCCTTTTTACCTGTGGCCTGTGAAAGACAAGCAAAACTGTCTTCCCTATATGAACTGCACCTTAGAGAGCACACGAACTTCTTGGTCCATCCAAGAAGTAGCTGTCAGAAGAAGACATCACCAAGTGCACTTCTCTTTCCTGTGGGCATCATTTGGCCATGACTCACACAGCTCAGCTGAAGGGCACTGATGATGTGTCTGTATGATGCAATGACCTGTGTCAGGTCCAACACCCCAGCACTAGTTTTCAGAGTAAGTATGCTCATTTTTGCTTTGCAGAACCAGTCTAGCCAAAACCTTGTATGAAGTTGGTCTAAACCCTTCTTCAGCACAGAGCAGGGGTGGCTGATCCAAGCTCACCCAGGGGTCAGTGTGGGCCCCTTTCTCTTTCCACCTGAATTCATTAAGAGAAAAATAAGAGGGGTGACTTGCTGTTTGGAGGGACTTACCCTGCAGGGCAGCACTTCTGTGGTTTCTGCCACTGAGCTAACAGCACAGGGACCAGAAACACGAGATGTGAATTGAAAATCAAAAAGAAGCAAGACCTGCATCTTTCGCTGGCACGAAACTCAACTATGAATAGGCAAAACAGTTCATCACAGCGATTTCTGAAGGTCAGGACTTCATGAGGGGATGGCAATCAGCAGCTGACAGCCAAAGGGAACCCAGATGTTTAAGTTGCATATTGCGCAAATTTGATTGAGAAATCAGAGAAACCTAAACAGCACAATTCTGTTATTCTACATTCAGAATTTTTTGTAGGTTAAAAATGCACTTGAAGCTCTTTTTTGCAGCTTTGACCTCAGCAAATGGCAGTTGTTCCACTGTCAGTAACAGAGTTGTGAGCTCCAGTGATTTATTGCAAGTTTCATGCTAGCTGATATTTCTGACAGCTCGTAGACTCACGTGAATAAATCAGCATTTCAGCTTTTATCAGCACAAGTTTCTATGCTTTCTGCTAAAATAATGGAAAATAAACCCTACAAACGTGCATACCAGGACTCAGCCAAACGCCAGAAGCTGCTACCTGTAAAACCAGTCATTTTTTTTTAGTTGATCATATAGAGTGGGACATAACTCAATCTTTCTTAACGCCTGGAGTTACTTTTAGATTGTACCCTAGATTGTACTTTCAAATTGCACAGGTACATTTGGACTGTGCTATTATTTTGTCACAGGCTCCGGTGCCCGTAGTACCTGTACTTGTGACTCACTACAACACCACGAGGCGTTGGAGGATCATCCACCTCCACTGGCATCCAGTGAAACCTTGTGCAAAACCTTCACCAGGATTTGCAGGAGACATGCCTGCTCTCACTGCCTGTTATTGGAAATCACCAGGAGTCTCCAGGAAATGCCAGTCAGAAAGGGCTGGAGGCAGCATCAAAGTAAAAATAAATCCCAACCTAGCATATGAGAAGATATTTAGTATAAAGGAATACTTACAGTCCTAAAGCTCTGTGCTTTAGGCACAGCGTTTGACAAAAGTGATCTTACCAGCCTTTTTCATTGCTAAAACGATGCATGTCAGTTGGACTGCAGAAGCAAAAGGCAGTCTGATAAAACAGATGGCTGGTTCCTGAACAAGGCTCTAACCCTCACTACAGAACAAGTCACGCTGAGCATTTGCCTGTAACACCAAGGCCATTTACAAGTGCCTTTCAAAGCAAACAGAAAGGTCACCACTGACCACAGTAAGACTTGGGTCCAGATGAAATGCTGCACCCAATAACCCACTTTCCTACCAATTTTTCGAGAGATATGAAGTTTTAGAGAACAAAGACTTTCACTTGCAGCTCCACTGAATTCACCATCGTGCCCCAGCACTATAAACAAAGCAAATACCTCGAGACTTGCATACTGCCCTGGCCAAGACAGCACATGGCTTTCCTCTTTTTGCATAAAATGAAATAATTCCTGGTTTGCAAGGTGTGGTCAGGCAAAAGGAACAGCTCGTTTTCTTTAATTAATCTTGGTGCTCTTTGTATCTGCACTTTCTGTAATAGTTTCAGGTGCTATTACTTATCAGGAATATCTGCTTCAAGGTATAAGCAGTCAAAGTTCTCAATCTGTCATCCCCCATGGGGTTTCAAAGCCTCCTCTCCCAAAATAGGTGTGAGGCCTTTTCCCACAGATGCTCCAGAGCAGATCTATTTTGATCACCAAAATACTAAACCCATAAAGTCAGGGGGACAAAAAAGACAGAAAGCCTTTCAAATCAAGTGAATAAGCCAAGAGTGAAAAAATAGACTCAGTCATCTCTCCTACCCATTTAATGAACAGCATTCCACTCCAGAAACAGCACACACAGGGCAAACCACTCCAAGTGCCTGTTTACAGCCCAGCTCCTGCAGCTGCCCCTCTCCTGCCGTCCCTGCTGGGACATGGCTGTGCCCATGCCCCTGCCAGTGGAGTGCTGGCGGGCAGGGCTGCGTGCAGAGCAGCTCCACTCCCCAACAGGGGCCGGGCTCCAGCCAAGTGTTTGAGCAGACAGACACCGGAGTGAAAGGAGCAGGACTGGTTGTGCTTCAAGATAAGATTGGCTGCCAGGGCTTTGTTGGAGGCAGCCTTGCAGATGCAGGAAGGAAAACAAGCTGTAAAGATGGTAGAAGGAGAAAAGACACCCCAAGGGAAGCAGCACTGGCAGGAGACAAAGAGCTCCTCATCAGTGAAGGGCACAGTAACAAACTTGCACAGCACAAGTCATGTCCTGCCCTAAGAAGCCCCCTTGCCCCACTCACTTGTGTGTTCTGCACCTCCCTGGGCAGCCAGTGCTGGGACAGGGTGCCAGGGACCTTGGCAGCAGCTGGGACAGCCCACCCACACCCCACCTTGCCTGCACACAGTCCTGCACTAGCAGCTGGGACGCTGGCTGCGAGCCCACCTGCAGCAGGGGCTGCTTTGCTCTCGGTGACAAAACCTACCTGGGAAACAAGCTGGGGCGGCTACTGACCCAGCTGGTATTTCACAGCGGCAGCAGGAGGAGAAGCACCTGATGGCACAGTTTGGAGGAGGACGATCAAATGCTGCTCCTGCAGGAGAAGTGGAAGGTGAAGGACAAGAACAGCAGCATCAGCCCAGCAGCCCCTGCTGCTAACAAACTGAGCACAGCATGGACACACCTGCACTCATGTCCTGTTCACTTGTTTTGGTTGCTTGGTTGTTTCTCCAGATTTAGCCTCCTATTGCATCCCTGGGTCAGGCCCTGCATTCAGTCTGTCCCATGCCTGTAGAAAGAGAACAAGGACCTTCACAGAGGGTCCATGGAGGTCCACTGCTTCTTTATAGATTGAAGTTTTTCTGCTTGAACATCTTGTTTCAAGCAAGGATTCAGGGGGAAAGCATGGTTCCAGTTTAGCTTAAGCTAGTCCTATGCAGCCCAGCCTTGTGCATCCACCTGTCCTAAAGGTATTTTATGCAGCGTAATTTCCTGGTTTGCACATCTCCAATTGCTTATAGTCCTTTCTCCATTGCCCCAAGCCACTACAATGGGATAATGGAGTTTCCAGCTGGACAGTGGATGGTGTGAGGGAGGGGAGCCCAGGGACAATGGGGTTTTCCACATGGAGGTGGGAGACAGCAATGCACAATGTGTTGTTTTGGTTCTTAGTGGTTTGGAAGCTAAAACCAGCACATGCAGCCCCACAGGAGCTAAGAGCAAAGGGAGGAGCTGTGGAGTTGGGATCGGAACAGTCCTGTTTGTATTTAACAAGTGATAAACTTAATGAGCCAGACGAGACCTGAGACAAGATAATCCACACAGCTTCCTGCTGCACTTCTTTTGCCTGCTGCATCTTCAAGTTAAACCAGCACCTTGCCCTCATGTGGCTGAGCTGCAGTTCCTGGCATGCACCGGACCTCGGGCACAGGGAGCAGAAGGACCCGGCCAGAGCTGGGTCCCCAGCTGTGCCAGAGCACATGTGGGCAGTTGCACAGCCCCAGGGACCTGGGGAAGGCAGGGTACTTACAGTGGAAGCCGTGGCTGCTACTTTGTGCCCTGAGGCTCAAGGTCTTTTTTTATCAGAACAAGGAAGAGAGACTTGTGCTAAATACCTGAGTTTGTTTAATCCACCATACAGAAACAAAATCCTGAAAGGTTCAAAGCTCCAGTGTTTATTCTATCAGTCTTATTTCTGGTCTAAATAAACCATCAAAATTTAAGTCTTAGCTGAAAACATCTAAACACAGTAGTTGAAGCTGATGAATAGTTAGTGTTTGGCAAAGACAAAGCATGAATCCATAATTATTGTAAGATGAGTCACCTGGAGAAACCAGAGCAGTAGCCAACAAAATGCCTCTTTGAATAACTCAATGAGAATGAAGATGCCTAGAAATGCACACATCAGCAACACCACATCCTCAGCCCTGCCAAGGCCAGAGAGGGGCAGGCAGCACCATTCCAGCTCTGTAGAGGATGTTTCAGACCCCATTTGTCACCTCTGACCAAGGACCCCATGCCTGTCTCACCAGAAGCCCATCCCTGGATACAAGGGCGGTCTGACACCCATATTCCCTCCGTGACTCATAGGATTGGACAAGTCAGTCTTTTGCAGACAACAAAAAAGATAAAAATCATATTGCTTGGGTGTGTGCCAAGCTATTATTTCACCCAGTTAGAGTCTTGAACCGCTGAAAGTTAAAAGGATTTCCTCTGGAAAGAGAACATTCCCCAGCCAGAAAGTCTCCAGAAAGGTACAGGCGCAATAACTCCTGGCATTTGGTGTTAGGAAACAAGTGTCTAGACAAAGCCGCCTTCTTTTGATTTGTTTTGGATGACATTTTTAAAACATGCTACAGTACAGATCCTAGAACTTGAATTTCTATTTTTACACTCTTGATACCTGTGACAGGTTCACACGTCCAGGACATGCTGGGGATGATTTCTGCATCTTTGGTTATTTTTATTTAACCACCACAGTCTAAAGGTTCTATACCCCCTGGGGTTTGAAGGGATGGATATCTCTATTTGCATATCGCTATTTGCGTGGATGCGCTGTCACGCAGGAACAAGAAACAAGAGTTGGCCGCACTGATCCCTGCAGCTGGAACTGCCCCCTGGGGACACCACGTGTAGTTTTGGCCCCATGTCAGTCCTGCGTGAGAAACCTCAGTTGGATTTGAGGGGCACAAGGGGCTCCTGCACAGGGGTCTCACAAGAAAGCGCCCGAAACCTGGTGCAAAGGTTCAAACACCCCCTCATGAGCTGCATGTGGCACAGCTGGGTCTGGGCACAGGAGCTCTGTTGGCACCTCCTCTCCCACACATGCTTGCTGTCAACCAAGCAAAAACATGGCAAATTGCACTAAGAGGAAGTAGTTTTTACCTTGTCCTGCTGTTCCCAGGCGGTCAAAGGCAGGCTGGCCACGGGGAGGAAGCATGATCCCCTGCCACAGCACTGCCCATTGTTGCTTCAGCATGTTGCAATACACTGACTGAGCAACTGGCAATTATATTGCATTTATCTGCAGTGTTATGGTGTTATGTTCACAGCTGTCTAAACAGCAGCCTGTCTCCTATCCACAGTAGCTTCCATTTTGCGTGGCCTTGCTGATCCTGTGGCAGAGAACAGCAGTAAAGCCTGAGCTCAGCTCAGGTTTCAGTGCTGCCCTGCACCCAACCAGTGGCACACCAGTTTTTAAAAGGTCATGTTTAAACATGCTTCTACATCCCTACAAAAGCAAACCTCTTCTTGCCACCCTGCAAAGGGAAATGTTTTGTGTTTTGGCACAGCTGATTTTAATTCCTGTTCAAGAGGAGGGAATTTAGTGTGGCTACTCTGAGACTGGCTGCAGTTTTATCGAGAGAGATTTCATTGTGGACTTAGACAACCTCACTCATAGCCATTGTGTTGTCAAACAGGTTTCCTTCCTCTTCTTCACAACACTTCTACATCACATCCTATTTAGAGCTCTTATAGTGCTTCATAAATAATGCGATAATGAGAGCCCTGTACACTTGTGGGATTTGGGAGGCATTATCTCAGTTTTTAAGAGGTGGAATGTAAAGATCAGAGATTAAAGGTGGCAAATCCAACAGGCTGTGATCCAAACAACAGGAGTTTTTCCTAACTCGTTCCCTTTAAATTTTGAGCCCCTTCTGGCTTACCAACAGTCAGCCCAGCTTTCCCACTCCTTCATCCCAGCACTTCAGTCCTGCCTCATTCTTTCTCTCCAGAGTAGCTTAGAAATTTTGCACAAGCACTTCACCATTTGCCCCTCACTGCATTTTCCTTGAGCTCTGTTGAGAAAATGTTGCTGTTTCCATCAGCCAGTAACTGCGATGAGAAACTAAACATCAGAAAATCTTTCTACTGTAGATTAATACTACTGAAAACCTGGAGTCACCGAACATAGAGATGCTCACTGCTGTAAGAGGAATAACCTTTTGCTTAAGAAACATGACCAAGTGCAAAGGAAACAAAAAGAAAATGAAAGCTCAGAGCTAGGACACATCATGGGGGACAGGCCCTCACTGCAGAAGCTCCTGGATTTCCAGCAGGGGTTAATTAAGCGTAAGCAAATGCAAGTGTGGACAGAGCATTTGGCAGCACTCCCTGCTAGCCAGAGGCAGCCTGCGGCTCAGGGCACCACCAGCTCCCTGAGGGCAAGGCTGATTGATGTTGAGGGCTGCACATCACACCCTGTGGCTGGAGAGGCACGCGATCTGAACCTGGAGACTAAGAAAACAAGATTTCTATCCAAAATGTTATGCTACTTCAAAAGACGACATGCTGAGGTGCTTCTCCCTGAGGAAGACACAAAGCTACTGCTGAGCTGTCTGTCACTTATAATAAAATTATTATTTTTCCAGCAAAAGTGAAGTCTCGCTGCAGGATGTGGCACAGACAGCAGGATGTTGACTTGTGGGATTTCTCATGGGCAGAAACAGCTTGAGAGGGATGGGCAAGCTGAAGGCTTTACCCGAAAAACAGCAGCAGTTCTGTCTCTTCACAGCAGGCAGGATTCATGACCCCTGAGCAGTTACCTCTGTGCCTCCAACCTCAGTCTCAGCAGGCACGTCTCACTGCAGGGACACAAAATCCCACGATAGCTCTGGAGAGCTCCTCCAGTCCAGATCAGAAAGGCCAGTGCCTGGGGTGGTACAGAGTGCCTGCTCATCTCATTCTCTGTGGCAGGAAAAAACAAGGTCCTTGTGCTTGGCTTCTGATGCCCAACAAGAGCTGCTGCATAGGCATGGACACATGGAAGACATGCAGAGGGTGTGTGTCTGTGGGTGGAAAAATTGCAGGATGGCTGGAGCAAGCAGGATGCCTGCAGGCAGCAGGAGATACCTGAAAGGAAGCACATATCCATGGCCTGTAGGCAGTGGGGTGAGGGACTGCTGTGGGACAGGGCTGCAGCAATGTGTCCCCCCCACACCCTCCAGCAGTGTTCCCATGCAAACAAATCCTCACGAACAGGGAATGCTACCAGGCAAATTCTCAAGCTACAAACAAACCCCCAAACATCTGTTTTCAGAAAGACTATAGTATTAGCCTGAAGAAAACACTCATTTTCCTGACAAGGGCTTTCATGGTGCAAAGCAGCAACTCAAAAAGCTGGATGGCATCTCTCTGGTGAGAGAGTGTCCCAGAAAAAGCAGATAGTGAGCAGCCCCTCTACTCACCAATGCCTGTTCCGCAGAGCACTGCTCGATTCCAAAGGGGAAAAAAAACAGCAGAAAACTCCATCACTTTAACCTTGCCAGGCACTTTACCACTTGGATTCTGCAGCTGAAAGCCAGCATGGCTTTCCTTTGGAGTCAGTGTGAATAACGAGAAGCAGGTAGGAGACCCAAAGGACCTCAACCCAGAAGCAGTCAGGTCCAGTACTTCACAGAACTGGTCCTCTCAGAGGGAACACAAAAGATTGTCACCAGCCCAGAGAGAAAGTCTTCACTGTCCCTAGATGAGTACCTGGCAGCTCCCAGAAGGCTGGGTTGGTGGTTGTCTCCCTGGCCAGAGTGAAGGCTGTGTGGAACCCCTTCCCCAGCAGGATCTGTAACTGCACAGTCAAGGGGACTGATGGTTACTAATTAAGACTTACTGTGGGCTCACTGTGAAGGAAGGCTGCCCGCCCCTCAAGCTCTCAGTCAACATGAGAATAGATTTTCAAAAGCTGAGTGAGCATAGGCCATATTACATCGCTTTCAGACTGCCAACCACCCCTTTGAAACACCCTCACTCACTTCGTTCTAGGCTTAGCCCTAGTTCATCAGCCATTTTCCACTGCTAGCTTTGGTTTACAATAACCCCTACTGGTAAAATGCTCCAAGGATCATATTATCATTTTAGCTTCTTCTGTTGCACAGATCTCACTGTTGTGCTTTAAGTGCCATTGTCAGTCTGGTTAGCTCTTCTTTCTGCATTCAAACAACTCAAACCCTCTATCCCTACTCTAATGTTAGTTTGGGGATTTTGGTTTTGCTGTATCAATAGATGAAATAAAAGATCCATTTTTGGACGAATCCCCTCCTTTACAAAAACTAGTGACCCATAATACAGGTTCTACATAAATACCTTTGTTGCACACTTATTTCTTACAGGAGAGGCTGTACAAGCCTTAAAACTACCATAAAAAGATTAAAAGGTTTGCATGCCAATTAAAGGCCTGTCACATTTCTTAAGTAAGAGTCACCACTTCTCTGTGCAAAGAGGTTATAGTATTTCCCAGCTATACCTGTAGGTTTTATTATTATTTTAAGGTGCAAGACTGTACACAAATGCCCAGACCTTCGTTTGTGGAAAACCATTCGTGAGCAAATCAATCTTATCTGCTTGAACTGATAACCAACTTGAAATGCAGTTACCCTGTCTTACAGTGACTGCAGTCTATCACCACTGTTTATTTTCACTGATCATATTTAGCACTTGAGCTGAATACACTTATCAGTGTTTCTGCATATCTCAAAGGGCCGCTGCTGCTTATTGTTTTGAAGATGAGGAGTTTAACAGTTCAAACTAGAACTCAGAGTACTGATTTTATTACCTGCTTAAAAGAGGTGAAGGCAGATAAATGTATGGTCTATCCAGCACTGAAAAGTTTTAACACTTGCTTCCTCTTCTCCACCCAGTATTTCTGGGTCACGCACATCTTGAAAGAGAATAAAGTAGAAGCTCTAGCTGAGTTGATATTAAAATCAACACTCCCAACACCAGAGCAGGAAAGGCAAAGACATGCTGCTTCATGACTGAGCTCCAGTGGGCTGCCTTGTGAGATGTAAGCTGGCCTGCACTGGACATTGGCTTGCAATGACAAACCACTAAAATGTGCTACATAAGGAAATAGGTGAATCTGATTCCCTTGTTATCAAAGCAATATACAAAAGGAAGGAAAAAGTGGCCGTGCAAAAATAACTTCTCTCCATTTCAATCCTGATTAGACTTACTAAGCAACTGATGTTCATACAAATTTTCTGATTAGGGTAAATTATATAGGACAGTTTCTGAACAGCACATACATAATTTATCTGATACTTTTGAGGAAGCAACTACATTAACAGTTCAGAGGAAACTGAACTCTCACATCTGGTAAGGATTTCTGCTTGAAAATGCATTTACAACAAAAACCTGAAGGCACTAATAGCCAAGTCTCCCATCTCATTATGAATACTTTTTAATACCTTTGCTGCCCATTTAAACATTTCAGCTTAAATTCATCTTACTTGTCTAGTAAAAAGCAGATGAACTGGAATGGTCTCACTATTCCCAGGCAGTCTCAATTAGAGCAGTTAAACTCACTGCAACCTTCCTGAGGGAAAAAAAAAAAAGGCAGTTCATATTCTTGATACAGGTACTGCATTAATAAAATGTTACAAATCTTGCTAGGGATTTGGTATATCCACTTGCACTAAGAGGTCATAAGCCATGGGCAGTTCCATACCAAGAGCTGGTCAGTAATCTGTATTCCACAGAAAAGCACCAGTAACAGGCTGCAGTTATCAAAGGTTACCCAGATGAAGAAACTGATTTTTTTGTTTAGGTGATAGCCTACCACTACACCTAGAAAAAAAAAATCATGTTAATTAATAAACTGAGTGATAAGCACAGTTAAATAAAAATTGTTTCCTTTTCCACCATAAATAAGCTTCAAGAGCTTTAGAGTCTTGATCATATGATGCTACTTCAGTGCATCTGTATCCCCACAGAGAATGGCAGAACTGGCAAATGGTTGATTTCTGCTATTAATAAAACACTTGTCTTTTCTGCTTCTTTATCAGATAGCTTAAGAAGTAGTTTTGCTTTAGTTTTTTGGGATTTGTTTTTTTAAATCAAGTGAAGACAGTTGCCACGATCACCAAAGCAATTTGAAAGCCACCTGACGTTAGTTCAAAACATGAATTTCGTCAGTCAATGCAGCAAAACCAAAATGTCTGGAAGATGATTAAAAAAGGCTTTATCAGGGGAACAACAGTGCAGACTCAGTAACACACCTCAGCTGTTCCACATATCTTTGATATGCATAGATATTTGTAACCATTTTATGGAGAATTTAAAAATATTACCACCTTTGAATTCTTTAGAGAATAAACTGCAACAGAACATTTACACATTTAGAGTTTTTGCTGATCGTTCATTTAAAACAATAAATCTCAGTCCTGATAATGGCTAGAAAACCAGCAAACAAGTTTAAAGACAGAGGCATGAGATCTCCATAAAAACGGTTTTATTCCTTATCAGTGGAGATGGCTTGTGAAAAGCCTGCTGTAAGCTTTTAAACAAAAGAAACTGCAAAAAACCAGCAATCCTCCTAATGAGCAGAGACACCAGGGTATCCTGTTCCAGGGCAGAAGACAGCTATCAAATCCATCTCCTTGCCCTCTTGCAACACAAGGAAGTTAGTTTTCAGCAAGAGGGTAAACAAATTTTGTTGGGAAATGCTACTCCAAAGCAGCTGTCCAAGGGCCAATGTTTTCCCCTGTTCCGGATCAGTCTTCATCCTCCTCTTTCACTTTCTTCTTTTTCTTCTTCTTTTTCTCTGCATTCTGCAAACAAACAAGTGTTGTCATGAACAGCATAATGCAAAAGCAAAGCAACACAGGTAGCCAAGGCAACAGAGCTCACACCCGAAGCATCCCCTCAGCTGCCAGCTCAGGAAAGCACAACCCAAGAGATGTCCCTTCCTCAATCACTAAATGCACTGGCTGTTCACAGCCCGGGGGGGGGCAGTGGGCAAGGGAAGCTGTGTGCTGGCAGCTCAGCACTGTGGTCAGGCAGTGCAGCTGCGATACACAAAGGGGAGAAAATTAAACCCCACGTTAAGAACAGGATTTCAGAACTGAGCAAAAAGTTTGGCCTGGTCCCATCTGCTCTACTGTTGCTGCAAGGCATCAAATGATGTTTCATCAAATCAGCAGGTACAGCCTCTGTTCCCTACAAGTCCTAAACTCTAGACTGATGACTGTGGATCGGCAACAAGGGACACTCTTCTCACTAGAAAAGATGCAAAAAGAGAGAAGACTAGAGGAAAAGGAGGGGAAACACAAAGGCATTACAGTCACAAACTTCCTAGACAGTATTCTGTAATGCAAATCTTCTTGGACATTACAGTGATGGATATCACAGAATAGAGTTACAAGAGCAAGACCCTCTTTGCATACCATACAGGAATTCCCCCCCCGCCCCGTCACTCCACACTCTGTATGTTTTGGAGAAAACACCTTCCCAAAAAGGAATGCAATTCAGCCTCACCTCAACTGTGGGGCTGGTGGGGAGTTCCTCATTCAGTACCTCCTCTTCTTCAGCTTGCTTTTCCTTATTCTTTTTCTTTTTCTTCTTTTTGACAGGTTCATCATCTTCTACAGCTGTGCCTTCTGTACCACAGAAAGGACAAAAATGAAAAGCAGGTTGTGAGTTATTAAGAGTGCAAAAGGAAAAGCGATGAGATGTGAGAAGATGCAATGACGACAGTAAGAATGCAAAATACTGAATACCACACTGCCCCTTCTTTAAATCTCTCTACATCTATTTACCATCTGCTTTGCCCTACCTGCATGACTACTCTCTGCTATAATCAAAATGTACAACTGCCTAATTCACAAGTGACAGTGTTCAGACAGCACTCTGCACATCTGGTACAAACACCGCTTCTACGTGCTGCTCCCAAAGTTTAAAACAAGCTTTCATGTTTTCATTTGTTTGCCAAATCATCTTCAAGCACTCCATCTGAAAAGAGACTGTCCACAGTTTGGCAAATATTTTCAGCAGCAGCAGAGGAGCAGCAAAAGGACTCTAAACTCCACATGAGAAATGTGTTCAGTCATCAGCAGCTTGTTCACAACTGATTTCCCAACCTTGATGTTGGAAATGTGCTAAGAAGCAGACCAGTTTTCTTCAGTGTTTAGACTGGCAAACACAAAGATGTCTTAATGCTGAGCTAACATAAAGCATTTAATGCAGAAACTTTCCTGCCCTGGAAGACAGGAATTATTTATATAAGCTGAGAGGAATGTCAACCCAGGAAAAGATTTACTAATGACCTTACAGTTACTTTTTAGAACTATTCATCAACAGCTGCCCTATCTAATCACAATGGTAATGGAACTATGATTTACCACTCATTTTCTAGAATACATACCACAGTCTTAGCAATCTCTAGGTAAAGAAACCAAGCAGGAATCTTACCAAGCTGACAGCCTATGCAGCAGCCAGGCTGTTACTGGAGCATACCCAAGTCAAGTTTATTTGCACAGCTGAGTCAGTGCTGGATACCAAGTTTCTCCATACATAGTACTCATGACTAAGTTCATGACGTAGCAACCACTGTCTTTCAGTAGCTACAAAAATGATGCTGAAATCAGTGGTGTTTGTGGTATGGACAGTTGCTACTGGGAGTGTGACTCTAGACATAATTTTCTCACCATATGCCCCCCAAAGGAATCAGTTTCATTTTGAAGAACTCACCACTCACAAAAAGAACTGTACAATTACAAAAAATTGTCAAACTACACAACCTCATAACATCTTGACTATACTTAGTCACAAGTTTAGTTCCTCAAGAAGTCAAAAATACACTTCAAACTTTGCCTCTAACATTAGCTTCAGACAAAGAAAAATTGGCCTCAGGGTAAAAAAATTCTAGACGTGTCTACATGAGAATACAGCCAGCTAACATGTACAGTTTGCTGACATTAAAAAACATACCAGAAGCAAAACAGTAAAGAATTCCAGATAAAAGAATTCCAGTAAATATAATTTTAAGTGGATTCTGCCATACACATAATTCACAGTGAACAGTGTGTGAGCCTAAGGCATTCAAAATGTGTAAAGCTAAATATCCTCACCTCTCTCTATATAAGACAGGGAAATACAAAGTAGCTAAAAAGCATAAATTACACTAAAGCCCAGTACAACGGGAGCATACACATGGTATTTTGCTATGCAACACGTTTTCACTCAGCTGGATTGGCAAGCTATGCATTTTCAAGCAAAATGTTGGGTGGTAACCTTGAAAAAATAACTTCTTGCTATTACCCTACGTGGCATCGAGTCTGACACGAGGCAGTGAACCTGTCACAATTTACAGCTGCAGATGATGCACGGGGCACTCACAGACACTGTCACTCTCACAGCCAGCAGCAGACCCCTCCCTGAAGATTTCAGATGCTGCTTTCCAGGAAAGCTTATCACAAGATTTCACATATTTGTACCTAGGCAGAATGAGGACAAAGGCTCCAGGGGTGCTGGCCTTTTCCCTCGAGGTGCAGTACTTCTAAGTCACTCAAGGCCAGCGGGGTTTCTTTGTGGTACACAGCAGTTGACAAGGAAACCAACAGCTCTTGCCATCAGGCACTGAGGCACAGAAAGCAGCACCCAGAAGAGCAGTTTGATTGATGGCCCTGTGAGTGCTGGAGATCAGCAGTAGCAGTTCCACTCACCCATTTTTCACCATTTTTTCTAGGCTTTTATACACCAGCCTGATGTGCCCTCTCTCCTCTACATGATGCACCACTTCACAGAGTTAAGTCACAATGCCTATCAATAAAGACATCCTGTCACGATGTTGCTGTCATTTAAGGCTTTGTATCTTGCAGGGTTCACTCCATTAATTTAAGATATTTCTCTTTCCAAGCGAGACCTTCCCAAATGATTGACTGCTACTACATCTTGATGCTAAACGCAAGCGGAAGGCTTCCCTGCGGGCACTGGCTAGCTCTGTTGGTGGTATGCATTCTGTCTAGCCACATCCAACTTCAGACTCTAGTCACAAAAATACCTGCCCTATTTCCCTTCCCCCAGCACTAAGACAGGTTTTAACAGATAAATCCTTCAGCGAATTGTAACTTGTTTCAGGCACTAAAAAAGAAGAAATCGCTTGGTTTCTTTCTAGGTATAAAAGGTGAAAGTGGTTTGAAGTCATAGCTCACCCCCAGCCCCCCTGCCAGTTCCCACCCAAAGTACTGCCAGCCATGCACCCCAAAGAGGGAGAGATAAAACATCTCACCTTGCAGTAACATTTTCATTTTGGGGTAGCATAATGCAAAATATTGGCCCCCTTTAGAACAGATATTAAAAGAAATAGTTTGACAAATCAATCAGTGGCATCATCCCAGATTCTTCCTGTCCTTTATGTTCTTCTTGTAATACAAACTGGATAAAAATGTATCTGGCTGAAAAATGCCTTTCTTTCCAGAACTACTTTTCCACCACCCCCATTTATCCTGCAGCTGCACAAACAGCATGGGGAAGGAAGGGGCAGAGGTTTCTTTCACAATGCACTGTCTGGATGCATAATCTCTGACCAGGCAAAAGCTTAACAGAGCGCTGCATCAAAAGAGAATGGAGCCAAGAACAGCAGACATTAAAGGCTCATGCGTACTCAAGTGGGCATGCAACATAAATCTTAATGCTGGGACCTCCTCTGCACTCTTCTGTGCATTATCAGACTTGCTGAACTACTCTAACTCCTGGGACCACCACCAGCAACCCCCCTCTAGCACACTGTGCAGCCACAGAAATTATACTGGGAAATAGCAAGGCCATGGTCTGCCTAGCAGGTGTCAGGGAAATCCATGTACTTTGCTGGGTGCTCGAATACAAGACTTTGCAAACACAGGGGCAGTGCTATTTTATAGGGTCCAAGAGGACAGGTTGAAGGGATTAGTTCTGCATACAGGTGATACAAGATAAATAAGCTCTCTGAAAACACTTATTCCATAGTCTGAACCAAGTGGCATAGTTAGTACTAACGTCCAGGTATCCAAATAAAATGACCCAGTTGATAGGAAGAACTGGGAAAAAGCAGGAGCTATGAACCACACATTTGAAGAATGTCTCATTTTTTCCGGAAGCAAAGCAACACATCTGAATCCAGTACTTCAGGTTTTAGGAAATTTAAAAAACAACCAAACAACACAGATTTCAGTAGCCCACAAGTATTCTGGACACTATCTCCAGCTCAAGGATATCTGCTAAGCTCCACCCAACCCCTACACCAGGAAATACCAATGCTCAGTACAGCAAATGAAGCATACACAAACAAGTTTGTGTATAAAAGCACAAACCACTGAATAATATAATTATGAACAGAAATATCCTCCTCAAACTGCAAGAGACCAGGCTGGAAATCAATGTAATATTTCACCTGTGAGGAGCTCATGCCTGTGAGATGTCAACACTTGCTTTGATAACGCAAAGGAAGCCCAAGGGAACAATTCTGGCTATAGCAAAGGAAGTTAGTTCAAAAGATAATCAAAAGCAGCAACTGTGAGAACATCCACATTCTCAAAAAAAAATGGGCAAAGTTCAAGCCTCCAAAGTACTCATGTGTCCTTGTGTCACGATAACAGAACAAGCCAGGCAACAGATCTCAGGTTTACAGTAAAGGATTCTCCCTCCAGTGTAACCTTAATTCTCGGCTAACTTTAGGTTCCTACAAGTTGCTCCATCCATGTAAACAGACACCATGGACCAACCAGCATCTGGGACGATCACACCTCAGCATCAGCTGAGCAAGAAGAGGTACTGAACCAGCACAACTACACTCTGGTCCTTAGAACACAGCAGCAGAGAAGGTAGAAAGGGAAGGCTCTGACAGCCCTCACCTGCTGCAGGCACAGATAGGTGACAAAACTTGTGAGTAGTTCATCCCCAGATCTGGCTCTTGATCTCACAGAAGTGATTTAAAGTCATCTTTTCCCCTTTTTTCCCCCCTCCCAAGTTACACACTGGGTACTCCACTATCACAGCAAGCACAGGTGCTGAAGTGCACACTGGAGAGAAGAGAATGTTTCTTAAAATGAACCTTAATACAAAACTACATTATTCTGAAGTCAGTTCAAAATCTTTCTTCACACAGAAACACAGCAGAAGGAAAGAATAATTGTGGCCACAGTTCAATTTTAGCTCCCCCGAAAATAACAATTGTTCATGTATTATGTAAATTCAGATCGAAATTTCTGAGTGTCATTTCACCTCAAATTCTGACCTGTTTTTATGTTGAAACATGCCAGAAAACATTTCTAGTCAGAATAAAACAGTATTCTTGAAAGAAAATTGGGCAAGTTTCTGGTTTTACAGAGAACAGCTTTCCTGTCTTCAAGATACTGAGGGTCACTAAATATGAACCTGCCGTGCAAGAAATTCTGCAAGAAGAATACAAATAGAGTGTCTTTCTTAGATGTTCTTATATGCTTACAACTGTTTAAAAGCAGATGTTTAAAGCAAATAAACTGCAGTCTGGTGTCAGTCCATAAAGGATCATTACTATTGTTAAATACAATGTCATACCCAAGGAGAATAACCAGGTATTGTGGCTGGCTGTAAATGTTAAGCCCACTGCATGATGGAAACAGCAATACGTCAGCAGCACAGATACAGCAACTAACCTTTCATCTCTGCTTTGAAGTTCTTTGCTTTCACTGGAACCTCAGTGTCTTGTTCTTCCACCTCCTGAATTTTGCGCTTCTTGGAAACGACAGGAAGCGTTGAGTCACCGGACGGGTCAAACACCTTCACTTCGCTGCAGTGAAGAGAACAAGTCAGTTTAAGTGGTAAGAAGAGCAGGCCCCCAGGTAAGATCCTGCACTTGAACGTAAGGTTTCCAACACAACCTCCCAAGAATATTTGCAAATAAATCTTACTCAGCTAAGAAAGCATCTACAGGTAGCGAGGCCCTTTCTCCAATACAGAGGTGGTTTATCACTAATCATGACCACAGAAGAGATACCCCACAAAGTACAACTGTCTGATCTGAACAGAAGTAACAGTTTGATTCTGGTTTATATCTGTTCAAGGCTCTATAGAGCACTTTAATTACCCATTAGATTGATCTCTCTTGCTGAAAGCCTTTTCAGCACAGCCTTATGGTCACAAGCACACAGCTCCACACCATTTGGTATATTATTATATTGTATTTGGCATATTATGCTATCACTGTACCCTCAGGAATGTATATGTACACAGAGTATTAAAAGTAGCTTTACTTTTGCCTTTTCTACCCTGCCTCTCCACTATTACATTGAGAGGGGACAACTCACAAGGCAGGGTAATACTATGGTTCACCCCTGTATCACTGACTTTTTGGGACATTCAAATATCTAATCCGTGTCTGAAACTTCCTCTTCTCAATTATTGCACACTCCTTTGTTCAGACCCTAACTCCTCTACAGGCTGTAGAGAACCAGCCACCCTGAAATCCAGTGCTCTTTAGTTGGAACTTGTAAGGGGCAATTGAATCATTAAATAGCAAGAATTCAGAACAGAATTCCTACTGAAAGGAGTTTTAAATCAGTAAGCCTAAAATATTTCCCCCCAGCCACATCCTGAGCACCTGAACTTTTCTAAAAGAGGAATCTGAAGTAGCTACCTTGCACACATTATAAAAGCAACCGAGGCTAGTGACTGGACTGGGAAGCATGTGGCAATGCCAGCAGACAGTACCATCATTTCATCCTCTAAGCATCAGAAATTATCCTTATGGGTATTAACACTGCATATTGCTTTACAGAAATTGATTACGTAGCCTTTTGCAAACAGTGGACTCTGCTTCAGTTAAACCCAAGCGAGAGCTCACTGGCTTCCTTGAGATTGTCAAAATATTCCTGCTACTTAAAAAAAAAAAAACACCAAACAAACCCAAAACCAAATGAAAACCACAAATATGACGAAGATAAGTAATGCACTCTTTTGCATCTTTTTTGGAAAGCATACTGAAGTGTTTCACTTGAACCTCATCTCTAAAAACTACCTCACATTTAACTTCTGATACATTACTTTGATTTAGCTAATTCATACAAAATCCATAGTTCCATACAGAACTAAGATCCTCACCAATCTCCTTAAAACACTAGTTTAGCCCTTCAAACATCCCCATACAATATTGCCATTCTTGTACTATAAGGGCAATTTGATAGGTACTGAGTTAGTTTCCCTTTTAGGCAGCCAGACTGTGCCAAACAGCCAGGAATTATCTTCAGATTCTCCCCCAAGCCTAGACATGTTTGCAAAGTATGTCTAACAGCAGAAACATGTCCTGGCAGGAATTCATGACTCCTCATTTCAAGAGGTCAAAAGCCAGCATCTATGTTGTCTCCTCAACACCCTCCTCCCTAAGCTACTGCTTCCTGACAGGCCCTGATGCTTCATTTCCTGACTGACACTGTCTTTGCAAAAGCTGCTCCAGTAATCACAGCCGTCACTACACTTGGAAATGCCTGGCATATGGAAATGAAAGTTACAGCCAGGCTCCAGAAAGATGTGTGGGGACTGCAGATGGGTGTAACAGTGCTATTTTTTCCTCACAGAACGAGCACTCAGCCCTGTTTTTGCTGAGCTCTCGCCCTCTCTACACCAAAAGCTCAGCAAAATAAGCAGGCCACGCTAAGCAAGAAGCCTGCAACCAAATTAAGCGATAAACCCAGATGTCACAGCTCAGACTAATAATACCCTGTTCAAATCCTCAGATGTTCAGCTGTCCCAGTTGCAATTTACAGTGTCACTTTGGGCACCAGAAACTGTTCTAATAGTGTCCAGAGTACATACAGACCTCATCTATTGCTTAAGACACGTACAAGACTAAAACAAGGAGGTGAAGCTTTGCTCAAAACGAGTGGTGCCTGGTTTTTTTATTTTCTAAGAATAAGATGATAAGCAGGTCTCTAGGACAGCTTCCATGTGAAAGAAATTAATTCAAACTGTAATTTTCAAATTTATTTCATTCAGACTTGTATTAAGTAAAGCTGCTATATATTAACACCCAGCTTTCTGAGCTGATGCTGATAGCACCTAAAAGTATTTGTTATCTGATGATGTCAGTAATTTACTATTAGAAAATCTGGGAAAACAGAAATCCTTACTAGCAACAGAACTTATCATCAGTGTTTAAAAGCACAGAAAATGTTTTCTAGATCTTAAGTCAACTCAGCCTACAAACAAAAAGCTTTTCAGAAATAAAAACATGGAGGGTTTTTGTTTTTTTATACTCAGTCAAGTAGAAAGCCTGAAAGGAAAAACTATTCACCTCTTGTTTTGATACTTGTCTGTCTTGGCCAAGGCTTTTCCAGTGCCACTTATTCTTCTTATCTACAAGAAAAATTTCAATACGAAAACCAAATTACTCATAATGAAAACAATTCACAACTCAAGTTTTACAGCTCTTGAAAGGAATTAAAAATAGAAAAACAGACATATATTATGGGTCAGGTTCTTGTGTACCTGCACAAGTCTTACACCCGGGTGTAGTGACAGGGAGTGTAACTGAGGTGAGAAAGGCCTTTCTAATGCTGCCCTTCAGAAGTGCAATTCAAGTAAAGGCTATCTAGTACTGGATCAGACATACCACAAACACATCACATCATGCCTCCAAATTCCCCAAATCTGCTCTAATTTGTACACACTTTTTTTCCTTGGCAAGAGTATGCCAGGGCATGTATCACCCTATGGCTGGCATAAGGCCAACCTTAAAACCACAATAAAGGTCCCAAACTGGATTTGAATTAAATATGTACTTGTCAAGTGGTCAGTTTGTATTTTGGTGTTAACATGTCTCCTTGCCTTTGATCCAATAAGAAGTATCGCCTCCCATGAAACACTTGAGAAGGGGCAGGTTTTTCTGGATTTTTCTTTTCTGATCTAGTGATGCCAGTACTACAGCACTAGTATCAAATCTTCTAGCTTGGAAGGCTGTACCTAGTCATCATTCACAAGATCACATACAGCAGGCATGTCACCTAAAAGAGGAAAGTGACCTTATGTTCTCCCAGCATGCTGTGCCAAGGGCAACATGGAACAGCAGGTGTGGAGAGGCAGGATATGCATTAGGTGGTGGGAGAGCAATGCAGCAGTTTGCAGAATAACATCTTGCTTTAGGTACAGAGAAAGCTTTTTAAGACTAAGCATCACCAGTGTTCAGATTCTGAGGAACTACAGTGGAAAACATAAGGCATGGACAAAACCCAAATACTCCTTTCTAAGGTAAAGAGAAAGCAGCTATGAAGTAATAAGCATATCTTTGCAATTCATAGAGATGCAGTGAATGTAAAGGTATGATCTTACTCATTCAGTATCAAGATTTTTCAGGATAATGTAAAGGAAAACAGCCATGTAAACAAGAAAAGCTGACAAAAATGCCAGCAGCCAGCTTACACACCCAACTGCTCCAGCCAAAGCTGGGAGAAGCTACAGAGTAAGAGTGACACACTACTGAGTGACAGGAAAAGAGTCAAAAGCAGTGCATCAGAAATTCATACCCTCAACAAGAATGTCAGCTTCATGCAGCCTCTGCTAGACTTACCCCTCTCTCTTCCAAAAGCCTCAGTCTCGTCTCTACTTTTAGTCTGTTCTCAGCTCCCATTTCAGCACTGGTGTTCTCTCCAAGGGCATCATAACGAATAGTCAAGGCAGTCTTGGCTGCCAGCATTCGAGAAATCTGGAAAAGCCAGAAATAATATTAAGTGCTAAGACTTAGCATAAGGCAATGATTCACTCTGATCTGAAAACCATACCCACATACAAAAGAACAAAGTAACCATTTACTAGCAGTGTTTAATCCAAAAAATAATTAGTGCATCATTCTTTCACCACTGAAATACTGTTAATGTAACACCTTATTTCCTTGATAAATGGACGGAAACGTCTGAGACAGCAAGTTAGTTCCACATATCCTACTCTATCCCAACCTTTAGATCAGGTTAGTTTGAGGTGTAATTTCCAAATGGACAGCTTTCTCCACAATTCAAACACATATTCATCCACCCACATAATAAAAGCCTAAGCTCCTCAAGGTGAAGCAGAAAATTACTTGCTTCAGCACAAGAGACCCATTTTCAAGCAAGACTAAAGCCTATCAGTAGAAGAAAGTAGCAACATACCCCTTGAGAAAGCCAGTGTTACATCATAACTCAGCAGGAATGCATCTGTTATTGCTCAGATGTCTCAAATGGACAATCCCATTCAGTTTTTGAACAGGAATGAGTAACATTCAAAGATTTGTAGACAGTGGTATTTTACATGTTAACACAAAGCAATACAGTAAAACAAGCCACGGAAAGAGCCTCACTGTGAAGCTCAAGATACTCATGCTCTGGAAAAAGCTGAGCTGGTAAGCAATTCTGCAACTTACCTTGCCTTTATTTTTGGCATTGGTTTGTCCCACTAGGGAAGCATGATAGATAAGGCCAAATTTAGGTGTGTCCCTTTTAGTCTTCAGTGCTCTGAAGAGTGCCTTCTCAGCACCCAGTAACTGAACTGTTGAAGCCGGATGTTTCGCCAAATTCAAGAGGGAACCTAGGAGGAGGTGACACAGCAATAGTAATTTGTCAGAGGAGCAGCTAGGCTGGATTCCTGCTTTTGAACAGTGTAAGAAGCTCAGAGCCATCTATTTCCGAGACCTGCTTCACATTCGTTTCCTGAAGGACAGGTAAACCGCTTCAGCCTTTCATGCTTCAACTAACTCTCCTGGTTTGATTTCAGCATGAGGAAAGAAGACTGACTCAATAAAACATATTCCACTGGAATAATGCCTACTCCTGACAGTCTGGCAGCAAGAACATGTCATTACAGAACTGCAGCAGAGGTAACTGAAATAAGGCTGCTACCTTGAGCCAGTCTGACTACAGAAGTGTAATGTCGGTTTGTCAGCATTTTACCTCAGAAGTGACTAAACTATCAGCAGGAGGCTCAGTAAGTGTCTCAGAAGAGGTAGTGACTTAAGTTGCCCTCATATTCTGAAAAGAATTCAGGCCAACTGAGAACTTTGTCATCACAGACAACTACCAAGCTCATGCTGGTATTCTCAGATTGCTGAAGTGCTGCCTTTGCCCCCTTTACCATGAGATGTTCATCAGGGCCTTACATAATGCTTTTAGCTGACCAGCCCTGAGGAGAAAGCCTCTGATGAGGTCACCTAAGAGTTATTTACATTGATCACTGAACCCACCTGCATGAGCAATGAGCCTTGCTCCGACCAGTTCTCCCACCATGACAGTGAGATTAGGAGCAATGGCCATCATTCTGTTCTTCAGGTAGTCATACAGCTGTGTCCGATACTCAGAGATTTCAATCACCTGCCACAGACAGAGTGTGGTTACAGGAGTCAGTATCAGATGACCAAAAAATATCAAGAGATAAATATACTGAAATGAGGAAGTGCTGAGAATTCCAATGAAGGAGACTAACAAATTGCAAAATGCAAACAGCCAAGAGCCAGAGTTACAGGAAGCTTTATATAGGGCATATTCCCAGAGTAGAGCTCCATCCTCCAAATATATTGGATCTGTGTTGCTTATTCCCCTATGTGACTCACTTTCTCAGCAAAGCTCCCAATAAAAGAGCCGATAGCATGCCAAAGACAGCGAAGCAGAACAAAAATACTTAGTAAGGGCATTTTCTGTAGGACAAAACCCTGGAACATTCAGTTTTCACATAAATCTTTGCCACTATTCTCTTGAAATGGGATAAATGCTCTTTACTTGTTCCATACAAATACACACAATTAGAACGCACACAAAAAAGCAGCCTGGTCTAGACCAAGAACAGGAACTCCTAATCCTGCCACTCCCTGGCAAACTCACAAAGGGATCCAACTGGCACAACTAAAGTCACAGGGTGTTCACATACAATCCAGATGAGAGCAGAATAGGGCTCCTAATTCTTCTGGGGCCTCAGTGCTCCACTTTTAACCCATGGTTTATCACCTAGCTTCCAAAGTGACAGATTAGAAAGAGACTATACAATGCCATTATTTTAAAGACTCGAAAGCACAATGATAGCAAAATTCCTCCCTAAAGTAACACTGCCACTTTCAGAAGGCTTTGTGCAGTTATCAGCAGTTTGAGATGGCTCAGATGAGGTAGTGACTGTGCACCCTCACGTCTGAACATCGGGAAAGCAACAATATAGGAATCATCACTGCCATCCCAAGTGTGTCAGCACTGCCTTCGGAAAACCTCTCCTTGGTAGAAGAGGCTCTGCAATGGCTACAGTGGAGTTCCTACTGCTATCCATCTGTGTGTACATACCTGATCACAGAGATGGATTATGTTGTTTATGTCTTCTTCTGATACTTCTGTCCCCATGGAAATCTCAGCAGCAGCCTTCACATCCTCCTCAATCTCCTCTGGTAGGATGTCAGAAACATCAGAGGAAGCAAAATTGCTTCTGTCTCCTGTAGGGGACAGATGAAAGCTTGTTTGTGCTGGGGGCAAGGTGAACTAGTAAAAACAAAAAAGGCACAGAAACACATAAAAATAAAAGGCCAAAATAAAAACAGTGAGTCAAGTATGCCATCACTCTACTCCAAATTCCCAACATATTATGTCAGTGTTCTGACTTTACATTTATACTAGTTAGGAATGGTTGGAAATACTAAATTTCAAACTATTAAAAAAAAAAAAACAACGCCCATATTCTGTAACACTGCATACTTCACCTTTTCTATAGCTGGTTGCTGCAAAATTTTCAGTCACAGTATTAAAAACAAAGAATTCTAGGAAGCAAGCAGTCATTTACCAGTAACCACATCTACTTAATTCTTCCCACAACTGGGAAAAAAAGCTCCCTTCAAACTACAAGTCTCCCTCTGGACTGCAAACTTCATTATTAAAAAAAAAAATAAAAAAAAAAATAAATAACCCCCCCAAAACAACAAACCAACACCACAAAAAAAAACCAAACACCACAAGAAAGACAACAAAAAAAAAAATCATGAATACAAAGCTTCATCCAAGAGGTGAGGCAAGTGTCCAAAATATTATAGCAGTCATTCTTTTTGCTCTTGTGAATAAAAAAATCCAGCAGTTGCTGTCTCCAAGAACATCCAGAAACAGGTGACATTTCTCTTTACATCAGTTCTTTTGGTAGCTAATTTCCAAACTCGTCTGCTGAATAACTGGGATTTTAAGAAGACATGCAGGTGGCCCCTGAAGGACTGACTGGTGATGTGGTATTAACTTTCTCTTAAACTTCCAAAGCTTGCAGCAACACACAGATGCAAACACACACTGCTTTTCTACTGGCCCTGTTTACACTGCTGCTGAAGGCAGGACTGCACAGTGTCATGACTAACTGGATGAGAGAGTGAGTTGGTCTGCAAGTCAGTGCCACTGGTGCACTGCATACTGCCATGCAACAAACTCCAGGCTCACGATTCCTTACTACTCACCAACTTTCCGCACACATTTACAATAGGTTAGGTTATCTGTGATGATTTTGCCCAGTTCAGGGAAGTGCCAACCATACCATTCCCTACAGCGCATGATGTAGTTATTCAGTTCCTTGTCCAAGTCATCAAGAAGTGCTAAGAGAAAGAAGAATGGACTACTTTTATCTAAAAAGGTAATCTAAAAATGGAAAACTCTCAAATCAACAAATTTAAATAGTGTAAAGGGAGATTAACTGAGGTATTTTATCCTATAAAGACTAGAATAAAACTGCAGTACACTAGAAGTCTTCACTTTTCAGAGAAATGCATAATCCCAGGCACAATATTATAGAACTGTCAGCATTCCCACAAGTGTGGCCTGAAAATTTCATCATTGGAATTGTCTTGGACGGATTCCTTTAACAGCTGCAAAGAACATTCTCCTGGAAGGGGAACAGCAACCAACTCTTCCCCCCAGTCACCCAACATGCTACACACAAGGTTGATGTAAAATGTAGCCATCCGATTAACTTTAAGGAAAAAATGTTTTAATGGTTACAAACTGATTTTTTTATTCAATTACTTGATTTAAAAGATTGTATTAAGCCCTTTAGTTTTCTTTAATATACTCAATACAAAACCAACAGGCTCACCATTTACCAGATATGACTAAAAATCAGATTTAGAATTTAAGAGCGTAGCATGCACAGTATATATTGCTAGAGAGCCCTGGGGCTAAAATATTTCCTGCTAATGCAATACCAACATTCCCATCTGTTGTCTCAGTGGTAGTGACGAAGGAACTGAATCAAATCATTAATTTCAGTTTAACTATATGTTTCATCATTGACAACAGTCTGGGAATAATATTCCAAACAGGATTCCTCACCACTGCTTCACAGCAAGCGTGCCAATTATGATGTGGATGTCTTCAAGGAAAAACGAGGAATGGGCTTTCCTAGCTGTGTTAACAATTTCAGTCTGTGAAATGCAGCATTACACACTGCAGCATGTTTTACATGCCTAACACAAGAGTCTACTTCTACAATACCCTCTACGCAAGGTACCACCAAAATAACGGGTCACAAAATGCCTTCCCGTGGGGCCCATTCTCCCAGCACCACTCAGAAGGGAAGCATGTTGGGAAGGGAAGCCCTTAGAGGACTGTCTGTATTTCAGCTGATTTCTATGCTAAGAGAAAGTGGCAGTTTACTGTATCATCCTGCAAATGTTCCTGCTTGTGGAAAACCCTATTAAGAAAACACACCTTATGCCTTGCTGAACGTCAGTGCCCAATTTACCAAGACAAACTCAGAGGAAATGGACAGCAATACTTTTCTGTAACCAATGTAAAGAAGTCAGCTATCCTAAGCCAAATCCATTAATAATTTAAGCTCTAAATATACTTACAAATTGCCTGGATAATCATGGTATCTACTTTGTCTGGGCTGAATTTCAACTTGTATCGGGAAAGGCTGAGGAGACAGAAATACAGTTTCATCAGCATCCTGAGCTCCTGCAGAGTATGCCCCACCTGGTCCTATTTTACATGAATACATTCATTCAACACAGTTCAGTTTTATGCCACTGACTGCTCTCGGCTGTGGCCAGAAGCCACACTGACACAAGTTTCACAACAGCTCTGACATGTGTACACACACATACCCTGCGACCAGGGTGAAAGGGAAAGTTAAGGCTATTTGTACCACATGCAGCAGACTGAACATGAGTGCTGTGGCAGGAAATTGGCTGCTGGTTTCTTTCTGCGTGGTTCCCCACAAAAAGTATTTGTCAACAGCACTTCGAGTTCTGCAGCAGCTGAAGGCAATCCACAAAACTGCACCTACCCAGCAGCCAATATCAGCAATGCTAATGTGAAGCAACAAGACACTTCCTAGAACAGATTCTCACTGTCTGACAAAGCCCATTACCATCTGGCTTTAATGTATGTTTACAAAGACACTTGATATCAATGAAGATTTGCATCTCTGAAGTCCTCCTTCAATATTAATGCCCATTTTCTAAACAAACACACATCTATTTTCAAGAAATTAGCTACAGCAAAGCATTTCTCTAACTTGGCAATGGCTCATACAGGACAAACTCATATCAGAACATGAATTAAAAAGTTACTCACGAATGGATGTTTGATCTCATGTTGATCCTTAACTACTACTCCACTAAACCTAAAAGGCAGTGATAGCAAGGTGGAAAGACAACTCTGCCTTTAACATTTTTACATAATTATCTATTATATGGGTATTTATTCTGGCATAAATCAGCAAATCATGATCTTCACCTTGTCTCCTAGTGGCAATGGAGTTTTAAATTACCCACTTCACTCCTACAGAGACATTCCAAACGAAATCCTGAAGTACATTAAATGCAAAGGAAAGCTTTCAACTTCAGGTGCAGATGAAGCCTTTCCCTAAAGGGTGGGTGCAAACTGGAAAGCCCTTCCTTTATAAAACAAGATTTCCGATACGAATGTGCCTTGATGAGACCATGCCACGTACTCAGAGACACTTCAAGCAGCACAGCATAGCCAAGGACACAGGAGTGGGGCAGACATGGGATGATACAGAGCTGTTCTAGGAACTCACCTGTGTGCCAGACCCAGACACATGGCTGCCATCTCTCGAGAAGGGAGGCCTGTTATAAGCCCTTCAATCTGGGAGCGAATTCCTCTCATCAACTCTGTAACCATTGGGCTGTGTATACAACTCAAATTCAGCTTGTCCTGCAGGTTGGAAAGCAATGACCCAAAGTCAGGCAACACATGACATTCCTCTAAAGCCCTTCTTCCAGCAGCCTTATATCATTTATGACTGGTTTTCCCACTGCCATCCCATGATCACACAACAGTTTCATTGCCTTTGACGCTAAACGTAGTGACACCACCAGTTCCACACATTGAAACAATTCCATTATGAAGAGATTTATAACATGTATCTGCTATGTAGAAGATTCAACTTAAGAGTCAAGATTTTGCAGTTTACTAGAAACAGTTCAGCCACAGACAGAAAATTCAGAGGTAGAGGGTTGGGGGCTTTGGGTAATTTTCAGAGAACAAAACTAAATAATTAGTTCAAAGTCCTTGGTATTATTCACTTTACCACTTAAACCCTGTGTACTCAAGACAACACTTCCCTGTATGCATGCAGTATAAACATTAGGATTAGATATTGTCCATGCTGCAAGCAAAGCACTGGCAGCACAATCCATTACTAGGAACTGCAAAATCTCTGGAATCTGACAATAATATTTCAGCAGCACGAGGCAAAAGGAAGAACAGCAAAATCAGCTATCACCTTTATGACACCTCCAAGTTTGGCATCTGCTACGGCCAACTGCTCATGGGCATCTTTTGCCACAATCTTCTTGAGAATTTTCTTCAAGTTCTTGCTGAGTTTGCCTTCTACAAGAGCTGTGGATGCTGTATAAAACAAAAAGACCAAAGATACAGTTTCTTTCCCCTCCTAAAACCTGTCAAAATAGTACTCCTAGCTTTGTACATTTATTTTAACTGCCCACAGTAGCTCTAGTCTGAGCTGCAATGCTACTTTGCCATGCAATAGCTAAAATCAAAATAGAAGAAAATTATATACTTGTTCCTTTGGAGGCCTAAATCAAAAACTTTTCTCTCAGTTGCCTCTCTCCATATGGTTTCAGTTCTATTTTTGCCAATTTTTTTTTAAAGATCTCTACAAACAGTATGCCATATGCTTTAGATGCATGTTTAACATTTCCAAAGGCAGGGTTATATGGGAACATTTTGTGTATCATTTAATTAACCAACCATTTTCCAGGTCCCTTAGGCAGCAACCATGATATCCTAAATTGATAATGGCTTATTTGCATCCTCTGGTGATGATAATGTAATATCTAAAGCCCAAGAAGGAATGATGCCAAACACACTGACTGGGCAGTCAGGCACAGACCCTTTTAATATAGCATGCAGACAGAAGAATTTCAAAAGGACATTCTTCATTCTCAAATATGAATAGATTTGTAAAAGCTTTACAATCCCACACAATATATTTTAAGCAGGCACTTATACAATCTGTCTGACGGTCAGCTCTGTGCTCCACTGAACTTCTGTGACTGATGCAACATCTTCATCACACTAAATAGAGCAGAGGCCAATGATTTTTGGTTTCCAGAACCTTAATGACATGTAAGAGTAAAATCTAACTGCTTTGCTGAGTTTCCTCTCAACCTTTCTAAAATGGAGATAATTTTCCACCTTTTCTTTTGCTTTTTTAAAATCAGCCTAACTATTCATGATCTGAATCCAAACCTATGCAAAAGCAACATAATCCAAAAAATATGCCATGGAGAGGAGCTTTAATTTCAGTTTTTTTACTTGCACCTCATGTACAATGGCAGCATCTCAGTTTTTGTTTCCTTAGCTTCCTTTATAGGTTAGCCCTACCATATCAGAATATAAAGAACCATTCTTTAGTTGTAAATGCAACCTGGAACATCCATCTATTGCTGTCATACAGCATATTCAGCAGTAATTGTCACACTATGTCTGAATTATTACCCAGAACTTCTATCACTTTTGTTCAAACTAGTCCACAGCATCAAGTCTTTAAGTGTAAAATCTGTAAAAATTACTGAACGTAAGGCTTTCCATTTTGTTTAAACTCCTGAACTCAGGTACAAGACAGGCTTTTTTTAGGCTGAAAAACACAGGTATCATAATATGTGTGCACAAAACATGGGTGACTGCACTAATGAACGTTCTCCGATACCCATCTGTTGTCTCAGTGGTAGTGACGAAATGTTGACTCAAATCAGTTGTACTCAGCTTCAACAAGAATCCATCATTGACAACAGGCTACAGGTATCAGGCAAAACTTACATGATGCCCACTTATGAGCTGCTTGGGAAATACACACAGTAGGAAAAATCTAGACTTTATTACATCTCAACTGCACTAGAGACCAAAGGGGTGATCTCATAAGCCATCAAAAACAGTTTACTTTGAAAAACCTGTAATTTAAAAACTAAGCAAAGAAACACAGCAGGAACAGAGGTAAGTAATGAGTGAACTAATGCATGACAGGGATTTGGGTTTTTTGTAAGAATGGGGTTAACTCACTTACCAGCAAGTGCTTCTGTGGTGTCCTGAAATTTTTCAAAGTGCTTCAGCTTTACTCTACAGAAGAAAAATAAAAGTGTGTAAACAAATGTACATAAAAGAGATGCTAGAACAATTTTACCTTTTTTTCCGCCTTCACTCTTCTAGTTCCCCTCTTTTCCCTAAGGCTGCAAGAGAGCAGAGATTGATACCCAGATCATCAAAAAGTGAGAGCACTAAACCTCCCAATTAAGTTTGGGTTTGGTGTGACTTTTCAGCTGGGTCCCACAATACTTACATAAAGAAAAAAGGAACTTTGGTATTTCTTGGACCAACATCACCAGAAAACCTAAGCCCCTTTTTTGTTTGTAGTTCATATTTAAAGACAGACATCATCCATTTAAATTTCAACACTGCACCCTGATTGACTGATGATAGCATCTTCCCACTCATGTTCAAAAGGAAACCTTCTGCCTCTGTGGAATGCAGAGCCTGCACAGCTCAGATTTAACACGCTTTCCAACCAAATGCATCTTCAAAGATCAAAGATTTTAAACTGAACTGATTCATCACCCATGAATCCTCAAGTCCTCCCTTGTAATTAGATGTTAGAATACAAGTTCTGAGCTGAGCTTAAAACAAACAACAAAAAATTCTTTCATGCTCTAACTGCTGACCAGAGCCAAAACCCATATGGACAGTGTTTAACCACACTGTGTCAGATCCTCAGGCGCAGCTTCCCTCTGCCCTTCACAGAATCTGTGGTGTTGATATATAGAGTTACAGTTAGGAAGCTATCTCAATCCACTAAATTCCTTGTCAGGGACAGGCATTTGACTAATCCAGCTCCGGTTAACCAATGCTGTTTGCAAATCAAGTATCTGCAAAGGAAGAAGGTCACAGATAAAGCTGAATGCTTGAGTTAAGCATTTGCAGATCCCAACAGAAGCTTCAGGCTTACATTGATGCCTTTTCAGAAAGGCAAGACAGGAATTACTTTGATCAGAGTAGAAATCCATTAAGAGCCACATCCTGTAGAGCAAGTGGCCAAGATGATGTTTCCAAGACAAGATTAACAGCACTACAAGCAGGCAAATGTGGGGTATTCCAGCCTCTCCTCTAAGTACTATTGCAGAGCCGGATAAATACAAATCACAAGGCATAGCTTGTTCAGATGCATCTGTTATAATCAAAGAAATCTTCCAATAAAAACACACCAGACAGACTTGGAAGGAATCCACCACTGTCCCCCACTTTGGGGCAATTTGCTAGGAAGGCCAGCTTGATCAGTGGACACTGCTCCCTGTGCAGCTACGCAGTGGTGCCAACACTCACTCACTGATGGCACAGGCAACAACACTAACTCTCATTTCACAGTGATTTACATAGTTTCATCTGGATTAAACTTTTGTTTTTCAAAAATCATTTCTTGTGAGCACAAAACATGTCATTTCACACAGTTTCAGCACTACAAGCTGGGATGTTCTTGTCAAGGCTTCCAGATTGCCTTAAAATATTGTTCAATATTTTGCTTCAGTGACACATAGTAATGACTTCTGCTGCTTAATTACACTGCAAGGAAAAACGGTATTTCTTTCACTTTGATACTCCATTTTAAGTTTCTCAGCGTATCTAACTTCACATTATCATTTTTCACAGCTTTCGCAATACTGAAAAAACCAAAATCAATACTTCTTTCTGAAGCAGATGTGCATAACTACAGGTAGTCATGTTCTTCCAAAAGCCACACTGCCATCCCCACATAAAGTTGCTTACATTTTGTTTGCTTTTTCAGGAGTTTCAAATTCTTTCCACAGACTGTCAACTTCTTGGAGCTTTTTCTCATTCAGAACCTGCAGGGAAAAAAAACCAACACACAACTATATTTAGATCACCTTTGAACAATCTTCAGCCTTCATTCAGCAGAGAAGACCTGAAACAGATTTACAGTGTATCCAATCCCTCTGCAGCGCTTAACACTGATCCAGTCACCAAACTCAATCTCAGTGATCTACAGCTTCATCAATCTCTCTCAGCAGCTTTACCCTACCAACAGACAGACAATAGTAGAGTGTGTTTACTTTCATCTGAATTAAAGAATTTCCTCAATAATGGCTGGGTCTTCCTGAACCTGCAAAATCGTCTTCTTGTTTATCAAAACTGGGCTTGCTCCACCTCCTCTACCAGACTCTTTCACAACCCAGTGACCCAAAACCAAACCTGCCACCACTTTGGAAAAATAAAACATGTCTGGGACCCCTAACAGGAAGGACTCATCCCCCTAGTTATTTTCATTAACGTGAGTTAGCCCAAAGAAAGAGAACATCCCTATAAAGAAGAGTTGTCACCACAGCTTGGTAATCAACTGGGCAGGCAGCAATGGCTTAATCCCATCTCTGAACACAGGAGATCCTCCTCAGCTTTTAAACAGCACAAGATTTACAATTACAGCCCTAGAGCCTATATACATTTCACAAAATGTGGAGTGCACTGCAAATTCCTAGAAAACTGCTCAGGGGATCAGTCAAGATCTTTACACCTACTATGAAATCTTGTAGCTTTGTCCCCACAAGTGTAACACAACTGCAATTTAACTCAGTGCAGAAATCATTCCTGGTATTATGAATTTTGCTCCCTTACAGATTTTTAAACCCTGGTTGAAGGAGTTTGTCTTTTTTTAAATTCAATTAGTAGCTGAGCAAATAAACATATTTTCCCCCATAACTCTGGGGCACAGAAAAACCTTGGAGCAACTCTTCCTTTCCTCAGCTTGCTGATACTTTCCTCCAGTTCATCTTTCCTACCCAAAGGCCTACAGAATTTGCAGCCTCTATAAAGAGACATGGGTGCATAGAGAAAAATAAAGAATAAAGCTGCTAAATTAAGACTGTCAGCAGAAAATAGAATAAGGATATTTTGTGTCATTCAAGATAGTAAGACTCCTTGGAGAAAGTCCTCCAAGATCTAGAACATGGCTATATCCCATTTGCCCTTAATATGTGCTCCTCTGATGGGAGAAACACCTACAAGGGAGTACCTGAGAGCTACACACAGCTTGCAGAAGACAGTGATTCTTCATCACCAAGGCACAAAGGCAGAGCACAGTTATGCTGGCAACAAACATTTGCGGTCCTTGCTGAAAAGGGAAGAGGGTGACCGTGACCTGTCCCCAAAGTTCAGAAAAACAAATTCTCTCTAACCCTCAAGTAACTAAAAAACAGACAAAAAACCCACTCCAAACCCCCAGCAGTGACGAACTTCAGAAACTCTGGGAAGCTAAACTCTGCAGAGAACATTTTAATACAGAATGAACATACAAGTGTGAGAATGACACAAGCCTGCAGCTGAACAGCTGCCCTGCCTAGGGAAGGAAGGTGGTGTGACTGAGAGCCTTGCCCTACAGATGTGCACTGGGGCTGCGGCTTTGCTGTATCCGGCCTTGGCAGCTGCCAACAAGCAGGATCAGCATGGAAAACCAAAGCTTGCCTCAAGACATATACTGTAATAAAATACCACTTCTACTCGTTCCCAGTAGACAGCTTTCACCTCTCCCCCAGCCACTCTGTGCATCCATCCCAGCCAGATGCCCCCAGCTGCTCACACCTGCAGCACAGACCTCTTGGCACTTCTCTTTAAGTCCCTCCTCCTACCTTTCCTTTATGCCTACTCTGCCGTCAAAAATTGAAATACTGGTTATTTTCAGGCCCTCCTGGCTCCTGTGAAAGGTTAAAAGGCCTTGGCTCACTGCACAAGAAGTCTGAGCCTACTCAAGGACTAATTTTTTTATTTTTAGTAACTCTGAAGATGCAGGATACTACTCTGTGTGAACATCCAGTTGAGCAAAACCTTCAGGGAGACTGCTGCACGTGTGTCAGTTCCCCAGGTGTAAGTGCTGGGAGGGGGGCACAGACCAGAAGCTATCTGCGTTTAGAAGTATTTCTGGCTTCCTCATGAGGCTTATGTATTAAAATGCTCCTTGCTTGAGTTGCTGGTCTCCAACGAGGAGGAAAGTTTTCAGGGCAGATGAAGTAAACACAGTGCTCTATAGAGCACCACAAAGGGTGTAGTTCTGCCGCAGGCTAGGGCGAAAGAAACCACAGCTTTGCTCTCTTTGCGCCTGCACTTGTGTTCACACAAGCTAAACCCAGAAAAGGACTGAGCTGGCGGTGAAAAAGTACAAATGTGATGATCCAACTGTGGAGCCGCAGACCCGCCAGGGCACGCTGCCCGTCTCCAACGCGCCCCCTCCCGCATCCACGAGGTTCTGCTGGAACATGAGCCACGAGGGCACAGCCAGGGAGAGAGTGGTCAACACGCCCACCCCGGGGCGCCACCAGAGACGCTGAAAGGGGCACGGCCAGGGGGGCACACATCCCTCCCGCACCCACCCCGGCGGGGGCACACGGGCGCCGCGGGTGCGCTCGGCAGGGCCACCGAGGAGCCCCCCTTCCTCCCGCGCCCCCCGCCCGCAGACCCGCCCGTCGCGGGGGCTCCCTCTCCCTCCCTTCCTCCCTCCCTCCCCCGGCCCGTGTCTCCCCGTAATTCCCGGCGCAGGCCCGGCGCGCTGCCCTCCGCCCTCCTTCCCTCCCTCCCGCTTCTCCGCAGGACGGCGGGCGCTCCCCGCGCTTGGACGCGCCAGGCGGGCCGGTGGGGAGACGCCGCGTTCCCGCTCCCGGCGCTCACCTTGAAGATGGCGTATCCCGCCGCCGTCTCGAACAGCACGAGCATCGCGGCGGCCGCGCGGGAGCCCCCGGCCAAGCACGCGCGCGCCGCGGAGGGGAAGCGGAAGTGGCGGCGGAACGGGAAATGAGCGCGCGCGGGGAGGGGAAGAGGCGGGGCCACTTTCCGCTGGCGGGACACGTGGCGGGCGGCGAGACTGCGCATGCGCCGCCGCCGCCGCGCCCCGCCCGCAGCCCCCCCCCCTCCCAGCGCTGGTTGGAGCCCCCTGACGGACAGAGAGGCGAACTGCAGCCGCCCGGGGCCGTGCCCTGTGTCCCCCCGTGCCCTGTGGCCACAGCCGCGCACCAGCCGGCGCCTCCCCGGGGCGCCTCGATGCCGCTGTGCCAGCAAACAGTGCCCTGGGACTCGGGGGCCCGCTTCCCGAGTGGGTCCCGAAGCAGGTGTGAGCTGATAGCCCCGCGGTGCCCCCGAGCTGTGCTGGGGCGCCGCAGCCACACCGCCTGTGGTGTCGGGGTTCAGCCACTTCAGTCCAGGGCGCTCCCGGCCCCCCACACACAGCGGGGAGCGCCTCCCAATGCCCGCTCCGCTCCCGCTCCCAAGGCTTGGTCTGCAGATCCTCACGCAGATCCAGTTCATAAAAAAATTGTTGTGACTAAGCGCGACCACGTGCGCTTAAAAGCTTTGCATCTCCAACAGAGAAGTACCACATTATATGCATATAAAACACGCACTTTAAATGCTGCTTGTTTCCCCACGCTACTACGGCGTCCCCGGGATGGGGGCAGAGCCCGGGGGAAGCTGGAGCGGCCCTTTGTGCCCCCTCCCGGGCCCGTCTGTGCTCTGCGGTCCCTGACTGACCTACTTGTGCCCGGGCCCCGCTGAGGGACAGCAGCTGCGAGCTGGCGGGAGGCGGGCGGGAAGCGCCGCTCCTTGCCTGTAGAAATTCCCACTTACTGCACATGGAGGGTTATCTGTCCTGAAAACAAAGGCAGAGATTTTTCCTGCCCGCGGGAAAAGAGGCTCCGAGCAACGCCGGGGCTTGATTTATATCAGACATTCATTGCTGGATTTTATTCAACCACCCGTATGAGTCAGCACGCCTTTGTTTCCTCCGTGTGTAAGGAGTGTGCTGAAAAGCCAATAGTCAGAAATCTGGGGACTCACATAATTCTGAAGATTATTTTATTTTTTAAAGGAAAAACTTTGGTGCTTTACATAATGTAATCAATTTTTTAAAAATCCCCAAACCAGTAATAGTGCCAAAGAAATTAGGTTCAACTAGACAGAGAATTTCCAGGTTCCACTGAGTTTTAAAGTACTGTTTCTGGTGCTGCTGGCTCAGGGCAATACTACTATTATGTAAGAGTAAATGTTACGTAGCTGTCTGCCTCAGAACACTGCATTGATCCTGTTTGCTAGCACAGGCAAACAAGTTGGCATTATGAGATTGCAGATCATTCTTAGGTTAAAGTCTGATTTTATAAGAATCTGGTTTTGATGGACTGAAGAAGCTTTGCACAGACTATATGAGTGGGCCAATAGTTTTTAGAAAACCACTAATAGCTCCTGGCCCCTAAACTATATACACAGCTTTGGAGAAATTAGCAGCAATTTGAAGGAACAGAGGTGAACTTCATTGACTTCAGGTGATTGACATTATGTGCACATGGTGAAATAAGAGACATAATAAACACCTGAGAGTGGAGTGAGGTTATTAGGGCAAGTGGCCTTGATGGTTCATGCAAACGTGAGGCTGACTCTGGGGTTTTGTGGAAAGAAGCTTGTGTGAGCATATTTTGTATCTTTAAAACAGCACTTTTTTGGTTGTGTTTTCAGTTTAAGTATGTTCTGTGGTGAGTTTGGGCTGTTGAAGAAAAGTGTGAGTTTTGCTGATGTACATCCATAGTCCTCATGGGCTGAACAGAGACTAAATTTGCAGATCCTGTACAGATCTACGTTGTAGCCTGAAGAGGTAATGCATCCACAACTGAGTAAAAGGGAGTCAAGAGAGATGGTGTTAGTCAGTGTGTGTGCAGATAAGCGTATTTTAAATTATGCTTTTATGGCTGTCTATAGGGATAGATAACTGCACTCTGACTTATGTCAGTGTTAGCTTTTATTGTGGGATTATATGGAAAAATTGGGTTTGTGCCAGTGTCTGAGACTTTGGCCTTATCACTGTAAGGCTATTCTCCCTGTTTAAAGCTGCTTTAATTTATGAAAAGCAGTGATGTTCAGGACAGAGTAAGTATTTGCCATTTTCTATTCTGTTAGTATGGTGTGTTCCTGTAAAGCCTTTGAATGGCTTATTTTGGTGCTTTGTTTAGAGTTATCAAGCTCATAATGAGCTCTTACTGTGAGCTTGGCACAGTGTGAACATATTTGGATTCCCTGCCTGCTAGGTCTTGCCTAAGAAAGATCATCTTCATTCTGTAGCTCTGTATAGCATGTGTTTTGGTTCTCTTTATTTTTTTTTGCCTCCTCTGTTAATTCTGAATTGTTTTAACAGTTGTGATTAAAATTAACATCCATGAGTCTTGATACTGAGCGTTTCACTGGTGAGTAAAAGTGCATCCCTTGGTGTAGTTGTGTTTGGAACTCTGCATTCAGTTAGTGAAATGCAGCAATGCAGGCACAGAGTGCAGCTGCTTTGGTGTTTGGTGTTTTTACAAAAGAACATGGCACACAGAGCATTGAAATACTTGTGTTGATGAATGTGCTCTGCCCAGAGCATTTTCTTACCCTTTCCCAAAGGTAGTTGGTAAAGTTAAAACCCCATTTAGTAGCATTGCGATAATAATCTCCTGTTTCAGTGGAGCTAACTTCTCTTGATCCATTTATTTTAGATTCATGTTATTTTCACAGTTCTCACATGTGGCTTTTTTTCTAGCTGGCCATTAGATCTAAGCATGTGCCTATTCCAGCAGGAATGCCATGAAGGAGTTGCATTAGTTGTTGTGAAGGGGACATTACTACTACATGCTATAGTCCAAGCAGCTTGCAGTCTAAATGTAATCTGTTTAGGTGCAGTTGTTGCTTCTTGTGCAGACCTCTAAACAGCTGTGCTGTGCTCATGTAAAGCAGGACACCTGTTCTGTGCCAGTGGGGTTTATCACTGTAAGTTTGTACAAATGCAACTTCCTGGGTGCAGATTTGCTTAATACGTGCAGATCCTATTGCTTGCATGGTTGTGATGATTAAAAAAAAAAAAAAGCAACCTGTGCCTAAATAGATAAATGAGTTTTGCTGTGAAATATTCTCTCTTGGTAAAAGCCTTAGCAAGGTATTAGAGGTAGGTGTAACGACAGGGACTTTTTCTCCAAGATATGCTGTTATGGGAAGGGTTATGTGACTTCACAGAATCACAGCATCACAAACTGTTAGGGTTCGAAGGGACCTTTGGAGATTTAGTCTAATCCCCATGCCAAGGCAGGGTCACCTGGAGCAGCTGGCACAAGAATGCATCCACATGTGTTTGGAACATCTCTGGAGAGGGGGAGTCCACAACCTCTATAGGCAGCCTGTTCCAGTTCTCTGCCACCCTCAGTGTAAAGAAGTTCTTCCTCATGTTGAGGCAAAACTTCTTGTGTGTTAGTTTATGTCCATTGCTCCTTGACTTGTCACTGGGCACCATCCTCTTGGCACCCGCCTTTGAGATATTTATATTATGAATATAAATATATTAATGAATCCCCTCTCCGTCTTCTTCAGACTAAAGAGGTCCAGTTCCTGCAGTCTCCCCTCGTAAGAGAGATGCTCCAGACCCCTCATCATCTTTGCGGCCTGCTCTGGCCCTGGCCCAGCAGCCCCAACCGCCAGGCTGCCCCGGCGCGCGGCCTTTAGAACAACGGCGGCTCCTTCTCTCTGCGGCTCCCTTGGGAGAGCCGGGGCTGCAGCGGCGACTCCGCACTGAGGGCGCGGGAGGCCAGGCTCGGTCCCGGTCCTGGTCCCGGGCGGAGCCCGAGCGGGAAGTGAGCTCAGGCGCACAGGAAATCCCGCCCCGCCGCGGCCCTGTGTTTGCGCTGCGGGCAGAGAAAGGAGCGGAGCGCCTGCAGCGGCCCAGCCGAGCCTGCCGCACGACACGGGGCCGAGCCATGTCTGACCAGGTACGGGCGGCTGCCCCTGCCACAGGGGGACCGCACGGCGGGCGACGGCGGCCCCGCAGCTCCGGGGGCGCGGGAGGAGCTGCCCGCGGCCCCCCACCCTCTTTGCGGCCGCGGGGCAGCCCCTGCTCGGGGCAAACGGGGCCGCGGCCGCCCGGGGGCCGCCGGGGGGAGCGTTCCCCTCGGGAGAGTGTGCGTGTGCGTGGATGCCGATCTCCGACCTCGGACAAACTCAGCCTCCCCTTCCCCTTGATTTTAATCCCGCTTTCCCCTTCCCTCGGGCTGTTTCGCGAGCAGCACGGGGCGGGCTCCAGGCGGGGACACTCGGGGGCCGGGGCGGTGTCCGGCCGGAGCGGGATCGCCGCCGGGGCAGCCCCGGCCCTGGGAACCCGGGAGTACACCGAGGGGTGAGCCGTGTTGCACAACAGTTGTTTCCTTTCGTTTCCCATTTCCCGGCTGTGTGGTGGGATGCCCTCCCCCCCGGAGAGGGCTTTGTGCGGGTTAGGCTAAGCTTGTCAGGTCCTCTGTTCGCCCTAGGAATGCGAAGGGGGGGGGGGAGAAAACCAGGCATTCTTAGCTGAGCGCTGCTTGCCCGTATTAAGTACCCCGTCCTTCACCAAGGCTCTGTCCTGCCTTCTCTCCATGCACATCGTTATGTCCCTGTCGATTCCGTCTTCCCAGTCGTGGACTTAAATAGTTACCTGTACCGCAAGTTCCCGGCTTGCTCGGCCTGGCATGTATACAGTCCTTTGCTTACAACTATTGCTTTAGGCTATATGACCTGCTGGTGGAAAGTTAAAACAGCGTTCCGGTTTTAATTTGTATTCTGTTTTGCGTTATTTTTTGTATTGCCGTCATAGGGCAGTGTTTTCTAACTTTGTTATAATGCTAAGGCTTTGGAAAAATCCATGTCAGTACTCACAAATGTTTCTTGTAGTGCTGTGAAGTCAAGAATAGTAATAGAGCCAGCCAGGAAATCAAAAGTACCCAGAGAGAAGGCTAAGCTTAGTGTATACTGTGTCTGCTTTGAGGAACAGCCTCGGTACGTTTTGACCGGTGAATACAAACCAGAGCTGTATGTGCCGATGGTCTTCCTCCCCGCCCCCGGCTTGGAAGCACAATGCAGCTGAGGATGGTGCTGCTGTCTGTGTCTGTGCCTGGGAGAGGGCAGCTGGGAGCACAGCGATGGCTGGCTCCCAGTAGGACACGTTTCTGCTGTAGTAAAATACATGGAAGTGACTGCATGTAAAAACATGCAAAAACAAAACAAACAAACAAAAACAAAACAAAAAAACCCCCAAACCAGGCAAATTCTGAACTACATTTTGTAGGCAGATGTTCACGTGACCTGCTCTGTAGCTGTCTGCATATGTGAACCAAGGCATGTTTTAACACATAGCAGCTTTCACTAGGTAATTCCTTCTCCTGGCAAATTCTGCTAAAACACATACATATTTTTCTCTGGGACTGCTTGAAGTATGTAAAATTCCATGTGTGTCATAAGTTTTGTGGATACATGTTTTAAAGGTCCGTGAATAAGGGCCCTGCTGTTTGTTTTTAATAGATAAGCAAAACATGGTTAGGTGTTGTGTCATTCACCTCTGGGGGGACTGTGCAACAAGAGCTAAACAGATCCTTAAGTAACAGTATGATGTACGGTTATGAGCATTGTAAATCTCGTTCCTCTGTTTATCAATCCTACAGGAATAACTGGATTACCCAAAATTGTGGCTTCCTTACAGTGTCTTTCTTTTTGGCCCTGGAACTAAGTTAAGAGGGCACCATTTGTCACCACTTATGATAGTTTTGGCTTGTGTTTATACTAAAAGAAGTATACTTGACTTAGTTTATTTCCAATGGGAAATTGACTTTTATGATAAGTAAAAATGCTTGCAAAAAGGACAGACTTGAAAAAAAAAAACCAACCAGCATATGGCTGCTTAGTGGGATCTAAGCAAAACAAAAAAAAGTTGTTTTTTCCCCTCCCTTCAAGAGTCTTAGCCTGGTTTTGGTTTCATTGAATCTAAATCCTGTCATTTTTATCTGTTCATGTACTATTAATAAAGAATGCTATAGTTTGATTGCGTTTTTCCACTCCTATAAAAAAAAGTAAGAGTTTACTTGCTCAGTTAGGAAGTATGTTGTAGTCTATTCCTCCAGTCATTTTGTTTTTGTTAATTTTTCTTTAAAATGCTGAGCATAGGGTTTTTTTTTTCAGGCTTGAAATTTGAGCACTTTTGAAAATTGGAGGAGGAAACTTGAAATATATTACCTTACAATGTTTGTTTTGTGGTTTTGTTAGTTGCAATAGCAATACCAGGGTTTCATCCCAGAAACTTTGTGTGCTCTTTGGGGTCAGGAATTAGTGTTGGCATATATATATATATATATATGTGAGGCAGTACCGGAATCCTTATTTTGTGCTGTTAAGGAAAATTGTGGAATGAACCCTTTAAAACTTCAAGCATCTAATGAAAGTTGGAAGTTGGAGCATTGTGGTATTTCTGGTCCATTTGTACGGTGGTCTTTTCTCATGTACTGTTTCATGAGGTGTCCTAAGCACCAGTTCCTTTCACAGGGCAAGTAGAAGTCTGGAGGCTTGTTTGCAAATTGCTGAATCAGGATTTTCACGACTTCTTGGAGTTTAGTAACTTTGCAATCTCCTTGCTTTCTTTGTTCTTTAGTGTTTTTGTGTTGCCTTTACTGTTGAATGGCAGTGTAGTTCACTGACAAACTGCAGAGAGCTGTTTCAGACTTGCTGGGTCTTGTGTTCTGATTTAAGATATTTTTCTCCTATTTTAAGCTTGAGTTATTGGCACTGTCAGCGTTGATTTGATATTATTTCTCTTTTCCTGAAGTTACAGCTCTCTTTGCACTTATTTGGTGAGCGAGAGGTTGCTGGGGCTTTAAATGAGCATCTTTATGGCTTGAAGACTCCAATTCCCTCTGTTTGCTGCTTCCCCTGTTTGTTTTTAGTACTACAGCCCTCTTTCCTTGAGGGTAGGAATCAAACACGATTCATGGTTTCCCACTCCTATTGGCCAGAGGCACTGTCATAGTAGCGATGATAATTAGTAATACCTTGTGCAGGGTGATTTGGTTTGGAAATCTAAGTAGGTAGATCTGTTACAACGCACAGAATTATATAACCACTACAAATACCTCTACTGCTGGGGTAATGCAATTTGTAAGGTAAACTTAGACAGTGAATGACCTGAAACATGTCAGGAACATGAAAGGAACAGTGTGTTCTTACAAATTCTTTCAGTGATAGTGAAACAGGAGCTAGTTTCGAAGTTACAGATTTCAGATCTATAGAGATTTGAATCTCATTCTGATTCCTAGAGGTTAGTAATCCTCTAATTAAAAATGCTGTTTGTGTAAATTATCAGAAAAAGTTGCAGGTTCTTGGTTTTGTTTCTTTCTAGTCAGGAATGGAAACCATTGTATTTCTATTCCTGCAAATAGTCTCATGAGCTTAGAGTCCAAGTATGTTAGAAAGGCAAAACTTCGGTGGGGAACATGTGACTGTGTTACCCATGAAGACTCCTTTCATGCTTCAGAAGTGACTTGCTTGAAGACTAGTGTCTAGTTTCTTGGCAGCTCAGGTTCAGATTCTGGGTTTGAGATTGAAGGGTGATAAATCAGTCCCAGCAGTTCAGGTTGTGCCCAGGTAGGTATTTAAAAAAAGAAAAGGTATTCAAACCAGGTGGAGTCTCTGGCTCATACTTTTTGTCCTTGCAGAAATCGAATTGATCTGGGTTGAGGCATTGAGTCAAAATGATACAAAGAGCACTTCCTCTTGTTCTTCACCCCAGACTGAGACTGGTACAGATGGGAAAGGTGTTTGCAGACTTGCCCTGTGGTCATCCCCGAACTCTTAACATTCAAAGAAGTTGTGCATATTTAACCTCTTTAAGGAGAAAAAACCCCCAAACCTTAAAAAGGCTTGTCTGCCATTTTAATCTGGAGATAGAGATCTATCTGGATGGACTTAATAGAGGAGGTTAGTATGTGTTTGTGGCACTTGATCGTAAAGTTCAAGTCTAACCATATAAGAGAGATTTCTGTTTACTTGGCCAAAAGTCCCTTTAGGGCTGGGGAAAAGCCTGTGGTAGGCACATGTACATATTTTGGTTATTTTAGCTACTATGTTAAGCGATAAAGTATGAAAGGAAGACTTGAAACACAATCAGCAGGGTATCCACACTTCTGACTACTTGGGAACAATTTTTCATTGAGCACCATCTAGACCTGAGGCAGTGTCTGTGTAAAATCCTTTTATGCTGCAGTGAAACATAACTAAAGGCCTGACCCAGAATACGTAGTGACAGGCGAGGAATGGGGTTAATAGTACCTGATCTCTCACTTGTTTTATCTATCAGCTGCTAACATGAAAACTTTGATGTCTTTAACTCATGTCTTAGAGTGCATAACGCTTCCCTTTTGATGAGACTTAATGCTCAAGTTGTTGAATCAAACTTGTCTGTACAGTTAATTCTTATCCTGCAAAGATATCAAAACACTATAGTTCTTGGAACTGCAACTTCTAAAACTTTTAAGAATTGTGGTCTTAAAACAAACATGCTAGAAGGAAGCTGTTGCTTGATGATGTTTTGTTGTCATAGAAAAGAAGGTGGCTGACCATCCTTTTGAAAGTAGTGCAATAGATTTTGATGCAGTAGATTGAAAAATGCATGCATGGGTCCTAAGTGGATAGATGTTCTTTTTTCTGTCAAATATCTGAGCCTCTTAGTACACTTCCTGTGTTTCTTTTCTGGTTTGTTTGTTGTCCAAGACTTTGTGGTATAGAATAATACATAATAATAACAATAAATAAAATAATACATTTTAGTGCGTCATTTATTTCCAAATGATTCTTTTCTCTTGCCATCTTTACAGTGTTTCTCATCTGTCATTAATTAAGCTTTTCACAGGCAGACAGACAACCTTTCATAATATTGAAAGGTTACTGTTATCTTCATGCACACACAGAGAAAGAAATAAAATACCTTGAGTAGTCTGATTTCATACAATAAAAAGGATGACAGCTGCCATACTGTCCATTGAAAATAATGAAGTGTTGAACTGATCATGTCTTTTTATGTTGCAGGAAGCAAAACCTTCAGCTGAGGACTTAGGAGATAAGAAAGAAGGGGAGTACATCAAACTCAAAGTCATTGGGCAGGTGAGTTTTTACATAATTGCTTGTTGACACTCGGGGGAGGTGTGAGGTTTTTGTATGGTAGAAGTGACTGAATCAAAGTTTATACTCTCAGTTCTTCAGTGTGGATCCTCCCCTACCATAAACTACTTTGGTAGCCAGTGATGTGTATTAGTATACTCTGGGGTGGGGTTTTCTGATGCATTGAGGGATTATGTTATCTGAGGATAGGAATGAAATAAGTGGCAAAATTGATAAATTCCGGTCTCCAGAGTTGATGAAGTACACTAGGCATGAAGTCAGCTTTCTTGGAGGGAGATAGGAAAAGGATTCTGTTGGCTGGTGTGTTGATAGATGTGAATGGTGGATTATAAGTCTGTATTCAAGCTGTGTTGGAATGTGAATGTTGAGATTTTTCTTGAATAGAAGTCCTTCTGTGCAAAGAACCCCTCGCTCAGATGACTTAACTAGGATTGTTTGTTGGAGTAGTATTGTTTGCTGCTGTTGGGTGGAGACAGATGACTTAAAGTAGGACTCACAGAAACTACCTTACCTCTTGCTGGCTTAATCAGCAATGAGAACACATTCAAAAGCTGAAAGTTACCCACATGAACCTCTTGCAGTCTGTTTTACCTCTGTAGCCATTTTGACAGTTGTAGCTACTCGTATCTTATGGCTGGTAGGAAGGACTACAGAATAATGAGTTCTAAGATTTCTCCTCAGGTTAGTGTTGTGTTGCCAAGTCTTCCTGTATCCTGACTTCTAGATAATTACTCTAATTGAACAATGTTTTGAAGTGCAAGCTTTAACTTGCCTCTTTAGGAATCTCAGAGCAGAAGTCCCCTGCATATGTATGTTTGTATTTCATAAGTGCATCAGCTGGGTAAAGATGGAAGCACAGACTGAACCATGTATGGGTTTTAGTACTTTGAAATCCAAAACCTCTATATTGAGCCTAAGGCTATACTATGCCATCTGTTCCTTAAAAAAGAGCTTCCTGTGGAAGTACATGATGAATTTAGTGACTGATACATCATCCTGGAGGTTCATGTTATGATGCACCAAGGTATGCATGGTGATAGTTAAACTGCATTCCATGTTAGGTTTATATAAATTTTTCTTAATGAAAGACTTAAAAATAACAAAGTTTGCATTTACTACAAGGAGAGTTAATTTTTTCCTTTTCTGCTCTTAGGACAGCAGTGAAATTCACTTCAAGGTGAAAATGACAACACACCTCAAGAAACTCAAAGAATCATACTGTCAAAGACAGGTTTGTGAAATGACACTGCCTTTAAAAAAATAAAAACCCAAAGCACTTCTCTCACTGTTCTTTCAAATAAAGACTTTCGAGGTATCTGGCAGTACAAATATAATGGATCTCCTAAATTTCTTTGGAAAAGTAAAGGTATTCCTATGTAAGACCCTTGTGAAGTTTGAAGTAAGCTAAAATTACTGTTTGAAAATATGTGGTGGCTGCTCAGAAGACATAGAATTTGTTTTAAAATGTTTTTAAAATGCTTAAAATGCATTTATAGTTGCTGTAAAATCTTTTTTTGTAAGTAAAATTCCCTTAAAGCTGTAGAATGCTGCAGTTTAGGATGAGAGCAGTCTTAGGCATTGTTACAGCTGTTAATATGGTAATCAAGTAACACCAGTTATTGTGCCCTAAGTTAAAGCTAAATCTGCAGTATTAATTGTGGGTGTAGGTAAATAGTAATAACTGTGACAGAGCAAAAATATATCTTCACTTGCAGGTTCTGTGGCAGATATTGTGGATTCACAGCTGCTATTTTCAGAAGCCTTGGCCTAGTTTGCCCTCAGCTTTGGGGATAGATGCCTTATGTGGCCTTTTCTTCGATAAGTGTGTTGGAGTTCATTTCAGGAGATATAATCATAAGTAATAATACTTTGGGATTTTTTTTCTTAATACTTAAAGATGAGTTGAACTTGTCATTGAAGAGTTCTTTTTTGCTATCTTTCTGGAGTAGGAGGAAAGAAAAGATCAAACACCAGATACGTTTATGGCCAAATCCAAGTGATTAAAATTGTGATTCATTTGGAAAACTTGAAATTTTAAAATAAGTTCTGGAAATAATTCATGCAGCAGTCTTGTTGACTAATGAAAATGCATGTGTAGAATTTGTTTTTAAGAAAAAAAATAATTGTTTGAATGAACACAGCTATATCTCCTGGGCTGAATTCTGGAGGGTCTGTGATTGCCTTCATCAGCAGTCAATGCAGTTTTTGATGTCAAGTACCCTTTCTCTAGTCAAGGGACCACGAACATTTCTTCCAGGTTGGCCAGAGGGATTGTTTAAACAATGTGAAGATCTGTCCTTTCCTGTGAAATTTGTTTGCCTAGTTATTTGCAAGCAATGTTTGAGATCTAATTGATGCACAAACCGTGTGGTATTTCACTTGCATTTGTTTTGCTCGTAACTTGTAAGACAAGGAAAAGACGAGGTGCTTGCCTTAGCTATTGAGGTGAAGTATGATGTTCTGCTGGAACATGGGCACACTGTGCAGCAGACATACTGCAACTTTATGTACCTTTGGGATGCTCCTTTCTCATTGTTTGAAAGCTGTTCCTTTTTCTCCCCCCTCAGCTCCTCTGTTTCTTGTCCCCAGTGCAGAGCTTTTGCAAAATATGGTAGTGGTAAATGTTGCTGTTCCTTCCTGTAGCCATAGAAGATTGGGAAAACAAGGGTAGGAGTTTGTGAAGTAAACATCATGTTCCTCCTGTTGTTTTAGGATCTTTATTAAGACTGATACACAGATCAGAAAAAGACAAGACTTCCATGTGTAATGTCTTGGGAGGGAGGGTATAGTCAATACTTTATAAATAAAGACAAGGGAAAAAAGCTAAGGAAACTTCCAAGTCATTGAGCTAGAACTCCAATGAGACTCTGGAATAAACATGCATTTTAGCACTCTCATGCTTTTTGAGTCACTTCTTTGTCATCTACACGAGTGCAACAGAATAGCTGAGCTCCCTGTGTAACAGGAACTAACACTTTCTTTTTTGACTTCAGTGTGGGTTTTTTTCAATTTAAAATGCTTTTCTTGTAAACACATACAAGTTTCAGTAAGTTGTTTTTTTTTCTTGTACATCTGTTTTGGTTTTTTTTTTAGGGTGTTCCAATGAATTCACTCAGGTTCCTCTTCGAGGGTCAGAGAATTACTGATAATCATACCCCCAAGGAGGTGAGTTTCTTTTAGTGTGATATAATTCACTGGACAAACTAAATACTGACTTGGCTAGTTTCTCTGTTCTGCTAGACTGTTAACCAGAATGAAGATTTTTCTTTACATAGAGCCAACTTATCAGACTGTTTTTAGTCAAATAGAGTCTGACTGTATTTCGCTAATTAGGATCTTTAGTAAGGCCCACAGGCAGTTCAGAAAGAGACTTCATGTTAATGCCTCCAGAAGGGAGGGAATAGTCACTGCCTGCTGGTGGAGGGGAAAAAAAGCCTGAAGGGAGCTTGACAGTTGTTGAGCTTGAACTTCAGTGTGACTTTGGAATAAATATGTATTTAGTTCACATTTACTAGATCAAAGTGTAAATAAACAGAAAACAGCTACTTCTGTCCAGTGACTTCCACCAATTGTTGTGACAAAGCAGGAAGAAACCCTCATAATAATGACCTGAAAAATCAAACCAAAAATCAAATGTTGACTGTGAAATTGAGCAAGTTGCTCTCTCTGAGAGAAGAGCTGTAAACAGGCTTTGAGTTCCAAGCTGTAGGTGTTCGCTGCATTGTAAGCGAGTGGTGTGCTATATATAATGCACGTGGCTGTACAGCTGGTGCATTTAGTAAGATGTTCCCCCTAAACAAGGAGTTTAGAGAAAGGTAAAGCTAGTGACTTCCAGCCTGGTGTATACTGCTCCACAACTGGGCTTAAACTTCACTATAAGGCTTTTGCTTTGACTCAGATATCTAAGTCCTTATCTGAGGAAAAGGACTAAAAATCATGAATGTTGTCTAGTGAGATGGTGACTTTTTGCCCCTTTGAATTATGACGGGACAGAGGAACAAAACGTTGTATGAATTGTCTAGGACCTGCTCTGATTTCATCACACCAAATTTATAACGATTGTTTGCTGTTTTTCTCTGTTCTCACAGCTGGGGATGGAGGAGGAAGATGTGATTGAAGTTTATCAGGAACAGACGGGGGGTCACTCAACAGTTTAGATCCTTCTGTTTTTCTTCCCTCTTAATCCTTTTTTATTTTTAAATAATAGTTCTTTTGTAATGTGGTGTTCAACACTGAAACTGGCACCCCATCTCTGGGAGTTTACTTTCAAGCGTCTGGTATTTTGAATTCTCGTGCTCATTATACACTATTGTTTCTGTTTTCATTGTGCTGAACTTCTGTGATCCAGCTGCAACCTTGCTCTCCCTCTTCCCTTCTGCCCTCCCCTTTAGGAATACATGTACACACATGCATTTGTATGTTCACTAGGTTCGTGCATTTCAGGCACGAAGGCTGTAAGATCTGCCAGGTGGGCGAGTGTTCTTAATGACTTCCATATCTGCCCTGAAGTTTTGATGTGTGACTGTTTCACTCTTGGACTATAACTTTCAGTGCGAGATGAAGTTTTTCAGAGAACTAAACTGTGGAGAAATTGTGTATCCATAACTCAGAGCTATTTTGCTTAAATTGTGCTGATGGCCCAACAAAGAAGATTACCGAGTTGGAAATGGAAAACCTAGAACTGTTGTCATCTGTTCCTTGCTCCAGAGATGGCTTTGCTGAAGACATAAAATTGAAAACCCTAATGATTTTTAAATCTTACCAGAAGAGCCCAGAAGCATTTTAACTTCATATAGGAATTAGTACACGCAGGTATTCATGCAAGAATGTTCACAGCAGCCAACTGGTGTTACTTTGACACTCTTGTTTGTACCTTTTGGCCTGGGACGTGGGTTTTGAATGGACATTGTCTGTACCGGCTTCATTTAAAATAAACCAGAAAAACAATTTTATAAACAACTTGCATTTTCTTTTCAAATGTTTGGAAATGAGCAAAACCATAAAAAGTTATAATTAGAGCATGCTTTTCCAGTGACTGTAAGTTGAAGCCAGAAAAAAAAAATGTGCTCTGTAAATATACCTCATGAAAAAAATTTCTACTTGCCCTAGTAAAATACTTGATCTGCTTGTTTTGCAGGTGACTGCTAGTAGCTGTTTCTTTTCTTGGTAGAGAATATTCACATACAGTTACATAGATCTGCACTTCATGCACAGAATTTAAACTGAAAACGAAACTTGGAAGGAAATAAAAGATGGGTTTAAATGTCTATATTTTGTATAATGTGGATGACGTGGAACTGTCGTGATGGTTCACTGGGCATCGTTACGAGGCTCTACATGTTCTGGCGACTTGCAGGTTATAAATGGTCAGTTTGAGAACTTGTTACTGGATATGAAAGCTGAGATGGCAGGTTATGGGCAGAGTAGTGTGGAGAGAAGATTTCTGTGCTCTCCCTGCTTCAGCTTTTTTTGCAGATAAATAGGACTTGTTCGGTTTGGTAAATAAAGTTCACTGTGAATGCCAGCTTTAGTCAAAGACCCATTTTAGTGCTGGCATACTTGGAAGAAATTGCAGATCTTGAATACTTTTATGATGGCATTTGCTGTAAAGCTAGAAATGGCATTTTCTTTCATGCTTGTGGTTTGTGCCCTGTTTCTGATTTAGTAATACTTTTGTATACATAGTTACATTAAGCAATTTTTTTAAAGATTAAAATTTTTGTTTACAAAATATCAGAATATGGGGTTTTCTTAAAGTATTTTATGTAATTCAATTCTTAAGGGAAGAAGGATTGCTACTGTGATGTTGACCATGGCTTCTTTGCACTCACCTCCAATTGCTTTTTTAGAATACCAAATATGTCTGCCTCAGAAAACCAGAAATAAAACAACCTTGTGATTATTACCAGATCATCTTTAATTTAAACTTGTATAATGCTCTTGTTTTTAGACAAGTTCCTATTATCCCTCTTCTGCAAACTAGGAATTGAGGTGCAGGGTGTGGTAGTTTACTGGGGCCTCTCTGGAAGCTGAAGGTGGAGCTGAGAACTGAATCCAGATCCCCAGGGTTTGATGCTGGTATTCTAGTTGCTGCCCTGACTATCTTTGCTTCTAGCTGTTCACTTTCCTCTTCCAAATTTGGTTTTATATGCTCATTTATATCAGCTTTCTACCTGAAGCACTGCATTTAGTTCTCTTGAGACTGTGGAGGAGGGTTTTCTGCAAAATGTGGCTTCAGTAGGATGAAGCTCAAGGCGAAGATTGCTTTTAGTTCTGTAACCTTGTCCTAAAATACATCTCTCTGTCACTGGTACCATATCCACTCTATAAACTGATTTGACCTCTTTCTCAGACTTGTTGTGAAGCCTCAAAGAGCCTCAGCAGAGCTGCTGGTCTAAAGCCAAGCCTTTGCTGTTAGAACTTGATAGAAGAGTAATAATGGGAAAACTGTACTCTGCCTCAAAGATGAGTATTGAGAACTCAGTGTAAAATGAGAAGACACGTGCGCTACACAGAGGCACTGGTACCCTTTTTAAAGAACTAATTCCTGGAAATTACACATTGAAATAAACCCTGAATTTTGAAGTCAAGGAGTTAGACTTGAATTTTCTTGATTTCTCTGGAGGAACTAATCCTTTTCAATGAACTTCTTTCTGAAAAGCTGATCTGGAGTGGAAGGTTTAAAACACTTGCAGCTTTGGAGGATATGACTGAAAGTAAGGTTGGTTTTCATATGCTGGAGAAAAAAAGGAAAGTCGTCTTTCCTCCTGCAATTTTTTTTTTGCTTACCCGTATATTAGAAGAAGGTTGCTTTTAAGGGCTTTAAAGAATGTGTTGGGGAAATAAAACCATCTTCACTGACACAGCTATGCAATAGAAGCTGAGAGCTAATACTTGCTTTATTTTGAATTGTGAGAATATATTTAATAGTCATTATGTTTATGTATAAAAGCTTTATTGATAAGCACATCACAAAACTATCAGTTTTAGCAGATTTTCTTAAAGCTGCTGTGTTTAAAGGATTTGTGTGTTCTTTTAAGTATAAATATGTCTACATGATCATCAATTTGACAATGAGGTTTTTTTGAAGCCAAATGCATAAAGGTTGGCAGGATTTGGACTTCAGTTAATGTGTCAGATAATGCTAAAACTTGAATTCTGCCACAAATTTTGACTAGCCATGTATTGTTTTAGAAACACTACAGTTGTTTACTAGTTTTTAGCTTTTCCTAATTTAAATGGAAATTATATTTAAGGATACAGTATTAAACTATCTATGTTGACCTGTGCTGTACATCTTCTGTATGCACATTTAAATTCTTACTGTTCAGGTAAATTTTCTTAAATGAGAAGATCAGCTTTTGAGGCACTATACAGAGACCTGTAGGAATTGGGCAAGCTGGAAGTGGTATAAATGGGTTTTGTTTTGCCCTTAGAACTAGTAGTTACTGCATACCTAATGAAGTTCAGCCTCAGTTTAGAGACTGAAAAAATTGATTACTCTTTTCCCCAGGAAGAGTTAACTACAGGAACTGCAATATAAATTGAATCTATAAATGTAACACTTTGTTAGATAATATTGGAGAACCAAAAAATGACAATAACCTGATTTTTAAGGAAGAAAAGTTCTTACTTTGCTACAGTTTCTCTGTAGTAATTTTATTGCTGAACCCACAATTAGCCTTTTCTTACAGTTGTACATTTATTGCAATTTATTGTTTTGGAGGATTCCCCCAGAAGTCAGCACTGAGGTCTTCCTACCTTTTTGTAACCTGGTTATTTCATTGTTTCATCTCTAACACAAAATAGACCAAAGAATCTGTATTCTGGCACTTCAGGAGGTCTGCCTGGATTAATTTCTACTGGCTGATCAAACACAAGTCCTTTTACTTCCTATCAGTGGGATGTATACATAGACTAGTGCTGCAGTCTAGGAAAATAAATTTGTGATTGAGTAACTCTTGTGCCAAAAAGGAACATTATTCCTCTCTTGAGCCAGGTTGGATCGTTGAATTTGACTGCAATTGAAAGAGCTCGATGCAATGGCCCATTCCTAGCACCAGGCATTTATTTACTCTTTTATACTGTTTTCAGGTCTACCCTTTTTAGGCAGGTGAACATGAACAAACACCTGTGGATGAGGAAGAAGTCTGATAGCTTCCATTAATCATGCTTCTTGGAACTGCAGAGGTGGTTCCAGATTTGTTCTTTGCCTGCAAACAGTGTTAATAAAGAGAATTGTGGACACAGGACAGAATTCCTCCTGCTGTTAGAAAGCTGGTGTATTGGTTTGATGACACCTACACAGCTCATTGCTGTGCACTGGCAGTTTCTTTGGCTTTGCCACAGTGCATACGGTGCCTTCTGAGCCTTGGCAGGAGCCTGGGCTTCCCCTGGGAGTTGGCTTTGAGCAAGGTTTGGAATCGGCTGGGGAAGAAAATGTTGGCTTATGTAAATACCTTCTTGTGGGCCAGTATGTCCTTCTGTCACAACAGCACGAGCAGAGCAAGCAGGAGGTAGTAATTGCTTCTCAGCTGTAGTTATTACTTGGCCTTTTATCCCTGGTAGCACTCTGTGGCTCACAAACTGATTTAGGTTTCCATTAAGAAGGCCTGTTATGCTATTTCCAATGTTTTAATATGTGCTATGCAGCCTCCCAGTTCCTGTGTTCCTAGGTGCTGGTAGGAATGAGTTCTGGAAGCATACTATGGAGTCTGCACCCGTGGATCGTGTGAAGGTAATCATAATTACAGGTGGGCAGGAAATCTTGTTGGGCTTCTTTCTCTAATGTAGATGGATGCTATAAACTCTAAAATAGTTAAAGAATACAGATGTATGTGAATTGCTGATGGAATTTGGGGAAATATTGAAAAACTGGTTAAATAGCAGAAGAACTGCATTGTGTCTTGGAGCTGGAACTGAAGGCAGCTTAACTAACTCCTGAGGGACTGATGCTGCTCTGCAATGGTAACTACACCGATAGAACTCCTGACTGCAGGAGTATTTTTGTACAGGCTGGCACGAGGTGTAAAGATGTGTTATTATTACTGAGGAAAGAAAGTTAACTTGTATTATTAGCTACATACCTGATTAAAAGCTGTGCTTGTGTTTTGACTTCCTCTAGAGCTGGTCTAGCATCTTCATTTTCTCCTCAGCCTTATGTCTTGTCTTTTCTCAGTTTTTTCCTTCATATTCCAGGTGTTCTATTGCCATGTCTCCCAGGTGCTGGCATTCCTCCTCTAACTACATTGCTCTTTCTTTCTGCATTTTTGTGCCTCTTAGAAACACCACAAACAACTCTTAGCTGCTTACATACTCTCTATTTTTTCATCAGTTTCAGATAAAAATAAAATACTGTTATAGTATTGACATTTCAAGTATTTACTATTGTTTCACATGACTTTTTCTTAAATTGTAATTGGATTTTTTTAAGATCTGCTTGGCACCTAGGTTTTCAAGAAGTTTCAAGTTTCTCTGCAACTATTTGTTAGAAATAGAATATCTTTTTTTAACTGTGTGTATACTGGGAGTTGGGTTTTCAGAGAAGAGATGTAATGGAAGCATCACGAAATGATGAGATGTAGCACAAACATTGTTATTGCTAGCATCTTCAGGGTTGCATCATAGCTAGGCTGTGGAATTTCTCCTTTTTTCAGGCTGCAGGGACTGTGGCAGAGAGGACTATTGTTACCATACCTGTTTAACTGAGGAGCAGCCGAGGTACTGTAAGTGTGGGACTTAGTGTCACGTGAATCTCAAGGCAGACACACGCAGGCTGTCTATGTCTTTACCAGAAATCATCCATGCTGAAGAATTATCTGCAACTAAAGTAGGCATTAGCCTTTCTATAGACCATCTGCTGCTCCATGTTCCTCTAACTGTTGCTTCTTCTGGAACTGCAGAAGCTTCCTGTGATAATCCCGCTGCTGCCAAATATGTTCTTGTGCTGTTTTCTCTAATTATGACTTCTTTGCTGCCACCTCCTCCTCATGGCACCTCCACTCTTCTTCTAGTTTCTGTTTCTGTAAACTAAAACGTAAATGATTATTAATTGCTATAGCAACCTTGGGTTTGCTGAGCATTCTTGCCAGAAGAGCAGATGCTGGCCCAAGGAGCTAAGCAGATTGCCAAAGTGAAGGGGAGAGAACTGAGAATAAAGAGAGAATGGGTGCTGCTTAGTGATATTTAGCATATGTCTGGTTGGTTCTGCAAATAAATATTAAAGAAAAATATTGTCTACTTTCTTTCATGCTATCTGTAAGGGGGCTAAAGCCTGAATTATATCTTTCACATATGTGCCTTTGAGAAGGACATAAGAAATACGGATACAGGTACATGGCTTACATGAAACAAAGATGTGGAGGCAAGGGATAGAGGAGAGCACTGGAACAGATAGGAAAGTTCAGAGAGTAGGAGCTGGGAGAAAAAATTGGAATGCATATTTGTGTAACAAGAGCACAAACCCCGAACGAGAAGCCAGGCTATACAACAAACAAGGAGGCAGTGGAATGCCTTGGCTGAGATTTAGATGTAAACAGAATGGCAGTAAAATGGGCTATTTTTGCAAGAGGGTTCCACTGAGAGTAAAGAGAATAAACAAAAAGGAGGTTCATGAAGCAAAGGAATATTCTCCCTATTTTGTGAATAGGAAGTTAAGAAAAAAAATAAAAAAAAAAAAGGTCATCTGCTTTGCTGAATGATGTTCAGGATGTTTTCCAAGCATGTTGGTGTTCTCAGTCCAGCAGTTTGATTTAAATGCCTATTTGCTTTTCCTGAAAGAAGGTTAAGCAGGGCACGGCACTAATTTCGAAAAATGTTTTATAAGTCAGATTTGTCATGTCTTTTCAACCATCTGCTTAAAACATGCTACTTCTACTAATCAGGTTCTTAGGGATGCCTGTTTTCCTGGGTGTGTTCCACAGCCTGTTCAGCCATTTCTAGGTAGGCTGCAGCTCCTCGAGACCACCCGAGGAGGTCGCTGTTCTCCCCGGGAAATGCCGCTCCAATGAAAAATTATCACATGGAAGCGAAGCAATGAGATGGTGTCAAATTTATTGTTTTGTGTAAGCAGAGCATTTCAAAGGGTGAAGAGAAATGTGATAATTATATTGCACCAGAGCTTGTTTCTGGTGCTATATACTTACAGGTTTCCCGGAGCTTTGCCTCAAGTATTTGGTGGGAGGGTTTTTTGTGGGGTTTGTTTTGGGTTTTTTTCCCCCCTAAAGCTATATCAGCAGTAGTAAAGAGCAAAAGTGCTATTAATGTTTTGTTTTTTTTTTCTTGTATTATCAAATGCTTGTATAGTTAAGGGATAATCTACATTGTTATGAGATCTTTATAACCATGTAGTTATAACCATGCTGAGGTTTTTGTCAGGGAAAATGCTCAGTAAGGAATGTAGTGCTTTATGAAAAGTGGGGAATATCATCTTCATGAACTCACTGTAAGCTAGGTACAATTGGTTGAAAACCTGAATTTGTTTAATGACTTTGAATCACTGTTGATACTGATTTTTTTCATATTGACAGACACTTGGAAAAATCAGAATTTAGATGAAAGTATTAGAAAAAATGAAGTTAAGTTAGTAGACATACACACAATACTAAACTTAGGAAAAATCTAGTATGCTGCTATGCACCTATTTCAGATTAAAAGATCTGTGATGTTATACTTTAGTTTAGATTTTGCCTTGGCAGTGCTGGATCAGTTTGCTGGCTCCTTCACACGCTGTGTTGTTAGTCTTCTGTTATATTGGAAGATGCTTTGTTGTTATCTATGTTTCTTCATGCTGGAACATTGATAGGTTTGGATGCATGTGCATGGCCTGCAAAAGAAAAGCAAAGACTACAATAGTTCTGTCATGATTCCATTCAAGTATTTCCTTCTCAAATGAGAACATTATCTTCACTAACCACATCTCTTCCATCTCCTCTGTTGTTCCTTTTCCAGATCTGCCTTCACTTTTTCTATTTGTTCCTACTTCTCTTTCCTTTTCCGTTTCTGCTCTTGTTCCTCTTCCTCCTCTTCACTTCTAATGTCACCTTTCTGCCTTTTCTGTTCTCTTTCCTGTGCAGATTTCTCATTTTGGCATTTTTCAGGAGGAATCAGAACGGGAATATAATTAATAATGAACTTAAAGTTGACATTCAGTGAATGATTATTATTAACTGAGATTTAACATTTTTGAAACATATATGCTTTATGTACTTATTAAATTTTGTGGGGCTTTTCCTCTTGCTGTAGCCAACGATGCCTGTTTTCTCTATATAACATGTTTTACTATTTTTTTCTTCCACTAGATACTTGCCTTTGTGATACTTGATTACTCTTACATTGATTTCCTAGTATTTAGTGTCCAAATATGTTGCTTCTTAAGCTGTATTCTTGAACCTCTGCCAAGTTTGTGTTTTTCCCTGTATTCTTTCTAAATGTTTTTAAAGCTGTAACAGATGAGTGGGCAGACACAGGGGTTTCAGTCACAGAAAAGAGGATGCTGAGGAAACAGGTATGGTCTAAAAAATCATAAAACTCTGGTAGCTGCACGGTCATCTACAGAATCATCACAGAGGTGAAACGGGAAGGCTTCGGGCAGACCGTATTTCTCCAGTTGTAAACCAGGACTGAGGGAAATGCCATATCTGCCTGCGTGGATGATGCACAGATAAATAAAAAACCAATACAAAGCCTGTTGCTAGTGAGGGTTAATGAGTGTGGGGGTGACTTGAGATTGGCTACACCTGTGCTTGGGGTGAAAAACGAGCGGGGGCTGCTGGAGAGCTCAGTCTGGCGTGGGGCGGCCCCGGGGCAGGTCCTGTGCGGAGCGGTGCCGCCCTGGGAGGCTGTGGGATCAGCCCCGGGCCGGGAGAGCCCCTCGTACTGCCCCTCTGAGGGGGAGCCTCGGGACAGGGTGTGCTGTGAGGGAGCTGAGGGCTGGGAAAGTACCTGCGAGGCGAAGGAGCCCGGCTCTCCCTCCGTGCTGGGCAAGGCGCCCTGAGGGGGCACCAGCCCTGCTGTGGCGGTGGAGGCCGGCGGTGGAGCTGCCCTGCTGCAGTGGCCGTAGCCAGAAAGGACACACTGGGTAAGTCTTTGCTGTCTTTTATATCCTCACTGCATGGGAGTTTGTTCAGCACATGCCCCTGCCCACACCGGCAAGCCCCGTTCCTCCTGTCCAGGCTCCCTGCTCCCGCCCGCTGCCGTGTGGGAGGTGCGGCTGCGGTGGCTGTGGGCGGCAATTGGCCTGAGCCGGGGAGGACTGGAATGGCATGGATACTGTGGTGATTGTTCCTTCAGAGAACAAATGTTTCTGTCTAGGGGTAAATCTGGTCTTTCTGTCAATGTGTTTATGTTTATGTCATATTTTTGTGGTGCGGGGAAAGTGTCAGAACAAACTATAAATAGAATCAAAGTGCTGTGTTTCATGTAAATCTCATTCTAGGTACAGGAATTTTCTCTATGATGTAACTTAAAATCAAAACTCATAATCTTGGTCTTTCTGCCCCTCTTCTGTTTCCTGCTCCCCTTAAATTAATCGAAGATACCAAGAATCTTACTTTGAATCTTCATTTGTTACGGTCAGAAGAGGTGCATCAAATGTGTCATCAGGACTGTAGTGAACTCCAGACAGAAAAACTGGGGGGGAAATATTAAGACTTTGGTGCAGGCAACTGTTAACATATTACAGATGATCTTGTCCTAATCGACAGTACTGCTGCCTTGACCACTCTCCTGAAGGCTGATGCTCTTGGCTGGCTGGATTAAATGCTCACAGTTAACTTGACCTCTGTGTGGACGAATGGTGGAAGGCCATGATATCCAGCAGAGAGAAGCTGTGATGTGATACAGGTGAGTTATGAGCTTCCTGCTGCCTCTGACCTGCTGGTTAACTTTGTGCAAGCTTTCTCTGTCTCTGACAGCCTGCTGCCTGCAGTGCAAGGCCCAACAAAATCCAGCTTTCGGTTTCCAGGTATGACCCTAATGCAAACAGACATGCCTAAGTAACCTCAAACCACATTTATTGTAAGTGCATGCTCTAGTACACATACTTGGGATTTTCCACTTAACAGGTGAGGTCTAGAAAGGAAAAAAAAAAAATCTAGCTGCTGTGTCTGCTCGTTAATACAATTTGTAATCCTTGACTTTTGATACAAAATAAAAGGAAAAAAAACCACTTTCACTTACTGTAAATGTAGTTAAAATAATTTTGACTGTTAGTGATGCTTGATCTATCTTGTTTGAGGCTTAATAATAAAGAAATTAGTTTTAATAACAGATATTACCACTCAAAAAACTTACAAAATAATTGCTAAATACAAGAATTTTCCACGGTCTTCTACCTTGAAAGCAACTACCAAGCAAAAGCACAGAAATCAAGTTGGCTGGACTCTCCCCTTCAATCTGTTTTGAAGAAGTTGTCTATGACATATTAATCCTTCATCTCCTTGTTATCTGCCACTGAGATAACTAAAGGTGCATACAGTAATCTTCAGCAAGATACAGAGCTCTGTTTCTTGTTAGTTAACCTTACTGTAAGTACTTATGATATATGGTCATAGAGGGGTATCGATCCATCTCCTTGCAAGCAGCAAATGCCAAAATGATGTGCTGATTTGTTAGTTACATCACAAGAGTTTTTGATATGAAATATTCATGTCTCTTCAGGATTTGCACACTAGGACTTTACCACAATTGCTGCAGTCCACTGTTGTACAAGCACTCCAAATGAAATGTATTCCTATGCTAGTGGATCTAAAATTTCTGCATGACAATTTACCTGAGACATTAAGAGAACTTCAAGATGCTCTGTGTTCTCTCTGGTGGTGAATTGCTGAGGAAAAGATAAAAAAAGCCTATTTTCTTCTATAAATTACAGTTTAGGATTTATGCTACAGGCTAAACCCACGTCTACTGATTTGTGTAAAGAACTGCTGTTTGCTCTTTGCGGGTTGTTGGGTTTTGTTTTGGCTGTTATTTATAAAACTGCTTCTGCAGTTCTTTCTAATACCAGGGTGCACTGTGCACTGAGACCCTCCTGTTTCACTTCACCCTAAAACATTGTTGGACCAGTGAGGGAGAATAGATGGCATTTCAGAATGTACTTTGACACAGAGCTTGTCCTCTGCTGCTCCAGCTGTACTTTTTCAGTGCTGCTGGTCCTAGGGAGGGGTTATAAGGAAGAATGGTGTTCTACCATTAATCAGTAGTGTCTGGTCTTACATGTAGACATACATTACTTAACAGGTGACTGTATACAATTTCTGCAAATGAGTGATTGTTTTGCTACCTTAACTTTATCCTGATGGTACAAAGCAGATGGAATCCGTACCACAAGCCAGACAGCACTTAGTTTGTTGCAATCAGTGTCTGAACCGTGACTGAAAGCAGTCTGTAACAGAAATATGTAGTCAGACATTACAGGGAAAGGAAGCAGGAAATTTTGCTGCCATAGAACTTAGAAGATCAGAGCTGCTGCCAGCTGGGTTTTTTTTCCCTGCTCTTTGTTTGTTGGGAAGTCTCTTAGCTTGCGTACTGCTTTCAGAGTTACTTGTTTTTATGCACATTTCTCCTGCATATTAACAAGCAAAATTTAGACTTGATTCCGCTTAAAAAAAAAAAGCTTCAGAAGGTGCAGAAAAACTTGAGGTTTGGTTTCACTCCTGTCTTAAACCTCTCAACCTGTTTTGCACAACTGTAAGCCCTGAAGCTCTTCAGAATAATTTGTCAGTACCACGTAATTAACAACTGTGTAATTGTAATGACTCTAGCAGGTGGCTGCTACTCTCTTTTTGAACATCACTTTTCTCCTCATTACTGAGGAAAGCAAATCCCATTCTCTCTTTTGATGCAAAGAAGATCTAAAGACTTATTTGCAGGTGTTTTGCATATTTAAAAATGGTGAATATTTTAATAATTAGCTTCATTTATGTAATACATATCCAAAGATCTTGAAATATTTTAGAAACTCATAGTGTGATTTTATTTTTAGTTTAGGAGTGATGTGAATACATCACTTCCAGTGACTTCAGCAGCAGCAAAAGCTCAGTTTTTCTGAAGACTGGGCTACAAATACTGACATTTCACATTTTAACTAATAAGTTCTGTATTAATCTTCTATGATGTCCTGTTTGGTTTGTATTTCCTGAATATGGCTGTAAGAGACATATTCGTAAATCAATAGCATCATTAAAAGAAAAGTGAAAGGCTTTATTTTGCTTAGCCAGAGATGGCTCTGGGGAGACCTTACAGCAGTCTGCCAGTACCTAAAGGGGGCCTACAAGAGAGCTGGAAAGGGACTTCTCACAGGGCATGTAGTGACAGGGTAAGGGGGAATGGCTTTAAACTGAAAGAGGGTAGGTCTAGATTTGATACTGGGAAGAAATTCTTTGCTGTGAGGGTGGAGAGGTACTGAAACAGATTGCCAGAGAAGTTATGGATGCCTCATCCCTGGAAGTGTTCAGGGTCAGGTTGGAGACTCTGAGTAACCTGATCTCATGCAAGGGGTACCTGTCAATGGGGGGTTGGAACTAGATGATCTTTAAGGTCCCTTCCAAACCAAGCCATTCCGAGATTCTTGTCTTAGGATAAATTGGTTTAGAGCAGGCAGTTGATTCTGAGAGGTGTGAGCTGAATGTAAGGATTTTATATGAAGTCAGCATTCTCATGGTGTGTAGATGTGGTGCTTACAGACACAGTTTAGTGGTGGACTTGCTAGTGTTAGGTTAATGGTTGCATTCAATGATCTTAAGGGTCTTTTCCAACCTAAAAAAATTCAATTTTTCTATAGTGTATTGCTCTTTTTGCCACAATACTGGACTGGGGGGAAAAAGAAGGCATATGCTTATTCTGAGCATGGAATGTAATACTTCTGGCTTAACACAAGTTCTGTACAAAACAGTTTACTGGGGTGCAAGAAAAAAAAATTCTTAATCCTAGTTGAATCTTACAGATTCTGCTTTGAGGTCATTTGGTATAATTCCACTGAAGGCCTACTCCTTGGGCATCTACTATAAGTAAATGCTGAGGGGTTTGTCCAGGGCTATAGAGTTGTAGAGAATAATCTGTTAAGTGTGTGTCTTCTCCCTGTGTTTCCCCAGTCCCTGGTACTTATCATCAGGTCATCACTGTGCAGAAAAGTCACAAGCCTGACTTAACTGGCTGCTTAGGACTAGTTAATGGTTGTCTTGTGTCATCCAAGTAGCACAAAGCCTGCCTGTCCGATGAAGTTTTCAGCGGTGTCACCATGTAGCTTTTTCCTGGTGTACATTTTATGTATAGCCCATTAGTTTTCCTCCAGAGTCTGTCTAGACTGGAGTGTGTGGTTATGTGTTTAACTTGCAAGAGTTGATTTACACCTGATTGAGCAGTAACTTTTTGTAGCCTTTTGTTTTTTCTCAGTCGTTGTTGGAGGAGATCTCATCACAGCGCCCCATAAAGCGATTAGATACCGTAGCAGTCAAATGTTTGAAGTTGAGGGTTCTGACAGGGGATCCATCTCTGACTTTATAAATAGGAGGCAATGACTGTCCTTTCTCACTATGAATATATGCCTAGAGGCATTGATTGCTGAGAATTTCCACTCAGATGCTACACTGTGATAAACAATAATGTGTCTAAGATGCCTGACTAAAATAGAAACAAAGGAAGTAAAAACAAGTCTGAGTCTTGTTTTCAAAAATGAACTTTACGTGGAAACAGCAGGTTTTTATATAGTAAACTTGTATCTTTTTAGTGAAATCTGCTGTATGGTCAAAGAAGGTTTCTGGTTGTGTAATACTGAACTCAGCTTTTCCATCCATTTGCTTCTTGTCTGGATGTATAAAAATGAAGATTAACTCTTGATCAGGTTAGGCCACAGCTACACTGTAGCTGTGGTTCAGTGTCATAGTAAATAAGTAGCCAAACCATAGGATGAGAGAATAGCTCTAGTTCTGAATTTGATGTTGGAAAAAGCCCCCAGAATTAGTGGTTACGTTTAATTCTCCCACCCCAAGAGAAATTTGGAACTTGGTATTGCAGTATCTTCTGGCTTCAGTTATGGATTTTTGATAGTCCCAAAATGTAATTTTTCTCAATGTATAGTGTGGTTAAAAGAATGATTTACTATGTCTCCATAAGGATTAAATAAGAAGAACTAGGGTTTATGTGCTCAAATTAGTTGGGTGTGGAGGGGCAAAGCAAAAAAAAAAAATCAAAAAATTTTCCAAAATTAGGTTTAAGGTTAAAGACTTACTAAAGGCAAAAGTGACAATAGCCAGGGCGGTGGTGGGATTTACCCCCCTTTTTGGTGCTTTAAGGTAATATTTTAGAATTGAAGATTTGAGGTTCAGGTATATTTCCAAATCTCTGAACCAGTACTGAGCCTTTAAATGATATGACAGGTAAAAGGTCTCCTGAAATATTATATCAGGCAGCAGTAGTAAAGGGGTTTGTTTTTTATTTAAAATCCAAGTTTGCAGGTGGCCTATGAGCCAGACTAAAGCTGCTGAGTCAACACTGGTGATGTCAATTATCAGAACTCAACTATTGGGTAAATTAACATTGAAAAGGCAAAGGGGTCTATAAACAGCAATCTGCCTCTTCCTGTCAAAGCCCCAGGAGCCAGTTTTCCTGCCAACATCAGCTGAAAGTGTGAGAGATTAAACTGTAGAAGCAAGTGATTCTTTAACAGTAGAAGATTGTCTTCTCAATCTATATTTAAGGACAGCACTTGGGAAACACCTACTAAAAGAATGAACTTGAATTCTGGAGAGGAAGGAGCAGGATTTTCCCGGAAAGAAGTAAGCCATTCTGCTAGGGGTATTCGGTGCTTTTCCCTGCAGAGCTGGGCTGTGGTACAGGATGTCGAGGCACCAGCAGAGAGAGCCGTTGTTTCAAGGATGTGTGGGAAGCTGCACAGACGGTATAACTTGCTGGCAGGGCATGAACTTGAAGTGAGTTACTGTAAAAGCTCACATAGATTTTTAAAGAGATAAAAGAACTCTTGTAGAGAAGGATCTTCACTTTCTAAAGACCCTCCCTCCTCTCCCCACAGTGTCTGGACAAGGTTGCACAAGGATCACTTAGCAGTTAAAGGCTTAAATCCATGCCTCTGCTCTTTTATACTACCTGCAATGTATAGGCTTTAATGGCTTACCTATGACATGTGCAGAGCTTGTCTCAAATGAACTTATGCAGTGGGGGCAATCTTGTGGGATGTTGATTAGGAGAGGGAAGAGAAAGATATGAATTCCAATTAAATATGTAGTTATGAGTATCGTAACTGATGTTACATTTAATTTGATCCCCACGACATTTGACAACATGAAGTGTTCTTCCCTCAGTTGTCAGTTGCTGTTGAGCCTTACATCGTTTTCCACAGTGCTAACAATGTTGTGTCCTTAGCATGGGGGAGTTGCTCTCATCCAGCTCTGAGCTTCCTTCTGAGGGTGTGCACCACTCCTATTTTGGCATAAGACTGATACTGCAAGCCCAAGGAAGAACACAGCATTCCCAGCTGTTCTGTTACCTGTGACCATTTGCAAAGCTGAAATGGGTCTATTTACTTTTGTTGAGGTGTGTGTAGTTGCTTGGCAGCTTCTTGGCCCATGAGCAAAACCCTGTAAAATTTGGAGCTTGAACAAATCTCAATGGAAGGCTTGACTGAAGCTGCAACTTCTCACCTTGCTGCATACTGGAAGCTTCCTGAATTCCTGATGTTGTGTTCTTAGTTGGCAGAGGATCTCTTACCTGGCCAAGCCTTTCTAGTGTGGGGGTGATGAAATCTGAAACTGGGCAAGTTTAGTGTGGTTCTGAATTTCATCACAAATCACATCTCACACTTCTCATTTCTTGCCTGGGGGAGAAAAACTCCAGTATCTTTCTGTCTCCAGAGTGGAGGCAACGCCTGCATAATTCCTCCATGCTGGCTGATTGTATTGACTTAATGGTAATTGAGGAAAGAATCAGATATCAACTTGTGTGTGATACTGGCATGTAGAGCCCTGTGCAACCAGAGGCTGGCCCTGATGAGACAGCAAGAAGGAAGCAGTGATGGCAGCATGAAAAACAGAGTTTTGCTGACATATCTTACAATTGTCACTAAAGGCTGGAGTGCAGATGGAAGAGCAAGGAAACTACCTGTTGCTTAACAGAGTTCCTTCTTTAAGTCTGGTGTACTGACTTCAGGAGAACAACTTCAGAAGCTCTGAAGCCTTGCATGAATTGTCACTAATATTTTAGCAGGCTTATTTCTTATTATTTTGTATTATCATAAGTGACTTTGCTGCAGAGCTGACCAGCTACAGAAAGCATCAGAAACAATCAGGATTTTTTTACATTTGCATGTATACTTGCAGCTCTTTTTGGTCTTAGGAGCCATGTTATTTCTGCTGCCTTACTGTCCCCATCTCCCTTGCTAGAAAAACGCAGTTCAAGTCTTTTTATAGTATTTACTGCCAGTTCCACCAGCCCACACTGCTGCTTCTGTGGTCTCATATGGTCGTCCACTGTGCCTTCACATGGTGCAGAGTAGACTGTGGTACTGGTAGGCGTGATTCCAACACAGACTAAATCTGCTATAAGGTACTGGGGGTATGTACCTTAACTAACATCTTCCTTTTTCTTCTCCCTGGCAGCTGGACTGATTTCAAGAGAACTAGTACTGTGAAAATTTCTGTTCTCAGCTGGCAAATGTGGAGTTGGGAGGGGAAAGTCTTCAGTTGTCTTACGCCGTTTCTGCAACAGTGAATAATGGGAAACAGTCATGGAATTACAATGAGAGACTTCTCTTAAGTTATCTCAGATCAGTGGATTTCTGAAGGATCCCACAAAACCAGGATAGCCTATAAGGAAAACTGTTTATTTACATTCCTGAAATCCTGCAATATTTTTGGTATGTTGGGGGTGCCCCTTATCTTTCTCACCTCTTTTTCCATCCTTTAAATGCCTTTCACCTTTATATGACCTTAATGATTTGAGATTTCAAATCTTCAGCAACTTCAGGTCCTTACCACAGTATCTGCACTGCAGGAAGTAATACTTTGCCTTGAAAGATCTAGGGACTTTCTTGGAAGGTTGTTGTAAGGAGAAGAAAAGGAAAAGAAACTAATGTAAAAATGAGTTCTGTGGAAACAGCTCTAGAGGGAGTTTTCAGGGCTGGGATGTACAGTCGTTATGGGCTTACTAACAAGAAATTCTGTATGTGTGGAGTTCAGAAAAGAGAAATCAACTATGAGATGAAACCCATGCTGTGTGAAAAGGTGTGCTTTAGGAACTTCCCTGGTGTGAGCAATGGGTAGCCAGGAGAGTTAAGAGCTTTAGCTAACAAATGCTGGAGAATAACAGATAAGAGAATGAAACTCCCTCACTAATGCACTGGACTGTTTTCTTTAGTGTTCAAAACAGCAGGAGAGAACTGGTATTGCTCGGTGTTAGCAGTTCTGCCCTGATACACACATGAAGGTTTTGTACATGTAAAGTACAAAAGGGAACGTGTGACTCTCTTCCATCAGTTTCCTTTGGTGAACTTCTCTCTAATCTGTTCCTTCTCTCTTCTCTTGGACTTCCATATGCCTGAAGCTGGGCCTGAGTTACCAAATGCTGCATCAGTGCCAGCGTGGCTTTCTGTACATGATCTGATGCCTGCAGTGACCAAGCATCAGCAACTGAAAGCAAGATGTTTGTTTTACCCCACATCTTCACTTAAATCAGTTGTACAGCAAGGCTGAGGGGAACCTCAGTGTCACATGAAGGTCACTGTTGCATAACTTTAAGCATCTGAGCAGCATTTCCTCTCCTCATCTGTGTGCTGTTGAGCTTCTGATAAGTTTGCTTGGGATAGTAATCACAGCAGTAAAAGGTGCTGAAGAGAAAATCGATCTGGCAACAAAAGCTCTGAAAAAAAGGTAATTGATCCTCTGCAGAAAGACACTTGGTAACAACAATTAAGATTCTAGTCTGAGCACCAAAATTAAGTGGGTCACAGGAGAGTAGCTAAAGAGTTGATAAAGCTTTTCTTGTAATGTAGTTCTTAGGAAGAAGTGGCTTTCATTGATATCATTGCATGACAGACCCTTCATACTCAGTTATTGGTGGTATCTGTGTGTTGATCCTATTTAAGCAATGGGGAATTAATTTCTATGTGATATTTAAACATGGCAACAAAGCTGTTGTAAGACCCTAGTCCTTGAAAACATGCAAAGTATGATGATATGGTGACTAGCTTTATAGACTGTTTTATAAGAGCTGGAGGACAAAACTTGCTTTGGGGTGACTGGTCTGTTCACAAAAGTCAAGGTACAACTAGCCCTTTATAAAAAAAATCTGAATTTCAGCTTTTGAGCTGCATCTGTAAAAATGGTAGTGTGTCTTTTCCTCAGAAATTGCTGAACTGATAAAATCATGGGAAAAGAAAAGGGAGGGGTAAACTTGCTTTGAATCAAGTCTTGAGGAATTAAATTGAGCATTAAAATAGATTTGTACCATCAGTCTCCTTAGACATGAACATTGCTAGGCTTAATGAGAAAGTACTGAAGCAGAATGACAGTTTCTTATTAACTCAACAAGGCTTGTCGAGCTATTTCCATGGTGCTTTCGCTTGCTCATTAATGACCTTCTGCACTATAAAAAGAACAACCCAAACACTCTAAGCCCCTGGGAAGACCTTTTTATATGGTCTATCAGATGTTAAATGGCCTGCTAGCAGTGAAGAAACAACCCTGTGAAATGCTGATCAGTGATTTTTGTCTTGTTCTGGTGCCTAGACAAAAAACTATAATTGATTAAATTGTCTACTGGAAGATAACAAATGCAGGTGACACACTAAGCCAGAGTCACTGATGTCTGCACTTCATCCAACCAAATCCAAGTTGACTTCAAAGTAGTGGAGTCACAGCTGTAAGTAGCTGAGGAAAGATAAAGCTGTCAAGCTTACCATGAACACCACTATAAATGAGTGAACCGCCTAGAAGGAAAATATTTGTCATTGACCCATCATTCTAAAAAAGCAGAAAGTGTAGCAAGAAGGAACCTAAAATAGCATTGTTGTAGGTGATTGTTTCCTTCATGTGCTGGCTGGGTACCTCAAGGAGTTCATGTGTCAGAATCTGAGCAGCTTCTTGCATTTAGAGCTAGCAAGCAAATGCTGGCCAGGTCTGCTTTGTTAGCCTAAGCCTCACCTCTGCAGTCACTTGCCTGCAGCTCCACAGAATTCCAAATAATTCCTTGGAGTGCCCAGCTGTGGGTAGCCAGGTTCCCTGAAACAGGACTGTTTGCTGTGGTGGAGAAGTTGCTAAAGCAGGTTGTGAGCTCTTGGCAGTGAGTTAACTCCGTGTCTAGCAGTGTTTCACTGAGCACAGTGGGCTCTACTCAGGCTCCTCTGTCAGTGGGGGAGATTGCTGTGGTTGGGGGGAGCGGCTCAAAGCAACTTGGGGCTCAGAGCTATGTGAGCTCAGTGCTGTGGAGCCTTCAAACACACACCATTTTCTGCTCTTGAGGGTTCACTAAGCTCTTAAAGCTTGGGAAACGAACTGAAAGCTCTGTTAATGGTCTTCAAACATGGTCCTTGACTTTGTCTCAAACGAATCTGAGTCTAAACCAGTTTTTAATCTAAGTCTGAAACAGGTTCTAAAAGGAGGTTAACTTTGAAGTTTTGGTTTGGTTTGGTTCAGTTTTGAGTTTATCAGAATTGGAAATTGGTGGATATGAAGGGAGTTACTTCAGTACGCATCAGTGCAAGTCTGTTGAATCAAGCAGTGTCTAGGTACCTATATAATATTGAAATAAATGCCTGCACAATCCCCTTTGGACTGAGATTAGTGATTTGGTTTGATACGAAATCCCTATCCTCTAACCTGGAAAGCTTGCAGCTAGCTGTAAAAGAAATAGTATTTAATAATAGACCAAGACTTGATTTCAATGGAAGCATTGTCTGAGTAGGGACATCAGAGCTTGGTTCCAGAGCACCAGTAAAAAAAAAATAAAATAGCCTTTTTATTTATTGGGCACTCAGACTTGAAGACTCCCAGGTGCCTATTAGTCTAAGGGCTTGTCTGTACAGGAAAGTTAGTGTGCAATATGTTGGAATATGAATTTACAGTGCACCAGCTCCTCTGTACTCCCCCTGTGTTTGGATATTTTTAGCACAGAGTAATGGTGCCTTTCTCTGTGGCAGTTCATTCAGCTTTGAAAGTAAAATAAATCACATTCTGCTTAGAGCCTGTGTGGTGAGTGAATGTCAAATAGCCAATGCCCTCTAAACTTGTACCCAAACTTCCTCCTCTCAGCTAGTGCTGAGGGGGATGTTTAGTATGATTCTGCCTTTGTCCATGAAGACAAGTGTGATTCTGCTTACTTTTTCAGAAGGGAGGAAAATAGCATGTTTTCAAAAGTCCTTGTATTTCAGTTCTCAATACACTCTTGAGTATGTAGCAGTTTAGATCAGAGGGTTCCAGTATAACTCTTTGAGAGTTATTTTCATTAATATTTTGCAGCTGACACTTATTAAAATACTTCAGTGTGGCTGAAAGGTTTGTATGGCTTTTTAGTGAGTTGAATTGAGTTTTCCTTGAGGTTTACTTTACTTTTTTTACTTGGTTAGTCTTAAGCTCAAATGCACTCAAACAAATGCTTTTGCTGGCATATATTGAAGAGGCAACATCAAATTGAGAACATGGAAAAGGAATAAGGGAGGGAGAGTGGGCATACAGGTACTACTCTGTGATTTTTGTTTGGTTTTTTGGTGGCAGTGATGATGTTTGCCATGTTTTGAAACCATGAACTGAAGGTATAAGGCACCTGGACAGCCTTCAGTTTGCTCATAATTGTTGTAATGAGAATTTGGACAAAGAAACCTGACTGTTGTTGAAGCTTTGAAAGATTGGATGTTGTTTGGTTTTTTTCTTAACCTGTAAAGAAAAGTGCAGCAATAACTCTCAAGATGATATCTGTTTGCATGGGGTGGGGGGGGGAATAGGGGCAAAAGTCTTGTTAATTCAGTCTAATCCATACTTGATCTATTCACCTTACAAAGTAAATTCCTTCACCCTTATTGCTCTGAAAATGTACCAGCTTGCATATAAACATTAGGAACTGATTGTGAATCTTGCACCTTTCACAGAATTGATGTTACCTGGTTGCTCTGCCTCAGGTATCCATGGTATGTCAGAGGAATGCAGCAGAGAACCAAAGTCCCACTTAATCTGTTTATCCTGCATTAATCTGAAGCTCCCAAAGGGACACAATCCTGACTTTGAGTCTCTCTGAATTCAGCAACAGTGCTCCTGTTCCCTAGAGGAAAAACAAACGAAGGAGAAAAAAGCTATAGGTCCCTGCATCTAACAAAAAGTGCCTTAGACTAAATTTCACACAGCTTACTTTTAACCAGCTCACTTCCTGAGAAGGATCTACTTTGTCAGGTTCTGCTCTTTTGTGTGGTAAAAAGAAACACAAACACAATGCTAAAGTGAATGATTGTATTTTTCTCAACTCCATTGTTAAGCAAGTGAAATTTATCCAACTGGAGAACTAAAACAAGCTGAAAGAAGTGTTGCTGCTTTGTTTGTCATACCTGTGTATGCAGAGAAGATTTAGCAATCTGATGGGAAGGCTGGGACAGCTCCCTGGGGAGCTGCACCTGGAGTCCACCCATGCTGTTCACTGCAGAGCCCCTTTCTGTGGGAGTTCCTCCTTACTCCCAATGCCGTGAGACTGAAGGAGAAGAAATGTGACTTGGATGTCAAGCCACAGTGAGTTGTCTTCATGGGATGACTGTGGTGAACCAGTCAGCACCAGTTATTGCTGGGGACTGGTTTGTGTGATGTTTGCAAACACACAAGTTTGCAGCTAGAGCAGATCAGAAAAAAAACATGTTCTTTATTTCAGTCATGCTGGGAGAAGGCTCTCATCCAAGTCAAACTTTTCCTTGACCAGCTGATGTAGTGTACACAGCATTTCCCTGCCTGTGGTGTTTTATAGCCGTGCTATGCATTGACGTGATCACAAAATATTTGAGTTTATGATCTCCTGCATTGTAACTGTGGTGAGGATAAGCCTAAAGGAAGTTTCTGCTCCTCATGCAAGGACAGTGTAGCTACAAGTTGGAGCATCGATGTTAGTGGGGTAACCCCTTCTTCAGTCCAAAGGAATTGACCTTCTACTGAACTTTTGGCTGTGGGAAGGAAAAAGCATTTGACCTTAAATGACTTGCACAAAGACCAAGGGGGAGACTATCAGGCTAGGTCTTGCAAGCAGTCTGGCTCCTGATCCTCTGCTTAAGTTGCTAGACCATATGTCTCTCCCCATTCATGCTGAATGAATTCTCGGACTGTGCTACATTTCCTCTCTTGAATAATAATCATTAATGAAAAGGAAAATAAGAAAACAAGGTAATGACAGATAGCACAGAGAAAACATTGGAAAGTGAAGAAAGAAATGTCTGGGAGTAATAGAAATGCTGATATTCCCATGTTAATGATTCAAGAGCTCTCTGACTGCCATAGAAGCAAAAATGATAGCTGCTGCAGTCTATAGAGATTTGAGCAATGCAGGGAAAATTTCAGAATTGAACAGTAATGACCCCCATGTTTGTTCTCAGAAGATACCTCTGGCTCCCTCCTGCAAGGTGTGAGGTGGTCTCTGAGATGCATAATGCCCCTTTGCAGGTTTAAGCCTGTAGTTAATTAATCTGAAATCCTTCCTATCTGGACTGACTGGTTAAGAGAACTTAATAAATTCCTGAGACACTGATCTCAAAGAAAATAGGGAAAACTCCCAATTATATCATCAGGTTTATCTGTGCCAGGATTGCATGAACGTGCCCTTAGTATCTACATTAGCTCCACATCTGCTGTTCTTTTCACCCAAGCACAAATCCTGGTGATTGTAGTAGCTCTTAAATCACTTTTTTCTTCAGAATGTGTGATTTGTTGTAACTACATTCACCTCCCCTGCTCCCTCCTCTGTTTCGAGGTCAGTTGCCTGTGACAGATACTGTGTTCTATTTGGTATGTGCAGCTAACCACTTCTGCTTTTAGGGAACATGGTTTTAATTAGTTCTCTTCCTTTCCTCTGGTTGCTGAACAGAGCTGGCCTCAGGTGGAATTTTTTAATTGTGCTATTGCTGTCTGTCACACAAGCTGGAGTTCTGTTTCATAGAATAAATTTGAGACAAAAATGAGACTTTTTGTGGCAGAATTCACAGGACTGGTTAAAAGTTTTTAAAGTCATGTGAGCAGTTTTTTCAAGTGTGTACAGTAACGAACACAGAAGTTCTGGGAGATACTGTCTTTCCTCTCTAGGTTTGTCTGATTTCACTGCTTTTAAAAATTATTTACCAAGTTATTTGCTGTCATGTTTGCACGTGCCTGTGCAGTGGTGGTGCTGGAGTTGCCTATTTCTGCTGCCTCTCTAGGAAGTGGTTTCCTGAGACATTTATGGGGAGCCCTAAGCTTTACCTTCTCCCTTTTCTCACTAGCATCAGTTCTCACATTTGACTGACCTTTGATGAAGTGATCCAGTTGGCTGCTTTGCTGAAAGATTGCTGGAAGATTTTTATTATTATTACTATTATTACTTAATTTTTTTAACCTTTTTTTTCTGGGCTAGTTTGCAGCTGCCACGAGGCAGCATTTACTGGAAGACCTGAGTGCCGATTTCCTTTGGTGTGAAAGACTAGGGAAAACACCAGCATCTCAACCAGGGCAGGAGAGAGCAATTCTCTACAACTTCATGGGCATTTTCCTGAGTATATCACATTGCTGAGAGGTTTGTTTGTTTGTTTGTTTGTTTTTACCTAAGACCTTGCTCTAAGCTTTTTCCAGAATGTATTTAAATAGCTATCTGTAGTTTGAATACACCGGATCTCTTATCTATACAACCTCCAGAATTTCCTATCTCCAAGGCCGGGGTTTCCGAGATTTGGGTGGGTTCCTGTGAAGATAAATCACATCAGAGGCATGACCTTTATCCTTGGTTCTATTTAAATAGCTTAAATATCTGTTGACTTCATGCCTTGTGATTTCAGTTGCTGAAAAGTGAACACCAAAAAAAGGAAGAGTTGACCTACAGTGTATCAGATGAATGATACCTTTATTTATAGAGTTCTGCAAATACAGATGTTATTTTTCCAAAATATTCTCCCCCTAGCACTACTGTATTGTAGCTGGTTGCTTTTGAGAAGGAATCTGTGCATCCACATGAAACCTAGCAAAAAAAGATACTAATTTCTATTGTAAATGGTAAAGCTGTTAACGGAAAGATGAAGATAAAAACAAAACAACTGGGAATTTACTGTCTGCAAATAAATATTCCCTAGTGGTTCTTAAGAAAAATCTTTAAATCACTTGCCTAGGTAATTCTGCATCTTTGTGGGGATTTTCTGTTGGAAGAGAGAGTGAAGATGAAGAAATGTATTTGCATTTGCACCTTAAAGGGCAGTAGATCCAATTTATTACAGAAAACCCCAGTGAAGTGTCTCTGTATCTCCTCACTACAGCTGAAAGACTCCATGTCTTCTGTATTTACAGAATTGATTCACTTCTGTGAAACTCTGCTCTGGAAGAATCTAATAATAAAAAAAGCTCTGTTTTTATATCTTAAAGAGTGGGGGGAAAAATATTTAATGTAAGCCAGAGTGATGCAATGACTACTTGAGTTTGGAGACAGTGTGAAACTATAAACAAAGAACTGATTAACTCATTCACCAGCACTGATGTGTTAACTCTGGCCAATTTACCAGCCTGTTCAAAGATCAGAAACACCAAGAACAGCTCTCAATTTTTTAAAGATGTATTAATTTCTTTGGACTTTGTTTCCCCACAGGAATATTAACCATGTGTTCAGACTACATAAACTGGGTTTTGTATTGTTCTTTGCATTGTGATATTGTTGTGGTGGCAGATGTAACTCTGCAGCTCCATGGCAGTGTTATGTGATTGTGGGAAGATCCATTGTGCAGGAAGAGAACTTAAGTCTTCTTTTTCATTCCTCTCGTTCATATAACTGGTGCAGTCAAAAACCAAGTATACTCTGCCTTTATTTCTGGGGTGCTGAGGTTCTCTTTTCTTCTGACTATCTCTCCAAAGACTGGACAGTTTTCTGTGAAGATGACCAAAAGAATTTCAGAGCCATGATGTGCAATGAATTGCACTTAATATCTGAATTAATAGAAGTAGTTCTCATAAATGCAAATATTAAAAATTAACTCCTGAATGTGGCCTCATAGCCTGTTCTTTTCCTGCCTTCGGATGGTGGTGTAATGTCACCATGAACCATTAGCTGCAATTCTGTGGGACAAAGGCAGCTGCATTTTGCTAGTGAGGTGATCCCATCTATAATTTGTTTTTATAGCCCAGGGTTTGCTTTTGTTAATGTTTATAAAGTGCTTTGAATTAAATGGCACAGAAATTTCTATTATTCGAACATCTGTTCCTCCCTGAGAGCTTGTGTAACCTGGAGGAGCTGTGCAGCTGGACACCAACTCCATAGCCTGTGTCCTTGTGAAAAAGCAAAGAACTAGAAGAAGGCTGGTTCTGTTTCTGTGGTTGCACATTGCTGTGTGTGTCATGGCTTCACTTTTACATCAGCAGGGAAGGGCTCCACAAATTCTGTCAGTCTCTGGAAGCAGTAGGTTTTGGACAATGTTGAAAGGTCTGGCAGGTGACCATGGGGATATACTTGCAGGTGAAAGAAAGCATTCAGCTGGCACCCTGAGCCTCTGTCATGCTGACAAGGATGTGAAAAAAGTTTCAGGCTTTCTGCCATATCTTACCCTAAGCACAGACTGTCCTTTTGATATTTATCCATGGTACTGCTTCTTGATCTGCTTTACTGTATGAAACTTTTCCAAGATGTTTTTGCTTACCACAGTTATTTCTATAAAATCCCTTTCCAAAGTTGTTATCTTGGGACACAGTAAACTCTCCCAGCTTGAGAAGAAAATGGCTCTATTTTGTATCTTAAAAAGTACTGTGTACATTTGTGGTACTATAAAATAATCAGCATGACTAAAAGGGAAGCTCGTTTGGGATATAGGTTTTAAGTGTTATGTTCAGATTGTGTTGGGGTGGGAAGAAGCTTGCAGATTGCAGAGAAGTACCTGTCTGCTGTTGCTTACCTGTAACAATCCTCACTGTTGATCATGATAGTTTGAAGGAAGCCTTACTGTCCATCACTGCCAGTTGGGATGTCTGGCTTGTTCAGATTGACTGGCAGCCTACGTGTAAAACAGGCCCAGGGCTGGAACAGCATTGCAGATCAGGACTGAGCTGGATTGGCACTGAGGTGTGGGAAGCTCATTTAATGCAAGTTGTAGCTGGTGGTATCAGTGCTTCCCTTTCATGAGCCTAGAGTTTAACTTTGCTGCCAGCCTGGCAACTTCCCACTGGGATAATGTAATGCAGCTGCAAGATTGTTTTGGCTCTGTGCTAACTCCTTCCCATGCCTTTTTTTAATAGTCTGTCTCCTGCCTTTCCCCATTCACTCATAAAACTTTTCCTAACATTTGTTCTACTTTTAAGAGCTAGCAAGGGCATGGCAGTTGATAACAGAACCAACACCCTTCCATAAAAATGCACTTTTCAGCAGTGAAATATGTTGCCTTTTGGGGAATTTCAAGAGTTGATTCTGGGTGATTTGAGTTTTGTTTTGTTTTGTTCTTTCTCTGTTAGCTATCCTTCCTATCAAAAGGTTGGCTAAGGTGCAGGGTGTGTATTTTTGTGACTATTTAAAAACTGGTCTCTTGGAATGGAATAATAATATAGCTTGCTTGAGTCTTGATCCATTTAAAGAGTTCTGAAAAGGTCTGAGACTCACTCTTGGGAGACAAGGCTTTTTTCAGGTTCTTGGTCCTTCTTCAAGAATCAGGGCCCAGTTTGGCTCTTTGGAGACCTAGATGTGTGGTCACGGGTGCTTGGTTTGGCTTGATTGTCACAATTATTTTGTCATAAAAGTAATTATTGGTGATGTAATTCATGTATCAGTTATGGTTGAATGAGACCTGTAATTTTAATCATAACTCAAAGAGGCTGAATTTCTATTTATTGCCCAGCTTTCCAGTTCTCACCTATCAGTAATGCAAAGAATTTGACATTATAGTAAGCTTCCTCCTTCTTTCATAGAGTGAAAGCCAGCTTTTAAAATCAGAATAAAGCCTTCTTTCAAGGAAATGAGGAAGCCATCAAAATTAGGGTAAGGCAAAGGTAGCTAGCTACACTCTGCCTTTGACTGCAACCTTCTTGTTCAGAACCTGCAACAAAAATTTCCCAACCCATGCTTCCTGGTGCGATTATTTTCTTCTGGAATTTGACCTCTAAATGAAAATTACTGTTTTGATTTCTTGTGGGGCAACCACAAGTGTGGAGGAGTGTAAACTATAGCAAATGTTAGTGTCTGCAGGAGCTGAAACAATAGACCAGGGCGAAAACTGCCCTTTCCTCCTGCTTAGTTAATTCCTTACGTTTCAATGGCACATAATGGGCTCAGGTAAAAATTTCTAAGGACCCAAATTGACCTCAGAGGGAAAGGAAACGGCTTTTGTGTGTCTACCCTTTTTCTTAGCAAGTCCGTGATGATTTCAGCTTCAGTTAGTAAGAGCCATTCCCCTTTACAGCCAACGTGGTAAATTGTTCCCATTTCTCTTCTAATGTTTTTTCTCTGACAAACCACTCTTATCATAGAATCATAGAATCAGCTGGGTTGGAAGGGACCTCTGAGATCATCAAGTCCAACCCTTGATCCAACACCGCTGCGGTTACTAGACCATGGCACTAAGTGCCACCTCCAGTCTCTTTTTAAAAATCTCCAGGGACGGAGATTTGCCCACTTCCCTGGGCAACCCATTCCAATGTCTGACCACCCTCTCTGTAAAGGGAGATGTCTTTCTGTCACTTTTGTCGGTGCTATTGTGTTACAGATTGTTTGGGGTGCCTGTTCAAGGCCTGCGATTAGGACTTGCAAAAGATCTGTGAGAATTTCTTTGTCTAGTTTTTTTTCCTAACTCATCCGAGGGGCTCACAGACAGGCCCTGTCTTCCTGCTCTAGCCAGTGGGAGGGTCGGAAGGAGACAGGAGTCAGATGCGGAGGCCCGGGGTAAGAGTTAAAATAAACCCTTGGGAGACAGAAATTACATTTCTAAATAATTGTTTTTCTGTTTTTCAAACAATACTGTGTGGCCTGCTGCTAGGAGCAAGCTCAGTGACTCGGTGTCCTTAGGACTGACTGAATATTGGGAAATCCAGCTTTTAGTTTGTATTTCTTGAAAAGGGTTTGCTTCTGCTATCTTGACAGCATGGAGTAGGAAAGCAGCAAGAGGTTATCAAAAAATGTGTATTGGAATTAACTGGTCAGCGTCTGGAGGGTGCCAGGGTGTGGTCACCAGCATGTAAAGGCAGACATCTGTGGGATGCTTTGGGTTCCAGAAATATTTTTATGAATGAAAGGTGCTTATGACAGGAATGCATGCTGGAATAGGCAGTGCTAATGGAGAGTCTCTACAATCTCCTTATCTTCACAGTAAATCTGCCCCTGAAGATAAATGTTTAATAACGTTCCAATTTGGTTGTACTTGGTAAAAGTGATTGAACTAATGACCCGTAATCCAGCGGATCCATTTGTAGTGAATAGCACTAAGGGTTCAATCCCGTGCTGCTGATTTAGCAAGATGTCTGCTTAATTTACCACGTTTCACTGTTGCAGCGCTTGCTCAGGGATCAAACGAAATGATTTACCTGGCAATGAGTGTAGTCTACCTTTCAGCTGCAAATGGGCAACGGTTTCTTTGTATGTCTAAAAATTAACAAAACTCTCACATGCTCTCGTAAATCAGTAAATCTGAGTGTGAGAGGCAGAAATTTGAGATTTTTTTTTTTTATAGTTTAGTCAGATAACATATGTGTGGTGGTAGCTGTGTACAAAAACTTCTGGTGCAAATACTTGTAAATATGGGTCTGAAATTTGCTTTGGTCAGTAAATACTTGTGCATTCAAATAACTTTTTCCTGCAAACGTTAAAGAAAGGTGGAACTATGGCCAAAGTAAATTTGTATCACACTTCAAACAAATACCTGTGGAATTCTTTCTGTTTGGCAAATGAAGCGCTCCTAATCACTTCAGTGGGAATCTGTCTGGTCTAAGGAATGCAGGATCTTGACCTAAGCCCCCTGCTAACACTTAGGTAATGAGACCCACTGAACCATGTGGGACTACTTATGCACATGAGTAATTTTATGGACAACTCTGTGCAAGATGCAGGTCCAGGACAGCGATTATGACTGCAGCCACCGATTGTTGATTGCCAAGTAACAGACTTGTGTATTAGGTTAGAGTGCCAGTGACCCCAGTCAGGTTTTCCTGCTGCTGCACTGTGGATGGTCTCCTCTTCCTTCTAACCTAACTCTTGTAGAGGACAGTTGCTTTCATAAATCCTGAAAAATCTTACAGTAGCTATTTACTCACGAGGTTTTTTTGGTAGATTGAAATGATTGGCCTGCATTCTAGGAACTTCCTGTAATAAAAAATAAATGCATAAATAAATAAGCCCCCCCCTTCTGCCGTCACTCAAGTATTTGTTTCTTGGTTCGAAAGTTCTGCAGTTCAGAGTAATGATAACTGAAGCTCAGAGTAATGATAATTGGGTGGAACTGCGTGGGGAAACTATTTTTTTCAGTACTTTTCTGAAAACCATTTTCTTTTTCAAGCATTGCTCCTAAGTTTGAGGTGTTTTGTTACACAAGGAATGTGTTGAGACAACTGGATCCTGATACCTCAGCTCATACTCAGGTTTTGCAGCCTTACCAGTAGCACCTTATTAAGGACCTAGACTGAACAGTGACTGATAGGAATAATCTTCCCACTATTACTAAATAGTGTAGTAATTGGAGAGACTAAGTGAGGCTGCAGGGACAGACACAGCAAAACAGTGAAAGCAAAAAGATTTTCTTCACAGCCTGAGAATTCTGTCCTACACTTCTGATGATAATGGGTGATGCATCAGAGGGTTTGCAGCAAAACTGAGGCATATGCTTGATTTCAAAAGCTTCATTATATATATTTTTTTTTCTTTTAATTGCAGGTGTGTAAAGTAGGCTCAAGGCAAGGAAGGGAAGTAGTCTAAACAGACAGTATTGATGTTCTGTCCCCTTTTTTGTCCTCCATAGTAAATTAGACTAGTTTCCATCTTCTAACCCTTGTGTAAGATCATGCACACCTTCCAATGTAAGCATTCCTGTTTAAACATCTACCATAACATCTGTTTTTCTGCCCACTGTCCTTCATTTCTCTCTCTATTTAATCTAGCTAGTTGCTGGCACACTGATTTTATTAGGAAAACCTGGTTCAGTGGATGAGAGTCAGTGGTCATTGTATCCCATGTCTTCAGGACTGCCTACTATTGCAAGTCCACTGAAAATTTCATTTTCTCCTCAATGTGATAGGGTAGGGCTTAATCTGGATGATCTGCACAAACTTCAAAGGGGTATCTGGGGGGGAAATGACCAGCACATTCTAGAAAAAAATTAGTCCCACTTTCTGCAAGGGCAGATTTGTAGGGAAAAGCAGGTTCTCTTGTTACACTGACCAATGTAACTGGGAAGAGAGAGAATAGATAAGCTTTTAGGCATGCAAGCCCTTTTCCAGGTCTGCTAATTACCTACCCACTTAATGCAGTCTGTGCTTGTGCTTTCCTACAAATGTTTCATAGTGGATTTTGTAAGAAGATATGGTTTGTACCTTATTACTCATTTCTTCAGTTAAAGAGATTTCATGTGAATATCTGTGAAGATTGGCTCCAGTTTCAAAAGGTAATTCAAGCCTGCTATAATGAAATTGAGAACACCTTGATCAGGGTCTGTACAGTTTTCTCTATATCTCTGCTTATAGAGTGAGTTTTAATAGCATTATTGTTTTAAAACAAAACAAAATCACAAATAGAACAAGCAAGCAAGCTAGACTGGCTAGACTAACAACCCCAAAAACAGAAATTCATTTGGTTTCTCCCTTCTAGTAGGGGGACAGCGTAAACAGTGCCAGGTCCAGGTACACAAACACACTCATGCAAATAATATCCAAAGACAGGCCAGGCCCCACATAGGTCTCACACTCTTTAATGAAGCAGTGGCAGAGACAATTGTGTGGTGGGTGTGTGGTGGACCAAGGCTGAGACTGGCCAGGGTCCAGCTAACTTCAGACCATTTTTATGTGGCAGTCCATGGATGAGAGCTTGCCCTTACCCCTTTTGTCTAAGTCTTCTTCACTTCTCAAGTTCTTGCATAAACTCATTTGCTGCATCTTGTGTGATAATCTTCAAGTGCTGCTGTGAAAGTCAGGAATAACTTGTGAACTCTGTGTGTGGTTTCACCTACTTAATAGTGAATAGCTCTCCATAGCTGCCCAGACTTTCAAGGAGGAAGTAGTGTAGCTTTTTAGTTTCAAATAGAGTGATGTAGGTTTTTTCTTTATAATACAGAATTAAAATAACATCAATTATAATTTTTCGTCTTTTCAAGTATCTATACCTTTTCTGCAATCTGCTAACATGAATAAGAAATGCAAAATGATCATTTAAGAAGTCTGTTCTAATTATAAGCATTTTTTTATCCATATAAAGTACTGTTCCAGTCACCTTGAAATTTCCCTCAAGAGAATGGCTGCTAAAAATTTCATGTGCTTTTGCTCTAAAATACTGGAGGGCTCTGTAGCTGATTATCCTGTAACAATAAATATAAAGACTTTGCCTTATATGTGATATAATGAGGAAATTCTTGATATTCTTGTAGACCAGTAGCATTAACATTTTTGCAGTAAGAGGGCAACTTGGTATCTGTGACCTGATGACTCTTACTTGTTTTTAAAAAAGCCTTCATAAATCCCTTGTGAATCTCTTGGTTAGAATGGGGAAAAAAACCCTCCACTGTTCTTTAGTAGAGTCTGTTTCTGAATACTTAAAAACTGTAAATAGAATTGGAAAAGCTTTCTTATTCCTACTTGGAAGAAAATCTATGTTCAGACCATGACTAACCTGCAAGCCAGTCATTTTAAGCTGTTGCCTCTAGCTTAGTCTGTTATTCTGTGACAAATCTGTTATGATTTTTTCCCCCTCAATTGAAATATTGACATGAATATTAATAGCTGACATCACTGGTTTTGATGCAGTTTGATATAAAAGTCAGATTCCTTTCTACCTTCTCATCTCTATAATTACTAGACCAAAAGGACATCATTACAAACATAAAATCATTATCTTGGGGATGAGCATCCTCCTGTAGAGTTGACAGATGTAGTGTCTGAAGGCAGAAAGTACTATTTGTGTGCTCTCCTTAATTTGTAAGGTGTGGCATTCAAGATACTTTGGTGTTGAGGCCATTGCAGGGAGGCTTTAATTTTTAAGGAGCTTTTCACTAATGAATATGTTCTTTCTTTTTCAGGTGTCTTTGAATCCTGCAGGAACTGAGTGGCTTCTTGCGGCGAAATAAGAGCATGGAAAGCATTGAACAGCTGCCCGCGGTGCAATGTGGCCGAGATCCCTGGACAAACACACAGGAAGGCAAACGGTGAAGACAGCAATGTCTCACCTCAGGGGACTGGGAAAAGTATGGTGATGTCTGGGCACAGAGAACCCCCATCAGTTGGACTCTCCTCTGAAGCACGGGTGAAAGAAGAGGCCACATAAGCGTTGTTTGCGGGGAAATCTGCTCTGATGAACGAAGAGCTCTGAATGGCAAGTGTGTGTCACAGATGTGCAGTGTCCTCCTGTGGGGTTTGGGTGCTAGACTCTAATGAGGCCATCAGTGTCGTCTGAAGGGAATAATGCAAAGGGATTGTTAACAAATGGGTAGCTAAGACGACTAATTCGCCAGAGACCTTAAATCATTTCAGTCCCACAAAGAGATGAATGGGTTGGGGCAAATGTTGCTAAAGAAAAGTGCATTTCAAAGAGCAGCTGGTGAGGAGGCTTCAAAAGGTCTACCGAGGACCACTTGAGAGAACTCCTCACCTTGCTGCACTAGTGGCAGTTTTACCATTCAGTTCACTGGGACCAGGATTTTGCCCTGGGAGTTAAGATTAGAGAACTCTGTGTTCTGGTGAACAGTCTCAAAGCGGAGCTTGGAGGTTTTTCTATGGTCTTTAGTTGCAGTGCCTATGGTAACTTGAAATGAAAGACATGTGTTGAGTTAGTGATAACTGATGGAAGGAAAACCATTTCCAGCCTTTACTTGCTCTCCAAAAATAATCATCATCACTTAGATTTAAGAAATAAATCGTCTGATGAGAAAATAAGTATGTAAATGCTACCTTATGTACTTTAGCTGTTCCTGTGCTTGGAATGTTTAACTTCTGGTGAAAATATTAGTGAGGTTTTTATATTTGTGCTCAAAAGGATTGAATGAGTGAGACAATTTGACCAGCATGCTCAATTTGGAGCCTGGGAACAAACATTTCTGGAAAGAAAAAATATAATCAATGTCAATTGTTGATTGTAGAGTTCAAGGGTACCCGCACTGGAGACTGTCCATTTTTCAATAATTACTGGATTTTAAGATATGGCTTAATTGAAAAATAGTATAATAAGCATTAGTTCTGTCTCTCAGAACAAAGACTTTTTCGGAAAAAATCTGATAATGAAGAAAATATGTGCACTGTACACAACTCTTAGAGTATTCCAGTCAGTTACTTGCATATGATCACATTTACTGAATTAGATATTCATCTTAAAGTTCTTGATTTTAAATTATTATGAGAATGCTGACTTCCATATTTGTTATTTATTGATATACCTAATATAGTTTGAGGGGAAAGATCTGAAATCTAACTTAACATTTTCAAACATAAGTTAACAAATTAAAAACATTCCAAAATTATGTAAATTATTTTCTTATTTAAATTCTGGGTTCTTGAAAGCTTAATATAGCTGGAGGGTTGTTTTGGCTCTTATAGAACTTATAGGAAGTATATGCTTGTAACTGAAAATTAGTGGAACCTCGGGTTTTGTGGCTTGTGATTTTTGCAACACCTAAAACCTGTTCTGTTGCCTCCAACAGTAAACACAGAAAAATTTAGGATACTTTCTTGTGAAGCTGAAATTCATTCCTGCTGTGGAGCAGATAACTGATGTCTTTTGATGAATAAGGGGCAATATTTGTATTATTAGTTTACCTCATGCTGTACCTGTGAAAAAACTCTCAAATTTAATAAACTTATAAGCCTTTAAAAAATCACTGTGTACATAGTTTGGCGACGTTTTTAAATGAGATCTGGAAAAAATCCATTAATATTGCTTTCCTCTCTCTTTGGTCTTTGTTTTTGCCAGGTTTGCTTGTCCTGGAAGGATGCTTTACCAGCCACACTCTTACTACTCACGGGCACATAAGACTTGAAAATGCGTAAGTTACAGTTGAATGCAATTTTTAAAGGTGTTTGTTAACAAGTGATGATTTAAAATCTTTTGCTTTTTATTCTTGCCTTTCAGAACATTAAGGTTCTAACCCAGTTCCCACTGTACTCTAGAGCAGTTTTGGGATTACATCCCAGTAGTTTAACAAGGTACACCCCGTTATTGTTTATTGCTGTGGTTTAAAAATATTTGAGTGGTTGTAGGATCTGGACTTCTGTTTCCAGACACCTGACAAAGATCTCTCTCTTTTTTTGATAGTCTCAATCAACATCCTGCAGCACTAATGCTGTCTGCAAAGTAACATTCATGCTTAATAATTTACTGAAGGTCGGATATCTTCATCTTTATTAGTGGTTCAAAATGGTTTAAATGCTGGCAGAGGTATTACTTTGGCAAATAACTATCCTTGAAGCCTTATTTTTAGAAGAAATGGCTAATGCAGTTTGCATTCATGTGTTTTTCAAGTGCCATCCATGTGATGTTTCTTACCAAAGGGGACACTTTTAGCACTGTGCTAGAATTTTTTTCCTGTTCACTTAAGAGAGTTGTTTGAAACCTTACATAGCCTCTTCCTAAAAGAAATGTTTTTTGCAGGTGTTCCATTCAATAAATATTGCTGGGAGCTTTCTAGGGTTTTTTTCTTGCTGTTTTTAAGCTATGTTAATAAAGCTTGGTCTTTTTTGTAATACAGTTTTAACTTGTAACATAACATTTAGCAAGAAAAATGTGTGTATTTTGATCTGAACGAGTTCTTTCCCCCAAATACAGTTGCAGCATATGTTCTCATCCTGTGCAGCCTAGAGGAGGCTGCTCCTGTGCTGACAGATTTGGTCGAGGAGGCTGTCAGTGTTTCCTTTCATGCACCTGACTACTTCTATGCAACAGAAATGAACTGAGGGGCCTTCTCATGCTTAGAGTGAGAAGAGCATCTCTGCTCTCACTTTGAATCCTTCAAAGGCTTTAAAGGATGCTTCATTGTATTCAGAAACGTGCCCTGTAATGAACTGGTTTGTAGCTCATAGAAGGCCCTCCTGTCGAATATTGAAGATGTACAGTTGTTCTTTGCTCCTGAAACCCACCGTGAGAGGCTGTAGGAGAGTAATTATTTGTGAGGATGTAGCTGTTTGCAGATGAAGGTTAAATTGTCTTGGGCAGAACCCAAGGAAGCCAATATTCACTCACTTTGACCCCCATTCTTCTCTGTGTGGAGTCAGGCCTCTAGAGCAAGATTGCCTGAGAGGCAGAAAGCTCAAGTTCAGGATGCAGGGACAAAAGTGTTTCCTTTATGCATAAAATAAGAAAAAATAAGCAAAGCTGATCGTTCACATGCATCTATACCCAGGTAACATAGAGGAATGTCCAGAAATCAAATATGAGTTTTGAAAACCTTGACTATCACTGAGTGTAGAATTTTGTTTGTCACAGCAAATTGGTAAAAGGTCTTGTAAAAAACCTAGTTAAAATAGCCTTTCTGGCTTCCAGCCTTGCACATTGCCCAAGAAAATAACAAAGAACAGCTTGTTACACTGCACCATTTCCCCTATCCCCACTGAGTTTTTGCCTGTATCATTTGTGGGCGGAATATGCACTGTGTTTGTATCTGGAGGCATAATTTGACCTTTGAGACTTTTGCCACTGCAAATGATGCAAGAAAAATGAAAGTCACAGTTGATGTTCATGTACCAGATCAAGTACCTGATCGAGTTTGAAAAAAGTACAGTTAGAGAAAATGTTTCTTTGCTGGCTACTGGCTTTGCCATGTGAACTGCCCTGGCTTGTCTCTTAAAACTCAGAGCAAATCCTTTTACCAATAAAAAGAGGCAACACAGAGTATATGTCAGTGCAGTGACAGAATGGTGCAAAATATCAGGAAAGGAAAGAAATGGAGAGAGTATTTTTTACCTTTTTTTCTATTGCTGTCTTATAGATTGACTAGGAATTGATTGTTATCCTGTAGGGCAGGGCTGCTTCACCTCTGCCTGCTTGTCTGCAGCTTCTGAGGGTAGAGCTGGAGTGCAGCAGCAGTTTGAACATGCCCTGGCTTTTGCAAAGGGCATTGAGAGACTGAGGAGAGATTGAAGGGCTGGGGAGTTTCTGACTTGTGCCATCCCTGTGTCCTGAGCGGGTCCAGAATGCTCCGTGCAGGCCAGACTGCAGTTAATGTGGCTGTCATAGCCAGAGTGGGCTTTGATGAGCTCGTCTGGCCCACATGTCTAATGATGCAGATACATGCTTCTGCTGTAATCTTCCCCTTAGAGCTTCCCAAAACCAAACTGCACTGACTGCATTACTGCACCAGTGATCACTGGCTGCGCTGCATGTCACTGAATCCTAACATGCTTCCCACTTATTCCTAACAGCAAAATTTCTTGGAGGCACAAGGTATATCTGTTGTTCTCGTTTGCATTTGTCACTCTTGACCGTTGTTTTGTGTGTGTGATGACTCTTACCAGAAACAAGACCTACTCCTTTCCCATAAAGTAGCCTGCAACTTTGTTTTTTGGAGGTTGCAGTACTTGTCTGTCAGAAGATGATTCACATTGGCTGGCTGAGGTGCATAGCAGAAATGCCTGAGCAGATTACAAACTAGCTGCCTCTTCCTTTGAGACTCTCTGCAAGGGAAAGGAGCACATGGTTTACAGTTGGCAAATTCTGAGGCAGCTTTGCTGCTCATTAACATCCAGTATGGACAAGCCCTCCACGGCAGTGCCGTGATCTTTCCTGTTGTTCGGGACAGGGGAGTTGCTGTGCAGACCTTAGCAGGAGTGTCTGAATGAGCAGAAGGGATTCAGTCTCGGTGAGGAGAATGTTGACTGAATCCCGCTCTGCAGTTTTTTTCCAGACTGTCTGAAACTGGAATGCTACCTATGTAAAAACAGAAACAGTCTTTGGATTGTTTTGTGTTTACGTTCGTCTGGATTGAAGCTGAATAGAACAGGAACATCGGAATTATGGCCTCTGATAATGACAAACTTCTTTGTCATCAGAAACCACGATGAAGCTGCCTAGTGAAGTGCTTTTATAAACTCTTGAAAACATAAACCCAAGCAGTGTTAGCAATCTGAGTCATCAAAGCAGAAGCGTTTCTTAGAGAGAGGATTCTCACATTCTTACAGGCACTTAAAATAATTGTTTACATTGTGATGTGGTAATTCAGAGAATGATGAGGCTGAAAAGGGGATTCATGACCTGTAGCATAAAAGTAAATCTAGTTTGATAGGAATTTTCAAATGTAGTGGTTGTTTAACTTTGGATTTTGGTCTTGTTCAGTGTTCAGCAAGGACCACCAAAATGCAGCTCTGCATCACAATTTGCCCAGTTCCAAAGCTCATGTACAGAATATTTTCTGTGATGCACAGAAGTGCAACTCCAGAAAAATAAATAAATAAATGTATGTATATACATACAAATGAAAAATGGTTTACAAAATAGAATATTTTATTTGGATTTTCCATGTGCTTCTGCCACTTCTCTAAACTTCCTGAGAGGAGGTGTATTTCTTTATTCTTTCTGGTACACGAGCAGCTTCTGAGGTGGGTACTGACCCCACCTTTTGGGGATGAGCCTTGCCTGGAATTGACAAGAGTATGTATTTTATAGTGCCTACTGCACTGAACATGATGGCTTTGCTGCCTAGAATTTTCTTATGGGAAAATCTTTGGAGTTTAGTTCTACCACTAATTTCCCCGCCCCCCCCCCCCCCCGTTGTTTTTCCCAGTGAGTGAGTCACTTTATTTCCAAGATTTGCCAAGCCCTGCACATTGAGTATTAGATGTGCAATCGACTCTGTGCTGGAGTTTTACACAGTTTGCAGTGTATGTGGCAGCTTTTACCAGCCCTGCTTTCATCCATTCCATGGACAAAAGCCCTACTGTCTTCCAGACTTCCTGCTTCTCACGCAGTGCTTTTACTTCCACAGTGAAAGTGCCAGGTATTTTACCTGGTATGTGACAGCCTGTAGCAATGGCTCAGTGTGTGCAGGATACAGTTTGATCTGTCCATCAGGCAGGTCTGGGCATTTGGAACACTGAGATGAAGCTGAGGGCTGGGATACTCTGGTTTTGTGCACTGGAAAGAGGGAAAAGCCCAAATCCATGGCTAGATGTCCTACTATGGTGTTCGTAAGAATATTGGAATATAAAAAGATGTGTGTATATAAAGGAGTTATAATCCTCTTGATTTTCCTGCCTTTTCATTGGCATCTGGCCCACGAGAATTTACAGAAATAAATCCCCCCCCTGTTTTCCTCTGCACACAAGTAAAAAACAAAAACAGTTCCTAAAGTTCCCAGGACTCCTATTAAAAATATCACACAAGTCTCAATAGCTTAAACAAAAGGAGTAATTAGGAGTAATTATAGATTCCTTTCATAAGACAAACATACTGCAGTGACTTCACTTTTTGTTCTTCCAGGAGGGCACCATGTGCAATCCCTTCAGGGATAGCCTTGGGACTACTGTCTGGAAGGACATCTCTGGTGCTGGGGGCTCTAACACTGGCCCTGCTCTCCTGGTGTGCTGGATCTTTCTTTAGAGCTATAGGTGGCAGGAGACCTAAGGCTGGAGTGTTGTTTTGGGTATATAGCTCATCATCTTCAGCAGAAAGGGCATAGCAGGGAAAATAATGAAATTCTGCATAAAACGAGTATGCTTCCAAACAGGAAAAACAAAAATCAATAATCCAAAGAAAGCCTTTAGAAATTAATAAATGCATAAGGTAACTTGGGATTTCCACACAGGCGATCTCTATCCATAGCCATCTGATCAATCTTTATTTTTGCAGGCAGTGGTTTTTCTTTTACAATTAACAATCTGAAAACATGAGCAACTGTAGTAACTTAAAGGAATTCTAATAGTGTTTTTTAAGCAAAAGTAAAAATTGTGGTATTACTGCAAAATTTAAGTCATGGATCTGCTACTGGATTTATAGGGGAAGGTAAAAAGGAATTTTTATAGTATCCTTTAGAAAAAAATTTATAATAGACACCATGTTTTTTCTTTGCTCTCAGAAATAACTGTTCTGTCTTATATTCCACTGGTTAACGTGTGCTGTAGAGTACTGAATTTTTAATGCTGGTCACTAGCTTATAGGAAACAATTTGTGCCTTACTGACCTTAATACTTGTGAAGTATTAGGTACACAACCACACTTTCTGTTCCTATATGGATATTCTGAGTTAGGGCTTCATTTCCAGAAATGACTGATTTGCTGTAGAAAAGGTTTTATTGAGAAAGTATTAATTAACAGTGTTCTTCCCTTAACTTGAAAACCTTTTTCTAGAAAATCTGTGTGCTTTTCAGTCACAGAAATAGCTGCATAGCAGCACAAACACACTTGAAATAGCCTTACACGAGTTAATTTAAACTTGAATGCTGTAAATAGTTTTGCTTGTGATTTATCTTTCCTAAAAGCTATAAACTGTATAATCATGATGCTGAGGGATGCTGTGCCATTCAATAGGGCACATACAGAGCACTAGGAAAGGGAGCACTTGCTCTTCTGGCTTAGTTCTTCATCAGTTTGTGCATTCTTTCTACTGAAACTTCCCCTGAACCCTTTGGTACAGTACAGTGTTAAAAGCATGTGCAATGCCTTCCACATCTCATCAGAAATGGCCAGTTTAACAGATATTTGAGAGCATTATATTTACATAAATCTTATTTTTTAAATGTTTTCAAATGTCTTGAGCCTTCTAAAGTGTCGGTATCAACTAATGCTGCTGCAGAGATAGTAAACAAACTTTGCTGTCATCTGAACAGTGCAAAATGTAGATGCAAAGCACAGTTCAGACATATTAAATTGAAAGTTAGTTTGGACTATCTGATGTGCTTGTAGTCAGGTGCCATTTGCTGAGGGATGAGATTTGGTGGTGGGTAGCTCCAAACTCATTAGATTTGTAGATGAAAATAAATCTGTATGACTAACGTTAGGTACAGGCAGTGTTTTTTGTTGTAAGCTGACTGGCCTTTCTTGCAGTGGCCCTTCATGCCAGAATTCATCCTTTCTTCTGCTTTTCTCTCCTCCAAAGCAAACCCTTGATTGCCTGTTGGGGATGGGGTGAAGCTACCTGGGTATGTGCCTGGATAGCCTCCAATGGCCATCTGGTGCTGCTTAGCTGTACCTTCTGACCCAGAAAGGAGATCATGCAGGGAAGGGGCCACCACATGGCCTCTGGTAAGTGAAATGGAGATACTAGTCAGTGTTTTTGTGATTCACTCCCTTAACCGGTTTCTTGGAAAAAATAGTTTTCAAATGGCTGTGTTGCTGATATCCTTTTGTACTTTTTTTTTTCCGAGGAAAGCGTACTTCTGAGGCAAAGTCAGAATGCACAGTAGCTCTGAGCGGCATCTTTAAATCTTTTTTGATATCAGGAATCTGACCAACACAATTTAATTCCTCACCCTTGTGCAATGTTTAACTGGCAGTTGCCAACTAGAATAACTCACCAGGCTGGAGTCAAATTAGGAGCACATGCTAATATTTGTTTTATCATTTCTAATCTTAGAAGGGGGGGAATGTTGAGTAGGTGACACAGTATGACTCTTCCTATTTCTTTGCATGGTGAGCTTCTCCACATGCTTTTCCTCTTCTCCCTCGGCTACTTTGATTATTAAGTAGTAATAGATATTTTAGTCAAATCAACATCTATTAATGGAACTGAAGTTTCTTTCATGCTAGTCAATGAATGCAACTCATATGAATTTGATCAGGAATTGTATGTATGTGGAATCCAGCCCTAAATTAATAAGGATAGCGCCTCTATTTTTTGTTCCCAGATGTATATCTGCAGTTATTGTGAGGCGATGAACCCCTGCTTAATGCAGTTCTGCTGGATTTCTAGGGGACATTGTAAATTCACTGACTGTGCTGAAGACTGTAATAACCTCTGTCACAGTTGGATATTTTTATTGTGTTTTCTGGACTTTCTTTTTCTTCTAATATGTCAAAATATTTTGAAAAGCAGCTGTGGATTCTTTTTCTTGGTCTTGCACTTTTTCTGGGAGCAGATGCCATTAGCCAAATGAAAATTATTCCTCTCAAGTGAGAAGTCTGCTTGAGCAGACAGGCAGATGAGGATGACAGTCATGACACAGGGAAGGAAAAGCAGAAGCAAAGACTGAAATATTATGGCCTATGTTACAGCTAGAGGCAGACCAACCGGCCCCTAATGGTCCCCTCTAGTTCTAAAACTGGGAAAGCACAGGTAGGGAGGAGTGGGCTAACTGAGGAGGCCAGGAGATGAGCTAAAGGGAAAAGCAGGACTGTAGCATACATGGAAAAACTCTGTTGCTCTGTTTCCAGTTTGCAAACTCCTGATTTTGTTTTTTTTTTTTGTATGACATCTGTGGTTCAAGTGTTACATTAATGCCAGGTATATCGGGAACAGTCATTATCTTTTCAAGTAAGTGACAAGAGGAATAGTTGCCAAATTTTGCATTTTAAAGGGAAAAAACATTTAAGCATTAAACAGTGATTGCAGAGAAAAAGCTTCAAACCAAGTTTTCCCTAGGTGTTTCTATTTTCTTATTCAAAAAACAAGCAAAAAGCCCCGTGACACCTCAAGTAATGTATCCCAAAGCTGTCAAGCTATCCAGGTAAAACTCAGCTTAAACCTAAAGAGACTTGTTTTAAAAAAAGCTAAAAAACACCTCCACCAAACTCCAGACATAATACTGCCAGATGCTGAACTCAAGTGATGGGCCTATTTACCTGGAGAAGGAGTTGAGATGCAACTATGGAATCACAGAACTGCTTAGGTTGGAAAAGACCTTTGAGATCATCGAGCACAACCATTACCCCAGCACTACAAAGTCCACCACTAAACCAGGTCCCTAAGTTGCCACACTTTTAGATACCTCCGGGGATGGTGACTCCACCACTTCCCTGGGCAGCCTCTTTTGATGCTTGACAACCCTTTCTGTGAAGAAATTTTTCATAATAACCAATCTAAATCTCTCCTGGTGGAACTTGAGACCGTTTCCTCTTGTCTTATCCCTTATGACTCAGAGGACTGGCTCCGTGTCTCCCGTGTTCTGAACTGATGATGATAAACTATTCTGTTGTGAAAGGAGGAGACAACCAGGCTGCTTTAAAACTTGTTCTGGTTTTTGAGGGAGCAAAGGTATTTTCCTACTCTTCCTCTTTCGTGCTGTGTCAGTGTTGATGGCAATGAAAGACATGGCTATTGCTTGGTTAACGTGTGTGGAAAAACGGACAAGTGTGCAGTGTACCTGCTAGAGGTCCTGCTTATCTCAGGGATTTCCTTTCTCTGCTTTGCCAAAGCTGAGAAACCTGTCTTCATAACATTTTCTTTGTAGCCTTGGCAGCCCAGATTCCAAATCTGATCTTTCTTCTGGCAGTGTGTGATGTTGGAAACTAACTGTGGGAGGGCCACATGCAATCTCTTCAGAGTTTTGTGATGTGCCCTGTGGCCCTCTGTCTTTTTATAAAGAGATATGGCCCTCAGAGACTACGGGTCCCAGCAAGCAGTGCTTCATTTTAATCTGATAAGCAAATGCTCAAATCTGATGTGCATTACATGTCAGGGCGTGCTGGTTACGTGAGCCACACCTCGGCATTTGAGATAAAGGTGGCTGCAGAATGCTCCAACCGTCCCAAAGGACGTGCAGCTTTGGCCAGAAACTGATTTTTTTTTTTTCTTTGCCCCTCAATTTGAGGAATTGTATTTTTGTCTCTTATCCAGCATTGCAATGGGATTCTGGTATATGGCATGATCACCCATCATGTTGAATATGCTTTAGGTTTCTAGGTTCTCCCAGGTGCTTCCTTTACCTCCTCTATTATGGCTGCCCTCATATGCTGTTCAGGAGTGAACAAAACTTTTGGAAGGGGCTGATTGCTTCAAGAAAGGGTGTTGTTGCAAGACATCTAAGCCCAGTTTTTACTTGCCAAGGAGGCCTGGCTCATTCAGACAAGCTTTGGATAAGCAGTCTGAAATTTGGGGTGGTTTATCTGTTATGATTTCTTTAAAGTTTGTCCAATATGGGAAGAGACTCTACCTTACTTTGACATGGACAGCTGAGGAAGGAGCTTTGACACACCTTTAGATGTGCAATTTAAGGCACCTGTTCTGAAATGCCTTCAGATTAAGAGTTCAAAAGCTGACTCTGCTTGGACGCAGTTCAGGACTGGAGCAATCCCTTTCTCCCAGTCTTAGGCTAGATCCTTTACAAGATGTTTGCATGTAGCTTACTTCTCTACAACAATACTTCTCTGAGTCCTGTTCTTCAGCTGGGTCTGCATCTGAACAAGCAAAGGCATGATCAGAAGCTCCTTTGGAGTTTCACTGTATCTCAGATGTTTCTTAGGGAGTGTGTAAACCCTGGGTAACTCTTCTGAGGTTGTAGGTAACTTCAGTTTCTGGTATCTGTTGTAAAATACAAAGCCAAGGTGTCAAGTGCCCTGTACTATCTGTCATCTTTATTTCTTGCTTTGTAGTCTTGTTCAAAGAAAGTTCAGTTGAGTGAAGAGCTTTTTTTCATATTCTTTTAAAATCCAAATAAATATTGCTTACCACCACAAGAGTGGCAGTATCAGGTTGACCAAGAGGCCTGTTTGTCCCAGAATTCCATCTCAGTCCTTAGTCAATAATGGACTTAAAGGAAAAGAACAAAAATGACATTATATGTGAGAAAAGAGCCTCACATTGGAGTGCTTTCTTGCTTAGGAGCTTGAATTTCCTAAGTTACCAGTTGCTTCTGGATCATGTTACACAGGAGTTCCTGCCAACATATTCTCTGTCATCCTACATCCTATATTTGCACTTTTGCATATTAAACATAAAAAGAAAGCATTCCCACTTGGATTTAGTTCTTTTTGCAGCTGTATAGTATGGGTAGTACATGAAAAACTGCGTGAAGACAAATCAGATGCTGTTACTCCTTCCTGCTTGACGTTTTTTATATTTTGGAACTTGGAGATAATTCTCAAGGCCGCAGCTACACACGTAAAGAGAAACAGCAAATGAGTGAGTACTCGGTCAACAGAGATGGCAGTGGATAAAGATATGTCAAACTCTTAGCACCAGAAAAGTAAAACATGTTTGGCCCAATCCAACATCTGAAGAATTTCCATTGGTTCCTAAGGGTTGCCTTCTTAGCCTACATCATATGAATTCTTCTCTGTATCCTTTTTCTCTTTTTTCTCCCTTTTTTCCTCCCTTTTTCCTTTTTAAGCATAGTTATGTTATTTGCTTGAATCCCCTTCTGTAGCACTGTTTTCGGTGGAAACAGCTTTATAAAGAGGAGTGGCACCATAGTATACTGGGAACAGCCTATGGGGTAAAGGTAAGATAATAAAGATTGACCTAGGCTTTTAAGGGAATAGTCAGCTACTGAAACCTGTGTTTTTCCAGAGAAATACTGCAGTAAGGAAAGTCAAAAAGTCTCTGATGCAGACTTCTCAAAGTCTCACCCGTCCTCTGTTGTTATGCTAGGGCATACTTCTTTTGCTGCCACTGAAAGGCATATTGTTTGGTTGATTTTTGACCAGAGCAAGTTTTAATGAATTTATACCCATAAGTAAACCTATCAAACTGCTGCACTGACAAATGTACCATGGGATTTCTATCCAAGCCCCCTTTTTATTCTGACTCACTGGCAGACATGAGTCTGTTCCCTTAGGGCACTTCAACTGTGCTGTCTTTTCTACTTCTGAATATCCTCTTGCTCTCTCTGACTCCACCTCAAATATGTCTGCATCATAGGACCTGCTTTTCCTACAGTTGTCCCCTGGTGCAATTACAGCACGATTGAAATATGCAGTATGGCTGGGACCTTGATCATGTTCTAACAGGAATATAGCCTCAGACGTATAGCCCAGTTGCAGCCTTGTAACGATGTCACAGAACAGCCCTGCTTGTCTTGTAGCATGGGGTGGGGCTTTATGTGCTTTTCCTTGGCATATTTCTAGTCACACCACTTGCTATTGCTGCATTTCAAATGTCATTATCCCAGGTGCCTAGATCAGCCCCAGGGATGAACCTACAATTACCCCTACACAGCTTTTCCAGCACTTTGCTGCTGTCTGCAACTCTAAAGGAGGAGTAGTATGCACTTTTTTTTTCCTCTTATTTTCAAAACATTAAGTACTTGCAGAGTTAATATTGATTCCAAAAAAAGTGCATACAGTTATTTGTTATGTATTTTAATCAAGACCCCCAAGCTCAAGGCCAATCTCTAACTATTGTTTTTCAAGAAGAACCTCTTCCTTAAAAACAGACAATTCACTAACTAAACACTCATCATTTCTTAATTGGTTCACTTTTGGCCCCTTCCTGGGAAGTGTCCAATAGTATCCACTGTCAGAGACAAGATCTTGGACCAGATGGATCACTGGTTTGTCTCAGTTGTACACCTTTTATGTGTCATGCTTAAGTTATGACCCCCGAGACCATTTTATAAGCTATTCCAACTACAGAAGCATTAAAACCCCAAAAAATCCCCTGACCTTTCTGTGTTGTTCCATTACCACTTTTCTTCCAAGTCTGTGGCAGATGGGATAAGAGGAAAAAAGCCATTTGCATTAAGTTCTTTAACATCCTGGCTCTTTGCATATCCTTGTTTAGCTTTGAAAGAATGGGAGATGGCCCAGAGAAGAGTGGCAGATAAAACAGATCAGTGCCTCCAACTGGGAGACTCGTGGAAAAAGGTCCCTGCCCTCCAGATGCCCCTGTGGGGGAGGACTAGTTCTTCATAATACTTCCAAATGTGTTGCATTGCAGCAGTGCTTCCTTCCTAGGGAGCATTGCCACACACAGCCACAGCCCTTTGGGCCTGTGTACTCACACACCCCCTGTGCCCTGTACTCACAGCTGACAGTGGGAGCACTGAGTCTCAGATCAAGGCTTCCTTGTGTGCTCCATGTTTATAAGCCTTGTCATTCTTCAGGAATCTATCAAGTTCAGGACAACGCCTGTTATGTGGCATGCAAAAAAATATGTGGATTTCTTATAATTGTAGGGCTTCTTTCCTTCAGGGAAATAGCTTCCATAGAAAGTGGAATGGGATTTCTTACTCAGAAGATGACAGATGTTGATAGTGATGTTCTTAACAAACAGTGGGTTTGTTTAGAGTTTCAAGTGCCTTGGATTTTCTCTATAGTTCCGCTCGTTCCTGTGCCTGTGCTCTGCCATAGCAGCCTTTGTGACCTGGAGACCTTTCAGCCCTGTGCTCCAGGAAACAAAAGAAGGAAATCTTTCATGAAAGCACTGATCAGAACAGTGTGTTATTCCATCCCTTCTGGAGCTGATTTCCATGTTTTCTTTGAATTTCTGTTTTTTAACTTGAAGACAGTCATCATTTTTGACAAATCTGAAATATTCTGCACAAAGCAGACACTCTCAAGAAGTTGTGCTTAGTCCAAAATCCGGTTTTCATTGAAAATGATCTTTTATAGAAAGATTTTTTTTTTTCTCCAGTCTGAGTTCTATTCACATGTTTGTTTCTTGGCTGGGATGTTTTTTAGCTGGTTTAGTGAGCTGAATCAGCTCTTCCAGGAATGAAATGAATACTACAGCAGGCACAAAGGGAGTAAGAGTGTATGGCTGGAGTTGGAAAGAGAGGAAATAAGCTGTAAGTTTTTATATTCTTTTTTTTTCTGGTTAGAATGCTTAAATAGATATCCTTTCTTTTTCTTTTCTTTTTTTTTTTTTTACACATTTTGTTTCCACTTTATTTACCATTTAGCCAAGGAATTGTGCTTAGTCTCAAGAGGGCTTTGACAGCACTTTCACTGACTTCAACATAATAGATTCTCTAAAAGGTGACACTTTAATAGGTGGATTTATGCACCATGTTTTTCTTCTATGAGGTGTCTATAACTGTTTTCAGTCTATTATATGTAACCAGGTACATTATTCAAGTCTTAGTCAATAGTACAGATACAACACTACTTGGCAAAATAATCTTAGTTTTGAGAAACATTTTAAGACAAGAGCATCATAAACTTCACTTATGTTCTCTGCATCATCTCAGCACAGTCAGACAGCCCCATGCAGACTATTTTCTTCTTAAGACTTTGGATGTTTGTAGTCTCTAAGCACCTTCCAGTGTATGCTGAGCGATGTGACAGACATCTGTTTTGTGCTGAAGCCAGAGTATGTGCCTACACAATTTTTGCTGTAATACAGAACCCATCCTGCCCATTTAGTACCAGACCTGGGGTTGTCTGAGAGGACTCAGAGCCTTGGGACAGGAACTGGCTGAGAGACAGCAAAGTGGAGCAGTGAACAATGAGTACCTGTGGGATTCCTGAGCAAAAGGAAGTTTGGCTCCAGGTGGTGTCCTTTGCAGCCCCAGTCTCCATTCTCTTGATAATGGCCAAATAGGTGATTGGGGTCTACTCTTGCCAGGTATTTCTTGGCTTCCATAGTTTTCTATAAGCTTTTCTCTGTCCTCAGGCCCCTTTAGAAACAAATAACAACATTCTGTCCTGCAAGAAGGAAGTCTAGGAGGTCCAAAGCAGGAGTGCAGCGTCTGTGGGATATCAGCGCAAGTCTAGTTTTTTGGATTGAAATATTGTGGGTTTACATCCCTGTCCAACACTGAGAACTAAGATGCCTTGTTAGATAGTAGGTTGTGGGTTTGGCTGCAAGAATCTCTGTCCATCCTGATGCATCCAGGGACAAGTGAATGCTGGTTTATGAAATCAGTTGATGTGGCTGATTCAGAAGCCTGTGCTCAAGGACAGCAGTTGAGATTTGACTCTTGTGCAGTGCGTGGAAAGCTCCCTGTTTACCCCTTAATGTGCATGGGCAGGTTAAGTTATAACCTGATTGAGAATTCGTACAGTATTCCAGGAAGTGACGATTTGCTTCAGCAATTTTGTTTTTCTTTAAGGTGGTGACCAGTACTTTGGAATTTCAAACTGTGTGTCCTGAAGAAAGTATAGAAACATAATTTGAATGCAAACTGTATTAAGTGCTCACATCCTGTATCCTAGCAGGAATTTCACCAAACAGGGAAGGTATTCATTGAACTAGGAGCAAAGCAAAGTCAAGTTGAGAAGGAAATTACTATGGAAATGAGTTTTCAAAGCCTGAGGCAGATGTAGGGAAAGGCGCGTTGTACCAGGAATTTTCCTCATGCTCCCTCACTTATATGGCCTTTCCATTACTTCAGCTGCAACATATGAGAAATCTTTGGCTTGGGAGACGGTCTCTGAATTTCAGCAGTTCTGTGCTATTGCTGCAGGCTGCCTTCCCTGGTAAGAGAGTTAAAGCCAGGCTCAGCTAGGATTGGGGCATCTGTCTGTCTAGGAACAGCTTTGCTTGGGGCACACCAGAGGTCCTTTCAGTCCAGCACTTTGTCTCTCTGTGGTCAGTAATGGAAGCTTAGGAGAGAAAGAAATATGTTAACTACTTTCCCACTATACACTTCAAGTGCTTGGAAAGGAGCAGCTGAGTGGGTCTGTAGGTTTAGTAGTCCCTGATTTCCTTTTTTTCCCCATAGATTTGTCAGGTTTGTTTTTTATTTGTGGATTTCAAGGATCCATAACTTGTGGCAATGAGTTCCAAGCTAACCTGCACGGTGTTAAGAAACCTCTTGCATCTGCTTACTGATAATGTATAAAGCCCCTACCATTTCCACATTTTAGAGAAATGCCAAATAAATGGCCTATTAATTTCCTTCATGATGTTTATGATCAGATCATAAATTATAGATTATGACTTAGATCATATTTTCAATTTAAAGAGTCCTGAGCAATACACAAGTGGATTTGATGGCTTAGTGCATTGCAGAGAGATGGTGCATGAAAAAGGTGATATTTTTCAGAAACAGGAGACAGGTCCTGTAATGTCTTCTCATAAATTCTGGAATATTCCTGAGGCAGTAGTGAATTCCTGATACATGCTGGAATGGATTGATTGCGGGTAAAGAGATATACAGCTTAGGGCAGGAGAGCAGAAAATGTTACCCATATCGGTAATAATCGATGAGAAATGATGGTGTGGGAGAGGAAAACATGTTTACAGATTGTTTGGGAACTAATGGAACTTTAAAGAGCTCAGTCCATTCCAATCTCTCAGACATTAAAAGGGAATAAACTGTTTTATTTTGTCATAAAAAATATGAAGGAAACAAAAAAAATCCAAGAAACTGAAAAACACGATTTTGTTAAACAATATGAAAAAGTGTTTAACACACAATACTTTGTTTGAAAATATTTCAAACAGCTTTTTCTTTAATATACTTGTTTTCATTCAAAACTTTGTTAAAACTATTCTGATCACTCCCAGTAATGCCAGAAATGTTAGTATCTGTTGCAGATTTGCTCATGCTCAGCTTTGTCATTGGAGAAGAAATGACATTAATGTGCACAGGTTGACAAGCTTAACAAAAACTTGTTTAGACACTGAACTGGGGAAGATAGTTCCAGTTGGAGGCTATCTCCAAAAAAAATACTGTCTGAATAGTCTGGAAGTTTATCACTTGGTTATTTACCCAAGCTTTGCTTTAAGAGACAAAATTTATATGCCACATCTTGGGAACACAGATTTGTTCAGAATACAAATTCTTCTGTATCAATATGGAACTGAGAGCTTATGAATTGGAAAGTCACAAATTTGTGTCCTTTTCCTGTATAATGTGCAGTAAAATTATTAACTTATCAGGCTCAATTATGCAGTGCTATCACTTTGTACATTGATATTGGGAATATCTGATTACAGGTCTGATTACACTCCTGTCTGCTGGTATCTGTTCACTGATTTGAATGGAAGTTGGTCTGGACTCCAAATCCTATGAATCCCTGCTACCTGAGAAGAATGTTTACTCTATTTTCTTTCTACTCAGTCAGGAGGGAATGTGTGCATGAATATTCATTTTCCTCTTTTAATTCCCTCTATGTAATGCAATAGTTTTTTTTCACCCCCCTCCCCAATATCTTTAGAAATATCTGCATTATTCTTAAGCAGGAAAATGTCTTATGGAAGGTCACTGTAATTACCTTTTAGCTTAAGTGCCACTGACCTGTGAAGCTGAGCCTATCTATTATACCAGGATCAAGAGAGTATGAAGAGGTACCTCCTGGAGAAATATCCTGGGCAAATCTGTTGGCCTGTCTGGTTATCAGGTTTGTTTAGGATTTGGAAGTGGGTGCCACAGCGTTCCTCTGTGATCCTTCTGCAGCAATAAAGCACGTGGGAGGACTTTAGTGTCAGCTTCTGTCTCTTGTTACTGATGGGTTACCAGGCTCTAATCAATAACCCAGAGGGTGCTTATGAAGCTGCCTCCAGGTAAGCTACTAAACCAGTAAGAACTTGAGAACTATGACTGAGGTCAGTTACCTCCTCAGTCTGTTCTGATTTTAGCCATCTCCTCTGGCTTTGGCCCTCGCCCCAGGCCCCGTCTCTGTGCAGTGTGTTGCCCATGATCTGAATGACTCACAGTGCTGTGCAATGTAGGAACTGAAAATGAGTTAATGAGGTCTTGGTTCCTTATCTTAAGTACTCTGCAATGTATCATACTTGTTCCCTGATTAGGGTGAAGGTCTGTCCTGTCCCTCCTGTGGCTCATGAAGGACTAACCTGGGAAGAGCTGTTACTCTTCACTGGCTGGGAAGTTCTGAGTTCCCTACATCCCAGTGAGCAGGTGTGTAAAGAACAGAAAGGACATAAATGGAAAATCAAATACTCTCTTAGAAGATAAATGAACAGAAGGAATAACAGCTCTAAAGAGTACTCATCTGCATAAACTGCAAATTCTGTAAAGGTAGAATCCTGTTTGCCAGTTAGTCATCTCCTACTCTGTGTAGATGCATGGAATGTATTTATTGGTAGTTCTCAAAACAGTTCACCCTGTACTTGCCCAAGTCTTTCACAGCATAGGAAGCATGTTGAAGCCTGTCCTTGTTCCTTTGCACTATAGCCAATTACTGCATTTAATAATTCTTTGCCTATGTCTCTGTATATATTTCTCTTAAGCATTTAAACATTTTTTTCTAGTGAGTGTCTTTGTAAACAACAGGTTGATACCATGCAATAGAAAACTTGCACTGACATCAGTGGTGTTCCTTGCTTTTGAGCCTGCCCAGCCCTGAGAGCCCTCTTAAAATGTGCAAGACTTGACTTTAAGGTACTGGGTGCTCTCAGCTCTAGCTAGGTCAGGTGGCAGGTCAGGCCTTTGCCAGTGAATGTGCCCACATGTGAGAGTTTTGGGAAGCTTTAAATGTACATTAAGAAAGATAAAACTTCCAAAGACTGATCAAAACTCCCTCCTCTGCAAGCTCCTGTCTTGCACAGGTCCACAGCCAGCGACAGCTACTGAGGCATTGCAGGAGGGGCCTGCACTGACCCAGGCTGTAAAGAGGTTGTGGCAGAGATGTCTGGATGGGGGTACCAGGGCCTGTGGCATCCAGGTAAAGGCAAGAGCCAGTGCAGGTACTCAGTAGACCGTGGGGCAGTGCCAGCCAGCAGGGCCAACCCTTCTGGGGTTTTGTTTTGTTGAAAATCCAGTTCTACATCCTTTTAAATGTCAGGTGAAAAAGTTCCCATTTCAGTCTTCAGGCTGTCTCAGGGAGTCTTGCAGCAGGTTTGAGAATAAAGGACTAAGTTCAGCTGGCCCATTTTAAAATAAAAAAGTAGTAAAAAGGAGGAACTTTCCCACAATTTTTGTGTTTCTGTGGACATAATATTCCAAACTGGTTGGCTTTGTCTTTTTTTCTTTGTTTGTTTTTGTGAGCCCAATATTATTCAAACCTAGGAATTTTATTCTACAATTTGTACAATTTTTTACACGCTTTTGTGCTCAGAGGGCTTTCCATTCTTCTTTACCTACCCAGAATCAGCAAATGGCATGTCCAAGCTGTCTTCCTATAGTAAACAGATTTCTACATAAGGACGAGATGGGTCTTAACTGATGGAGCCTATCGGTGTTCCACAAAGATGTGTTGGGATTGTCACTAGATTTGAGGCCAGGAGCAGCTGCCTTCCTTGGAGACCCCATCTTGGGGGTCTTGAGAACAGCCTTTGAGCTGTCCCCTTTGCTGCCAAATGAGAACTGTAATGCAGATCTCTGTCCTTGCTCAAAGAACAGACTGACAGTCTGATTTCCTCCTGCCTGTAACTTTAAGTCTCCGTGTATAACACACTAGTCTTCACATCCTGAGCCTGGTGAGATTTTAGTAAAATGAGGGTTTTTTCATTACAAAAAAGCTTGCAGCTTCTTCCCCATAACAGCCCATTGTTATGGCTGGGGACAGCGGGGTGGGTTAATCGTGGCCCCATTTCCTGAGGTCTCCTGCAGTCATGATTTGTGAATGCCTGAGAATACCCCTGCTGAATTCTAATTGTTTGTGGCAGTCGGCACATGATTTCAAGTGTTTGGTCACAGCAGTGTTCGTTTTCTGCTCTTTTAATCTTTGATGGATGTCGTGCCTGGCTTCACTGATGTGGTTCACGACACAGTAGGCAGTGATTTCCTATAAGATGTTTTGTCTCAACTACAGAGGTGTGGAGTCCCTATATGATGGCCAATATTTATTAATGACATCCCAAGGTTTCTAAAGAGGAAGCTCTGCCATAGACCATTAGAACCTAATCTATTCCAAAATGTCAGATGCAGTTAAGCAAGAGCTAACTCGATTGCACTGAGACTTTCCTCATTAGTTGAGACTGTGATTAGAAGACTGATTAAAGGCATTCTCTTTGTAAAGGTTCACTCTTTATCTCTGCAGATATCATTACTATGTAAGATGTGATAGAGCTAGTTTAAGGTTCACACAAATGTTAGAAAATGTGTGTGTGTGTGTGCACAGTTATTCGTGCCCATATAGTGCACATACATGTTTTTTAAAATGCCCTTAATTAGTAACATGAAAAATGTTTGTTTCTGAATATAAATAGGGTTGAATTTTGTTGCACCTTTCAAATGATTCATCTGGTGTTATGAGTATAAAAGGTCAAGTTTTCGTATCATATGTAAAGCTATAGGATTAAGATTTTAACAGCAGTTTGGGGGTTGCTGGGATACAAAGTATTTTGTTCAGAATACTTGGTATCTGAGATCATTATGACTGGCCAAATTGCTTCCTGTGATTTACACATTGCTCTTGCTGTTCAGTCTAAGCTACATGATTGCAACAGTGCTGAAATATTCTAGGCTCCTCCTAATGTTTTTCCTACAAATAGTATTAAGCTTTGGCATATGCCTTTAAATTTCTCATGGTATTCATGTTTGTATATAAGCTCTTAGAAAAAAGGATTGCTGATTCATTATGTGTGTATGGTGCTTACCACAATAGAGATGAGGTCTTTGGATATTTCTGGAGCCTAGATAATAAGCTGGTATTATCAAGAAATAAAAACATCCAGAAGGCAACTGTCAAAGCTTCCAAATGATTTTTCAAGATGTAGATCCTAAAAAATTGGGGGGTTCAACTCTAGTATTTTGTAGTTTGCTGCCTTGAATCATTTTACAAACACCTTATAGGCCAACGAGAAATAAACCAGAATATAAAGTCAGCTTTAAGAAATTGTATGGAGGTCAGTGTTCTTGTATGAGGGATTTGATTGTTGTTTTCAGTCTTGTCAGATCAATAATAACTAAATATTGCTGCTGGTTGATAAATATGCATTGTTAGTATGTGAAAAAGAACATAATATTAAGTGGTCATATTGGTGCAGTTACCACTGAACAGATAGCTTGTTTAATTATTGCCAAACTTAGCAGGGAGGCCATGCTCTGAGGGGTGATAAGCATTAACATCCTGCCTCTGAAGTTACCTTGTGGACCCTGGGGGAGTTTTGACCCTTTATGTGCCAAAGTCAATCTCAATCTTGTTCAACAATTAAAAAAAAATAAATCTAGAGGAAGGATGTACCTTGTCTTAGAGCTGACAGGCTGGAAGTCTTAATTTTGCTTTTCATGAGTGTCCCTTGCACAAGTAACTGAAGTTGCTCTTTGGGCTCATGGATTTGCTGAATTCTGGAAAAGTTTTTGATGTAGGGTTACAAGGACTGACAAAGACGGTAGCAGGGCTTCTTCTAGTGAGGTGTCACAGTAACAGAACATCATAGAATTAAGACAAAACCAGATCTCTGTACTGCAGAGTTGTCTGCTCACTAACTTATAATTTGCTTTGCCAGATTTATCACAGACTTGCTGTTTGTTCTCACACTGCTTGCACAAGTGATGCCATTTGCCAGGATCTCTTGTTACTCTATATTTCAGTGATGGTGACCATTTAGTTAAACCCAAGTTTTCTGAATCCCACCCTAGTGTTTTTTATGTCTTGCTCTGTGTGATTTTTCCATAAATCAGGTAACTTGAGCCAACATATAAAAGAGGAAGAAAATATCTCAGTTCTCCACCGATACAGCCCTATACACACACACCACACACATACAGAGACAGGCACACAGTTTGCAAATGCTATATACCATAGTCCTTTTCCAGAATTTTGAGATTGTGTTTACTCTTCTTGAATGAAACAGAATAAATAATAGCATGGATAGATAGCTGACCAAGGAAAGGAAAGTCTTAAGGGCTGTGACCACAATTTATTAAGATGCCACAGACTTGAGGGGAAATAGTTTGGTTGCAATTTACTTCCCAATTAAAAGTTGAATTGCTCCCTCCAATGCTATTTTTCAGGAAACATCTACTCTGTGCAGCCAGGGTTTTTTCAGAACACCTGCAGCTGTTGATGACTAACTGGGCTTGAAAGTGTTTCTGGACATCAGGTCTGGCAGTCTCAGTCTAGTGGTAGGTGTGTCAGCTGGGTCCTGCAGAGCTTCTGCTAGTGGCAGTCTCTGCAAGGCAGTATCTCTGCTTTCTCCTCTGTGCCCTCCCAGACCCTCCTGGTGCACTTCCAAAATGTCTTTGGCAAGCATCAACCCACACCTCATTTAAAGCTTAAGACCAACCTACTGCAATATTATCTCCAGAAAGGATCTCCAGAGAGACTCTAGCAAACAAGGAAATGTTGACTCTCTCAAATCACTGTGAAACAGATCCTTGGCTCTGCTCTTCTGCTTTACTCTAATGCAGGAATAAGAAAATACAGGTCTAGTTAGATTTGTCCCTTTATCTGGTGTCCAAGGTTGGTTGATTGCTAAGGGATACTTTCACTCTTTGGAAATCCCTTAGTGAAGTGCTATAAAGTCAACACAGAAGCTCCCTAGTCTCTTCTCCAAAGAATAAAAGATTTAATCGTAGATATTAAGGCATTACCAAAATGCTCAGCTGCCCCAGCTCTTTAGAACTAGACTGCCAGGCAGCAGCAAATAAGTTGTGCTGTGGATGGTTAAATCACTTAATTCTGGGATCAAGGAGCTACAAAGTCATATTTGTGCGTGACCCTTTCTATGGCATGAGAAACTGGCCACAGCTCACCCTCAGGCCTGCTGCAGCACTTGTAGGCTGTATAACCTCTGTCAGCCCATGTCAGTGCCCTCACGCTGGTCTGCAGCTGGATCATGAAGTAGAGTACAGGTGAAGAGAAAATATATTGTCTTTGTTATCTCCGCAGGCACTGTTGGTGCAACACAGCATGATGTCAAATCTTCATGTCCCCGAACATTTAGCATGGTAACAGAGTCTTAGCAAAGCAAAATGAACAACTAGTAGGAAATGTCTGGAAGAAAAAAACAACCCGTGGTTGGTTTTCAAACTGTTTGGTCAGCTCTGACTTGTCTTTCAATGTAGAAGGGAGCAGTACTTAAGCATATGTAAGAGTATGAAAGTACTGGATGTGAATCCTTGTTACCTGATATTCATCTTAATATCCTGTGTCATCAAGAAAGTTTCACAGCAATGTCTTGCTTAATTTTAGAATTTACTGTTGTAGACATCTGTGACTGTATCACTAAGTGTGTATATATAGCACAGATCAAGATGTAGGATGTAGGAAAAAATCTTGCCTCAAATTTGGGATGAACCCATTACAACACTGATGGTGGAGCCAAGAATGAGTTAAGCAAAATCTTCCCAGACAAATGTCAGTAGCAGCTCTCCAATATCTCACACAGTCAGAGATTGATGGATAAGTCTCCTCCTCTCAAAAAGCCTCATTGTGTTTTTACCTTTTTTTTTAAGCAGAGTTGCTGCATTGCAGAAAAAAAATCATGTCATTAGCAAGGGTGTAGCTTATTAGTTTTAATAACAATGAGTTATGCAGGATACAAAATGCTATTATGTCATAGCTTTGGTGATTATACCATGACTTAAGAAATATGGGAGCCAGTGTGGTGATGAGTATCATGTAGGATGGCTGACACTGTCCTTTCCAATCCACAGGAAAAAAAAACCCAAACCCCTCTGTAGCTGGCAGGAAAACTTCTTCCACTCAAATAGAAGTAGAGAAGATTTTTTTCCTTGTCAGGGTTCATAGACATGAAATCCACCCATGAACTGGCTGCATTGATGCTGATGGCAAAATTCCAGTAGACTTTATGAGAACCAAAATCCGGCTCTATGTGGACTTCAAAGAAAGAAACTCTCCATATGACAAGGTGTTGGAGAAATAAGTCAGCCTCTGTGAGGGCACAGGGACCATGCTGGTACCATCTGAAACCTCAGAACAGGTACAAATTTAATCATGACAAATTGTCTATAGCTGGTAACTTTCAAACAAAAGAAGGGAAGATGATGCTCAAGAATATGTTTGAATTTGAGGTTTATTTTATCAGAAGTTTGTTTTCATCAGTGAACAGCAGTAGTTTTTGAGGTTTCGTGGAGTCACTGTGTAGTTAACATCTAAAGGAACAGGAGCCAGAAATCTCATGTAATCTGTGGCTTCTTACCTGCTCTCCTCTGTATGCCAAGGTGGTTCTTGTCAAATCTTGGAGGGTGTGTAACTCCAGCTGTAGTTTTCTTCTGTGCCTGTGGCCCTGCAGGCCCTGTCTCCTACCTTCCTTTTTCCAGGAAAGTTCAGCTAGATTCTCAAAATACAGAACCAGTGCACCCATTCTTGTACTGTCATCTTCTGAAAGGGACATACCCAAGCAGTCCTTCATGATGTGCTTTGCATTTGAAGTCTTGCTAAAATGAGAGTAACTGTCTTGAGAATTCCAGTTGAAATAATCCTGAGACAGAGAAGGAAAAAAGTAGCATAGACATAGGAGAGGAAAAAGCAAAACAAAACCTTTCATCAATTTGGAGTTTGTCAATTTGTGGCTTACTAACTACACAGGAAATGATTCTTTCCTTATATGCTTTCACCATTGTGGCTTTATCTGCTGTCATCAGCAAATCTATCAAATGAAATTCTTGTCGGTGCCTAAGAATTACTGTACAGCTCAGACCTGAGATGCTGTTCTCCACAGACCACCTGCAGTAGGAAGTATTGAAAAGTGAGAGTTCAGACAGTGCCCACTTTTATTCTGGCAACAAGACATTACTTCAGTGGGGACTTTCATTGGCTTCTCAACTGCAAGAGGGTTTTATGGATTAGGTCCAGAGAAGTCCTGCCCTAGGCAAAGATATGGTGAGCATTTACTTAGGGCAGCAAATGCATTGGGCAGTGACTGTAAGCATGCAGCATGCTTTACCTAAAACTAGAGTCATATAAAGCCAGGCTGCTGCTGCTGCCACCAGGTTGAAGTCTCATCTGACAGTGGCAGTTGTGACTTTTATCCCTCCTTTTATCCTTGTGACAGCAGGAGCAGCAAGATTACATCTGCCTAGTTTTCTCTTCCTTCTCTTCCCAGCTCTGCCCAATGCATCTCCTTCACCTGAAGCCACAGCAGCCCTTCAGCACTGGGAGTGATCTGTTTGGTGCCAAGGAACAGCGGAACAGTTCTGGGCCCAGTCTTCTGGATTTACAGATTTACAAAGGATGCCTAATTCCAAGTGTCTCAGGGATACTTCACAGTTTTTACCTGGGGTCCAGTGTGTCTGATGAGCTATGGAATACACAAATTGAAAGAAATGTGCTTTTAAAACACTGCTGACTGCATCTGAGGAGAGCCTGAACTGTGGCAAGTACTGCAAGGGCAGTTCTGCTCACGTAAAACACTTAGTGTTCTATGTGCAAAGAGTGTCATGTGTAGTATATATAGCTGTGGTAAGAAATGTTGATAAGCCTCTCTGCATGTTAGAGCCATGCTCACACCTGTATTCAGCATGGTTTGTATCACACTGGTTCCTCAAGACCATAGGTCAAAACCTGCAGTACTAGTGTTGGTTTGTTCCATCTCATCCATGACCACTATTACCGTGAAACATGTTCTTTTTTTCATAATTGGGAACTTAATGGATTTGGTAAGTAATGGTACAGTGATTAAATGTCTTAGGAATAAAAAAAAATAATTGTAGCTTGTTATTTCTTTCAGTTTAAAATGTTTTTGCCTTACCTTTTCTCTGTATAATTGCTCTCTTGAGAAAGTGGGGTATACTGTGAACAGAAACATGGCTCCAGCCTCAGGTGGGACAAGTAGTTGCTACACTATAGAGATAAGAACTGTGTCATTGTAGCATTTGAATCAGTCTTTTATTTTGTATCCTCAGTGAATGCATAAATCTGGCCCCTCCTGACTCAAGAAATGTATCTCTTCCTCACACAAGCACTTAAGCCATCATCAGCAGAGAGGAGTTAATTACATGATGGAGAGGGAGTTGCTGTATAATGGTCTCATATGGAGACTAAAAAAACCAGGGGGTTCTCTCGGAAACTCTAGCAAGCTTTGTTTTAGGAAAGACAACAACAGCCAACACCTCAAACAGATTATGCTATCTTAGCTGTGAGAGTCCATCTCAGCCTGAGATGCATCCCCATGCACTCAGAGGTTAGAGGGATGGATGGCTGCCCTAGGGAGGGTATAGATAAAATAGAGGCTTTGAGACTCTTGTCTGTTGGTGTTGCCTTGAATGAGGTGGATAAGAAGAGCTCTGGTAGATAAGTTGTTCCGCTGGGGCAACTGGGAGAAAACTGTAATACAAGCACACAACATTTCTCTGGAGAAACTCTCTGGTTTCTTGAATGCAGTGAATAAGGCAGGGGTTTCCAAATTATTCTCGTAATTGGAGTATTCACGTGCTTTCTTTGATGTAAAATTAGTGTGTCATATTCTGGCTCCCAATGACCAAAAGTTACATTTTAGAGTAACTGTTCTGATAGCAATGCTTAACAGGGTGAACAGTCCTGATTCCTGTGAGAGGTAGAGCAGAGATTCACAATCCACCTGGAGGCAGGATGAAAAATACACAGAGCTGATGCTCTCTTCCTAGTCCCTCTGGCTCTAGTACAACTGCAGTGCTGAAGCTGGGAGGGAGGTTTGGGATAAATTTTGATCTGCATCCTACAGGCTTTTTCAGTTTTCCTGAGTAACTGGATAAAAATATGATTCTTTCAGAAATAGTTCTGAAGATCCTCTGAGTCAGGTTAGGGTTGCTGCAGAGTGCTTTCAGTGTGAACTCACAGGAAAAAACTCTGGCTGTGGCTCTGATGTATCCAGTTTTTACGGCAATACTGAACTGCATCATATAAATAAGTCTGGTTTTTTAGCTGCTGTGAAACTCTGATGGAATGTGCTATTCAAACAAAGTATTATTTTAAATCACTGTAACAGATGTAGATTCAAAAATATATATGGATCCTAGGACTAGCAGGTTTACCCCTTCATCTGACATTTAACAACAGAGACAATGATTTTTCCCTTTGGAAATCTATTCTTGTGTGTGTCTGTTGGCTTCCCAAACAATAATTTTGTTAATATGCTACAGTTCTAGCTACAGCAGGACATATATATCTCTTATTATTTTATGCCATTGGTTATCACCTTTTGATTTTTATGACAAAGAAGACACTGTAAAATATTACATTATTTCAGCATTAGTCAACATTCTGAAATTGAAAATATTTAATCCCTAGGAGCTAATGTGGAGATTTTTCTAGCAGCAACTCACCTCTGGTTCCTACTGCACTTTCAGTTACTCCTGGTCTTTTTTCACAACCTGCCCAATGCCACATCTTAGCAGGGAGAGTTTAGGCATTGAGCCTCAGGAAGATCTGTAAGTTCACATCTTGCCCCTGAAACTGCAAACTTACTATCAGAGTGCTCAGCCAGATTCTTTGTTCAGAAACGCACTAATTCATAATTCTGTCCCTTGCTAACACACAACTCCAAATAGTGGAAAAGCCAGACTAGCACTTCTTGTTCTCTCTATTCTGGTTGCTTTTAAACATCTTGGGATCTGTGAGCCACCACCATCACGCTCTTCATTGTGATCAGCCATTTGTTCTCCATTGCTATGATGGTAAACAGAAAATAGAATCCTTATATGAGCTAGGGAGAGCACAAGTAAGCACGGAAATACTCCAAAGGCTACAGTCAGATATAGAAGAAGGAATGCCCTGCAGTAAATACCCCAAGGTGACTGAATAACATCATTCTTCCCAGGCTGCTTTATTGTATTTTCTTTATGACACCCTCCAAATTCCATTATCAGCTGAGAATGGAGAAAACCAGTATTATTAGAGCTGGAAGAGACCAATTTTAGGGATTGTTTTGTTGAACACTCATCCTCTATGGGTTTGTGTAGGTCTGTACTTGACCTGAATGACTTCCTCTCTGATTCTGAGCTGTTTTCTTGCAGAAACTCAGTATTGGAACATTTCAACCTTCCTAGGTAACTGCAGAGGAAGGTGAGTGTCTCACTCTCAGTTGTGTTCCTGACTCCTGTGATGGACCTCCTGTTCTTTATCCCCCGCACTGGCACTGGGATGGCAGAACCAATTCAGTTATCCACTTCCTCAGTGCTCAGGCGTGCGATTCTTCGCCCTTCTCATCCTTCATTCAAAGGACCATGTTTCTGTTTCTTTAATTTTCTCACTAAGCTACTCATCTTGCTTTGAGCATTTTCCAGTAGGAACAAGAAGGCCGGGCGCTGTTGCTCGGTGCAAACTTGCTCTGCTTTCAGAAGTGGGATGTGAACACACCGAGCAGCACTTCTGCCTGGCCTTGAAACCAGGCAAGTCTGTCAACAGCACTTCAGCATCGTCTTGTGGAAGTGCCCCCTGCTGCCACGTACAAAGACTTACAGCATATTACAACGCTGCAACTTTTAACTTTATTCCATACAGCGTCTTTCATTCTATGTGTGCTCAAAGGGCTCTACAATATACAAACAGCAATAGAAAATGTACAAAACAAATGTGTCTTCAAACAGAGGAGCTGCTTTCTTCAGATGGCAAAAATGACACCTTCCACAACAGAAAAGCAATAGAAATGAGCCTGTACTGGCAGAGGCATTCTAAATTCTCCCTGGCTTAAGATAATTTACTTCCAAGCATGATTGTTTTTCCTGACTTTATAATGAGTTGAACCAAACATAAATTAAGAAAATAGAGATTTAGGTGAGAATATCAATCTAAATTTACTCCTGAAGCCTGTTGTTGATTCTCTGCTTTCCATTTCTTTACCAGTTTTTCTCCAGCACTGTGTCACATAGTTTTTAAGCAGTGCTTAATTACATTTTGTTAACGTGGGAAGGGGATGTATTGGCAATTGTCTTTTATGATTGTCGGTTGTACTGGTGAGTAGTTAGTTTATATCTTAGAAAGAGATATATTTTACAACTAAAAATTCAGCACTCTTGAGTCCTGCATCGAATCTGTTTTGAATGTGTTTAAATAAGTGTGTGTAAATTCAGAATAATGTATTATTGAAATAAGCTGTCCAAGTCTTGTAGCTATGAAAAACATGCATTTTCAGTGAGTATCAGAATATATCTCATTGAGACAGTGACTGTAATGAGAGGTTTGCTTGGGAAAAAAATGAGTTTACGTGAAGTAGGACCAGATGCTGATCTGAATGTAGGTGGGCTTAGAGCAAAGGAGGAAACTATGTGAACAAGGGAAACAGGAGTAGGATCTGAGGAAGGAAATGGAAAATCTATTGCCAATGCCAAGAAAAGGATGAGGACATTGGTAGCTCTGAGAATGCTGGGCATGGAGGAAGGGAAAAGGAAGGGCTGAGGGATGAGTGGGTAGCAGGGGAGAGTGAAGGTGGACTTGTTGCAGAGGTTGGTCAGAGGGCTGGGCAGGGGGCTCTGGGCTGACTACAGAGCCTCAGAATTGAACACAGGGATTCTATGCCATGTTTGGATCCTATTGTTCTGGACAGCATTCAGCTCCCTCAGTCCAGGAAGCTCTCGTGTCTTTCCCACTGTATTGGGAAAGAAACTGTATGTGCTCTGCTTGGTGCAACAAAGGATGTATCAGAGTCCTGCAGGCCACTGTCACTTTTGTCCTGGAGCAGGGTTGGATCCTCAGTGTGGGGAGAACACCAAGTTATGTCAACTGAGTCATAATATATTGATGCATATGGGAAGGAGAAAAATACATTTTGGAAATTCTGTAATAACATCTTGCACTTCATATTTTTGAAGGCTCCAGTGGGTAAATTCAATTAAGTTTCTCTAACAGAGCTGCATGAGTGTGTGCATGTGAGCATAAGTGTACGGAATACATATGTTTTGGGGTGATTATCTTTGGTAAGGAGGGGAACAGCAATAGCCAATGTTAAATATCACTCTCCAGCATGGTAACTTCAGTACATCTGCACCTCTTTGTAGTACAGAGATTGGATTATTAGCCTCTGTAACAATACCGTCTTGCACTGCGGTTCTGTTTGCTCTTGCAAACTGAGCAGGATCACATCTGCATGGGATCTTTGACAGGGGCTCTGCAGAGGTCACTGACATGCCACGGAACCATGTTTGTTCAGGAAGTGACTCTTTCATCTTGATGCCCCACTAAGCCAGCACACCAGAATGGCTTCCTTTGCCACCGTGCAGCATCTTGCTGTGTGTGTGTGTGTTTTAGGCTCAAAATACAAAGTGCAGACATGGACTGTTTTTGAGTGCTCGAGATTTTATATGGATCTGGTTAGAAAACTGGGCTGTAAGCCCTTATACGTTGCCAAAGTTGTGTTTAGGTAACTCTGCTCTGCTGTAGGAATCTCTTCCAGTTTGTCACTTATTCACTGCTAACCTAGGCTGAGTTGCAGTGTTGTTTTTCCCTGTTTTATGAGTGTTACGCAAGAACTTTTGTAAAGAGGCGGTTGTGTCCTGCCTGAGACGGGCTCTGCAGTGGGAAGGATTGCTCTAAGCCTGGCGTGAGTATCTGCAGATTAAACCCAGAAGTTAATTAGTAAGCAAGCAGGCAGCCCCTCTTCACAGCAACACAGTAACCAATGCAGGGTCTCAGGGCCAAGCCCATAGCAGAGTGGACCCTCAAGTAAATCACAGCAGAATCCAGGGAAACAAAAGTACTCTGCATGAGCATGTGGCGTATTTTTCAGCATTGTAGTTTGCTGTATGTGTTGTCCCACTCCTCAGCTATGCAATATAGCCATGCCAAAGCTGTTTACTGGGACTCCAAGGGGCTCTGTGGGGATGAATGGTGTCATCTTGACAGTGTGATGCTCTGCCTGTTTGGATGGCCAGTAGACACATGGGAGCCCAACTAAGCTGGGCTGGAATTGGCACGGGAGCCATGTGAAGATATTAAATCAGCTTTGCACTTTACCCACTCTTGCCAATCCCCTAGAATAAATTTGAGGGGCCCAAGTTTATTATCCCTTATGTTCAGATTGTTAGGACTCACACTGGGACTTTATGGCCACTTAAGCATTGTAATGGTATTGCTGTGTCCTTTCCCCCCAGGCCTTCTACACTGTGGGAGAGGCATAAAAAGGCAGTAGCACACTGGACCCCAACTCAGAGCTCACTAGATAGCTGGTATTACCACAGGACATAAATAGGCTGAAACAGAGACTGGCTGGCAGTTCAGTATAATGCTGCCAGCAACATGTTACTTGCTCAACACAGTTACCAGCTCTGTGGGATCAAAGCCATTACACAGCCAGCACTGGCTATGGGGAGATGGAGTGGCTTTCACTCAGGCTACAGAGTGGGGAATTGCTTTTTGTGTTTAGGAACCTGTGCTGGATTCAAACTGGAAGCCTGAAGATGAAAATATTTGGGGCCAGTTCTTGTCCTGTAAGAACCACCCAGGCTTCCACATGTTCTGCTTCAAAAGAGTGTGCAGGCAGGCTCTTGTGTTCAAAAAAAGTTTTGGTTACAGCCCCTTGTTAGTTTAATTTTAGTTCTTATGAATTGACATATGGCAGGCATGATTTTTAATTAGAGCTTTCACTGCATTTTACTGGTAGGGTTGCAGAGCACTGTGGAATTTACACTAGGAAAAACATGCTCTGTCGGTAGAGTACAAGGCTGTTTAGTAATCAGAGTGGAAAGTTAACTTTGAAACAAATTGGCAACTGATCAGATAAAATTCAAATCGGTAACATTTGTGTTGGAAACCAGCTCAGATCTGGGAAAAATGGAATCTGAGCTATTCTGTTCCTCTTGCGGAGGAACTGACCAGTGAATACACTGTGTGCACACCAACTTCATGTGTAACACCCCAAACAAAAACAAAATTAATACTCTTGTAGGGTTATCTGAGCACTTATCTGATTCCTTTTCACATTAGTGTAAAACTAAGCGTTACTTTGAAGAGAAGTTTCCTTACATACTTTACAAAACAAACAAACTTTCTTTGCCAGTCAAAAACTAAAGGTCGAAAGTTTCCCCCCTTTGTTTGTCTTCTGAATCAACAAGGTGTTATAGAGAGATATCAGAAGATGTTTTTCTCCTCTGCACTTGTAATAGATTCCCATCTTCCCCGTTCATTGTGTGAACTCTTTCAAGTACTGAAAGAGTTAATGGTGTGTTCAGGCCTCAACCAGCAAATGCATTTAAAGCTCAGTCCAGTACTCACATGGTTTGTATTCTTGCGCTGCTGGAGTGGTGTGTTCATGGCATCTGGTTCCCTGGCAACAGCTTTCATTGGCTCAATCAAAGCCTTTTCTTCTTAAGAAAGCTCCCACTGTGACACCCTACCATCACCACTAATCACCATCTTAACCGAGTGTTTAAGATGCAGCTGGTATGAAAAATAGTGCTTGTGCATGTGAGAAGATTAAGAGGCTACCTTGCATAGTACACCTGCCCTGGAGAGTGCTCCCATTCCTTGGGGTTGGGCGTACTTGAGGCATCCGCCTTCCTACTGGAAGAGATGAGGCACCGGTACGCCGAGTGTCCGCTGAGAAATAATCTTTTGTTAGGCAGAAATCCATAAACCTTTGTGTCTTGTGAATAGTCATTTCCTCTTTGCAGCTGAGATGGCGATTGGGCCTCTGTGCTATTGACAAGGGGAAGAAGTGGGATGTAGGGGGTGTACAATAAAATCCATATTGTTGAAGCTGTCTTCCCTGACAAGGAGGAAGCAGGAAGAAGTCTCCCAACATGTGAACTGGAGGACAATGCGAGCAAAGAATTCACATTAAGCTTGCTCAAGGGATTTCTGCGAATTCAGAGTTTGCATGAAAGTTGAGAAAGTTTCTAGCAGTCCCACAGAATTTGGGGTACAGAGTGATCAGGAAGCTCAGGTATCATCACACCCTGAATCACACTTCCACTGTTAGAAATGTTGCCCTCATAACAAAATTACTTTTAGAAATGAAGCCTCTGTTGACTTGGCAGCCGATAGAAATTTTCTTCTTTTCCTAGCCTTGGAGATTGCCTTGAAGGATGCTCTGTAACCATCAGAGGCCATTACACTCCACAGGAATGATGCAGCTGGAGCAGAGACGTAGGTGAGGGTAAGCACAAGGAGAGACAGTGTGTGCATTGTAATCCATGTGCTACAGTGGTTACTTGTTTACCAGACAAAGCACACAGCCCAGACAACCCTCTCCTTTGCTTATCTCTGTGTGATTGGGCAGGAGAGTGAGCAAGGATTTAAGAATGTGGGCTGGAGAACATGCAACATCTTCAGCAGCGTGGCTTTAGTCATGAAATACCCTACCAGAGAACGCTACACTGAATCTGTGCCTGCTTTGGTTAGGTTCTAAGATAAACTGCAGTTTCCTGATAGAGCTCTTCACTGAGCTCATCCCTTGTTTTAAAACAGTGAGTGAACTTTTGAAACTGAGAAGAGGGAGAAGGAAGCTTTGACTTTTGAGATGCTGTACCGTATTTGGCATCGAGAGACTGAGGCAATATGCGCCTGAGAAAGAAGATAGGGAGGACAGACTTGTGGTCAAGCTACTATATTGAGACTTGGAATTTGGGTGTAGCCTCTACCTCTGTGTAGCCTTGGGAGAGTCTGGGCTTAGGCAAAACAGACATTTACCAAGGGCAGCCAAACCAGAAATGAAGCTGTGGTGGCTCCTTCGGCTGTGGCAGAGCCCAGGGAACCGCCTTGGTAGCTTCTGCTGCCAAGGCAAAGCAGAGCCGAAGAATATTGCCTGGCTGCCATTGCCCTTTCATCTTTTCAAGGGCAACTGGAGCAGCAAGTGCAGCTGGGCAAGGCTGAGTCCCCAGCTCTCATTCCCATCTCTGCCCTAGCCTTTCCCTGTGGCTGAAATGCTCTGGCAACATAACAGTGTAAGAGCAGAGCTACAGGGATTTGGATCAGAGTAGGGGGGACAAGTAAGTCTGTAGTCACTCTATCACTTGTTAGTTGAAGGGCAATAATAGCAAGGCAAACCTAAAATGAGCATTGTCCAAAATTCACTCTGCAACTCAAGCAATTGGTTTCTGAACCAGCACTGGGTCTTTGTATTAATAGATTTTCTGAGACTGTTTTATGTGATTGTTTCTAGGTGCTTTGCAAGCCCAGCGCTAGGCTGGCACTAGCCCCTTATACTAGGACAGCAAAACTCACACAGAGAAGAAGCCCAGAGCTTGTTCTGTGTTCTGTCTTGACCTCCAGGTGTCCAACTCACTCTTTCAATCCAACTGCAGAGTCTTTGCTTGGGGTACCTTTGCTCCCTTTGTCAACTCTGCTGCAGGCCCAAGCATCCTGACTCCCCCAGATACCATGGTAGTACAGGCAGGGGACTGGAATGCTGTAACATCATATAGGCCCAGCTATGGGGCCAACAGGGTACAATAGCTGCACAACTTGCAAAGTGGGAATAATTCTCCTTTATTCAGAAGGCTCTAAGAAATGTAAATCCTAATATACATGAGAGATACTTACTAGCTACATGGATAAAAGCTTCTCTGAAAACCTATGCATATTTTTAAACATCAAATGTATTTTAAAGAAAGAAATTCAAAAGCCGAAATTAGAAATCACAGCAGCAAAGAATAACATTCTGAATATGGTGTGTCTGTTCTCTCAAGTCACTTCTAACTGTTTATTTAGGCCCATTAACCCGCATTCAGTAAAAAAGGAGAACATGGCAGGTACTAGAACTGTAAAAACAACCTGTTTTGAACATGACATGTCTCATTTGGTAAATGTGCTTTAGAGGCTGTGTTGTTGTTTCCTCCTTCCCCGAGCGTTTCCAAAGACCAGGGAAGTGCGTGTGCATGTGCATGCATGTGCGTGAGGAGCTACACTTTTTCTGCTGCACTGACAATCTTGACCTTTTGACTAATTTATGGGCCTCAAAGCAGGCAATGAAAATGTGACTTTAGCAGGGTAGATGTCTCTGCTCCAGTGAAACTTAAATTTGCTTTGGTTTAGCTATGATTTCAGAAAAAAATATTTATTAGTACTGGTTTACCATGAACTCTGTAACAAAGGAGTTCTGGGGATCACCTTTGGATATTAAAGGACAGGGAACTTCCACTGCTTTGGGGTTTTCACAAGTTTCTACTGGTCACACAGATGGACAGCTGAAAATATGTAAACTTGGCAAAGCGCAGAAGGAATGAGACCAGCATGCAGTCCTCTCCTTCACATAAACTGAGCAGGTGCTTCTGTGAAGAAATTTGAGGCCTTTCCTTTCACAGAGCAAGATACATGTTTAAATAAGTTAAAAGGTTCTTGATTTGCATGTTGAAGGTATTCAAGTGTACAGAACCCACTCGTGCTATAAAGATGATGATTGAAAGGTGGAGATTGTTTTGTTCCCTAATTCATTGGGTAAAATTATTTTTAATGTGGAGTTTGTGTTGTTTTTTCATTTCCTACTTTTTAGATTGTCGGAGTGCTCTCAAGAATCCAGCCACCTTTACTCTTTCCCTTCTAATCACAGTCTGCACACATGTGATAAGACTGATTATGTTATCACAGTGTCTAGTGGATAAACAGCACAACTTTTTTTGTTTCAAAGAAAGATCAGAGGGTAGGCGTGAGGAACACACACAACTACAAACCTCTGAGAAAGGATATAAATGCTGGCCCTCTGCACAGGACTGAATTTCACCCTAAGTAAACCTAGAACAGGGTCATATAATATATTGGTCTGGAGTCACAGTAGTAGATTTATGTTATGCCAGTGAATGGGGCTGTGTCTCTGGCACTGCTGCCTAACCTCTAGCAGAAGCTGTGTGGTGTGAATAAAGGCCAGAGGCCTGTTGTAAAGATGATGATTTAGATGGTTGATTGGGACTCTAGAGATCTAGTCGCTTTTCCTGCCTCTTTTCTGTTTTTCTTCAGAAAGCAACTCAATCTTATTCTCTAAATTAGAGATAATATTTCCTCACCTCACAGGGACGTTTTGGGAATAAATGTGTTAACTAGTGCAAAGCATTTGGGGCTCTGGGGCTGAACAGCAGAGAAAAAACAGCATAGAATGGAAAAGTATCATTGTTCATGCAGTGTTGCGACAGTTTGTAGTAGATGAAGCCAGAGCCCCACTCTGAAGAGCAGAGATTAAAAAGAATATTGAAGAGCTGCTTTGTATGCAGAGCATTGCAGGTCCTGTGCCTGGAGTGAAGCAGGGCTCCTGCCAAAAAAATGAATGTGGGGGCAGTACCTGGTCAGAGACTGAAACAGTATATTATACCACACAACCCGGAGGCAGACAAGGTTACATTAGGCAACCTTTGCTTCGCTGTTTCGTGATACTTGAGCCCTTCACTTTTCAGCCTTTGATTGTTCAGTTTTAAACAACGTAGTTTTTAGCATGGAACTGATGATATAGATCTTACAGTGCACCTGGAGCTTTACAGGAGAGTGTGCAGATAAGGTCTCAGCCCCTTAAATCTTACAGACTGGGGCCTTTTTCTTCTCTCATGGACCTCATTAGATTAAGTAATCTAAGGAATTCTAGTTTTAGAGCAGTGAGCCATAATTCAGCATCGGTTTAGGCATAAATCTGCAATATGCCTTCATGGAGTTTCAAACTGCAGAAATGCCCTACTTTTTGGTGGTTGTTTCTTTGCATACCTTCATCCTGTACCACCCTATACCCAGCAGGAATTATACGGCCTTTTAAGGGACTGGCACCCAACAAATTAACAATGAACAGAAACAGGAATCACCAGTCCTAGTTTTAAAACTGCTAGCGTGTGTCTTTGTAATCTCAGGGACATCTCTACACTGTATCCTAGTAGTGAAACAAGAGCAATTTCCTCCTCTATACTTGGACAAAGGTTGGTGAACTAAATGTAGTTACGGAAAAGAAAAAAATATTTTTTTTTTTTAAGATTTTTTAAAGATTATCTAAAGCCTCTTCACTTCTAGTCACTCTTTGGGTGTCTGCTTTTTATTTTTAAAACATTTCCTTTCCAGAATATCCAGCTTGCTAGAAAGAAAACATATTTCAGCCCCACTAATATTATTTATAAGCACATATCAGCTTCACATAGGAATACTTAATAAACCCACTAGCACTTCAGAATGGCTGAGCCCTGCCTTGCTGCTCAGCAGTGTACACACAAGCCAGGAGGAGCGAGAGGGCTGTAGTGGACTAGATCAGAAATGGGAGGCTGCACTGGGGAATGATTTGGTGGCCTCTGGAACTGGACCTCATGCTGGAACTTTTCCATCCAGCATTTTAGAAAACAGCAGGAATCGATGCTTTCACACTAGGAATCAATTAAAGAAACCCAAATTATTACCATTTGAATAAACAATTATTCTTTTTTCATCCTCACAGAAGCTTATTATGATGAAGTAAAAGCCAAAATTAATTAAATGATCTGATCACACAATTCATATCAGAAGTGTTTCATCTCGTTTAATTAATTCTTGCCAGAAATCACTGCTACTCTTAGCATATGCTAAGTTTTTTTATTAATTTTTTTAACAGTTTCCATTTATATCTGTTTCCAGTACTGTTGGGATTCTCTCTCTGCAGATAAAGTGGGAGTGTTTACAGAAGTGCTTACTGCCAGGGAGATTATTAACCCTAGAGACAGACAGTATATGGCAAATACCTTGTAGGTCAGGAAAAGGGACATTTCAACCTGAATCTAAAAGGACTTTTTTTAGCTGCAGAATGAGACAAATAACATATATGCTCTTCAGTCTACCTTCACGGTTAACTCTTAAATTGCTGGTGCTAAATGCTCTGATGAAAATGCAATGGTTATCACTAGGAAGAGGACAAGGCAACTCCAGGACTCAACACTGTGCAGTCTTCACTAGCCTTTTTCCCTCTGCACGTGAAATGTGGACAGGTTATGTTGGTCACTGCTAGCCAGCTCTACCACAGGGCATTGCTTTGCCAAGCAGAACAGGCCTTAGCCTCATTTCCTGAACCTGGGTGCATATTTTTGCACCCAGGGCTTGTGGTCAAGGCTTGAGAGTGTTTGAGTGTAAGCACAGGGTCTTGCAGCCCTGCAAACCCACCCCTGAGTCAGGGGTGTGTTTCTGAGGAACATGAACATGCTTTTATCAGCTTGCTGTAGGACAGCTGATGCATTTCGGCTCTTGGTAGGTGATAACAGAAAGTCTCTTCCTTATGAAATATTTTGGAAAAAAAAACAAACTGTAGGAATGTGCCTGTATTTAGAGAGTAGAGGAGGTTTGGAGTCAAGACTGTTTTGTGATCCTCCTCTTGATCTCACACTAGTGTACTCTATAGTACATGCCGATGTCCACACGAGGGTGGGAACAGCCCTAAACACAGTGTTTATCTTCGTAGTCTTTGATTTCTGTATTTATTTCTGAATTGATAATGCGCTTATTGCTCAGCCAAAACTCCAAACCAAGGGGTTGTAAGTGGTCACAGAACAAGCCCTCACACCTGCAGGTGTGCTGTAATTGTAGTACTGGGAATTGCCCTTCAGTTGTAGTTGCAGGACAGTACCGTGCAAACTGGCTACAGAAATTCTTACCAACACGAGGACAGAGGCTTACTCTAGGGACTGCTGCTTTGGATGAAAAGACCAGAAAAATACGAGAATAGTATTATTTTCCATCTGACTTTCATGAGGACAAGTGACAGGCTTTAAAGTTTAAAATAGCACTATTAAAGCAGTATAAAAATGTACATATTCAAGACATGTCAGTAAGATGGGACATTGTCGCAGAATAATGGGTGCTAGCTACTCACATTCAAAGTGGGAAAAAAAGAGGGAGAGGCTAATGTGATTCTCAGTTTCCTAGGGAGCAGAAAATGAGAAATAAATAGAAAAGAGGGATACAACACATCTGTGTATAGCCCTGCCATGATAAGGAGTGTTTGAACAGGGTTCCCTGTGGCCATGCATTTCAGAGCAGTGTTTGTGCCATAGCACAGATGAAACTCTCTTCCATCTTACCCCCTGCCAAAAAAACCCCTTAACTGAGACAGGAGCAAAGCTGGCTGTTAGCCTCTTATGCCTCTCCATCTCAGCAAAAGTGGTGAGCCATAGGCCTTTTGAAAAGCAGCGCCTGAGAAACCTTCCCCATGCCCTCACTGGGGTTGACTGTATTTGGCTGTAGTGCCAGGGATCGTGCAGGTCAGCTGTGAGAGCTGCCCTGCTCCAGCTGGCAGAGCTGGAGCACTTGGCTGCTTTGTGGCTCTGACACAAGGACGCTGCTGAGCTTTGACATGAGAAAAGCCTTGTCTCTCTGGGAGGTGGCTTGCCTCTTTCCCTGCCTCCTCTGTTTTATATGTATGGTTCACTACGGTGTCCCCTTTAGGTGATGACTTTGTAAATTGTGGTAACAACAGTGCCTGGAGCTGTTCCTTCCCAGGGGAATTACCAGAAGTGCACAAAGGTGCCAGTGGAATGGTCTGTGGCTCAGAGCTAAAGGGTTCAGTGAGTACTCCTGTGGCAGTCTGTGAGGACAAGTACATGCTAGTCCTGAGGAAGAGACCAGCTGTCCCTTGTGTAAGGTTGGTGTTGGCACTCCCCCTGTCCCTAGTCCCTGCAGCTTCCCTACAGACCAGTTTTCCCATAAAAAAAAGAAAGCTTCAAGCTCTGTGCTGTGGTCATGTGCCATATTCCCCAAATGTTTGCACTCTGCCTTTGAGATAGCACAGGCTCTGTGTGTTATGGCCATATTGGGGCATTGCTCCAACAGCACAGTTAAGGTTGTGTTTGCTCATACCTTAACTCTTTATTTACTGGTTTCCAAGAGAATAGCTAGGACCAGCATTCTAGAAAGGCACTACGTGCTCCTGACAACCTTCATTAATTTCTTTCCTAGAAAACTTCATACTTTTGAAAATTTATGGGAGAAATGTCATTTGTTGAGCATTCATGTTGATTGCAGCATTTTACGAGTCAGCAACTAGACGTCCCTGAAGATGCTACTGGAGCTGTGTATGACTAAGTGGTCCTTCACAGCCTGGGCACTTCACCACACTTAGCGGGTGACAGAGGCGGTGCTTTGTTCTGAATGTTCTGTTAAAAAGGCACTGGGAGGAATTCCAGAGCAACACCGGCCTGGATGGGGCAGGCAGTCACATCTTCTCCTTGCATGGACTTTGGGATGGGTGTCTAAGAGCCAGCTCAGTCCACAAGCCAGCCCCTTGCATTAGCCAGCAGGCAGGACTAGTTAGCATGAGCATTGGGCTGAGCAGGCCCAGAAGTGTGGCTTCACACCAGAGTTGTTTTCTCTCTGGTTAGCCCAAAACGCAAGAAAAGCAAATGTACATGTACTTGTAGCTGTATTCATATGCCTCTTGTGTCTCAGTCTCAGCTCTTTTTATTGCTCTCCTCTTTCTCTGCTCTCCACAAACACTTTCCCCTATAAGACATTTCTAATCTCAGTAAGAAAAATGTTCCATTTGCTGCCTTGGGTCCTTTATTGCCAAGTCTACATGGTGCAGGTTTTCACCGAGTCAGACTTTTTCAGTGATATGGGGCAACCTGTAGGTAAAACCAACTCCTGTGTCTCTCAAACTCCCTGTTGTTCCAAAGCCAAGCTACCTGCCTTCACCTGTCTGTTTTAGCCTTGGTTCATCCCTCAGTCTGCCCCTGAATTCCAGCCGAACCTTATAAGGTTGCATAATGTTTTTCCTTCTTTTTGGGTACATTTCAAATTCAAATTTGGAGTTGCTTCATTCAAGAAGCATTTAAACAAAATATTCAGACATTTCCCCCTTTGTTTTCCTCTTCAGTTGAAGCAGTCCAGAGTTAACTGGAAAATTGTTTTGCTTAATTCAAATCCGTATTTTGGAGGTGCATGGAAGTAGTGCACTTCCTGCTTGCTCTGCTGCTGCATTATTTAATCACTTCACTAGTGATATTTTAATGAAATACCCAGGCAGCTATTTTGTTTTGGTTTTGGGTTTGTTTGTTTTTTTTTTCATTGAAGATAAATATTTTCCTTTTATGAACAAGATAGTTTCCTCAGTGTCTGGTTTTCATTTCTAGGGAATAGTCAGCCAGCTAACAATCTGACTGGCCAGCACTGATTCTGCTCAGCTGGAGATGTTTTGCAGTATGTGCTATCACACAGACCCCACATGGCAACACTTTGTACAACAGCCAAAAAAAGACAGGCAGAAGAGGGCATGTGACAGTAAATCCCATCATCTGAAGAGTCCCCAGAGACTCTTCAGAGAAGGGAACATTCCTTACGCATGTTACACAAAGGCCCGAAAGGTGATGAGTGACACTTCCCACTTTCATTTCTTTGGGAAGATTCAGTGTCATCACATATGTCTCTCCTTTGCCACTAGTGTTTGACTATTTCCCCACAGAAAGTAAAGTGCCAGCTCACTCTTTACCATTCTCTATCTCTTAATGATCAATTATTTTTAATTGGAACCTCTTGCATTGTGCTGAATCTTAAGAGGCCGCCATCAAGATCAGGGCTCCAACAAGATGGGAACAGTACCAACACATGTGTGGGGACAATGGAGACTTTTTTTTTTTGTCCCAAAGAGCATGATCATATTTAGAGAAAGGCAGAAAAAGAAATGGAGGTAAGGATGATTGGAAGAATTTTCAGACATGGGCAAGTTTAGGAAACCTATGACTGTCTCCTGACTTCTAGTCTGGGGCCCTGTCTGCTGGCACACACTGCTTCTCATTTACTAATAAAACTGTCATTGTCTGTGCAGAATTACATGTAAGGTTAAATAAGATAGGCTGGTATTGCTACAAAGAACTTTATCAGCTAAATAAGATGCAGCCAGGGAGATGAAGCTGAAAGATTGGAGCTTGTGAAAATAATGATTTTCATGACACAGTCCTTCACAGGCTTATCTTTGTGCATATAACTCATAAATTCATAAATCTCAAAGACAGAAAATGAGATCACTGGGGGCAATGATGCAAAGTTCTGTCCTTCATAACAAGGCAAAACTATCCACCTATTAATTAATCTTTGCAGGTAAGGGGTTTCTTACCAGAAAACAGCCACAGTTTGTGGCTCAAAGTAACTGTAAAGCATGGTCTTTTAAATTTTACAGCATTCAGATGCAGGACTTTGGTTTAGCCTGCCATAAAGGCAGAAAGCTGATGTGAGTTTTGGTCTGAGCTCTGGAAACCCAGCCCACCTCCTGCCCCTTCTTGGAAGAGGAATATGGTTCAGGCCCAGGCGCCGTTTACCCCCTTTGCACGTGGGTGTGGTTTGGTCTCTTCCCGTGGTCGCTGTGAGCTGCTTTAGAGAGGCCAGATCTTTGCCTTCATCTGCTTTGGGCCTGAATTCTTTAGCTGTCATGAGAGTTGTTTCTGCAAATCCAATAGCTGATTTATCATCTTCAGAGAGCAGAATGTGTAAAGAAAAACAGCATGAGTAGATCCTCTCTCTAGAAGGTTTTCTATCCACTCACATAATCCCGCTTGGTTCCAGCCTGGTATGCATAGCTGTGTAAGGGTGTCAAATGACATCCCTTTTACTGGCTGTTGGCCCTAATGGAATGCTGCTTTGCACATCTCGTAAAGTAAGGACAGGAAATGCTGCCTGAGACTTTTACATCTTGCCTGTAATTAAAATATAAAATTAAAAAATTGAGAGGCAAGAGCATTCCAAATAAGAAATGCTCTTTTCATCATGAAATAAATAAAAAAGATTCCATCTTTACATTTAGTTTTTTACCCTTTCTGAAGACTTACTTGCTTTAGATAATCAAAGCTGGCTTTGAACTAGCACACAGAAAAAATCTTTTTTTTTTTCCTTTAAAAATAGCCCTATAGATATATATACATATCACAGCCTTTCGTTCCTTTTATAGACGGTTTAATTTTCTGTGAGAATGTGAAAGTTCTGAGCAATCCAGAGCTCAGGCAGGCAACACAACAAACACAGGGAACAAGGATTAGCCACACTATTGCAATTAACACCAGTGTTTAATTAGCAGACAGCTGCATTGGGCAAGGGCCTTTTGATTTTCTCTCTTCACTGGGCTTTTGATGAGATTTACCTACAGTTGTAACTTCCAGTCGTTGCACTGACATGCACTCACGCTACACATGCACGCACACGGATACACGCACCCCACATGGAAAATTTGTGGAAGGAAGGCATGTCAGGCAACTGATCTGATTTGTGCTTTAGATAAATATTTTTGGAAGTATCTCCCTTTGACTGTCTTCCATAAAAAACTCTTAAAGTTATGTTTTTGTTTGTTGGGGAGGGGGAATTATATAGTACGAAAACCTGATGTGTGATGAAGGTGGGTGGGTGCAGAAGCCTGCCAGGGGCAAGGCTGGCATCAAGGCAACACAAAACATTTATCCCAGTCAGCTTAGATGCCTCTGTGTTTCATTGGTGAAAGAAGTATAGTAGTCTCATGCTGTTCCCTGTTGTTGAGGCAGGAAGATGTCCAAACAGCCAACTAATCCTTCTACTTGGCCATCTTTAGTAAAGACAAAAATGTTGTTGGAGGTCATGGTATCAGAAAGAAACTGTTGAGGAACTAAGAGATGAAGTGAAAACGTGGCAGGGAAGGTGAGTTCTTACTGCCAAGGGCTTGGATGAAACCTTGGCTTTAGGCCTCCTGCTGTGATTTAGATCCCACTTGCAGCAAGCTGAAGTGAATGGTACTGATTTAAAGAGGGACAGCAGAGTTGTCATGGAGCCTATTGATAATAAATTTGTTTATAGCATATAGAAAACGAGAGCTTGAGAAGTACTGGAAGAGTTAAGCACGCTACAGTACCAGCACAGATGGGCCCAAACACTAATCTCTGCTTTGCCTAAGCACCAGTATAACACAAGTCCATTTTGTTTGAGTGTAGTCAACAGCTGTTGATTTTCATGCATGCCCAGGTCAGTGTAGTTTTCTATGTACCTAGCTTGCCTCTTTATACCCTCTCACACCTTATATTTGAACCCTGGCCAGAGTGATACTCCTGTGAAAGCACGTGCTCAGCCTGACTAGTTTTAGATAAGATATTGGAAACATACACATAATTTATTCTAGCATTAATCTGGCATTCTCTAAAACAGAATCTACTCGTATAACATGAGAATGTGGGACAAAGACCTAACAGAGTTATTTATACAAACCCTATTATAATTGTATTTAGTTTCTTCTGATTTTGAGAGTATTAATTTTCACGAGGTCCCTATAAAATATGGAAGTGTCCCTGTTCCAATTTTACAGACAAGGAATTAGAGCCAGAGACAAGATTTTCTAGTCAATTACCAAGTTATGCACCTGGGAATTTAAATGCTTGTGAAAAGTGCTTTCGATGTAACCTGCCTCCATCTTTAGCTGCCTGAATACTGCTGAAAGTCTTGCTGTATGGGATCTGTCCACCATCTGTGTCAGTGAAGGTAATCAAGCACTTGTCTTCCAAATCCTAGATTAGTGCCTACTTGCTAGAAGACTCTTTTGTGTCCATCTGGGCCAGATAATATATTTTTTCTTCTACTACAACTCTTGGCAGAATTCTCTGTTCACCACAAACTTTTTCAAGTCCCTCGGTGTGTGAGCCTGAGGGAAAGGACAGTATGGTGAGAACAACCTTTTTCCTTGCCTGCCCTGAGAATGACATTGGCTTCCTGCAGATGGGTTTGAGAACAGTGCTAGAATTGCCAATACTTCCAGTAAAGCTGGAGGTAGGGGAGAACTGGGCCTCTTCATTTTCTTCTTTCTTTCTAGTTCTCATCCTGGTCTTTGGGATCCTAGTGTTAATAGTAAGGTTATGGCTACCCTGCTGGCCACACAATGAGGTTAATTTCCAAGACCTGTGCAGCCAAAGCCTACTCATATAGACTTCTCCTCTAGGCAGCAGACACTGATTTTCCATCTGTATTTGTAAGAGCAACGAGCTTAAGCGAAGGATTGCCTATTACCAACCCAAGTTGTGATGCAGCTGGAGCAGCCAAAATGAACAAGTTGTTGCTAGCAGGATTTCTTGACTAATATGGATTAGCGATCTCCCCCAATTCACAATTGTTATTTAAAAATGTGCTCTAGGCCCTGCTTATTCCTGCTTTTTATCCATATTCTCATTTATCCCAGCCCCATAGTTTCCTGGTTAGACTGGCTGTACAGAGAGGAGCAAGTGAATATGTGCTCATGACCCTGTTTGGGCCTGTTTGTTCTCACTGGACATCATTCAGTCAAATCCTATTTGGCTGCAGCTGTGGTAACACTGTGTTTGGGCCCAGTCTTTACCTGAATTAGGAGAAAGTGCTGTCAGTGCCTTACTTCCCCTGATCTGGTTTTGAGACAAGCAGTGCCCATCCACCCACACCAGACAGCCTCGAACCTTAAACAGCAAAACCCTCTCCATCCCCCTCTGACTGCAGCACCAACTGGTGCAGCAGTCTGAGCAGCATGAAACTCTGATGTACATGTTTTAGTTTTACAGTCTGAGCATCATTTTAGTCAAAGTGTGTCAGTTCTAAGTGGGGCGTTTGGGAACATGCCATGACTGTATTTATTCCCTCAATCCTATATTATCCTGTGCAGTGTTGTAGCTGCCAAAACCACACACTCATGTTGGCATGAAACAATTATCCTGGTTTATATAGAGCAGGCTTGGCAATAGTCTATCTCGATGAACAGTTGTAGTGCTGAAGATTCAGAGTCATCTTTTCCTCTCGCTCGAAGCAACAGACCAAATTTCTTTCAGCTGGATTCAGGGGTTTAAAAAATAAAATGAGTACAAGGCCAGTATGAAGAGCAGGGTGTATATGAACTACCTGTAAGGTCTGAAAGGAAATAAGAATGAGATGGAGAAAAAAAAAAAAGACTATTTAAGATACAAGCTAGTAATTTTGTTTCTAAGCCCATGTAAAATTATAAGTAATGTTTACTGTTGCCAGTTGGTGAACACAGAGATGTGTGGTTTTTACTTGCATGCAAAGCTATTGGTTGTGGGTGAAATACTAAGACAAAAACATTAAATCTCTGGTGTGGGTATTCCACCAAAAATAAACCCAAACAAACACTGACTTATTATAAAAGCACTTTTTTTCTGGAAACAAACATTCAGTTGCTGCTGCTGTTTGTGAACTCTAGAACTGTTCAAACCTCCTGTTTAACTTGCCTGAAACAATAATACTTTATTTTAGAAAGTTATGCAAATGTCTCTGAAACTTAAGAAGAGGTGTTTATATAGTTTTCATAAAAACGGTGTAAACTTGCAGGGATATTGATCAATGATAACTACTGCTTGCTAAGGTCTTGTGAACCAAAAATGCTGCATAGACAACAGTCAAAGGTAAAGAGTAGGAAACCTCTCTTAATCTTAAAAAAATGTAACTGAAAGTGGACTTAAATTTCAGTTGAAGAAAAAACATTTTGCAGTGATTATCAAAGGTTAGTAAAGGCCTATTTTTCCTCCTTTTCTCCAGGCAGCTTCACTAAGAGATTTTTTGATTTGCGCTCTATTATGAAAGTAACCACTGCTTTGTTATCAGAGGGGCAATAGAGATTTTTGTTCTAGAGGGCCAGACACTATCACTACTTGAAATTCTCCAAATTGTTTCCACCGTGAGCAAATTCAGTCTCGATGTGAGTCACATCCGCTTAAAAGTGAATATCATTTGTTTCTACTTTACACCAGCATCAGACTTCACCTACAATTTCAAATTTTAAAAATCATCCTAAATCACAGGGTTTAGATAGTTTTGCAAAAGTGACTTTAAAACCAGAAGCACCTAATAGGAAATACTGAAATAAAAGCATTCAGCTTTAGCCATTTCTGGTGGAAACAGAGACGTTTGCTTTCAGATATGAATGCCTCTAGAACTAAAAAAAGTCTATATGAGGTTTTCCACGTATGGACAAAGAAGCAGCGCTCACAGGTAGCTGCAGTTTCTCCCCCCGCGAGCAGGGATGGGTGGTGAGTGGAGAGCAGGGGGCCGGGCCGCCTGCCTGAGGCGCGGGCTGAGCTGCCCGGGATGTCCTAAGGGTTACTTGCATGTTTAGCGCCGCAGCTGTGGCTGCACAGCACAGGGGTGTCAGTCACTCCACTGCTGCCGCCGACTCCCAGCCCTGCAGAGCGCAAGCTGTTCCAGCCGTTCCATCGCTCTGGCCGGCACTGATGGATTAATGGGAGGAAATGTTTATAGAACGGTTCAGGTTTCCTAAGAGAGTGGAATGAAATCCCCCTCAGCAATGATCAGCAAGCTCAGGTCATGGAGCAGTTTGAAGAAGCCTGACTGGCAGGAATGCAAAGGTTTTTTCAAAAAGGAAACTTGACAAGTGAGTGATTCTGGGGAGCAGCGAGAGGTGTTTTCAAATAAAAGATGTGGCTTTTCTAGAGAGGTAGCATGAATGGGGCTAGCTCTTAAAAGAACTTTTAAATCACTAGTTCGTACTCTGTAAATGTAAAAGGTTAAGTTTGAGGGCACGGTGTTTAAATAAAATAGTGCCCTCAAAGTGCACCTCTTACATACTATGCTTAGTAAATGAAACCATATTGCTGTGCTATCACAGCTACTATGATGGCATCTAGCTAAGGCGTCGTAGGTCTCTTCTGTAACTTAAATTTTAGTATAGGCATAGTTTAAGTTACAGGAAGGGTGATGAACCAGATGAGGAGGCTGAAATCATTGTGTGAAATGAAAAATCATCATTTCACAGGTGTACTTTTCTGTTTGTTGGGGCACTTTCCATGATTCTAGCAACACAGCTTGAGATCTAAACATTCATTTCAGTTTAAAAAATTTAGTAAAATAGACCATTCCATTGAAGCTATCAGCTTTCAGATGACTGTGATAAGAAAGAATGTAGGCTTCAGGCTAGCTATTAAGATTAAAGTAAAATTCACCTGAACAAAACTGCAGCTAGAGAAGGTGCTGTGGGGGAAGAAAAAAAAAAAAAAAAAAAGCCCGTTCAAGACACTGCTCTTTGAAAGCCACTGAAAAGGACCTAGTCCTTAGTGATTCCCTAGGACACTCCTCCAGTCAAAGTGAGGATTTAATTTACAGCACTTGTAGCACCCTCCAGTTCTCAATCCCCAAGTTCCTTTGGAATGGGAAGAGAGCATTATCCTTAATTTCTAGATAAGGAACTGGTTTATCAGCTTGCCCTCAGCAAGAGGCAGAGCCTGGAAGAAAACTTGGCTAAGATGCAAGTACCTCAAGTGAGGGCAGACATTTGAAACCAGCTATCTCAAAATGTGCTCTTCTATTGTGAGGGGCTGGTAATCAGAACGGCCAGTTTCAAGTCACAGCTGAGTTTCTGGTCAATGCATTCACCAAAAAGTCTCTTGCATCTCCCATAACAAAGTGGGGCTGAAAACACTACTCGCAGAGCTTCCCCCCATTCTAAAACCTGCCAAGTGTTCGAAGACTGAAAGAACTTCATTAGAGTCCTTGTATTAAAAATTATTTATTTAGTGATCTGTACATGGGGTGAAGCAGGGCCTCATACAGACCTTCAAAAAAAATCAAGTAAAAACATAAATACATATTTTCTTACAAAAATGAGATTTACAAAATATACATACTGCACTTGTCTTACACACTTTTGTTTTTCTTCTTCCACGTGCACGTTATAAGAGACAAAACCCCAAGCCCTGCAAGTCTGAAATCAGATCTACTGAAGGATTTGGGTGATGAGCCCATTCCTGATGCCCAGACTGCTGGTACGCCCTCAGACAGCAGCAGTCTGTTCCCCCTCACCCTGAACAGTTTTTTTTCTTTTTTAAGTTTCGTTCCAGACACTTTTCCCCAAAAAACGTGAAGAGCAGCTATAGGTTGGAGACTTGCTAAAAATCCAGAATTTCCTATTTTGTCCTTAGACAAGAATATACACACACACATATATACTGATAAAAACAACCCTTCAGTGAATATAAAGGTAAAGTAGTATGTAAAAAATAAAATATGAACAAAACTTAAAAATTTTCAGAATAGAAAAATCTGTCACATTTCAAAAAGAAAACAATGTAGTTGTTGATTAATTTTTGAAAGTTCTTCCTTCCAAGGCGTGATCACTGGAAACTTAACCAGCTGTATTTTAGCCGAAATGAGAAGGGTCCTCACTTGCAGTAACTGCTTGCTTTTAAACCCCAACCCCAGCCCCCTCCTGCACCACGAGTCATTGCCATGCAGCTCAGGGAACCTGAGGAGCAGGCAAAGGGTCCATCGTGAGCCAAAAGGATTCCTCCTGTCCCCAGAATCCGGCTGTGTATTGACTTTGTCTGCAGTGACCTCACTGCAAAGCAGGAGAGAAAGCAGGTTTATGGGAAGGAAAGAAAAAATCCCATCTTTACGTTACATATTTTAATGGCTCTTGTTTTGGCAGGTGCTCTCGGTTAAGCTCTTCTTGCCCTCTAAATCTTGCGTTTCCTTCAGCTTAGAAAAGCGACCCATATTGAACGGTAGGAAAACATCCTGCCTCCTCCTTTTTTCATAAAAGGAATGTTTATTTCTGCGAGCTCCACATCCCAGGGTGAACCTTTTTGTCAGTTTGCCCGTAAAAACCGATCCCATGCTTATGCCTTTCTACATAGAAAACACTTTTGTTTCCCCCTTTGTCTCCTAGAACAAAGGCAAGGGGGAAAAGCCTTCTGCTGAAAAGCAACAAGTCATTTCTTTTCAGGGTGTGGAGTAGCAACCCCCTCCTTCCCCACAGCAGCAAGAACAACAGATTGAGGGCCAAGTTTTTACTTTAAAACAATTACAACAGGTATCACTGAGGTAAAAAGGAACTTGTGAGCTGACAGAACAGAGGCATCTCCCCAGCACACGATCGGGCTGTAGCCGGCTGTGCAGTACTCACGTGATGGCTCCGCCGAGCTGGAAGGAGCAGGCAGCGAGTCAGGCTCAGGAGTTACCCTGCCCGCGCTGCAGTTCGGCCCCGGCAATTCAGGGATTATTGGGCTACTTCTCGGCAGCGGTAGCTCAACAGATCTGGCTTCCCCTCCCTCTTGTCCAAAGCAAGGCAGGGTGATTTTAGTTGGGTTGGAGTTTTTTTTCCTGGACAGGGGTAGCAAGGGGTAGAGAGAAGTAGAGGGACTCCTGGGGTGAAGGACTCTCCTATCCCACCAGTGGCCTCTTTTTCAATCCTCTTCCACTTAGCTGGGCCTAAGCACCACTGAACACAGTTTGACTGATCCTTTATGCGATAATTATTTTTTTTTTTTTTTTCAAACCTTCTGTGAGGAAGAAAAAGTTTGGAAAAGCCTCCCTTCCTCCCTCTTCAGGGAGCCATTGCCCTGCCCTTCTGCCGAGTATCTGTCTCCTCTGCATGTGTGCATGCGTGAGTGTGTGTGTGCCAGAGGGGACAGGGGGGTCTCATACTGCTGTCTCGCCTTTGCTGCCGGTGCTGAGTCTGTGGTAGAAGCGTCGCCAGGACTGAAGGGTTTTGCCAGACCAGATCCAGAAGCCAGTCGTGATCCCAACAATCATGGTCATGAGGTACTTGATCATGAAGACAGTGAAGTCTGGGCTCATAGGAGCAAAGTGGCTGGGACAGGGCACGGCATATGTTTTGCAAGTCTGGAGGAGCCACGTCTTCTCCCAGGTGCCACGGAAGGCCTGCTCATAGAAGTAACATGCCAGGACAATGGTGGCAGGCACCGTGTAGAGGACGCTGAAGACACCAATGCGCACCATCAGCTTCTCCAGCTTCTCCGTCTTGGTGCCATCGTGCTTCATGATGGTGCGGATGCGAAACAAGGACACAAAGCCAGCCAGCAGGAAGGAAGTGCCAATGAAGAGATACACAAACAAGGGTGCCAGCACAAAGCCCCTCAGTGAGTCCACACTGTAGATACCTACGTAACACACCCCACTGAGTACATCCCCGTCCACCTGCCCCATGGCCAAGATGGTGATGGTTTTGACAGCGGGCACAGCCCAGGCAGCCAGGTGGAAATACTGGGAGTTGGCCTCTATGGCCTCGTGGCCCCACTTCATGCCTGCAGCCAGGAACCAGGTGAGGGACAGAATGACCCACCAGATGGAACTGGCCATGCCGAAGAAGTAGAGGATCATGAAGAGGATGGTGCAGCCTTCTTTCTTGGTGCCTTGGGCCACAGTGCGGTAGCCATCCTCAGAGAAGCGCTCCAGACACACCACCCGCTCCTCCAGCAGGAAGCCTGCGGCGTAGGCCACTGCCACCATGAAGTAGCAGCCCGAGAGGAAGATGATGGGCCGCTCCGGGTAGCTGAAACGGCGCATGTCTACCAGGTAGGTGAGCACGGTGAAGAGGGTGGAGGCGCAGCAGAGCACGGACCACACGCCCACCCACAGCCGGGCAAATCGCACCTCCGCCTCCTTGAAGTACATGAGCCCGTTGGGCCGGGCTGGCTCACAGGGGGCCCCGCAGTCCCGCTCCCCCAGGAACCGGTAGCCCAAGTAAGAGGGCACTTTGAGCTGCCGCGGGCAGGAGAAGGAGAAGCCAGAGGGCGGCTGTGGTGGGGTGAGAAAGTCAGGGAGGTAGCCAGCCGTGGGGTGGGCAGTGGCCCCCCGGCCCGCCGCACCGCCAGGCCCTGGTGGGGCATCTGACGTGTTCTGCCCCACGCAGATCTCACCCGCACCGTGGACGGGGAAGTTCTCGCAGCGGAGCCGCTCTGGCCACTGGAAGCCGAACTTGTTCATGAGCGCCTCGCAGCCCTGGCGGGCCCGCTCGCAGAGGGAGCGGCAGGGCGGGATGGCCTGCTCCAGCACGGTGCACACCGGCGCGTACATGGAGCAGAGGAAGAACTTGAGCTCGGGCGAGCACTGCACCTTGACCAGCGGGTAGAACTGGTGCACCTCCAGCCCCGCGTCCTCCTGGTTGGTGTGGCCCAGCAGGTTGGGCAGGATGGTCTGGTTGTAGGCGATATCCGTGCAGAGCGGGATGGAGATGGGCTGGCAGAAACCGTGGTCCGGCACAGAGATGCCCTTCTCGCCGTGGTACTGCTGCGATGCCGCGTCCGCGGGGGTCCCGAGCAGGGCGGCCAGGAGGGCGGCCAGCCCCAGCCAGGGGCGGCTGGCGGCAGCCGCTCCGCCGCATCCTCCTCCAGCCCGCATTGCCGGGGCGGCCGGGGGCGCGGAGAGCCTCGGGGAGTCCTTCAGAGCCGGCCGGCACGACGCCCCAGGGGCATCAGCGCCCGGAGGGCGGCGGCGGGGCCCCTCCGGTGGGGCAGGGGCGCGGCGGCAGGGGGAACGCGGCTCCGCGCCGAAGCTCCGCGACTTTCTTCCTCGGCTCCGGCGCGGCGGCGCTGGCAGCGCGGTGGCGGCGCTTCCCTCGGCGAAAGTTTCCGGAGCTGCTCTCCCCGGAGAAGGCGGCGGCGAGGCAGGAGACGCGCGCGGAGCCCGGCGGCGGCTCCGGCCAGCTCCCCACAGGGTCCCGCGGCGGCGGCGAGGCGGAGGCGCTGCTCCCCGCCCGGCTGCGCGGCCCCGGCGCCGGGGATTTAGGTTACGGCTAAACGGATTATTACCGCGCCCGGCTGAGCCGTGTATTTTACTCCGGGGCTTAAATAACTTTTAAAATCCAATTACTGCGCGATCCTCCCCGCGGCTCGGCTGGGCTCCGCTCCCGACGGACGCCGCTGTGGGCTGTGCGTCCGGGGCAGAGCCGTGCGCCTCCCGCCTCGCTCCGCTCCCGCTCCGCCGCTCCCGGCTCACAAAAAGGCCCCGGCGCGGCGGCCCCGCCCCCGCCGCCGGCCCCATTCACAAACCGCGCTGGGGGCGGGGCCGCGCCCGCCCGCCCGCCAATCGCCGCGCGGGGGGCGGGGCCAGGCGGGGGGAGGGGAGGGGGAGGAGCGCGCGCCAGGGGGAAAAAAAGTTGGGAACAACTTTTTCCCATCCCCGCCGGGCCGGGCCGGGAGGAGCCGCCTGCGGCCCCCACCCCCGCGCTGTAGGGCACAGCCGGGAAGGCGGAGGGGGGGGCCCAGGCAGCTCGCTCAGGGTGGCCCGATGAAACTAAAATTAACTGGCTGCTTTCTGAGCAGGCTTTGAAAATGCGAACAGCTGCCTGTGCCCAGAGTTATTAAAAAAGAAGAAAAAGAAAAAAAAGGGGAACTAAAAACCACAGCGTCCGGGTACATTTGTAGAATGAGCTTCTTGCGTAGTTGGGATGTTCGTGTTTGTGCGCCATCGCCTCCCCCAGCGTGGGGGGGTTTGATTTGTTATCGCAGCATGACCGTTGCTTTTTGCTGGCAGAATAAACGCTTTATTCATGCAGATCTAAGCCCTAGCTGGGGGAAGGCAGCTTTTTTTGAAACGTCCAGTGTTACCTAAGCAGAGAGGAGAAATTTTAAATCCCCATCTGCACTGCTGCAACTCCTTAAGAGACTCGAAAAAGCTGTATAAAAGGAGGAGTTCCTCTGTGAAAGCACCCAGCTTGCCCACAAGAGAGAAAATGGCATAGGTCAGGAGAGGACTGTTACTGCCCTGCCAGGTGATGCTGAGCAGATCTAGAGCTGAGCAGATCCAGAGCTAGAGTGCCGTAAGTTGGCTGAGGACAGAAATGTGGGGTTTGCAGCACAGCTGTGTTTTGAGGTGCACTGCAGAAACATGGGGAGCAGGGACCATCCAGCCAACGTGCAGGCAGAGCATGTCCCCGGCAGCACAGAATGGGGGTGCCTGACAAAAGCTCTGCAACAAGGCCTGCTTTTCCTTCATACTGGCCTGTGGGAGCCTGTGCTCAAAGAAAGACTCCAGCCAAGTGTTATTCAACTTACCCCATCCCTCCCTTGAGGATAGAGGTCCCCCTGAACTGTATTACTCAAATTCTTACTTTTACTCCTTTGCTGAGGACTGTGCTCCTATTAGTAACTGAGCAAATACACCAATCTGTACCTTCCTCTAGGGCAGTTCAAGAGAGCAGGGTTTGGCTTGGAGAACTACAACAGGAATTGTTGGACAAATGTTTCCCATATCCTCTCCTGCTCATAAACAATGTGTCCTCATGACACTAAGATCATGGAGCTGCAGCTTTTGCTACATTTGTTAAAAGAAGTTGACAGTTAGAAACATACTTACTAAAATAAATTTACTGCTCTTTAAGAGGACATTTTTAAAATATAATATTGTGCATATAAAAAAATATGGGAAAGGCTAGCTAGTTATGGCTGCAAAGGTTGTTTCTGGAAAAGAAATAAGTATTTTCTTCGTTCTCAGTTATAGCTGTTTGGGAGTGCCTTGGAGGAACTTCAGTTTTTCAATTTGTTAAGGCTTGTTATCTGAAATTCCTTACTTTTCTACACCCCTAGTGACTAAGCAGGTTTTCGTGATACTCTTCACCTAAATAACCACCCATGGTACAAACTTACATGAACTTGTCTACCCCATTGTTTGTTCTTTGGCTGATAGTAACTTTCAAAAATATTATTCTTTCCAGTTGATTTTTGTTGTTCTTGGTTGGTTGGTTAGTTGGGTTTTTCTTGGGGGGGGGAGTTTGGTTATTGGGGTTTTTTTTCCCTGTCTTTCTGTAATGCTCCATGAGCTGTTGAGTCACCTATCTGTAATAATCAACTTAAAGCCTCTATTTTTCGCTTTGGCTTATGTAGCTGACTTCATCTGCAAAGCATTTTTTGATATCCACTATGAAAAACCTTGGATGAAAGGAGATGTTTCACTGGCAGGCAATGACAATGCAGACAAAGTAAAGCAAACACAAACTTTCTGCCTCATGCATTGCTCGTTCTGACTTCTGTATGTAGAGAAACCAGTTCAGAGTTAGTAAAATTGTATTGCAAGAAACTATCTTCCAGCAACAGGGAGGCAGTGACAGAAACTATTCAGGGTAAGGAATGTCAAATCAAGTGGCAAGACTTTACCTGGGTATTTATTTACAAGACAAGGCAGATGGCATCAGTGGCTACCCCTGTTTTCTACTGGTCCCATTTTTTGCCATTCATCCGAACCGTGGCATGAACAAAAAAGCGACTGGGATCTCTGATACAGGCTATAAACGCTGAGTGGCTCCTTTACACTTATGGACATAATGTAGAATCTGAGTGAAGCCAAAGGGAAAAAAACAAATGTAAGGGTAGGCACAAAGGAAGAAGGATTATGGCCTAGGTTATTTCTTAGGGAGATAAGAAGAGAGTAAACTTATCCCATGGAATGATGCTGCTAGGCCATCCCAGATGGCAGGAATGCGCAACAGGATTTACTAAGATGGATGAAGAAAGTCCCTTGGGCATGTTACCAAATTCCAAGATTTTTTTTTAATTTAGACCCACTGCGAGATGGGAAACAATCACTGAGAGAGGCAATGGCAGCCTCAAAATGGCATACTATAGTGTGAGAAAATGCCAGGCTTTTAGGTCAGTCTAAGACATTCTGACAGCTTTCAGGGGACATTAAAGAAAGAAAGAAAAAAAAAACACAAAGAAAAAGGAAAAGAAAGCAGCATCAAAATTCCAAGATTCTGGAACGCAAGGTTACTCCAAAGCACCCAGAACCTCTGTAAGCAGCATCAGCCACATTTCAAACAACAGCCTGCAAAATTACTTAAATTTCCTCACAACAGGAGGGATTCTCATCAGCACATAAGAGCAGCCACCCTTAGCCAGGTTGTCAGTCACCCAGAAAAAACGTGCTGCACAAGACTTTGCAGCATCTGAGAAGTCCTCTATTGCAACCACATCGCAGTTCAGAAGGATTTCTCTAAAAATCTCCTTACTGCTATTGTTCTGAGAATGCCACATGGCCTACCAGCAATGAACCTTCACAAGCAAAGTCTTGGCAAGTCCAAGATTCCAGAATAAATTTACAGTTTCAGGTGTTGATACCAACTCTGGAGGTGTCTAAGTAGACTACTGTGCATAGGGAGGAATTGTTAGGAACAATTATCTGTCCTTTTACTCATTTAAAAATAAATCCAGTTCAACTTCCAAGTCAAAGTGAGGAGTGGCATCCCTACATGATGCCTTTTTCTGCAGTTTTAAAACCTCCTTAAATGGTGCCAATATAATTTTCCTTGTTTCCTATCCCATCTGATAGAAAACTCTTCCCATGGGGGGAGGGAAATCAAAACAAAACACCCCCTCCCTGCCCCACCACTTATTTTGAGTGCCTGAGGGAGAACATTTTCAGACTACCTGTTGCAAGGCTTCCAGCCCTCCTTACCCTCAGAAGAACAAAGGCCATTGCTTCCCCCTTCTCCTTCCACCTGCAGACACTTGCTGGCCCTCACCTCACTGGCTGTCCTGCTAACCACCTCTGCCAAAGTCCCATGTGATCCCCTGAATTGTGAGATTCGTCCCAGTTAATTATAGTAAACAACTTTTATCACACTTTTAACCTCGACATTTTGAAGCTTACTTACATACAGTCTTACATGATCAGACAGGCTATTGAGCTAAGAACATCAAAATTTGCACTCCCTAAAGCTTAGTGGAGAAATGCCAGGAGCCTGGGGGGAAATTATGCATTTGCCTGTTTTACATAATGATTTGCATAATTAGAAATAAGTTCACATTATTATATCTGCTTGCATTTCTATCAGTCTGATAGATTACTCTCAATTGCATCTTGTTTGAGCTCACCAAAGACATCTAGTCTTTCTGTAAAGAGGCAGGAGAGCCTGGTATTTCACAGGCAGGGAGTGGGGAAGGCAAACCCCTGCCCCCCCCCACGGAACAATTTGAAATTAGATTGGAGATATGAAAAACTGATTGAAAAGAGCATATGGGGAGGGCACGGGTGACAAAAGGAAGGGGATACTGCTGGAGGGGATGTGGTTTCCCATAGTGAGAAAGGTAAAAGCTGGTTGCATCTTGGATTTGTAAGATAATTATTAGTTTATGAAGTAGTGTCCCAAAGGATACAGGGAAGCAGCACTGCCCTCCACATTTATGATCAAATTGGGGAAAACTTCAGGCAACATTCACAAGGATGAGCTATCAGGCCGATTATTGCCTTTGTCTTGCAGATCCATGAATAAGAAAACAGTTGAAGTTGATCAGCTCATCCCCACTCAGCGATTAAGTGAGGACATCAGTTACCTTTTAACCCTTGCATGACACTTTGAATTCCCCTCTTTCTTTAAAATAGATTTAATCTCCTTTCTCACAGTTTTAGGGTTGCAGAGGCCCTTTGGTATAATATGCAGAGAATCCCTCCTTATTTCAATTCCTTAGGCTAGGTGCTTTTTTAACAAGACAAATTCTCTGCTGGCAGCAGTATTATCAGCCGGGTCCTGTCATCATTCTGTCTGGGTGCAGCATATTGCAAAATGAAAAAGGGAAGATTCCAGAAACAGTGGGAAGAGATGACACTTGTGTCTGCTGTCCTCTTTCTGTCAGGGAGTAATATCCTACTCTGAGAATCTGGATTTAGCACAGGCATGTACAAACTTACTATCTGATCCTTAAAATCTTAAAAGGTGCTTCTGACCTGGCATGGTGGGTAGACACTTCCCAGACTGCTTTAGCTGATTTTGGCCAATTCTATATACACTGGGATGTGTGATATATCAGCCTGGGCAGCATCAGGAGAAGAACTGCTTGAGATGGACCTGCCTCAGGCTCCCTGGGCCAGCCACCTTCTCTTGGATGCTTCAGGAGTCACAGTCTCATGGGTGCTCCAGCTTATCCTGAACTTCTCCCAGTGTCTGTGAAAATGAGTCACAGATCTGCAAAAGTCTCAGGCAGAGTCACTCCTTGCTTTGTAACTCTAAAATTATTACAGATCCAAACAAAAATAAATATACCCCTCCCTACCCTGTTCTCATAACAATGCAGTGTTTTTTATGAAGCTGGCTAGTGTCTTTGTGGTTGAAGCTCCCCTTCTCAGAATTATATTCCCTCAGACCTCTCTATCACATCATGGATCCTTGACCTACTTTGGACTCTCTGTCAGATATCCCTATTCCTCCAAAACCCAGTGATTTTGTTCCTTCTCTGTTATTCCTCTTTTGTAACCCCCCCTTTAGTTTTCAAGGCCAAAGACAAGTGCTAGCACCAGATCTCTAGGTACTTCCTGAAGCAGCAGCACAATTACAAAGCCTGGCTGTCTGCAGAAAAGCTAGAGAAAACTGGTTCTCCTTCCTTGTGCCAGCCAATGCCATACAGCTATCATACAGCCGAGTTTCTCAAGTTTGGGCATAAATTTCCCAGTCACCGCAGACGATGCCACGGTACTTGTGAACACTGAATTATGCCTTGCTTCCAGCCCCAGGGTTGGTGTGGACATAGTGACTGGTTGCTCTGATCACCCTGCTGTTTATACCATTTGATTGTGAGGGAATGCTGCAATGGTCAAATGCACTGTGATATGTCTTTTGTCATTTATGCCCAACCTTATTTTACTTTTGTCTTTCTATGGACTCATTCATTTGAGACTGCATCTTAAATCTTCTTTAATGCACAGACTGAAGGCTTGCACTTTTCCTGTTTGAGTCGATGGGAAGTTTTCACTTGTTTCAGTGGAAACAGAAGAGCAGGATGCTCATCAAAGCCCCAAACTTTGTTTACGTAGGAAGAAGAACCAGACTTAGCCCAAAATAAGAGATGGGAAAGACCCATTATATTGCTTAGCCCCTGCTATTACATGTGCTAGTGGTATAATTGGTCTAATTTTAAATGCCTTGAATAATGGGACTATTGCCATCTCTCTTGGGACGTGGTTCTGCCATCTAACAATCATATTGGCAGGAAGCCACTGCCTGATGTTCAAACAAACGGTTTATCTTTGCTTGATTAAGTCTCACTAAAGATGAGTGCAGCCTCCAGGAATATGTTGTTTCCAAAGCTTAGAAAACAAGGGAAGAAGAGCTGTTATTCAATACAAAATCTGCCAGATGTCTAAAGAGGCTGAGGAATTCCTAAGCCTCTGTTTACAAAATCCTGTCTCCTCCTCCTGTGAATGCTTAAATTACCAATTGCTGCTACCATCCCATGTTTAGCGTAAAATTTCCTTAACCAACTCCACTTTCAAAATTGGACTGGAAAGAGAAACAAACATTTTAATTACTTTTTTTTCCCCTCTTCTTGACAGGCTCGCATAAATTAACCCTTGTGCTCCACAATTCTAGTTAAACCCTTGAACAGAGTTGTTTCTTCCTTTGGTCCCAGTCACACCTTGCCGAGGTGATTCCCTGCTCTGAGGTCGCATGAAGGTTTGCTGGGTGGGGTTACTGCTTGCTGTATCCCTGCAAGCCCTGGAGATGGGGGATGCTGCTGTATGGAGAATTTCCCTTTCCACAAGACCCAACCTGCATTTCTAAGTAGCAGTGCTGCTAAGGGAGGGGGCAGAGGGCTGACACCAATGCCTACAGACAGCTCTCATCCTGAGGTTTGTGGACCAACATCACATGCTCTCCTTTGCCTTTTTTTAATCAGTCGTTTCTAAACTCTGATTTCCGTCTTGATGTCAGTCTGCATCGACTGCACTCCCTCAGAGCTGGGACCAATGGTGCTCTGAATGGTGCTGGAGATATTCAGCTGATTTCCTTCCTTGGAGGGAGGGGAACCTGAAAGCAGCACTTCAAATAAGCTCCCTCCTCATGGAGTCTCTGCAGGGAATGAGGGCCCATTTTCTTAATTACATGTTCATTAGTATGTTTAGTGCTCTCCTCCCTCTCTTCCCCCAGCCCTGCCACCTGGGAGTTCCTACTATGTTACTGGAAAGCCACAGAGGTTTATTTAAATACCACACAGTCAGATTGGAATGAAAAGCTATGAAGCTTCCCTTCTTTAATACTTTTTGAAATTATTTATGGGCTATGCTTCTTGCCTACGTAGAAGGTGCCTTTTGAGATTCTTGCAAGTCAATGCAGAAATAGCTGTTTGAATTGAGCAATAATTAGAAGCAGATGGAGCAAAGCAAAGCATCAGAGAGATCCCATTCTGCTAAAGAAACACTGCTGTCTGAAATAGATTTCCACTGCATGTAACATTTTCTCATATAGGCTAAAAAGAAATAACGTATCTTATGTCTGGTTTGCACCTACCAAAGCTGGAAAATTCAGAGTAAGGTTGGTCTGCAATTCCACTCGGAATTTAGTCTCAGTCCACACAGTGTTTGCAGCCCCTATATTGGCTGTACCATAGTTACAATTTCTTTTCTTGGCTAGACCTCAGAACAATGGAGATTAAGCTACTTTATGTGACTGCGTGTATGTTTGTATAGAGTTTTTTCCTCAATCTTTAGTGGGTTTTGGTGGTTGTTTTGGTTTGGGGGGGGGGGGTTGTTTGGTTGGTTTTTGGTTTTTTTTCTCGGATTGTTTGGTTTTAAATGATTAAAAATGTTTGTGACTTAAGATACATTATGACCTTTTGTAATCCACAGACTCAGTCTGGGGAAGGTACTCAGAGCTCTCAAATCCTAATTTGCTGCTAAATTCTTATGTGCTTGATGTGGTAGATTGTTTCACTCCTGAGTTCTAAAAATAACAGGTCCTGCTCTCATTGCTCCCACAGATCATCCCTTTGAGTTTAGAGATAACTGGAAACTCTCAGCACCTCAAGGGGAGCCATACAGCACCCAAGCTCAAATTGTAACTCTATTTCTCATTTGCTTTGCTTACACGAGTACAACAGGATGCAGTTTGCTGTCAGGCTTTTGTTGAACCATGTTGTTGGGGTGAGCTGATTTTATTTTGATGATTATAACTTATTGACCTGATAGTGAGCCAAAAAGCCATACTTTGGTCAGCTGCTACATATGTACAATAAAGTCATGATTTTAACGATGGACTCACTCATATTTATGTCGCATTTTTCAATAGGCAGAAATCCATACTACCGTGTCATGGAGACTTCACTAGCCATTTTAGAAAGCAGCAGTGTTTTAAAATTTCAAAGATACAAAATATCTCTGAAAATGTAAATATTGTAGCACTCTGAAGCGTCCTAAGCTTGTGCTACTCCAGTGTGTCTACAAATAAACTTGAGGGTTTCTTCTGAAGCAGAAGTTACTCCTTGAGTAATAATAAAAAAATTATTTTGAAGGAAATCATAAAGGTTGGCAGGTTGCTTGTTTTTTTCCGATGTGAGTGATCCGGGGAGGCCGTGGTGAGCGCCTGCCCCGCGGTGCTGCTTCCGACCTCCTTCGGGGGAGTTGTGTGGGCCGGGCGGGAGCAGGTCCCGCCGGTGGGGCGATAATCGAGCACCGCGGCAAGACCTGAGGGGTAGGAAGTGATGCTGGGAACGCAGCTGATGGCATCCCTCTGTTTGACCCTGACTCCCGGCCCCGGGCTGCTGTGGGTGCAGGGTTTTGCCTGGGGTGTGAAAACCGAAATTCCAGCTGCTGATAGCTATTAAAGTGCGATTGCAGAAGCAGAAATGTTAATGCTGGTGTCTTTGCCAAACTCCTACTAGTTTTAATTTCATAAAGGCTGTTGCTGATGGTGATACTGTAGGAAAACGAGATCTAATATTAAAGCAATGATTTTATGGGCAGAGCAAACAAGTCCTCCAGTAGCATCCTAGAAGCTGCCCCACATGGTGTGTTGGTGATGGTTTCAGTGCTAATCCTGGCAACTCTGTATGGACATTGATAGCATTTTTTTAAGATTATTGATCTGTGGGCATTTGTGAAGTGCTTTAAGCTGTTTTAGCATGAATTTGAGTGCGGCAGCATCACGCCAGTGGCTCCTGGTTAGGGAGGCAGCAGGCTTCTAAAATGCATCATTGCTATAATCCAAGTGCAGTGCAATCCTTGATGCTTTTCTAGGCACAACAGTAAAGGCATTTTCTGCCCAGCGAGCTCTTATTCATGCAAGTTCTCATTGTGGTAGAGAAGGGTGGTGACTCATGAAACAGCTTGTGGAAAGTGGGACGGATGAAGTGGTGACTGTCCCCAGACGTCCCTCTGCCCTGTGCCAGGGATCACTTCCTCCAGGGCAAGGACATCTGCGCTCAGCTCAGAGCCATTCTAGGGCTGCCCTTGGGTGGCTCACTGTGTTAGAGCAGTTCAGATTTGGCACTGGCTGAATTCCCTTCTTTGGGCTGGGTGATCACTGAGGTGATTCCTGGAGCCACATTACTTTTGGCCCAGAGATCACTGTGTGAGGGGCAGCTGCTTGCAGGAGAGCAGCAGGGCAGGGCAGGGTGGTGGGAGCTGCTGCAGCCATCTGATTTTCTTCTGTGCCTGTGACTCAACACTCTCCCTGACCACAAGGGTCAGCTGTTTGTGAGTAAAGTCTATAGGCATAGGTCACTAGATATTATGCAGATACGGTGAGTTTGGGCTCTCTGAAGCAACCTGAGGAGCTCGATAATAGCTATTCACCGGACTCCAAATTTACTCAACAGTTTTTCAGAGAAAGGTTCCATTTTCCAAGTGTTTCTAAGGTAGCTGTGCTTAAAACATCAAAGATCTAAAAATTAGATTTGCTTCAAATGCGTGTATCTTAAAGCTGGATAGTTTTTGTTGTTGTTTGGGCTTTTTAAAGCTAGATTGACTCTCCCATTATGATGTTCTCAGATTCTGGGTGCCCACCACCGGGACTGTGGGTGGGGAGGAGACACAGGCCACTTCTGAGCTTCTTCAGAGGCATTTATCCACCCCAGGAAAGCTACAACTGAAGCCAGACAGATGAGAGCCAACACAAATAGTATTTTGCTGGACTAATTCCCTAGAGTCTGAGGCCTTATTTGCTAATGAGGCCAACTAAAAAATCCAAGAACTGGCATGGGTGTTGTATAAACAGTCATCATTGCTTCTGTCCATCTTTAAAAGTATTGATTTGAAGGTACATATTTTTCACCATATTTTTATCAAAATAACTTTTGAAAATAATTCCTCGCTGAAAACCTTCCCAAGAAAATTAAATTTACAGTCAGTATTTGAAGTCATCTCTTTTTCAAACATGATGAAAAAATGGGAATTGGGATTGGAGCTCACGTGGAAGCATCATGGGGGAAAACGCAAAATGTTTCTGAAAAATACTTGAAAAGGGTTTGTATGTGATAGTCTTCTCCTGTTCATGAGCATACAGTTAAAAGAAAAATCAGGTTCATTTTTAATGTAAAAATGCCGAGTGTTTACCTCTATAAACAGAAGCAAACCCAAAAGCTGGGTAACCCCAAATTATATAACCACTGAGCCCAAGCACCCTCCTGACTGGAGGAGGAATTAGTGGCTTGCATAATCAAGCCTGGGGAGCTCATTTTGTCATGCTCAAAGGCCCACAGTGGTGCAACAGTAGGGGTGGAGGGATCAGCAAGCACCAACAATGAATTCCCTTCATTTTTCCAATTTAAGGCCTGAGCAGAGGAAATGCAAAGCTCTTCTTTTTTTTGCTCTCTCCTTCCCCCCCCCTTTTTTCTTTTTTTTTTCTTTTTTTTTTTTTTAAGGGCAGATGAAAAGAACGAAGCAGTAAAGAAGCCAGATTGACACCTGTATCTGTGACAGCTCAGGCAAGGCAAAGAGTGGGAAAGCATCCGCTGGCAGCAATTTGAAACTGTCCCCTTCCTGACTTGGAGGCTTTGACTGATGGTGCAGCTTTGTGCAGCCATATGGTCGAACATCTTGAAGGGCCGGCAAAGAGCTGCTGCTGCCAGCACTGGGAAGGGGAACCAAGTCATTATTGGAAACCAGATCTCCGGGAGAGAGGAGCCATTAGCGCAAAATTTTGCTTCATGCTTGACTGTCCTCTCTGCGCATGGGACCCAGTGTGGCACTGCAGGAGGGAGAGGCCCAGCCTGGCCGCTGGGCACAGCTCTGCCAAGCCAGGGTTAAAAGGAAAAGCTTCTTCCTCAGCACTTAGTGCACAGCTGTGGTCTCTTCATAGTGCAGCATTTCCCTCTTTACACGTGCTCTCAAACGCTCCCTCTTTTTGTTCACCCAAACCCAAATTTGGCTTTGTTATGAACCGCCACATTGGTTCTCCCTTAATTGCAGCACCAGGAGGACGGGACTTGTTCTTCCCAGGCTGCAACTGAGACCCAAGAAGAGCAGAGCTCCCCAGCCAGGGCCCCTGGCAGCCCTGGCGCCCATGTAAAGCAGCACCAGGGCCGGCAAGATAAGAGTTGTAGTGACCACCGTGAGTTCCTGCTTTTCCCTTTTATTACTTGGTACATTACATTTGTTTCCAGCAGAGAAGAGTTTATGTGTGCGTGGCTGCACCGGTTGTGTTGGACCGAGCTCCCTACGTGGTTCTGTGGATGGACTCCGGGGACAGAACTGCACTTCCCCTTAATAAGCTCCTCGCACCGCATTAAAGATAAAAGGGGAAGGGAAATATTTATATTCTGACAAAGCAGCTCTTCCCTTCAGGCTCTTGTTTTATTTATTAGCTTGCTCTGTCCCTCTCTTGCAGTTTTTTCTCTCTATTTCATTGCCTGTGCTCTCTTTTTCTCCTTTCTTCACTAATTTTGTCCCTGGGAGACAGTGACAGCAAAACTTAAGAATCACTGCCCAAGACATCAGATTCATATTGTGTAATTCCCAGTTGACAACTACAACTCCCCCCCATCTTTGTTTTTTAACACAAAGTAATGATTTATGGTGCTTAAACAGTTGAATACATTACATCTGGTTTGCTCCAATTGCTTTAGATGAAACTGTAGAAATAGGGGGAGTTGGGTTTTTGATGGTTGTTGTTGTTTGTTTGTTTTTTATACATTGCAACCCAGATGCTGAATATCCTCCCTTGTTTGTGTACACAGTGGAAACCACTATCATTCTTGTCTGGAGAAGCCCTTACTGAGGCATGACACAGCTAGACTGAGACCTTTCTAACCTCATTCATCAAATACTTCCTTTCCTCTGAGGCCTTATCCTGGGGGACCATTCATTTCCTTCAACTAATATGCCACACGAAAGGAATCTTGGGTAGATTCCGGTGTCTGGCTCTAGCTCTGAATTTGTATAAAGGTTCAAGAAGAAATGCAATATGTGGTATTCTTGTCCATTCTGCTTCTTTTGCTCCTCCTCATACATTGCAGAAAATCCTGTGCTGATTTACAATGTCAGGGGCCATCAGTGTCCATGTTATAATTATTTTTAGAACTATATGTTTCTTGCCATAATCATAATCTCTGCTAAGAGTGAGGCAGCAAAATTAGAGACTTGGTGCCCATAAGCTTCACCTCATTCACATCTTTATGTTTCCGCCTGTTGTCATAGAACTGCAAAATATCTGCAAAACACAGTCTTTAGACCACCACATTGAGTGGTGTAAACTGCAAAGTGCTGAATGAATGTATTGTAGCTGGCTGGGGAACAGACTGTTTTTTATCATTCACAATCCCACCCCCCAAAAAGCACCACAGCTCTGTTTCCAGACTGATCAGGAAGGTAAAGGAATTTGTTAATTGATTTTTCTCCCTCCCGTATCAATTAATGAAGCCAGTCTAGGGAGATGTGAGCTTTTCTTTCTTAGCTAATTAATCCTTTTCCTTTATCTTCACAAATAATGGCAATAAAGCAATTAGCAAAGGATTTACAGGGTGTGGAGCAGTGAGAGATTCCTCTGGCCCCTCTGCAGCTCAAGCTGTTCAGCTCTGCTGCAATTCAGGCTCTCTCTAAAGGGATTTGTGTCCCCCACCCTCTGCGGTGTTGCTGCTGAAAGCCCAGCCTCTTCAAGATGTGAAATCCCCAGCTCGATTTCCCCTAAGGGAAGTTAACAGCTTCGGTGCCAGTCCTTGGCAAAGGCCTCCTCTGGAACAATGGCACCAGCCTTCAAAAGTGGCAGGCGCTGGCTGTCGGTGGCACTGCTGTCACCATAGCCCTGAGCCTGTGGCTCCCAGGGAGGGTGCAGTGGGGCAGGGTGTGCTGAGCAATCCCACCACCTCAATCCTGCCGGAACAGCAGCCCTTCTCCCTCCATCTGCTCTCCTGGTCTTGTCCCCCCATCCCAGCCCACACACAGGCTCTGCCTCCCCAAAAGCCCTCAGCGAGCGGCTCAGCTCTCTCAGTCAGTAGACGAGGGACGTACCTAAGCTGTAAACCCCGCCGGAGAGGAACTACAGAGGAAGGAGCTGCCCTCTCCACCCTGTGACAGTGAGGTGTTGGATGAGTTTTGCTGTTCTCCCCAGAGATTAGGGCTCACCTGAACATCTGTCTCCGAGCTCCCTGACACAGCTGCCGCGATGGTGCCTGCCTTTTGTGGAAAGGACAGCAGCTGCACGGTGGGGGTGCACCGCTGAAGAGAGCACATCTCCGTATGGGCTATTCGCACCCTGACAATGCATCTGTCCCTGTGCTCAACTGCTCGAGTTAGCCTCTGTCAGCAACTGTCCGAGGTTGTTTCCATCCCTTGGAGTGTGCAGGTGACTTTTGCCCCTGGAAGCCATGTTGGAGTGGTTAAGCTAAGGCAAGGCTCAAGGATTTCTAGTATTTTTTATGCAGACTTGGGAACCCAGTGTTTCATCGTTTCTCCACGTGTAAGGGTGGTATGACCTGCTTCTGCCCACTTACCCTCACACCCCTGCACAGAACTTGGCATGGAGACTGTGAAAGTTGGCCCCACAACTGGCAGCACAGCACCCTTGACTGGTTTTGCTAATTTAATTTAGTGGTTCCATGTTGTCATTTCTTGTTGTTTGTCTGTAAATAGAATCATAGAATTCTTTAGGTTGGAAAAGACTATTAAGATCATCAGGTTCAACCATTACCCCAGCACTGCCAAGTCCACCACTAAACCATGTCTTCAATTGCCACATGTACATGTCTTTTAAATACCTCCAGGGATAGTGACTCCACTACTTCCCTGGGCAGCTTTTTCCAAAGCTTGATAACCCTTTTGGTGAAGAAATTTTTCCTGCTATCCAATCTAAACCTCTCCTGGTGCAACTGATGTTATTATCAAAGAGTGAGTTTGCTGATAATGTCACATTTAAGAGAAGCTTTACACAGTATTATCTCTTCCTGCTGTTTAAGTATATTACCAGCATGTAAGAGTAAGCAGCAGGTCCTGAAGCACTACAGCAAGAACCATCCATGTGTTCAACCTCCTCCTTTCTGCCCGCAGCTCCCCCTCTGCCTTCTCATTAACAGCAGTGGTGTGTTGCTGGAAGGCCCATCTCCACCCTCCTTCTGGAGGCACAAAGAGTTGGAGATGAAAATCTCCCTTGTCTGTGCTCCTAGCTATGAAAAGTAGGAGCCCTTCTGGTTCCCTGAATGACACAGTGGCCTCAGAAGGGCAAGCAGACCCCAACAGCCCTGTGTACGGTGGTCAGTGAAGCAGTCCCTCCTGCTCCAGAGTCCTGAGGGAATGAGCGCTTGACTCTAAGCGCTGCCACCCCTTGTTGGCCCTCAGGCTTTCAAAGAGAGAAAGGGTCCTACCCTAACGTGTGAATTATCAACAGTGGTAGCTCTGCAGCCACACTGTCACCTGGTGTCCCCTGGGCTTGGATTAGAGGCTGAAAAATGAAGCAACTGACTGCAAGAACCTAAAGAAATTGTCTCTGTGTGTAGGAATGTGTTCAGGTGTCCAGCCATCCTTCAGCCAAGGTGTTTTACCTCGGTGAAAAGGTGTGGCAGGGGTGGCACATGTTTAGTTGCCCCTCAGCCTCCTGTGACCATCCCAGCTGGCCTGGTTCCTGTGTGCTGCTGTTGTGTGTCCCGCAGGTTTTGTGAACTGCCCCAAATCCTTGAAGGGAAGGAGCTGCTGAGCTCTAGCAAATATATTCTGCTCTGGGCTGCTTTATCAGACCAAATTCCTACCTCCCAACTCAGATTCCCCAAGAATTACCTTTTGATGTAATGTACATGTTTTTAAATACACAGCCACCAAATATATCTGGCTTGGGTCAATCCTTCTGTCACTGTGGGGAAGTGTCTTGGTTTTTTTCTATCGTGTTGCTCCCTGACTTGCTCACCGCTGCCGTGCCTATCTCTATTTTCCAATGTAAACTTAGTGTACCACTATCGAGTGACAGTGAAGAGATGTGGATGTTCTGTGTGACAGTGTGTATATAGTAGATGCATATTTGTCCTTAAGGCGAGATGCAATGTTTCATCCCAAGGGAAAGAAAAATGACCTTTAGTCTGTCTGGATATTTTACAATGTGTCTTTCCTTTTCTGTTTCCTGGAGGTTAAAGACCTGCTGGTGATGATTAAAAGTACTGCAGTTTCTTCTTTCTCTAAATATTTTTTTTGAGTTATTTCAGAAACAAGAAGGAGACTAGAAAGGTTTGGTTGCATCTTCCTTTTCACCCTGTTGCCCACCGAAAATCAGATTCTGATGCATTTTACTTTCTAACAGAAGTAAAACTTAGTAACCTTTTCTTTCTGTTCATATCCAGCAGCTGAACATGCCTTACCCCTCCCAAACAGATTCCCAGAAGGATATTTTTTGCAACCTTCATACCAACAGCTAGCTTGCATGGTGCCAGCGTGGGATCTCTAGACTGGAACTCCTGGCACTTCTGGGTCAACATATATTAGCACTGTAGCTGTTAAGAGCCAAGTTTAGAAATGTATCCCTAGTTATAGCAGAAATGGTGGCCAGGGTTCATATCAGATCTTTTTCCTTAGGCTCTCTTTCTAGTCCAGAGCTGCTGTGTGTCTTTCTGCAGAATGCTGGCAAAGTTAGTCAAGTTAAAACATAACGAGGTAGTGCCAGAAGATCATCTGTGCATTGCACAGATGGCCTGCACGTGTGCCACAAACCCAGTGCTTTGGGAAACGTTGAATTTACTCTGCCCTGGCTTTGCAGCTGATTCCAACGTGCACCACAAGCCCCTCTGACACTTCCGGGAAGTGTTGGACTTGCTGGCAGAGTCTGTGCAGCTGATCTGTGCAGATGCTGTGGAGACATCTGGGGTTTTTGGACACTGAGTAACCTGGCGTTGGTGCCACACAGTAGTTCCAGCTGGGCCATTGGACTTGCAGAAATCCCACATAAATGTAAAGACAATCCTCAGATTCTCCCTTCCTTCCAGACAAAATCTGTGGGCAGAAGAGGGCATGTCCAATTAAACCCAGACATGTTAGGCTTGCTCTCATCTGTCTGCTGGATGTCTGCAAGATGCAGAGAGATCAGTCAGAAGATGAATGTTGTGGTGGTCTAAAACCACACTTTGCTGTGAGTAATGTTAGCATATTGATGCAGCCTTTCATTCTCAGTGTTTGTCAAAAGCAATTAGTGTAAAATTCTCTGCAGGATCAACATTTGAAATACTTTTTCCACTCCACGTTCTCTTTTTTCCCAGTTTATAGTCTCCTCTTAAGTCACTGTGTTTGCTTAGTGGCAAATCTGTGTGTAGCAGTTTCATTTATTTGCAGTCATTCTGGCTCCACCATATCTGGGACTCTGAATTCTCTTACTGAATATGGTCTGTTCCAAGTAGCCAGGAAATAGGATCACTTTCCCAAATGACAAGTGTGTAAAAAAAAAATCTGTCACCTGTCCTCCAGGTAAAGTTTTTGACTACTCAGTCAGAAGGCACTGAAGGAGATCTGATTGCACTGTGAAGTGGCTGCTGAAATTGCGAAACCAACAACAACAACTCAACATTTCCAGTTGAATCCCCTTCTGCAGACAGCCTGTGGCCCTGCACAGAGCTTGGCTGCCTGGAGACAGGGCATTCCTATAGGCTGCCTAAAGTCCTAGCTGCTACCTAGGAGGGATGAATACCTTCCAGGACTAGAATGCCCTGCTCTTAGTTCATGTCCCCTCAGATAAGTGGTGACATACAACCCACCCACATTAAAAAAAAAACCCACCAGGAAATATGCCAAAGAAGAATGTCCTTTTTTAAATGCCTCTGGAAGTCGCTACTCTCCTACACTAGAAATACAGATTGCAGCTGGGGCTTTCAATAAATGCAGTAACTTGAATGAATACTTATGGATCTACCAACCAGAAGGGGAGGGCCTGGCTTTGTGGCTGCTGCCCAGAGGTGGGTGTGGAGAGCTGGGGTGCCCTAGCTCATCCTTCCTGCCAGAGTGCTGCCAAAGGGGCCTCCGACCTGGCTCCCAACAATGGCTGTGAGGAATGGGGCACCTTAGGTCTCTCTGAGACAGAGAAAAGTAATATTTCAAGACTTAGATTAGCTATTGACCTTTGGCTGGCAAAGGATTCTGCCTTCATTCTGTTCCTTCCTCTCTCTGTGCAGCTCTGTTCAGATCCAAACATTGCTTGGTAGGAGGAGCATGGTACCAATGGCACCACAGGCACGGGTTTGATCCCTGTGTGGGCCATTCACTTAAGAGTTGGACTCGATGATCCTTGTGGGTCCCTTTCAACTCAGATTCTGTGATTCTGTGATCTGTGATTTTGTGATTCTGGTGAAGTTTTGGCTGGCCTCATTCTGTACTTACCTCATTCACTCACCCGCTGTCTTCCCTCTCTGCAGATGGCTCCTCTCAGGTCATGAGCTTGTTGCTTTAAGGAAATGGAAATAGGCCTTTTTGTTTTTCAGCTTTTCCTCTCTGTAAGCAGGGTGGAGGTATCAGGTCAGGAAGAGATGAAGGAGCAAGCAGTTCACTGGAGATCACCTTCCAATTAGAAAATCAAAGTGTTTAGCTGGATGCCCATCCTCTTGCAGAAGCATGTGGAATTAGGACAAGGCAAGATCTGAATTCCTCTCTCATCTTTGTGTAACACTGATATAAAAAGTTTACCTGCCTCAAGTACATTAGATGGGGACAGCAGTGTTAAAGTTGTGTTGTGTTCTCCAGAAGCCCATTTTTTTGGGCTTTTTTGGACATAGTTTTGCTGGTCACTGGCTGAGTCCATGACATGCAAAGCCCTTGTTGTGCTTGTTGAAATTGGCTGGACATACCGTTTTTCTGCACCAAAGAGAGGGAGGTTCTTTAGTATCAAGATATACAGTCTCATGTAAATTAAGTAGCTGTATGTAGCTTAATAAGATCATGTCCCTAGCTCCCTGAGACTGAAAGGAAAAGAAATATAATTTTTTTTATCCTTCAAATAACATGCTTTTAACAGGTTTCTTACCTGGCTGCCATTCTATTGCCCTCTGTCACTGAAATTAAGCTGCTGAAATCTATAATATAAACCTGTATATACCCACTATAGTATACAATGTCCCAGCCTTCTAAGAGCAATGTACTACAGAATATAGAGTATAAAAATGCAGTAAATATAGGTCATCTTCAGTAGAATGTAACTTTTAGCAACTGCAACAGTCCTATACACAAAAAAGGAAAGAAAATTCCCAGTGTGGGCATCAGCTCTGTTCACATGATTTGAACACACATGCTAGAACTGTATAAACACACAAAATAGTGAATCTATGATGAAAAGCTACAAGATGAAAAGCTGAAGAAATATTTGCAGTATTTTGTATTGAATTGATAACTGAAGCTAACTGAATTTTCCAGGATGTCTTTATTATCCCATATATGTAATAATAGTTGGAAGAAAATCCTCTGTCTTCTAGAAGAACAGGTCTGTCTCTGGTGCAGAGTGTTTTACTTTTTACCTGTAAAACCTGACATTGACAAGTGATTTTTTTCTAAGTTAAGAGAGAGGAAAAACAACCATTTTGTTTGAGCGTGGACTTGAATGAACTTATCAGGTGCCTGAATTACCTCAGGTGCCCAAGGACCAGAAACCATCAAAGACCTCTCCAAGCTGACTTTGAAATCAGCTTTTAAAAACACTTTGAATGTCACTTTTTCCTTCTTATTCTGTGGCAAGATGATAATGTTCCGCTACCAATCAAACAGAAAATACACAGTGAAACTGTAACTTTAATAACATTGTTCAGGACTGGCTAAACATGAAGAGTCAGTAAGAAAGCACTAGCTGTTTTCATAATAGGACCAGAACTTTGTTGATTTGTTGATAACTTTTGTATCACATCAGTTCTTTGTTCATTCTATAGCTTGGAAATGTCTAATCTGCTGCACCTTTCCTTGTGACTTGGCATAAACACTGATTTATTTATTATACTTTGGCTATAATAATTTGCTTTGAGCTGAAATCACAGCTCTGCTGCTCCTCATTAGGGAATAGTTAACACTTAGCATCTTTCGAGTCAGTGAGGCTGACTTGGGTGGATCAGTACATTGCAGCTACTTGGTGCTGAAACCCCTGCATTTGACCTGTTGGTAGTTTGGGAGTTTTTCTTTGGACGAAGCACTGGTGCTTTGAACCAAATATTCCCACCAAGGATGTGTTGTGAAGCTCTCCAAAGAACCACCCATTGACTCAGATTCTCAGGTGTCCATGATGAACTAGAGCACATTAGGTTGCATCCCAACCAGTTCTGGCTTAGCATTCTCCAGGAGCAGTCGATGCACACCAAAACTACTCTGCAAAGCAAAACAGTTCCAACTAGCTGGGGACGCTCAGGGAATTTGCATTTGCTTCAAGACTTTACTGATGCTTTGGACCACCATACTAACATAGACTGGGGAACATAAATAAAATTAGGAAAAAGATTTTATCTGTTACCCGAAAGCTGTTTTTTGATTGGCTGGTTTTTGGTGTTTGTTTGTTTTTTGTTTATTTGATATGGGTTTGATGTGTCATTGCAAGTTTTTTATTTCTGAAAACAGTTCCTTAGTGACAGGATTTTCCAGTCAGTGTTGAAAATGAAAATTTGTACGCTCTCATGGTCAGAATCATAAAAAAAGCTTGAGGGTTAGTTTTTAAGGAGTCATTTCTAGCTAGATCCAGATATCCAACCATTCATATTTTACTTGGTCGTGCATGTAAGGCAGCCCCTTTGGTCCACTGCACTGAGCTCTTTCACCTCACTACTCACCATACTTGAGTATGGCTTGACAAGGATCTTGTCTGGCCACAAATCCCGCGTAAATATATTTTTTGTATGTGTGTGTATTTATATTGTTAATAACAGTTCAGTCTGTTTTGATGCTGGCCAGTAGGAGATTTTTCCACCACAACAGGCTTTGAATCAGATTCATGTGCCTGCCTGATTTGCCAGCTTGTTTAGGTCAGCCTTGTTTGGGTTAACCTAATCTCTCTTTCCTGTCTAGAGGCTGGACCACCATCTGTCAGGATGGGTTCGGTATCCTGCTCAAGCTGTGTTGTCTATGAGCACATATAAAGTCCTAAACAATGGTCTATTATCTCTTTGTCTCGTCTTTTGAGTTTCTACAGTTCTTTGTTGGTGCCAGTTCTTGCAGAACACCACAGCTTTTTTCACCTGGAAGGAGTCTTCCATGGCAGCACCCTCTTTCCCAGGAAGAGCTGTGTACTTGGAGGCAGCTTGAGCACATGACAGACAACAGCATTCCTGGGAATTTGTTTCAAGTTTCCAAGGTTTCTGTTCTGAACAAGCACAAGGATTGAACATTTCTCCTGAGACTTCTTTCATGCATGGTCACCAAAATCACCATCTTTTCCCTTCAGAGGGAGTTTTCCTTTGTGCCCAAGAAAGATGTGGTGGGAAATAAAAGCTGCAGCTCTCGTTCACACAACTCTGGTAAAATTCATTCTCCGCAGCCCCACATCACTCTCATTTTTAGCAGTGCCCAATTCCTGCTTCCTCAAGCTCAGCTCATATATTTGATTTTATCAGGTGTTCTCCTAATTGTGTCATTCTCAGAAACATTGATACAAGTTGTGATTTCTTCCCAGAATAATTTGTGTTGGGCTGAAGTTGTCAGGGAAAGATCTTTACTTCCCCAGGAAAAGGGGAGAAATTCTATTATCGTTTTTGTTCAATAATGAGCCAGATACTTGATAGGCCTAAAAACAGTTTGTGGCAGATGCCAATACACAGACACTACTGAGCAGTTTCTTTTGTTCATGCAAGCAGCTGGCTCACTATTGCACCTGAAGAGGTAATTAGAAAGATAAGTTGGAACATTAATTTGCAATATTCAGGCCTTTCCTGGGAAGGTATTGCCAGAACAAAAGGAAATAAAGGAACACACAATCAAGAACAGGGGCACTATCCACCATTTTTCACTCTCACTGGCAGCTCTAGGTAACCTTTAACCTCTTCCCACCAGCCTCCTCAAAGAAGCTACAAGATGCAGGAGAGTAAAGGAAAAGGGTCCAGTCTCCTCACACAAAATGCCCTGTGCATTTATACTTAGAACAAATGTCTTTTATTCTCATCCCCTTGTGCTCTATTGCTCTCAGGTACTCCAACAGCTAAAAAGGAAAAGAAAAAAAAAAGTAAAGTTGCCACATATGCCTAGAGCAGGGTGCTTTATAAGGACATTAATGAACACATTTGAAATCAGTTTTATAGATTACTAGCAGTTAAGAATATTTCATTCGGTTAGTTTATTATCATGGATAGCATAGTGGTTGGCTCTGAATCTATTTTACACAGATTAATTAATTTGGTTTTGTGGTGCTGCACAGTGAACTTTGCAACACTGTGTGTGAGTGCAATCAGGGCTTGCAGGGAGAGCTTCAGCTTAGCAATGCCCCCCAAATACAGCCGTGACCAGTTGTGCACACAACTTCAGGGGCTGCTGCTGGAATCTCCTCCTGCTAAGAAGTGGGACTCTCCTGCCAGTCATCTGATTTCTGTGATCAAAGCAAGCCTGGCTTGTGCACCCTGAGACCCCATACTGCTCACACCGGAGCCGGTCCCTTCGTTGAGAAGACGACTGGACCTTGGAAAAGGAAGATCTATCAATAACCTGGAATCCACCAGTATAAAATTTCTCCTTATCTGAAACTCTATTTTTGGGAGAAATATTATCAGCAGTTGTGCGTTAATTGGCAGGAAATTGCTTGCCCTGGGCTCCTCTGGCAGAGGCCTCCCCCTTCCCTCTGCTCTCCCTGAACTCCGCTTTCTCATGGTGCACCGCACTCGACATTTGACGGCGCTGAAGGGAGAGATGAATTCCGTGAACAGTAAAAAAACAACTTTCCGCTCCATCGCAAGGAGCCAGATGACGGATACTATTTTCAAAGACTTCTTTGTCCATAAGATGGCGTTTGAATTAGGAACTTGTTTAGCCAGATTCTCTTGTTACAATTTACTGATTCATTGGGTGGAGAATGGGAGGGCAGGATGACAGAGCCAGACAGCTTCAATTAATGATTTTTTTAAAAGATCTCATTCAAACACAAATGCTTCTTAAAATGTATCCAGAATTAGACAGCAGAAGAATTATCAGTTTTAACCTACTTGTGCCTTTTAAGTCATCTGCTGAGTGGAAATAAGCTGTTTTAATACTGCTTTTCAGAGAAAAATTGTAAAGTTCTAACAGATGAAATCTGTGGTGTTTTTCTTAAGAACAGGAGGTTGTGGAGAAAGGTTTTTTGAGGAAACAAATATCTCCAAATCTTTCTATATGTCTCAATAAGACCATAACAACCGTTAAGCATTATTGTGATTAGTAATATGGAAATTAATTTCTGTTTCAGCAATAGAATAAGCAAAGAGATGGATCAAATTCAGGTCTTCCACCTGTTCTGACAGTTGTCATTCTTTTGACAGTTATCTCTGTATCACAGCAGAATGGATAAATCTGGAATTAGATCCAAGGAGATACTTAAGACTTATCCCTCCATCTCCAGTTTTCCCCAGCCTCACCCAAGCCCCTTTGTCCTGCCCGCACTGGAGGAGTGCTCAGGATCTGACAGCACCAACACTGTGCCTCTTCTTTCTCTGTGCTCCTTCTGCCAGGCCTGAGCCATTCATACCCTCCCCTTAAGAAACCCTTGGTCATTCTCCCAGCTGCTGAGCACTGGCCATTTTCACAGCTTCTACTTCAGTTTGTAAAGTTTCTCGGAAATCGCCCCGGGGGGCTGATCTTACTGTTAGGGGAAGGGGAAAGGTCCGGACTGGTCTTGTGTGACCTCAGCCATTTAATTTGTCTGTCATTACTTCATGGGTATAGGTTACCAAGAATGCAATTCTCAACTTTCTTACAAAAATAGGGCAATTGTCTAAGCTTTCTTTTATTTATTTGGTTGACAAAAGAAAAATTGCTGTCTGTGGTAGAATCATTCTTATTCTTTTCAGGACTCTCTCCCTCTGAAAACACACGTTTGTGTGCATGTCTCATTAGAAACATCATGCATGCACCAGCTCAACTTTTTACAGAATTTAAGTAGCAAGAAATATTGAACCCAGAAGACTATGCTGGTGATATAAATAATATATACTTTTTATGAAGTCCATTTTCACATCACAGGTTTCTTCAGATAAATTTTTCAACTTTCAAGTCCCATTCTTTTTTCCCCCCATTTGCCCCTCTCAAGGCAGCATTCAGAATAAGTGTTTGAGTGTGGAGAATGGAGACTTCTGAATGAACTTTAGCCAATTTAATAAAACTATAACAAATCAATAAGCCACCCAGGCATCTAATGCTGTCAGTATTCCCACTGATGGTTCCACAACATCAAACAGTCCGGAAAACATTTTCAAGGTAAGTCCTCTGTATTTTGAAACAGGTCCCTAAAGGCAGAGGGATGGAGGATTTCTTGGCCTACCTGTTTAAAATGGGTCATGCTCTGCATTCACAATCAGCTTGAAGTCAGGTGCAGTTCTTCAAAGCGAGAGCTCCAGTGAAGCACTCCTGCTTGGGCTGAGAACGTGCTGCAGCCACGGTCAGGGAGGCGGTGTGAGGGGCACAGCACCCTCCTTCCCCCAGCCATGGTCAGAAAGTTCCTTTCTTCTTCGCCTTGGCTGGCACGGTGATAATATCTCCTCTTAGCTGTTATCAAATTCCCATCTCCATACGGTGTCTACTCATGCATCATGCCATCCTTAAACCGAACCCTAACCTTGCTTCTCTGGTTTTAGTGAGAAGCTCTGGACCTGATTATCTGCTTTATCTGCCCTCCTAGAGAAGTTTTGCTACCTGAGCAGTGGAAATGAAACTTCTCGTGGCAGTAGATGCTCTTTGCCAATGTGAAATGTTTCAGTTCCCAGAGAACAGGTGCTATACAAGCAACACTACTGCTGTTGGTACAGCTACCTCATGGCTTTATTTTTGCAAAAGTGCAAACCCAACATGTTTCCACAGGCAAAAGTTTCTGGCTGTATCCTGAAGAAATAGAAAGATATTGCACTGGTGCAGGGCCTTGGGGTAAGGACAGCTGCTGTGGAGGAAACTGGTCATTTCTCTCTTCTCTTTTTCCTTCCCCCATCCCTCCCCCAGGTGAAATTGGCTGTACTGATCCATTTAACTGCACTTAGTTTAAGGACATCTGTCTAAATAGTGAGGTTGATCTTGGATCACCCCCAGGCTGACCCCAGACCCTGCCAGCAGCTGGTGGCAGAACTAACCTGGCTCTCAGAGCGTGGCCCTTTTTGCCCTTTTTGGGAGATGAGCCCCTACACAGACCACATGCTTTGCCATTTTGATCCACCAACACTCTTTTGCTCTGTGGAGGTAAGAAGAAAAGGTGACAGTCAGGGTGATGATACTCTCTTGTTATCCAGATGTGGCTGTAGTTGTGTGCTGCTGTAGTCTGTTCATGATCAGCTTGTATCAACATTTCCAAGTGTATGAGCTCACAGGGCTCGTTTTGTCTGCGAGGTCCCAGCAGTCCCCACGTGCGCTGCTCTGGTGCTCAGTCAGTCAGTGTGGCTGTGTCAGCTGAAGGGTGGTTGTGCCAGCGCAGTTTGTTTCACTCAGTGCACGAGAAGGAGTCAAATGGTAATTCTCTTGGATGCCCCCTCAGCTACTTTGCTCCTACCTTGCTATTATAGGGTCATGAGCATAGATATAAATTTGTTGTGGAGGAGGTCTGTCAGCTCCTCTGCAAATCCACTCCTGATGTCAGAACTGAATCTCTTATCTCTAAGGAGTTATTAAATAATAGCTGACTTTGCCAAATGAGCTGGTTTATTTTCCCAGGGATTGAACAGAAATTAAGAAGTCCTTGCTTATCCTCACAGAAGAGGCTAAAGAGGCTTTAAACCCTTCCCTACACTTTTCAGCAATCACTCTTGGTTCTGGGATCCCTAAACCCAGATTCTGATGGCGCTGACAGAAAGACTGAGGAAGTCAAGGGAGGGACCATGCTCTGTGCTTTGGCACTTGAGAGGAACAGTGTTTTGAGCTGAGTGCCCACAACTCAGAGGCACCACAAATCTGCACCTGCATTTGAAAAGTTTGCTTCATTTGTGCTTTTTTCTTATGCCAGCTTTAGACGGGTATGAGAATCAGGGATTTCAGCTGGGTTACCCCAGAAATTTTCTGGTACAATTGCAAGGGAACCAGTCCTGCTCTTCCTCGTGCCTCAGTGAATAGAAGGAACATTTCCCACTACAGAATGACTGGCGGTGACTTTAAAAATCAACTAAACAGGGAAATACATTCAGTTGGGTTACTGGTGGAGGGGATTTATAGCATGTTGTGAACTCTCCACTTAGTCCCAGAATTTAAGTGAGGGGCAGAGGTGGGGGATGAGAGATCAGGAAAACACAGTTCCCTTGTTAAAACGAAAGAATGAGTTTAATATATACAGGCAGAAAGAAGAGGCAAGTCCTTTCCCTGTTAAATATTTACCATCTGAGCTCTGCTTAGACTCCTGATTTTCTGTATCTCTAAAGGTGGTGGTACTTGTGACAGTAGGATATGTTCCTTAATGTATTCCTCCCTCTCAACCCACCTTGCATGGGAAACGACTGCGGTAACAAAAAGCAGACTGTTCCCTTCTCATGAATATTAATCAGTAAACTCCCCCTGCTATTTTAAATCGAAGGCTGGTGCTAAAACCCTTTTTTCCCCCACTCAAGCATCCCCCAAGGAAAACCCTGAAAGTCCTGGGAAAGCCATGCACAGAGGCTGCCGTGACTAGAGGCCTTCTAGGCAGTGACATATAAAACTCTGAGGTCAGGGGGCACAGCAAGAGGAGGATTCAGCTTTGTTTCCACTATGTGTTGCTGAAAGCTAAACCTTTATGGAACTTTTCTAGCTGCATTTTTGGCTATTTAGCTTTGAAAACAAAAGATTTATTTATTTTTTCCTATTCACCACAGTTTTTGTCCAAAGTTGACAGCAGTGACATAAGAAGGAGCCTCCCTGTTCTGAGTTGGAGCTCTGTATGCTCCTTTGGTCATCTCTGCTTTAGTACAAATATTATATGACCTTTAAGCAAAGGGAGAAAAACAGACAACAAAAAAAAAAAGGTTGCCAATGTAGACACCCACTACAGCAATTCATTCTTCTAAATAAGAAAATTAAAACTCTCCTTGACAAGTAAAATATATTGGTCAGGGCATGCATAGTACTAGATGATGTCCAGAAACCCAGCTGTGTGTCTTCATGATCCACTCAGCTTCAGATCAAACCAGAGCAATATTCCCAAGGACACAGGGTGATACAGCCGGAGGTTGGCTTGCCTCCTAGATAACCCTGAGCAGTGCTGAACAATTCTTTGAACTCAAAGCAATTTGCACTTGTGTTCAGAAATAACACACAGACTTGCCAAAATCCAGGAGCGTATCAGCAACCAACGTGTATTTTTCCAGTGCCTGTAATGATAAGCCAGTGCAGAGTTTGTTGTTTTCTCTTTGGGGCAGTGTTAGCACTTGTGGTGTGTTAGAGAATTTCCCATGCCAAGGATGCAATTCACGTCCTGAAGAGTGTGCAGACAAGAATAATGTTTTAAAAGCTTTGTCCTTTATCAAAGGATCTGGATAGATTTCAAAGAACATTATTATCCGTATCTTGCAGCTGGCAAAACTCAGGCAAGAAGGGGCGACGTGGTTTCCCCAAGGTAATCTCATGAGCTGGTGTCAGATGGGGAGTAAGATACTGTAGTTCCTGCCTGCTGTGGGTGCTGAACCTCCTCATGCTGTGAAGGTCAGTGGCGGGTGCTGTACAGAGCAGATCTGACGTACTGGTTGAAGACTTTGAGTGAGAGGTGTGACACACTATTAATGAATGGAGAATTGAGGCATGGGATGGGGATCAGCCCCAACAGACCTGCGTCTGATGGTTCCTTGTGGCAATAGCTAATGGCACAAAGCCCACTGTAGAGTGGCAGCAAAGCTTCCAGCACAGGCTCTGGGAGAGCCCATCTCAGTCTTTGGAAACAATGTCTTAGAACATTGCTAGGGCAGAGGGTTGGAGTATGGTGGGGTTTGCTGCTGCTGATTTGCACGCTCCATAGGTAAGAGTACATATTTGATCCAAATAAGTCATGCCACCCAACTGAACTGGTGATGTATTTTTCCCTGATTTACTCTGGAGAGATGATATCTGGTTCATGTAAAGGCAGAGTGGCATGAATCAGAAGTATCTGTTCCAGCATAAAGCTTGCTCACACAAAGATAAACCTTCACAATTCTTTGAACAATTTAGGCTTGCAGAGCAAATTCATGTTACATCAGCATCTTAGGTTAGATGGCTGCAGTGGTTTTGGTCCAGAGCCGTAAACCCACGTGTACTTCCCTATTCCGGGAGTAATTCTTAGATATGCATCCGACTGCACTCAGACGAAGAGGTCTTCGGGCAGAACCTGAACTTTGTACTTGCAAGATGTGGATGGAGTGAATGATTGATGCCAGTACACAGAGATGTGTGTGTTCTGCAGCAAGGTCCCAGACAAAACTCTTAGTAGATAACAGACTGTTTAAGAGGGTTTATCAAGCTGCAATTCTGCTCAGGACTTCTCTGAGGTGATGGCAGCAGTACAGTTCTTCCAGGACACAAGAATGAGAAGCAGCTGTAATTAGTAGCTGCAGGTATAAACATGTATCACTAATTAGAGGTAGTTAATAATTTCCTGCCTCCATTAAGTACTTGCAACTGATACTTACTCTTTCTTTTCACCCTTCTTTGGAGGAACTGAGCTACAGCTGCCTAATCCAGTTGGTGGTGAACAAGACTGCAGTAGTGTCAGCCAGTTTTCATGGAGTGCCATAGATGTGTGGGGTGTGAGAATGCAAGTATTTGCTAACAATCAGGTTGCTTATTTCAATTAAAGCGTTGGGCTATGAATATGTTTTGAAGACTATGCTGCATGATGGCAAAAAAACACACAAACCAACCAACCAAAAAGAATTACTCTAAGTTTGAAAAGGTTTATTCTAACTGTGTTTGAAAAGAATGCAATAACTGTCTATTCAGAAAACTACCCTCACAACAGTGTTTTATAAATGTATAAAATCAAGTGGTTAAACATTTAATGAGAGATTCAAGTGCAAACTGAGAAATGGACTTGACCCTGACAGAAGTTGTCAGAGAGATCAGAAGCACATCTTGGGAACTGGTTATTTCGTCTCAGCTGAATATTTCTCAGGAATCCTTCTACCTTCAGGCCAAGAGGCCTTTTTTATTCTACTAACAGAAGCAGATATTCACCACTATATTGCCTGTGCTATACTGACCTTAATGGGGAATTTCCAAAGGGCAGGTATGACACCCTGAAGAACATGCAAAGTTGACTCTTGATCTCAAACTTTTGGTTTTTCTGAACATGTTATCTGGCCCACCTAAGCCAGATGTGCTTTTGCTGAGGCACTCAGCCTCTCAGTTCTTCAGAAGAGGATAGGAGAGATGTTGAGGCGTCAGCAGTCAATACTGTGCGCTTTTCCCTGGCATCATTCAACTGTGCTGTAGATACTAGAGCCAAGGCTGGCCATATTTTGGAGAGAAGGGTTGTCTCTGGGCTACTGCACCCAGAGGCTGTACTGGCACTTGAACTCTTTGTGGGTGAGTAGTTCCTTGCAGTGCATGTAGGAGCAGAATCCTTAATTCTACTTTTCCTTTGTTAGTCTCCCAGTCTGCCCTGTGGGCTTCTGCACTCTGTGAACTTATCAGAGGACTTTTCTTTCTCTGTGGCATGCTCTTTATACTTGTCTAGAGCTTTGAATACCTCCCAGTTAGTGATTTCTGGCAGCACAACGTACACCATACATAGTACAGTCTATAGCCTTCTTGCCTTTCGCTTTCCTGTTTGACCTTTTTAACTTCATTGTGCCACAAATATTCAGTCTTGAAATTTTACACACTTAAGGCGCCTGAAAGCAAATTCTCCACCGGTAAAGTTGTCTAAACAAACTATCCAAACCTTGAAAGGATGTGATTTCCTCTGAAAGTATATCCTCACAGATAATTAATAGTATAGCCATCTTTCAGACCAGATGGTTTCCTCTTGGATGCTTACACGGAATAAAGTATGAGGAGCAAAGTAGCCCTTACTAGCCCTTACACCCTCAGAATAGATCCTGCCATTGCTTCTTGGACTAAGATCCACATTCCAGAAGGGTATAAGCTAATAAAAAGAACTCTTGCATTTCACCTGATGATAATGAGCTTCACTGGAAAAGTTATTTCTATATATTAGCTGGTTCTTTCTCTAATATTTATGATTGTATGATATTAAGTATGTATACATGTGTACGTATCTATTAGGCAATTAATATAGCGCTGCATAAGACATAAGGATATATTTAAATTTATACTTTCATTTATCCCAATCTTCATAAATATTTGCAAAGGGTAAAATCTGTAAAGTTTTCCACAAAACAAAGCAACTTTTGGTGTGGAATTATGATGATATTTATATGATAGTGTTATAATCAGGTCTAATAGCTGAGGTTGGGTTAGTCCAGCCTTCCCTTTGGGACCATTGCTCAGGCTGTAATAGTGAAAGAGTACTTTTGTGACTCTTCTGTGTTGAACATAGAAAGAAACATGGCACCAGCCTCTTCTTCCTCCCTTATGAAGGAGCTGTAAGCACTGAGCTGTTCACAGACACAGGGAAGACTTGTCCTTTACTCCTGTGATGTGTACTACGCTCTGCCCAAGCAGCAGTTCCCCTCTCCTCCTCTGGAAAGGTAGCTGAACAGAAGGAACTGCTTTGGAGGGCAGATGATCTACAGAGTGGATTGTGCTGATTAGAGTAGAGGTGGAGAAAGAAAGCATTGGTTTAAGGGAGCAGGGGGATTTCAGGGAGGCAGAGAGGAATCACAGATGCTGGTATGAAACTTTTAACAGGGCATTTTGACAGTTCTTAAAATAAACAAACAAACCAACCAAAAACACCAACAAAAACCACTTCCTGAGGTTATCTGTGTACTGTCAAGGGAAAACACCACAAACTGAATCAATAGCAACCCAGCTGGGAAGTGCCTCAGAAATTACTTCCTTCTGCTTTAGCGTATTCAGCCACAGGACTGTTCTCTTCTGAACTGATGAGAACAGAGGATCATGAGAGGAAAGAGAGGATATTTGGGCAAAACAAGAAGGAAAACACATGCCGTCTAAGGAAAAACTCTTTGGCATCCATCACTGGGAAACATGATGGCTGCACAATTCTCCTGCTTTTTGTCTCCCTTCCATGTGAGCACTTGGCAAAAAAGATGGCAGTACTGCAAGGAGAGTTCTGCAGAGGTGATAAGAAAGTTTGTGAAAGCAAAGCAGTGTAAGAGGGATTTGATCTACTGTTCTTCTGGGAAAACTGGTATTAATACTAAATTAGAGGAGTGGTATACCTAAGGACCATACTAGATTTCCCTAATTCTTCACGATGATTCTGTATTTTTAATTATTTTTTAACTTTTACTACTCTTATTGCTAGTAAGACACTGCCTCATCAGAGCTAATAAGTTGGACAAGTGATTCGTAATACTCATCAGTATGTGTGGCCTGAGTTATCTGAGTCCTGGAGCCATTATCCTTCCCATCTCCGCTTTTTGTTCTACACTTGTCTAGTGTTGCATCCAATCTGGAAGCAGGAAGGGTAAGGACATTGCCAGGTCACGTGTTTGCAGTGTTTGTGCAAAATCCTAACTTTTTAGCCTTTGGGGAACAGCATCAGTCAAAGAGGTTGTAACCCAGAGACTGCTCCTGGAACATGAGAAGGGTTTGTCCTTTGATGGAGAGTACTGTGAGCAGGATAGCGATGGCTCTTGCATGGCATTGTATTTGTAGAGTGGGTGGACTCTTCCCAGGGAGCCTGGGTATGCTGGTGTTTCCCTCTCCTGATTCCCAGCCAGATGCTTCCCCCAAGTACCAACTGCACTGGCAGAGCTCAGGCTGGGAGAGCACGTGGGTGTGCCTTTGGAAAGGTTCAGTTGCCCCTTCATGTGCCCTTTTGGGCTTCGGGCTAGCCAGGTTTCAGGAAGGGCAGAGAGGAGAAGGTCAGAAGATGAAAGGATCTTTGGAATAAAAACCCTTTGCTGAGCTGCAGGGCAGAATGACTTTGTCACTCAATTAGACTGGACTTTCAAAGCTCAGAATGAAGTGTCGGATGCGGCAATGCAGCCCTTGTCAGCGTAGTGTGTGGGAGGCAGCCCAGCAAAGGGAAGGAAAGGGAAGAGGGTTTGCTCAGCAGCTGGCACAGCAGCTTGGCCCTGCCAGCTCACATTTGAGTTGCTTCATGCCTATCAGTGACCAGCTTCTTCTCTGGCTGTGACACTTGGCACTCTGCTAAGTCTGCTCTTCTTAGTTCTCCTTCCCTGGCATGAGGCTCAGCAGCAGACATGTGTCCTGAGGAAGCAAGGAGCCCAGGACCAGCACAAAGGTTGTAGGCAAAGGATTTTAAGGCCTGCCCATGTTAAGAGATTAACAAACAAGAGTTAGTGGTGCCTAAGCTACTAACAGTGGCAAAACTGCTTTGAGAAGCAAACTAGCTTTAAATTGTATTATTAAATCCCTATTAACTACTCTGACCTTACTGAATGCCTTGGCTTGAAGGCTGATGTATTTCATGCCCTATCCTGCCCAAATCAGTGAGCACCAGGTGAACAGTCATTGGGAACTGTGAGACAGCCTTGTGAGAGGAAAGAGCTCCCATATGAAATTCAAAGTCCTTTGTAACTGGGCAGAATGGACGTAAAGAGGTGTGAGGGTCTTCTTCAGAGGCCTTTCTAAACCAAACTGCCCAATCCTCCTGGCTGAAACATTAAATATCATTTGTATATGTAACTAAGTTGTCTGTATAATACATGCTTTTTAGTGCTGTATGAACACTGCAATGGTGGTTGAGATTTTCCAAACTCATAGGAATTAAGACATCTGTAATAGAGCTGGTGCTTAAATCCCTGAGTCTCTGTGAACAGGTAGTCACAAAAGTTGTTGTGACAATCGCAATGAGAATGCCCCAGGGAAGGACCTCATCATTTTCCTTGTTGGAAACTGAGAGATTTCACAGGCAGGGCTTCTGTTTGTACCATTCTGCTGAACCCTAGTGTCATTTAACAGTCTCAGGATGACTCTATAAACCACTCCTTATCACAGCTAGCTCCAAAAACCTGTTCTGTGAAACCAGGAATGGTTGGATTTTGCAGAGATAATTCAGGTGGTTTCTTCTACCCCACATATCCTCAGCCAGACAGCACTTCTTGCCAGTGTCAAACACTGTATCAGAGCTACTGCTGCTGTGCATCATCTTAAAGATTTCCCTTCTAGGAGTGGAGTTCTGGCTGCATTTCCATCTCTGTGTGCCACAGAAGAACTGGAGTGTGGTTGAGCATCCGTCCCTGTGCTTCTGCAGCTCAAGCAAAGAGCATTGCTCTTACCTCTCTGTGACCTGGATGACTCAGTGCATCCATAACATCCAGCCTCTCAGCCCCATACAGTCACATTGCATACACACCAGTTTGAACCCAGACTCAGGTACCAGATGTTTCTCTTGGCTGAGAAATTAAACAGTGTAGGGCTTGGAAGCTCTGCACCATTCAGACAGCCTTTCTTACTTACCAAGCACCAGGACCACTCCATGACATGTATAACAAAGGCAGGATAGTTTAAGTGTGCTGGAAAGGATGCTCCAAACCAACTGTTTTGGGTTGGATAGTTCTCTGATACCACCCATCTCATCTTTAGTACCCTCAATAAGTGCCGTAGCGTGACAGAGGGAATTGCACCCACTATATCTTCCTGAAAGCTGAGCACCAGGTAAGCTGCTGGAAATCCTGAGTTTCAACAACTCACTAGTGAGTAATCAGTGTGGAAAGCAAGGTTTTCCTATTTTATCTCTCATTAGGTTTTTCTACAGACCAGTTGCCATCGGAACACTGCTACCGGCCCAACATCCATCAGAAAGTGAGAACCTGTGTTGTTAGAAGGGAACAAGAACATCAGTTGCTTTCAGGAAGGGGGAACTGGTGCCAATTTATGGTTTACTTTCAAAGGGCCTGACACGCATCTTACTGAAACTTATGGAACAGCTGGCATTGATTATATTGAGTTTAGCTCCAACATGAAACTCTGAGAGCCCTTTGCAGCATCTAATGATGGCTTCCTACATAACCACCTTGGAAACCCGATCTGCTTTCCTTCCAGCCTCATTCCAGTCCAGGTTGGCTTGTGTTTCTTTGTTCACTAAAGCTCTTGTTGGCTAAATTTTCTGGGACAAACATGTAACTAGTGTTTAAATCCCCAGACAAAAGAGAGCACAGATGCCTTTTCTGCTTTGAAATATCCAAGGTCTTTCTCTGCATAGCAAGAATCCATGCCCTGAATGGACTCAGGGGGGGGCAGAAAGGGACTTGGTGCCTGTGAGGCTTGGTTAATATGCCTCTGACTGGCTGGCTTTGTGCCTTCTCTTTAGCTCCTTGTGAATGAGAATAGCCTGCTGGCAGGTAGCCGAAGGGTTAGTTATGGGTGGTTGTGAAAGGATGAGCTGGGCAACAGGAGCAGGAATAAAAGTGGGGAGTAGCAGATGAGAAGAGGGGAAAACCCATTCTAACTGATGAGCATTTTACCACTGAGACTATGTCTGTATAACCTTCTCTCTTGCTGTCTGCAGCAGATCTCTACAGCACCCACCACCCATCTAACTGATTCTTTCCTTCTTGAAATTTGCTCAGAGGGACGTTTGGGAGCCAGCCTTGCCTTGATAATTATTTTCTCAGCTCCTTCAGTACCCCTGGGCTGAACCACAGGTACTGTATCTGAAGGCAAAGTATTTAAGATGCCATGTGACAGGAGCATTGGCAGGACCCCAGTCCTTCATACCTGTATTTTCTAGTTTTCAAAGTTCTCAATTGCTTCATTTGCATTACACTGTAGGAAGACTTTTCTGCTCTTTCTGCCCAGCTAGACTTGGGTTTCTCAGGTATGAGACATTTTGGATGAAATTTGTTGCAGTGTCAAAGGTAAATGTTATAAATCAGATATAATGCCCTCAAAGGGAACATACTCTGCTTCAGCACAGTCAATCTGTTTCCAGCTTCTGGAATTTACTTCATAAGCTCAGTCACTACTGCTAATTCTTTTTATTTCTTTGCATATTTTTAATGTGAAGAAAGTCTACCCACTTAGAGTCAAACACTCAGACTGGTTTGTAAAATAGGTACTCATTTTTTCTGGGTAGCTTCTAAATCCATATTTAGAAACTCCTCTGAAGCCATTAAGCATGTGGAGTATGTTCAGCAGCTGACAAATGTACTGAGATTTGGAAATAATAAGAGTAGAAGAAATCATCCACCAAAATGACATAGGTCATGTCAAGGTAGCGTGGAGAAACACCCAGTGATGTTAAGCATGAAGTCCAGCACAGGTTCAGGCTGACTTAAAAAAAAAAAAATTAAAAAAAAAGAGAAAAGAAAAAAACCAAAAAATTAAAGAATGAAAGCAATAAAACCAGAGGAAACAGGAACTAGATACCATTGAGGAACTCGTGCACTGTGAGGGGAAACAAAGTGAGCTGTGCCTGTGCTGGGCTGTCAGAGCCAGGGGCAGTGGGAAGCAATGGGCTAAGCCTGTTGTTGGTGTTGATTTATCTGATTCATGGAAAATCGGTGCAGCCCTTGCAAGCACGTGTGAGAACTGTTGAGGTAGTACATTTGCCTCAGCAAAATCAAAGCAGTCTTGGTCTCTTGGTAGCTCACAAGAGGCTTGTTCTCTTCTGCTTGGGGCACAGAGCACTGAAAAGGGTTTCTGTGGCAGGCACTCAGTGCTCTTCTTCCAGCTCCCATGTCTGTAGGAAAAGGGCTGTGTGAAGAGGTTGGGAAAGAGTAATTGGAAAGTCTTTGGTCCTTCTTGTCTATCGCTGTCATGTTTTTTTAGACTGAGGGAAGGTCCCAGGCATTTCATTTACAAGAACTATTTCAGTGAGGATTTTCTGCGCTAATTGCCATGCTGTTTACTGCCAGAGAGATGCAGGCTTTAGTACTTCATGGCTTTAAAACTGGCAGAGGGTGACAGGGTTTATGATTTAATCTCTAGCAAGTGTCTCTTTCTTTGGGGGTAGGTGAAATGTTACTATCATCTGTTCAAAGGTGGAGTGACAGCTTTTTACTAGCACCCAACCAACTGCATCTCAGAAAAATGCTGATACAATCACACATGAGAACTGGATGAGATGAGACACTTTTCTCCCTGTTTCTGTGGCACACAGTGGAAGCTGCTGATATTTGATGAACAGTAACAAGATGCCCTACTGTGACATCCCACCAATGCCAATTGTTTATGCCAAGTATGATGAGCCACCAACGTGCTGAAGAGGCAGAGTCATGTTTAGCACAGTAAGATCCAGGAACTTGAATATGTTGCAGTGTTAATTCCTGATATTGTTGTTGCTGATGAGAATTTATCTACAGTTTCAGAGAGGCAGAAAAACTCACTCCTATAAAGAGAAGAGTTAGAACGCAGTTGTTTCTGCATGAGCTGCCCCATCATTCTCCACGTGCCCCAGCTGCTAACCAGGATGCTGGGTTAGCCTTACCTTGGTGTTACAAATGACACTCAAATCTCATTTATCCCCAGTAGCTTTATCGATAACTTCTTCCAGAGAGAGTCTTCAAGGTGTATTACCTTAATTCATGGTTTGCCTTGCCTTCCTTAGCCTTTCTCTCCTGTGTGCTCTGAAAGCCTCTCTGCTCTCTGTGGAGCTCCAGCCTTGCCCAGTCTCTGTGCTGTCCCTTTATCCTCCCTGCACCCCAGCACCTCTCTGCCTGGTCCTTGTCATGGGGGCCCTGGAGGGTCAATTCTGGGGTCAGGGGCTTTGTTGTGGCACAGCTTCATACTTGGGCACTGCTTGCTTCCTGCATGGATTGATTGTACCTGCACAGAGTCACAGCACAGGGATTGCAGAAGTCTGCAGATGATTCACAAGAATATGATCAGGGTGTTTTTCTGCTGTTGTGTGGGAACTCATTACAAAGCTCCTAATGTTTTCCTGTTTGGTAATTTAAGAGCACATGTTTCTCACACTATGCTGAAAAGCCCTCCCAAAGCTCTGTCTTTGGTGAATTGAAGCTGACGAGTCAGAAGGCCGGGTGGCAGGGCCCTGTTGTCCCTGTAACCATTGCAAAAACATTATACAGCTCTATATTCCTCCAACAGATCAGGGGCTCGTCACTGTGTGCCTTGGAAGAACAGATTGACAAATACCTGAGCTGCAAAAGGACTGCCCCTGCAAGGAGTCTGGTTACAGTGTTAGAGGAGAGGGAAATTCAGAGTCATTAAATAGGAAAGGATCAACTCATCACATGCCCTGGACTTTTAAAGCAAACACAGCAGGAGAATAGAGTAACTGTGGCTTCCCTTCCCCCACACAAATAACTGGAGTCCTTACTTCAGCGAGTGTCGCACAGCGCACAGCTACGTGACTCATTTTCATTTTACAAGGCTTCCTGGCTTTTACTGTGGCAAAATTCAGTGCTTGTAAAACTCTTGAATTTTTGTTATCACCTTCAGGAAACAGCACTCCTATTCATTTTCCTATCAGTGGCCTCAGGCTTTTCTGCTCAAGAACTTTCTTTCCTAGGACATGCTGTAGGATTTTAGGGATGGTCAAACAGTCTCCAGATTGGCCACTCTGTGCAGACCATGAACTTTGACAGTGCAGACACGATGAATACATTTTATTGTGTCAGCTTTTTGTGTTCTGAACACTGCTAGAAAGGCAGAGAACTTGTTCTAATGCTGTTCTACATGGTTCTACAAACCAGCCCTGTCCTCAACAAACCCTCTTGCCTTAGGCTTCCTCAAGGGAGTGTGGAGCCCTCTTCCTCTGCTTCTGTTTGGTCCTCATCTGACCAACAGTTCTGTCCTTCAGCTCTTACATGGCTTTACCTTTCATGGCTTTACCTTTCCCTAACTGCTGGAGACCTTGTTTTAGTGTTTATATAGAGCCACCCCTGCCCCACTTCATACTCTGTGGAATTGGGGTTTATTCACCCCATCTCAAGTCCATGCTCTTCCTCACACTCTGAGGCTGTTTAGGGAAGAGCAGCTCTGCCCTGCCCATGCAGCTACTGTGTACCTGGCATTTTCTGATGGCCTACCTGTCCCTCTTACTCTTTAGGCATAAGAAACAGTTTCAAATAAATCTGTGGAACTTTTTTCTAGTTTGGTAATGTGGCAAGCTAACAGTAGTGTAGGGACACTGTATTATCCCAAAGGAGAAAGCCACTTTCATCTTCTAGTACACATTTCATTGTGGAAAAATAACTGAAGGGGATTTAAAAAAAGGTTATTTTTTTCCCCGGATGGTTCTATGCTCAATTTGCATCATAGCCTATGAACTCTTCTATTCTGGCATAACTGAGAAGGCAGGGAGCTGCAACATGGCTTGGGAAGAAACAGCAAGAAGGGCAGGAATTTCTTAGTCCACACATATTATATGAGTACCTCCTAAATTCTCTATTTTGATGGCCTCTTGTCATGTGTCTGATCACTCTGTGTGACAGCAGAAAGCAGCAGAAAATTGTTTTAGGTCCTTTTAAACAAGCAAGAGTTGCAGAGGGCGTTACTGAACTATAGATTTAAATCGTTAGTCCCCAGGAACATGAAGATCATTAGCCTCGGGGATTTCACCGTAGTATCACTGCAGAAGATTTATTCTGTCAAACACCAGAAATACATACAGATGAAGAAAACACAGTTCTTGCCATCAGGAGCAACCAGTGAGCTAAAGTCAGGCTAGCCGGGTATGGGACAGAGGTGCTACTGTAACAAAGTGTTGATACCGGCCTTGCTTTAACTTTAATAGGGGGGAATCCTTTTCTGTGCCAGTTAAAAAGTTAAAAACCTCGTGAAAACCCAAAGAGCTGAGGCTCATTTTCAGTGCTGTTGTCTGCTCAAGTGCAACAGAATAACCAGCTCTTGCTTCTGCCTGGCATTTTAGAGTAAAACTCTCTGGAAATTGAAGAGCAAAGACTGTATATATACACACACACACATACATATAAGGCAGAGCAGAGGAGCCCCTAGCAAGGAAAGAAGGATTTTACCCCAGAAGTTCCTGCCCTATGGTGTGTGACACAGGAGCCCATGGAGAAGTTGCCCAGGATCAGCACTGTCAGTGCTGTTGCTCCCTGCAGCAGGGCTCCCCACCTCAGGCACAGTCCCTGGGTCTCTGTCCATGTGGCAAACTCAGTGCCAGGGAGAGGGTGCTGGTGAGGAGGTGTTTATGTGCTAGAGTGGCTGTAATTTTGCTTTCTTCTCCTTTGGAAAAAAAAAAAATCATACTGCTAACTTCAGCACGAGCACCAGAAACATCCACCAGCTTTTTCTCCCCTCTCCCTCCCCTGCCTCCCTTCTTTCACTATTTTGCTTTCAGAGTCTGTATCCCCCCCATTAACAAGGGAATAAAAATTCATCACTGCAGCTGTCTCACTGCTGCTCTGCTGCTCTATGCTTAATATTCAAGCTGGAAAGCTGGTGATCTTAACTTAGAAACAGGAGAAGAATGACTTACACTGCAGATTTGGTAAAGCTTCTCTTTGCCTGTGCTCTTCCGTTCCTGTGCATGAAAACTGTCTCAGATTTCACAGTGGTAATTTCTGCTCCTAATATCAAATCCTGAAGGGCTCAGCTGCTGAAGTTGTTGCCAACTCGCCAAACACCCATGAGAGATATTGGCTGAGATTTGGTCCAGTAGGTGGAAGGGAGAGAGGGGAGAGTGAGTATGGAAGTAAATAAGACCCTGAGTGCAAGAAGTGAGGGAATTTTAATTTGCTTCTCATCAGATCATGCTTACCTTGCCTACAGAGGCTGTCTCTGGCACTGTCTTGTTCTACTGAGGTTTTTGGTACCCAATTGCATTAAAACTGGGAACGTTGGGCAGAAAATTTGCATCAAATTCTCACCATCACACCTTGGTTCAGCCACATAAATACCATTACACTTATGTGGTGTTTTCTCTGCAGCAGTCATGTGTCTCAAGCTGTATCAGTGGTCAGGAAGATGGTATTGCAGCTGCGCCCACCATGGGGTCTGGATTGGATTCCTAGGTCAGCCACAACTTACCTTCAAACAGGGATTACATTCTTCTGTGTCACAGGGCACTGAACATAAGTTTCTGTAATGATTTTTTTGTTGCTAATGTAACAATTTTTACCTAGAAGCTCCAAGAAGGAGAAGTATTTAAGAAGGAAACGTATTGCTATATGTGCAAGGAGTCCTTTAGACTGGGTAGAGGAGCCCAAGGTAGGATGTTGTGCTGGCATGGTAGTGTGGAGACTGCTGTGTTTGTTCTGCAGGGCAAAAGGAACACGTAAGACACAACACAGGACACAGGTATTCACTCTGGTGTCACTTGGTCTGGAGCAAATGAAGCAAGGGCAGTGGGGGTTGTGTCTTTTAAAATAATGTGAAATCTAGGGGGAGAGTGATCAGTGAGGACCTACATTAGTCTCTCCCACTGGTGCCCTGCAGTTTTTAATTAATCAGGTCCAATTATGCAGCCTATATCCATTTGAATACTGAGATAACACTGGAAGGAATTCACTTTCAATGGGATTTATGGCCCCTCTTCCCTTGAGTCATTTCAGATAAGAGGTTAAAAATGTTATGCAGTCTGCACAGGTCAGTGTGATCCAAGCAGTTAATGCTGTGATGTATTTATTCAGGGAACAAATTGGAAATCAGGAGAGCAAACAGTCTTTTAATTTGCAGGAAAACAATAATTTATAATTATTTTGACTTTAAGTCAGAGAACAAACACAGCTGTTGTTTGAGGCTTCTAATCTGATTACTGAAGTGCTGACCTTTCAGTGCAGAGCGAGCCAAGGGGACAGGCACTGCCCTCGGGCAACAGAGAGCAGTTCTCTTTTGCTAAAGTGACTCAGGTGAGGAAAGGACTGGACTTGCTTCCAGGATGTGATTTAGACCCATGTGTTTCAGTTTGTTTCAAACTTGTTACTTTCCACCTTCTATTTAATGTATTCCCTGCATGGTTCACACACCCAAGATTAACTGGGAACCAATCAGCTGTGGGTTTGTGCTGCTGGAGGATTATTTGTGATGTGCTGAGAAAGTTCCTGAAGTCTTTCCTCACCTTGCTTCTATCTCCTGCCTCCTCTGTCAACTGCTAAAACATCAGGCTTGCTAGAGACAGCAAAGGAATTGAGGTGGTGTCCCATCTTACACAGCTGATAGCAGTGTCTGGGAGCTCCAGGCAGGCTCAGGATGCTGTTGTGTGAAGGGTGGTAAGAACCTGCCCTGCTCATGGGAAACCTTACACAGTTCGGAGACAAGGGACTCTGGGAGGGAGTAAACATTGCTGTCCCACCTTGCCCCAAATCTCCTCTTCCATCCTGTCCTCCTTGCAAGAATGAGTGAAGGAACACCTGCACAGGAGCTGGGGCAGCACTTTCTGGTTCTTAGAAACACAAGAGTTACTAAAGAATCATTTAAAAACTGTAGCTGCCTTTCTGCAATGGGGTGGTAATAAATTCCCTTTTATTCTCCTAATGGAAATATTAGTGGCTGATTAGTTCAAATGAATTTCAGTGCATCATCTGTTAATGTAGTTATATCCCATGGCAGCTGTCAGTTTGGAGAGGATGGAAATACCCTGGCTTCCATTCCTCTGCCTAGGGAAGTTCACTGGGATTCAGATATTTTTTACTATCCCTCCCTCTGTAGAAGACAAAGTGGAACAAATGTCCTTGAGTGCTGGTGATACTTGCAAGGAACAGAGGTGATGAGCAGAAAACAGTGTGATGAAAAGAGACTATAGGGGATGAATAACAGCATATGTCCTATTTTGCTGCAGGGGCCTTCTGTTTATAGCAAACTCTAGGGTTTGGATGTAGTATTGTTCTGCCTATGCAACTGTTTTTTTTTTTTCCTCTGTGCTTAGTCTTCACCAGCAGTGATCTCTCAGGTTTCAGAGTCTCTCTGTAATTAGAAAGAACAGCTTAAATCCTGACTTCAAACGAGGAGCCACCAATCTGCTGTGTAAACAGAGAGCTTGAGTGAACTCCCAGGAGGGTTTTTAAAGTATGTTCTCCAAAACCCCTGGGGGCAGGAGCCAGATCGTGGAGGGGATGGAGCCCCTCATTGCTACCAAGCAATCACACACACTGGGGACATCAGGGAGCACGGGGAAGAAGCCGCCCAGTGCAGCTGCACAGCATGCAGGTGCTTAGTTTAAGAGCATGGCTGTACCTTCTTTAGCGCCTGCCGAGGCTGCACGACTTTCGTCTGCATCAGGAGGGATCCCAAATGATTTTCTGCCTAGGTAGTTGAATTGCACAGCTCCTGGCATGGCCTCTGTTAGCTGCAGAGAAAGAGGAGGCTTGGAAAATAATGTAATACCTGATCCAGCAGCAACTCTGCAAGGGCAAATTTCCCTCTTTATCAATTTTTTGAGTAAATTTGAGCTGGCAAGTGACAGCTCGGATGTTTCAGATATATAGTGCTTCACACTGAGCTGGTACCGGGCTCCCTCCAGCTGGGCCTGCCTTTCTGCAGAGCCACGGTCCAAGTGGGTGTCTGGATCCTGAAACAGCTTCAGCTTCATGGCACAGACTGCAGGGGCTTTCCCCCAGCTGCTGCAAACAGCAGCAACACTGTGTGCTGCCTTTGTATGGATGTTGAGAACAGACTGAAGAGGTAGGCTGAGGTGTGAGAGTCTACCTGACCTTTTGAACAGGATAAAGGAAATCTATGGAGGAAATCTATTGTCCCACACTACCTGTCTTATCTGTGCTAATTGTTATTAAGGGGATTTTAATGTTGCTATAAGCAGGAATCTCTGGAATTCCCTGGTAAGACTTGCTCTGGAAATTACCTGTATAGCAAGTACAGCTAAGATGATGCTTACTTTACAGGAGCTCATGGGGACTTTGGCAGGCCAAGAATGAATGTGATCAATTCCTGATGGAGCTCATGAGAGCAGAATGGGGTGTTTCTTTGATGCAGAGGGGAAAGCACATCTTTGGCTACTGTATGGGCTGGGAAGCATTCTCTTTTTGCTTCTCAGGGCCAGTATGGTAAGAAGGTGCCTAGATATTTGCCCTCTCTGTCTTCCCCCCAGCTTTCCATCTTGTTATTGTATTGTGTAGCTAGGAAATTCTACCAAACTTTTGCCTGCATGCCAGTCCTCCAAAGAGCAAGCAAAAGACCCTCACAACATCCATCCTTTGTGGGATTAATGGCAACAAAGAGGCAATCAACAGCGCAGTGAGACAAGTCTCCCACTTCCCTGAAGCCTCCCACTCCTGGTTAGGACATGTAGGCTTAGATCATCTTGTTATCTTCGTGTAAACCCTGACAACTCTTGTGCAATATTTTGGGCATCTGGCAAAAAGGCATGTGCACTGCAGGAGCTAGTTTTGGGAGGGCTTTGTAGGAGCCAGCCCTGTTGTATGGGCTGGATGAAATCTGAAACCCAGAAAGCTTGTGACGCAGGCGGCCCCGGGCTGTGAAGCGGCTCTCACAGACCTTGCTGTGACACTCCTGGGATCTGCCTGCATGCTGGCATGGCCACCACTGAAACCAGAAGCAGAGAAGTGGAAAATCAGGCACAGTTTTGTTTGAACTACACATTTCCAGTCATTCAGGAAAGCAATTCTCATACCTGTACCATCGAATGGCAGTATACCAAATAGAGACCGTGCATACACAGATGGAAAGGAAATGCAATATTCTACAGGAGAAAGTACCTAAAGGTGCCTGGTATTCAGTCATTTCATGGGCTCTGTGGGTGAAAATGCATAAGTGATACCAGAGTGGAGAACAACTGTTCTCTTGGAGAAAAATTCCCCCAAAATTGCAACGATTAGCAATAGGAGTAAGCAGTAATGTGAGATTTGACCTGGAACAAAGAAGGTGGTTATCCTCAAGAAGACTTATACCAAACAAAAGGCTAAATCCTTAACTGGTGCAAATCATCATACTTCCTTTAGGTCAGCTGACCCATAGTGATTTAGTGGAAGAGGGCCTTGAGAAGCTGTTATGCTAAAAGAGATGGGAGTGTGATAGTAGGCAGCAAATTGGATCATGTGTGACTACAATGTGTTATGGTAGGGGAAAAAAAGTGACTAATGAGATTCTTATCTATGGAGGGAAAGGCATCAAATCACGGCTGGGGGAGGCACTGTTTCCTCTCAATGCCTGATGAGATCCCAAACAAAATATACTGCTTTCAGTTCTGGGCTGTATCACAGTAGAAAGGTATAGATAAATCCATAAGGATACAGGGAGAGGCACCGAGATGAATTAGTGTAGGACTGGAGAGGCTGATTGGTGAGGAAAATGAAAAACAAAAGGCAATGAAGATAACAAGAAGCCTGAAAAAATGAGATTACCTATGTCCATGTGCTTGCCAGGTATGAGTTCCACAAGGGAAGGGAATAGTTTAAGTGGATATAACAGACTATAACCAGGAATAACGTGATAAAATTGTAAAACGTAATTGACTCTAATATTACGTCATTCCTCCCCAGAGTACCCCATCAACAAATCTGCTCTGGGAAAAAGGGAAGTGCTTTTGCATGGCGTACCCAGCTGGTACCTTAGCCCTGATATCTTCCATGGTAATGGGTCCAAGTAGCTGCTGCAGTAAGGGTTTGGGGTTTCCTGCTGTTTTTTACCTCTCTGTTATGACAAATATTGATAGCCTTGCCCAGTGCACTTCCCTTCTTCTTGCTCCACATGGATCCTTAATGTGCAAGTTTGGGCTGTGCTGGGAAGGGTCTTGCTTCAGCTGATCTCTCTCCCTCTGTTGAGAAGCAGTGGTACTGGGAAAGGGTAGCATTGGAGGGAAATGTGGGTAAGTAACTGCCATTAGCAGTCTGCTGGGAGAAAGTTGCCAGCAGTAGGGAAATAATGGTGTGTTGTGCATATGATCCTTTGCCCTTTTGGCTGATGAAGGAGCCTCAATCAGTCCTGCCTCTCTGGGTAGGGGATGGGAGTGCACACTGGGCCCTCTGTTAATAGCTGGGAAGAAATTCAAGCAGTCAGCACCACCTCCAACACAGGCAGCCCCTCAGTCAGTGGAATAAGGCGTGAGTTTCTCGACTGTAATGAGCTTGTTTTTCCAGGAGATTGCTGTAATAAGCTGTAATGAACAAAGAGCTGCAGGATACAGAGTGAGTGGGTGATAGGGTGGCAGATGGAATTCCATGTGGATATACATAGCAGTAATGTGGGGAAAAACAATGATAAGTGGATGTGTTCGAACATTAGCTATTACCACCCAGAAGGGAGTTCTGGAGCCATCCTGGGGAGGAAAACTGTGCAGCATCAGTCAAACTGGAGGTGGGGGGAGGGAATGGTTGGGAAAGGAACTGGCAGCAAAACAGAAAACATCATTATACTGCTGTATAAATCCATGGTGCATATGTGTCTTGAATGCTGCCTGCAGTCAGTCCTCCAGAGAGGACGTAGTGGAACGAGAAAAAGTGTGGCCATTCTGGCATGAGTCCTCAGGGATGACAGGGGGCTCTGGCTGGGAGTGGGAGGCAGGGACAGAGCTGGGAGCAGCCACAGGGTGAAATTTTGAAGAGCTGTAGGTCAGGAGGGACAAACTTTGAGGCAACAGGTATAAAATGTCTCCCTTATGAAGGGACAGTGACCAGGCTCTTGAGCTAGAAAAAGTGACAGCTGAGGGGGTTGTGCTAGAGATAGGTCAGGTCATGGTGTGCACAGAGATGTGAGCGAGGATGTGATCATTGGTTATTTATCACAGCATGGGAGCTGGGGACAAGAAGCAAGGAAAAGGTTTTAAAGGAAAACAAAAAGAACTGCTTTTTCATCAGTGCATGGCCAAACCTGGAACTCGTTATCACAGGACACAAGTCAGTGACATGATTATAAGTGAGTTCAAAGGTTTTGGAAAAGTTATGAAAGTAGTTTAAACAGGAATACTAAACTCAGATGCAGACACGACCTCCAGCTCAAGGAGTTACTTTGCTCTAGGTTGCAAGAAATTGAGAGGATCTCCATCCTGCTCCTCTCTCGTGTTTTCTCTAAGCCTCCACATTGGCTACTGCCAGACAGAATGCAGAAGAAGATGGACTTTAACAAGGCAGATATGGCAGAGGCTGTGTTATGGGTCTAGATTGGTGCAGACTCCACGTCCTCCAGGAAGCAAAGGCACACTTAGCAATTAATGTACTTGTTCTTGTGACTGACGCTCTTTCATTACAGGCCTACTCCAGGGAAGGGTTTGCTGTTCAGGAGCATATGAGATTAGTTCCTAACAAAGAATTGTCCAACCATTTCCTTTAGGGAAACAGCCACAAGAAGGTAGACCTTTGTTCTGCATCACTGACTGCTTGAGGTCATCCCCAGAGATGGATTTAAAGCAAAACCTCTTGAACCCTCTTGAACTTTAAGGAAACTCATTCCTGGATCTTCCATCTGGCTCAAAAGCTCCACAAGGGGCTGAGATTCAAACACCTCTGAACTGAGGGGAAGTCTGGAGCCAGATCCACAGCTGTAGCTCGAGGCCATCCTGAGCTTTTTATGTCAGCTGTCTTTGAGAGTACCGGCTCTGTTCCGCACAGTGCAGATGGGCCACAGGCCATGCAGCAGATAGAGCGAGAGGAATTCCTCTCACACACTACTCACACAGAATATTTACCTTCAGGTAAACTACTTCAAGAGGGCTTCATTACATTGGACAGCTGTTTACTCTGCTGCAAAGTTTGAAGAGTCCTTCTTTTCTGCTTTTCCAGGACTTTCATCTCCCCTCTCTTTCAGGAAGAATAGGTGTAATAAGATTTAAAGTTCTGCCATGTAATTGTCATGAAGTTTATATCCCATGATTCCTGTTTGTGAGCAGAAATAAATTAAGCACCTGGATAAGCCTTCTTTCTCTCCCCTCTCCTGAGCACCCGATGTGATGAGAAAACTGCTGAGAAACAACCACAATTAACGATGGGGTCACATTTAGTTCAGCACCATCGGCTGGTTAATTGGCTGATTCGATTACAGTTCCCCTTATCTGTGTGCCAATACAGTTTCTAACAAGCTGCTTGCTGGGTAATTAATACTGTCCATGGTTTAGATCCTGAAGCTGGGACTGCTTTAAGGGACTGTGCCATTACTAGCCCTCTGCTAGCAGGGCTGCTTCACTCAGAGCTTCTCTTTGCAGAGCCCAATGGTGGGTCCAAGTGGCAGAGGGGACATGTGGAGACATTGCTTTGCTCTGGAGAAAAGCCAGCCCTTGATTTTGTGAAAAGAATCCAGAGGCTCTATTCAGTTTCCTCCTTGTGCTTGATGGTGCTTGCCAGATCATCAGTGAGGCAATGCCTTGAGAAGCTGATTGGCCCTCCTGCAAATGCAGGGAATTTTAATGAACAAATCCATAACAGGATATAATCTCTGTTAAACAGTGGAAATAATAAGTTTAGAAAGTAACCAGACAATGACCTGATTGAGAGAAAGAAAGAATGAGTAATAGGAAAATGCAGACTGGAAAATGAAGATAGCGCTGGACATTGGCTTGGTGGGAAGCTTCGTGCTTGAGGGTCTGTGCACAGGGGAGAGCAGACAGACACTATCAGAGTCAGCAAACAAGCAGCTGTCAAGGGAGGTCTGTCACCTCTGTCATTGCTGTGCCTTCTGCCACAGGCCACCCAGGTGGGCTTTTGGGTATGAGACACAACATAACCTTGTTTTTATGGGCGAATGGACTAGATAGAAGTGCAGATCTCATGTCCTCTGACATAAAAAAGTCCTTTCAGGTCTCTCAGGTAAGCTCTAAGTGAAGGAGCATTCCCCCCTCTGTGATGTGCCAGGGTGTGTGCCAGACAACCAACAGGAGATATGCACAAGGTGATTAAGGCAAGAAAATTAAAACATGGTGGAGGTGAATGGTCAGAAATATTCATTTGTGTAGCCTCAATCCTCTGATTTCTCATGTAAATACTTCAAAAAATGAGTACATGAAAAGTAGGTCACTTTGGAGCAACATTCTTGGAAGCAGGGACATTGGAGATGCACAAGGAGAAGGTATAAAGCCAGGATAAACAAGGATACAGGCAATTGGACACTTTGAGCTGTGGGTAAAGGGGAGAGGTGCTTGTATTTTTACCACCTATTCTCAGTCTGCTCTCATTTTTAGGGGGAGATTGGTTACCTCCAGCTTTTCTCATTGGAATCTTTCCTGTATCAGCTGCCCTCAGTCCTTGCTTTAGCTTGCATCAGTCAGATGTTAAAGTAGTCCAGCAGTTGTTAGCAAAGTCACATAGTTTTTTACTTCTGGAATTTGAAAAAGAAAGGAGACAGTTTCAGAGACAGCAAGATCTAAATCAAATAGGACTTAATGAGATTAATCTTGATGCACTCCTCAGAGCCCATTGCAGCTTGGCCAGTGCAGGAGCACTATGCTCCTCATGAGTTCAGGGACCTCTGTGTGAGTTCTCCCAGGTAAACTGGGTTTTGGTTCAGCCAACAGCCTGTGGACTCAGAGTGTGCAGGGCAAATACCCCGTCTGAAGCAAACTTCAGAGTAGAAAGAAATTACATCTACTCCTAACACCTCCTCACCAAACTGGACATGAAAGGCTTTGTAAGCCTTTGTTAGCCTTTGTTACCTGGGCCACCAGGAGACAGTGGGGACCTGACACAATTTCATAATTGTGAAGGTCTGTTGTAATGTACATTCATGCACAAAAATCCTCATTATCAATCATTTCATAAATCAAATTTGGATGTTGGTCTGCAAACTTGTCTGCACCTATCAATCCAGGCAGGTGAACTGAGGTGTGTGATAAAGGAGAGATACTGGTGATGAGAAGGGATTGCTTTAAAGAGTGGTGCCCCTGGAGGAGCTAGGGAAGGCTTTTTGGCACTGTGCTGAGGAGGGGAGATCAGCATGATAAAGACAGAATTGCTGAAAGGACACAAAGGGAGCTAGGGAGCAGGAAGGGGAAGGCACTGAACGGGGCTGGCATGGGGTCAGCAGTTGAAGTCTTGAAGAGCAAGGACAGATGGAGGGGAGAGAGGGAAGACGTAACTTGTAATCAAGCAGAAGAAGGCATCTGTGAGGCTTGGGTGAACTAGAGAGTGGGGAGAGAGGAGATTACATCACTACAGTGAAAGGAAGAGGTGGACATGCCTGTTCAGTTCATTCTGCTCACAGTCAGGAGCTGAGAAATCTACTCCTTAACAGCATAAGCAACCCTTGATTAAGAGAACACAATTATGAAGGAAAGAGGATGCCTTCAGACACTTGCGACCAAGAGAAGCAGTGCCTACTGCTCTGTCTCCTTTCTTCCTGTGGGGCTGCTGGGAGTCAGGACAGCTGATCTGAGTTGGATGATTTTTTTTTCTGTGATCACTGGTGTCAGAAAGGAAAGGTATTAGGAATTTGACAGTGTAGGTTATCATTTTGTTTCTGGTCCCTGTCTAATAAGTGGGAATGCTGGAACGTGATGCATGTTTGACAAGTCTGCTTTTGGCCTGGAGAACTGCTCCTCTATTTTCCTATCCTGCTGTAGTTTAGCTAATGAGCTGTTGGCATGCTTGCTCCTCTTGGGAACAGGGAGCTTTGGATACCCACACCTCTGTGATGCTGCCCAACCCCTTAGCATGGAGCTTCCAACCCCGCAGCAAGGAGGAGCTGTTCCAGAAAACTTTGCCAGGTTGCCAGTACTTTCATTTTTGCTGACTAACACTGCCTGCATGCTGATTTTCACCAGCATTAGTGCACTGGGGGGATTCTTGCATTTCTGACTGAACTGCTATGCCTCAGTTATGCCTGCATTGTGATTATTCCCATTTTATACAACTCTGGAGCTCAGAATTTATCAGGGCTGAACACTTCTGAAGAAAATTATCTGAGGAAGACAAGAGGCACTCCGATATGTCAAAGAACAGACTGCGACTATTGATGTATTTGGTGCCATGTTTTCAAACTGCTGCCTGTTGGGAGCCACATCCATCTGTCTTTAGTTTTTTTCTTCCTCCAGAAATATGTACTAAGTGCCATCTGATTTACTTAGAACGAATGAAACAACCACTGTTGAAGGAAAAATCTAATGCAATTCAGGTCATCCTAACTTCAGTGGGTAAGACACCTGAAGGCTTTGATACTATTACTGAGGATATTAGAACTGAAGTTTTAAATACAGCATTTAGAATAAACTTATGAAGTTGTTTAGCCTGAGTGGAAAATAGGATTGATGCAGGAAAATCCTGATAGTATCAAGACAGAGGTTAGAAGTTTGATGATGATTATTCTTCTTATAATCTTATAATATCCTTATTACCAGGCTGCCTTTATGAAGGTACCAATGAGAAATCGTATTGGTTTTCCTGTACAACTGCAGTTCCTGAAAAACCACATTGCTCATAAGCGTCTTGAACATCCAGTGCAATCTGCCAAAATCTATAGTCCCGATGTTCTACCAGAAGGGAATATATGTATATCCTATTTTTTTTTCTTCTTCCTTAGGAGCCCAGTGTTAGCCAATGCAATTTGCCTTGAGAGGCAAGAATTTCAAAGGGCCACACCCACATATTTCTGATACCATCCATGGAAATTAGCGTTTCTGACAGACCAGTGCAAATCTATTATTTTTGTCTGTGAATGCATTGTGGTTTCTGTTTGGTTGTTAGGGAGTTTTCTTTGCTTGTTTTCTAGTGAACTTAGCCAACATGCAGTTTCTGTTGCTCTGCTTATGCTGTAGAAGGTCCAAATTCTGTGGTGTTACTTGTACATTGTAAATAATGTGCACACATTTTAACCAGATATTGTACAGCCTTGTGAGAGTCAGAGAAGTCCCTGACTATCTCAGATGGGATCATTTGCACTCTATAGAGTGCAGCACATGAGTCCTGTCAGCAGGAAGATGCATTAGACTCATTCTGCTTGCCCTTTTCCATAGGTTTGCTCTGTGCATCCCTTCTAAGACAGTCTAAGTATGCTGTTTATGGATGTGATTTTTTGCTACCAAAATAATAATGCTATCACTAATCCTACTCAGATGTGCTGACACTAGTAAGTCTCATATTGGTAAAAGCATATCTACTTCCAATAAGGAAGGTTTTGTCAAATAAGGGTGGTTTTTAGCAGTTTTCACACAGGGAAGAGAAAGGGATGGAAGAGGGGAGAGATATGTTGCCTTAGGTACACTGGTTTAGTTAAAGTAGCACCATTTTTGTGTGTAGACAAGAGCTTAGGAAATGTACAGGTCTTAGTCTGGGGGACAGGACTTTAAAGCATTCATTGAAGTCTAGTGTCAGTTTTCAAGGCTGAAGAATATTATTTTATTTAGGCTTCCAGACCAGCCTTGCTCCAGGAATGCACTTAGGTTGTTTTTAAAGCAAACATGAAATCAATAGCCTGGTGTTCTGCTCTGCTATTTCTTGCCAGAGCTTAAGGACCACACATGGGTTTTCCCTCCTCTTCGTCACACTGCCAGGCGTGCTCCCGGATAACGGCAGGCAGTTCTTGTGGATGAATGCGGAGAGGTTCCAAATGCCCGAACACGCACTGGACATCTGGGCAGTTTTTGCTGCAAAGTATTTTCCATCAGGCTTCCCTCCAGATATTGCCATGAAAGGATCAACTCACACCACCCTGTCACAGATTTTATCCAGCTTCTTACTTTAGTGGGAGTTTTATCTGAGCGAAGCTCATACAGGAGCCCGTCGGCTTACCTCACCATTTATAATGCTCCAGGTGGAACCGAGGGCTGTGATTTTCAGTTTGACCTGGCAAACACCAGCCCAGAGAGCAATGGAGCACTGTGCCCTCCATCCCATCACTCCAGTGGTGGGCCTCAGCTCACGCTTGTCTGCATGCTTACTCGGTGCAGGAAAATAACTTACTTGTCTCCATCCTGTGCAGGGAACAGGGGCTTCACTTGGAGTAGCAGATTCTGAATGCTTGTCCGTGTAGGATTGACTTGCATATGGCTACCCACTCCTGACTCCAAGCAGCCATCATGAGGTAAATAACAACCTCTGTCCAGCTATTGACCTCTCTTGATGCTGATCTCACTTCAGAGTGGAATACTCCTGTTTTCCGCAGCTCCCTCGAGCCAGGCTCGCTCCTCTCCTGCAGGGTTTGAAGCTGAACCGTATGGTACCAAGGCAGGTCCCCAGTTAGAAACGAAAACACACATTAGCAAAGAGGAGAGAAACAGGCTAAAATTGGAAGTGACCATTTTGTGTTTGATGTTATTCAGAGGAGCCTGTTCTTCATTTAGGACATTAATAGTTGTAACAGAAGCTGTAATATTTCAACAACAGTGGTGATTAGGAGCAAAGAGGCAGCTAATCTCCATCTAAAAAGAGCTAACTAGCCCGTCCTTTAGCCCCCACCGCACTGTCACATTTAAATACCATGAATATTCACTGCTTGGCACCCAGCTGGCATCTGAGCTGTTTTGACACAAAAACCTTCAAACTCAAAGAGTTTTTAATCAGTCTGCAAGAGAGAGAAGAAGAAAGTGAGAGAAAGAAATAGGAACAGAGAAAATGAATCAATGAGTTCAGCAGAGAGGGGACTACCCGAATCCAGTTAACCCCTTCCTTTCTCTGCAGACACAAATGCTGTCTCTGCAGCTCTGCAGCTCTCTGCCTGGCTGCAGAGGATGGAGAAGGGTCACCCCATCCCCTCTGGGCACCCCCATTCCTCCCGAGTGCTCCGTCCCGCCCTGAAGCCCCATATTCCCGGGTATCTCGCCCTAGCTGAGTGCCCATTCCCCCTGGCTGCCCCATTTCCTCCAGCTGCCCCATTCCACCCCATGCCCCTTGCTCCAGGCACCACATCCCCCTCACCTTCCGTACTTAAAATGCATCGCCTCTTGCTGCCTGTGCTTGTTTCCTGGTGCAGGGCTTATTTACTCTCACCCTTGCCTGTGTTTGTGGCTGGTTACCAATGTGTTTCTGTTACAGGCAGCACAGTTTCACTCACAATATGTGATGTGCTTTTGAGCAGCCAGTCTTTTTCCCTGCAAAGAGTTTTCATCTCAGAAAGAGGTTTGGCAGTGTTAACAGCTGCCATCTTCGGTATCCTTATTGGAGCCTCAAAGTTGCCTATAGCCCACACCAACCCTTTTTGCATCAGTTTTTGCAGCAGGATTAGCTATGCAGCAGCAAACAACATTTTTTCCTTGTTCTGCAAGAAAGAACCCCACAATACTCTGAGGCTCTAGTTTTACCTGCACTGTGGATCTGGGCACTGACGGATCACCCAGCAGTCCCTGTTTAACCTGGATCAGTCTTGTACACAAACTGCATTTCTGTCAAACTAGTCTGATCACACAACACAGAGTGTATGCAACTTTATGCTGTTATGTCAGCTTCGGGCTACTTGTGGTAGACAGTATATACCTGATTTGGCAGGACAGTAGGGTGATGTAGGACCTGGTCTACTACAACACCTTGCCATGAAAAACTGACTTGTCTAAATTTTCCAAAGATGTTTAACTTGGTGGAGTGCTAGATCCATGTTTCATGTCATATGTCTGTGGCATTTTCAATCCAATACTGGGAACCACAGTCAGATTTATTTTATAACCAAACTGCAGCCCAAGTCTCAAAACTGTGGCCCAGACTGCAGACCTCAAGTCACATGTGGGGAATCTGTACTTGCACCTCAGCTGGCTGTGTGTTCAGAGCACAGTGGGGAATTTTCTAACCTACTGTATCTTCAGAGAGTCTGTTGTGGACTTAAATTACACATAGGTTGTCTCATCTGCCTTCAGGGTCTTTAAAACTGAGATGCACTTCAAAAACCAGTGTCCTGATTCTCTTAAGGAATACCTAAGGAAAAATGAAGAATAGAAGCCTGGGACTAATTTAGGCAGATTATTATGGTCACTGTAAAGGATACTGGTATCCAGGAGGAGTGTAAATGAGGTGGTATCCTGCAGACCTTCAGAGGCAGGCCTGTGCTGAGGGGAGGCATTGCAGATGGGAACAAGGAGACAATTGCTGGAAATGCAAGGCCATTGAGGAAAATAAGCAACTAGCACTGGAGGAGCAAAGTGGATAGCTCCATCCCATTGGCAGCGGAACAGAAGATTTCTTGGGAGAACAAAAAAGAGCAGGGTTAGTGAGGAGCCTGAAAGCCCTGCTGTGTGGTGTGATGGAAAGGGTGCCACAGTGAAGAGACTGAGAGGGAGCAATGTGGTGGCAATGCTGTGTCAGATCTGCACTACTCTGATCTGTCTTGAGTGAAGGTGGGGCATTATGAGTGTCAGGGAAGGACCACAAAGAGAAATTAATGTAACCAAGATGGGAGATGAGAGTTTGGGAGCAGGTTTTTCCTGTGTGGGTTCCCTAAATCTGAAGCTAGTGTAAGATTTATAAGGAGTTACTGAAGCTGTGGTGACTTTTACTGAATACAATCTGGGTCTCCTTTGGGAGGAGGAAGTAGAAAGATTTGGGTTCCACATTTTCTTAGTGCTCTCAAGATCCTCTGATGCTCTCCAGACTCAGAGATCTCACCCAGCACTTTAAAATTTACAAGCATGCACACAATAGCCAAATGTGCTTTGTAATCTCTTCCCAGGCAGCAGACAAAGTGGGTTTGCATAGATTGGTACTTACTCTATTCAAGTTGATAATTATTTTGAATGGAATACTCCCCGTGAAGCATGCTTGGAACAGCATCAAACCCTATGGGCTGTGGGAGGCACATCCATCAGCTGTACTCTAGGGTGTATTCTGCAAAAGCTCACAGCTGGATAGGAGGATCCATTTTCCTATATACTTAAATGAGAAAATAGCATGAGCTTTTCTTACGTCTCTTCTTGCCAATATCTGGCCACTACTTACAATGAATTTGCTCAGTTGCTATGAACTGTATCTGGGCATGCTTCCTTCGCCTGTGGAAAAATATGGGAATCTAATCATCCAGCACAAAAACAAGGTGTTCCAGCTAATAAGTGTCTCAAAGACCCTGAGGACATGGATTTGGAGTGTTGTCGAAGAGGTGGATCAAAAGTATTTTATTTGACATTCACCTACAGTTTTCTGTTGCCCCACTCCATCATATTTGCATACAGTCAATGTGTTCTGTATTAGGTAAGGAACATCCAGGCTGAGGAACAGGCAGCAGAGGTGTAGAACTGGCAGCACTCACTCACCTGAGTCCACCCTCTCCCCATCTTGTCCCGAGGGGAGCGCAGTGCTGCTGCGGTGGTACTTTGGGGGCAGGGGGGCTCGGATTAGACATAGAACAGAAGCTGTGGCCATCTGTGGTCATTAAAATTCCATGACACCTTTTGGTACTGAAGCAGTTGGTGCTAAAACTATCCCACTTGGAATACAAGGCAGACAAGCCTTGTGCAGCCTGGCAAGAGGGCGGTGCCTCACAAGGCTTGCCAGGTGTTTTTCTGCCTGCTGTAGAGAATAGGGCAGACCCTCACGCTGACTGCCCAAAAGTCACTAATCCCAGAGCTGGGAGCAGAGCTGCTGCATCCCTGTGACCAGAAAACCACCTGAAAAGGAAAGAGCAAAGTATGGAGTGTGCAGCGTGCTAATAACAGACCTCTGTGGTTTCTGTGACTGGATTTACACAGTCTGTGCTGGATGGTGGTACACAGATGGACAAGTCTATTTGCAGGTGATATAACCATAGAATAGATTGGATTGGAAAGGACCTTTGAAGGTCATATAGTACAAATCCCCCCAAAAATTTTGTAAGTTTTTGGGACCCTGAGAGTGCTTGCAGCAAGTCACACAGTGAGATGTAGCCTGACACTCCGAGGCTGTTACGTGAAATAAGAAGGCTCTCAAACTCTTGTAGGCTGAATCACATCTCTGCATAGAAATCTAAACTTGGGATGAAAGTAAAGGTCCTACAGAAAATGAAGTCTAATCCACTACATAGAGGGGTAGAAAGGGTGGGTGCTGGAGGGGACCTTTAGTGACTGACAGCTTACAGACACTTGCTCTCATCCCCGAGTCTCCCTGCTGTGCAGTGACCCAGAGCAGGAACCAACCCAGCTGGAAAATAAACCTTTTTTTCCTGGAGTTGTTTTTTATCTGGATCAGTTCTCTGGTCTCATTCACCATGTGCTACACAGACATCGTGCTGGCATATCTGGTGGTGCAGAGCATGGGCAAGGAAGCAAGGGATTCCTTAAACTGATGTAAGCAGCCCTGTTGTCAAAAATGCAACCACAGAGCCTGTGCAGAGTGCTCTCCTTGGCATCAGAGCTGACCTGCAGTCTGCACAGGAGGGGCAAGGGGGACAAATGCCTCTCTCAAAAAACCTGCAGAAATTATCAAGTAATTAGTCCAAATCATCCCTGCTGCTCCTGGGACTCTGCAGTTGATGCATAAGGATGCTGGAACCTTGTGTGTAGCATTCTGATACTGGAAAAGCTACAGCAGTACTTTTTGTCTTGGTTCCTTCCTGTCTCTCCTAACTCTCTTGTAGAATCATTTCTTCTCTGTCCTTCTCTGGGAGAGGAAAAAATCTGGCATTTCTCTTTGCTCCTTCCTTGGCATCTACTGTGTGCCTGGGAGCTTGCTCAACATTCCTGGTGTTGCCTTCAGTTTGGAAGGTGTTGTGCCTGCACCCCAGAGAAAGACCTGCTTGGTCTGGCATCGTTGTTGGAATCCCCACAGCACCATTCTGCGCCAGCTGCTGCCCGGGGAGCAAGCACAGGAGCCCTGGATGCTGTGAGCCCTTTCTGGCTGCTGTATTTCATCTGTCTGTGCTGCTGCTTCCCAGGCAGCATGTGATCCTCTGTGGTATGCTCTGGCTTCTATGGGGAATGGGTTAATGCTATAAAATGCTCTTTTTATGGAACCTCTTGGCAACGCAGAAAACTTTCCCATTGCTGGGGTGTTCTTTTTATTCAACAATTTGTTCCCAGAAAGCAGCCCGTTTAAACAAGTTTTCTCTATTAAGAGTCTTCAGCTGCATTTGTTGTTTTTTGAGCTTATTCAGTGTGCTGTAAACTACAAAACAGTATCCTACAATAGATTTGTCTGAGGGAACTGAAGTGTGTACTCCTGTGATTCTGCCTACCGTGGGAGCTCCTTGAAAGCCAGATGTCACATTAAAAGAGTAATCTGTGTTTACAAACACATGGCCACACATACTCAACATTTTCAGCAACCACCACACTGAAATTCAAATCCTGCAATTTTGCTTCTCTACCCACCTGCCCTGCACTCAGTCAGAGCAAGAGAAGAAAGTTTCCAGAACTTGGACAGAATTATGTCTTTTATTTAGATGAGTATAAAACACATAGCTGTCTGCAGAGGGCTGAATTTAGCTTCCCAGCTGGGGCCTCTCATCTGTAAGTTCTTGCAGACAGAAAAACACCAACTGCTAGCAAGATAATCCAATTTCCCCTCTCTTGCACTCCGAGGAAGGCTGCCTACTCCCCCACGCCATGCTGGGTTTCAGTCTGGCAGAACTTCCCCCGACCACTATACCCTCTGCAAGATCCATATCAAAGCTTCAGCCCCCCAGGGATCATTAGAAGGCATTTATTTCTGCATATTCCAGGCGGGGGTGGAGGGGATAGGGGTGGAGGAGGCAGATAACTTTATTCACAATGCAAATAGGCTGCCCTTACTTTCAACCTTTCCTTCAAACCCGGAGATATTAAAAAAACATGAGCTCTTCTAAAATAATAAATACACTGATTCTGCTGGATGTTATATTGCTAGTGCCTCCAGAAAAGTGCTCCAGCACCACTTGACGGGAAAAGCCAGTGAAATCTCTTAACTCTGCTCTTGTCCTTGCTCCCTGAATTGCTGTTAACGTTCAGTCGAGTGGGCTGAACCCATATTAGAGCACTGGGCTCATTTAAGAAGGATCGTTAGCAGGTAGTTTTGCACAACAGGACTGAGATGCTTCAAGGACTGAGGGAAAGTCAACCCAATTCTCTCTGCAAATTTGAAGCTCCAGTCTGTGATTTACTAATAGGGAGCAGTGAGTTATTAAGCTCATCACAACGCAGCATCCTGCTCCCCTAGTCCAGAGGGAGCCAGCTATTTAATAAATCAGAACCCAGTGCTAAACTACAGGGATAAAAGGATCTACATTAATGTGAAAATATTAATATCTAGAAGAGCAGATTATAATCTAAATGGGTTAGAATGGCATAGCACCATTGTTTAGAAGAAACAGCTTGCTCCAAATCTCATTAGAGCTGTAACCATGCGAGCAGTGGAAGATATCTTCGGACCCCTGAAAGCACTTTGGAGGGCTGGTAAATGTGGTGATCATGCTGGGGAGTCCAAACAGCTGCCCAAGGCTTGCCTTTCCTCTCAGTGTCACCTGGAGGATGTGCCTGAAGGAAGCAGAGACTCCGGGTACAACTGAAGGGGATGAAATGGCTATTCCTTCTGAAGGATGTGCAGCTCACAGAAGCACTGCACCCCTTGCAAAAATCATAATTGCCCAGAGACAGCTGTGACTGGGGATGAGTTTCTCTGCTCCACTTCCCTTCAAAACTTTATCTGGAGCCACAGGAGAGGTGGGGTAGAAACCTGTAAGATGAGGTTATGTTTTCCCCCCTCGGCATAGCGGTACCTGCTGTGAAGTGGCAGAACAAGACCGGGTCAAATTCAGGGGCTGTTTCCTCCCGGGCCAGGGCCCCAGGGCAGCCCCTTCAGGAACATCTCCACAGTTGCCTCAGGCGCTGTCTGCCTGAAGTGTCCAGTCCTCACTGTTCACAGCATGCTTCCCTCCAGGCCTGGCCATTTTTTCCTCACTTATACTAAGCTGAGCAGAATCTGCACTGGCAGGGGCTGTGGTGCAGCTCCCTGAAAGCTGGTGACAGCTAGCAACGTGTTTGCCTTCATTCATCGTGCCCAGATGATAAAGGTTCCTTCTCTGCCCACTGGGCAGCTGCTTTCCTGGGTTTCTCTCTGCCACCTTCAAAGAGATTCGCAGGTTGCCTCCTCACTCAGCCCCCAAGGCAGCCTCATCATTCTGCTTGCAGGAGCTTCAAACATGGTCCCAAGCTTGGGGCTCACAGCTATCTCCAAGCTTGTCTCTCAGCTCTTATTGCCCAGGATCTGCAATGGGTGGTCAGCATCCCTGCTCCCAGGTCTCTTGCAGACAGTCGTCTTTCAACTTTGTTAAATCTTTCAGGTCTGTGTCCAACCGAATGGCTTCTGACATCTAATCAAGTGAGAAGCCTTCAACATTCACCCATCAAAGCATGGTGTGGTTTATCTTGGAGCTTTTCACCAGCTGCAGGGTGCAGGTCCCTGCAGCTTAGCCCACAGCTCACCAGCATCAGCACGGTGACCTGTGCAACAGCATCGTGTTCAGCTCACAAGAATTGTTCCCAGGCATCATCATGGGGATAGTTGGCCTTGGCAGTACTGTCACATGGTGATAAACCCAAGAGCCCTGTTCAGAGGCATAACATTTTTTCAGCTTCTTTGTTTTAATCCAGTCAAAATGTCAAATGGCCTGATATTTCATTAGCAGAGGAGGTTCTGCAAAGCAAACGCAACAGCCATTACTGATGAGAAGGCTGAAGCTACAGTGACACTGTGTTGCTAAGAGCTGTTATTTTCACTCTGGCACCTGTGGCACTTCCAGCCTTAGTCACCATAGTAAATTTTCCAGCACATCCTTCAGGGAAGTGCCCAGTTAGGCCATCAGTGCAGCTCATGCTTGCTTCATTACAGACATCCATCATAAATAGAGACATTACAAACAGGCAAACCATGGCCCAGCTCCCTGGGGGAGGCTGGCAAGTGGAGTTTACTCCACTCGAGATATGAAGGACCTTTCATAACACATAGTTTTGATTTTCACAAATATTGAGACTATTCTTTGCATTAATGATAAAGTGGATTAAACATACCCCTTTTTCCTAGATAATGCCCCTCTGGAGTTTCACCAGGACCAAAGTGGATCTGGCATTTAAACTAAAGAAATCCCTGTTTAGCACGTGGGAGTCTCTGGAGAGGCTTCAGATCTGCATTGCAGCTGTGAAATACGGCATCTCCTCTGTTGCTTATCAGAGATCTGTGTTTCTCCTGGGAAAATCTTGCCCAAAGGATTCAGCCTTTGCCAAATTTTTGACTGGATTTTGTTTGTTTATTTTAAATTTCTTTTTAAACATCTGAAACCAACAAACTTAAAAACTGCTCTAAATCTATCAACTTGAGTTAATCCCTTAAAATAAAATAATAAAAATATTAATTTCTCCAGGCTGCTAACTTCTAAGACTTAGTCTAAAATGGATTTAAATAACTGAAATTCTAAACCCTGAAAAAAATGAGTTTAATTGGAAAGAATTACAGTTTTTCTTTTCTCCCATGCTATTCACCTGTTCTTGGCATCTGATTCTCCTGAATTTTAAAATGGTTCATATCAAACATACATGTGTGTGTGAATTATGCTCTTCTGATTTTAGTGCCCACTTTACAGCCACAGAGAACATAGGCACCCAAGGAATGAGTCGCCCAGAGGCAGCTCTGCCTAATCTCCTTCCCAGTCAGTCCTCTCAGAGAGCTTTCCCCATGTCTATGCTCTCCTCCTTCTTCATGTCTATATTCATTTGCCATGCAAAAAATACCAGGGCAGGGATGGAGTCATACATTTTAGGTCCAGTACAACAGCTTATGTTTTCCATGGCTTCTACTATGCTGAAAGGCAGAATTTTGTCATGGTGCTATGTGGACCCTGGGGATGATGTTTGGCTATGAATGCAGCTCAGCTTCAGGGGTGCTCCAGAGGCTGGGCTCTATAAATAGTGCATACTAATCCATGCTCCACTTTATAGGCAGGGATGGTAGAAAACACACAGCTACAATCTATTCAGGGAATTTTTTAATATTAGATCCTCAGGGAGTAACTCTACTTTACTTCACAGACATATGTTTGTTGGAAATATGAGTTTGATAAACAATTTCCTCAGCCTCAGTATCTCAGCAGTGCAGACATTACAGATGAGGATGATGTTATGGTCCTTTTCAGTCCTGGTGCAGGGTCATTCTCTCCAGTACAGAGATGTAGGTTCTCAGTTCTTTCTCCCAGCTGCACCAGACACACCTGCAGCACATGAAACACTCGGGCATCAGCAATCATAATCAAGCCCCCAAAGGGAAATTTCCAAAAGAAATACTCACCGAAGACCCACAGTCCTCTGTGTAAGACTCATTTTGAACTCCAGAGATCTTCCAGTGTATCTCAGCATTAAGTTCATTGTCCTGGAAATATCTTCAACTGCATATTTTGAATGAAATCTCTTTGCTTTGGAGAGAGCTAATGGTCAAATATCTGTAGGTACTTTTCCCATGTCATCATCTGGGATCCTGATGAATCATGGTAACATACAGAGCTGTCCGATGTAACGTATGGCCAAGAATGAAGAATCCCAAATTTCTACCTGTTTCTGGTGGCTATTCAGGGAATATGGTATTCACTGAGGAGGGCAGTCAGGGGGAGCAATCCTCTAACAGAAAGTTAATTCTGGTGTCTGTCTGTATTCTGTATCCAAGCTTGCAGAGTGTACAATGACTATGGTCTTTCAGAAGTTTTGCTACCTGTCTCATTACCCTGGAAAAGACTTTGGGATATTAAATAGAGAACAGCCAATCCCACTATCACCAAATAATCCTCTAGGAAATAAATGCAGTAAAAAAGTCACACTTGTCTTAGTAGATGTTGATATAATTTTAATTTCATGGGTTAGAGCATTTAAAAAACTTTTCTGGAACTATTCAGAGCACATGCCTGTAATGGGGTAAACGGGAGGAATATGATTTAGCTTTAAAAAATCAGACTTAGTAACAGTACATATCTCTAAAAAATATATTCCATTTTATGACCAGCTGGTTGAATGTCTTGCTGTGATACAGCAGCATCATGGTACTGTATATTTTGAAGGCAATGCTAAATTCAGACCCTGGCTCCAGCTGAAAGACTCAGATGTCCTGACTTGCTGTTTGGGGCGCTTGCTGTAGAGGAAAATAAAATTCAGGGCCGGATCCAGATCCAGAGTTCCCATTCTCCTGCTGCTGGGAGCACCAGTTTTGCCCTACTTGTTTGACTAGGAGTGAATGGGACTGGTTTGGTTTTCTTCCAGACCGGTTATACCTCGCCTCGTTATAAACTTCACCGTGTACTGTCCTTTCCCCTGTCTTATCTCCCCAGTCTCCTTCAAGGGCAATGGTGGAATGCAAGAGGGGTGCTTTTGCTGGGGGCTGTTCTGAGCTGAGAGGAGAGGCAAAAATGACCTTTTATCCTGCTCGGTGTTTCAAACAGCTTCCGCCTGCGGGGAGGGGATGTGTTGAGAACGTGTGAGAGAAAACACTGAAAAGGGGAAAAAGGCTCAAAAAGGGAGGGGAAAAAAGTACAGCAAGGAAGCTAGAGACAAACTTCAAGTTGTGGATTATTTCTCACCCAGGCTCTAATTAGGAAGCCTCTTATGGGACTGTGAAGCTGTCAGGCTGCCAAATGTCAGCGTGTTTATCGGAGATCAGGCGAGTCTCCTGTCTGCAGCAGCTACAGTTTGGTGCCATGAGCCTCCTGGGTCCTTCCAGCGTGAGTGACTCACACTCAGCAGTAGCACCTCCGGGGGCTTCGAGGCGCAGTGGAGGGCTCTTTCTTCTCCCTTAAAAATCCAAAAATAAGCCCTTTCCTGAGATTTGGCCTCTTCGTTCTGGCTCTGCACGGGGAGGGTTAACCACAGGGTGCAGAGCAGCTTCAGCAGATGTGACTCAGATTCCCAGGGAAATCCCCACCTTATCTGATGGAGCCTGTTAGTCTGCTAATTGAATAAGCTCCTATTAAAAGTGCAATGTTTTTTAATGACTGCTAACAACGGGCCAGATTCTGATCTGATCTTTTCTCTTGGGATCATTTTTGCTGCTGGTGCGGCCCAGCCCTGATTGCAGCCGGGCAGCCTCCCCCAGCCCCACCGGCTGCGGCGGAGCCCGGCCGGGAGCTGACCCCAACACACCAGCTCCAGGGCTTCCAGGGTGCTGGGGAGCTACAGACCGGGCGTCAAAACTTCAGTTTTAATGAGCCGGGACTTCATGAAGCGTAACAGGCAGGAAGCTTTTAATGGGAATCTTTAGGAAGAGGCAGAAGGCTGCAGTGCAGCCAGCAGAGGAAAGAGTTTGTTGGGAGACTACCAAGGGCTCCATGTAACGTAATTGCTGCAAATATCTACTGCGTGATTCGAGCAGTGCTCTGAGTAATTAACTTTGCCAGTGTTGAAATCAGGTTGATTTGTTGATTCTGCATATATGACGTTGTCTATGTCTGCCTAGGAAAAATGTTGTGTGTGCCTCTGCATAAGCACATTCAAACCCTAATTTTAATTAAAATTGTGTGTATTACATCTGTATCTTCTTTTTCTCTATGGGAATTGACTTCGAGAAGGTATTTGCCTAACAGGAAAATAAAAAAACGTGGTTAGCATTTAAAGTTAACTTAGTAGGGTTCCGGGGTACTTCCGAAGGAGAGTTTAACAGCTCTGATTTCAGCCAGGCCCTGGCTGTCCCAGGGTGGGGCTGAGCTCTCTTGCACGACCCTGTGACCACATTTGCCTTCCTTTTCTCACCTGAAACTCCCAGTGGGTTACCCAAGCCTATGTGACATCAGAACCATACAAAGTTTTCTGATAAGAAGACTGTTTTTTGTTTCTTTTTGCAAGCCAGGAATGAGATCTGGCCACCTTCACCCCCACGCATCTCCACACCTACTCAGTTCCTTTGTGTGTCCCTTTTGCTTTTCTCCAAGGAAAGTTTCTTTTAAAATGCAGGAGCTTCTTTTAGCAGGTCCCATACATCCACACTGACACTGAGCTGCTGCTTTAAAAGTTTCATAAGCAACCAGTAAGTGGTGGTTTTTTTCCACACAATACCAATAACGAAGTGTCAAAAATCTCAAGCTCCTGTTATCAGAGGCAGAGTCTAACCCCCGTTTCTCAGGCTGTTTTCTATTCCCCACTCCTGAGTTGTCAGATGCTGTGACATGGCTCCATCACACCACGACTAGCAGTCCCAACAAACAGAAAATGATTTCCAACTGGCAAACATGCTGTTTACTTTCCAGAAAAATTGCACTTTCCCATCTGACAGCTGATCAAGGGATCTCCTGCTGCTGTCAGCATGAAGAAGTGTTTAAACACAGGGATGGAAGTTTAAACATTTTCTCATTATCACAGAATAAAAAAAATTAAAAAATAATAAAAAAATAAAGGCATTGAGTCTCTCCGACCACCTGCTGTGCCAGTAATGAAGCGGTGTCACATGACCAGCCGGCGAGGACTTTTATCTCTGCCCCAATATCATTACTGAAGTGACACCTGTCACATGACCCGCATCAGAGCTTTCATCTGGGCTCCCCAAATGCAGTTCTGGCTTGTGAGGGGGATTTTCCTGGCATTTCCCTCCCCCCCACACACTTTAAAGAGCATTGCCCACTTGCGCCATTACAGACAGAGGTTTGCAAGTTTCAAAGCCCTTGGATCTGTCCTTGGGCACATGTAATTCGGCCAACAAACTTGCTCCAGGCTGAAGGAAAACAGAATCCTGGCCTGGGAAAGAAGTTATTTCATTTACTTCAACATGTTTTTAAAGCAAATATTTAAGTCTGCTGTTAAACTCTCTTTAGAAGAGGATGTTAAAGGATTTCTCAAAAATCTCCAATTTGTTTTTAATTTTTTATTAGATGGTGAGAAGAAACAGTTTGGTGACCCTTGAGCAAAATGATCTCCATTTACGTGCACTTTATAAACTCTCACCTGCTTTATTAACGCATCCTACCCCTGCCAAGAGAAAGCATTTTCTGGGGAAAAAAAGGAAAGATCATTCCTGCACCTCTCTGCAAACGTCTGGGATTTTTTGTGAGGTGTTCAACAGCAAAAACCTAGATTTGAGATGGGCCCACATAAATGGTAGCAGTTCTGAGCACTTACTCACCATAACCCACTCAGTTATTATCTCAAAACAAAACAACATCAAACATTCAGATGTGACAGGGGATGATCATCCTGCAGGAACTAGATGTGAGCACACTGGAGATAAGAGAATATGAACTTTATGGCTTTTTCTGGCTCCTCCTTTCCCACCCCGCACTCATCCCTGAATGAAGTCTAGTACTTCTCTCCCTTCATAATCTAATTCAGCTCACTAAAACAATGAAAAACTAACTCAGCAAAAGAGCTCATAATTTCCCACCTGTTTAGTGAACTAAATCAGTTCTTCAAGGTCTTAGAAAAGTGCCAGAGAGCAAAAAAGAGAAAGACCGTGAAGCTTGAAGCAGGGAGGGAAATGGTGGAGGCAGAACCACCTTTTTGGGTGGCACTAACTTGGTACATGAATTCAGATGTGCTTCTTGTTACCTACTGTTTCTGACTCGTTATAGCATTACAGCCATTTTCCCTGAAAGCTGCTGCCCCTGAAACTGTGCAGGGCAGGGGATGGAAAATCTACTGAGATCAGTACTTCTAGTGTAAATAGTACTCCCTTTAGTTTGGGACAGGAGTTGTTCTGAGGCAATTTCTCTCTCTGATCTGGCATGTTTAAGGCCTCCAATATTGGCTTAATGAACAGAAGACTGCTGGGTTGCAGCACATCCTTTGGACAGGGTCTTCCTGGCTTTCTATCCATCTAGATACAGAATTAGAAGGTATCATTTGACCCTTTGGCAATTTAGCATATAGATAAATGTAGCAATGTCAAGGCCATTATGGGGTAGCAGCTATGTAAAGCAGCAAAGCCATTCTGTCTGCTGCTCCAGGGCAGAAGAAACTTACAGCTGATGCTCTGGATAGAGCATGAGGAAAAGTGACTCAGTTCTCATCATTAGATCCCTCACTGCCCATGCATAACAAATCCTTTCATTTAACATATCTTGAGCATTTAGTGGCTTCCAATTAGGAGCAGAATATGACCAACCCATTACAGGCATTAGAGATCCTACTTCTTCACTGCTCTTAGTTCAGACATCTCCAAGAATGCAAAAGGAATGCAGAACACCCATATCCCAACTTGGGCATCATTTATAGCTGCTCTGCTCAGTATTGCAATGGGAGGTCAAATCTTAATCACCCTAAGAGTAGCTGATTGGAAGATCTGGGTCCATGCAATCTAGAGGTAGAAAGACTTTTGGGACATAATTTGCCTTTTCATCGAGACAGAGAACTTTAAGGAATGTAACATAAGGAATATCTTGTCCTCTTAACTGAGCAGTGCCTGCAGATAGTCTGTGTACCCTTTTATATAGTTAATCTATACATTCCTGCAATTATGTCTATAGCAAGGGCAAAGGGGAACATAAACACTTGTGCTGCTTCCTGCCCAGATCTGCAGTGTGTGGTTGGTAAATGATGGACTGGGGTGGGGCCGGACCTGCAGCTCCCTTACACTAAATGCTCACCTTTCAGCTCTTTCTGTGGCTGCCACCCATAACTCCTTGACTGGTTTTGTTCCAGTGTCTCAATGTTCTGCATAATTCTTGCTCAGAGAAGTTCTCCCAGTCATGCCAGTGACACTACTTAGATGAATAAGAAGTATTCAAGAAAGTTTGCATGCCTGCACCTTAATGATTTATCTCTCTCTTCCTTTTCTTCCCAGATCTGCTGTGGGCTTATATCGTGGCTACTGGTTTATGATGTCCCAGAGCTAAGAAAAGGATAGCTGAAACTAAGCAGACTAGTACTTGAACACAGTAAGTTACTTGCTTTCCCAATTCTCCCAGGAAGAATACTATGAGAAATTTCACAGTAACTGTAGTTGGGAAAGAGCTCTCTGATTTCCCTATGTGTCCTGATCAGCACTTACCTCAGATTAGCTTTCCTTCTCATAGTCTGTCAGCAGCCCTGAGCTCAAGGAGATTAAAACACTCTGGTAACTCATTAATGAGCCAAGACTCTCAGCAACAGCTGGGGCAAGAATAGACATCTTAATTCTCTGCCATCTCCCCTCTGCTCATCAACACCTGCACACATTTGGGATCCTGTATAAGAAGACCCCTGAATTCAGCTCTAAGCAACCAGTCTGCAATGCACATGTCTAATGCTCTGCTGGTGTGGAACCAGTACGCTGGTAATCCTGTTAGTAATGGCAGAAGCTCCCTCTAGGAAATTATAACAAATAGTCTTAAACAATTCCTTTTGTTGACAACTTTATCCAAGAAACCATCTTCCCTGGAGACTTCACTCAACTTTCGACTAATCCCCTCCTTCCCTCAGGAGCTCTTTTGTTGAAGGAGATTGTAGGCAAACCCAGGAATGACAGGTCTCGATAAGCCTTGGATCAGCCTCTACATTCTTTCAATTGTCAGTCCCCATCTGTCCTGTTTGTACATCGATCTTCTGGTCCAGGGATCTCTCTATTAAGTGACACATGGCTGAGTATATTCTGCAAGTCCAGTGTCCAGACTGTGCTGTTACATCTTCGTTGCCAAGTCAATCTTTCTGACATTGGTTTCTGAAAAACAAAAGGCAGGACATCTGTGCAATTTCATTCTCTTCTAATGAAAGGTGATTTTTAAAAATACACACCCCGCCCCTCAAACTCTGTCCTTGTTTTATAATCTCAAAAATTTTGCTTCATTTTGTCAATATCAAGAGTTGCTTCAAAGGTCTTTGGCGTAATAGAGGCTACAATCTGCCTCTGTTGCAAAGGAATTCTGTTAGGATAAAAATGAATGGCTTAAGTCCTGAATAACAAAAAAAAATAGATCCTAATTACAAAAATTCTGCAGAGATATTGCCTTCAGTCATGTCTTCTTGATAACAGCTGGTTTAAAACAAGCTCTAATCTTCCTGTAGATTCAACTACACTTAGCTGGTACAGTAGCACACACATGTAAGAGGCACAGCATTATTTATCTGAATTTTGAGAGGCAGAATGAGAACAGTAGCAGATTCCAGTGATCCATCTGTTCCTCCTCAGCAGGTAGAGGGAAAGAGGTGGGTGGTATAGGGTAGAAAATTAATGGAGTGTTGGCATGGAGTATATGTCACCCTGGGATATCAGGGATACTGTCAGTACCTCTTCCTCTCTTGAAACCAGAAGGAGAACAAGGAGGAGTCTGTGATGATGTTTTGTCCCTTGCTCTGTTGCTTGGGGCCCATGGATTCAAGATGAAGACTGGTATGTTTAGGGTTTTTTTGTTTTGTCTACTTTTATAACTTAACTCAGGTTGGCAAGTGAAGGAAGGCTGACCAGTTTCATTATGTTCCCAGGAAATTCTATTCTCTCATGTGCCAATGTGAGGCTGTTGTGCTTTAGATGCCTATCTACCTCTCATTAGATTTGAAAAAGCATACAGAACCCCCTGCTTTCCATCAGTAGCCTATTAAAATGACAAAAAAATTACTCTTTCATTTTTAACCTTGCTTGCATGTCTGAATCCAGATGCTTTTTTTAAAAAGATAATTAATAATATGAACATCATCACTTACAGAATGTTTTCCTGTAATGAATTGGAGAAGAAAACTTGAGCTGACATTTAAGCTTGCTTAGTGTACTTTGTAAGTAGCTTTAAAAAAGTGACACAAACACTTTGAGGCCAGGTTAATATAAAAAAAATGTTTAAGACTATCTCCTACTATTTTCAAGTTTTCACCATCTGATACGATGTGTTTGAGAACTGCTAGGTCAGTTAAAATGGGCCAAATACAAGTTCATTGAACACTGAAGCATGAGTGCCGTCCTCAAGGGAGTAGTCCCAGAGCCTTAGTGGAACTGGCAGCCAGCTTTTTTGGCAGGATTAGGGAACAGTCATCCTGTCTGCACTCAGCTGAGCAGGTGAGCAGGGAATGCATTCAGGCTGCTTCCAAAACCCAATCTGGTCACAGGGCTGGCATTGTCAGGTCCTTCTTGAAAGGACTCGAGGCTTCCTGTCTGCCTGCTGTTGTCCACAGGATGAGGGCAGGAGGGGTACAGAGAGGCTGTGAGACCAGGCACTGAGTGCTGGGACCTGATCCTATAGCAGGTACCTGCCATCTCCATGCATTTGGGAGCACAGATGGCTAGCTGAGGTGTACTTTGCTATCACAGCTAGGTTGCCTCTTAGCTTGGCAGACAGTAAGACAGTCAAACTAATTTGGCCTCAAGATCAGTTTCCAGGTCTGCCCTTCAAGCACAGACCCAGCACTGACACTGACAGGGCACATGGTGATAACAAATGCACAAAGTAAACAAAGAGACGGGATATAATAAAAGGGTGTTTTCTGGTAACTTCTTCCAGTAACAGTGATTTTTGGTCTTCTGTTACAAAAAGGAGATGAAAAATATTGATGCTGAAGCATCGTTCTGAGGTGCGTCATATTAAAATAGGGATTAATTAAAACCAAGGATGTTACAAGCTAAGGAGATTTTGCCTAGCTCTGCTCAGGTTCCAGTTGTGTGAAATCAAAACAAATAAGCTATAAAATGTGAACTCAATAGGCAAGGACAAAAGAGAACAAAACAATTTGGTCAGTTTAAGCAGTGGGGAGATGAAGCAATATTTTGACTGCGGAGGCATCAGAGGAAAGGGCACTGGTCTGAGGCTTGGGAATATGACAAAACAAATCCAAACTTCCCATAATACTACTGTGTGTTGTTCATTCAGGGCCATTGGCTTGCTGATCTCTTCTCTCTGAATGTGAGGTTTCCCACTTTGTCCTCATGCTGGGATGTGATCATCCAGCCCCGGGTATCAGTTCTGTTTTCCCATCTTAAATACACAAAGGAATTCATGTGCTAAAGATGATGGCAGCAGCTTTGACAGTGGCAACTATGTGCTTACCCAAGAATCAGTTAGTCATCCCTACTTTCTACCAGAACTTGCTCGAACCTCCTGAGAGCTGGCCTTTTCGGTAAGAAGCAAACAGGTCACAGATTTCAGGTTGCAGTCTCACTCCTGGAACTGTGAGCACTGATTGTCCTGTGGAAAAATCAGGTTAAAGAGAAAGCTGCAAAATAGTCCTTTTCCTTCATTGTGCTACTTTCCTAATGCTCTCTTGTGACATTAGCCACAATATAAAATAATTCAGGTTCCTATTTCACACAGCTGCATTCCTTCTGATTTTTTTTGGAAAATTATTTCTTTAATCTAGACACCCTTTTCTAGAAATCTCATCTGCAGTTTTTTTCTTTTTTCTTTTTCTTTTTCTTGGAGCAACCAGCAAAATACTATTTGGTAGAACAGCGATAGGAATGCAACCCACTAATCAAAAGGATTCAAATGGATCTGCACACTGCCAAGCTCTCTCCTTCCCACCCAGCAGAGGGGGAAAAAAAAGAAAAAGAAAAAAGAGATAGAGCGAAGGCACAGGGCTTCTCTCCTTCAGCAATCTCACAAATGCAAAACCTTCCACTCCAGTGACTCCTCATTAACTTACCAAATCTGACAGTCTAATTATCGTAGCTGCTTCACGCTTAGAATAAATAAATACTAAAGTGGGTGTTTAAAGAAATTGAGCAGTGAAATCCAGTCATCTAGACAGTCAATAGAGAGTTTATTTTAAATTTTTATATTCTTATGTATTTATATCATTTTAGGAAAGATAATGAGATAGTTGTCTTTCAGGCTAATTGAGTTCCTGTGCTCATGGTTGCTTGCTGTCACAATCTCAAACTTAGCTTTAACTTTTGTGCCTTAGAAACCTGATCACTACATCCCCGTTTACTCTTTTCTGATAATAACTGGGTGAAGTCAGAAGTGCACCTGAGGATGGGAAACGACTACACCAGACTACCAGTCTGGATGTCTTTCACAGCAAACAAGCCAACTAAATCTTTTCAGATTTGCATTTAAGAGTGCTAAAGGGGAAATGGAAGTTAAAGAAACATCAGATATAACTTGCAATTAGACAAAATGCAGAAAAACATCTGCTAACCTCTGATGCAATAGTGTCTGCCTCCATGAACAGCATTAACAGTGCTCTCCCCCAAGAGCAGTTCATCTCTCTGAACAATAAGACCTTTATAGAGATTCTCTGGCCTGAGATCAATGGGAGTCAGGGCATTTGATCCATGTCTGTAGGACTTTGTTTCCACAAGTCATGTGGGCCAAACTTTGCACCAGTTGTGCTTTTGCAAGAGCGGGAGCTGGGGAGTGAGCAAAGGAAACTTTCCTTTTTTTCCCATCTTCCCCTTCACCCTGTGCTCCTGAACAGTGCCCAGCACTTGCCAGCACAGTATCTGCTCCAGGACAGCACGCGGGGAAGAGTTGAAACAGGGCAACATGTCCAGAGTCCTGTGCCCTTGGCAAACATCTGCTGTGATGTTGCAATAGCTCTTTCCTAGGGTGATGGCTTAATGACAGAATACAAAACCTTAACGTCCTGTCAGTATGTAAGCAAGGAGACCTTCCACCACTGTGGAGATCAGAGCGGGTGAAGTGAGAGGTGGCTTTCCTGAGTTAAGTGAAGATTTGCTTTATCATCTCACATATAAGAATGCTTCTGGCTTAGGAAGCTGATTTCCTGCTCAACACCAGCTTTGGTTTATACCTGTACTAAGACACATTATAAACCAGATGCATACACCTGATAGGAACTTCACTTTCTAGGTGTCTGTATCTGATTTGCAGTGACAGATATCTATTTGCTGTATACAGAGGTGGCACAGCACAGTGGTAAAATAATATTAGGTGACTATATAAACCTTTTAGCTATGTAGGAGAATCTAGGGTAACCAGTCAACCCGAACAAGGTGTCCTGAAAGCCAGCTCTTCTTTATATGTCCCCTGTGATAACATCTACCAGCACTGGCTAATCCCAACAGTAATGGGATTTTTGCTAGGCAATGGCTTGCAGCCTTAACCTCCTCACTGCCCACACTGCCTTAGCTTCGATGCAACAGGCATTAAAATGACAGTGGTCTGTCAACATCAAGCCTCCCCTCTGTTCCTTGTCAGCAGGCTGTTTTGGACAAACAGTACAGTGTCATCACCACCTGGCACCCTGGTTTTGAGCGGTTGGGAGAGGTAACAATGAGAGACCAACCGTACCCAAAAAGAGCAAGTACCTCCTAGTCAGAGCCAGGATCATATCCATGCAACACACAGAGCACAAATTGGACTTGACTAACTGCAGCACCTGCACTGTGAGAAAGGTCTCTGCTTGGTCCAGTGGGGATAGGATCTGAGCTGCCAGCTCAGGCCTCCCTGGCCCGCGTGCCTGGGTTGTTCAGCCAGAGCTCTTCTTGCAGTATGTTTTCTTGGGAGCATATTGTTGATGACCCCAAATCCCACTGCTCACCCTCCCTGCTTGCAAGCCTGCTCTAAAGCATTGGAGGGCAAAAGAGAGGGACAATAAACCAAATCTATAGCTAAGAATAATAAGCTGCAATTGTTACCGTGTCTGACCTGTCTGACAACAGAGTGAGATACCTTCCCAGAAGACCCTTTGCACTTCAGGACTGACACTGAGTTGAGAGCACAACTCATGCTTTCTTGATTCAAGGATCTCGTCTTTCTTCCAGGAGGGATTAATTGGACAGAAAAAAGTCTGCTTGAGCAGATGGCAAAGGGTTAGACTGAAGTTTTATCAGAGCTGCTGCAGTGCAGGGCTGCACTGCACAAAGATAATTATCTCAGAATTGGCTTAAGCCAAAAAAAGGACAGCAAATGCTCCAGTTTTACAAAAGGTCATCACTGCCACCCCTTAGGCTACCAGCCACACCGAAAGGAAGCTAGAGAATCCCCTGCACCTCTCTTCTCTTGCTATATTCAGTGGTGCTGTTGGCACATGTAGAATTAAGGCCAACAAGAGGATGAGTGGGGTTTGAACCTGGGCCTTTGCATTCCCTTCTAGCCCTAGAGGCACAGGAGTGAGCAGCCTAGAAGCCCATCTGTGGGCCAGTCCCACTCAGAGGACAGAGTCTTCTTCCTCCTTAGAACGTGGGTTACTCTTTTTTTCTAGCACTTTGCATTCAGATGAGCATAGCAACAGTAACCTGTTCCCCTCTGTAGGAGCTGACCACCAGGAAGCAAAGAGCCCTGTGCCCCCTCTCCCCCTTCCCAGGGGCAGCAGCCAGCCTCTAGCCATTACCATTCCCCTCAGTAATCAGAAACTTGCTATTTGGAGGGGTACTTATTTGTGAAATACTGATTTCTCCAATTATTTTTTTCCCATTAACTGACCTTTGAAAAACATCCTCTAGCTTCCAGCTTATCATAACGACTTATAGAAAGGACAGTTATGGATACAATTATTTCATTAAAATAGAGAATAATTTCTTACGGGAAGCTTTAATTTTTTCAAATGTTGTTTCCCTCTTACTCTCACACACCTTGGGATCAACCACCTCTTCCTTTCACCTTTCATCTCCAGCTCATTCTTTACTTTTCTGCATTAACTTTCCCCTTCAGAGGATGGCAATTGATAGCCAAATCCTCCAGAACAAAGTGGGAACAGAAGATATTTAAAATCTGTACTGTTAACATAGCAACAAGAATTTGAAAATGATACAGTTAAATTCTAAAATAGTGTTATGCCAACGTGACACAAGAGAACAAACGTCTTACACAATTGTGGCAATAGGAATGGCTACATGGGGAATTATTGAAAATTGCCTAATTTTTACAGGCTTAATGAGTCACTCCTGAATATGGTCTTGCGTGATCATACTGCACTTGTTTCAGCCCTGTGCACTTTGATTCTGCTCCCAACACATTGGTTGCTATGATAACGCCATGTAGTTTCCTGTCCACAAGGTACTTCTTGCTGCAATATGGGGGATAATAAATATGGGATGGTGCTTAAACCGAGGTGAAATGACTCTGTCCCCTCGCTGGCAGCACATCCGAGAGATTGATACATTATGCCAATCTGTTTTCTCATTCCTTCTATTTCTCCTCACTCTCTCCCTTTCTCTCACACTGTCTGTCTCTGTACCTGTTTTTTTCCACACACTCTCTCTCTCTTGGCACTGACACTTTCATCTTCTCCCTTGGGGATTGGAGATGTCACTGCGGGAAGTGCTTGTCCGCCTCTCTGGCAGCAGCAGAGCCCTGTGGCTTTGACAAACCTCATTTAATTGGGAGGAAGCCAGGAGGGTTTGAAAGAACTGAAACATCCACGAAACTCCTTTTATCAGGCATAATTTAAACTCTGCATGGAAAAAACCCTATATGTATAAAGAAAAGTCAACTTCCCTCCTGCTGTGCGTGCTCCCCTCCTCCCCCCCCCAGCACAGGCAGGCTCCTGCGAGATTCCATCTTTTCATTTTTCTAAAAGTGTCAAAGTAGATTTGTGCTCTGTGGCTGGGTGAACAGAAAAGGAATGCAGATGTCTCTCACTCATGCACATACACACACAGAGCACCTTCTGAAGGGCAGCAGTTTGGGGATTTGGGAGAAATGCTGGCTGGCTGCTCCTTCACTTGGGATGTGTCGCAGGAGCCAGAAATTTGGTTTTCCAATAGCTTGACAACACAGTCCATGAAGGCTTTTTCTTAATTGCTCCTGTCTTAAAAAACACCACCAAACTAACTAGTGTAGAGAGGTTGCCCAGGAGGCAACAGGGAATGCAAGGTTCCTTTGGCTTGTTGCCCAACAGGAGGGAGCTCTGCCTAGTGAGGAACAGAATCTGTAGCTTGAGAGACCCTGTATTTATTGTCAGCTCAGGGCAGGAGGGGCAGAGCTGTGTGTGCAGCTGTGTGCTCGAAAGAAGGGAGCAAGGGAAGAAGAAAATAAAGCAGGTAAAACTGAGGGAGAAGTGGTGTGACAGGGTACGAGGAACAGCTGTCTCAACATCAAAAGGGAGCAGGAGGAGTGGTCCAAGGGAATTGGGGCTAGCACATCATGCTGAGCAGCTGGGAATTCAGGACATCAGGATGGATCAGCATGTGAGTTACACTGAATACACAGTGTGAGCCAGCCCGAGGGAAAGCTCCAGGCCCCTGGGGTTACAGAATGGGGGAGAAAGGACCTGTGGAAGCATATGCACCTCTGCTTTGCAAATGGACCGTGGTAGCAGCCCATCAAGGTCCCCTTCTAGTATTAACACCGAGGTCAAGTGGAAGAAAATAGAAAAGCAAGCTGTTAAATTTGCAATGGGGTGTAAACTTTGCAGCATGCGGAAGTGGGGGGGGGGGTGCAGACAGAAAAGAGGGACATCCAGGTGAATGGCAGAGACTATCAAAGTAGAGAAGAAACTCAAATAGCATGTGCAGTAGCTCTTTCTTGGTGAGATGAAATCGAGACTTAACTTACCAGCAGGAATCTCACAGAGTTGAGGAGGCAGAGGGCTGAAGAAGCCATGTAGAAGCGCGTCTTGTGCAGAGATTCGGCCCCGAGGGAAGGCTGTAAGCATCCTGGAGGCCAAATTCTCTGCTGCTGGCACCCTGCTCAGCCTAGGAAAACAGAAATATAAATAGCATAGGAGATGAGGACAAGCCAGAAAGCTGGAACCAGAACATGACCCAGCCCATCCCAGAGCTTGGGGCAGAGATAGGGGAGGGACACAGGGGAGCTGGACAAACCCACTCCAGATATATAGCTTTTTAAGGACATTCACTTTTCCATCTGAGTTTGATTATGTTGGAGTATATATATATATATACACAGAATTTCAGCTCAAACTCATGTTTACAGAGGAATTCGAAAATAAATTTCTATTTTGTAAAAAGAAGGCTGTAAGTGAAAGGGGAAATGATGTTGGAGAGACTGTATTTTGCATGTTGTAACTGGCATATCAGAGGTTGGTGTTACCAGTTTACAGTGACAATGCAAGTGCAGAAAATAATCTGACTGGCCCACTGAGAAGACCAGAGGTCAAACTTAAAAAAACTAAACAAAATACCATTTCCTCTTTTCCTACCCTAGTACCAGTACAGCAGCTGGTTGTAAAATGTGTTGGGGATTCACAGAGAAGTATCTGTTTCTCAGGATGAGTGCTTAAAATAGATGTAATACACATATGCTCCATGTTCAGCAAATACCAATGCCAAGTGGCTGCTCTCTAGAGGAGCACACAGCTGGGGGGACGAGGAAGTAGAGGAGAGAAAACAAACCGACAAGGAAACAAATAAAAATAGTAATTTAGTTTTACAGCTTTTACTTTGTTTGTTTGTTCTGATCACGTTTCAGCTTCAGGAGGCCCATCAGAGCATGGCCTGTTGTGCTTCCTCCCTTGGCCCCCCTGTCGGTGCTTCCCCTCCAAGTGACATCAGGGGCCGGGATCCCCCTGCCCCTGCACTCCCCCTCCCTATATGGGACATCTGACATGCTTACATTTTTGTAAAATAAAAAAGAAAAAGAAAAAACACAAAGAGAGAAGTAGAGAGAGACACCCTGAGAAACAAATTTATAAAAGGTATCTGGCCTCACTGTGGTAAATAACTTCTGAATTTTCACCTCCAGCAAAACGATTCAAGCCTCTGCTTCCCTGGGGAGCAGGGACGGGACAGGGAGACACAGCATCCAGTCTGAGCCTGCTTGCTAGACTGCACACCAGGCTGCCCCTGCCATGGCAGGGTCTTACTGGAGACCTTCTGCCCCCTCAGTCCCCATTTCTGCAGGCTCCCACACTGGGCAGCAACACAGTTCAGTGCTTCCCACCACGGCTCAGGCTTCCCGGTGTTGGCCGAGCTCTGCAGAGCTCCCCTCTGATTTCTTAATTGGCCATGGAGAGTCATGGCTGAGCAGTCTGTATGAAGCAGCTCTTTCCTTCTCCGGAGCTGAGCACGCCAAGGCAGTTTTTTGGCCCTACCAGCACAAGGACTCTGTAACACAGAGCTGGAGCTGGCCCATGAGCAGCCCAGAGCCCTGCCACAGAGGCGCTGGGTCAGCCCGCTGGTACGGAGCTGTAATGGGGCCTGTCAAGGGATTATGGCCATAAAGCAGAAGTACAATACAGCAGAGTTGCAAGTATACTTAATTCTTTGTTCAGGTTGAGAGAGGATTTGTTCTGTTCCAGGACCTGCGTTATCAGGGTTTGGGACATGTTGAGCTTTGTGTGTTTCTGAAGTTGTGTGTGAGAATGGCTGACATTTCAGCAACCTGTGCTTTGCGGAAAACTTCAGCATGTTTGTTCAGAACAGCATATGGAAAACCCCTCTGAGCAGGGTTGTTCAGCAGTCAGCTGAATAGATAATAAACAGCAGCGATGAAAAATGTGGTTATGTCCTCAAAGGATATTTCATTCTTGACCTCTGCCTGAACACAATCCTGAGGACAAATCCTGCCCCGTCTTTTCCTACCTATGTATAAAACCTGTTGTGTGCCTCAAAATCAGTATTGTGGGGATTTGATGTTAATGACTCTCTGAGCTTGGTTACAGCACTTTGCCTAGTTATAAATTTCTTTCACTGATACATACATGCTTTTTGTATATGTGTGTGTGTGTACATATGTGCGCTTGAAAAAATACTCCCTTCTCTCAGCACACTAGGGGGTGATTCAGCGGTGCTGGTGTGTCTGGTCAAGCTGAGTATGGCCTTAGTCTCATAGCTTTTGGCCACTAAGAATGTGATTTTCCCTCTCCTAACTAATCACAAGATTATTTCATTGTCTTATGAAAACGCTGTCCTAGCATGTCTTCCTTACTGCTGTTGAGCAACATTCCTACAGTTTGTTTTCAGAAATGAAAACTGGGACAGTGCAAAGTCTGTCTTCAGTCTGGGCAAGAGGGCCTGGGAAAGTCTGACCTTCTGAATCGAACTGTGCCCCACAAAAAGCTGCACATAATGTCATTGAATCACTGCTTATCTCAGAATAATCACTACTCCTCTGAGAATAATAAACCCACTATGTGCCTACCTTTACTGCGATCTCTGAAAATCAGTTGCTTAACTGACGTTAGATCTGCTTGTTACTGCAGAGCCACCCTGCACTTCCTGGGCTTGCCAAAGGAGCTCATTTCAAGCTAAATGATTGCATGAAGAAACAAATAAACCCAGAGGCGATTTTGACATTGCCATGATTGGTAGCTTACCTGTTACAGATGACTCGGAGTCTCTGAGGTCTCCTGGAAGCAACCAGTTCTAGAAAGTGTAATATGCAATCATGAGATTAAATGAAAATCAAGCCAAATACAATTCTTTGAGCCCTTACAAAAAATATGTGCTCAGAATTTCAAACAGCCCTATAGAATCTGTCATCTTAGTATGTATAAATATACATTATTCCTATAGGACTTGAGCACCAGCCTTGATTTTAATAAGGCTGTTCCAGTTCTGTAACCCTTTCCTTTCATATATCTGTGAGTATAGGCTTTGGGCCTCCTTCTGTTACAGTGCAAGTCTTAGCTTTGACTTCAGTTAAAGCAGTACTAGTCCCTAAAGCCTTTGCACAAAGGAAGCAGACGGAGGTTTGCAGATCTGAATCCCCAGCAATTGTCTTGGCTTTCCAAGGGGCTGCTGAGCTTCACATATTGCCCTGTGGGTACATGGGGCTTTTCTGCACCGATGTGGCAGAAAGATGGGACCAGAGAAAAGGTGCTGGGGTCCCACTCTTCTTGCCCAGTGCTCTCACTGCCAGTCCCTCACTAAGTTTGTTCTTTATCCAGTTAACCATTCTCATGCAGGCTTAGTACTTAATGATTACGTGATCTCTACCGGACTGGAACTTAACAGAGTTCACAGTTTTGTGAAGGCTGCGTTCTTGTTGATGTTTTTCAAGGACATATTTCTAAACATTGTGGAAAATGTAGAGCAATACATTCCTCAAATGTTTTATTATAAAGCATGAATTTTCTCAGGCTTAGATATGAATGAATGGCTTAAGCCTGGAAAATTTTCCCTTAGAGCTGATCAACAGAGACGTTTTCTTGCATCAGAGAGGCTGTAATTTCTACCCACTTACATTTTCCTGAGCACCGTTGCTGGCAGCAGGGAATGAACGGTGGTACTCTAGTCATGGACAGGAGAGCAGGAAGGGTGGTGTTGACCTCTCTCACAGCCCAGCCTGGACAAGAATTCCCTACAGCAGTGAGACCACCGGGAGGCAAGTGTCAGTGGTTTGTTGCCAGTAGACTCTGAGCTCGGTTGGGGTTTGTGCTGCACCTTCCAAGAGCATCTTCCCTCACTTCCCACCTGGAAGCACCAGGCACATCATTCAGGGCCAGGAGCTGCCTGCTGCAGGCAAAGTGGGAGTCCCCTCTGCCTGCATAAGGCCATTTCCAGAGTGCCAGGCCCGCAGACTCAGTCACTCAGTGTCTGACCCCATGCACAGACAATTTGACAAAGTGTAAATTACTGAACTTCCCGCCCTTGACCTTTCCAGCAGCAATCTTTCACCATTAAACCAGGCCAGCAGATTGTTAAACCTGCCTATCACAGGGTAAGTAACAGTTCACAATTGAAATGTTCTCCTACACCCAAATACTAAGGTAACTTCTAGAACAGTAAATGACAATATAACTTGGGATGGGATTCATGTTTAGGTGCCAGAACACTGGAATTATTGCCAATATATAGAAGTTATATGTTAGCATCTTGAATATTCCCTTCCCAAATCAGTCACCAAGACTAACTGGCACAACATTCCCCTTGGATCTCTAATAACATTTTCACTGGATCATCTTTCCTTCTTTTTGCTCCCTTGACTGTAATAAATGTGTAGAAATACATTATCCATATTGAGTAAAGATGTAAAATTTTCAGGTAGAATAGAAGAAAAACAATTTAAAAAATGGTTTCAAAAGGCATAAGGTTTTTCTGTATGAAATATAAATTTTTGCCTCTTCACAGAGGTGGCCAAAATCTTTCAGATGTTATATCTTTCTGCCAGAAAAATTTCATTTGGGAGATGGAAATATTCCATGATAATATATCAATTTCATTTAATATTTAGTAAAAATGTCAAGAAGACTGAAATATTGTATTTCCTCTACTGAAATCTTTTAACATTAATATTCTTTAATGAGTTTAACATAAAATTTAAAAAAATGAATGTTCAGTGCAGTTCAATAATATCCAAGTGAAATGTCACTTTGTTTTTATGGAGTGAGTTTTCAGGATTAATATTCCAAAGAGGAAATAGGATTTTCTTTACATTACCAATAGAAATATCAGCTTGCTTACTGGGAACTGGGAGGAATACCCGAATTATAGTGTTTGCTGTCTTGAGCAAGCCTCTTGACTTAAATTTATCATTTATATAACATGAATATTAATAATTATCTGCAAGGGATAGTGTAAGAGCCACTGAGCCAACTATGGCTGTCCCTGACCAAACACATCCCTCTGTGGAGAATTCCGCTTGAGTGAGGACTGCCAAACTTGCCACTTTGAGTATGCAGAACTTTGATTATAAATGGAAGATATGGGTAAGAAAACAGTGCATCTCTGCTCGAGGATTTAGTGCAGTTAACTAATCCACTTTAAATCAGTTCAGATTAATCTCCTGACTGACCCCATATAGACAAACCCTTAGAGAATGCCAAGGAACCATTGTGTTGAGCAGGGTAAAAACAGAGCAGTAAATATTTTCCCTACTGTAAGATTAAGACCAATCTAAAATTGTAAGACAATGTAAACAGCTACTCCCTAAAGGTAAGAGATAAAGAATATTTGGATATCATTCCAAAAAGTGGATGAACTACTGATTTAATCGTCTCACGATGATGATCTAGACATAAAAATGATGGGATTGTGTAGGGCTGATTGGCTTTTTTAACAATATGAGTAGATCTGAAGAGGTAGCGCTTAGGTTTGGTTTAGGTTTGGTTTTCTCTGTCCGTATGCAAGGCAGTTTGTGCTAATGAGGAAATACCTTCCTATTTGAAAACCCAGGTGGAAGTGGCTAATGAACTGATAATGAGGCAAGCAAGCTAGAGGACAAAAGTTAAACTTTCCTAATTGATGAAGAGAGAGAAAGAGGATGCCAAGTGCTGCTGGACGAAGGTGCTGTGCTTGCAGGCTCACAGGGAAAATTTCTCTCATTAGTGAAATCTCTGTGGCTGCAGGACAGAAGCAGAGCTCTGTGTGTGTGGCAGGCTGGAAACTGTAGGCTGTGCCCAGTGCCACACAGATAGGAAGTTTCCCTACACCCTGCCCAGCATATATTGCATGTTAGCTACAGTGCTGCTCTTCCCTTTGAAATCAAAGCCACATGCAGTTTGTTATGACAACAAAAATTTTATCGTTTTAGAATTCAGTTTTCAACCATCCCATTCAGTAAATGAAACGTCAGCATAAAAAGTGAGAGCTATTAAAAAAAAAGGAAAAGCACTCAGAGTGCAGCCTTCATCTGCATTCTCACAGATGTCATGGGAAGTTTGCGTTTCAGGGCCTGCTGCTTGTTGCCTCCATCTGCTGGTGACAATTTGGAAACTCAACAGACACTGAAATTCTGTACCTGGGAGCACAAGCTGCCTCTGGAAAGCTTCTAAATCTCATTCTTCATACCAAAGCCTGCAGATCTGTAAAAAACTAGGCTTAATTTGAAAGTCATTGGTGCATCTGAAAGGGTGCTGTGTAAAACCTGTGTCTGCTACGTAAGGTGATACTACCTGGCATAGGAGACTTCATCAGTCAGCCTGCGTGATAAATCAAGGAGTAAAGCTCACTCATAGCAAGTTCATCATGTTCTAGATAGATAAGCACTGTTCTTCACTTTTTGGAATCCAAATGTAAGAAAAAGGAAACAAAAACTAACTTGGTACATTGGACACTCCAGTATTCCCAGTTTGGCAAAAGCACCAGCCTAATGTCATGGGCTGTGATTCCTAATCCTTTCCTGCCCTTGACCCCCGCTGTCTAGATTCAAACTTGTAACCATTAATGGGGCTGGATCAAAACACTGGCCTTCTGGTGTCACCAATGGTGTTTAGAGGGGATTTAAACTCACTGCTTTTCAGCGCAGTGAAATGAACACAGCAGTAGATTAATGCAAGGATTTGAGCTCACACAGCATGAGAGCTTTCAAAAATAGTGTTAACAGAGCTACAACTGCCTCTTTCAGGGGAAGCAAAATGAGGAGAACAGAACAAATGAACAAACACAGGGCAAAGCCTTGTCACTACAGGCAGGGCTGCTAAGCCCAGGGAGCCAGGGAGAGGGCCAGGGAGTGTGCTGAGATGTGGGGCAGGAGTTCTCCCAACCCTTCATGCTCTCCAGGAAATGGTTCTCAAGCCGGGAAGGGAGGAACAACATGCTTTCAGGCCCCATAACTGCATGTAATTCCCTACCCTAGGTATCTCCTCTTCTGTAGAGGGGAGGTGAGATCACAGTCATCAGGGTTGGCCATGGACGAGTTGCTCACCCATCCTTCCTGTTCGCCTGTGGCCAGGCACAGGTTGAGATTTTGGCAAACTAGGCAATGGACATGAGGCTGTTTCTGAGCTTCTTTGTGCAAGAAGACACAGGTGGTCAAATACTCCTTTGTGCATTTCATCCCTTGCCAGTTGCTCATAGAGGAAGCAGTGGAGTTGCTTTTTCTCCAGCTGCCCTGTGTGTGCCTGGCTCACAGACCCCACAGCCCATGCTGTATCTTCTGTTCAGACTGCAGCAGGATGTGCTCAAGCCCACAGTAATGACAGGAAAACATCTAAAGATTTCCAGCTTTCATTTCAAAGATTTCTACTAACCCACCTGGCTCAGGAACCCTTCCAGTAACAACCTCAGTCTGGGGCTGAGCCTACACTGCTGAATCCAGGGGGAGTTTTGCCATCAACTTCAATGAGAATAGGATCACACCTCAGTGCTTTGTTTTGCCGGTGTTTGTTCCTTGCCTCGGGCAGGAACCTGTTTGTTTGTTTGCTGCCTGTGCTCAGTTCAAACATCAATAGGACTAGCTAAAAGAATTCAAACCATCAGATTTGGGGAAGAGCTCCAAAGTTTGTTTGCTTATCTGAACCAACCCAGGCACCCAGATTCACACAAATGGTCTGGGAATAACCTCAGGAGAGAAGGTTTTCTCAGCCAGACTCCACAGATTCCACACGGGCTGAGCAAGTCCTGGAGTATGAACAGCTTTTGTGCTTCAGGGAAGAGAGGGGAAGCACCCAGAAGCATGTAAATGGCAAACAGCTTTAAACAAGGAGACTAATTTGCCTCCTTACCAGCAGTCTCATCAAAAAGTGACTTGATTTAGTTCCCGAGTAGGGTAAATAGTCCAACCTTATATGACTGACCTTCTTCTGTTTAGAATGGTTTGTATAACCCAGGTGCAAGCCAAGTGCTTCGTTCCAGTATGTGGCTGGAACAGCTCACAGCCCCTTAGGCAGGTTCTGAGGAGGGGAAAGGGATATTGCCTCTCAAGCTGGCACAGCTATTGCCCCAAATACTGATGTAACTCCCCTCTCCCATGTGTTTGCTAGCATGCTGGGATGCTCCCACAGAAAGGTATCTTCTGATTCCTGTATTTCTGCCTGGTCCAGCCACAAAAGGTGCCAGCATCCCAGGATCACAGCACAGGTCAATTCTGGCCCTCTGGAGTCCATCCATTAAGGGGACTTTTTTATCAAGTCTGAAAGCAAGTCAGGCTTGAAAACTGCTTATGATGACTAGACTTGACTTTACTGGAGCTATTGCCACGCTGCCTGCCTGCCTGTCCTCTCCCTCACGGCCCTGCAAAAGGCACCCTCTGCAGAGCAGAGGACAGCACTGCTCCTCAGACCAAACACTGCTAAGTGGGAGTCACTGCTCAGGGCACTTCTGGGCACTCACATTCTCCATTGTCTGAACAAGTTTCTTTGCCAGTGTAGCCTTCATGCTTGCACTTTTAGGTTGTCCCTCTATATAGCATCAGGATACCTAATCATCATCACTGAGAGTTTTTGGCCTTGTGTGAGCAGATGACTGGCATAAAAAAATTCTTTGTGATTAGTATGTCCCACAAATGAGCATTTCTTTCCTCCCAGACTACTCTTCTCAACTTGTAGACTACCCAGCCAAGCCTTCTACAACTTAGAGAAGAAAATGCTTCCTCCAGCTGTCTGCTCTGTGCTTGCTTGCTATCCAAATTAAACTTGCTGTGGACAGCGACACATTCCCATTTCACGCTGGTTTGATTAATGTGTCTCAGCTAATTGTGTGAAGGATTCCAGCCTTTTCGACTGTGAGACCAGGTTATTGTTCAGCCAATCTCGGCTACCATGTGAAAATGGGGGCTGTTCAGTGTTCATGCAACATAATCAAAGGAGGGGCTTCTTGGACTGGGTCACAGAGCAACACCCACTTCTTTGAAAAGATGTTACTATGCTCTACTAAACCTGCAAACCTCTTGCTCAAAGCACGTCTTCTCCCTCCTCCTCTCCCCCCTGCTCTTTTTTTCTCCTTCCAGATAGACAGGCTCCCCCCACCACTCTCCTAGGGTACAAGTGAGAGAGAATGGCTAGATTGTAGATGGGTGAATTTCACATTCCAGGGTTTTTAATATTTCACTTTTATATTTCTTTTACAGAATGATCCTGCTGAGAGGCTGAGAATCAGTGCTCATCATTTCCCCCTCACTGACACTTGAATATATTTTCCCAGGAGAAAACATTAAACAAAAAGAGAAAGAGAGAAAGGGAGAGAGAGAGGGAGAGGGAGAGTGACTGAGCTAGCTTTTCAAAGCCTACTTCTCAACCTGCCCACATCAAAATAAGAGACAACTGGCCCTTTGAAGTCCAGGACACAGACTCCTCTACCAGCCCATGTGGAAATAAAAGAATCCAGTTTTATAAATCACACAGATTTCTCACCTTGCCCACATCAAAATCAGGGACAGTGACCTTTAAAGCTGAGGTTTAAAGGTCCCCAAACCAATCTCCATAAAAATAAAGAGAGTTCAGATAAACTGTGTCTCCAGGTGCCTGTCAGCTTTTCCAGTCTAAACCAGGAGACATTGGTCCTTTGCATTGAGAAGTGGAGAATGTGAGCACTTGCAGCAATGAAATCTCCCTTTATACTTATGTATATCCAGCACTCACTGAGGCAACTTTGCCATGCATGTACCTTTGATTGCATACTAGGCCAGTCCCACTGTTGTTGTAGGTCCTACAACACCGCTGTCATTAAGTAGCTCGAGGGATTCAGTAACACTGAAGCACAGGATTTTTCATAATGAGAATTACTGACCCAAAAATCGAGTGGCTAGTGGCTCAGAGAAAAAGTTGGCCTTCTTGTGAGTTAAATCCTACCTGGGTTATAGTTGGGGAGCTTGGAAAGTCCTGGCCAGGTGTCCTCAGTTGGGACCCCCAATACCTATGCAAAAGAAGAAAGAGTGAGAAGAGCAATTATCTCCTTCTGCCAGTACTTTCCCTTGGTGTGGAGTTGGAGAAAGCAGTCTCAACAGAGAGTGACTGGCCTTTCCTGTAAATCAGCATGGAATTCACACTGCCCTGTCTGGGTCTGGATCTACCACTGTGCGTAAAGGACACTGACATTTTAACACTTGGATTTTGTAGCAGAAAGGATCCTGCTGAGATTGAATGCTGTTGCTGCTGGGAACATCAGTGAAGGCATATGCAGCTTCACTGCCAGGTACCACTTCTGCCTGTGTTTGCCAGCCCGGGGGGCTGTTGAGCCCCTTTCAGTGCTGAAGGTGTCCTCCTGAGCCAGAGCTGCACTGGGGACTTACTCTGCCCATTTGCACTGGCAGCAGCTGATACACTCAGCAGCAGCACAGGCTGTGAGCTGCGACAGAAACCCCTACCTTCTGAGGGGAAAAAGAAAAGCTGGCAGACAGGTCCAGTGGCAGGTGCTAGAAAGCAATCCGGTGCCTCATCCTGAAGGATGCAGAGCTTCAGCAGTGTCTTTGGCCTTTACTGGGAGCTGTGGGCTTCAGAAGTAACTGCTTGTTGAGCAAAGTCTGGGCCAGTAAAGCCTCCTCCAACCTCATTTTAGTTGCTGAAATGTGTGAGTTCAAGCGCATCTGGATTTCTGCAGTTGCAGATGTTCAGTGTTATTATTATCACTTAATGCATGCAAAAGCTCTGTGCCTATTGATATGCATGATTCATGCTAAAGAGGTAAAGCCACATATTTAAGAAGACCTCACAGAATGTGAAAGGGTAGTATAAATCAGTACTGCTAGCTCCAAGCACTCAAAGCTTATCATCCAGACAACCCACAGAATTATCAGATGTCCTTAAAAACCAGTGAAATTTTAACATGAAAAATTTCAGGGTTTTTATTCACTTTCTCTTCTCCAACATTAGATTTGTCTCACAAAAGTTACATCTTGCATAGGATAGACAATCCCCATTCCTTAAAATGTAAGCTGAGATATGTGATATAGGGAACTCAGCCTCACAAAAACTTGTGGTAAGATTGCAAGAAAACAGACATCAGTAAAAAAAATACATTGAAGAAGGAAAAAACATAAAGCCTGATTGTTGTAGTTGTTAAGCATCTGGTAGCTGATTGCTTTTCTCACTCACAGCTGGGAAACAGCTGTGAGGACAATTACAGCTACCTGGAGAAGACAGCCATGAGCAGGGACTGCATCTCACAACTGGTACATATTTGCATGGCGGGCTCTGGAGGGATGTGGCTTGCTGTGGCCCCTGTTTCCAAACTGCTTATGGACTTAGCCTGCCACAGCAAAGAAAAAGGGATAGGACCCTTGTCTCTGCTCACCTGTAAAATCAGTCTTGGGAGTTTTCAAACTCCCCAAAGAGAAGGTGTCTTGCAGTGTTCAGCCATGTGAGGATGTTGGAAGTTGATTTCCACCAAGGGACGAGGACGCATTCATGACCGGTGTGTATATCATGTAAGTAGGGCAGGTCAGCCCAAAGCAAACTCTATATGCACAGGAAAGTGTTGGAATCCAAATTTGAATCCAGAATTTGCTCTCTTTTGCTATCTGATTAGATTTATAGGAAGCATTAATGTGGGCCCTCATGCTTCAAGGTTTCTTGTGAGCCATTGGACATCAGTTCTAAAGGCATCAGAAGAAGCTGGGGAAGTTCAGGATATAGTAAAATCATACTCACCAGGGTCAGCTCATCACTCTGCTTCTTTTGGTGAAGAATTTAAAAAAATAGTTATTTGTGCATGCTCGTACTTTGCTACATAAGGTTTTCAGCAAATACTTTAATTTTGTTTTGTTGAAGTGTGAAAGCACTCAGGGGACCAATCATTGAATGCCATATAAATTTGTATTTTCTGAGCCTTTTCTTTATAAAAGATGCTTTTCCAACCCATGCACTTGGATCTACTTTTGTTCTCCAATGTAACAGGGCAAGTGATCTCCTCTCCCTCATCCTCTTCCCCCCTGGACCTTTAGTGAGATTCCTTGCCAAATCAGACAATGCATTACATTTATTTAATTGAAATTAATTATACTCTGACAATTGTTTTACCTGTTGTATATCCACCCTATCAAATCTAGCTGTTAACTCCCTGGTCCATGCCATCAGACTAAGCAAAGCAGCTTTTCTATACTTTATAGTGAAAGGTCTTGGTGCAGCTCAGTTCAGTCCACTTGGGAAGAGGCACAGTTTCAGCCAGAAATGTTTTTACAACGCCTGTTTTTCAGCAAGTGGTTTCAGTCGGTGTAAATCATTGTCCTCTGTCTCTCTGCCCTCTGACTGCTTGCTTCTCCTGTGACAACTTAGCTGAACGAATCAACCTAGCTGATTTGGCTTACTTTTGTTGGGAAGTTTTATTCTATGTTTTATGTCAAGAAGCCTTGTAGTCATTCATTTGGCATTTGTCGCGTGTTCAGCTCAGCCCCAGAAGCACACTGGTGGCATTCTGCAGCCTAATCCAGCCCACATGAAGTCCTTCTCAGCACTACGTTAATCAATAAGATGGAGTTTTGCATGCAAAACCTATGCCTGATCTCTGAAAATCTGAATGATGGACCTTAAGTTTGTCAGGTTTGCTCACTCTCCATGTCACGAGTGAACTGGAGATGCTGCAGTTCGCATTCATTCATGCCATACTTCCATAACTAGCACTGCCAGCCTTCCCTTCCCATTTGGCCCTGCTCCTGTGCCATGCCTTCTTGAGTACTACTGGTCATTAATGCTGCTGTTTGTGCAGCCAGAAGATGAGCTGGGTAAAAGAGCTGTTCTCATTTAGAGTAAGCCAGGGAGAAAACAAAGTCACAGGTTCCCCAGTTCACGTAGCCCCACATGTGAGAGGTGACACAGGAGCAGCAATGAGCAGCCAGGGATAGAGATGAGGATTGGAGACTGCTTAAGGGGGCCCTTACCTCTAGGAGAATTGTTGGTGAAATGACAGTCAGTCCTGATGATTCAACAGGACAAGCACATTTCACAGAATGGGGATTTTCCAGCCAAATATCTATATGGTTTCTGAACCATCAGTCCTACGTGGAGATAAGCGTGCTGGCTGATACAGACTCATGCACACAAACGCAGATGGTCTCTAAACCAGTGCAGGGGGCCTCTATATTATTAGTACATGAAAAGAACTGACTATTAGAAAACAGTAGGAGTCCCTGTTCTGAACCTCACACTCGGCAAAATATCTCAAGCTAGACATCGAAAGCCGCTAAGGAGCTTTGAAATCTTGGCCTAACACGGAGCCTCATTCCAGGCTGTATAATAACATAAAACCTTCTGTGAAAAGCACTAATTATTTCATAGCTCTTAAGGCTTCCTCATGATTTTTAAATAAGGGGTTTTTTGCCTTCTATAGCCCAAATCCTATTAATCACGGTATTAGTTATAATGCCAGAGAAATTACGATAGTGCTATAACCCTCTAATGCAAACCCACAGGAAATGTATCCAGAGATTGCAGAGACATAACTGTAAGGATACCCTTCATTCACACTCTGAGAAACTGGGCCCTGCCCTGGCTTTGAACCCTGTTAATTGGCCAAGTATGGATTTTTTTTTCTCAGTAATTCTTTTTTTCTCCCACTCTCTATGAAAGAGAAAGTCAGCATTTGTTTAAATGGACTGAACTCAAGTCTTAAGAACTGGATGCACTTGTCTGACATCACAGTCTAGCTACAAACAGAGAGGAAAACCCTACCAAGCAGAAGTGTTTCTGGATAAAGGGATTAAGGAGGAAAAATCTGACTTACACAGTCTTGAGGCTATAAAGTAATTTCTCATGACTTTCCAAATTTCATTTTTTCTGTACTTTCTCCTTTGAAAACCCATGCCTGGGAAACACTCTATGCAGAAGAGTCCCTGGGAGCAGATGTGAAAGGGCAGACACCTACAACAAAAGCCAGTATGAGTCCATAGGCTGACCTTCCTGTTGAGTCAGCAAGAGGGTCAGCAAGAGTGGTCAGGAACATACAGAATCCATCAGTGCTGCCAACTGCCTCGGTTCTACCCAGCTGCACTAAGGACGTGGCCCCACGTTTCTGTTTCCCCAGCAGAAAAAAACAGCTTAAGAGGCTTCTGAATATGTCTGCTCTCACTCACTGCTGCCTTTATAAAGTAATTTCACACTTTCCATTATGCCAAAGCAGTCTCTAGAGCTGCACCATAAACTGGATGATACAAAACGTTCCAAGGTAAAATGAAGAAGGATCTCTGACAAACCTCAGGGCCTTGCCATTTTCAAGGTAGTTTAAGAGCAGTATTAGAGCTCCTTTGTGAGAATATGGTGTGCTGTATCCTACAGTAAGAAAAGGATTTAACAAGAAGCAACAGCATTTGCAGTACCTGCACACCTTTTATGCCTCCTTCAATTTGATGTCATTTTAATTGGCTTTAAATTTTTGATAAGATGACAAACATCAAAGGGAAATCGTTTGATTTACACTTGTGTCTGTAAGAAAGTTGCCAAATATAAAATGGGTTACAAAGTCTGCTATAACTTGGTACATTAGACCAAATTATTTCTGCTATTCACAGGACCTATGCTTAGGACTTCAAAATTAAGTAGGCTGGAACAACAGATTCTTTGTCTCTCCCATTTCAGGGTATATTTTACTCACCATCCAGATCTTCTCCAGCTGTTCACGAGTACCAGAAGTTCCTGCAAATATTGGCTGACCATGGATCATTTCAACAAATATACAGCCTGCACTCCTGCAAGAAATCCAAGGTATTAACTCATTCACATACATGACTTACGTAATGTGATTGTTGGGATGGGCAGGGACAAAAGTAGAGATATAATTGTGGGACTGGAAATTCAGAAATTCTGATTTGTACATGCAGAAATCCTGATATAAGCTGTAAATTCTATATATATATTGCAGCTGAAGTCTGAAAAGTACCAGTCTGATGTGTCAGTATTGTATATCCACCTCATGACGTCTAGTGAGAGTATGTGTGAAGCAAGAGAGGATGTGGGGTGTCTGTATATATGTAAATAAATAGAGGCTTCAGCGAAGACTGATAAATCTCTGTAGTATGGTGGTGGGCAGGATCTAGCACTATAAAAATGCTTACTGATTGTGGAAAGTCAGGAAGGTTTCCTTTGGGAAGGGCCATCTTGTACATCCCCGATCTTGCACCACGTTCTAGGCACTTGCAACTGGCTGTTGTTGCAAGTTGTATGTAGTATCACTAACCTCATCCTAGTCCGACAGATTGAATCACTTGAATTGGAAAGCTCACAAGTCAAAAAGGACCAGAGCATTCACATCCTTCCAGGATTTTAGAAAAAAACAAAGCAGTCAAAGTTCCATACAAGTCTGTTCCTATCTCCTTTTTCTTATCAACACCACCCACAAAAAAAACCCAATTCACCTTTCACCAGCATGACAAGACAGGTGATATCCTTGGAAAAGAAACCCGCTAAGCACCATCTTTTTTTCCATTACAGAACAACTTGTTTCAAGTCTCTGTCAATTAATCCTGTTACAAATCATCTTAAAAAATGGGCGTGGCACAAGCCTGTGGAATATGAGGTTGCTTCCCATGAAAAAAGGGTGCAACATCCAAGTGCTAACAGTTGGAAAGATAAACAGGGAACTACTACACACTACATTGGCTTGAAGGATATAATAGATGCAGAAAGAACCCAGAGGCACTAACTACTAGATTGATTTTTCCTTCAGAAGCAATTAGCTCTTCCTTGGAAAACTGAAAGCAAGATATCATAGCATAAAGAACCTTGCGATAACACCAACTTAAAGTGTTCTTATTTTTACGTCATCCCCTGCACTATACTTGTGCCAAAGCAAATCAGTCACCTTAAAAAACACCCAACACCTGCAAAAATGCTTAATTTTACTAAGGTGGATTAGTCCTCACAGCAATAATGATGAGATAGTTGTAGACAGTCAGGTAGACTGACCTATTTGCAGCTATTCCCATCTCTTATTGTACGGTGTAAAACTCCCCTCATTTACTTTTTAGTCATTTTCCTCAAAACGTTTTCTAGATTTTCTGTCTTTTCACTAAGCCCCATCACAGCTTTTCAGGTTTCAGCGTCAGTCTTTGGTTATAGCATATTTGAGTCCTTTAAGTTCAAGTGTTGAAACCCTTGATTTGTCTTACAAGCTCTTAGAGTAATATTTTCACTGGCTGAGCAATAACTGGTAATCTCTTCTGGTCATCTGTACTCATGTGTTACTCCTTCCACCTTGTTTTTGCAATACTGTAGTTGCTTTTCCCACCTGGCTGTGGTCAGTTGAAACCCTGACATGTAGCTCATCTGTGGTATTCATTTTGGTCATACTTGCACACCAAGTGATGCCAAGCCTGTTTGCAGATCCATATCTAATGCTATTTCTACAAACATCTCTGCTGCACTTTCCCTTAGCTTCCTGTATCCTAACCTTGGCAAGTGTTGTGTGATGAGCTCCTTGCTTTTCTAATATGCTCTTACAGACTCCAGGCATCATGAAACTTAACCCACAGCTGTTGCAACATAGATTTCTTTTGTGTTTCATTGCACTACCACATCACTAGACATTATTTTGGAGCCCACAGATGAATTCTACTGAGACCAGTGTCATACCAACCCTCTGTTTTCACAGCTGACGTACATGCCCAAATGGCTCACCCTATTTTGCAACCACAGGGGCTACTGTAATCTGCTGATTGCATTGCACAAGTTTATCTGTGTATGGTCAAAACAATTCAGGTACACTTGATTTGGAGGGAGAAGAGAATCAGCTCTATGTGGTTTTGAAGCAAGTGATCCTGATGTTCACCCACAGTTTGCGTTCTGATATCCCAGCTAGAAAGGGCCATTAGACTGGCAAAAGCAGGAACTTTTTTTCCTAGGTGCAGCCAGCATTTGCTAAGAATTGTTCATGAGTAAAGAGTTCACTAATAGGCAAGCTGTCAGTTTGAGGAGAGGAAAAACTTGTGGGTTGCTACAAATGTAGCTTCTGGCAGAGCTCTCTTTTGTATTCCTGGTTTATTCCCATTGGCTCTGGAAGACTGTAAATCTCAGTGTCTCTAATAAAGACAAAACTATCAGAGCAACCACAACTGCTGGAAAGGAGTTATTTGTTTCTTGTGGCGAGATTCAGTTGACCAGCTGCCTTTAACACCTGCTTGATATTGATTCATCAGTGACAAGTATGACTGTTTCTACCTCTGTTTCCAGATTAAATATATTTTTCTTTACAAAAAAAGGCCAGAAGTAGTTAGAACAACTAATGTATGGGTACCCCCCTCTTTTCCTAGGTGGTTTTGTCTACCTGATAAAGCAGGACTTTGGTAACTAGTACTAGTCATCATATTAGATTTGCAATAGAGGCCTTGACTTTCCTTACTGCTCTAACAGCATTATGAGGACCCTTTTGTTAATGACAATGATTCAAATGCATTTACTTTTAAATATTTCTAAATATTTAAACTTGGCGTTGCTTCATTTTCCCCCTTTTCCTCCTTACCCCTCTGATATTAATTTCTAGGGTCCCCTTAGCCCTTCCGGTCTATAAGTTTCTTAGAGGGTCTCAGTCCCATAAAGCTGCCTTGGGAAGAGATAGGGCAGAGAGAAGGATCTTTTGGGAAGAGATCTAGACATGATGTTTTAACATGTGCTAGATATGCACATGAATCAAAACAGTGACAGCTAAAGTAACGGGAGAGGTTATAGGGATATTCAGGAAGTATAAGCAGATCTGGTTCATATAGTACCGTTGTATCTGTCTGCAATTCCTGGGGTAGGAGTGAACACTGCACTTAGACCTCAGCCTGCAGTGCTGCATCACACAGTGGTGAGACATTTTCATAAGGATGAAGATCTAGGATATCTCTGAGGCATCCCAGAATTCCCTCTCCATGTTTGGTTTGGTTTGTTGTTGGGGTTTTTTTGGCATCAGGAGATGGCAATTTTGTATTTAACCAGAAATATATCCATTCTCTTGTTCCTCACCAAGCATGGTCTGTATAGTGGAGCCCTTAGCCTATATCTCCCAGTTTGGCATAGAAGGGCAATGTGAACCAGTCTGAGGAGAAGGCTGTAGTGGGCCCGGCAGATCCACGTTAAATGACTGCATGTCAACTCCTATTCTACATGAATCCACCTGGGAAGATCCCTGTGATTTTTTTTTCTTTCTTTTTTTTTTAATGGAATATTAGACAAGGAAAGCCTGAATGAAAAGAAGACATGTCTTAAGGCACTCGTGATGTTAGCAGCCACTAGTGTGGCACATGCCTAAAGCACTTGGTGTTTTCTAAAAAAAGAAAAAGAAAGTCCTTCTGATATACAGTGTAATCTCCCTGAAATCCCTTAATTGAATCTTCTAAAGTCCTGAAGATATAGTGAGGGAGAAAGAGAGAGAAAAAAAGATACAGAGAGATTAAAGCAGCTTTTCTGGTTAGTCCAAGAGTGACTGAGTCTCCTTCTATATCTCTCTCTTCATCTATTCAAGGCCTCATTCACTTCCCATGTGCCTCCCACTGACAGTATTGCTGCTCAAGCACACTATGCATGAATTGCCATAATGTTTTATTTTGTTATAATTGGTTTCTTTAAACCAGGGCTTTGACACCCACAGTCTCATGCCATTACCAAGGGCATTCTGACCTGCCTTCATGTAAATTGCAGCATCCAAAAGACATAGGTTTTTTTTTCCTTTCTCCCAACAGACAAGTAACATCTGTGTGAATTCACATTATTTCCTAATAGACAAAAATTGAACTTAAATGCAGTGTACATCAAGATAATAAATGACTCTTGTTAGAGGAAGTTACTGAATAGAGCTCTATTCTCTCAGCGTGACATCTTTCTTTAGGGCAAATACTCTGAATGTTGTTATTATAAGGAGGCATTATAACAAAGGTGCCCATAGTGTGAATGTAGTTCAGTGGGACAGAGAGCACTGTGCTGTTAGGGCTGGTCAGAGAGCTGGATGGGAACTTGTATACCACTCCCTTGTTGCTGTTCATTACACTAGGGTGGAGTTATGCAGTGGGGATGTTGGTTTTCCACAGGCAGAAATGACACACTTTCTGTGCATAGCCAGCTTTGGACAGTGGTCAACTTTCAGGGAAAAAAACCAACAGGCTTATGCCTGATACAAAGCCTTCAATCTGCTAGGCAGGCATCTTCCTCAAACTCCACAGACATTTCTGGGACACTGTCTGGAGGGAAAGATAACAGGTAGTGGGGGAGAAAAGACAGGACTCTTTAGACTGGCTTAGCAGCTGGAAGCCATTAGAATTTAGCAGGGTTTTCCTCCTTGGAGATATCTTTAAGCAATTAAATTAGCAGCAGGCCTAGGGAAGTAAACAACCTAAAAAGTCCCATTTCCCTGGACTACTCTCCAGACTTAGGCCATTGGAGTGCCTGATAATCTGCGGAGCTCTGGAAGGAGATACAGCCTGGGAAGAGCTGGGGCTTTGCTGTTTGTAAACTTAGCCAGCTCTCTTCTTGCACATTCTTCAGCCTGCTGCACTCCCACCCTTTCCCAGCCTTTGACTCTGCACAGCAGTTAAGAAAAGTCCTGGTGGGACAGATACAGACAGAAGATTAACTGGTCTGAAGAAAGGGTGAAGCAGAAACACAATCTACAGATGTAAAATTGCCCGGAATAAGGAAGGTCTCCTGCAACTTCATGAGCTGCATGCTCTCCATGAGTAAGTCAGGACTGTGTTGCTGGAAGTGGGCTTGGGCTGGTGCAGAAGTGAGCCAGAAGGCAGATGAACCCTAGAGCCCAGCTACACATGCAGACCAGCCCAAAAGGCCCAGTGGGGCCTCTGTGAAGCCCTCATGTTCTCCTGCTTTCTGCCTGCTCTCAGAGACTCCTCTCCCTTCAGCTCTGCTATCGTGCAACTTGTTTCCTGTGATTCCCAACCACATTAAGATTTTGGGGTAGAGTTCATAAGGTAACAGACACAGTCCTCCTGTGTGAAATGCAGACTGCATCTGAGACATTTTCTTTGAGAAGAAGGAAACGTATCACAGAAATAGTGAAGATCTCAGACACCTTTCTATCTCCAGATGCATCGAGAAACCCTTTAATGCCACATTTTGCTACCAAGGCCAAAGTAATTGACAGTGCAGTTGTGGGTCCATTTTTTCTTCACAAAGCTATTACCATAGAGAGCTATTACTAACTCAACTGGCTGCATTAAGCAAAGGTGTTCTGTTGCAAGACCTGAAAATGCTTCATACGTGTTACCGAACGAGATGTACATCTCTCATGAATATTATCACATGAGGTTTATATCAATCCATAGCTGAGATGTAGTGACATCATTCCCAAAAACTTCTGTAAATCCAGCAGTACAAAACTCCCCACTGCTCACACATTTTCTGCTCACAGGTGTTAATTCCTCTACTTACAACTGTACCTGCTCTACCTTTGGTTGACTTAATTCAGATAAAGATGACTTTTCCCAGGGGCCCCAGATGCTTAGAAATTGGTCAGTACCAAATATCTATATCAGAAGAATAATCTGTAGCTCCAAGCAACACATCAGGAGGACGGTACCAGAGTGTCACCACTTCAGAGGAGTATGTCTGTCTGGGGATGGACTGGGCACGAGCAAGGCCTGCAAAAAAACCCAAACAAAAAACTGCTGTGTTAGGACAGTTCTTCTACCTGTACAGTGCATAGATGATAATAATTGGAAACAGGACATTATCTTGGATCTTTAAACACAAATAATCCCAAGCAATTGACAAAGAAAGTGTGTCTGGAATATACCTCTGGGGCAGATCAGATCAAGCAATATGCTGTGTTTTTTAGGGCTTTATAATTTGTGACTACAGCAGCCATCCCAAACCAATGCCAAGAAAGCCTTTTGGTTCAGCCTGTTGCTGTGGACTCTACACATTACATTGTTTTCTGAACAGAGAGGGCTTGGTTCTCTGTTCTCTTGAACCAGTTTTACGTGGTTTTGCTCTGACTTAAATGAGGTTAATCCCTGCACCTCTCAGTATAAATACAAGAAAGGCTGGACTGACCACAGAAATAGTTTCCTAAAGTTCATTTAAAGGTTATGCTTCTATGCCTTAATTAGCTGTGGATACAGATCTATATGCATGCTAAAGCTTTGGTCTGAGCAGATATATTAGCAGTATCCAAACTGTGACTCACCAAAGTCGGCTAATTTAAGCTCACCGAGGCAACTGATGAGCAAGTTCTGGGGTTTCAGATCCCGGTGAAGAATGTGTTGTTGGTGGATGTAAGCCAGGCCGCGCAAAAGCTGGAACATGAAGAGCTGGAAAAAGCCAACAAAGAACTGAAATGATTTGGTGTGACTTTGCATTGATATATTAACTCTGAACTTTAGGAGAACCCTGGAACAAAGCAGAGACAAAGCAAGTAAGAAACCAGTAAAAATCTCCAAAAGGAGTAGAGCTGGCTGAGGAGGAGAAAACTGTGGTGAGTTGTGACTGCCCTACAGCTTTCTGAGGTTTTCAGGGTGGAATATTTGGCCAGGAGGGCAGTTTTACAGTCCCTAAATGCACATTTTGGAAATTTAACTTCTTTTTAGAAATGGACTATTGGTTGCAGGAGCAAGGTCTGCTTGTCAAAAGACAGAGCCAGCTTTCGGAACAGCAGCTATGCTTATTTCAGGGTTCAAGACAAAGACACGCACCCAAACAAGACTAAGGCTTAAGGAGCTGAAGCTTTGTCCCTTTGAGTGAGATGGCACCAGCTGAGGGAGCTCTGTGGCTGCTGTACGTGCTGCCAGTGGAGCAGGGAACTGACTGACCTGTCAATGGGAACAGTTGGCTCCAAGCTGGCAGAAAGCATCAGGACCTGCTTTAGACAGATACAGCAAATAAGACATGATGACTGAATGAATCAAGCAAGAAAGCAGAAAAATCAGCAAGAAATTAAGCCAAGAAATAAATATCTAACTCCCACCATCATGGCAATGTGAATAAGCCTGGGGTAAAGCAAGTTGGTCTGAAGCAAGGTGTGAAGTTGGACAGTGGATAGAAGCAAAACACAGCAAAAGTAATTAGACTTCACCAGAGAAAAAATATTTTTTCACCAGAAGTTTAATCTAAAGAGGAGGAAAAACAGTGACACCCATAGGTCATTTTTGTACCAGAAAGGTGTCCCTGTAACATTCTGCACACTTGCATCATATTCCATAGGAATCACTCAGAATAAAAGCAAACAATGTTTGCCAGCAAAAATGAAGCAAGCTAGATGACCCTCCTGAAGGAGCAGTAAATAATTTTGCAGTTCGGTTCCTGCTGACAATGAGGATTCCGGACAGGAAAGCAGAGCAGCTGGCTAGTGTTTGCTCACAGAAGTGCCAGTGAGTACATATCACAGCCATGTGCTCCATGTGCTTTAGGAGCCTGTCTGGTAGCAGAACCCTCGAGATCTGTGCCAAAACTCCAACACTGCATCTTGGACGTATCTGAGCCTTAAGGATGTTTAAAATCTGAGGCCTCAAGAAATTTTATTAAAATTGGTGTTGCTTAACAACTATCTGGAAAAAGATGTGAACAAGGTGGCAACATTTGAAGATGACAGAAGTATTTAGATTAGTTGTGATAAGAAGTGACAGTGAGGAACTTCAGAGAGATCTGACAAAGCCAGATGAATAGGCAGTTTGATAAGACACAAAGTTATTGTTGACAGCTGTAAGATAAATTAACTGAAGCTGCTCAGGAAAAGGACCCAGGCATTCAGTGAGGACATCTGCCTGAAACCTTAAGCCAATGTGCAGGAACAATCCTGAAAGTTAATTAAATGTGAAGATGCATAGAAAGGAGAGTAGGAGACTATTATAACATCAATCTATAAAGTAATGGTACATCTTTGGCTGTGTTCAAATCCAGTCAACTAATCCCAAAAGCTATAGTAGAAACAAAAGGGATTTAAATGACTGCAAATATGAAAATAGTTCCAGATGAGGAGAGAGTGAGATTTGAGAGTTTTTAATTAGAGAGATGAATAATGTGTTGTAACGATAAGAGGATACAAATTTGTACGGAGGCAGATCTCCTTGCCACAAGATGTCATTGTGCACAAAAGCTGAATGTTTGCTTGCAGGCTCAGAAAATGGGAAGATGGGCTAACTGAATAAAGGCTTGGAAGCTGAGAGGGAGGTTGTTACATCTTTATCAAAGGCATCTTTTCTCCAAAGTTTTTGTCATATATGTAAAAATATATATAATAGTAAGCAATTTACAGGGAACATACATAGTGGAAAATAACACTTCCTCATGCTTCAAGGAATACTAGTCTTCTAAGGAACTTACCATAACATTGCATGAATGGAGTCCTCCAGGATGCTGGCCCATGTACTGTGCTAGATCTGTGTGCTAAATAAAGGAGGAGAACTTAAGGCAAAGCTACTGGTGTAAAATGCTTCTACCAACAACATCTCTTCTGTAAATGGAAAAAATTGCAACCACTACAGAGGTGTTTCTTTCACTTTGCCGAGCAGCTGATCTGGTGCAGCACACAAGGATGTGCTTAAGTGCTGGGTCAAATGAGGGACCTGGCTGATCTGTTATCTCGCCCCAGCAGTTTAGGACCTGAAGCTGCTAGTTAACAGAAGTCATACTTGTTCCAGAATTAATCATAAAACTGCAGTAAGAAGACATAGCTTCTGTATTTTCTTTATAATTTGGTTGATAGCTATCAGCAAAAGCAACAGAAGTAGCAAGACTCATGTGGAGAATTTTATTGGCATCCTGCTCTCCTCACAAGAGCAACCCACAGCTTGGTCATGGTGACCACTGGGGTCAGTGCCAAGTCTGACCCCAGCTGGGATGTGAGCTCATATCATTATTTCCTATCCTTGCTGGGGCTCAAGAACAGTACTTTTATTGTGTTGGCAAGGCAGAAACGAAGGTAAATAGTGTCTGCCACCCCAGTGAGCACAACACGTGGAATCATTTTTGCATACAGCTGTCGTATATACAGAAAGAAAAGAGTAAGTCTGTGTGGCTTGAAGGCAGGACATCAAGAAGGAAAATCAATCATTGCACTAAAGGATTACAACTGGTTTCTTTGTAGATGTCTCATAATGCAGTAAATTCATTATGCAGCCGCTTCCCAACACTTCCCAGTACAAGCTCCACAGGAAGCGAGAAAAACATCAACTCACCATGTACTCAAGGACAAATGTTAGTGTCTCCTTGGTCTGGATAATGTCATGAAGCAGTACAATGTTGGCATGTTTCAAACCCTTGAGAAGAGAAGCTGGAAAAACACAAAAGGAAGATCAACTTAACCACTGCTGCTGGAAGTGGAAGGACATAGTGCAGAGAACAAGGCAGTGGAAGTAAAAAACTGGGGAGTAATAGTCCAGACTCGGAAGTTCTGTAAGAAGTGGCAGATACTGAGTCTGAAGGAGAACGGAACAGGTCCTTAGAGAAGCAAGCATCAGTGCTCCAGGCTTGGCAGGAACCCATCCTTCTCTCAGAGGTGGGGTCTTGCCTCTGTTAGAAATAGCATTTCACAGTTCCCAGCTGTCATAAGCTGAGGAGAAGTAATTTCTTCAAGGTAAATGCTGAGAGACAGGAGCTGGAAGCTCCCAGAGCCAGAATGCAGCAGCCCCCAGCCTGTCACTGAGCTTCTCCCATCCACCTCCTGGCATGTGCCCCCAGCAGGGCCCTTAGGAGAGAATCTGGGGAAAAGCTGGGTTTCTACCAGTTTCCAGCTTCACAATAATAGGGTGTAAAAATCTGCCAAAAAAAATCACTGTATATGTAAGCTGAATTCTGAGTTTTAGTTTTGTGCATATTGGTTACTGTTTCTGATTTAAAACTCTAAGAACAGAGATTATGAAATTTCTGAGTGAATAGTAACTTGTTTGTATTTATACAATTTGGCACACTTTTTTCTTTCAGCCTAATTGTCTAAAGGCATTATTGCAACTGTATGTCCCTGGTCTTTAGGTCCTGACATGCCTTTGCCAAGTCTCAGCACATCTAGGGTGTGGTGATGGAGGGGGCAGCACATGGAAGAGTCTCTGCCTCCGTATAGTTCACAGAGCACTGACTTGTGCTAAGACAAAAGCTACAGTCTTCTGAGCCTTTCAGACATGCCTTAGGTTTGTCATGGTAGAGCAGGCTCCAGCCAGCACACTCATGAAAGCAGCTCAGCAAAGTCTCAAATATAGTCTTTATGGGGGGAAGAGCATGTACAGCTTCATCATTAGCTACCTTAGGTGTGGGACAATAGTTCCAGTAGCTCTGTACAGAAGGGGGATGTGGAGAAGAAGTGGAGCTGGGTTTGCTTTTCCTGTAGATTCCTGGCACTATTGAAGAACCCCACCCAGCTGTGCACAGACAGTAAACACAAACTGCACAGACAGAAGCCCCAAAGCTCAACAAAAACAAGTGTCCCTGACTCCAGATTTTAATTCAACTTCTGGCATGGCAGAATAGCCTCAGAGCTGTCCCAGACAGCTGATTAAAACCAAATTAGTTTACTGTCAGACCGCACAGTCCTACAAATTTCATTCAGATAAGGCCTGGGCTTACAATCTTATTTCTGCTGAATTAGTTGAAGCACACAATACAGAGCTTGGGCCCGACGTGGGAGACAGAATGAGTTTTGCTCACAAAAAGCTGCTTTTTTGTTTTTCAAATGATCTGAAAAAGATATTTGAAGATTTTCATGCTGGCAAAGCAAATTTGTACTGGATTAGCGCTTTGCCTTTTGTGACCGTAACAATTTCACCCGGTTCTAAAAGCCCTACTGCCAGAGATGAACTGTATGACACAGCTGTGGCCCAAGCCTTATGGCAGTACCGAGACTACTGAGCAATCAAGGATACCTAATTCAGCACAACTACTGGAAAGAGCACAGCTTGCAAATTAAGTCTTGCACAGGGCTTAGTGCTGCTGCAGCTAAACTGCCTCTACTACTCATGCTAGTCCATTTAGCTACCCCCAGTACGTGCACCTAATTGCCTATTAACCTAGTAAAGATACTATGAATAGGGCCCATGAGCTGCAGAAAGGGTCTGCTAACGTGGCTCTGTGATACCTCAAAAATCTCATATGACCAGAACTATTGCTCCAGAGGAGCAGTACGGAGGGTCCACAGTAACAGAGAGAATTCAGGCCTCTGGGAACTGCTCCTCACTTGGTTGCTTCTACAACCCCCTGCTGGGGTGTCAGGTGCTACTGCCTGAACTGAGCTTTAAGCATTTTGTCTCTGTGGGGCTTCCTGGGGTGAAGAGTCTCTTTGTCAGGGGAGCGCATTCCTCCGGGGGAGCAGAGAATGCGCCGCGTTAATAAATCTTGTGCCTTGTTTTTGCTACTGACTTACATTGTAAATTTGAGGTGTCAGATGCTGCGAAGCTCAGCAGTACACAAAAGACCTATTTAAAGTGGACCCTTCTTAGGATCACCCTTGTTTTCTCCCATAATGAATGAAGTTGAGACTCTCAGCCTGTCCAGTAGAGCATGTTAAAGGGCTGCTGATCTTTAGTGCATCATTAGTTCAATGTAGATAAAGCTTTCAGGGCTTATTTTACTGGTGGGCTACAAGTGTAAACTCAAAGCAAAAGCACCACAGCAAATGACTGTACAGGAAACTGTAACACAAGCCATTCTGTAAATAGGCATATTTAGATATCTCTTTGCTCTCACCCAGAGTTGGACTAAGGATTTTGTAAACCTTCTTGTCTCGATTACACTGTTATAAACCTGGAGTGGATTCAGTGACCTCTCTCATTATTCTGAGTTGACTTGTATGAGTCAACTTGTTGACTTGTATGAGCCTGTGCTAGGGCTGCTCTGTGAAAGCTGGCACATCTGGTCCCTCACTTGCCATCCCCGTGGTGACAACATCAACCCTAGTTTTGAACTGCAGTAAGAAAAAAACCCCAAAATATGTGTGACCTCTTACATTGATAGCTTTCACTAATAGCAGACAACAGGCCAGCACAAAGATTGCATATTTCTGTGTAAGGAAGAATCTAGATTATGATCCTCTTGGGATTGCACAGCAGATGAAAATAGAAGCCTTTGTGAACTTGGTCTGCAGGGACATGTAAATACATTCAGCCAAAATCAAGCACTTAAGCAAAAGCACTTCTTTCTCAAAGAAATTGAGCAAGTTGCAGACATTTTGCCCAGTGCTCTACAAAGTCAACTGATAAAAAGAATTTCTCACTGGGCTGAAATGATAGATATTACTAAATACCAGTTTTATTGAAAGTATTTCTCTTCAGGCTGGGATCTGTGGTGCTCTACGTATCAGCCAGGAAAGTGGCACAGCTGTGATAACAGCAAGCAGAGATTCTGGTGCAAAGGGCACTGCCAGTCCACAACTGCCCAACGTAAAAGCAGCAAAACCTGTGTAGTTTCTAGTGGAAGTGAGAAAGCAACTACAAAGCAGGTGGCAGGCAGGGTAAGAGGGCCCTTACACTGCTAGGAAGGACATGCTCTGGCTGCAGCTGGCACTTTCCTTATCACAAGCATGGATGCATCTGTCACAAGGGCATATACCAGAGGTTCCTCCTCTGTCCATCACATGCCTACCCTGCCCAGCACGAAGACCTCCTCCACGAGGGAAAAGGAAACCAAGAGGTTTGGGAGAAGGACAGCTGGCACACCGAGTAGGCAAGAAAGGACCGAGAAAGGCATCACTCGGAGCCTTTTCAGGTTAAAACAAATGCTCTTCAAGGATGATGTTCCTTAATGTCTTACCTTCTCGAATGGCTGTAAAGGGCACTCCCTCCTCTGTCTCCAGCCTGATCACTTTCAATGCCACCAACTGGCCGTTGATCCTGTCAGGTCACAGTGGAAAGTCACTCGAAGCACCTCAGTGCTTGGCATGACAGCATTAACAGTCTCCTGGGGTGCTCCACACTTACCCTAGCAAAACTTCCAGGGCTCACCCACCCACCCAGACCAAGCTCAGAAAGGAATTACAAACCTCCTCTGTCTTGTCTCCATGAGCAGCGAGCTGGGAGCCAGCCCACCTGGCTAGAGCAGTGACTGGGTATTGCTAGACCATGGCTTTGAGCAGTGTTCCCAGACTGCCCTCTCACAGCTTTCCTGTCCCGTGTGATGGCAGCATGGCCTCACCCCCAATTTTTCCATCATGCAGAGATCCCTCACATCAAGGAAAACCTTTGCTCCCTCCCTGGTTCAGCCAGACAATTTCATGACACCCTGCTGTGGACCAAAGTGTCTTCATGGAGCCTCCATGGCTGTAGCGGAGGAGTTCCTTGAAAAATTGGGGTGGGGCTTTGCAAATATCTTGGTTAAAGGCAAAGCTGGACCTTTGATTTGCCTTTATGTTATGTAAGAGGTGTTTTCACCAGGCAGCGAGAAGGCAAAAATGCTCACCTGCTGATCCCCTTGTACACAGTTGCACAGGATCCTTCACATAGCTTCTCTAGATGTACATAGGATGTGGCAGCTCCCAATGGGATGCCTTGTCTCTGCTTCATGAAGAAATTGGTATGTGTTTTAGATTGCTGGGTAGAACAAGAAGCTACTAGCATGTCATTCAGTAATTAAATACTGATTCATTGCTGGAATAATCACAGGATGAAATATCTCCTGTCTGGCTCTGTGGATGCTGCATACTCACCCATTTGAACCTCTCCACAGCATCCTGCTCCTGGGAAGGATCAGTGTAACTCCAAGGCCTCTGTGTCCTGCACCTCCAACTCTGGAGGGTGTGGAGCTTCGGGGACTGCAGTGAGGATAGAAAAAGGGATTCTCTGGTTACATCTGACAGCTGGCATAAGAAAAGGTGACAAACTAGGTCACTGGCAAACCCCCATTTTACACGTGATTTTTTTTTCTCCTTCACATAATTTTCATCTCTGTCTCCACCAGTCATAGATCTCCAGTACTGCTTCTCAGCTCCATCTGTAAGAGGAGCAACTGTCTGTGTACTCCTGTGTTGGTAAATGGAAGCACTCACTCAGAACACACAAATTTAACTGCAGAGGGCGCTTCTACTGGTATAATTCTAAATGCGTGTTATTCCCCCTTACCCTTGATTTATTAATCTCTAGATAACAAGCTGTTAGGGCAGGGACTAAAAACCAAGTGCGGGAGTGAAATTTCAGGAAGTTTACATTTAGGCATTCTTCTCCTCCTTAACCCCCTTGCCCCCTTCCTTGCCATTGTATAATTTACAGAGCCTGTTAATTTGGCCCACACAGCATAGCAGTGCCATACCCTACACAACTATAAAAAAGGTAGTAATGAATGGCAGGCAGGCTGCAAGCTCCTCCTGAGCAGCTACACTGAATGGGTGTCTGCATTAAAATTTGACTCATATACAACACAGGATTTGTAATCTATGGCATGCTGCCTCCTCTAGAACTGTAGGTTGTTGGCTCCCTCCCTGTTTTACAATCCCTCATTGGCACAGAGTGCAATCTGCTTTCCCTGTTCATCACATCAAAGGCATTTATTGTCATCTGAAGTATGGATTCTTTCAGTAGCTTTACAAGCCTGAAGCTGCAAAATTTGATGCTATCTGGTTAGAAGCAAATGTGACTATTCTGCACTCCCACAAGTGGAAGAACCCAGGCTTAAGCTATCTCAAGGCAGAAGTATCATGGTGTGATATTAAATACCTCTGCTCTAGTCGCTGCTTCCGTATGCTGAAGGCCTTGGACGTGTTGGGAGCCCCTTCTCTCTGAACAGCAGCTGCAGCATCCTGGTCTGACAGCACTTACACACAGCGTGTCTCCCATGTTGTCCTGTTTCAATTAAAATGTATCTTTTTTCTCCTTTGCTCCTCCTCATCCCTCTGTGTCTGTAATAACAGTTCATATGACCCGCATGAGGTCTCTGCCTCAAGTAGTCTTGTGATTTCTGCAGTTTTCCTTTGAAAGTCCAAATTCACCACTGGAGTAACTCCATCGATTTCAGCCTTCCAAAAACAGCCAACATTTTTTCATACCTGAAGCTGAAGAATTAAGCAGTAGAAACAAACTTTCTGCTTGTACATATTTCTTTCAGTTAAGCAGCTCTCAGTGTAATATGTTGGATGATGAAGTGATAGGTCTCACACAGGAATAGACCTTGACTTCCCTCCAAGCCTATAGCAGTTCTAGGCTTCAGGCCTTAGCCACTGGGCTCTAAGTTGAGCTCTCTCAGAAGTGTGGCTGAGCTGTGCTTTCTGCAGGAGCTGCACAGTGACTGTCCTTGCTTTGGCATTTACGTCAGCATGGGGACCTGTCTGCCCCCATTGTCTAGGGGGTGCCATGAGCTGACAGAAAATAGTCTTGTCCACATGTCAAAATAGCCAGAGTAAACTGATTAATCCAGCCCAAAATAGGTTTCATCAATTATGTACTGAGCAAGGAACACAGAGTGGACTTACCCTGGATGTGGACAGACAAAAGTCCCTTTCTTTCAGTCCCCCATGAATAGGACTCACTGAGCAGCTTCCTAGGACTAGCACCCAACCCACACAGAGAAAATGCTGACAAGGGTGAGGGAGTAGGCGTTATAATGTGGTATTCTTATGGTGATCCCTTAGACCCTTCAGTTTTCATTAGAATGCATCATGTGAAATCTTCCCTTTGCTTCACTGTTTTGATGTCTAAGAATAACACTCTTTCCTTGAACAAAAGGATTTTTTAAAGCAAAAATGTCCTGGGAAGGCAGGAGCAATTTCTGTGTCTCGTTGCAGCCAAATCGTCAGCCTTTGCATGGCTAGAAGAACATACCTGGAAGGCTTGATCGCTTTCATATAATGTTCTTGTACCCTCCCCAGTTAACCATAATTTACTAAATAACTATCATCATGGACTTTGGTCTTCTCTTTATTTTCCACATATACTTTGAGCCATCAGAATACAGCAGAATTTGGATGTGCTGTCCAGGCATGAGAAAGATTGTCTAGATGCAACATAATCAGTAACAAACTGGTTGTGCAAGCATTGTTTGTACATCTGCACAAAGGCTCTTATTCTGGAAAACATTTTTTTTGTTATGACCAAATAATACTTGCATTTTAATAGAATGGAGAGATAAATCCACAAAAACCAGACAATATAAAATATTCATATTAACTAATATGAAGATTATAAATTTTAATCTTGGGTACATTTTGTGTTAGGGAAGAGAGGGGAAATACTCTGTTATGAAGAGAAGTCATCCAACTTTTGCCAGTTAGCAAGAGCTGATAAATGAAGAAAGCACGGTAATAGCTGGTGGCTGTGGTTATTGAAAAAAATATGAAGTAATCGTTCCAGTTAGTGGACGAAACACTCTAACAGAAATGTATAATAGCTATACTTAGAAAATGTAAGGATTTATAAAGGAGAGCCTATACCTGTCTTCGGAATCATGATTTTTACATGAAGTCTTCAGGCAACATAAGAAATAGTCTACTGAGAGTTGACGTGACATTTAAAGTACGTTTTATAAAACTTGTTTGAGTATATACACGTGTATAGTGTGCATGTACCCATATAGGTGTGTATATATATATATAAAAAAATTATATATATAGTGTGTGTATACCCATACAGGTGTCTGTATATATAGTGTGTGTATATACCCATATATATGTATATATACACACATATATAAATAGTGCGTATATACCCATATAGGTGTATATATAGAGTTGTATATATCCATACAGGTGTATATATTTATATAGTGTGTATATACACATAGAGGTGTATTTACCTCTATGTATTTTAACCGTATTCTGTAAAATTTATGCAAGTAGAAAAACATGCATAGCTGTGTGTGCAATTTGTACAAACCGATGTGCTGACACACCTATTCAGATCAGGCTTGTCCCGAGGGGAGGCTGTAGATCGGCCCCTCGGGAAGCTGCGGTGTCCCCGCTTACAGCAGTAGCTGAGCGGGGGGGGTTTGCGGAGCCGTTCCCGCTCCTGACCCGCCACCCGTGGGGGCCGTTCCGAGCTCTCCGTCTGCGCCTCGAGCTCCCCGGGACACGCACCCACGTGTCGCTCCCGTCTCTGCCTCTTTTGTCCCGGGCGGGGACCCGTCGGCGCGCGTGCCGGCTCTGGCCCCGCCCCCTGCGCGCCCCGCGCCCCCGCGTGAGTCAGCTGAGCGCGAGGGGCGGCGCGAGAGCGGGGCCGGGGCGGCATCTGTGAGGGGACACCGGGGGGACAGCCGGGCCGGGAGGGGCGGCACAGGTGAGGGGACACCGCGAGACAGCCGGGCCGGGAGGGGCGGCACAGGTGAGGGGACACCGGGGGGACAGCCGGGCCGGGAGGGGCGGCACAGGTGAGGGGACACCGCGAGACAGCCGGGCCGGGAGGGGCGGCACAGGTGAGGGGACACCGCGGGACAGCCGAGCCGGGAGGGGCGGCACAGGTGAGCGGGGACTGCGGAGCCGGGAGGGGCGGCACGGGTGAGAGGGGACCGCGGGCACAGCGGGAGAGCCGAGCCGGGGGCCGGGCTGTCCACAGCGCCCTGCGCTGCCCGCGCCTCCCCCGGCGGAGCGGCGGGACGGGAGCGGTGTGCGCGGGGCGGGGGGCGAGGGACGGGCCCAGCGGGGTCAGGCTCGGCTGTCCGGCTGCCACCGCGCTCTGGGGCTGGGACAGCACGCTGAGATGTGGGATCTGAAAGTCTTCTCCCTCTTGCTGCGAAGAGACGTCTAAAGTGTAAATAGCGTGCTCTTCATCGCTGTTTCGTTTAAAACTCCTCTCCCTTTGCGTGGCGTGGTCGCTCAGGAGTAAACACAGTTTCAGCTTTTGGAGTGTATTGAGGGACAGTCCCAGTGTGGCTGCAGTATCGTGTACAGGTGGCGTAGCTCGCTGTCACTGTCACAGACCTCCTCTCCCAGAACCAAGATGTTGGTGAGGCACTGGGGAGCAGCTGGACTGGTCGTAGATGGTCGGTGATTAATCACTGCTGCTGTAGGGCAGCAGTTTGCAAAAACTACCTATACCTAGAATCTTCCAGTTTCTGCAGAGCGAACTGTCTTCAGAAGGGGAAGCACCTGACAATGTGCTGAATTAGGATGTAATTTCAAAAGGAAAAGTGGTAGAAGGACGTTCAGAAATTTTTTAGTCTCTTATGAGTTTGGTAAATTTTAAATTACTAATTGCATGCTGTAGCAGATAACTTTCAGCTGTGTACTTTTAGCTGATACCAGGCCCTTTCTTTGTTGTCCTTGGTTTTTTTTTTAATCTTTTTTTACTGATTCCTTTACTGTTGTATTTTGTTTGCTGCCATCCTGCACTCACTGGAACTGGCATTAAAAGCTTTGAGCCCTCATCTGAAGGGATCGCTACTGTCTTTCAGTAGCAAGTTGTTTTGTTTTGTTCTGAGCAGATCTTAATCACACAATGTTAAAAGCAGCGGTTGTACCTAGTTAGTGCTGACCAAAACACAAGGGCTTCTTGAACTGATAACTCATTGTAAGTTAGCAACAATAAATTATGTGTGTAGGCCAGACTGGTGTTGACAATTCTGGTTTGAATGAAGAAGCTTGGAGTAGGTAATTCTGTATAAAAAAATGCAGTCTTGGTCCCACAGGTTATTGCTACATATGATGCAACAACTTGATTAAAAACATATTTGGCGGTATATAAGTAAACATGTCTGAAAGCTGTAGAAGTATTTGCAATGTTTATTAACAACAGCAAGTAAATAAGTACATAAAGCTTGTGGGAGTTCTGGTATTTCTGAAAGCCAGGGCCGTAGCAGTTGTTGGTGTTTAGCATTCAGTGTAAGGTTACCTTCATATCTCTGATGCTTATGTAGAAATGGTCAGTGAAGAGCACAGTCCTGTAGTAATGACAGTCATGTTTGCCTCACGTCATTCCCGACCGTAGCAGTTGTTATGGTGTGGCAGTGTTTGATTTCTGGAGAATTTGCATTAGCCTTCTACTCCGTGAGGGGAAAGTATGACATCAGTGTCATGCCAGTGACCATCTGTCTGTAGCACAAATACATTTCATAATTGGCACTCTTTGGCACTCCTTGCTGTTTTCCTCTTGCACTCTTGAAGCAAAAATGTAGAAAGTAAAATTATAGGCAGAGCAGTGAAGGTGCTGGTTCCACACCGACCTTCCACACCACCGGAGTGCTGTGTTGTGGCTGACTCTTCTCTTCTGCACTTCTACTGTTATTTCTAATAACAATTCAGGTGATCGTAGTGGAAAAGAAACAATGCATCTGTAATGTTATAACGTGCTATTATATGAATGTGAAAATCAGCAAGGAAAATTACGTGTTTCTACTGGGACTAATAAACTTGCTGTTTACAGTTACTTCACTTAGTTTGTAGCTGTGGTGACCTGTATTTTGCATTGGCTGTAAAATGGAAATAATGTTGTGCTGTCCTAGGGTTGAATGAAAACTTGCACTGAACTTGCAAGTGATTTTAAAATGCCTTAAAGATGTCTCATCTGTGGAAAAAAACCCAGTTGGACTATCATTTTCCCTTATATGCACAAGTAATGCAACCTTGAGTGTGAGCTTTTGTAAAGAAAAGAAAATCTATCACCGTCATCATATCGCTCTCTTAATTTCTAGTTCACCACAATTGCAGGTTTCTTACTTAATAATTAGATAAATTGTTTTTCAATTTGGCTTTGAAGGGAGATGTTGCAAAACAGGTGATCCAGATACCTGGCTTTAACTTTATTTTGTTATTGTCAGAAGATTTTGTGACAGTTACAGTAAATTTTTCTTGCAGTTGAAGCTCAAGAAAAAGAAAACAATTCTTTGAGCCCTTAAAAAAAGTCCATAAATTATAGAAGTCAAGAATTTTAAGCCTCAGTTCCTAGATCTTAAATAACTATGTGCAGTGTAAATCACATAATTGTTGGTACTTCGATGACTCTATCAAAGCTCCCACCTCGGATTCACGGATCCGTTGGATATTTTTATGTGAAGCTAAGAGTTCTTCACAGAGGAGAATGCCAGCATTTTCAAGAGAATGAATTGTAGGTTGGGTGGTTTTGAGTAGGCTGAAGAAAACCTCAAATGTACTTACTCTGAGCAAGAACACATCACAAAGTCAAGGTTCCAAAAAAGCGCTTCCATTTTCCTTTGATGTTTCATCCACACCTCTGTTACTGAAGCATTGCATGACAGTTTCCTTATATTTGTGAGACTTCCTCTGTTAATATTTTAAAAGTTAACTTTTACAATTGTAGGTGTTTTTTTTCTTTTGTAGTTGAGGCAGGAGAGACAGGCACATCTTGAAAGCAGTATCTTTCTGGTGACAAATGTTTCTGTTCCTAGAAAGTATGTTCTGGGTTTTTTTGATTTTTTTGTTTTTTTTTTAAAGCAAGGTGTATATGACTTATCTCAATACTGTTCTATGAAATTAATTTGATTTCATATTTTCATGGCTCTTTATCTTCTTGTGGTGTGTTCTGTGCCAACCCCAAAGCCCAAATCACTATTTTTAGTGGCCTGTGTTTGAAAAACTGGAAGTGTTTGGTATGCTATGTTGTTCTTTCTGTCTGTAAAAGTCTGCTTGGTAATTCATTATTCAGAGCATTCTAGTGGGAGTATTGGAGGGTTTTTAGTTATTTTAATTATTGGCTTAATGATTATTGTTTCCAGGTGTGCATTGAAACTTCTGTATGAGACTTACAGGTTTGCATATATTGTCTCTTGTAATCCAGACTGGCCATATTCTATTTCTATTTACCGTGTGCAAGAGCTTCAGGCTACTCATTCTGTGTCTTTATTGAAGATATATAATCTTAAAAGACTGTTATATTAACAAAATTATTTTCTGATTTTGTTACAGTGGATATCAGACAGCGACTATAAAAAAACAAAAGGTCTAAAGCTTTTATGAAACTTATTAAATATGATTACACACATGCATTAATGTTACTAAAATTTTTATTACTTCATCAAGTAAGGCAGTAGATCCAGGGAAATTACAATTCTTTCAATATTAAAAAAGCCAAACAGCTTGTAAGAAACAAAGATTAACTGTAGCTTTGTTTTATTCCAAGAAAAGTAATACAAAGGCATCTTCATGGAGGTGGAAAGGTTGTGAGGGTGAACTTGCAAAATTCAAAATCTGAAAGAATAAAATCATAACTAGAGCAGTCACTTTTTTCCTCTCTGTCTTTTGTAGTCATATCATACCTTCATAGGTACTCTGCTGCCAATTTGCATGAAGAAATGTTTTAAAGTCTTTCTAGGCTTTCTGCACTTCTGCCTAGACTTTGACAAAACTGCACCTTTAAATGGTGATGTGTGCTTTGGTTCAGGAATGCAATCATGAATTCAACTCCTAATCATTTTCTGCTCATGCAAATCTGTTTACCTTAAATTTAGCCAAGCATAGATTTCTGTTTTATTTAGACTGAAAATGGGTCAATTTGATGTTTCTTGAGTGGTATAATGAGAATTATATAGAGTTTGACGTAAATTTCTGCCATTAAACTAGGTTTTGTTCATTCTGTCCTTACTGTAGACCTATTGTGAGATGAGTAGGTAGGAGAAGTCTGACTGTTTAGCTTTTGTCTGCCAACTCAGTGTGAGTGAACTTCAACCATCCTAGTGTTGTGTAAGTGCTTATTTATTTAACACAAGACTTGAAGCTTTGTGCCGTTGTTGTTGTTGTTGGTTAACGTTATTTGCACTAAATAGCTGGGTTTTATGTTTTCCAGTTTGTGAAAATTATATTGTTCCTTTTGAAAGAGGAACGATTTGGTGGTGATGGAGTGCTGCCACTGACAGATGGACTCACAGGAAAGAAGGTGAGAACGAGCAGCTCCGCGAAACTGCAGAGGCTTCCTGAAAAATGCCCGAAAATTAAGTGATATCGGCATACTCTTTGTGTAATTTACACTAAAGGGAAGATTAATTTAGCTACAGTTTCAGTTGTGTCTGGAACACTAAACTTACTACAGCAGCAACTTAGTTGATTGTTGGAACTTGTGAAGGCTTAGCCGTAGGCTAAAACCTTGAAAGTAATGTTTTCAGGTGAACAGTAGCTCATATCTGTTACCTGCACCTGTGAATTTTGATCCTGGGTCAGTAGCCCTGCAGTGGACTGTTCTTTTGTTCCTTGTTTGTTCCACTAAGATACCTGGCAGAGGTCAGCTGTTTTTGTAAAAAATCCTGTTATGTGAGTGTCCAAATCTGTCTTATGCTGTTTTCTGAAGACTTAGTAAATGGATAAAAGCCCAAACAGCAGGACTGCCCTTAATGCACAGTGTATTGATGAAAACTCTCTATATTACTGTGTTATGTTCCTTGGTGTACTTTGCCCATCTGAGTAAAATCTGTATTTTGATTTTAGGTTAAATGTCCTAATATTGATATTGGATTTTTGAGGTTTTTTTTCCTCTGGCCTATATATTACTTGATTGGTTCCTCTTTAATTTACTTCTACTCTAAAAACAAGTCCTTTGTATTTAAAATGCAAGATGGACTCTGCATTTTAATTCTGTATTTGTTTTTTGGATTAAATAATTGACCTGAATTTTAGAAGAGTTCTTGACTGTCACTTTTTTTGATTTTTTTTTCTTCTTTTTTTTTCTTTCTGTTTTGTAGAAAAAAGTAAAAATGTTGGGGATGGGCTCAGGAGCTAAGAGAGATAATTTAATCTCTTAGTTATTTTCATCTTGAACATTTCAGATGCACATTGTGTAAAGATATTGTTCATCCTATGCACCAAAGCTAGCAAAATTTGTAGTTTAAAAAAATGTAAATCTGCATGAATAGAGCTGCTTGTATAAGTTGTCCCCAGGGCAGCCTATCAGACCAACTTTTTCTGGGTTTGATTCAGGTTTGGAGTACATTTTATTTCTTTTGCCTTTTTTTTCTAGACAGAGATTGCCATTCCATCAAAGCTTTTCTTACCTGTCTTGTATATATATAAACTTCACAAGTTCATGCCAAGCAGCAAGAACTTATTTATGCAGGGAGTAAATGACTTGACTTTTGGCAAATAAGGAGCTAAACCTACTTTTCCCTACAGGGTATATAACAATCTATTCTTTATAAAGTTTTAAATAAATTTAAAGATGACTCTTAAATTAACTTGAAATGCTGTCAGTCTATATCGATGCTTAAAATGACTTCTTGTGTTTAAATCAAGACATTCCACAAATTGTTAAAACTGTGGGTTTGTTGTCAATGTTTTGAGGAATTTCTTTGTGCCGAGCTGGAGGAGTTGCTGACTGAACATTCAAACCAGAGTGTGTTGAAGTGTTAAACCAGCTTTGGATAGTTCCAGTCACTCCTGCAAGCCCAGATACTTGCACTGTGTTTCAGGATTTTTTTTTGTACTTCAATTGATTTGAATGACTGGGTCATTTGAATCTGAGAAACTCATTAAGAATTAAAAAAGGAAAAAACCCCAAACAATCAAAACCTCATTTTTGTCTCTAAGGGTAGAAATGAAAGTATATAAAGGATGAGCTTTTACAGGTGTAATGTTTTGAATGGGAGCAATTGGTACATGGTAAAGTATAAAGGAAAAAGAAAGCTAATGGTTTCAAACAGAAGATACGTATTTTTTACATTTAAATAACATTTAATTTACAATTTGATAATTATTAATATTAATTTAAATATATTGTCTTCCTGAAAGTGAAACAAATGCCTGAACTACGAAGCCTTTCCTACATATGTGAAAAGCAAACTCTGCATTACTAAACTACATAAAACTTCATGCTTATTGTGTTCCAATTTCCTCCAATCTTTGTAGCTCAGAAGAGGCAGAAGGAGCCAAAGAGAGAGGCCTGGTCTATGTCTGGAAGGCTGGTTCCTGCTCTGTAACTCCAGAAAGGCTTCTAGGACTCAGTGGCAAGACTGTATTACAGGCAGCCCTTGGAATACATCATGGATTACTTCTAACAGAAGGTAATAAGCATCTTAATTGTAAATATCTGATGAAATAACAAGCTTCAGTTATTGTCAAGTTTTCTTTCACATGTTCTTTTCATTTTTGTTCTTTCATTTTTGTCTGTGTCTCGTACACAGCTTTAAAATTGCTGGATTTTTAACTTTGCCTTTATTTCATTCTTAGTTATAAATTATTTCTATTTCAACACAGTTTTATATGCATAGATTCTTCTTTCATATTGTTTTTTTTTTTTCTTAACAATGGCTCTGGATTTTACCCTCTAAAGATGTTAATTAATGTAATCTGAACCATGTTAACTCAAAATGAGATTTCTTTTGAAGTCTTTCATTCAAAAAAGTACAACAAGAGGTTTCCCTTGATGCGTAATAGCTTTGTCTTCTCTGCTTCTGGAAAAGTCTGTAGTTAGTACATGCATTAGAGTCTTGATTTGGGAGCAGTTTGAGTCTGTGAATTGAGGCATTTCTAAAAGCTAGTTCCTTAAGTGTTTGTGTACCTTGGTCCATCCTTGTACTATTCAGTGGACATACAGTAAAGATGCAGCTGGAAGTTGCTTCTTTGATTTTTCTTTGACCTTCTTGAAGGAAAGTTTCCAGGTTATTGGTGAGCCTGCTCTAAATACCTCTCCTCTACTGGAGTTGTTATGGACATCCAGTGTTTTTTTCTTTCATAATTTAAAGGGACTTTTTGCATGTGTGTTCTTACCCCATGAGGGATGTTGTTTGTGGATGTGATGTACCGTTTTTCCATCACTGTGGAAAACAACTGTTAATTTTAAAAATTAACACACCTCCTCTCCCTGATAGGGCAATCCTGTTTTAGTGCAGGGTGCAAACAGTACAGTTTGGTGATAGCAGGTCTCTGTTTGGGAAGATGAGCTCTGTACTGTGTTGTGTTCTTCATGTGCATTTGTATGTCCTTAATACATTGCATGTTCTTAGAATAGAAGGGACCAATAAATACACTTAACTTGACTACAGTAGAATTTTTAGCAGAAAAGCATTGCTTATTTCAACAGTGCATGCATGCACAGGGTGACATTAACATGAGGTATAGAACTTAACAGCAGCAACAGAGAGCAACCAGCAGTCTTCATATATCAATAGCCATAGTTCTGCTGAGCCTACAGTAAGCTGGGAATTGATATCTGTGTATCTGAAGTGTCTTCAGATAAAGACACTTTGTGTCGATTTAAAAATTTGTGTTGATTTTTGTGTTGATTTAAAAATTGCTTTTACACTCATGCTAGGATTTTTTTTTCCCCCCCTTCCAGGTGGAGAGGTCTACAGTTTTGGAAAGCTGCCCTGGAGATCAGGACTGGAAGAGTCATGTGTTAATAGTCCTATCTTAGAAAATACTTTGCTTGGACATCGTGTTATTACAGTGGCAGCTGGCAGCTTCCATAACGGAGCCGTGACAGAAAGTGGTGTGGTGTACATGTGGGGCAACAATTCTGCTGGCCAGTGTGCAGTTGCTAATCAGCCGTGTGTGCCAGAGCCACAGCTCGTCAGTATTTGTGATTCTGAAACAAGTCCTCTGATATCAGTAAGGATTTTGCAGCTGGCATGTGGAGAGGAGCACACACTGGCACTATCTCTAAGCAGAGAGATATGGGCTTGGGGGAGTGGCTGCCAGCTCGGGCTCATAACAACAACTTTCCCAGTGACAAAGCCACAGAAGGTGGAGCACCTGGCAGGACGCGTTGTGCTCCAGATTGCTTGTGGAGCCCACCACAGCCTGGCTCTAGTACAATGTCTCCCTGTGCAGGAAATGAAGCCTATCCCAGAAAGATGCAATCATTGCAGTCAGCCTCTTATTACCATGACGGACAAGGAAGACCATGTAATCATTTCAGATAGTCACTGCTGCCCACTGGGTGTAGCACTGTCTGATAACCCACCAGAAAACCATGTCTTGTGTCCCTCATCGGAGACCCTCGAGGGAAAAAGTGTAACAGGTGGCCCAAGTGACGACAGTCAGAAACCACCTGTGGAAGAACAGAGGCTTGTTGGTTTAGAGTCTGATGGGCCAAGTGTGCTTTCCAGCAACGATGGACAGGAAGGTAGTGGAATTTCTAGTCCTGGAAATATTCTGTTCCCAGACAAAAAAGAGGTGAAAGAGTACTTAATTGGTTTGTCAGATCACTCATTAAATGAGAACCTGGATAAAAACATCTGTACAGAACCTGAACAGGTTGGTACCTAATAACTAGCTCATAATTTGCTATAACTCCTCTTGCAGATGTGACAGTGTTACTCTTTTCACAAATGAAAAAGTGTAATGAAGCTATGGTGTTTTTGTAGTTTCCAAGTGTTTTTCACTGTGATGGCTCTCAACTTTTAAGTGGAAGATTTTTTTTTTTGTCATCCATCCATGTTCAGTTGTGTGGGAGCAGCCTTGACAGTGCTGTAGTCTCTCCTGTTCATTGTCTGCAGTACCAGAACCAAGTAAGCCAGTTTCCATGCTCTGTTTGTTCCATGATGCATGGGCTTCCATTTATGTTGGGCACTTGTCTGATTTACCTTTAAGGTCAAGCTTTATTTTCTGTGCATGGAACTAATCCCTCACAAATCTGTCTAATTTCCCAATCAGGTAAAAATTCTAGATTGCAAGTAAAGATTGCTAAACATGTTGACCAAAAGGTTTTTAATGTTAATGATGTAGGGGTGGCATAAACTTATAATCAGGGATGGGAAACGTGAGTTTTTGTGGCGTGGAAAATGGTTCAACAACACTGTTTTGATGCTATAGCAGAACAGTCAAGTACCCCTGTCTTGGTAAGCATCAGAAAATGATCAACATGAAGGCTCAAGAGCTGTTTGCACCTTACTGTCAAAATACTATGTTTTCTGGTTTCTTGGGGAAAAAAAGAAGACATAAAGACATGTAATTAGGAGTGAAGGGAAGAAGATAAAACCCTAAATCCACTAGACAGAAAACTAATCCAAAATCTTGCAGTGCAGTCTGGCAGTCCCTACCTAACTACTGTCCTGTGAGGAAACCTGCCACTCTGTGGCCTAGTATGCAAAATTTACAGTGAAATCGTGAGAATTTCTTTTGTCATTTCAGGTGTTGTGTAGACATCTATTTCTTCTTTTTTTTTAATAGTTACAGTAAGAAATTTGTCACAGTGGTTCTGAGAGATAAAATTCACAGTATCTAGTAAATAATTGATTTCTGTTATCACCTCTGATTGCAACAGAAAAAAGTTTTAAAACCTGTCCAGTAACTTGGTGATTCAGCAAGTTTTGTTTTATTACTCTGAAGAAAGTTTATTTCTGAGAAATGAAGATTGTGTGAACACAGTTATTCTTTCTTTTGCTTTTTGCTAATACAAATGCATTCTAGCAGTTTTGGGCTCCTCAGAATCTTGCAAGAACTCCCACCATTGGATGATGATTGAAACGTGTAGTTTCACGCTCTCTTTCTCAACTCCTCATTCCTGGAATATTTCCAGAGTACTGTTTTCCTTGCACAGTTCCAGGAATCAACAAGCCTGGAATCGGTTCACTGAATCTTACACAACTGAGCATACATATGAAGAACAGAGATGAGGTCTAATGTAATGTTTCAGCATTAGTAAAATCCTTCATTTCTCTTTGCTTTCCTACACAAATCAGTTTTCTTTCCTATATTGCTAGGTATGCCTTTTATAAATAGGAATGAAGTGAGTAGGAGCAATCCCCTTTTTTGTGAAAGCTTAGGCTTTCACAAAAATAAAGAGATCAGAAGATTGTTTTTATTTTGGTAGAATAAAATGAGCTATAATATTTGTAATAATACTATTTTCCACTATGTATTAGGTGGGAAAATGGGAGTTTGCTGTCTTTGCTTTAATATTCAAGCCATTTGGCAAATATCATCTTGTGCATTATTTTTTATTTGGTGGGTTAGCTGGCTGCTATTGTAGGTAATGGTGTGCTGGTCCTAAGAATTGCCTTCAGTCAGTTTGTCCCTAGTGTGACTTGATGATTAACTAAGCTTTATATGGATACAACAGTGACATAAGGGGACACAGCCCAGACTGGTTTTAAGAGAGACTTTGTGAAATGGATCCATGAGTCACTATTTTCCTTTTAACATACTGAAGAGAAAACTTGTCTCTCTGTAAATACAGCATGCTCACTGATGCACTTTAATTGGTGGCAAAGAAGTTGGTAATAAGCCTAAAATTATATCCCTTTTTATATTTGTTGGCAAAGATCCTTTATTGTTTTGGTATTAAAAACCCTCAGACCTACAGTCTCTTACGGATGAGCTGCAAGACAAGTGCAAGGGACAAAGCCCAGTCCATGTAGAAATGGTGCTTGGCCCTGAAAAAAAAAGATTCAGAGCAATAGATGCACACCTATTTACATTCTATACAGTTAAAACCCATATATAATTTACAATAAACCTTTATAGTAAACATGTCTTGTTCAGTATAGCCCACTGTTTGAATAGTGAATGTGTAATCATCATCCTTCTGCCAAGTGCTGTCCGGTGTGATAGTTTTCAATTTTCCTTTGGTTTTAGCCTTCTCAAGAAGACCAACTCAGTGCTTGTATCCCTGGCCCTCCAGGTCCCAGCACATCCACCCTGAACAGCCTGGTGGCCTCTTGTGCCTCAGCAGTGGGTGTGAGAGTAGCTGCCACGTACGAGGCTGGAGCTCTGTCTCTGAAGAAAGTCATGAACTTCTACGGCACATCCTCAAGTGAACCTGGATCTCAGTCAGGCAGCAGGTCCCCAGGGCCTGAGGCTCTGAGAGACAGTCGAGAAGAGCAGGTCAGACTGGAATCCATGCAGGGGAAGAAGAGTTCCAGTTTAGTGGATATTAGAGAAGAGGAATCTGAAGGAGGGAGTCGCAGGCTTTCCCTGCCTGGCTTGTTGTCACAAGGTAAAAAAGCACATTGGGGAAATAACACTGGAAATATTATATTAATGTGGAGGTTTATAAGCGGGAAAAACCCCCAAACACTTACTGAACACAAATTTAATGATCTATCAAAGGTCTTTATGAATTCTAGGCTCTCTCTTAGGACTTGAAAGCAGTAGAGGGAGTAAAGACTAGCAGATACTGCATGCTGAGAAAACCAAAAGCATAGTGGGTTTACAAATGCTCTTTAATGGTAAGGTGGGGTAAAATGCACATTGGGGTAGTTTGGGCATCATGCTGCCAGGTGATGCTAAAGTATCTTTCATGTTAATTGGGTAGGAGATAATCTGTGTGGCCTGTAATCCCTACTGCACTGAGCTGGGTTTGAGCCAGGGACCTATAAATATTGCAGTTCCACTGCCGAACTTCAAAGTTAATGACCTTCTTCTCTCGCAGGTTTTAGTGTTGTTAGTTGCTCTGAATGTGTAGATGGTTTAGTTCTATATTGGTCTTGGATCTGAGGGGAGTTTTTAGGAAGTATTGAAATCTTTTGTTTGCTGCAAGGATATATTTTCTTTCAAAACACTTTTTTTAATGTACAGTTTGTTTTGGTTCATTTGATTCATTATAGCTGCATAGTTCTCATATGCCTATTATCCTTTAGCAGCTGCTAAAAACTCTTTGGGATCTGCCTATTTTAGCACCTGTGTTACTTCAGTGTATCTGTAACCTATTGTCTTACATGTCAGTCTTTTTTCTCAATCTTAAATTAAGACTGCTTTAAGAAGTTTTGACCAGTTATCTCAAGTAACTGTGTAACACAGTCTGAGCAATCCATTTACCAAAAATGCATAGCAATTTCTCTAATTATTGGCTTCTGTTCAGTTTCTCCAAGGCTCTTACGGAAGGTGGGACGGGCAAAAATGAGGACTGTGGCTCTCACTCCAACCTACAGCGGTGAGGCTGATGCTCTTTTGCCATCTCTGAGGACAGAGGTGTGGAGCTGGGGAAAGGGGAAGGAAGGACAGCTGGGGCATGGTGATGTTCTGCCAAGGTGAGATTTCTTTGATAAATGAGGTTTTTTTATTCAAAATTTTGAGTATTGAACTGTTTTAAATTCTCAAATTTAAACATCTGCTTTGCATTGTGTGCTTGTTCTTTGAAGTGTTGTGACCTAAGTTTCTCCAAGTAACATTTTTTAGGCTGCCTTGTTAGTGAGCATCAGTCAGTTATGACTTTTCCCCATGTAATCACTAGGAGTTTTGGAGATATTTTGACTTTGTCCATGTTGAGGTGAGGTTTATCAACTTTTGCCCTTCATGACCATTTTGACTAAACTGATTTGTTGCCAAAAGACTGCATGTGTGTTTGTTTTTTCTAAATTGCTTTGGGACAAAAATAAAACTTGGAACGTGTTTTCTGTATTAAGAGTACCTCTGATAATATTTTTTTCTCCTTCTACTCCTCCTCCCCTGCCTTATGGGTTCTGGGGATTGACAGGCTTCAGCCACTGTGTGTGAAAAGCCTTGATGGTAAAGAAGTGATTCACCTCTCTGCTGGTGGCCATCATTCCTTAGCACTCACTGCCAAATCCCAGGTACAAGTTATTGTTACCGTTTATTGTTTTTCTGTGGCATCATTGTCGTGTTTGGTCTTTTCTAGGTTTTTGTTTCTTTTGCTTCTAAACTTCTGTTCCTGTTTATGGGAGGCAGCATCGAAGTAGTGTGGAATCTTAATTCTGTTTCTGCCCAAGTGCTGCCTGTACTATCAACGTTATGTTTAAAGATTGGTGTGACTTGATCTGGTACATTCCATTTCTGGTGTGAGAAGACAATTCGCGAATATAGGAAGACAGTGGAAATTAGGGAATTGCTTCTTGGTACATGAGTCTTCTATCCTTGACTTGTGTGTGTTTGCACACTTGATGTGTTGTACTACCACACTCAGTATGTGTCCATGTATATAAATTTACTCATGTTTAGCAATGCTTCTTACAGGTGTATTCATGGGGCAGTAATGTCTCTGGCCAGCTTGGTCACTTGAACTCCCCAACAACAGTCCCTCGTCTTGCAAAGGTACTTTTGTTTCTGTGTTTTTCTTTTTTTGGTTTAGGATCACTTCTTATACCAGTGAGTGCAATGTAATTTCTAAGAACTATCTGTTTATGGATCTGTGGGCTATATAGTAATAGAGCCCTTGATTTCTTTGGCTTATACTTGTGAAAATCTACCCAAGAAATCCTTTACACAGACTTCCACTGGTTTTTGACCACAGTGAAGTTCTAAAACTGAGAAATGTGACTGGTTGTATCTTCTTATCAAATTTCACTTTTACCTTATATTTGGTACAGTGCTGTAACTTTTAAATACTTTGGAACTGTTTAATTAGGTTTCACAGTTAAATGTAGAGGGGATAATAGTGTCCCAACCTAGTTCAAGCTCACTCATTTAAAAATAAAACTGATTTATAATTGAAAGGCAAAAAAAATAGCCATTAGAAAGGAAACTGAAAAGAAAGATAATTTTCAGAATGCGTGCAAGGAGTTTATTTGTTAAGAGACACTGAAGTTGAAAAATGACCAGTTATTGCAATACTTTTCTTGGCAGGTGTGTTATATACATGTGTGGCCAGAAGAGTTAAGTACTCTTCTCTCTTTCCAGCCTCGGGTGATGATTCCTAATGTCTTCCTTCCTCCTGAATTTCAGGTGTGCGGTGATGGTGTTTGGAGTACAGCAGCAGGACTAGATTATTCCCTCTTCTTAGCAGATGAGAAAGACTTCCAACCTGGATTATATTACAGTGGCCAGGAGACAATAGAAAATAATTTGAATGAAAATAGCTGTACTAAGAGTCCAGTTTTATTACTAGCCTGTAGTAAGGTGAGTGTTATTTCCTTGAAGTTAGTACAAATCCTACGGATGCTCTTTGGAAGTAGCACAATGCTGGTGGTTCAACTAGCTTGAAGGCTGTCAAGTCACATACCTGGTTCGTAGCAATCAAATCAGGAGCATAGTGTATGCAGGGCAGAGAGGAGGCCTAATTCCCTCCCTGTTTCTTGGTATTCCCTTATGTTTGAGTGACAAGGAGGTGTTTCCAGTGTGTTTAATCCGTTTCCTTCCATGTCCATGCATGTGCACACACACACTTGTATTCCTTCTGTAAGACTGTTGTTAGCCATTCTCTTCTCTTTTAGGGTGACTAGTAGGCTCTGGCGTGTCAGAATGGGCCTGTGAGTTGCTTGTTGAACAACTTTGGCTCAGTGTTTCTAAGGAATCTTCTATATGGCAACGAAGGAAATAGAAGTAGAGCTCAAACTCTGAATTACTCTGTGATATTGCATGTGAACCAAAATTAGTGAGGAGCCACAGTCAGCATTAGTGCTGACCTTATAGAAGAATTTTGCATTGAACTACTGTGGAAAGCAAATACCTACTGCTAGTAATATTGCAGTATCAATAAACTGGACTCTTATCAATAGACATATTCCAGGTCCAGAAAGGACTACAGTTCAGAGCACAGTCATAATACTAATAAAGCCTTCTAATTCTCTCTTTGTATTTAATGGGAGAAACAGTTGATACAATGATGCTATTTAATATCAACATTGTTGATATAAGCATACTGTGGTTCTGAAAGTGACTGAACTTAAGGTCACTACCTCTTAAACATGGAAAGGTTGCATGAGTCACCTTAAAAGATCATCTATTTATTGTCTTTTAGGCTCTGTCAGAGTCAGGAAAATGAACAGCAATGACTATAAATGTTTCTTCAACTTTTGTCATTCTTGTATTAAGCCAGTTTTGAATGGGTTGTTTGTCACTGAAGGTAATTAATACTTACTATCACTTAGTGCTCCTAAAAATATGCTTTATTTTGCTTTAATATTACTCTATTTTTAAATTGGAGTGTGAAAAGAAAAATATTGAAGTGGCTTTTTTTCTTTTCTCCTTTTCGCCTTTCAGATAGGGTACATAAGCAATGTGATAGCTGGTGGTGACAACTGTTTGGTCTTAGTAGACAAGAATGTAATGGGATATATTGCCAGTTTGCACGAGTTGGCTTCTACTGAGAGAAGGTTTTATTTCAAACTGAGTGAGATCAAATCTCAGGTTCTTAGACCTCTTTTAGGTTTAGGTAAGACCTTCTTTTTTAATATTTTCTTTGATATTGTTTACCCTATGTTCCACAACAAATTTATTTTATGCAAAATTTAAAAGTAATGACATATTTTTATATATTTATATTTTAATAAAAATTATATATTTATAAATTATATATTTTTAATATAAAGCTGAGGTGTTGCTCTTCTGCCCTGTTTGGATGAACGGGTGAAATACAGCTGCATTTCGACATGAGCATTCTGTTGTTAGTTTTTGCCCTTTCCTGAAATTTCACCTGAAATAACTTAATTATTTGATCTGTATTTAGTCTAAAATCATTGCATTTCTGATTCTGGATAATGTAGCCATGAGGTGAAAGTGCTGACAAAGCATCTAAACAGCACCACGTGGTAACTCTCTGTGTTAATGGGTGCTGCTCTTTGGTAAGGTAAGCTAAATTGCTTTCTGGTCTGTTACAGATAACTTGGGCAATGCAAATACAATCCAGTTGTTGCAGGAAATGGCAAGCAGGTTCAGCAAGCTGTGCTATCTCATTGGTCAACATGGAGCTTCTTTAAGTAGCTTTCTTCATGGCGTGAAAGAAGCCAGGAGCTTGGCCATCCTGAAGCATTCCAGTCTCTTTTTGGATAGTTACACTGAGCAAGTATCCAATTCCCTCTCATCTTGAGTCTCTGCAGTCTTAATCTACTGACCGCAACAAGCCCTGAGTTAAGGGAAAGTAGGTCATAAGGAAAGCTACATAAGTAACTGTTGTGCAGATTGTATTGTTGCAATTTAAAATGTGTAGAGAGTTCCACAGAGGAATTGATTTCGTAGTGAGATGTGTATTTCAAAGTCTTCACCAGTGGAGCACACAGGACAGCATCAGTTTCCCTTGTGTACAACTCTGAATACAAACTCTTCTTTGGTTGCTGCCTGTAAGCCTAAATGTTGGTTACTTCCTAAGGATATTGTAATATAATGTGCTAGAGCTACCGTGGCTAGGCTGCTAAGTAAAGCTACCTTTGGGGGTTTACTGTGGTTACTAAAGGCTTTTTCAACAGTCATTAACTAAAAATTGTCTTCCAGAAGAACAATTCTTCTGTCCTCATACTTGCTAAATAGCACTGCACCTTTCACCCAAAAGCTGGAGCTGCTTTAGTGCTCAGAACTAAGTCTGAATTATCCTGGTTATTGTTTTTATTGTCCTAATGCTTTTGGGAGAGGAGGTCTATGCAGTCACACTGTTTCCTGTCTTTCCCCTCGGTAACCTCTGTAGTTCCTGGATAATTTCATCTAAATGTAGCAGGAGTTTTATCATACATAATAACTACGGGCTTTTGTGAGAAATATTGCTTGACAGTTTAAATATGTCCTATCTGAATGTAGTCTTGGTTACCAGACATTCTGAAAATATCTAAGGAAACAAAATTTCAAGATCATCAACTTCAGTTGTTACACAGTAGCATTTTGAATAGGCAACTAGTTGCACTTTTTTCCGAACACAAGCACAACAAATAACACTTTACTGGGTTTGTGATGAACTTATGCCGTATGACCCTAAAAGAAACTTTCTTCTCTGTTTATCACAGGGGTTGTTCATAACTGTAAATGTATTTTCTCCTTTTCTTACTTAGTCTTTGATTTGAATTTGTCTTGTAACCTGAATTTCCAAAATTGGTTTCCATTACTCAGAATAGAAGGGTTTAATTCCTTCTTCCTCAGTGTCAAAGACTGAAATACCTAATTTCTGTTCTCATTATTACTGCTTGTCTTCTGCTCTCCCCCTTTGCTTCCTATTGCTTGCACATTTTTCTGTGCATGCCATCAGAACCTCACCATAGTGCCATGAGCATCTTTCACAGATCAGTTAGGCTACATAAGCATTATCTGTTAAATGGGCTAAGCAGAGACCTCTTTCCTTGGAGAAAGGTGTTTTTTAAAAATGGTGCAGGGGAGAAGTCATAACTGGAATGTTGAGTACCAGAAAAAGAGAAAATTCCCATCTTGAAATTTCCATCTTGGCTGTAATTAGAAGCTAGCAATATTAAATTGTTGAAACAGGTGGTCTATCCTATACATGTCCAAATCTGGGAGAAACAAAAATAAAATTAAAGTAAGCCCTCTGCATGGTGCTAATGGCAGCAGAAGTGTGGAACAGTAATGCGTGTTCTGTGTTCCATGTTGAAGGTGAATGCCAAGTGTTCGGTAACACTGAGTGTTTCTCAAGTATAGATAACTTACATAGTTAGATAAAGATATACATGTATACATAAAAGATATTACAGATCTCATTATAAACTGTTGGAAATTACAGCAGCTGCTACTTTCAGGGATGTTTTGATTTTTGTAACTGAAGAGCTTTTTCTTTCCTATATTAGGTATTGTACTTCAGTAACAAACTTCCTCGTAATGGGAGGATTTATGCTCCTTGCAAAGCCAGCAATGTAAGCAAACCTTTACCACTTTCTGGACTTTTTGGTCAACTAGCAAAGAGCTGTAAACAATGGAGTGTGTATGTGTGTAGTAATGAGCATGAAGAACTCAGTGTGCTTGAGTATACTAATTCCTTTCCCATCAGATGAAGAGAAAGTTACCTCAACTGTGATAAAAATTTAGGTTAAAATGCTGCTGACTGCGTTCAATTACTTTATCTTGAAGATGGGGAAAGGAGGAAAAAAGCATAAGTGATTGCAAATTCCTTCAAAGAAATGTAAATGGAGTTCAAATAATGATTTTTTGAAAGCTTAGTTTTGAGGTTAAATGTTCATCATTACTTAGTGTTTGCTAGTGTTTATTTTAATGTTCCTGTCAAAAAAATAGAGAACAGGAATTAGCTAGAGTAGGTAATGTGAATTCACTTTCATTTGAATTCTTTATGTTTACGAAGTGCTTTAAAATTATGGAAAAATAACATTTCTGCATGTGTGTCTTCTCTGCCTCTCAAGACTTCCGTACTCTATTTCATGCATTAATGCTTGTAAATGTGAGGAAGAAATTGTACTTTAAGGCCTGAGATAGTATATTTGAGGTTTCTATATCCTATCTATATCAAAAGTAAAGCTTTTTTCTCATTTAAATGGCATTTTTGTCTAGGAAACAAAGTAATGACACCGGATCTTTCACTTAAGTGCTGTGAAGAAAGTGTTGCACTGAGGGTAGTTTTTAACTAGTCTGTGGAACTGCTACCTTTCCTTCCTAAATTCTGTAATCTGGGAGTAATTGTTAGTGTTTATGAGACACTTTGAATGCAGAGTAAATGATGGTATTGAAAGTTCTTAGAAACACATGTATGAGGTACCTCATACAAAGAACCTTCTGCACCTGAGGACCAGTGCCAAACTCTAAATACAAAATCCCACTGCAGAGAGGCACTGAGAGTCTTCTTGCATCAGTCAAGATTTTTAGGTTGACTTAAAGGAAATCTTAATTTAAGTATAAGCTTGTTTATAGTTCATACTGAAACCAGTCATACTGAATTCATCACATCAGTCGTCACTCTCAGGTGTCACAGCTTCTCCTGCTGCAACCAGAGTCTCATTAGGAGAATAACACTTCAGGGAGGAGATGTCTTACAAGTTTTGTCCTGTTCCTTGCAAAGGGAAGTCAAGGATGTCTTTGATAATGATAAATTTCCCCCCACTCCCTTCCTGAGGGTTAACTGTCTTAAGTCAATGGTAATGGTGTCAGCCTGTCTTTCGTGGATGCTCTGCAATATGTGGTCCCAACTTTAAAAGTGCCAGCTTCAGTGGGAAGTTTCCATAGCTGACAGGTTTTTCAGCATGTCCTCTGAAAGAGTAGATGAGCTGTACTCAGTTTTATGAATCTGTTATTATTTGATGCTTTTCTACGGAGAAACCTCCATGGGAGGATCTCAAAGCACTTTAAAAAAGGCAAGCCAGACAGGGGGTGAAATTAAAATTAGGAAATACGGTCTTCTCTCAAGAAGACTTTATTCCTAAGGCTTGTTCAATAGTGGAGTTCTTAAATATCATTAGCAGACCTAACAAGGTACATTATTTTGATGTGTGAAATGGCATCTCATGAATCACATAGCGTTCTTAGGAGCCTTGCTGTGCAAATCTGATCTGTTTTGCTGTCTCTGGGGGCCTGCTCTCTCAGCCTCACCTGATTCTTGCAGCTTGTGGTTTAAATGCTTCACAGCTGGATGTGTTTTAATACACCTGTCATATGTGCCAGCACCTGTGTGCACACAGATATGGTGAAGGAGAGGGAAAAGTAGGTTTGTTTTCCTTTAAATGAAGAAACCCTGGTTTTGTGTGCTAATGCATTGTCTTCAGAATCATTTCCCTCTTCTTCTCTGAACTAGATTAGTTCTCCCTCTTGGAAATCAGACTGAGGATTGAACAGATTTCCTGCCTTTATTTGAGGTAGGATGTAATTTTTGTAGTTAGGGGAAGAATTGGTCACTTGCCTTGACAGCAGGGGTGGGGAAGAAGTTACTTCAATATATTTAGAGAAGTGCACTAGAGCAAAGTTAAGATTCTTTCAGGCCTTCTTGTGCGAATCAAGTGTTAGAAACTTTCTGCTCTAACAGTAATGGGGAAGTCATGCCCCTGTTTGCTCTTTACTAAACAAGTGTTAAAGGGGAGAAAGGCAATTGGGTACAGCCCAAGTTGGGCAACGTAGTCAACTTTCTTCAACCAGTTTAATGACTGAGCATATGAAAATAAAAATAAGAAACAAGTCTCTTGTTGCAGTTATTAACTTCATGTCTTTACTGCTGTACTTCCTCAGACTACATTGTGAATAGATTAGTAAGCAGCATGGATTTGCCTCTATAATTTTGATTGGTTTATGATAATCCAAAAAGGGGCATTCTGAGCTCATTCATATTTACATAAAGCATCACTAATGTCTCCCTGTCTTCTTTCTTCTCTCCTCCGTTTCCCAATGATCCCATCATTTAGAGACTTCTTGAGTAAAAACCACGAGCTATTACAGAAACTTTCTGAAAAAAATGAGGAAAACCTCCAGCTACTGGAAGTTTTGAATGCTCTGTTTTTCATGCCATTTGGACGACTTCATAATTATGCCAGAACTTTGCTAAAGCTTGCCACATGTTTTGAAGTGGTAAGATTGCTTTGTTATCTATAGTTCAATAAATACACAAGTGAAACTCATGGCTTGGAAGTAACTGTGTGAAGCAAATGCCAGGTAATTAGAAATAGCTTAGTCCTCAGAGGAGCTACCTCAGACTTGTACTTGCTGCAGGGAAGATCTCGTACATTTGTTTGCACAATCTTGCACCACACCTGCACAGATCACATGAGGGGTAGAAACTTGTTACCCTGCCAGAGCTTGTTTGTGTGCCTGAATATTTAATTGCAAATGTATTGTTTTGATGTTTGCCCGGTGCTTTTCAGTTTCATCTGGCAGCATTGCTGTATTACATGGCTGTAATACTCTACTACAAATACTACATATATATTAGGTAGACTATTACCACCCATTTAGTATGTAATTGCTTTGTTTTGAAATAAAAGATGACTAAACAGGAGCGGTAACTACTTGTACGTTTAGCCCAATGTAGTAATTTAAAATATTCTCCTGCAATTATTAGCACTATTAATGCTACAGCTTGTTAAGCTGCAAGAAGGTAGATCATGTAATTGTGTATTAACCATTCTATTTGTAACATTCATGGAACTTCTTGTGATTTTTAAAAACTTGTAGCACACCAACAGAACGTGTGCCACAAAATAATTCAGTCTCCTCTGTTTATTAACCAGACCAACTGTGATGTATTTAGTGCTGATTTAATAAAATGAACTGTTGTATTGCAGCTTGGTCAGTATTGTTGGTACAGCTGTTCAGAAACACTCTCAGGTCTGTCTTACCTTGTGCCCTACAGGCATCTCCAGAATACCAGAAGCTACAGGATTCTAGTTCGTGTTACGAGAGCCTTGCTGTCCAACTTAGTAGAAAAATAAAAGAAGCAGAATACACACTTGGCTTCTGGAAGACCTTTCCTGGGAAAATGACGGTATAATGACAATTGTCAGTCCATTAGCATCTTGAATTTCTATTACTGTTGCTGCCGTCCCAGTTGCACTTCTCAGTTTTCTAATTGGTGTTGCTGTAGTACTCTTTAGAAATGAAGAGTTGGGCCTTTACTCTGAAAGACAAATAGCACTGACCTTAAGTCACAATCAGTGAGAAGTAAGATTCTGTAATTTAGTTTTTCACTCTTCCTGTAGGATTCCTTGCGGAAGCCAGAGCGTCGTTTAATCTGTGAAAGCAGCAACCGGGGTTTGTCTCTACAGCACGCTGGAAGATTCTCTGTAAACTGGTTTATCCTCTTTAATGATGCTTTGGTACATGCTCAGGTAAGATAGCTTGTATCCAAGGAACAAAACCTTTTCTCTGCTTCAAACAACATGATACATTTTTCATATAGTGAAGTTTTTGCACTGTAAAAATAAATCTGAAATTATGTACTTTTTTAACATTTGATTGCCATTGCTGTGGCTGGCATGGTTTCTGCTTGCTATTTCTTGGACCCAGGTAATGAGGTCCAAGGTAAAGAGCCGGTAATGCTTAGCTTTTCCTACTCCTCAAGGAAAGGAAAAAAAAAACATTCAGAAAAAGTGTGGGGCAGGGCTAATGCATCAATACCTAATAAAATGTCCCTTCTCTTTTCCTGCAGTTCTCAACCCACCATATTTTTCCCTTGTCCACACTGTGGGTAGAAGCTCTTTCAGAAGAAGCTGGTAATGTGTGAGTATTCTCATTTGTGATGCTGAAGTAGTCATATATTCTTGGGAAAGAAGATGAGCGTTTTATAACCAATTATTGTGAACTAGGACTGGAATACTGTGATTGCAGTCATCTCTACCCTTTTTTCTTGTTTCAGAAAACGTTGTATTTCTGTGTCTTAAAAAAAAGTTGTATAAACATCAGAAAGAAGAAGGGAGTTGAGAGGGAAGAGAGTATTCTTTCCTGCTGCTTCTTTTTACTGCTGACTTAAAGGGAGTGCTAGCTGGGGAAGGGGAGAGAAGATACAGTACTGATGCTCTAAAAAACCTTGCTTTTTCAGGATGGAATTTCACAGATTAAAATACTTTCCCCCCATGTAGGAACGGATTGAAGATTACAACACCAGAAGAACAGTTTGTTCTTGTTTCTTCAACACCACAGGAGAAGGTGAGCATATCTACAAATTTGACACAGCTTCAGTGATATGAATGAGGTTTTCTCCCCTACTGTGAAACCAAACTGGGAGAAGGATTGCCTAAGTATTCACCAAGAATGAAGTCTTCCTGCAGCTTGGTGTGCACAGTGACTGGCTGTAGCAGTGCTCCCGTGACAGCACTGCATTGAGCCGGGCAAGGAGATGATGGTGTTTGCTGTAAGGGTGAGATTCAATGCAAAGACAGGCATTAGCTAAATTCTGTGATGAACCACTTTCTGTTTCAGACCAAGTGGCTGAGGGCAATAAGCCAAGCAGTGGATCAGGCCCTTAGAGGGACTTCTGACATAATTCTATACGGAGCTGGTGGGAATGTGCCAAGACAGGAACCTCCTATTTCTCGCAGTGCCAAATACACCTTCTATAAGGACCCTCGATTTAAGGATGCTGTTTATGATGGAAGGTGGCTTTCGGGAAAACCCCATGGCAGGTAAAGCATGAGTGTTAACAGTTGAAAACAAAATGAGCTGGTTACTATATCAATAAGTAGGCTCACTCACAGAAGTTACCTGGGAAGTGACCTGATTATCTTATACGCTTGCCTGGCTTTGTATTTTTTTCCAGAGGGATCATAAAGTGGGCAGATGGGAGAATGTACTCTGGGACTTTCCGGACCGGGCTGGAGGATGGGTAAGATCCTCTCACTACTTGTGGAGCCAGAGGGCAAAAAATATTTTTTGTTGTAATTAAAGGTTTTGCAGTGAATCTTACTGACTCAGGGTTATGTACATTAATGTTGATATACAGATAATCTCTCATTTTTCCGGAGGTGTGCTAGTTGTCTTCACAAAAGACTGCAGTTGCCAATGATTAAAAACTTGCTCTTTCATAAAAACTGAAACTAATTGGGGTAATCAGCTGTAGGGTGGAGGAAGGAGATGGTAAAGCAGCTGAGAAAGAATGGGGGGGTGGGTGTCCTCTTGTAGGCAGAGGAAGCCAGTTGAAAAGTCTGCAGTCAGCTTTCTTCTGCGTAGGTAACTATTAATGTGTTGCAATGCTCTTGCACAAGTTCTGGTATTGTTTATTTTATCCTTTCAGAAAATTCAATGCCTTTCATGCAACGTAGTGTTGCATCTTCTCCCATGTTTTCTTTGCTGTATTTCTGGTAGAGTAAGGGCTTAATAATTCAGCAAAGAGCCAAATCTCGATTTCAGGGTTTGGGTAATGAAAATAAAACTAATGAGAGTATGTGATCCTGATGATGAAGATAACTAGTACAGAGGAGACTGAAAATAGGATGAACGGAAGTTCTAGACATTATCAAGTTATGTGGTTAAACAAATAAGACCACTTGAAAGTAACTTAGTTTATTATGCAGCTCTGAATTGATCTGTGGATTTCATTGCTGAAAATCTGCTTAGAGCACTGTTGAGGCTGAGAGGTTAACTTACTTCCAAAGGCATTTTTATATGCATCTTGTGAGCAGACATGTCTGTACTGGGCAGGATAAAAATGTCAGGAGTCCTGTTGGCTTCCAGATGAATTTTTGAAGTATTGAGTTGGAGGAGAAAATGAGATGTGGTCTGACTGCAGACAGCTTTTTAAAATTCCTCTTTGCTACTGATATAATGTCAAACTATAAAACCAATTTAGAGCTTTGGTAATTTGTAACTAAGTGTAAGTAATCCTGCTGATTTTAGGGTTGTTGGAGATGGAAATATTGCAAACAAATCCTGACCAGAAATGCACGTATTGGTATTTAGCTGTAATTGCTGAAATTATCAAATGCATATACTTGTATTTCAGCGTGCACATTATGGTCTCAACACTTAACAATAATGTGTTATTGGGGTAGACATGCTCTCAGGAGAACCTTCCTAACTTCATTTAATCTCCTCAGGAGATTAAAAGCAATAAATGTGTCTCATTTTTTTGGGGGCATATTGAAATTCTGAATAATTCCTTGCCACTCACCACTCAGCATAATTGGAAGCTAGCATCCTTTTAAAAAATATTTTCTGTAGCAATATATGTTCTCATCTCTCCCTGGAATAAAGGTGTGCTTGAATTATCAAGACCCGAAGAAAACAATAAAGGTAGAAGCAGGCTTAGGACCAGAGAAGACTGAGAAAAATGCTGCAGTGTGGTGGAGAGGGGTATATTTACAACATGCCATAATCAAACAGGAGAAAAGCAGTGTGGACTAAATTGACCTAGTGATGCTGGAACACTCACTTTCTCTTAAAAAAATATTCTGTAACTGCTGTAGTTAGAGATGCACTAAGAATGAAATAGAGCATTGTGATTTTAGAATGGGTCTGTCATATGTATCTGCTCTGTTTTTCATGAGGTTTTATTGGCATTACAGCTGCTTGTGTTCCATTTCTGTGCACTGGCAGGTATGGTGAATACAGAGTGCCAAACAAAGCACTGAATAAGGATGACCATTACGTGGGGTACTGGAAGGAAGGCAAAATGTGTGGGCATGGAGTCTACAGGTAACATGTGGCGCTTGTTGCTGTCATTGCAGAAGGGAGAGCAGAGCTAATGCTGCTTCCCAAGCCTCTGTGCAGCTTTGTGACATTTCAGACTTGTGGATGTGGTTAGCTTGGCTTATTTCCTGCTTTGCTTTTGGTAGATTGCTCACGCTGCAGACTGGTACAGTGGTCTGTTATTAATGTCTGTTCTAATGTTGCTGCCACCTGCCAATAATACAGAATTCTTTCTTCTGAGAGAGAAATATATCAGCTAATGGCCCTGCTCGTTGTGGAGAGAGGGGGTTTAAAGCAACAAAGCATCAAAAGACTTGTATTAAAGGGTAACTTTTATTCCAAACATATTTTAACTCTAGTTCCTGCTTGGTATAGTTGTAATGCAATTCCTAGAAGGAAAATGAGAGGATTGATTTGTTTTGGGGAAAGGTGGAGGAGGGGGGAAGTACCCAATAAAAAAACCAATGAAAAGCCCCCAAACCAGCCCCCCAGCAGAACCTCAGATTCTTTTGTTGTTGTTGTTACAGCTATGCTACGGGTGAGGTGTATGAAGGGTGTTTTCAGGATAACATGCGTCATGGGCATGGGCTGCTACGCAGTGGGAAGCTGACCTCTTCCTCTCCCAGTATGTTCATTGGCCAGTGGATAATGGACAAGAAGAGTGGTTATGGAGTCTTTGATGATATCACAAGGTAATGCTTCCAGAAATCCTTAAAACTCCAGTATGACATGCAATTGCGAAAAGAGTAGGAAAGGACTTGATTTGTTAGTACCAGTAATAGTGCAAGGCTCTTTCTTCTTTATTGCTAGGCTTTGTGGGTTGATGATCTGAAAAACTGAGTCTAGAGACTGCTTTTTTGGTGTTGTTTCTGGAATAAATGTGTTGGGGTTTGCTTTGGGTTTTTTTCTGTCTTCCTTTTCTATCATACTCCTGCCTGAAAACAAGCTCTGAATGGGATGTCTTATTGAGGTATCATGTTGTGTGTGTGCTGAAAGTTTTATGAATGTCATGTGAGGAGTATTCTTTCATCTCAGGCCTCTGAGACTGGGTTGTTCAGTGGTGGATATACAGGACCCAGTAAATTTCAGCTCATACTCAGGTTTTCCATTTACTTACTCTGTCAGTGCAGTGGAGGGAAGATGCTTTCTCTCAGGGCAGAGCACTAAAATTACCATCTCAGAAAGAGAATTGCACTACACATGTACATTAAATGAACACTGAGCACAGATATATATGTGGTCTGCTTTTCAGTCACCAGTTCATTTTTTTTTTCTGAAAAGAGCTTTTGGTGAAAGCCCAAGGAACTGTTTTTGGTTCAACTGAACTGAAAGCCCCATTCAAAAGCAGAGTAGACAAAATCTGTAGAGTGAAAGGGTTTTTTTTTTTCTGAAACAGAGCTATTGTAATATGTCTAGGTATTTCCTGATGTCAGTTTTGCATCTAGTCTTGCTCAGTGGTGGTGGTTGTTCTTATACTGTAGTGTCACGATGCCTCTACATACTTTCTGTAGTCATTTATTTACCTAGGACAAACTAAAGAGAGTCCAGCTTTTCTTGCAGATCCTCTCACCTCCAGAATCTATAAATGCAGTGGCAGTTCATGATGAAGGAGTGTGGCATTTACTTTCTACTCCAGAATTACTCAAATATGAGTGAGCTGCCCCCATGTAGTTTTCTTTCTGGTCTCAGGGAAGGATGTGTGCATATGTTTGTGGCCTAAGGATTAATTTTCTGCAGTTATTCTTCAGCCCAGACAACTAAGAAATAACTGCAGACACTTTATTACCTGTTGTTATTGTTGCAAACCAATTATGTGAGCAAGTGGGGCTTCCAGTTTCCATCCTGGTAACTGAGCTTGCAGCATCTCTCTCTTCAAGGAGCCTTCACCCAACTGAGGCCCCTGTAGTTGGTGCAAGGAATCGGAACAGCATCCTGCTCCTTATGGTTCCAGTCAGCTGGGAGAGACCCCTGAATTTAGTTTAATGGCTGGGCTTACTCTCTTTACTATAAACATAGTTTTTCCTGTGTACTAGAAGGAAAATGCTTGGTAATAAGCAGGGTTGTATTAAGTCAGTCAGTAGTTTCCTTCTAAAAGCAAACAAAGAAGGCCTTGAGAAGTTAATTTTTTGTTGCTTGGTGAAAACATCACGTTCTCTTTCAGAACAACTGCAAAAATAGATTTTTTTCAAAATATTTGGGACTTGCACTGATTTTCAAAGACTCTAGCCTGACTTCTGTGGACTTACATGCACAAAAAAAAGTCTGGAAGAGGCTGGTGTTTATTTGTGAGCAATCTTTAATTGTCTAATCAATTTTTTTGATATCATGACCTATGTTAGCCTGTTATACAGAAACTTGCTACAACATGATCTGTTTCCTTACAATTTTTGCACTCTAATATTTCCAAAATGTCATGTATGACTTTCTAGGTCTCCCTCTTATTCCCCAAGTAGAACAACTCGGTTTCTTTTCTTTATTTTCCTCTCAATGAGAGTCATCTGACTTCAGGTAAAAGAAATAAAAAACTTTGGCAAAATGAAAGTCTAAAATGAACTTCATGCATCTTTTCTAAGTAACTGTAAAATACATCAGATAGATGCATGATGAAGCTTAAGATCACCTTTCCCGTGCAACTGAAATCTTAGATAAAGCTGATCAAAGCAACTAAAAATTTTCCCTGTTTTATATGTGTTGGAGCTCCTGCTCAGGTTCCTTGGGGTATGAATTGTGCTTAACAGGGCTTCAGTATTGTTTCAGATCATCAGGAACACCTTGCTTGGATATGGCCAGTTTGAAATGTGAACTTGGAAAGGAAGTTCACTGTAATTATTTCTATCAAAAAGCGTCTGTATTTCCATGGAGCTGGTAAAACTAGATTGACAGACCCAAAGCAAGTGCTGTATGACTCTCTCCTAATGGTTTCTGTAATGGTCAAATATGGCAGTAAAGCCAAAGAGAGAATATAAATGTACTCTTAGACTGTATTCTTTGTACTTCATTTTTCTTCAGAGGAGAAAAGTACATGGGAATGTGGCAAGATGATCTTTGCCAAGGCAATGGTGTTGTGGTTACTCAGTTTGGACTGTATTATGAAGGAGCCTTCAGCACCAACAAAATGATGGTGAGTTGGACACCAGACCCTGGGCTATAGTGACTTGTCCCCCAAGTGTGGCAGCTTTCTGGGGCAGATGAGTGTGTGTTAGGTTGTGTGAACCTTCTGTTCTTCTAACCTTCTGTTGTTCAGGCTTTTAAAACTGTCTTTAAAACCATCCCTGTTTTACATAGGACTACATCAGAAACTGCTTAAAAGATTATTATTTGCTAAGAATTAGTAAGAGGTTTTTCAGTGTATCTTTAGATCTGCAGTCTGGCCTTCTGTTATAATTACTACTTTGTGTTCTTTATGATTCTTTTTGTAGGGGACTGGAATTCTGCTTTCTGAGGACGATACAGTCTATGAGGGGGAATTTTCAGATAACTGGACTCTGAGTGGAAAGGTTGGTATTTGAGTTGTCACTTGTAAATTGTTACTGTCTAAAAAAAAAAAAAGTTGCTTTCCTTGTAATTTCTTTCCCAGTGGATTTTAGTTAAATTTTTATCATCTTCTCTCAAGGGAACACTGACTTTGCCAAATGGAGATTATATTGAAGGTCTCTTCAGTGGAGAGTGGGGATCTGGGATAAAAATCACAGGAACCTACTTCAAACCTACTTTGTATGAGAATGAGAAGGACAAACCTAAAGCACTGTGAGTGTTGAATAAGAAATAATTTCTCATGTTGGTTCAGTAATACTTAGGAACAGAACTATTGTCTCCTTTCAAAGACTAGTTAAAAATATTTCTTCCAAAGAAACAAGTTTTGAAAACAATTTTCCTCTTTCCTCCTGCTCATGAAATAAAACAAGATAAAGGTCTTTTTTATAGCTATTCTTACTTTAATTACTACTTGAATATGCAAGTAATGGCATGAAATTACAGGACAGCTGACATGCTGCTACTGTTCTGGGGCAGTTCAGATTTTTTTTTTGTTTGTATTGGAACTAACTGTTAGAACCTGAGTTTGCAGCTTCTGCTGACTCTTGAGGTACTGGAGTGGTTAAGTTAATCACAGACCTCTTTGCCTTCTGCCAGTTATTCTCTTGGCAAATTAATTTATTTAGTATGTCGTTTAATAATACTAGTGGGGATATATTTGGACAGAGCTGGCTAAATACTACACCTCTTCCAAAAAGTGCATAAGAAAATAGTAGAAAATTGCTCAACTGCAGAAGAGCCTTGGCAAAGATCACTTTGAAAAGTATCCATAGAACCCTCTGTGTAGCAGATGCATTAAGTCAATTTGCTTAATTATTTCTGGGGAAAAAAATACGTGTTTAAGTTATAAGTGATATATCTTTGGGTAGAAGAAATCTAATTTAAAGAGTTGTTGGTGAGATGTCTGTATTTGGTAGCACTATATACTGGTTTATTAATTGCTGTATGGGATTCAGTATCTTTGAAACACACTCTCAAATTTCAGATTAAAATGGGAAACACAGCTCTAATGTTTTCACGTAGATTACTTCTCAGGGTGCTTCCTGAAGCTTTCACTGGTAATTTCTTTTGACAGTGCTGACACCTACAACAGCATGCGAGTTAAGCAGGCCTCCCTGCTGAACTGAACACTTGCAACTTTAGCAGCTGTCTGCTTTTTACCCCAGTAGGGAGTCTATGAATAAATGTATGTACATATTTGTGAGGATTGCTTGTGAAATAAGGGTTTCATCTACCCTTTTCAGACTCTCTTGAAGTTGAAAATCTTCTGGTATAATTTGTGAAAAGGCTTTGAGCCTACTTTTTCTGCTTTGTGAAACTGGAAGCATGGGGAAATCCAGTGTTGCTAGTTCTCATCTCAAATGTGGTAGAAGAAATATTAATGAAAGGTCTGACAATTTCTGACACTTGATTTAAATCAAGATAGAACTGTTAACCCTGACAGCATTTGTTTGTTTACAAAAGCTTTTCAAAGTCCTAAATTTCATCATATGTCTGAGGTATCTTTGTATATATGGGGAGAACAGCTCTTGGTTTTCTTATAGCTATATAGAGGATCCTGGAGCATTGTCTGTCAGTGAAAAGGTGCCTGAGCAGGTTTTACTCCCTACCAGCATGTCCCTAAGGAGTCATGTAACATGGTGTGTAGGTGCTACTTTCGGGTCAGAAACTGTGTATCCATCCTTGGTATTTCTTTGGGTAGCTCTGCTACTTGTACATTCCAGGATAGTGAGATATTTGGGACATATTTGTACCATCCCCTTGCTACGTGAATGTGTCCCGAAGTTTCTGAATGAATACCAGTGGTGAAGATAAGCACCACTCCTTTCTTATGTCTAAGCAAACTGTTTCCTGGAAGGCCACAAGAAATCATAAAACTAATAAGGTTCATAGTTTTCTCGCATGTAGGTATTTAAAACATTTTAATTTTGTAGCATAATAATATATTACATGGATGAATATACGTCAGTTAGCAAGGAAAAAAAATAAAGGATATATAAGGTTATTATTTTTAAAGGTGTTAATTAAACAGTAGGCTCTAGGTTTATTCTTAATGATAAACTTGATTCACAGTAGAGTCTGTGAAGTATAGGAACTTCTGGTAAAATAGTGTGAGATATTAGACTGACATTAGCCATGGGTGGTTGTAATAGCTGAATGTGTTTTCATTGCTATTTGATTTTAACAGACAAACTGGTCATTTTATTAGGCGAAAACTTGGGATCCTGGCAGTGTCTCCTGATGAGAAATGGAAGGCAGTATTTGAAGAATGCTGGAACCAGCTTGGTTGTGAGAGCCCTGGCCAGGGGGACAGGTGGAAGGCTTGGGACAACATTGCAGTGGCTCTGACCACTAACAGACGGCAGCACAAAGACAGGTTGGTCCCAGGAGAATGTAGTCAGCAAGACAAAACAGGGATGGAGAAAGAAACTGGAATCACACTCTACTCTAGACTAGACACTCTGACTGTAAAGCTTTAGTTTAAACAACAACAGCAAATCCCAAGAAAAATCATAACTCGTACTACTCTGCACTACAAACCCTTTCAGGGACATACTGGTGTTTAGAACTAGTTCAGTTATTAATGTTAGGGGTTTTTGCTGCTGAATGTCTCAGTCTGTGCAATGTCTTTGTCTTTTTAAACTGCAGCCCAGAATTATTGAGCCGCTCGCATACTCAGACACTGGAAAGTTTGGAGTTCATTCCACAACACATTGGTGCCTTCACCCTGGAAAAATATGAAAATATAAAAAAATATTTGATAAAGGTATGTGACTCAAATGCTCCCATAGTAAGACATGGTAAGACATGACATCAAGCTTACTTTATAGTAGCTTTCTTTAATTCCTTCCATATTTGCACTCCTGTAATCCATATATTTGTTCATATTTGCCCATAATTTTTTGAAGTCCACAACTAAGACTAAAATCATTGAATAACTTATGGATGCTCTCCTAAAGTCAGTTTCTGTTCAGTTACTGTTTTCATTCTTACACACTGGATCCCAGCAAAGCATCTTGAAATACTTGCTAAGTATTGCATGTTAGTTTTAAGTGTATTGGACAGATGACTAGTCCAAGTAATAGCACAAGTTCTTGTACTGTCTTGACTCCTATGAGCTGTGTTAAGCTGCCACATTTTATAATGCAAATGGCAATTTGTTAAATATAGCTAATTTTTGAGATATTTTGTAATTTTTTTTCTTAAACTTGTCTGCCATTGACCTATCTGACTGGCCAGTTAATATCCTTTATCTCAGGCTTGTGATACTCCTCTCCATCCATTGGGCAAGCTGGTGGAAACACTGGTAGCTGTGTACAGAATGACCTATGTTGGAGTAGGAGCCAATCGCCGATTGCTGCAGGAGGCTGTGAGAGAGATCAAGTCCTACCTCAAACGCATCTTCCAGCTCGTTAGGTAACGAGCCTCTAATTTTCAAGTCAGACTACTGCTGAATTAACTAAAGATGTCTAGTGTACATACACTCCAAGTGTGCCAGCATTGTTACTTGGGTTTGGAGTTTGCTTCTTTTTCCTGAACCTTTTTAAGGAATCTTAAAAAAAAAATTAAAATCTTCACACCAGTGAAGATCCTGCCTTGTCCTTCAAAATGTGCCTGTAAGAAGTTCATCTTGGTTATGGATTTGCAGTTCAGTGTCTGGATATTGATGCTGTGCAAAGACAGTGTTCAAAGGGTATAGAAGGGTTCAAAGGGTATAGTGAGGATGGCGACTCCCAGTGTGTTCCATAAAGTTCTTATCAACATGGATCATTCAACATGGATGAATAATCTTCTTGTGAAGGACTTGCTTAGATTCTTGAGAACAATTACAGCTTTAATTGGGTCCTGCCAATCTGAAAGCAGAAATACTCTAAATTACTGTTAGAAGCCTTGTGATGTCAATGTAGGAAAGGTAACCTTGGCATTGGAAGAGTTTCTTCCAGGGAGATGGTACTGTCTGTTAGCTATGCTGTCTTAGCCCACCGTATATTATTTCTGCTGGCTTTCTTCTCTCCAGTCTTGCTTTCTAATGCTGTGATATGTGGAATCTTCTTGAAATGAACTCAAAAATTGTTATGCGTCTTGCCTTTTAGGTTCTTGTTTCCTGATCTGCCAGAAGAGGGCAGCACCATTCCATTTGTGGAACTGCAGACAAAAGGAAGGCGATCATTTTGCAGTGGGAAATCCGATTCCAGATCAGAATCTCCTGAGCCAGGGTACATAAAGCAAAAAAAAAAAATGAACAAAACAAACAAACAAAGGCTAATAAAGGTTTTATTTTATTTCTGTTCCAATTTTTTTCTTGAGTGAGGGGAGAAAGATAAACACGTGATGGATATAAGCAGCGTTTATTTTCCCTTTGGTTCTGATGACAGATTCTGATAAGCAAACTTCCATGTGATGTTTGTTATAAGCCTTTCATCCTTGTTCCATGCACTGGTTCTTTACTTAAACCTAAATTTGTTTTTTTCTGTTATGGGTAAGCAAGTTTTATTTAGGATAAGAGCACTGGGGGTAATTTGTAATCTCTTCTTAGCAGAGATACTATTTAATGGATTTGTATTTATTTTCTTACTCTTATTCCCCATAGAATAGGCTCATACTACATGAAAGATTTCTTCTAATGATTATCATTCCATTTTTGTATATAATTAGGTTTTTACAATGTCTTCCTCTACAAACTACCTCTCTCTTTTTTTTTTTTCTTTTTGTTTTGTTATAGCTATGTGGTAACCAGTTTTGGCTTGCTGCTCCCTGTGCTACTGCCACGACTCTACCCTCCCCTGTTTATGTTGTATGCCTTAGACAACGAGCGTGAGGAAGATATTTACTGGGAATGTGTTTTACGTTTAAACAAGCAAACTGATTTGGCTCTTCTCAGTTTTCTTGGGGTGCAAGCGTGAGTATGCTTCAAAAATGAAACACAACTAGAAAAGGATTATGGCATGTAATTAGATAAAGCAACTAAAACAGACCCCCTATTGTCTAAAGTATTTTCTGTGATTAAAATGCGTCTAAACCTGTCTTCAAGCTAATTAGTGTAGCTGAGAAAGTGAATCAAAGCTTCCCTCTTCCAAAAAGGGGAGGTGGGAGGGATGAGAAGGAGGTAAAAAACTGGTATTGCTATTGCTACAGAACCAGAGACATTTCAGATTAGACTGTTTTCTGGCTACTTGTGCTAGATGTAGTTGATCCTGTAGGGAGGGCTGTTGTATCTCAGGGAAGAACATGATGACTTCATTTTCATAAGCTGAAAAATGCTGTAAGACTGTGCTCTCTCAGTAGACTGTGTTGGGTTTCTTGCAGGAAGTTTTGGCCAGGAACTGTATCCATCCTTGGAGAGAGTAGAAAGGTATGTTCGTTGGGCCTTGACTTTCAGTATGTTTTGCTTTTTTCAAGAAGCAGTCAAAGAATTTTTGACCAGGCTTTTTGCTTTAGAGATGCTGTCTTATCTTGTTTCCTTAATGTGTGTCTGCTACTTAAATGCTACATTGGGGATTTAGCAGGGGTATTGGACTAGATGATGTCCAGGGGACCCTTCCAACCCCAACCATTCTGTGATTTCTTACAATAGCCATCAGTCTGGCTTTGTCACTTACTGCCTGATTTGGTGGTGAATTCTAATTCAGGAAGACATTGGCTTGATCTCCAATTACGAAAGTGTGAGAATAAAAGCGTAGCAAGAAAATTTTCAAGCTGCTTGATTAAGAAAGTTGTATAGTTACTCCTGCCTTCAATACACCTTTTCCCTCTTTATAACTTTGGCTTGTGCAAAGTCTGTAGCATGGCTTTCATCAGAATAGTTGCTGCACATGGACAAGGTGATATTCCTTGGTAGAGATTATTACAAGTTTGGAATAATAACCAAAGCTGCTGCTGGACCCCACCCCTGAGAATATGGGTTCCCATCAAGAAAAGTCCCCTTTTTCCCAAATCATGAAGATTCACTTGAGAAAATACAATGCAGACCTCCACTCAAACTTTAAAAGTTACAAAATCCAGCAATAACATGTTTCTTGAGCTACTTCAGGTCTTCTGTATTTTCAGGTACTGGGCAAAATTCTTATCTGAATCCCCCACACTTCTGACTGGCTTTTTTTGGGTTATAGAGTAGAGCCCCTCCCCTGTGAAGTACTATGTGGCGTGTGTCTTCTCTGAATGGTGCAGTACATACCCTCTGCAGCCATGTCCCTTATTTGCTGGGTCATTCTTTCAGTTAAGCAGGATGTTTTCAGCCAACACATCGTGTTCTTCTCTATTTCACCCTGTCCAGTTTCTTCACTTCTGTGGATCTCTCGAAGCCTTTTTGCATCCATTGCCTACCTGCTCCATTCAGAAAGACTTAAGCCAGTTGCATATTAAGAGCTAACATTTATATTTGTTCTTTTCTGTTTACTCCAAACCTGAGTCTTTGGTTATTGACTGCTATGATTTTTTCCAAGTTTCAGTCATTCTAGTCTTAGAGTTCCCTCTTGATTGTTAACCATTAAGATCAGTGATTCTCAGTCTTACTTGACCTGGAAGGTATTCAAAACCTGATTCTTGTAACATACCAAGGAATTCAGTACAGGCTTTTCTCTATTTTAATGAAACCCATACAAAATATAGGTAGGCATGACTGTAGCATCCAGGCACATTCCCCTTTCCTTGCACTGGAAAACTGACAAAAAAGTCTTTTATGCCAGTGTTACATGATAGTCTGCTTTTCTTGTGCTGCTGAATAGGGGGGTTTCCAAACCTGCCTGATAAATCTTATGATTACACAGGTATCATCAAATACAAAAGATGCCTGCTTTGCCTCTGCAGTTGAATGTTTACAGCAAATCAGGTAATTCTCTGAAATTTGTCTTTTAGTGTTTTACTGTTCCTGCTATAGTGGTGTCTAGTTTATTTGACTGTGATCATTTACCTATCACCTTTTTTTGTTCACCTTCATAAGAGAAGTCATGGAGAAGTTTTCCAGTTCCCACTAAAAATGCTAGGGAAGTGTTGCCTCAGAAATGTGACCGAAGGGTGTGTTCATGGGGCACCATTTAGAATCAAAGGCGTAAGGATGTCTATCAAATACACGTGGGAATTTCTAAACAGCTGTGGTGAAATGACCTCTGCATGGGAAGCTTTTCTGTGCCTGTTAGCTATCCTGTTGTAAGAATTTAAGCAGAAATTAAAAAGACTTTAGAAAGGAATTTTTCCCCTTTTACCACTTTATTGAAACATCTCAAAACTGTGAAGACAGTCTCACTTGGAGTAGTGTGCCTTGGTGTGGTAATTATAGCCTGGGGTACTAAACAGCCTTGGCAGCCACGGCTGTTGTGGTGTGAATGGTCTGACTTCTCTTCTTGGGTGGGGTAGGGCTGTGCTGGCTGGCAAACCATCTTCCTAAAGTCAGATACAGATCTCTAACTTCTTATTGTTATCCTCTTTTGCTTCTGCTCTCCAAATAGTACCACATTTACCCCAGCTGACAAGTTGAAGGTGATCCAGCAGACTTTTGAAGAGATCTCCCAGAGTGTACTTGAGACCCTTCAGGAAGATTTTCTGTGGTCCATGGATGACTTATTTCCTGTTTTTCTCTACGTGGTGCTACGAGCCAGGTAGGCACTAAGGCTGGCATCAGTCATAAGCTGAGCATAAGCAGTATGAGCACTTTTACCTGTATTAAACACTCCTGCTGCTTGTCATAGGACTAGTTGCTAGCTTCTTATAACTGGAAGTTTTCCAGTTTGACTGTTTGCTTTGGCCTGAAAAAATCTTGAACAGTTTACTGTGAGATGTCTGTGACTGAGGTTAGGGACGAGCATGGGTTTTTGCACAACACCATGTACAAGAAGTAAAAAAATTATAATGGTGTCTTTTGTTCAACTGTTCACTTTCCTACTCTCACATATGACAGGATAAGGAATTTGGGGTCTGAGGTGCACTTAATTGAAGACCTGATGGATCCCTATCTGCAGCATGGGGAGCAAGGCATCATGTTCACTACCTTGAAGGTATGAAAATTGTTCAGAGTTATTAAAAGCTTTCTTTGGAAATAATCAGCTTTTAGCAATGAAGATCATCTTAGGGCAATGGTAGGAACATTAGGTTGTAACTTCTCAGACTTTTTAATTTAAATTTCTAGCTAGGATGAGCAAGGAAACTTAAGGTAGAGCTCTGGATAACAACAATTGCAAGTACTGCTAATAAAATGGTGCAATGTGTAAATGTACATTATTCAAATGTAATGTTGGTTGCTATTGACTGTTCTAACTCACCTGGAGCTTGTCATTCCCCTGCAACTTAACAAGCCTTATTTCCTTTATAAAAATTGAAGTGAAGTTCTTCTTTGGAGATTAGCCTTCCAGTAAAGTTTAAGCCTAATATTACATCAAGACTGTACAGGAATTCAATTTGGGGGAAAAAAAATTTAAAAATTTAGTATCACTCCATGTTTTATTAAGTACCCTTATCTTTTTAAGTATGGGAAAAGGAAGAGAATCTGTTTGGGAGAATATCCTATTGTACACTAAGACCTTCATAATGGAAATAAGTTGTTTTGGTACCTCAAAACTGTTCAAACAAGTGCTTTTCAGTCTGAGTGCTTTTGAAATTCTTCACCCCTGCATCCTTGTCCTGTAAGAAAATATTTTCTTCTTTTGAGTCCTTCTGTCAAAGGGCAAAGAAGGACTTATGAGCAAAAATATACTTCATCTTGACAAAGCTGGGAACTGTGAAAGTATTTAGAGCCTCAATTAATGCTGTCTTGCTTGATTAGGAGTTGGATGTCATTTGTAACTTAGTCTCCTGTTCTTTTTGCTAGCTTACATATCAGAAGATTCACAGGTGTTGAGTGTCACTGTAGCATCACTGCTTGTAGAGAGCCTAGTCTTCTGTTTTCTTGGATAGAAAAAACATCAACCTTTGCACGTGTGCTGCTTTATCAGGTTGCTGTGAACTGGTGTACACTAATCTGAACTTTGTTTTAATTCAGGCATGTTACTACCAGATTCAACATGAAAAGCTTACCTAGACCATCATGTACGACCTGGCTCTGTGGGATAATCTACTCAGTGGAATTTCACTAATAACCACTTCTTCTCTGAAATGGCCCTTAGAAAATACTTGGTTACAGTTCTGCTACAGAAGAAAATATTCAGTTGTTTCTTCTGAACTTTCAGTTCTAAGATTCAAAAACTGCAGCCAGAGCCTAACTATGAAGTGGTGATGAAGTTAGAGACTTAGTTTGTCAAGTACCTGCCAAGAAGAAATACTTTCCTATGCTAACAGAAAGATTATTTACTCCTTTTAAATGAACCATGCTGCAAAAAGGCATGGCACCTACATAGAACACATGTGAAAGTCTGGACTGCATGGCTTCCAAAGCAGGGGGTTTGTTTTTATTATTCCTGGTTTGTGAACAGAGACGTTCAAAGAGAATGAATTGCACCACAGAAGGCATTTGGTCTTCCTGAATTAAGTTGTTATGTTTGTTTATTTAATAAAATAGAAGTATGTTAGTATTTATAATGGGTAACCTGTACTGTGTTTGGCTGTAAAGGTTTTGAGGCATCTGTGTTGAACAGAATTGCTGAATGCAGTGTTCATGTGCTGTTGTGGAAATAATCACACTGTTATGGACTTCCCTGTTTACTAGAATTGTAAATATACAGGCAATCACCCTTCTTTCTGTTTATGAAATAAATAAAAGGCACTGACCATTTCAGATTTTGGCACTGAATGAAATGCTCTGCAGTGTTCAGTTTGATTACCCTGAGGTCAGAGGGCAAATGCTTTCTCTGGAAGCCCATGTGATAGGAGGTAAGAAGGGTGCTCTTAAACAGGTGTGGTGGGTTGGCCTTGGCTGGACACCAGATGCCCACCAAGCTTTTCTATTGCTCCCCTCCTCAGCAGCAAGCAATGTCTGGCCACTTCCCAGGAAGCAGGGCTTCAGCATGCAGAGCAGCTGCTCCAGAGGCAAACTCTTGGCACTGGTTTCAAGGCCTTTCCACTGTAGGAAAGCTCCCTAGCAGTTCACTCACAGGCTGTGTTGAGCTGGCTGTGACAGCGGGTTTGGAGCTGCCACCATCACCCCTGGTCCTGCCTGCCCCAAGGCACAGCCGCCCCTCAGGCACAGCCACCCCTAAGGCACAGCCGTCCCTCAGGCACAGCTTCAAGGCTCCAGTGCTTCCTGTTCGGCTGGGGGGCCCTGGGGTGTCTGTGTTGGCACTAATCACATGGTCTTGCTGCTTTAGGAAAGCTCCCTGTGGTCCCTCAGCACGATCCGTGGCTCCTGAGCACTGCTGGAGCAGTCACCTCAGAGACCGTAGAGAACAAGTAATTTCCCTGGGGAATTTCTGTGGATGTGTGTGTTCTTCTGTGGTTTATGGTTAACTTCATTCCAATGCCACTAGTGGATAACTAGAGTATTTTAGGTGCTGTTCTTTACAGGACTGACTCAAAAAAAAAAAAGGAGAGGAAAAAATAGATTACAGAATGGTTTAAGTTATGTCAGGCTGCCATAGATAATGCTACTCATACTTTGAAGTAGTAATCATGGCTGGTATATTGGCACCTAAATGGAAAGAAACCATATGGCAAAACAGTGTTTTGAGCAGTGACCGTAATGTAGCAATTTTCATAATGAAGTAAAAATGATTGGTCTTCTTGAAATTATTTTTAGTTTTATTAGAGGAGGGGAAAGTAAGTCTGGAAAGCTGATGTTTAAAACTGTTGTTAAACTTGCAACAGACTTGCAATAGTGATAAGGGAATATAGGGAGAGTAGACTTCATGTTTGCAAAGAATTTAATGTTAGTTTAATCTTATTTTTTAAATTATACTGAATAATTCAAGGAGAGTTAAGCAATAATATAAAGAAAAGGGAAGATTTAGAAAGTTAAGACACATAACTAGGGGTGTAGAACGTAATGAAGTATAAGGCAGGAATTTGAACACTTCATCTTTTGTGCCCGATGCAGCCTTTCCATGCAATCATCTCTCAGAACTCAATGTAAAAAAAAAAAAGTTAACTGAAACCTGTAGGAACAGAACTGCCCTTTGAAAAGGAGCTGAACAGCTGAGTAAATCAATGGCAATAATTTTCATCTGCAAAAGATGTAAATTCAGGATTTATTTTGCCTTTTGTAGGAGTGTTATCATGAAAAACAGATTTGGGTTGGTATTTTTCCCCTGTAACTGTTTTTGGTTAATATTTGTTGTCTTTGGATGTTTCAGAAGAAAGGATTTTAATATTCAGCTTTGACATGTGAAAAACTTTGTTTCATATGACCTTACTCCTACACGGATTCTGTACCTTAAACTGAAAGTGTAACTAGAGATGGGAAGTTTTTCCATAATCTTTCTGCCTTTCAAGAACAAGGTATAACCACAAATATGTAGCAACTTTAAATGTGTAACTTCATTTACTGTGAATGATGCAAAGTTGAGAACTAAAAAAACTAAAAAAACTAAAAACTTTACAGATATAGATATATATATATCTCTATACAAGGTATGTACATATACACACAACCTCTTAGAAAAAGTAGTGGTATCACGTATGAATTCAGCTTGCTGATTAAGGGAAGCAGACAGTCTGGGCTGGATTATTTTTGGTCTTTCTGATGTATAGCTCAATTATTAGCTGAAGAGAATCCTCGGATTAAATGTGCTTCTGACACAGATTCCACTTTACAGCCCATGTGGGCTGTGATGCATTAGGAAATCAGTACAAACCAGCTTTGATTTGTGTATTGCTGTAGCTAACAAAGAAATGAGTTAACCTGTAGGACCTTTCCAGCTGGATTGCTTCATGGTAATTACTTTTCTCTCTCTTCCTTTTTCTTCCTTAAATTGAAAGCCGGATATTTCTTGTGCTACAGCAGAAATCCCAGCAACAGAAGATCAGTGCTACGGTATTAGAGATTCTCACAGCAGTCACAGGCACGGTAGCTGAAGACAGACCCCAAGAGATGAGTGCCCTACTGCCTGGAAAAGTTGCTGAGAATAAGAAACTGCTGAAGTGAGAGGCAATGTAAAGTAGGGTTTTTATGCAAGAAAAGGGTTAAGGGGATTTGTTCTCTTCTCCCTGGTAATGAGTAGTTCTAAGGTTAGGTTTCTGCGGATTAGAAAGGAGAGGATGTCCATAGATTAGCTAGGGCAGTGAGGTTACTTGCTCTATGAACATCCAGCAAATATTCTTTCCTTCTGGAAATTCTGCATGAGCTGAACATGGCGTATTCTGTGGTGTCTGCAGGTAAGCAAATATGCACTGAAACCATTGTACTGCAAGGATGCATTTCCCCCACGCAACTGTGAAATTAGTTTCTTCTCATAGCTACAGCAAAGCTAATTAAACTTGTGATATCTGTTCAATTCCCATTAGCTAAATAGTAGAGGAATGTATGAAAGGGGAGTAGGAGCTTGAAAGAGAATTTTCTCTTCACACCTAATCTTCACAAAGTATTCTGACTCGAATGCCAGGTGCTATACATTACTGATATGTTTTGCCAAAAGTAGGTTCACTTCTTAATTGTACTTGTTTTTAGAAACAGGTTAGGAAACTACCTGTTCTGGTATGCTGGGAGATAATGTAGATGAAAGATATGTGACGGATACGGGACTGTAAGACAAATCCTTTCTTTGAACTACCTAGGTATGTACATCTAAGCTGGTTTAGTGTCAATGTGGTGGTGGAATTTTTTAGGGGGGTTTTGGTTTCTTTTCAGAAAGCCCAAGCTGTTGGCAGTGAACAGCTGGAAGCAGAGCTGGCTGCCCCTCCTGACAGTGTGCGCTGCACCCAAGTGTCCTCTGGGTGCTCTTTAGGAAGCGATGTTTTAGTGGTGTTACCCCGTGTAAACAAGGGGCTCTCACCACCACTGCAGCTGGGAGGTTTTGCTTCAGAGGGAGGCAGCATGAATCACTACTGAATGGATCTCATTACAAAGAGTAATAGCATAAATTGTTCCATTAGCAACCTTACACATGCAGGTGTGATTCTGTGAAATCTCACAGGATGCCTTACATCAGAACATTTTTTTAGTCTTCTTTTTCAAACTCTACCACCTCTGACTTGTGTTAAGTGGTTCTTGGGTCGAGATAACAATATACAGTTTCAAAGTACAGGTCTTTATCTTTGCTTAAAATGTGTCAACGTATTCCACTAGTATTTAAGGTTGCTGTTGTAGCTAAAACACTTTCAAGTCTCAAAAAGTATACAAAAAGCAAGATGGTTCTTTACACTGACTAGAAAAGGAAGCTGACAGACTTCAGTGATGAGACTGGCCTAATTATGTTTATTTAATGCAGAACAAGAAAGTCCTGAATAGGGCATGTCATTTGAGGTGCTTACTCATTTTTTGCTTACTCAGTTTGCTGATTTATAGTGGCTTATTTGGAAAAAACGGTTTCTCAGTGTTCCTTGCCCTCAAGCTAATTTGCAGTCTTCAATATGCAGTCTTGAAAATCATTAATTTTGGCAAATTTAAAGATATGAGTAATTTTCCTTGTTAAAAGTGCTCAGTAACCTTGTGAAGCACATTAACCAAAAAAGTTCATAAGAGTGGGGGGTGATGTTCTGGATGTCAGGTTCCCCAGTGGTGTCCCCTTTAGAGGCTTCACAGCATGCAAAATTGTCCATTTAAAGACAGTTCTGAAAACTGTATTAAGAGGAGGGCTTGGGCCCCCTTGCAACTCTAGCCTTGTATCAATAAGAGCTTCTGGTCTGTCTGACAAATAGGGTCAAGGAATTTCATATTCTACTGCTGAAGGAAGCCCTGTAGCCCAAAACTGGGGTAACTGATGTTTGTAGACATGAGGTGACTGGCTCATTTTGAGTCTAGGTTCTGGTACACTCAGCATGGATATCCAGTTCTGTCCCTAATAACAGGCAAAAAGAAATGTCTCCTATTAATGAGCATCTGTAAGTGCTTGCAATACGTGTGAATGGGAAGGACCTTACACTGGCTGGGAGATTAGTCAGGTAAGCCTTTTAGCAAGAATTTCCATCTAATGTATTTAGATCCCTGGATGAGGAGACCCTGAGCTCTGGCCTTAGAGTCTGCATAGATAAAAGTCTTGGGAAATAAAGACACAGTAGTAATTGTAAGTTTGTTTGAACTCTGACCTTTGTCCTTAAGCAAGCAGTCTAGTAGGTCTCTTTCTAGGGCACAGAAGGCAGATATTATTCTTCTTCTCTTCTGGTAATGACTTTTTCATCATCTGCTGCTACTGACAGCTTCTGAAACCAGGCTTCACAGTTGGAAGCTGCTTTCCTTTCCTTGTGTGAAAATATGAAACAGTTATTAATATATGACTGAGGTGAGCTGTGTCATTAAGAACTCGATGGATTTTGATTTTTAAATGCTGCTTCTGCTAGTGAGAGCATAAACTCTGTAGTTTAAGATGACAGCAAAAGTTCATTATTATCCCTGGCAGCTCTCTGATAGCTATACCTGAGGGTTTCACCCAACAAGGCAAACAGTCACCATTCTGTAGCTTTCCCAGTTTTTCTGGGAAACCTGAGGTAAAATTTCAAGACAAACTGTGTCTAAAACTTCTAAAGACACTCAAGTTTACCAGAAGCTGTAATGCTTGCTCTATGGGGAAAAAAATTAATTCCTTGAGTTTTTAAAGGGGAAACGATACTGTCAGTATTCTAGCAGAATCTGAAGTATTTTAGCATCTCCAGAAATATTGTTGTTTGTCTTTGATTGCTGTGTCTCCAATTAAGAAACAGGTTTTCATGACTAGATTTATATGGCCTGCTTTGTTAAATCCATCATTAGGCAGATCAACTAAGCTTAACAAAGGGGAAGGCAAACTCTTAAAGGAAAAGAACTCAGACCACTGAAAAATATTAAATCATTGCAGCTCAAACCTCAGTTGTATTGGGGGAGGATCAAATAGTATTTTTGTGAGTCTTTGAAAGAAGTAATCGTGATTTTAAGAGCAGTCTTTGGATTAGAATTTCAATAAGATATATCACTGAGTATCCTGTAGCAGTATCTTGAAATGAATTGCCCAGACTCACTAATAAAATGTTTGACTTCTGATTTTTTCCTCCCTTAATTTCCACTGCCTTTTGAAAACAGTTTTATGATTAAACAGGAGAGAGGAAGCTTGTTCTAAAAATAAGTATTGCGTGCAGTAAAAGTGACAGTAATGCCTTCTGCTTTTGTAAGCAGATCAAGATAATACTTTTCCTGCTTGTACCTTTGCTGTTTTCTGTCCCCAGAGCAATCTAGAGGAAAATGGCTGCCTTTTTACTGTACTAGTCCAGGAGATAAACTACTGTGTATTTAACAGAATTTGATAAAGCTTTCACTGTGTCACACTGTGGTTCACTATTGGCTGAAGTGCTCAGGTGTCTCATGTTACAGTTGTTTTAACCTGTAGTCTGAGTCATCTCTTGAGTGGCCAGTTGAAACATTTAACTCTTTAAGAGTAATCTTACAATACTGGTAATCATGACAATAAATTTGTATCAAGTGTGATTTGAAGTTAGGTCAGCTAGGATGTAATGAAGATTCTGGATGCTCTGAGGTATAAATGCTGTTCCCTGGGGAATTTCCATACTTGTTTCAGAAGAAGAGTTCAGAGAATTTTCCGTAGCGATCCTGGACTGCATTGTTTCCTATGAACAGCAGATTGCAGAACTTCTTCCATTTTTAGTCTAAGGGAACATTATAGGTTACTGATAATTTGTCACAGAATTTTAAGGGAGGGAAGGAATTTGGAAGAAAATTTTAGGAGGCTTATATTTTATGTGTGAAAAGGTCATGCAACGTGGATACAGATTAATTACTAAGTGTTGGCTTCCTGCATTACTTAAAAATGCCAATTTTAAAATTTAAAGGAAAAAAAAGGTAGTTACATGCTGTGTTTTATAATGAAAGAAAACAGTGACACTTTTTTTAGATCAGCAAATAAAATCTTTGATTTCATCTCTCAAAGTAGCAACTGATTGTAAATTGCCTGAGAGAGATGTTGATACCAGTAAGGTAAGGAGTGTGATTTTTTTTAATTTGGTTTTGCACTTTCAAGTTTGAATTCACTGTGAGGAAATAGAGAAAAATAATGAAATCTTTGTGGAACAAATCCTTCAAAGACCTTAAACTCCAACAGTGATAGAGGCAGGGATCCCTTTTTTCAAAATCATATCTTTGCTCAATGAAAATTCAATAGAATCTCCATATTCTTTCAATTTTAATATAATGCCAATAACAAGACGAATTAAATGTAATATGTTCTTCAATATGATTATTTTCTAAGCTATATTGATATAAACCAAGATTTAATTATTTGGAAAAATTGAAACTTTCCATGGTAGTGCACTTAAAAAGCTAGAGAACAGAAGATGTACCAAAAAACTTGCTACTTAGGTGACTTAATGAAGCAAGCAAATGACAGTTCCATAAAGGAAAGAAAATGCCATAGAGCAGCCGAGGTTTGTCTGTCTGCATTGTGAACACTGCTGAATTTACAGGTGGGACTCACGTATTTAATTTATTCTTGCAACCTGTTGTGCACTTTATATATCAATGATTGCCTCCCCTTGTTTGAAATTCTGCTTTCTTGTCAATCTAAAATACCTGACAGTATTCTGAGTTGTGTGCTCTTTTCCCTAGTTCAGCATCTCTCTTGTGAAACCTACGTGGCGTGAATGCCATATTCAAAGAGGGTGGAATCTCCTTGAGTAAAGGAGAAGATGGAGGTGCCAACAGTCTGCAGTAAAGATAATGGTACTCATAACTTTTGCATCTCTTTACCAGTCTTCTTTCTCTTTGAAAAAAGTTTTATTCCTTGGTCTCTGTAACTCTTCTTCCATCGAGTCATGAGAGAGATAGATGAATGTGACTGAAGCATTACTACTTAATAATTGGAATGATTCTTGGTGTTTAATGGTGGTATGCAGTTAACTTAAGAGAACATCAGAATAGAATGTCTGGCATTTGTTTGTGGCTTATAAAGTCAAGAGTTTTTTGTTGTTTTACCTCTTCTCAGTAGGAGGTACGAGCTTGAACCCAGACTGATACATGGGAGATTCCCTGTGTGTTTTTCACACAGGTCAGTTGTAACTTGTTAGTATTGACCTAACCCTGCTGATTAATAACACAGTAAAATAATTCTTATGCAACAGAGTTGATTGCAGGGAAAAAGCAAAGCAGACAGAAAATGTTTGTGCATTTTGGAAGTATAAATTAAGGAAAGGTGCTTTTTGAAGGCCTGGGTCACTGTTTGGCTTTGGTTGGTCTTCTCTTTGTACTGAAGTGTCTTGCGCTTTTCTGTTTCTTGGGCTCAGGTGTGTCTCATGTTCTGACTCTAGTGCTGCAAGAACTCAGTTTGCTCTGTAAGAGAGATGTCAATGGTGTTGGCATGTTGTATGACCTGCTCAGATCTCGCTGGCTGCAAGCACTTTTAAAGGTAAAGTAATATGGAGCTGTGAAAGCAAAGGTTACCTAGAGAGCAAGCCTTAGGGAATAGCTACTTTATCTTGCCGTATCAGGACAATAAATGCTTATTTACACTAAGTGCTGATAGTCCCAAAGTCAGCCCCAACATCAGCAGTCAAGGTGGCCAAAACCCTTCTGCTCTAAAGGAAATGTCTTGGACATTTAAACTCTTCTACTTTACGTGTCTGTACTAAGGCCAAGGGACAGAGACACAGGCTGAACACAGTGTTGATCAGCTGTCTTTTCTATTCTTAAATCTCTGTATGGCTATGAATCCCACTTTTTGGCTTGTGAAATTATGTTTCTTTTATTTTGCATCTCACTGATCTGATATGCAGTTGAAGATTTTATGTTGTGAGAGAACAGAGTTTTGACCGATGTTTCTATCCTGAGCAGAACTGTATCTCTGAAACAAATTCTGTACCAATTCTACTTTTCGTCTAACAAGGATTTTTAAAATCTTTAAATTTTAAACAAGAAAAACTTGTAGTGGATAAGAATGCCCATAAAGGCATTTTAAATACAGCAATTTGTTTTAAGTTAAATTTACTTTGTTAATTATGCCTGCAACTAGAGGAAGGAAACGCTATGAAACAGAAAATTGACACTGTCAGGCTATTGATGTGTGTAATCAGCTTTTCTTATTGGAAAATTCAAAACTACAGTATAACTGGCTGGCTAGCTGATAATATGGAAAGACAGTGAATTCTAGACTCAATTTCAGATGCATTAGACATTAAGGATTTAGAGTGCAAGCTCTTTGGCTCTAGTTGGACTGAGAAATTTCTAGAAATACAATGTTGTCCATTGTGTGTTGTGTATGTATCTATATAATCACGTGAACAGATCAATGTTGTCATTGCACTGTCTTGTCTGTCATGGCCTGCAACAGATTTATGAATGCCTCCAGCACTATCTTGGAAAAAGACCAGTTCCTGTCACGCTGCAGGCACGTGCATTGAATCGTGAGGTGAGACTGTGTATACAGAGCTTATTGCTTTACTTACTCATACCAAATTAATCAACTTAGCTGCAGGTAAGTGTTCTGGTATTTATTTTGTGTCTCAGGTGATGTCTCACTATATAAAGTTAAAAGATTCCCTCTTTGCACGTTTTTAAAATTACTCGACAACCCTTACTGTGTTAAGAGAGGGGGCATGAGAAATGGGTACAGCTGTGCTCACTGGACTACACGAGTCCTGGCCAGTGTAATGAACACACAGTATTTGTTTTAACCACTGACCGGGTATTTTTCTTTCCATGTAACTGTGTGGTTCAGTATTAGGGCTACAATCAAGCAGTCTGACATGAGGCCTTTGAAAGGCTTTTTAGATTTTTCTAATCATAATAGCTGATAGGTTCTTAATCTTTTAATTAGTGGGAGAGTTGACTCTCCTACTAAGTAGAGAAATTGAGACTAGTGATGGAATTGGTTGAGGGATGGGAGCAAAAACTAATTTAGAGCACATGGCACTGCGCCTGAACTAAATTAAGCCTGGCTGAATGTTGTGCAGCTGTGGTCATATTGTCCAGTTCTAGACCAAGCCATATGGACATCCTCTGAGTCATAGAATGTGGGGGGCTTAACACTGTCTCCATATCATACTCCTCTAATTTCAGTGTAGAGCTTTCTAAGCTAATTGTCCTCCAGAATCCACCCCCGGACTTTCTCTTCGTTTATCAGGTGGTGGAGTTACTGCGCGAAGCCCCTCAGTCTGGAGAGATCAAAGAGCTGAGACGACTCCTGCGTGCTCCACACTTCAAGGCAAGTCCTGCATAAGGAAAGGAAAAGTTTGCTCACGGACCTGTCTGCATTTGGAATGGAAATGCATGGGCAGCTGTTCACAAGAGCTGGCAAAGGAGCCAGAAGAGACATAGTTAATAAATCACAAACTAATCTGGTTGTGAAATCAAATGTGGACTGTGTATCTGAAGTACTTGCAGTGGGCTGTGTTTTATTTAAGGGCTATGTTTGAAAGATGTTCCTTGCAAAGTTTTAAATTATGGGCAGTTGATGCAAACAAATATAACCAGATTTTCCTTGAAATTGCAAAACCTGCATTCTTTACCCTAGAGCTCCAAACAGAAATGTTTTGTCTTTTTTAAGTTTTCCAGAAGAAGCATGGAGAGCAACTTTTCTTAAAGCTTTGTTTCATGGTTTAATTTTTCAAGTGGAAACAAGAAAATATCGATGTGTGCAAGGGATGTGTTCACATAGGAACTTATTCACTGATTTTTGTTTTCTAACCAGTCACTGTTTAAAGCTCTGCTGTTGTATGATCTTTGTTGTGGGTTGGTTGATTTGCTAGGTTTTGTTTGTAACAGGCTTTGCTATCTGCTCATGATACTGTGGCCCAGAAAGATTTTGAACCAACCCTTCCACCACTGCCAGACAACATACCTGAAAATGAAGAAGCTATGAGGATTGTCTGCTTAGTGAAGAACAATCAGCCTCTGGTGAGGGAGCTTTCTGGTATCTGTCAAAGTATTTTAACTTAGACAAGCAGTGATAATGCATCAGATGCATATTGGTTTCTTTCCAGGAATGTCACAGGGACTGTGAGCATTCTTGTCCAATTTTTACAGAATTGCAAGGATTGCTGAGGTTGGAAAGGGCCTTAGGAGCCCATCTAGTCCTGCACAGTGCAGGTACAACTGGAGATGTCCAGTGCCTTGTCTGCTTGGGGTTTGAACATCTGGCAGATGCATTTTCATTACATGAGATAAAAACAAACTGAATTTAAAGCTATTCCCTTGGACAAAATAGAAATGAAGGGAGGAGAGACTCTGAAAGTTCTTTAGAAATCATTTGTGCTCATAAGCAGCAAACATTGTATAGCTTAGTTAATCTGTTTTAGGAAAAGATAGCTGTAGTATTGAGATTGTCTGTAACAATCTTGTCTATCAATGTGGTTATTTTAGTGTGATGGAAGTTGAGGACTTAGTACTAATACAGTATCACTATGTCCATGTTGTGGTAAAAAAGCTGTATCTTTCAGTGCCTTTTTGTCACTGTGAAGATCAAACTTCTGATATGGAAGGAAACTTACTGTGATCAGTGTGCTTTCTCTTTGTTCCTTTTTCCAGGGTGCCACCATTAAACGCCACGAGATAACAGGGGACATCACGGTTGCCCGGGTGATCCATGGTGGCCTGGCAGACAGAAGTGGTAGGTGGAATTTGAAATAAAGTGATACATAAAACTGAACTTGAAAAATAAGATATTTGAAGTAAGATAACAGCTTAGTTTCTACAATTACTGTTCCATTATAGAGCAAGAAGGTGTGTACATTGGACAGCTCTGTAAACACTGATACGCTGCAGTGACTTTGATTCCGGCTTCATTAATTTTCAGATGAATCTGCTTGTTTGAGACTGACTTGAGATACAAATCCAGTTTTCAATAATTTTTCTTGGCACCAATACCTGGGTATCCCAAACTGCAATGTAGTATGAATACCAGCACTCGTTCCCTAATGGACAAATGGAAAACATCAGTCATTTGTGATTCTATAAGATAATGGGCTTTAAGGAATATGTAGTAATACTTTTTGGCACTAGTCCACTAAACACTTTGGCAGTTTGCTAAGCAATCTTCCAAGGAGTTTCCTTGGAAATGTTACTATTTTGTCATTCTAGAATTGAATGTGTTCCATGTCCCTTAAGGAAATGTAATGTAACTAAAATGTAAGACATCTGAAGTAAAATTCGACTGTAATCGTTATAAAATCGTTCCTTTTAGTATTTTCTGGACTTTGTATAGAGAAGAAAACCCAGCTTGTTTAAAATAGCTGATTAAGTTCCGAGTTTGACTAATGTTTTAGCTGAGTTAAAGGAAAACAGAAAAGAAAACAATATTGTGAAGATTTTAATGTAAAGGACAAAGAGGAGTCCCAAGATCTCCCACTGCACCTGGAGTTTTTGAGGGTCTGGTTCCAAGTCTCATGGTCTAGTAATATAATGGGTTAAGCCAGAATAGGTTCAGAGGTTACTTTGGGAAATGGAGCTATATTAAAATGTTTATGCTACTTTTAAGGCAAATTATGAGTAGATTGTAAAGATGTTGTATGGGGGAGGTGAGAGGAAATAAGAAAACTGAAGTATACACAAGCTTTTTGTGACCCACAGAAGCTTGCGGTCCCCTCCAGGGGCAGTGCAGCCTAAATCCAAAATGCCTTCCTGCATACCTGCTGTATGGAAACTTTTGATGCTGACTTTCAAAGCTGTGGTATATCTGTGTGACCCTGCCTTGCCTACCCAAGATAATCCATCCTGTGATTAAACTGCTGCTGTTTTCATGTTTGCTCTCACTGTAGGATTGCTGTACGCTGGAGACAAACTGGTGGAAGTAAATGGAGTTCCTGTTGAGGGACTTGAACCTGAGCAAGTTATTAATATTCTGGTATTTAATATTTTTTCTACTTCGTACCTTAAGATTATCTATATGTTCTCTCTTTTGCACACTCTCTTACAGGAGAAAGTCTGAAATCTTTAACAGAAAATTTAGATTGCCTCCTTACTGTGGATGAAGTTCACAACTGTTAATGAAATCAGAATATATGAAACCAGAATTAAATCTAACTCCTGTTCTGGACAGAAATTAACTTAATTGTGACTGTTCCACCTGCAGCTTCTGGGAAAAATACTAATTTGTTCTAATTTGTTCAGACTTTACTGAGTCATAATTTTTTCTGGAAGTGCCACTCAGTTAATATTCCACAAGAAAGTAGTGGAAAGGTGCTGCTCTAATAAGAGTCCATGTTACAAAATGCACTAAAGCAGAGCGAATGAGCTTGTAAGCTCATACCTTACTTTGCAAAAAAAGGGCAGTGTAATTACTGGTGTCAAAATTCTCATGAAGAAATCTGTTGAGATGTCCCTGTTATTTGTCATTTTGCCCACAATTTTTCAGGGTTCTTCACTGCAAAGTATGAAGTGCCAGTCAGTGAGGTATTTCTATATGTCATCATGTCAAGTCTATGTATTATTGCCCTGGTTGTACTATTTCTAGGTATAAGAAATACAAACTCTGTTGGAATGATTAATTATTAAATATTTTTCCTCCCCCCTTTACATTACTTGTCTAACCAGACCCTACTTAAACAAGATTTCAGTAGAAAGATTTGGTTTGAGTTAATGCTGAGATTATATTAATTAAATATTATATTAATTAAATTACATTTAATTAAAAAGATTTAGCAAAACTTTGAGGTTTTATTCTTGAGTTTCCTTTTGGAAAAAATATAGTATTGACACATTGACTCTACCTAAATTCTATCTGTAATACAGACATTATAGTAACCTCAAAGCCATGTTGTGTTAAGCTTGTGCTGCCAGTTTTTAATTATTTATGTTGAATACCTACCATATTTTAATCCTTTTCTAATCACTTAGGCCCTGTCTCAGGGGACTATTATGTTCAAATTAATTCCAGTTTCTGATCGGCCTGTCAGCAACCAAACAACAGTAAGAAACATTCTTTTTCTTTTTCCAGATTGTTACTGCAAACAGTTACTGCAATAATGCCTAATTGTGTGATACAAAGAAATGATGTTGCCTAGAAGTTTATTGCAATCCTTAGGGTGTTACCTTGCTTTATGGCCACCTCTCAGCTGACATCACTATGTTGTTGCTGAAGCAGTAAAGACAGTAAGTGGAAATGTAGTTGTGTAATGAGGGCATTTTCAGAGTGATCTACAGGTGGAGGGTCAATTATTTTCATAATGTATGAGATGAATTGTTTTTTCCTCCCTTAATTAACAGATAGAGTTTGGGGCTTGATCTGGTTTTAAAACTTTGCTTCATCATTAATTGACTTTAAGTTGCAGTAAAATCTGACTCTGTGATTGTAAAGCTCATGTTGAATCTGTTCTAAACCTGTCTTCCACTTACTCTTGTATATTTTGTTTACCAGCTTTATGTGAGAGCAATGGCAGATTACTGGCCCTTGCAAGATCCTGCCATACCATGTGCTGATGCAGGTTTGCCTTTTAAGAAGGGTGAAATACTCCAGATTGTGGATCAGAATGATGCTCTCTGGTGGCAGGCCAGGAAAGTTTCAGATCTCAGTGCCTGTGCTGGACTCATACCCTCAAATCATCTTCTGAAAAGGTAAAAAAGTTCACAGTTTTCCTGATTTCTAGTTAAAAAATTAGCCAGTTATTCAGACTTTGTAATTTAAAATTTTCCCATGTTTTATAGCAGTATGACAGAGAGACATCTGACAAACATTTCCTCTTTCTGTTCTCCAGTTTCTTGCTCTCCTTCCCTTAAAAGCACCTATGTGAGAACAAGCTTTTGAAAGCACCTGCATCATCTTAAATTCCCATCTAAGAAGTTGGCAGCACTTGTCTAGTCTCTGTGCTAGTTGCTAAGTCATCTAGCAGAGTGTAGCAGCTGAAAGATTTGTGGAAATGGAGGGACTATTAAGGGCCATCATCTATGATTTAAAAAAAAAGGCAGAGGGAAGAGTGGAATATTAAAAGTATAGTATTTTTTTAAAGATTTCCTGTGAGGCATGAGTGACCTCTTCAGCCTTAGTCACAATCAAGTAGACCAGATTAAAAGAAAGGATAGAGGAAAAAAGACCAAAATGCTCAAGGAAGAACAAGGATCTCTTGCCTGTTATTTTCTGCATAAATAGCCCATGATTTTACTCTACACACTTTCAGAATCAGAGTTCCTAAACTGCTGTAGCACACTTCTCAATTTGATCCTGTAACCACATGTCCTGGCTGTGTCACCCCCAGGATAACATAAGGCTGTGCAATTGTAGATTGCACTTTGTACTATAATAAACCTACCTGTGGTCTGTGTAGTGAAAGCTGAAATCAAACTGGGTTTGATTCAGGCTGCAAGCAGGAGGCTCTGTGTAGTAACAAAGGCAGTAGTACTACTGCCTCTAGCAGTAGCACATTCTTCTACTTCCAGGTGTGTGTACCACAGTATGGCTTATATTCCTGTCCTTTCATATAAACTCTAAATACTTCTGGGCTGCTGATTTGGGAATCACCTTTCAGTAGTTCTGATAGCATGTTGCTTTCTTTCAGGACTCTGCAGTGAGCTAAAACATTGGTAATGTTTCAGTCTTGTCCTCTCTCGGTTCAATACTGATTGATCTTATGTGTAAGCAGTGAATCTGGCTAGAGCATAATGTGCTTGTGGTCTGTTTTGTTTCTTTAACTGTGATAAATTTATTTTTATGTAGGAAGCAGCGAGAATTCTGGTGGTCTCAGCCCTTCCAGCCCCATCTCTGTCTCAAATCATCAATGTGTGAGTGAAAAGTTACTTGAATGGTACAGTAGGAAAGAAAGATCTTGTCTTTGTTTCAGGGATACTGAAATAGAAGCTCATACAATTCAGTTTGATCCAAAGACATTGTTTCTGGAGCCATATTGTAACCCCAGAAGTGTGTTAACTATCTCCAGAAAAACAAATACCTGATGATAATTGTACCTGGAATACTGGCAGTGGAGGTGGTTGTCTCCAGTGTACTTGGGATCTGACTGTGAGAGAAGCTGTGAAGTCAACTTCGTCTGATGTCTGTAGGATTTAGGAGCTCACCAGGAGAGCCAGTTCTCTCTAGGATAATTGGGTGTAAATAAGTCTTGAGGTGACAATTGTAGCATCCTGGCTTTCCAGTTCTGCACTGAAAAGTGCCATGCAATGTTTAGAATGTTTCTTTGTCATCAAAGCTATTGAGAGAAAGCTGAAACTTCTTTTCTTGAGGTCTAAGATAAGCTATGCTAAGTTTATTCACAGTAACAATCCAGAAATATCTGCCAACTATAACTTTCTGTAAACATGTAATTATTCCCAGACAAAAAATGTTCTTCCTGTTTTCTCTTTCCCCATTTTCTTCTATGGTTCTTTATGGAAGTATAAAATTTTTCTCCTGTGATAAATCCTAGAGGGATGTTTCATTTCCTAGGATTCTTCTTGCACTGATTGCTTTGTTTGTTAGAGCTGAGGCTCTCTTTCACCATGATATTATTGCATTTTAACTGCTTCAATGGATATGCTGTGAGCAGTAAGCACTGTGGAAGAAGGTAGGAAATCTTATCTGGACAGCATTGTATTTCTGTACCTGGAACCAATATAGCACATGGCTTTAAAGGCTTTTTAAAACGTTGTCAGAAATGAGGCATTTTGATAAATACATGCAAAAGAAACCCAAGTTCTTATCGTGTTATGTGCTTAACATAATGGAAATTCAGCCTTTTTTCACCTGGAAAGGTAGATGCCTACATTGTCTTTAAGTGGAAACTTTAGCTATGCATTATCTGTTAGGGAACTGACAGTTTGGATGGGTTCTTTGGGAAAAGAAAGGCAACATTTCCTCTTTCTCTTTTCCTCTCCCTCTGTCTCTCCAGAGCAGCTCTGAGAGACCACTTCTTTAAAGGATACTTATGGGCAGAATGGGGTTGACAATTGCCCTGTAACTGCAAAACAGCTCCCACGGGGCCTGTCTGGAGGGGCACAGGGACAGAACACACAAACAGTGCAGCATCCTGAGCCCATGAGTTTGCCCAAGTTTGTGTGATCACATTTCAGGGGCATGGATGTGGGCTGGGGATTGAGAGGGAGCTGAATCCATCTTTTCCTTTTCTTCCTTGTAAAAGTAATAATAAAATCAACCAAACACAACATTTTCCTTGAGTGTAGCATATTGGGAAGATAGACTTCTAAAAGCTATAGGATAAAAAATTCTATTCCCTCATGGTAATACTTAATAAATAGATATCTACTGGATAAACAGACTGACAGTCATGTTAAACCTTTCATTATTTCAAGAGGAGAATTCAGATTAGACATGTTTGCCTCTCTGCCCCATGTCCTTCAGAGCACTCATTTAAGAAGAGCCTTATGTTCACTGAAGACAAGGAACATCAGTAAATTGGAGTTAACAGTTAAAATCCTTAAAGATGTCTAAATCTAAGATGATCTGAGCTTCACGTATTTTCTTTCTGATGTCTGAGTTCAGTCTTTTAAGATCTGTAAGGTTGTTTTTCCTCCCCAGTGTTTTTCTCATTCAGATGAGTTTTTTTTTCCTTGTGTTGATCTGCAGAGGACGACATGCAGATTGACGAGAAGTGTGTGGAAACAGGTAACTGAATTCACTTAAGGTTATTTCATTTGCTTCAAGGAAGTAGTTAGTTAAAAGCCTTATTTTATTTCCCAGATAAAACCCCTTATTCTCCCAATGAACTTAATGATAGAAAATTCTGTTTGTCATACCTTGGAAACCTCACCCAGTACTAGTGCATTAAAATGAGCTATTTGCAGTTCTGGTGTACAGTGCTTATAGTCAAGTATTGTGCTGAAAAGAGGAGCAGGGCAAAAATACCTGCTTGAATGAGATCCAACCTCTGATGCAGGTTTTGGACTGTGGCTGTTAGGTTACCATAGTTTTTTGCCTACTGTATATTTAATGCCACAGATTATTGTAGTCTTGGAGAACCCACACAATTCATTGTCAAGAAACTGATCTCAGGAGAATAGGGTTTTAGGCACTGGACAAGAATAGGTTTTCATATGTGAATACTATGTGTGAAGACTAAAAGCAGCACAGCTTATTCTTCCTTCTCCCAAGGTAATTCAGAAAGCTCTCCTGGAGGGATATGTTCCTGTAGGACTGGGTGGAAAGAGATGAGGCAGTTAATTCAGGTATGGTAAGCTGTATTTTGCCACCTCAGAGTAGATGGATCTGGGGAAAGTATATGTGAGACAGACAGATAGGAGCTGGAAAACTGATCTCTGATTCTGAAATTCTTTAGAAGGAAAAGAATTAAATTTTGAATTTATTTTAATACCTTTGCTGTCTGGATTACTAAACAAGATGAAGAAACATTTGAGTCAGGTGAGTTCCTCTGACCTAACTCTAAATCCCTTGATATTGTTCTGCTGAGAGAAGGGTGTCCAGAGACAAACAACTGTCTCAAAACCAGGCAGGTGACAAAAACCAAGATGTCATTTTAGCTTCAGAAGCTGTTCTGGCTTGAAAAGCCATTGTGTGAAATCCTGTTGCCTGTAGTCTTCCCCTTGTTTTCTGATTCCCCTAGTAGTAAGGTTTTTGTCCTGTTATGCCACAAGCGTGAGTGTCTCTTCTCGTGCATCAGCACCAGGTCTGTTTATCAAATCCTACTCAGTTATACCCGTGCAAGCTGTGTGCACTGATGTCAGTGCATAATTGGATTACTTTAGGGTAATATGGAGGCCTGAATCCCCAGTGCCTCTAAGAGCTGACGTGGTAAAGAAGAAAGCTGTTCTGGATTCCTGATTGTGTGCATGGATGGCACACAGGAAAGAGAAATGCTTATAAAATTAATTATTTGTGTTTAAAACATAAAATCAAGCCAATATGGGATTTTTTTTTTAATTTCAGAAAGAGCTACTTAGTTACAGCACGTTCAGAGTTCTGCAAAACTTACATCTTCTACAATAAAACATTTTTTCACTAGAAGAACTCTACTGCTAAACTTCTCATTTGAAATATTTGGTAATCTCGTGGAGAAAATGTCATTTGACCTTACACTTGCTCTTCTCCACAAGGTCCCTACTTGCCAGTTGCATCTCCTTCTCTTATCACAGGTGGTTTGTTCTCTTCCACCTCTCAAGCAATGCCCAAAGCTTTTAGGGCAGAACCAGCAGGGTTCCAGACTCCAGGGCAGTCTTTTGTTTCCAGGCTAGGATGTTTCTGATAGCTGCACTTGGGGATTACTGTAGCAAATCCTATTCACTGCTCAGTGCTGAGTCAGCTCTCTGCTGCATCCACACGGTCAGAGGAATAAAGGTGCAAATATTTGCTATTCTACATTTTAACCAGTAGTTGTTGATGTATTTTGCAGTACAATACTGACATAGATGCTGCAGTTGAGTCTCTCATACTTTGAGAATTAAGAATTCATGCTCAAAGAGGCATATTTTAGATTTAAAGTCTGCAGTACCTGTTTTCTACATTCCCTAAATGCATTGGACGATGCTGGTTGGATTTTTTAAAAAATCATAGTATAGACTGTCTTCTCAAAACTAATTGTTTCATGTCTGTCTCTATCTGAATGTGCAGAGGAGCTTAAAGAAGGTAACATAACTTTTTTCTCCCTGTCTCCTGTAAACAGTAATCTGATAGAATTTATCTGTATTTATTGCTTTACCAGGAACTCCCACTCTTCTTGCAGTAGCCAGTAGCTGAATTGCTTGTTCCCTGTAGGATTCCACACTGCACTCCAATACCATAGAACAGAGTGTAGATAAAGCAGAAATACATAAAAATATTTGAATGGTGGCTCAAGAGACCTGAAGATAGAAATGATAAGGGCATATGTCAGCTGAACAGTGCTCTGAACATTGCCCTGAATGAGCAGTTTTGCGCCAAGTAATTTTTTTCTACCGTCATAAACAAGTTTTTAGTCCATATAGAAATGTAGGAGTAAAACTGTAGAGGTACAAGTAGTGAAGAGTGCATAGATGTGAAAGAGTAACTAATATGCATCTAATTTTGTTTCCATACTTGCATGCTTATGAGAACTGTAAATCAAAGAATCTAGTGCTAAAAGCATTTCACAGTTTGCAAAAGAAAATGTTCCTTTCTTGAAATACTTACTGCTTTTAAAGACATGCCTATGTCTTCTGTATCTCATTCTTGCTTTAGTAAGGGCTCAATAAAGGGAATCCACAGTTTGGGTATCTACATGCAGGATTAGGTGGAAATTAGGAGCCCTTTTTGAAGAGAAAGCTGAACACTGACACCATTTTTTTTCTTCTTGGTTATATGTTTTCAAATCTCCTTTCTAAAATAGTTTCTTAACTTTTAGAGTATTGATCTACTGGGAAATTGGTATTTTTGAGCCTTACGGAATAAGGCAGATTTAATAGATTTAATTTTTTAAAAAATGCATGTAGAATTTTAGAAGTCTCACCTGAATAGTAAAGCCTTCTTGAGGAACAGCGTGAGGATGGGGACAAAAAGACTCAGAGGAAACAGGTTAGGCTGACATGTTGGAGCAGAGATGCAAGCTGCATTTTCCAAACATGCTATTGGGCAGAAAGTTAGTGATAAATTTTTTGTTTCTGATTTTGAGGTACTGACTTGCTGGTTATTGTTTTAACTAAAGAATTCTTGTAAGCTATGTTTCACCTGAAAAGCTTAAATTAGATGGAGGTTTTTTCACTAATTTCAATTGCAAAACATTGTCTGGCATCTAGTTATCTTAGGAATTAAACAAATAAAATGGTGAGTTTCAAATATAATTTAGAAAGTACCAAGACTTTTGAAGTTTTTTTTTTTCTTTTACAGAAACATTGGCCCTTTGAATTGGTCATTGGTCATGTGAAATATTTTAATATTTCATACTATGGAATATTGTGCTTTTTAAAAATTATATTAGGCATAGTATTTCCATATGTTTACTGAAACTCTCTTTCCTTTGGAATCAGCAATAATTGTTAGCCATCTAATTTATAAGATTTTACTGTTCCTTTTTATTTCATGAGTATTTGTTCTTTGTATTCTAGAAGAGGAAGAATTTGGTGAATTTGGTCAACGAGTCTTTATTGGTATGCAGTGACTAAAGATAAGTAAGATAACTGAGACTTAATCTAGATTAAGTGCTTGTCTGAGGTTAAATAAAATGCTTTGTTCTTTATATCACCTAAAGACTTACTAAATGGAATTTTGCTTACTCTGTTTTCCAAACTTCAAGAAGTCTCTTTCCTCCTAATAATGCTAATTCTCTCCATTTAAATCTGTCTTCCTGTTAGGTTTCTACCAAGACTTGGCCGCTGCTATTTAAATTTGACTTCATGATTAATTTTGCATAGTGTTGTCTGTCATCTGTTGAGAATAATCATGAGGGCTCTCGTTAGAAAAACAGACCTCTGTGTGAAGTTTTCAGAGTTGGATGGTAAAGTGGGGCCACAAAACTATCTCTGATACTAAACCTTAGTGACCTTTAAAATACACCTTCTGGAGGCTGGAGCAAATGTTCCCGATTTGCTTCATGACAGCGAACCAGACACACTATCAAAAAAGTTGGCCTGTTCCCTAGGGATGCTACATGTAGTCAGAAACTTCTCCTTCAGCTTGTTTTGGGGATCTTTTGGTGGTCTTTAATTCTGGTCTAATTTTAAGGTGACTTTTGCCTACTCTTTAGCTGTCATTTATTGCTCAGAGGTTCTCTCAACCTGTCAGATCAAGCGCAGCAATGAAATCCGCTACCATTCACCTTGCAAAAAGCTCACAAGGAGTACTATGTTTGTGGCTTAGGAAAAGACCTTCCAGGCTACAGAACTAGTTGCCTGCATCTCGGGTGTGTTTTCCAGTCCTGATGTCTTTGCCCTCACAGCTGGTTTCCGTAGGAGTATGCGCCTGTGTCGCAGGAAATCCCGCATCAACCAGCAGTCGTGTCACACTCGGTGCCCCAGCAGCTGCTGCAGCTCTCTTGCAGCTCCCTATGAAGAGGTGGTCAGGTACCAGCGGCACCCAACGGACCGGAACAGGCTCATTATACTCGTGGGTAAGGGGTTAATTACCTTCTCAGGCCAAGTTCACAGCCTTGTGCCAGAGGGGAGGAAACAGTCAGTCATGGTCTGACCCACTGAGGTTTCCTGCAGCTGACTGCAGCAGTTGCTGACTGTGCAGGTAGCTCTCAGAGCAACATCTCAAGAATCATTGTAATTTGACCCCATTATTGATTTTAAAGTTTAATGTAAGTATCTTTGGTTGAGATAATGAATGTTTAAAAACAATAATAATAAAGTCCTTAGAAGAAGCTGTACAGTTATGAACACTGGTTGATAATGGAGTTTAATAGGGAAGTGGTTCAGTTTTATATTCAGTTGGGACTGAAAAAGATGAGAAACTATTTGTAACTTACTAGAAAACATCTTTATGTGGAAGCATTTCTACAACCAGTGTTAAGTGCATACATATGACAACAGTAAGAAGAATGTTTGAAATTTAACTCCAGACTAGAACAATCTCAGTCATGGACCGTATGGAAAGTTAAAGATGCCTTTAATAATGCTTGGTATAGGAAACACTGTATTAAGTGGGCTGCAGGCTCCCAAGTAGACTTTGATGTCTCTCTAGTAGACTAGATAGTGGCTGAAGGGAAGCTGCTGTTCCACAGTGTACCAGGGTCCTCATAAAGCAAACAGGGTAAAGGCAAATCCTGTGTCCTTTCTAAGTCTGAAATTATTTGATATTTTTTTTTCTTTTAAAATACTGTTGCTGAGTTGCCTCCTGGGTACAGCTGTATTGCTGGGAAGTGATTTGTACCCTGTTAGTAATATTAGTTGCTTTTCCAACTCTCCAGGTCCCGCAGGAGTTGGTGTGAATGAACTAAGGCGAAGGCTCATCACAAGTAACCCACGAGAGTTTCGAAGTGCCATTCCTCGTATGTCATGTTTGTCCTCTTTCCCCCACTACCTCCTTCAAACATGATTAGGAAATGCCAAGTACCTCCCTCTTGCCTTTGTGTATTCATACACTCTTTGCTTTATGGCTGTTTCTTCAGCTCCACTGAAAGCCAGTTTTGTTTGCTTTCATAAGGATTAGTTTAAAATATGATTTATCTCATTTTGGCAAATCAAACAAAGGTATTTTCAAGTCCCAGCTCCTAAAACCTTTGAAAGTTTTGCGTAGGTAAAAGTTATCTGCATGATTTTGTTTAATCTTGATGTTTACTTTTCCTAGATTTAAAAAAAAAAAAAATTAGTTTCTGGGGGATACTGTAAGTTCATAGTGTTTAAGTGATCAGATATGAGAATGAAGGCAACAGAAGCTGGTGCTTAATAGGCTTTGCAGCTTTCCTTATTAGCCTTCTAGTCTCAAATGAGACTTATGTAGCTTAATTTCTGACGTAACAACTGGAATTGTTTCTACCTGTGCTTAGTTGGTTCTTGAGAATTAGATAACAAAACAGGAAATTATGAATCTGAAGCTAATTGAAAATTCAGGACTTCTTTTGTGCTTAAGATCCTAGATACGGGGAAGGTGCAAGTGTGGGAAAGCTTGTGGAATTTTTCTGAATGACCTTTAATTAATTTTACCTCAGAGGAGTAAATAAAAAAAAGTGCAACCATTTCCAAAGCAGTTGGTTTGAGTCAGCTATTTGGATTAAACTACTCTCCTTCCATTCCAAGAAATACAGTTGCTTTGATAACTTTCAAGGACTTGCCACTGGGAAGCCATTAGAGTAGACAGGGCTTTTGCTCTGGATTAACAAATGGAAATAACTCGTGTTATTATTTAGGAAAATACTGATTTATAGTCCTTTATGAAGTTCTCATTTTCATTTATAAAATTAGAATAATTTTTTTTGGTGTGTATCTCCTTTCAGACACTACTCGTGTTCAGAAAAGTTATGAAATGAACGGTCGTGAATATCACTACGTATCCAAGGAAACTTTTGAAAACATGGTGTATAGCCACAGGTGAGAAGGAGAGATGAATTACATTTCTATTACTTAACATGATCCAAGAAAACACAGTTTTGTATTTAGGTCCCAAGTCTGGGCTGCTCCACTCTTACTATGTAAGTTTGCTGTAAATTTGGGTCAAACTACTTGAGACAGTTGCTTCAAAGACTGTGTTTGTGCAGTTGCAAATGGTTCCTCCACACTTAATCTCAGAATCCTTCTAAAAGAAAGTGGGATCTCTAGTCCCACTTAGATGTGTAAGTTATGAGTTCACAACTCTCCTGGAAACCAAACTGCTTTTGAAAATTGAGCAGTGAGTCAAACCTGTTCCTGACCTACAACTCTGTTGCAGGATCTCTGCAGTGATGACATGTAAGCAGCTGAACTGTAAGGGCTAAACATTAAAAAGTTATCTGCTCCTTTCTATACATCAGTAATCTCTCTAAGACAGACCAGCTCAGCACCAGAAGCTACACCAATTGAGCTGTGCCAAGTGCTTTGAGATCTTTGGATTTATGAAGTCATTTGTAGTATATAGTTGAAAAGCATCATTAAAATCACAACCTCTAAACACAAAATTTGTAACAACACGATGAGTAAAAAATGCATGTTTTGGAGATGTTGAATTGTAATGGGTTTGATTTTGTGTCCAGTGTAGCAGGGAAGAGCAAAGGTGAAGGTTATTCATCAGTGTTCACTATGTTTTATGATCATTCAGTCCTGATCACTGGATTACATTTGAAGATTTCACCTTTAAGTGGAACCTTTTTGAGTCTCAAATGCTCTTTCATTGTCCTTCTTTCTCACCCCTGTTGCAGAATGCTGGAATATGGGGAGTACAAAGGGTACCTGTATGGTACCAGTATTGATGCAGTGCGAGCAGTCCTCGATGAAGGGAAGATCTGTGTAATAGATTTAGAACCACAGGTGAGTGGTAGAGGGGAAGGGAATCTTCTGGAAGGAAAAATAATTTTCTCTACATTCTTGAGCTATTGGAATGCTGTCAGTTGCTTTGTCTTGTTTTTCACTTTACCTCATGGTGCTTTGACCCAAGATTACTCTTTGCATGGGTCTCGGGTGGTGGTGGTGGTACTACAGTGACAAGTATGTCGAGACAGTTCATTTATTTTCAGGTCAGCAGCTGCATGACCAGTTTGGATGGTACAGAAATGAGTTTTCATGCTTGCTTAAAGTAAGGATTATTCTTTCATGGGGAGACTGTTGCATGGGATTTTCTCCTCCTCCAAGCCCTGTTAGTTGAGAATTCTGTCCTGTCACCAATCTCTGAATACCTTCTGGTAAAAGCAGCAACTATTAAAGTAATCAAGCAGAAGCAGGACATTATAGTGTGCCTCTTTTTCTCTTCAGAAGTAACAGCTAAGAGTAAGCTGCTCCTTCACTTAGATGCTATTCACATTTTTTTTCCTTCTGTCTTTGCACTGAATTTGCTGATGAAGATAAGGGTAATAAAAGCCTGGGCTTGCACATATCTAAGGTACTTAGAGCTGTGTCTGGCAAAATCTCACCAACCTTCTCTGGATTACTTGTGTTATTCAGTACTTAGGAGCTGTTTGGGCTATGGTGTTGCAACATCTTTTCTAACCAAACAGAAAGAGAGACACCATATCTCAGTAAACCTTGGATATTTCCCTCTAATTACACAGAGTCGGTGTGTTGGAGCCTTAGGTTAGCAGTGGTTTGTGCTGCTTAAAATAGATGTTAAGTTACATGACCTGTGGGGTACTACTCGAAAACTCAAACCGCTGTAAGAGGCAGATCAGGTCACACCTTAGTCTTCAGATCTAAAAATCTCCTTGGGTTTCTTCTGTTACATTTTTAAGCAAAGGGGAGGAAGAGAAGTGTTGGATGGTGGGGTGGGTAATCTTGCCACTTGAACAGATGTGCCACTATCAGTTTTTTAGGGTTTGAGTTTAAAGGACAAGTTTTGGGAAGGGTATCAAGTAACAGCAGTGAGGTAGGAGAATTACTGCGGAGTTGCATACTTGATTTTAAATCTGGTGGCTTGACCAGCTTTACATGCTATGATTTCTTTTTCTTTTTTTTTTCTAGTTCTCTCCATTGCTCTGTAGAAATTTGAAAATGCTTATTAGCATAAGGGAATGTTACATAGAACAATGATTTCTGAAAGCAGGATACTTACTTTCAATATAGAACAATAAAGGTGTACTTGTTCTAAAGGTAGCTCCCCAACAGTTAAAAAAGCACAGGTTTCAAATGCATCTTTAATGTGTTGATTGTAGAGATCTGTTAATGACTCTGTTCTGTCATTCACTAGTGTTGAAAGCATCTCCTAATAAGGTTACCAAGCAGAGTTAAATGATCCTTGTATGGTACAGTTGGTTAACAGTATCTGGTCCAGGGATTATTAGTGAGACCATTTTCAAGTAGGTGTTCCTGACAAAGATGCCTCCTAGGTCTGGAGATAACAGCATGTTGTAAACAACTGGCTTTTTTATGGGAGTAAAAGTGGGATGAATACACTTGAAATACTTAAACTTCATTTTACTCTTCATTTGCAGGGCATACAGTTAGCCCGGACTCATGAGTTAAAGCCCTACATTATATTCATCAAGCCACCCAGCATAAGCTGCATGAGGCAGACTCGTAAAAATGCCAGGATCATTACGGACTATTACGTGAACATGAAGTTCAAGGTGAGATTTGGGAATAAAAGAGAATTGAGTTTATTAATCTGAGATTCCGTGTTTAGAACATAATGCACACTACTGTCTTACAGTGATAACTCTTAAAAAAAGATTATTGTGTCTTTAAGATGAAATCTAATTATTCTTGTCTCATTTGGTTGGGATCTTTTTCCCCCTCCAGATTTGCTTTGAAGCATAAGGGTTTTTTTTTTGAAGCATGAGGCATTTTTCTTCAAAATGTCTTTAAAGGAGAAGCTATTTTGTATATTTTTGTTTTAATTAACTGCCTTGTGTCAACATTTGAGTCAACATATATATTTACTGTTTGCAGTGAAATACCTGGAATGCACTTCATTCAGTAATTTAATAAACTATTTTTTCACATATTTATAAGAATGTATTATTAGTTCACATATGCTTAATAGCAGTATCAGTATCAATTCTATACTTAGTTCTATAGATAAAAACCAAATCTGGCTTGTAGGAAATGCATACCTTATATTTAGAATGTATATAGTGCTTTGTCACAATTGTTTCCATGCAAATCATAGTCAAGTTTAGCATCTTAATGTTTTGAAGACCACGATCCATAACTGTATGGAAATGAATCATAATGGCTACAACAGAAAGAAACATAATCACCGGAGAAATAAAATAAAATCTGGATCAGAACACAAGCATTAGTGGATTTGCCTTCCAGTCCCTAACATTCTCTGCCAGCACTCGTCATTAGAATAACCTTTTTGGGGCAAATGGAGCATACCATACACAAGGCACTTCCTTGGGAAGGGTGTGGCAGTCAGCCCTGTTTTGGAGACTTGGAACTGACTGTAGCAGAGGTGCTTTACAGGTGCAAACTGTAAACGAAATAATAGACTGGCACTATCTATTCACCTCTTGTTTCTGTGGGCCAAGGTGCTCCGGAGATGCTGTGCAGGTACAGTTCTCTGCACAAATTTTTTAAGTTTTATAGACTTACTCTGTCTCACAGGAAGAAGATTTACAGGAGATGGAAGAATCAGCTAAGAAAATGGAAGTTCAGTTTGGTCAGTTCTTTGATCAAGTGATTGTGAATGACAATTTACAAGAAGCATCTGCACAGCTGCTGTCTGCAGTACATCGTGCACAGGACGAGCCTCAGTGGGTCCCTGCAATATGGATATGCTCAGACACTCAGCCCTAATTCTGAGCAGCAGGCAGCTTCAGAAAGATTACAGCTTATGTTTTACTTCAAGAATAATCCTAATGTCAGGATTGCAAGAATTTATCTTTGTATGTAAGGGATTTGGAAGAGGATTAGGAAAGAAGCTGCTACAGGAGATATAATCATACTACATTCTGTGTAGCTCTTGAGCTTTTTATGTTACAGCTGCATCCACTTTTGTACAAAAAAAAAAAGGAAATATCGTGAGCACTCAATTACAAGAATAAAGAAAAATCTATTTTGTTGGATGTGTCTTGTGTAATTTGCTTATACATAGGTTCAGAAAAGTCCTTTCCTTTCTTTTTATCATGGTCATTCTGGTACTGTTATACCTGTACATTCTGGAAGCCTTACTCTCACAGAAATATTCAGTCAATATTCAGTCCAGAGTGTGCTCTTTTGGCTCACTGTCTGTGAGCAGAGAGTGTTATTTATGACGATATTAGTTTGCTGCTAGTCCTTTTTATCTTTTAAGGTAGGAGTGGCGTTGGCACAATATTAATTCCTCCAGAAACCACAGTTACCTTCATAATACACGTGATATGTCTTTTGTTTCATCAACTCAAGTAAGTACAAACTGACAGAATAGTGAGAAATCCTTTCTCTTACTGGTTTGCTCTATGGTAGCAGACTCTCCTCATCAGAGAGTGTGGTGCTTGTGGCAAGTACGTTCCTCACTCTCTTCATGTCCCATGGCAGCTGTCTTGCCCTCTGAGGAACACAGATTACTATTCTGTTGGCCTACCTCACCTTGGAGGAAAATCAACAAATGTAAGTAAAGTAGTCTATAAAGTGGTTATTTAAAGTCAAATATTACAGCTACCAGCATGCCTGCTTGTTCTAGAGCCAGGGGTTGTACTCCTTGTTTAGAGATAAAACGGGAGAGACAAGACTGAAGTCCCAATATGTCACTTATGTGGGATAAGTAGAGTGGAGGGTGAGATAAGAGCCAGTTCTGTGCTTCTGTGCCATGCTGGTCCCCACTTCTGCCTAGTCCAGCATTTGTCGATTCTTTCTCTTTGTCTTTTCCCCATGTGTTATTTTCTACTTTTGTGTTTTTTTCCCCCCCGCTTACAGTGCAGAACTTCATTTAGCAGTTTGTGACCCTGGCTACAAGCTGAAAAGTAGGCCAGAAACCTGTTTCCACTTTCGAGCGTTTGATTTTGCTCGCCCGCAGCCCTAAGGACGAAGACCCCGGCCAGACCCGCGGGGCTGCGCTGGCCCCGCACTGGGGGCGGCGGGCGAGGCTGCGGGGCCGGGCGGGAGCGGGGCCGGGCCCTCCCCGCCGCTGGGGGGGCGCAGCCGCGGGCGGGGCGGAAGGAGCGGCGGCTCCTCCCTGTGGAGCCGGATCCGATCCGGGCGGGCGCGGCCCATGGCGGCGCGGCGGGCGGGCCCCGGCGGGGTGAGGGCGCGGCGGGGCCGGGGCGGGAGGCGGCGAACGGGCCCGCGGAGCCCGGGACGCCCGGCTGCGGAGCCCGGGAGGCGGGAGCTTGTCCCGCCGGGCGCTGTGGCTGAAGGGATGTCGCGGAGCCCTCGGTGGCAGCAGCTGCTGCCGGGAGGCGGAGAGGAAGCGGGACGCGAGAGCGGAGCGCCCTGGTAGCGCGGTCCTGCATCCCCGCTCCGCTGGGGAGGCGGAGGGGGGATGTCGCCGGATGCAGCGTGGCACGTTTCTGCCACCTCTGCTGGGGGGGCAAGCAAACGTTTCCTCCTTGTTTTCGTGTTTTCATATAAATCTCTCAGAAGATAATCCGCAGAGCTTTAAATCTGTAAAGGCTGGTTAAGTGTTTTTAAACACTGACGGCTTTTAAACCCTTTCTGCTCTGCATCCTGGAATGGGCACCAGCGGGATTGCGTTGCTCGGTTTTCCCGCCCTGAGTTTCCAGGTGTGCCTCAGCGTCTTGTGGCCTGGCTCACATGTGCAAACAGAGGGTTTGACCGAGGCAGCGGCTGCTGGTTTGAGAGAATCTGTTGCCTTCAGGGGCGCTATGGCTACCTTAGAGCATCCAGCAGCTCTTCTGGCAGTAACAAAATGTCTCTGTCCCCAAACTCACGCTTGGAGTGAGTTACTTCAGACTCCGCGAACCGGCAAATAGACCAAAGCTGCCATCTGTATGGCAGAGTTGTCTGTCCTACAGATGGAACAGATGAGTATTCACCACTGCCTGCTTGCATGTGGTTCCCTTTGTTGCAAGGAATAAATGATAACAAATCAATTCACTTTTCAGTTGTTTTATAGAAAGTAATAAAGACATACTACTGCACATGTGGTGAATGCTGTATAGAAGGTTTGTGGGTTTGGTTGGTTGGTTTGTTTTTATGGATTTTTTAGCTCTTAGTTTTTTAAAATATCAAGTATCGTAACCATTCGGTATTTCCTGCTACAGGAACGTTGGAAACAGTAAAAGTAATGAGCTCTGACCTTTACCAATATTTTTCTCATGCAGCTGTATGGTGTGACCAGTACTGGGGGCCGCTTAGGGTGTGCAGTTCCCTACCTGTATAATGGCACTTGCTGTCAGTCTTCAGCATGGCCAAAATCCAAGTGAGAGATTTGAGGCCTAATCCCACAAACCCTTCCTTGCACGAGGCCTCTCATTTGCTTTGGGTAAACAAACCAAAGTCAAACTTGTTTACAGGAACCTGGAGCAGCCAGTGGAGTTAACGAGTTTTTTAGTGCAAATAACATTTGGTGCCACAGAACAAACTGCCCTTGTTTCAAACGGGAGTAGTGCTGGGTCCTAACCCAGGGCCAGGAGGGTTCATGTTCAGCTAATCCTGGCTGCCTGAAGTTTATTTTTAGTTCAGAATTAGCTGAGGTTCAATGTGAGCAGCGTTAGGGAGCATAGACCAGTTCACAGTGCCTCTTTCAGGGAGCAGCTTCAAATGATATGGGAAAGAAACAAGTGGTAAGTTTGAGTCTTACCAGTCTTACAGCCCTTTTTATTTCTGATATCAACTGAATTTTTTGAGCATGGGAAATACTTATTTGTGTATACTCTTTCAATATAATTGTGTAATACAAAACCTGAAAGTTAACTGCCTTTTTCTAGATGAGAGAAAGGTACAAGCTCAGTTTCGGATTATTATCAGGAGATATTTTTAGATTTTAGTTGTGTTTGACCTGCTGGTAAATATGAAAATTAATAAAAATGAAAAATAGTATTTTATAATATTTAAAGGTATTTTCATAATTGAGCTTATTTCCTCTTATTGACTTTACTATTGTTCTGAATTTACACCTTCATTAACAGAAAATGCTCTATCAGCTCACGCTGTACACTATACAAGTATATTGAATGCATGAATTATTGCAGTATTCTGATATTTAAACAGATTGACTGACAAGCTTTCTAATGAAAGCAGTACCTTACATGAAAAGTGAAAATTATCCAAATGAAGTTGAAGTGCAAGCTGTGCCTCACACACAGATGTTAGGTACATGTCCCTAATGCAGTGCCCATCAGAACTCTGGTAAAGACATACTATTCCAGCATCTTTTAGGTATTGCTTTTCTATAACATCTCCCTCAGGAATGTCTAACCATTTAGGGGGCATATGAAGCAAAACATACCTCGTGTGTTCTGACCACACCTGGAAACAGCTGTTTTCTGAGAGGTGGTTTTGTGCTGATAGAAGTTGACTTTTGTCTCTCTCTTGTCTTTCAGTGCCCGCCTCGTGCCCTTCCTCCAGTGCCAAGGTAAAATCAGTGCATTCTGTGGAACTGATTGTGGTGCTGTACTGCAGTGATTGTAAAAGTAATGACATTAAGAGAAATAAGTTCATTAAACATATGAGTAGTCATAACAGTTTTAAAAATAATTGCTTCTCTTTCTAATTTTTGTCCCAGAACACTTTACAAGGAATGCAAAGCATTTTGAAGCTGAGATTTAATACTGAGAGATAAATCCTTTAAAAAGTTTCAGATAGATATTACAGTTTTAATGTCTACTATAGTGGAACTGATGTCTTTTTCAATCTCTGCTCACTTCCCTCTTTGTTTTGTTACATGTTCTTTTGTTTATTTGAATCACAGATCCTTCAGAACAGGAATTTCTGACATTGGACTAGATATTCTTGAATAGGGATATAGGTGTCTACTAATTCGATGTAGCATAGGTAAAAAATTGGGCTTTTTTTTCAATGTGGAAGTAGAGTTGTTATGACACAGTACTTTAGAATTCTTTCAAAGTACCTGAAAGTAAATGTGATGTTTATGATTGATGACATATAGTGTCTTTTTAGTAATGTGTGGGCTCAAATGTTTTATAACTTTTGTTGGTTTGTTACATATCAGGCAGTAAGACAAGTTTTAATTAGCCAGGTGATTAAAGCTTTTAATCTGATCCCCAGGCAGCCAATCAAGAAACTGTGCCTAGTCACCAACAAAGTGTTGAGTCTTGATGATTGCTTCCTACCCTTAACCCTGTTGTAACAACTGCTCAGAAAGAGGAGTGGGGAGAAGGGAAGGAATCACAGGAGCAGCACCGTGAATTTCACTGCTGTGAATTGTAATTCATTCAAAATTAACTTTCTTCTCATCTTTGTTCCTTTTACACTGCGTGTCAACACCTTTTCTCCTTAAATGTGAAGTGGAAGCCAAGGTGAGTTATTAAGGAGAATTATAAATATTGATAGTTCCTTTTGGTATCACACATTCTCTCTTTAAAGATAGAGCCTTATACTTTTCCTAGATGCAGGTTGATTGTTTAAACTGCATGGATACCTGTGCTGCCATTGCTAGAGCTGTAGTTTTCTTTGTTCTCTTTATTGTTTGCTGCCACTGTGCTTTAAACAATAAGTTTCTTTTTCAGAGCATTATTGAGAGTATTTGACTTTTTCACCTAATACAGGTGCATGTGTGTGTTTAGCCTCTGCCACACATAAGACAGTTTTCCTTATCCTGTTTTCCTGCCATCTTCTCTACTCCTCCTCCTTGTGTGAACTGGTGAATTATCATCTTACCTGTAAAATGTGAAGGATGTCATAATTTGTAAAAAAGAACCTATTTCTTAACTTGCAATAAAATGGCTGTTAAAAAAAGAAAATGGAGTTTTCTCCTTGCTGTGCACCCATCCTTCTGTTTTATGTTATGCAGATGAAATTCCACTCAGTCGTCCCAAAAAAAGAAAACCCAAAGGAAAGACTCCATTAGGTAAGGTCCTACCAAGACTGAAAACTGTTCTTTTATTCCCGCTATTTTTTTCCTTTGTAAATTTTTTGCATGCTTCATTAAATAGTAATTTCCAGCTGTAAGATGCTTATGTTTAATGTGTTAAGAGCTTGAATTTTTGAATGAACTAAGATAAAACTCGTTTAACAATTTGGCTCAATTTGAGTCCTTGGCCAAATAAAGTCAAAAGTTAATCATTACATTATCATTGAAGAGTTAGTTAAGAGTGTAAAAGATGACTAGCATCAGAGCTTTGTATTTTTGCAAGAAGCAAATCTGCAGAACAAACATATTGTTTTAAGCAAGATTATGAGCCTGATCTGTTTTGATAAAGCAGAACATGTTAACAGAACCTAGTGGATTTCTGTAACCAGTTGACTTGGGTTCATATAAAAGCTTGATGAGGAAACTGCTTTTATTTGCTTAAAAGTGCACAATGAGGCCTCACTGAAAGACCTTTAAATGCAACAAGTAGAGCTGTTGCTAGCAGGATTTTTCAAGGACTAAGTTTTGTTTACTGTTGTTTTCAGTGAGCTGAATGACACCTTGACTTTTGCTGTTACTTTGCTGGTTAATTTTGCTTTTTAGCACAGTAAAACTTTATAAAAGGTGGGTAAACCTGTGCTTGAAGTAGAAACAGATGGATTCAGTTATTATCATAAAAATGGCAGTCTTTGGAAGAGCTATAAAAAACCAGATGTGATGTAAAATGGAACAGTACCTTTCTGCTTCTGGTCATGTCTTTCTTCTTCCAATCGTGCAAATTGATGCTACTGGTGCTAGAATATTTGATGAATTCATATTAACCTCTCATGGAAATGTAGTTCCTCCAAAGTATAATAGCTCCTCTCTCACACTGGAGTAAACATCCTTTGGTGTTGCTTTTCTGCTCCTCCCTTTATTCTTGTGGAGTATGTTTAGCATTTAAATTTTCCTTTGATTTGATGCTATTTTGCCTTAGCACATATCTGCGTGGATCACTTTGTAACAAACTGTTAATTTTTACTTGTCCCTTGCATTATAATCTTTGCACGTAGGAAGGAGAAATATAGAGGTATAGTACTTTCCTGTGGTGGATTTCTCTCAGTCAGGCCTCTGCTGTATGCCCAAATGGGAATTGTGCTACTTCTTGGATACTTAATTTCCTCCTAAGCATGAAACTGCTAGGGTGAAAGGAGGGTTGTTAGCCGTCACCCTTCTATGTTCCTTCTTATGGCATTTGATTCCCAGCTGTTTTCCTAGAGTGCATTTGCATCTCAGCTGTTGCTCAGCTGGGCAAATACAGAATTTGCACAGCGTAGTAAAGGGCAGCTTTTTCTTGCCTGTTTCCCGCTGGCTCTGAGTTAAGGTTGCCGGATCTTTTCCTGTGGTTTCCAGATGGCATCGTGCACGCCGCGGTGCGGCGGCAGTCGGAGAGCAGTGAGCCCCTCACCCCCGAACACCAGGAGGTCCCTCCGCAGAGGAAACGCAAGAAGAAGAAAGTACCTGCTGGTACGTGAAACAGGCGTAGGTTGGAAAGAGCACCGAATGAAACGTGGTAACGTGTATTTTGGCTTAAAACATTTCATGTGCTTTTGTACTTAAAACACCCGAAAGTAATCTCTGAGTGAATGGCAGCTTAGAGTTTCAGTTTCTGATGTCGGATTCCATAGGGTACAAACCTCCATGAAAACAGCTGTAGTACGGTTTTGGAAGTGATAAAATAGATACTTTACATCATTCAAAGCTCAGAAGATCATAACTTTTTTGTGACTCTGTTTATATAATAAAAACTATTTATGTATTTGAGTGAATGTATTTCCATTTTTATGAAAGCTCTGAAACTTTCATGTCGTGGTGTTGGTTTTTTTTAAATCTTCAGATTCCGAGACCTCTTTTACCCAGCAAAATGTTGCATCCCTGTTTCAGAATGGAAATGGCATGGATGTCCCTGAAGCTGAAGAACCAGTGGTCCGCAAACAGAGAAAAAGAACAAAGTGAGACAATACTAGTATAGCTCATCATTTGGAACACCTGTGACAGTGACTGTGGCTGAGTAGTATTTTATATTGTCACATTAGAAAAACGTAAGATCTTGAAGCTCATCAAGCCTGATACCATTCAGCCTGTGTGCAGTTCTTTCCAGGGTTAAGATCTAACTTTCTTCACCTGTTTGTTCTGTGCATACCTGGATGCATTACAGTTCTGAATACATTGTCATGAGCCTAATAGTTCAGTCACATATGTGAAAAAATTAGAATGTGTAACCACTTTCTTTCATTCTTACTATCTTTTTCTTAATGTTATGAGAGTTAGCATGTTTTTTCCCCAATTGTTCCCATATGTTCTAATTGTTAATCTTTTCACATGGGATTAGCTTTATGTTTTTAGTTAATTAACTCCATGAGAACTTTAGTCCTTAAAATTGTAAATGGGATAATATTATACAGGTCAGTAGCCTGGTCAGTTCTTATCAGTCAAGTTAGACAGGTTAAATGTTCATAGGAGCCTTTAGGTTTTCCATGTTATTTCCTGTTCTTTCTTTGACCCACTGTATGTTCTGTGCTGACAGGAAACCTCGGCCGGCCGAAATGCAGAGTCCCAATGAGCTGGAAGTGGAGGAGGAAGACATCATTGAAGATGAGCACAGAAAGAGCCCAGATCAGCAGCCTGTGTTTGCTGCTCCCACTGGAATTAGCCAGCCTGTTAGCAAAGTGTTTGTTGAGAAAAATCGTAAGTTCATCTTGTGCTTTCAGTAACTTCAGGGCATTCTTGCAATTAGAGGAAGCACTATTGTATTTAAAATCCAAATACTGTAGTATTGGGAAGAATTTTTTAAAAAAAGTTGTCCCAAACAAAACTTATATGGAAATAAATATACGTGATAATTTTTCAACATTGGATGCTAGTGTTGCTGTGCTGGCATATTTGGTTGAATGTTTGAATTCCATGGTCTGTGTGAAAAAGACTGTTTCAAAGTACCCAGCTGAGCTTATTTGACTTAATACTGTCACAGTACCTTGAGAAGAAATTATTATTTATAAAAAGTCTTTCCAGTGGGAGTTTTATGATGGTTGTTTGGGTTTTTCTGTTGGTTTTGGGTTTGGGGTTTTTTTTGTACCAGGTTTTTTTTTGTACACTGAGTAGTTTCCCAAAGTGCTTTGCACATTCTTTGCACATTTAGGTCTTAGCCTGAGCACCAGGATGCGTCACTCCAGGGCAGGAGGTGGGCAGGAGAGATTTTTTAATGCAGAAATGATGACGAAAGGTAACAGTACTCTCTGAAACTAATTTTCTCATCCTTTCAGGGCGTTTTCAGGCAGCTGACCGTGCAGAATTGATTAAAACCACTGAAAATATTAATGTACTTCTGGATGTCAAGGCTTCATGGACTACCAGAGACGTTGCCCTCTCAGTGCACCGAAGTTTCAGGTGAAAGATAAATGTTCTCATGTAAATAAGAAGAAATCAGTGTTGGAGTTTTGTGTTGTTTTTTTTTTTCCCTTGAAAATTAGTGCCTTTTCTCTACCATTCAGATGTAGCTTTATTTCTTTTGGATATTCCTAATAAATGGTGGTTCAGGATGCAAAAGATAGAAAGTTTATCACTCTTCTAGGTTTTGGTATTTATTGTCAAGAATATGTATTTCTAGTTTAGACATCACACGCAAAATATGGTTATAAAAAGAATAACCAAGAAAGTCGTATTGCAAAGATTCAGACAAAATCTGAATAGAAAGAGACTGATCTGATAACCAAAATATTAGAGACCTACCAAAAAAAAATTAGAAAATAAGACTGACCCATCAGGTGTATCACCAGAATAAAAATACTTGAATTCAGATAGTTCTCAAAGAAAAATCCTGGTTGGTGAAAAAGAGGGAGGAGTGAAATTGGACTAGGGGAATAAGTTTGCACACAATAGCAAAAAAGTAATGTATTTTTTTTAATATGTGGTCGTGTTGAGATACAGGATGGGAAGATGACAACCATTTTATTCTCTTGTGTATATTATCTGTGAGCCTGTGCTTCCTTTTCACAGTTTTCCTTAGCAAGGAAGATAAAGAAAAGACTGCCTTGGGGACAAGTTTAAGACCGTTGTCTAAGTGTAAAGGGCAGTGCTTTGGGAAAGCTACAGGCAGTGAGTGAAAGTATTTGATCCCTGAAGCAGTAATGAAGCAAAGGCAAAACATCTTTGTTTTCTTTAAGTGCTCAGGTTCTGGTGCAGTCTGTTAAGGGAGGATGCAGAAGTCTTGTTGCCTAGAATTTTTAAAACTAGATCAGGAAAAGCATTTAGAAACAATTTCTGAAAGGCTCTGAAAATCAGGGTCAAACAGATGGATTCATAGGCCTTTTCTGTCAATCTAAAGGTCTTTGCTAATTCAAGATATTTAAAGTGATCTAATGTTCTTTCCTCCTTTCAGGGTGATGGGACTCTTTACCCATGGCTTCCTTGCTGGGTATGCTGTATGGAACATCGTTGTTATCTACATTTTGGCAGGACATGAGCTTTCCACAGTTTCTAACCTGCTTGAACAGTATAAGCCAATAGCATACCCAGCTCAAAGTTTGTTCTATTTGTTGCTGTCTATCAGTACAGTCTCAGCCTTTGACAGGTAAAATATATTTGTATTTGAAAGGTATGTGTAATTTGGGTACACTATGTTCCTTTCTGTAGCATGTTTTGATCTGCTGTTGATGATTTAATGTGATATACTTAAAGAATGATTATGGCTGGCTATACAGAGAAAGGGTGTACTTGTGCATCCAGACCTTTCTTACTCATTTTTGTCCATTGCTTGGACCCTGCTTCAACAAACTGGGACTGTTTGTTTCAGTCTTTCTTGGATTTGGCATAATGAGGGCCGTTGCCATGTGTGTGGGATATAGTTGTGTATTAAGGCACTGTAACAGAGGCAGAAGAAATACCTTGCATAACGTAAAAGAACACTGCTAGAAGAACAATATCATTGTCTTACTGGGCTGTGTTAATGACTCTTGGTTTTGTTATCAGGACTGATTTGGCAAAAGCCTCAGTTGCAGTGAGGGGCTTTCTTACCCTAGACCCAGCAGCAGTAGCCTCTTTCTGTAAGTATTTTGAAGTGGATAGGAAGTTGTCTAGAAAATATGGTAAATGGAAAACTCCTATGTACTGTTTTTAGTGAAATCGCCCTTCCTGGTTATTTTCTACTTTAGAAGAAGTGACTTAGTAGTTGAAAATAGCAAAGGCCGTGAACACTTTGTTACATATTTTTTTTAAGCATTTGCAGTAGTAGCATTAATGGGGCTCCTAAGTGAGATAGTTCTTTCCCACTTCTGAATACAGAACACAAATCTACCAAAAAACCGGAATAACAAGATGCCGCATTTGATGTAGCTGATGAATTGCAAAAGTGCAGAAACCAGACTTTGATGGGTCAGAAATGTTGAAGAAGAGAGAATGAATTTAGGGAGACAGTGGAGTGAAAGGAAAGAAAATGTAGTGATTAGTACCATGTCGTGATGAGACGGCATTTTGGGAGTTTATATCTGACACTACTAATTCCATTTCTTCCAGTGTACTTTGCTGCTCTTATCTTATCCTTAAGCCAGCAGATGACATGTGACAGAATCAACCTCTACACACCACCTTCGGAAAATGGCAGTATCTGGTAGGAAACTTAAGAAACCACTTCTGTAAATTATGACATAGCTCCCTTAAGAACCTTAGTCAAACTAGTGGATGGAAGAGGTCATACAATATGTATAAGAAAGTATTGATGAACTATTTCATTATTAAACCTGCCTTTGTTTGAGCTTGTCCTGAACCTTTGATAATTTCACTGACAAATAAAAACTCAAGGATGGGTTTGGTCATTTTGGTTGCAAATCCATTATACCTCAAACAAGAGCCTGTTGGAATGATGCTGGAAATGTCATCTGGCAGGAACCCTAAGAGTCTCTTTAGCTTGAAAATGGGACCCTACTGAGGTAACCCTTTTGGGTTCAAGGGCTTGACATTCTGTAGAGAGTCAACACTGGTTTTGAGGGAGATGGTCTGTCACAGGATGCATTAGCTCAGCAGACACAGGTGACACTTAAACCTAAAGCATTGTTTCCTGTTAGGCAATCCCATCCAAAGCTGTTACTTTCTGAAGTAGGTATTAATGGACTTGAATTCTAGTAGCATGGGTTTTTAAACTAGACCAGAAGCAGAACAGAGAAGTAGAACAGAAGCATTTATGTGAAAATTTGCTGGTTTGGGCAGTTAGTTTTGGGGTTTTCTTAATATATATATAAATGTTTGTTGAGTTGTTTATTAAGCAGCCTAGATTCTATTTACAAAACCACAACCTGCTACTGTTATGACAGTAAGAAGTGTCATCTAAGCTGAATCATACAGTCTTAAAGCCCCGTCTCATCCACCCCACAGCATCTCTATGCAGGTCCTTGACTGGCTTCCCAACAGACTTTAGTAACTTGCTGTTCACTTGCCTTGCTGACTCATGAGGAAGTGCTTAAAAGTAAGATGGACTGATAATATTTTTGGTGCCTTTCACCACAGTAAAATTTGACCGTGCATTTTGATTTTTATTTTCTGTCTCTTGGCCAAGAAAAGGAATTTGCTGTTGAACTCTACAAGTGGACATTCTCTGTGAGATATTGGGGTTTCTTAGCTGAGTCACTGTCTTTGGTAATCATTCTCTTTGCCAGGCCTTTGCAATGCAAGACCATCATGTACCAACAGACTACTTGGTACAAGTAGTTCTGTTTTCACATCTGGCTTAGCAAGCTTGTTTTGATGATACTCTGTTGAAATTCTTACTGTAACCTCTGTGTACCAGTGAACTGACTAATGGGTTGATGTGTTTTTCCCAGGACTGCAGGTACAGAGGAAGAAATTGTTCATTCATGGGTTGTGGTGAATCTAGTAGTGTCTGTTCTAGTTGGGACAAGTTGGATCTTCTTGTCTTACCGACCAGAGCTAGACCACAGTGAAGGTAGGAAACATTAATACACAAAATTGTTCATAATAAAGCTTGTTTTATAATAAAGCTTGTTTATTCAAGCTTTTATCTGCTGAACCAAGTGCTCTGCATTTGGTGTTCAAGACTAGTCCTGACAAATTTTGTGACTGAATGAAAATAAGTACCCCCTAGCAACCTGCCACAGCAAATGCTTCTTAGGATGCTGGTGTCCATGTTTGGTTTTATAAAGGATAAGCATTCATTTAAAAAGGAAAGAAAATCCTTATTTGTCATGTCTGAAGCAATATGAATTTTGAAACATGAGAGCACATCTCTTTTTCATTGAAGGGAAAAATAAGTTTAACAGTATTTTAAATATTTGAAATGTATTTATTCTACTTGTGTTTTAGAAAACTCCCTAATGTTATTAATGTTCCTTTTGCAAATGCTTAATGCGTTTCAAGCTCAGTATTATTTCCAGTAGAACACTGCAGTAGTTTTGGGAACTCCCAAGCTTTGAAAAGTCAGATTCGTGCTTGCAGAACAGGACTTCAAAAGAGGACCACTTGTGTTGGTCCAGGCTGCAGGAAGGGGCAAGCAAGTTCTTTTCACAGAAGAAGCTTTGCTAAAGACTAGGCCTTCTTCCTTTTGTGTTCCAACTGGGATCCTAAAGGTGTATCATAACTTAGCTTTCCTGTCAAACGCATGCAGCCTGTGACTTGAAGGTATGCTGTTCATAAAAATCCCAAGTTTTGACTTAAAAGTGATAAGGTATCCCAAGAACCATGAATTAAAACACAGATTTGTTTTTGGGAAACTGAAGGCTGAACATGCTTCCTGAAATTGCTTTAGAATTTTAATGTACAGGTGTCTGTATTTCACCTGTCCCCAGTTACTGTGCTTATTTCTAATAACTCAATGAGTTAAAAAAACATGAATAACTAAGTGGCAGCCTTTACAGTCCTTGATGGTAAAATTTATAATAGATGTTTAAATTGTATTTTAAACCCATTTTTAAAATAATACTTATTCAAACAGTCCAGTGGCAGAATTTTACTCAAGTTTTGATGAACTTTTCTGATGTTTACATGTGCCTAGTAAGATTGGAAAAGCGCTTCAGAAATTTCTAGAGAGAAATTCATTAGGACTTACCCCAAACAGTAGAGAAAGTTTAGTTTGCTAAGGATGGGGTAGCAAACATATGTGAATCTCAAACTTGAGGGGATAAACCACATTGTTGCATGTACAGGCCGTGTAACTTTACCGTGTTGGCAGATGTTGGCAGACACAGCCTGGTCTATACAAAGAATGTGCAGGTAGCAAGGCAAAGCACACGTGTGGAGTACAGAGACATAAGAGAACCCTCAGCAGCACAGAGCTGCACAGGGGCTGCTTCATCAGCTGCTTAGTGTGCCCAGCCAGTTTCTGCACCAGGAGCTCCTCACTGCTGGCCTTGGGTTGTTTGCCATGGCTGAGCTGCCGTGGTGACAGCTGTGAGCAGTGTCATGCAGGATGCTTTCTGAGCCAGGTTCTACTGGTGCTGACTTAACACTGAAACACAGAGCAGACTCATCTATAAGTGAGCGAGTCTCTAAACAGAAATCTTCCTTCCTAAGTCTGACACTCTCAAAGCAATCCCTCAGTGTACTTCAGAGTTCTGTTTCAGTGTCCAGGTTGAATGCAGGGTGGTACTACATATGATCACCTGCTAACATTGTCACCAGTTCTGTTAATTTTGGGGGGCAACAGTAGTTTTCTAAGGACAGTGGTGGCCCTTGCCATTGCTGAGTCGTTAATGATATGATTGAGACAAAAACCAGGAGGCTTGGGGGAATGCCAGCGTGCTTTTCAAGAGTAATGGAATTGTATTCAGGTGAAAGTTTCCAAAGCAAACGAATTTTTTTTTTTTTCTCATTTAGAATTGATGTTTCATGCTGAAATTGAGGAATTTCCCCAGGGAGATGTCATACCCAGAGTCCAGCCATAAGTGTGGAACAAGAACCTGCAACTATTGTAGCTGTGACTGATGGCACAACATGTTGTGTATTATAGCTATGTATTATAATTTTCATAAAGAAAAAAATGTATTTTTGTATTGTACATATTTAATGTTGATCTTTTTATGCATGTTACAGTTTCCAAATGTGATGGAAAACTTTTATACTTTTGCTTTTTATTTTGCAAAGCAGATTATTCCTAGTGCAAAAAGTCAAGGTTTATTTTGTAAATATTGCTGCCTACATAGCCAAAGACACTAGAGGGTTGCAGAAGATCAGGTGTTCAGTGCTTTTTTGAGGTCGTAACACTCTTCAACAACCTGCTTTTATTACTAATGCTGACAGCAGTTAGCTTATCTGACTTGGTTAAATATCCTCTAGAGATAAAAACAAATCTTAGGACAAAAGTAGTCTAAGGAAGAGAAGATGATAACAAAACAGACTTAGGAAACATAAAATCCACCAAGTTGGTAAGCATAAAATAATCTGCATTTGGGTGTCATAAAAAGTATTTGCTAGAATAAAGGATTGAATTGACAGGGATTTTGTTTAATAAACCATAAAAGAGGATACTTTTTTTTATCTTCGTTTAGTTCTCTTGACAAAGATCGTGATGATAACAAGTTCTTTCAGGTTGATTAGAGACAAGAAAAAGAAGCTTTAATGTTGCAACAGTTTGGTCAGTTAATGAAAACACCTAAATACATCTTGTAATCAAACAGTTGTTTTGTGTTGCCAACAGGATACATCCATGGCCTCTAATTTCTCACCAGTCAGGATGCATAACTATTACAAAGCCATTCACAAGAAGAGTGTTCTGATTTTTCCTTATCTTGTATGGCAAGAACAATAGTTTATTCACTGCTCTTGCTAAAGAAACTTGAATTTCACAGATGTTGAAAATGTTCATACTTCTGCCTATTTTGATGGAGATTGATTTCCCCCCAAATTGTCGTTTTGTGTTAGGATGGAATGGGAAACTTTTTCTTAAAATGACAAGAAAATGATTATTAAAGCAAACTAAAAACTCTGCAGCAACCCACCTTCTGTGCAGTGATGTAGTAGTAATAGTGGCAGTTGGTGGGTTTTGATGATGATAACCAACATTCTTTTTCTTTTATATTAAAATGGCAAAATGAAAGGAGTGCAGATATGAATAAATACGTATTGAAGGATGAAACAGTCTCCTTAGTAGACACAGACAACAGCTAGTTTGAAAACCATTTATCAAGAAAGTATCACCTAAAGCCCAAAAACTACTTGTATATGTTATTTAATGCACACTGATTCTGCATTATTTGATTTAATATATGTCTATGGGTGGTTATAAAGGGGGTGCAGTTGTCAAAGTTCTCTGGAGAATTACTGAACTTTTTATAGTAGTGAAGTTAAGAGTAGCCAGATGAAAGACTTGAAAGGAAATGTCAAAGAGCTTTCTGTGCTTTCAGTGCTAACTCTCTTTACTGTTACCTGAGTTGCTTCAAAACAAACATGGTAACATGAATAACTAGGGCTGCTGCTGCCCTTTTGAGGGCTTGAATTCTCTTATGTCCATCCAGCAAATTTAAGTTAAGAGTTCAGTGTTCATGACATCATTTAAATGCTGTGGTAATCCTGGCAGTGAGGGAAAAGAGTTCTACAAGAATTAAAAGATGTTCCACAGCTGTTGGCTGTGTTCTGGGGCACTCAGTTTGTTATGGGAAGGAGCCCTTAATGCTTTTGTAAATTGTTATGGCTCTTATGTATGTATTTTTTGCAAAACTGTAGACTGAAATTATGGCTGGCACTGCATTGTTCATTAAGATGGAGAGATTCAGGGTGTGCTCTCCTTCAGTCGTGCACTGGATGTTCTTGTCATGATTTGGCTGTAGGAGATGGAGGATGAGGCACAAAGTGTTCTCGTGTAGGTTGCCACCACACTTCCTCCTGATGTGGTGTGTTTGAGTTACAGAATCACTGACCTCCTGAAGATGGGATTAATAATGGCTTCTCTTTGCTGCATGACACTTCTGTCATCTCGGTATGGTAAGAAATATAATTTTGCCCATAAAATAAGGGCAAAATCAGGCAAAAGGGTGCTAAGGCATCACGTCAGTACAGGAAAAACTTGGATAACATCATTGCTTGATTTCTGACATTAATATTAGGAATTGGCCTTCCAAGTATCCCTTGGACAGAGCGATGCTAGCCAAGAGCCAGATTCATTGTCATTGGGAAATACAGTAGTTTGTTTAGATGGTTGAGCATGGATTGAATTAATGAATTTAATGTGATCAATATTTCAATCCAGTCTTGCCTTTCCAGTGTATCTTTTGAGGAGGATCTGAATATATCCATATTTAAATTAATGAGGTTTGAGGTTGCCATATAAAAAGCACAATAAACAGTTTGATGACTAATTATCTATAGTACAAGATATTCTTCATTCTGTTAAGCCTCACAGTGGAATATGAGTCTAACTGAGCTTTTTTGATTAGTTTCTTGGGAAGTTTTAGAATGAGTTTACGAAATAGATGTTTAATTATAGAACATGCAATATCTGTAGAAGCCTTAACTGAAATGCCTTTGTGCATTTCCATACCATTGTTTTTAATGCATTTGTGTTAATGAAAAAATTACGGATATGTTGGTGCCAATTTCTTGTTTTTACATATATGAAACAATTAAAAAATTGCTCTAAACTAGTTAGAAATTACTGTACTTTGTCCTGTTTCAAGTTGTTTAATCTGTTTAAAATAAATCAGTCTAATTTTTCCCCAGTGCTAATATTTTGTATAAATGCAAGGTCTGAACAGGTGTTTATGGAAAAACACTTTTCCCCTTATTTATGGCAGTATTGTAAAAACACCTTTGCTTTCCCTCCCATCAGATTCCTGCTGCTGTAACATCTTGCACAATCAGAAATGGTACTGTAAACTGAAAAGTAGCAGGTAAAGTGTATTTAATCGGCTGCTAGTGTATGTTTAGCCTAAAAAGAAGAATATTAAGTGGGGAATCTTGGTTGCTGTCTTTAACCACCTAATGGATGATTACAAATAAGACAGACAGACACTTCTTAAAGCTGCACGGTGAAAAGATGAGTGGAAGTGGTCACAGGCAGCATGAGGGAAATGTACCACGAGCTGCCATGGGAGTTTTGACTGAGGGCTTGGGATGGGGACGGAGGGGCTGTGGGAGCTCCATCCCTGGGGCTGTCCCGGACTCGGGTGGACAAAGCCCTGAGCAGCCTCACCAGAGGCTGGACCCAGCGGGCCTCCAGGGGCCCTCCAAAGCCAAAGTGTTCTAATTTTGCCCTTTAAAAGACAGTTACCTAAAATTTGGTTCATTTCAACTTGGTTTAAATGTTACTCTCTCAACGCAGCTTTCTCGATAAGCAGCTGGGTGTTGTTAATTTGCAAAGTGTCTTTTTAAGGTAATTTTGGTATTGCTGAGGTAAACTTTAGGCAGTTTATGGTTAGGTCAGAATTATTCGCTTGCTTATTTGCAGCAGAATTGAAATGACTGAAGGCTTTGGGAGATGAGAGAAAACCATCAGGTACATCACTGTAGCTAAGCCTAAGCCATACTTGCCTCTTACTTCTTCCTCACAGCAGTGTGAAAGGTGCTCTTGCATTCCTCCGTGCGGCAGTGCATGAAATCGGTCCGTAGGTCCACAGACACTTGCAGAAAGCCTGTATTTCCCTGGGTGCTGTTAATGTTCTGTGCCCCCGTGCCCCCGCTCCGCCTCAGCCCTCAGCAGCGCTCCCGCCCTCCCCGCGCGCCGCCGGGTCGGACTCGGCCTGAGGGAAGCGGCCCCTTCCAGGGGCTGCGATCCGAGCGGGAAGCTCGGGCACGGAGAACGAGCTCCCCTGTGTTCCCACGCTCGAGCAAAACTGCTTGCTTTAATAATTCCGTACTTTTTGTAATCTTTTCTTCAAGCTTGGGAAGTTGCAGGGTCCTCCCTCGCTCAGGCTTTCCTGTGCTGTGTACAGTAAAGTGGAAGAGAGCACGGCTTTTCAGATGGATACAGACAGCTCTCAAACAGTGGTGCAGTCTGTGACGGCTCCACCAGCTACTGCAGACCAACAGCTACCTCAAACTGTTAAAGCATTTAAAGAAAACTCATCTATAGCTGACTTCCTAGATTTTACATGGGCTAATGGAATCTGCCTGTAAGGATATTTTTGATGGCATGAAACGTGAGAACTAGAAAGATAATTGATATCAGAACGTAGAATTAAAAAAAAAAAATGTAGTAGATAAACTCAGCATTGACACTCTTGACCCATATGTCATATAAATTTTGACAAAACAGAGGAAAGCATATACATCCTGCCAGCAATCCATTCTCCTCTATTGCAGATGGATTTCATGAAGGGGCAAATGAATTCCGTGAATCTGGATTTGTGGGTAAATCCAGTAGTAATGGTGTGTTCTGTAATAATATGTAAAAATAAAACCACCACTCCATTTTTCAGGAACTTCATGGGACTTTTGGATAAGAAATATATGATTTATAGAGTAGAATTAGTTGTTTTCATTTGAGAATGATGGAGGTTTTTACGAGAACCTGTTTAAACCTAATATTCTTTCCTTCATCCTGTCTCAAGTTTCTGGATAGGTTTAATTATGTTAAATACCAAATGTTATCCAGCTAGCAGGTTTTTAGTAGACCACCTCAATTTTTCAGTGCTTTCTTTTTAAATCTTTAAGTCTTTTCTTGTCTATTACATCAAATGGGGTTCTTACTCATAGTCCTTTCAGGTCTTTCTCTCTCGATGTGTACTATTTCTGCATTTTAGTAGTTTTTCCTCATTCATACAGGATAGGGATGGCCATCGTCAGGACAGGTCATTACAGCCAGCTTAATTGCTTTAGAGGTTTATTAGACAGCCTAATATACTTTAGGAAAGCTACTTACTAGCATTAAAGGCAGGGTATGTTTAGGTATCTGCCTCTTGTCAGAGATATTCAGAACAATCGTTTGAAAATGCTTTCCCATGATTTTACCCATCCTCTAGGTTAAAAACAGCTTTGATAGCACTTGAAGAAAAGAGGGGGGAAGGGAAAAGAGAGAGAGATAAGGTAAAACTTGGTAACTTAAAAAAAATATTTATTTCTGTTCATCAAGTGGAAGAAATTGCTCTCTCTGCAGTGGGTATTTATTGCATTGAGACTTTTTAAAGTGAGTAGGTTGTGTAGCAGATCAGGTTGATTTGGAGTAAGTCACATTTTTTTTCAGTGTTAATCCATTCAGTCAGAAATTCACAAACTGCTGTGGTATCAGACTAAGACAGTGAGAATATATGCTCAACACCACTGAGCATATATTCATGACACTGTTAACTAAGTTTTCTATTATTACAGGTATTTCGATGTTTTACATAGTGTTAAATGCTAGCATAAAGAAAGGTGGCAGCAAAAAAACCCACTTGTGTTGTTTTCACAAGTATTTCAAAAGGCTATAAACTTCTGTTTCATTGCCCATGAGATATTGCAAATGTGTTAGTTTTATACTTTAATACTTTGAAAATATGTTACATTGAGCCTAAATGTGAGATTCTTGAAAATTTCAAGTCCAAGTATAGTTCTAGTTCATATGCTCATAACACATCATTGGTGTGAGAGTAAACAAGTGCTCTAATAAACAAACAAACAAACAAACAAACAAATAATTGTGCTTAAAACTATGTGAGCTTGGAGTGGAAAGTCTCTGCAGCTTGGCTCTTAGAAATACAGATCATGAATCCCAGATTTTGAAAACACCAACTGTATGCAAAACCTTCAGATTTTTCAGTAAAACTGTTTCCAAGATAATCTTTTCAGTGGCAGGTAGTTGAAACCTTCTTAACAATATGATTGCACATTTTTTTTAATGCTAGTATTTATTTTGCATTATTCCTTAACAGAAAGTATCACAGTTAACAAGAAAAATCATATCAAACCTTTCAGCAAACACAACCCATGGACTAATTTCTACTATTTCTGGTTATTTTAAGAGCTATTAGAAGTCACAGTGCCTCTTAATTGCCTTTGTTTGAAAATACTGTAGTTGTTGACAAGCTATAGTTCCAAGAGTAAAGCCTTGTGAGCTTTTTAACTTAAAAAAATTGTACTTCATTTTTTTCTTTAAAAGTTATGTCAGTACAGAATTGGAACAGCATTCAGAAATAAGTTTTTCATTTTTTTTCATAGAAAGAGACAGCAATAAAGTAACTCCACTGGAACACATGGTTGTTTAAATCACTTTGTGCTGACATTGTTATTAGTACCCAAGTTCATTTTTATAGAGTTGGGAGCACTCTTGTTTCAGAGAAGCTTACAAATACTAGCCAGTTAAGCTGCCTGAAGTCTTTTAAAGGTTTGGGGTTTTTTTAAGAGTATTAATATTTATTCAGAGGTCTGTAATTAAAATATGTACAACTTTATGTGTGTTCTCAATTATTTGACTTGGTTTTTACATGTACTGTTAGTCAAAAGTTACTTGTAGATGCTATCTAATGTATTTGACTTGCAAACAGTCCAAATTTGTCATGGTTAAGAATTAAGAACATAGTGTTTATATAAAAATAATATCTTCTCCAAGAGTACACAATTAAGTTATTCATATTTTTATGATGAGAGTAATTTTCTAGTTTAGACAACCATTATTTTACCTAATGATTGAAATAAATGTGAAATTTCTTTCCTGCAGTAACGAGAGGCTGTTTGTATGACTGGACTGTGGTGAAAATGGAAGTACAATAATTACAGAAACAAATGGAGGCAGATAAGGTAAGTTTATTGACAGGTTTTTAATCTTAAGTTTCACATGTTAGTTTTAGAAATATAGAGCTCTCTTCACAGCATAATGAATAGACTCAAGTTCTTTGTTAATACTTTTATGTAGTCAATTAGAATGTTATGTCTCTCTCAGTTTTGCATATTGGTCATTTCACCTTCAAGGCCTTGAGGCAAAGCTGCTGGCAAACAGTGGTAGAGACCAACTCAGCTATGGAAGACTTGGAGACTTAATGTGGAATGTTGTTTATGTTGAAAATTTAAAATATATCCATTCGATATCTATTTATGCTTTTTTTAATACAGTCATAACTTCCATCAATAAAATACTAGTGGCTTTGGGACACGACTTTTGCTACAACATGATGAGAATATGCAGCTTTTTTTAAAAAAAGAAAGCTGCTTTTGTTCAGTTTGAGTTGCCTGGTACAGTGTGAGAGATGAGAACTTACTGAATTGTAGGGAGAAAAAAGACAGCTTTTCATCTGACTTAGAACAGATAAATTCACTAGGATCCTTGGGGGTATTAGGTGCTTATTATGGCTGATTCTATCCAAGGGAATTTAACTGTGCCTTGCAGAAGAGGCTTGTTTGCCAGCAGCAGTGCCAGTGAAGCTTAATGCATATTGCCTGTTCTTTTAAAACAACAGTATTAAGTTCTGGTAAATTCTGGTGGTGAACAGGAACACAGTATAAATAAAAATATGTACAGTAACTTTAGATTATTTGATTCTTCAAAATTAACCCGTACCTGCTATAACTTGAGACTTACTTTGCATAGTAAGAAGTCCTCAGATTAACTGCTAGAATGACACAACAATAAATGGAGATGCAAAAGCACAAATCTGTAGTATGAATATAGACAAATGCAAGAACATGAGTCACACTTTTAAGCAGCTTAACTTCTTTGGGAAACATGCAGTGTTAAAACTGCATGAAAAATGATGCATAGCTAACTTTTGGCAAATATGACAGCATGTCAAGTGAGAAAAAATGTCTTTTAGGAGACAAACATTTATTCACATAATCAACTAATTTGTGCAGTCTCAAATTTCAACTTGGAAGTGGAGGATTTCTCCTTGCTAAAATGATTTGAGTCATAATGAAAAGACAGATTGTTTAAGTAAGATCACAGACAATACCCAAGTCTGGATTCAGAAAGGCAAGTGGACCACAGCAATATGAGCTGAAAATACAGTACAGAGAAAGATTACAGCAGGAACTCTCTTGTTAAGGAGTACTTTGAAAGAGAGAGGTAAGCATTCAGCCATTCTCTATATACAGTTTTCCTTTCGGTCAGAGAGTGAGGCACACAGCACTTCGTGATGCCAGCAGAGGAAGTTAATGAAATACGGCCACTTCAGGGCATGTTCAAGTATACCTTGTCTATTTTAACCATACAAACTAAAGCAGCAAATACAAATCACATTTTCCTTCTCTGAAGCACAGGAGAGGTATGATTGTTTGGTATTTATTTAGAATTCCCAGTCTGTATCATCTTGATTTGCAGTAATATGTCCAAGTCCAGTCCCAACTGTTGTTGAGGGCAGTGCCAAGAACTCTGATCTGTTATTTTGAATAGGAGGTGGCAATAGAGATAGTAGTGAATTCTGTGTTTGTTCTTTTATCTAGAAAGAAAAAAAGTTAAAACAGGGCTGCATATAAAAGTCTCCATAACCTTGCAACTGACTTCATTAGAAGCACGTGAAATCAGAGCCATGTTTTTGCATGTTACAATACTGAACATAACAGGATGAGAGATTTCACTTTCCTCACTCTAGAGTAAGTTGAATTAGTCTTTCAAGACTAATTAAATTAGCTTTGCAGTTCTGATTTAAATTAAGAATATTAACCATTATTCTTATTAGTTAGGCTGACGTTAGTTAAACCAGCTTTACCAAAGGGGAAATGGATTATTCTTATGCCTCCTATACTCTATCAATACCATTTTGTTAAAAAGAAGAAGTCTGAAACAGGTATGCTGTTACAGGATGCTTTTTGGCTCCAGGTAACTTAACTATTTTTGAAATCCAACTCTTTCTGTGGCTTATTTAGGTTATAGCTGTGTCATTTTACAAAATGTAGTAAACTCACCTGTTTGAAGAACGTATGCGAAAGCAAACTGCTTGCTGAAGGCCTGAATCATAAAATGAACAATATAATTATGTTTTGGAAAGTAAAATACTGCTTTTGGGAAATGGGCCAGACTGACAAGTCAATTTAAGCCCTGTGGTTTTTCATCCACGGGACAAATGTGAAGAATGAGAAAAGAACCACACAAATCCTACATTCTATGCCTCAATTTGTAGTAAAAGCACTACTGAAGAAATCTATTTTTAAAGGCTTTTTCACATTTCTGTTTAACAAGGAATTTAATGCCTCATTCAAAAGAGACATAGGATTGAAAATGGATATTTCAGATTTCTGCTTTTTTCTTAGACAAAGTGCATGTTTGAAAATTAATTTTACATTTTACAAAGCACATTCATATTACAAGAAATTCAGGGGTCAAATGACTTTAAAGCATGGTTCCTTTATCAGACAAGATAATTCTTAAATTACAAAACCAAACATAAGTTAATTGTTTTACATAGTACATCTGGTCTGAAATTCTGACTTTAACAGCATTCAAGCAATTACTGTATCCTAAACTGTGGGCTATCCTTGGTCTTAGATTGAGGTGACAAAAAATTAGTTTTCACCAGAAGGTTACCTTTTCTCAGGGTCCTGTTGCAAGCAAAGTTCTACCAAGTTGTGGAAAGCAGGTGAAAATGTTTTGGAAAAGGGAATCTGTAGTCTTTCGCTGGTCATTGTGCGTGTCATGCTCTCACCAATTCCAGAATCGACCCCCGATCGGGAATTCTTCATCCTGGATTCCCCCCGGGGAAAGGTATTTATATCCCAAGGATAGTATGTGGGACCTTTCAGCTTTTGCAGCAGCATCTAGTAGGAAGGAATAACAGTATGAGAGTTCAACAAGGGCTATTCAGGCCAAGCTGTGAAACTCCAGGAATGGAAGGATTATTTGTTCTAGAAAGAAGCATGCATATTTGAAGTAAAAAAAGCAGCCACATTACTTCAACAGTAATGGCATTGGTTTCTCTGAGTAAAACCCAAAAAAATGCTCAGCATGTTTTGAAGTAGAAATAAGAGTTTAGAATCATACCTGAGTGCGGGGCATATCCTGAAATGGAACATGTCCATTGGCTAATTCACACGCTGTAATTCCCACGCTGTAAATGTCAGACTTCATGTTATACCCAGACAAATCCTGTGACAGCAAGAAAACACTACTGATCACTGATGCCACTGAGCGGTGCCAACAGAAATACAAGTGTCTGTTTCAAGACAAGATTCTAATACCCTGTAATCTACACGGTTTTGAAACAATCAAATTGGGAAACCTCAGGTTTTGTTAGGAGTCTGATGGTTGTAGTTTCCAGGAGGGTCAAGTAAAGAGACTTAGTACAGCATCACCTTACTAACAGCTTGAAAACTGGTTCTCTTTAGCAGAATTAAAAATTCAGTACAGATTTCAGTTCAACATCTTCCATGGCACTTCTACAAGCAGACTTAAGTTAGAAGTTGAGTACTGCCACTAACGTTGAAGAGGAAAAATGAAGTGTTATACCAACCTGTCTCAGTAGTTCAGGACTCAGCCAAGGAAGCACGGATGTACTAAACTGGGGGAAATCATATACCACCTTAGACTTTTGTCCATTGTTAACTAAACTGTAGAGGTTGTTTAGACCAGAGAGAGAAACCAGCCCATCCTCTGAAATCAAAATGTGGCTAGCTTTAATATTCCTGTAACATAAATAAGAATTACTCAAAGCACTATTAGAGTACAAAGGCTTTCATATTTCATTAACTTATAGTGAGATGTTACCATGCAGTTCTATTTAGCAGATTATTTTCATGGAAGTCCTTCACTCAGTATGAGTTGTCTTTTTAATACAGTCCCAAGAGAGAGGAGAGACGATCAGAAAAAAAAGCGCCAGAAACTGGAGAAGGGCCCTTCTTCCCTGCAAAGGATGTAAGCTAAGGAAGCCCGTTCTACAACCCTGGTTCTCTTCCACTTCAAAGAGGCAAAGCCAGGCAGATGTATTATCCCTGTAACAACTGGCTTGAAATAATGTATGAATACAGCTCCTGTTAAGCTTTTACAAAGTTGGTTCTGCTGTACTGAAAAAAAAATACTTCTGCGCTGTCTGACACAAGAAGGTACATAGAAAAAGGAAGGAGACAATACTTAAGCTGAGACGCTGTAATCTGATTCTTACCTACTGTCATTCTCCTACCTGTGAATATATCCATTCTGGTGCATGTAATTTAATCCTCTGATTGCACCAAGCAGAATGTTCCCTATCAAAGCTTCACTCATTCCTTCGGGAAAGTAAGTCTTCAGCAGGCGTCCAGCTGAACCTGAAAGTGAAAAAAATCTAGCTAAGCCCAAGAAGTCTTGTTAAATTACTTGTCTGTGCTTGCTTCATTATATACATTCATCAAGAGTGGCATTCTCATCTTTATATTGACTACGGTACATCAAGAACAGTTATTACATGGATGCAATGATGCATTTATCAGGCAAAGATCACACTCACATCATGCTTCTGTTAACTGAAAGTCTATGCCCAACCTCTATTCAATAGAGATAGGTTTTCTGTTGGCAAAAATCAGTTGTATAAAGTCAAATACATCTCCCAGTTACCATTCCTCATGTGGTGAGTGCTAGGACTAAGTGGAATTTAATGAAGTTTCAATACTAGTCTTCACTGGGGAGGAAGATTATGTAAAGCAGTCTTCTCTAAACAAGTGGTTTGGGAAGGTTTGTTTTTTCTACAAGACAGGAGATGCTTAAAGAAAAAGCTCTCCTGGACCATGTGGTCCAACTTGTACTAGCCCTTTTTCCTATTCCAAAATTGCAGTTAACAGTTCTTACCATAGGCCATGAATGGGGAGATGACCCAAAGCCAGCTACCAGCTGTAAAAACTGTCCAAAACGTCATTATGTTGGGATGCTGGAAAAAGTGGGATAAAACCACCTCATTCTATGGAATTAAATGAAAGTGGATGTGTTAATCACAAGACAGCAGTCTTATGAAGAGCATTAACTACATCAGCAGAAAGAACAGTTTCCTGTGTGCATTTATACAAGATTGCAGGTGATGTGCGTAGCCTGGACCAGAAATGTGAATAACCTGCCCATAATTGCATTTGTCTGAAGTAAATCTAGTTTGTTCATAGTCCAGACTTTTGGTGTTAACTACAGAGTACAGAACATGTTTCAAATAAGAAGTTGTACAATTACAGAAGTATTTCTAAAACACTTGTGTTTTCTTCAGAAAGCACCTCTCAAATTTACACATGCCTTGTGTTTATTATATTCTATCCCTTTGGGGGAAAATCTTGACTGAAATGACCCAGTACAAACAAAGGCTGCCTCTGTTCAGTAACCTCATATGTATTCATCACTGTCTCCATCAGACTTGTGCAGAAATGCTGTTGCTTTACCTGTAAGGCTTTCAAATGCTCTTCAGAGCAATTTTCTAGGTCTGTGATCCTTACAGCTACTTGCATGTCTGTAGGTGTATGCCGTGCAAGGTAGACTGAAGTTAAATTGTTGAACCTCCTTCCTGAAACCAGAAGTGGCTACCTTAACATTGGAAAATATAATGATCCATCACATAATTTCCTTCACGTTTAGAGATAATTTTCTAGTTCTAAAAATACAATTGATAGCAACATGACCTTTTCTTTAAAGAATGTCAAGAACTAGTTGCAAAATTAGTTGCAGCAAATTAAAGCATAGCTCTGCTATTTTGAGAACAACTAAAAGTTTTTAAACATTTGTCAGTATCACTTATACATCTAAATGACCAACACATGCATATTCACAGAAACGTGCACGTGCAGTAGGATTCAAGGCAGTTTTCCTTAGAACAATCACCTTGGGTAGCCAAGTCACAAGATATGATGTACTTAATGCTGTATTTATTGTCACGTACCACAGATTTAGAAAACTGACATGCACATGCACAAACATCAAGAGAAAATTTCAGGTAATTGTTGATTTGTCTTATATCTTGAAATAAGTGATTACTGAAACGTGAGCAATGCTCTGGGCACTTTTCTCAACTAAGGAGACACAAGAGTAGTTCTACATTTTCCAAATCTAATATTTACTGCAGTGAGCAATAAACTATTGCTAACAGGAAGAAGAAATATTTTAAGGTACACTTATGTTACCTATTTCCAGCTGGAGTTCATAATGAGAGACATTAGAAGAGCAAAATACCATTTCATTCCTTCCTGTAGATGGGGGAATCCAGGCTAGATCAGAATCAGCCTAACAGTGCGAAAAAACAGTTCTCAAAATGACTATGCAATTTTGAATAATTTATGTTTAATGCAGAAATATCATTAATGCTAAGTATTAAATCAGAACATTCAATTCGATGCTTTTACCATTACTGAGACTTAGTTGTATGAGTTACTGGTTTTTTTGTGTCTGTGTTTGTTTTTAAACTGGCACAAGATTAACACTTAGTTACCTACAGCCTTCTTTCAAAGTGGAAGCCCTGAAATACTTTGGTTATTTTTGCTGTTAACAGTTTAAGAAATACTCCCCAATGAGGTTATTTTTAATATGTATTTAACCTTGGCAGTTGAATTTTCTGTTTTCTTCTTACCAGGCATTCATGGATGCTGCTCTGAGATAGCTCTTCTGGTCTGATTGATTCAACTGGCGTACGTAGAATACAGGAACAGTCCTTGAGAACAGAAACAAGTGAATGTCTGTGAAGTTGCTGCAATTTATTAAACATGGCAGTGGGAAAACATTAAAAAGTAGCCCCTATAAGCAGGAGCTCAGAAAGTCTGCTACAAGTCAGTCAAGCAAGAGGTGATGAAACAGCATAAAACACATACATGGAAGAAGAAGAGATACTAAACAGTTTCCTTCACCAAAATTGATACAACAAAGTTTAAACATCTCAGCGTTGTGGAAATCCCTTCAACCAAGATATTTCACCTGAACTTTTCATATTAAGCTATAACTGGGTAACAAGGTACAACAGCCAAAATTTTTAAAGAGAAACTTACCAAACAAGACATGGAACCGCTTTAGGTCAGGGGAAAAGTCATATACATCCATTTATCCTAGAAAAAATAAGGTAGCAATGTAAGATAATACATAAACCAGTGATAAACATAAATTTCCTTAATCACAACTGTGAGGCATTCCTCTAAGTTAACACCCACACAAACCCCAGAACTCCAGCTCTTGGAAAGCCTGCTTCTATTGGGCCTTTAAGCAGCATATCAATTTCAAACTCCTCACTGAGGACTACACATGTCAACTCAAGCTTTCCCTTTCAATTTATGGGTTTAGAAATCTTATTGCCACTTTTGAACAAACAATTGAATTGCAAGTTAACTGCACAAGTGCAGAAAGTAAAAAAGAATGGATTCATTAATCCCTGTCAGTTTGTAGGAAAAGGAATCAATCTTGTTTCAAAGGCGCACAGCTGTGCTAGTCAGATCTCAGCTGTGTGCAGCTGAACTAGCTCACAAAAAAAGCAAGGCAGAAGCTATTGCACTTTACATTTCACAAGCAAGAGAGGAAATACTATTGTAAGGGATTTCAGTTAAAAAAAAAAAAAGGAGGGGAAGCAACTCCAATAATTTTCACTTTACTTAGGCAAACTCCCTCACAGATTTCAGTAGCCACTCTGAAAGTCCTCCAGCTGACTTATTTTATGTCTGATGCTTTGAAAGCTTAGGCAGTGAGAGAGATGTCTAACAAGTGTATCAAAGCTAATTTACTTTAGCTATAAGCAAGTCTTCAACAGTAAAATCACTGAAGTTGGAAAAGACCTCAAAGATCACAGAGTCCAACCAGTAACCCAGTAATGCCAGGCCCACCACTAAACCATGTCCCCAAGTACCCCATCTACATGGTTTTTGAACACTACTAGGGACAATGACTCTACCACTTCCCTGGGCAGCTTGTTCCAATGCTTGACAATCCTTTCAGTGAAGAAAATTTTCCCAAGATCCAATCTAAACCTCCTTTGGTGCAACTTGAGGCCATTTCCTGTCATCCTATCGCTTGTTATCTGGGAGAAGAGGCCAACTCCCACCTCACTACAACCTCCGTTCAGGTAGTTTTAGAGAGTGAGAAGGTCCCCCCCAGCTTCCTCTTCTCCAGGCTAAACAACTCCAACTCCTTCAGCCACTCTTTATAATACTTGTGCTGTAGACCCTTCACCAGCTCCGTTGCCCTTCTCTGGACACCCTCCAGTGCCTCAATGTCTTTCTTCTTGTTAGGGGCTCAAAACTGAACACAGTACTTGAGGTGTGGCCTCGCCTCACCAGTGCCAAGTACAGAGGGACAGTCACTTCCCTGGTCCTGCTCCCAGACTATTGCTGATACAAGCCAGGTACCATTGGCCTTGGCCATCTGGGCACACTGCTGGCTCACCTTCAGCCAGCTGTCAAACAGCACCCCCAAGTCCTTTTCTGATGGGCAGCTTTCCAGCCCCCATTAGGAATCCTACTTGGTGGCTGATAAAAAGTCAGCTATAGGATGTAGTTCCATGTTAACATGCAATTTTTGCATGACAGTTAACTTTAAAAAGGTGAAGTACTATATCAGAAACTGATAATTTTGTTTATTAAGGAGCTAAGCTTGAGTATAGCCTGCACTTAAATTATGCATGCTACTTAATCAAGGCAACACTCTTGAAAAGCTAACAAGCCCCCACCACTCCATTCACTGCCAAATATCCAAGCCACTCATAATCCTTAATATTTTTGCCCCAAAAATTTGCTTGAAGAAATTCTTTATTAAATATTCCAAATGGAGATGAAAGGAGATCCTTAGTAGGTACGGGGTACCTTCAGATGATCAGGGTTTAACTTGCCTAACTGAGGAAGTCTGTAGCAGAGTGGAAAAAAAAAGAATGCAGGTGCTTCAAGATACTGGCCAGCACTGTAATGGCCACAGCATCTTTGTCCTATCTGGAAAGAAGATGCCTCTTTCTGTTATACAAGACAATTTATTCTGCTGCTTGCAACGTGAAACCACAGACGCTAAGCTGAAGAATAAAGTCTTAATAACTACGACATACTACAGTCAAATTATTGTAGACTTAGTTCAAAGGCATATAGCCAGCCAACAGAATCGTTCACGATGCACATTTATTCAAATAACATTACAATTTCAAGATTTTTATTTTTTGTTTTTCTTATGTAGTTTAACATTGCTTCCATTTTTCAATACGGTTTTAGATTATGTCCCCACATGAACCTCTTCCCTGTCTCTACGTTTTTCCTTCTGTATCGCAGACTTTTTTTTTTTTTTTGTACTGTAGAGAGGGACAATGTTGCACAGGTAAAATGACACATTCATCCCAGCCTGGCCAAAGGTTCAAATGCAGACAGCAGTGCAGGGCAGGAAGAAGCATAGAAACCCGTGCCCGTGAGCCGGGGGAGTGTGGAGGCTCCGGAGCCCGAAGCCCCGGTACCGCGAACTCGCGTTCCCGGGCTCTGCTGACGCTGATCTGCAGCTCGTACTGCAGCGTTTGGAGCGGCTGAGGCAGCTCCCGGTCGTGTGAAATGATCCGTCCGTGACAGAGCACCGGGACGTGCGGAAGGACGCCCCGCAGGCTCCCCCGCGGCTCCTCACTCGCTCCGTTAAGCTCGTACCTTGCCTTCCTCGTGGGGCCCCCGCCTCCCTCCGGCCTCCCGCGGCGGCCGGGACGGGGCTGCGCTCCCGCCAGCGCGGCGACCCCGCGCCGCTCCCCGCAGCCGCCTCCCGAGCCCAGCGTGCGCCGCTCCCTCTCCCCGGCCCGCCCGGGTCCCCCCGCAGCGCGGCTGAGGGCGCGGCCGGAGCCTTGCAGGGCAGCAACACCCGCTCCTGCCGCCGCCGCCGCCTGAGGTCAAGGCCCGGGGCCGGCGCGACGGCTGCACCGCCCGCCCGGACCCCGCCCCGCTCCCGGCCCCCCGGCCCGCCCGGGGGCGGGGACTGCCCGCACCACGCGGCCCGGCGCATTGTGGGCTCGTCACTGGCGGCGGCTGCCGGGGGCTGTAGTTCTGGGCGGGAGCCGAGCGGAAGCCATCGGGGCCCTTCCGCAGCCGCCGCTCGGTGGCACGCGGGGCTGCAGCGGGAAGGAGCGGCGCCGGAGGGAGCGCAGCGCGGGCGGTGAGTGAGCGCTCGGCCCGGCCCGGCGCGGCTGTGCCGCCTGAGGGCGAGCGGCGCGCTCTGTGCCCCGCGCGGTGACCCCTGCAGGTCAACCCTCCCTCCTCTGCCCCGGGGCCGCTCCCCGCCGAGCCGCGCCACCCCTGGGCTGTGAGGTGCGGCGGGCGTGCGGCGGCTTCCCTGCGGCTGCTCGCGGTCGGGGCGCGGTGCCCGAGCGTGAGGCGCTGTCCGGGGCCGGCCCCGCGGTCCCGGGCGGACAAGGAGTTCCGGTGCCTTTCTGTGTTGGCAGCTGACAGGAGTCTTTTGGCGGTGGTGATGCTGTAATGTAACGCAGCGCTGCGTTTGCTCCGTCCGGGCGGTGTGGGCGGCCGGGCTGCGGGGGTCGCGGTGCCCGCCGGCGGTGCCCGGTGTGACCTTCAGCGGCCCGGGTGCCGTCACCGGGGTCCGTGTCACCGCGCCTGGGAGGCAGCGCTCGGCGGCATCTCCGTTGTTGCCCTGCTTACGTATCGAGGGCAGGGAAATTTTAGCTTTTATGGACTTTAGTTAATCACATTGTTACGTTCTGGTCAGCTGGTTAAACTGGAGTAAGAATATACGTCAGAAAATGTCATTTATTCTGTCGACCACCCTAGCGGAGAAGTGCCATGTGTAGTAGTGGCATGCTCATGTTTTTGTTTTTTTAATGCATTCTTCAGCTGTTGCATAGGTGCCTATATCTTGATTATGCTTCAGTTATTGTTGACTGATCGTGAGTCTGATGCAAATACTTAGTATACTAATAAATAACTTCACACAACATTGCAAGGCTGCAGTTGTTTTTACGGTTGTTTTCAGATACTTGTTATCTTTTAAAAGATGTAGTTCTGAGTAAAAATAGGCAGACTTCTTTTTAATTACACTTCTAACAGTGAAGCTAAATTGAAAAAAAATATTTTCCAATACGTGAATTTTTTCAACTCTGTAATGACAGTGTCACCTATTAGAATTGTATCAGTTTATCAGATTTCTGAGTATCTGAAAATGTCATTTGAAGAGTGTTGGAAAATCAGAGACTTTTCTGATTGTGGTTTGCCTCTAAAAGTGGGTTTCCAGTATTGTACAGTAGAAGTGCTGTCTTTCAGGATTTGTTTTCCAAGAAGACACGAACATAGCATTTTCACTGAGAAAAATGCCTTCTCTACAAAACAGAAGACATCCTTTTTTTCTGATTTGATTGATAGCAATACTCTGGTGACTGAGTCATATAGATCACTCTGGTTTATTCTAATAAATAAAGGATTATAACTTAAAATGCTGAGCCCTGGTTGGGGTATATATTAAGGAACTTACACAACTTCCTTGGGCGAACTCAGCCGTGCATCAACTGAAAGCATTAGTGATTTCAATTAAATGCTATTCAAGTTCCCATCAAGTATGGTCTATAGAGAACAAGCTTCAGTTTTAAAAGAAGCTGATTACAATCTTTAACAACACTTTCCTCAAAAGCATTTATCACATTTTATACTCTAACCAACAAATACACAATTCATGATAGTTCTTGGTTCCTCTGTGATCCTAACATCACTACGTGTGTACATAATTTCTTCTGTAAAAAGAAAACCTGCAAGAAAAAATGTATACAGATAGTAATGTTTTGATCGTGCATTTACAGAAAAGAATTAGAAATTAATAAAACTTTATATGGGTCTTTAAGGTAGGTAGCATTCATAGTTTCAGATTAAGTTAGACTTCATTTAAGCGTTTGCTATTTTTACATTGTGTGCTAAGAGTGGTATAGACAAACTCCAAACATGTAGGACTTGAAAAAAAGTAAATCTTAACTGTGGTGTTCAGTGGTGTTCATGTACACATAAAGCATATATACATGTAATTAACAGGTAGTTTTGCTTCTTTGGAGAATATGGACTAATAAAAATGACTGACAAGGAGAATAAGTGAGCCTGGCCTGGTGTAACTCTGGATAATATAGGTTGAGGGAACACTGTGCCCAGCTTCATGATCCCCTTGCTATTCATCACTCTCTCAGAGGTGTTCTCCAGCTTCCCCTCTGAAGCCGTACCCACCCCAAATTACAAACAGTCCAGGAGCTGTGGAAGAGGCGTTGTTTTTGCTTTGTTTTCTTGCTGTTCCTTTCTTATACCTTACTATTTATGGTTGAAGGTCTGTTGCAGGTTTGTTTATGATTATGACAACTTGTTACTAGGATTGTGTTGGCATATGCTTTTAAATAATTTTTTTCCTTACATGAGAGAAACATAAGCACTAAGTAGGTTTCTGTAGGGACAGTATTAACTGAAAATAACAGGTGTTAGGCAACAGCAAGTGTTAATTGTGACAGGCAAAGTTTGTGTTCACTTAGATTTGTTTTTTAGTAGATAGTCCTTTGTCCTTCATCTCATGCTGGATGGTGTTAAGGATTTGGCCTCTGCTTCTGAGCACTAGTCCCAGGAATGTTTTGGCAGCAATTTGGTGTGGTCATGTTTGCTGTAATAATAGAACTGTTCCATTAACCTTGAAATGTTGATTGTTATTAGCTGGCTTGACAGCATTCCAATTTTAGTAATGGAAAAAGTACTATGTTAATGACTTGATACAGGTTTTTTTAATTGCATACTTACACAGCAGTAAAAGCTGGCATCTCAGAATAATGCCAACTCATTCAGTTGGCTCCCTTTTGGAAAATGGATGTTGTCTTCTCTCTTAATCAAGTTAGAGTCTTCTTTGTTGTCAAAATTTTGTTTGTGTTACTTGTGGCCTAATGTCTTGCATCCTGGAATTGTGCAGAGCAGATCTAGTTTAGTCTTTGCAAGTACTTGTGAGGAGCCAGCTGCTCTCAACAAATAGAAAACAGGAATAATAGCATATTTGTCTTTAAGTTTGGATGTTGTCAATATAGATGCCAATATTTTGGGTATGTTTTTAACTTTCTATGCGCACAGAAATTAACACGTTTTTCTATGCTTTTCAGTTGTAAAGTGACTGCCTAACCTTTCTTATAATTCAGATTTGAATTAGAGTTCTGTAGTGGTAGAATGTCTTCAGAATTACATTCTGAATTGAGATGGCATAGCTGTTTTTCTGCATCCATCTTGAATTGCTCAAAGCAATTCAAGTAGTTACAAAAGACAAGAACAATTTTTACTACTTTATAGCTGTTTTTTCTTTCTCTAAGGCTTTACTTAGTATTACTTTTGCAAGTTAATCTTGGCTAAGGTCTTCTGACTCACTGAAGGAAAAATTAACAAAAATTCCTGTCATGTGGTCAGGAGAATTCATTTTTATCTCTTTGTTACTAAGATCAAACCATGTGTTGAAATCTCATTGGTTTAATGGCATATGTGCCTATTATTTTACTTTTTTCTTTTTTTTAACCTATGCATAATGATGTCTTACTCTTGAGTAGACCATTGATGTATTTCTTGTAATGTTTTTAACATGTTTTTGCAGCCCTTATTTTTTTGTTGTTTGTGCTTTAATTTTTGTACAATTTTTACTGGGACTTTGTCAGGTCTTGTTATAACATTGGTGAACAGCAAGACTGTTGCTTGGGTCATAAGTGATAGCCCTCCATGCTTTTTAAAAAACTTTTTGGTATGAATGGGATTGCCTTTTTTTTTATGTTTCTTTTCCATTTTCCATGCACAGATGAGCTAGCAAGCCTCAGAGCAACTTGAATTCTATGGGGCAGCTACAAAAGGCATAGGGCTGGTTCTCCCTTCTACAAGAAGCATGCTGTACATGCTCCTGATTTGAACTTACTGCTTGAAGTTAAGTGAGAGTTGAAATGTGAAGCACACATTGTGGAGTAAGATTTAATTTAGAGAGTACAGAAATCCACAGATTGAGATAGATATGTACGTATGTATGTAGATATGTACATAAAATGTTGTCTGATATTTTCATCTCTCTTGAGCCTTCCTTGAAGAAAGCCTCCTGAGAGCACCACTCCTGCACATGGGCTGTTTTCCAACGTTTGAATTCCCCTTGGTTTTTCCATCTTCAATTTAAGTAGTAAAAGACTCAAACATTAGTGGGAAATTGGCATATGAGGAGGTGGGGGGACAAAACTAATAAGGTAGGTCAGTGTAGAATGAGTATAGTAAATTGACAGTGGAAATAATCTTTATTTATAAAGATTTACAAATAGGACCTGATAAAGTTTTCTGTTTTCTCTTTTGGACATGCCTCTCTGAACGATATAACAATTTTAATTTCTAGTCCATCTTTTTATAGCATTGTCATATATTTTAAAGCCATGTTGTAAATTTTATGGGGGTTTATAAAAATGTATTTAATTATAGTTGTAACTTGCAGAAGGAATCTGCAGTCAGGGAATAATTTTATAGCTGCAGCATAAAAGAGTCATGGAGTCGCTGTCAGGGTGGCACTGCACAGTGCATTAGCTGGTTGAATTTCTACAGAAGTTGCCCCATGGTACAGAAAACTAGAGCTGTGAGAAGCATTGAAAATGCAAGCATTAACTTTTATGATGGTTGCTTATCTAGTAAACTTCTCAAAGATTTTACAAGTGAGTTTGCCCTTTCAATTCAATAGCTTGATGTTGGCCTAATGCTCTAGAAAACTTTAAGCCAAATGACTTTTTTCTTTTTTTTTTTTTCCCCTCCTTTGACTGAACTGAGATTGACCTGCAACAAGTAGTGCTTTTGCTTTGCACTTTGAAGAGAGATTAAATCCAATCTTGAGAAGTAGCAGCAATCATTTTTACAATTTTACATTTTAAAATCTCAAAGGAAAAAGATTCAAAGTTGTGGAGAAACTGTCCAATGGTGCTGAACTTTATCTAGCATTACAGTGACTCTTTATATCACAAAATAAATTCATCTTGCATCTGTGTATCTGCAGCAGTCTTCTTACATGTCTTTTTTTATACTGTACTGAGTTGTTTTAGAGAAGGATGTGTGTGTAGTTCATGCTTTTCAGCAATCCAATTAAAAAACAGCCTCTAGAAAAAAAATCATAAACAAGTGCTGGGAGCAGCTATACATTCAGATAGAAAATGTTTCTGAAATCTCAGTCTTTCTGGTTTTAAGTATTATTAAGTGTCTAATATGGATAATAATTACAGCTTGTAAACAGAGTGTATATATATATAGAAATAAATGACAAAATAAGAAGACATTGCTCACAAGTAGGAGCTGACCTTAATGGAAGAAAGTTCTTTTTTGGTCTCCTGCCAAAGTCTACAAGCAGATGAACTAGCAGGCTCCAGGCTTGCTTTAAAAAGCTCCTGTGCTGTCCATTTTGATCTTGTCAAATGAGAGGTTGCTACAGACAGCCAGACAAACCTCTGATTGTTGTGCTTGATGATCAGAGATCTTGGGGAAATGTTAAGAGCAAATTTTAAATTCATGTAAACTTTCAAGAGAATTTTATGTTTACTGAATGTAGGAGGAGGGAAAAACGAGACATTTTTTCTCTTTAATTTTGTATTTTTCTGTCATCTGGAACTACTCTTGTATTTTATATGGAAGGTGATTAATTACTCTCGGCAAGGGAACAGCAGAATTTTCATTTTAGTAAACTGTTCTGATAGGTTAACTGAATTACTCATAGTTGCATTTTCTGGTTTACATGTCTCCGTGCTGTAGAGAAAACAGTAATTGTGTCATGATCTACAAGGTAAATTTCTGATAGGTCCAAATTTTAATTAACAGACTCCTAAAGGGGAAGAGCTTAAATCAAACAGTTCTATGAAACTTTTTTTTTTTTTTAACAATCAAAGTACTCAGAATGGTGGTTTGGAAATCCTACCTTTAGAATCCATTGTTTATATAAATGTAGTAGCCTGAAGAAAAGCTCTGTTTAGTCGGAGCTGCTGTCCTTTAGCATAAAAGGGAAATGCCTCATTTCAGTGAATGACCTGAACACACTGAATACTATATGAGAGAGGAGGATTGGTGTAGACAAATAGGTGATTGGCAAAGTCAGTGCTTAAGGGGAGATGTTATGTCTGCAGGGAGAAGACATATTTTAGTGCTACATTTTACATGTACTGTGTAAACTGAGGATTAAAATGTTTGTTTACGTTTTATAAAAAAATGTTAATTATAGTACAGAGGGGAAATTCAGACTGAAAGAGAGGAAGTCACATTAGTTTACTCTTTTGAAAGAATGGAATCTATTAAACTTTGGCATTCTCTTTGTTTTATGTTTAGATGATGGCTGAGCCGAGGAGCTGGTGAAGCTCCCATGAAATATCCTGTAGCAACTTCTACTGCTCAGTATAGCCCAGGTGGAATAACCATGTCCTAAGATGGCAGTAAATCTGGAGTATGAACCAGCCTACAGAAGTGAGTTGATGCCAGATTTGTGAGTGTCTCTGTGGCTTGATGGCTCTCACTCTAAACCAAAGCAGTCTTTTTATCAAAGCAGTAAAGGAGTGGTGCACAATGTGACTACAGAATGCTCTTTCCAAGGAAGTGAACTGTGAAGGAAGGACTCATGAGTTTTGCTCCCAGGGGCTTGGACAGCATCCCTGGTAAGTTGAAGAAATACTGCAACAAATCCTGAATGTGTTAATGTGTTATAAAGCACCAACCTGAAGACAACTTTATGCTTCACATTCTTTCTGCTGCTTATGGGATATTGCAAAGGAACAAAAGTGGTGAATCCATTTAACTTGCTTATAAAGTCAGCGTGCCCTGCGAAATACTGTTTGTAAAATTCTCAGTGTCAATAATCAACATTGGCATTTTTTCCACTGAAAGATACTGAAGATAGTCTTCATCTTTAGTGGAAATGTTGCAAAGGTAATCATCATATACCTTCGATAAGCAGTATGTTAGCAACTTAGAACTAATGGTTCTTTATTGTTGCAATAATTGTGAAGAGATTAAGGGGCACACACACAACACAACACAGAAGGGGTGAAACTTCGTTTCCAGCATTTTGAGTATCGTATTTCTTAGAGCGTGATGATAATGGATGATAAGGATGATAATGGAATTTTATATTTGTTCCCCGATTTCAAAACAGTCTTTAGTTGATTTTTGTAGTTACTCTAAGATTGTTTAAGGTTGTTTATGTCTATGTTCATTATCAAACAAATGCATAGAACAGAAGAAAATGAAAAATTGGAGTTTTCTTCAGAAAAGGGAAATGTAACAACCAGGATAAAGTCAATGAAAGTTTAGAAAATCAATAGCTGGTAAAATGTAGGTCTGTGTTTTAGTTCAATGGAGAGGAAAAGATAGAAACTGAAGCTCCTTACATACATCATATTCAGGAAACTGGAGGGACACATGGCTAGACCAGCCTTCCAGGAAATTGTGGGGTCAATTCGGGATGAGTAACTTGCAAATATTACAGTGTAAATAAAATATTGATTCAATAAGTATTTTGGAATTTTTTCTGATACTGAATTATTATTTTCAAATATTCTGAAAACTTATAAAGTATTTTATGGTACATAAAATGTACAATACTGTAGCAATAGTATTAAATATCATATGTATTTAATAATGTACTATTGCTGCCATTTACTCACTTTCAGATGTCTGCTCCAATGAGGACCTTCCTGAGGTAGAGCTGGTGAGCATGCTGGAGGAACAGTTGCCAGATTACAAGTTACGAGTAGACTCTCTGTATCTGTATGAAAATAAAGACTGGATTCAGTCCAGTCCTTGCCATGGCCGCCTTCCGGAAATCACTTCTCCGGCTCGTGATGAGGAGTCCTTCCGTTACATGAGTGAGTATAGCTGGGCCTAAGATATTAGTTTCCAAATATTGAAGATAAAAATGTGGATGTAAAGGTAATACTAATCTTAGGAAGTGTTCACATCCGGAAAACTTTGGACAGGTGGAAGAGAAGGCTGAGTTCAGGGGAAGTGCTTATAGTTCAGGACTGCGATTCTAAGGGCTGACTTAGCAAGTCCCAAGGCTGCCTGATCATTAGATTTCACACCAATATAAGAGTGGGAACGTGTGATAGTGAAAAAGAGGCAGGAGCCCAGAATTGTGCTAGAATAGATGTAATACAAGAGGTATGGAGTATGCAGCAGCTCTGTTTTCGGGAAGGTGTTTCTTTTGACGATGTTTGCTCTGATGTTTTATATTGATGTTGTGTGTGAAATGCTGTTAATGGTTTCTTCTGGAGATAGAAAAGGACAAATGCCAGGTAGTTGGGTACTAGATCAGTGTTGATCATTGCCTTCCCGTTCTGAAAATTGTAACTTGTTCCTAAACCTCTCAAATCATAAAGAAGAAAATGGACAGCTTCAATCACATGAAGAAATCTTTAATACATTGAAAATCAAACGTATAGAAGGCTGCCAAAAGAACCAAACATTTATTTGCCTGTAGTTTCAAGTGTTTTTATGTGAGGAGAATGCATTGTAATCACTTCAGAGAAATGGGGAAGTCCTGTTTCCTCTATATATTGGAACTATTGGAACAAACCACGTAGAAGAGTGAACTTGATATTTATATAAAATCTGTAATGATTATCTCTTCCTTGTACATGTCACCCCTCTGAAAGGTTTTTCTGAAATGGTGGTGGTTCTTGTTGTTGTTATTGTTTGTACTTCAAGCTTCCATCCAGGGTGCAGAGCAAAGGAGTAAGACTGAAATATTACCTCCTAAGAGTGCAGTACTCGACAGTTTAAAGCAACCTTGTTATGAGTTGGACTTGCAGGCTTGGAACTCTTAACTGTGGAAAGTAATTGGAAAGCTGCTTAATGCTTATTGCTCAGTCTGTTTCTGATAATAATATTGCAAGCATAAATGATTTTATAGTCGAGTGAATGATTTTGCAGTTGTGTAATCAGTGGGGTGTGTACTTGCCTCTAAGTTTGAATTATAAAGAGATGGGATCAGAGTCTATCAGATGGAACTTGACATCAAATGCAGCTCTGCTGAAGCTCCCTGGTCAGCACCTGTGTGATGGAACACAGGGCTCTGAGAGAAGGACCTTCAGTCAGCATGAGCTCGCATTTTCAAACTGCAGTGAGAGGGAGGGGTTTTATCAGCAATGTTTTCATGAAGCCGGTCGTGTACTGTTTGGCGGTCAAGGTACTGCAGAAAGCGGTGTCTTCCTACTTCACCCAGAGAGAGTGATGCCAGACAAATACAAATATAAATCAAGATCTAGTTATAATCAGTGTTGGATAGCTTGTTAGGTGAAATTTGTATCTTTCTTTTTGTTGCCTGGCTTTGGGAATAAATGTGAAAGTCATACCCTTGAAGCATAACATGGGGTTTTATGTGCATATCTTTCTACCCCTATATATGTTTGGAAACGTTTTTACAACTTTTTCCTAGAGAGAATGCTAAAATTATGGTTCAAGTGAATTTTTAGTTGAGGAATAAAAGTAAAATAGCAAAAGAGTTTATTGCACTTGAGCTCCTCCTCTTTTTATGGCTGCTGCTGCTATATTAGGTTGATCCCATGACCGGTTGAGTGCCCAGTGGCAGTGTTTTCAGTGAGGTGGAAGAATATTTTCTGCTTCAACTGTGGTAGCATAAGAAGCCCTGAATTACAAAAGCTCTGTCTTTAGAATTATTTTGTGTGTGTGAATAAAGGGACATGGCAAAACATAGCAAGAATTTTAACCAAAATGAAGAGTTGCTTGCAACTTTCGCCTGGCAAGGTGAGTGATCGCATGTGGGTGTGTGTTCACAAGGGAAAACTGTAACAAACTGTGTATGATTTTGATCCTGTACTGTGAGAAAATAACAAAAGTTATGTAGAGCTAAGTGTCAAAGCTGTTAGTTCTGTGATTTTATTTATCAGAGTAAAGATATTTGCTTTTGATTTTAGGAACCTAACCACCTGAATAACCTTGTATGGAATTACTGTAAATCTTTATTAAGGGGACTGGATAGGAGCTTGTAACTTGAAATCACTGGGTAGGAACAGTTGCCCCAGGAGAGCTGGCTGTAATATTCTGCCTGTAATGGCTGTAAATTACTTACGTATTGCAGTGAATTTTCAGATTACTAGTAAACCAGATAAGTTTGGAGTCCCCTCTCAGCAACCACTACAGTAAAACTGACCTCCCAAATGCATGTTATACTACTGATAGATATGTATTTAAAATTTTGTGGAGAGTTTCTATTTTTTTCCTGCTTAGAAGTACAGTTAGTACATAGCAATGCTGTAAAAAAAAAAAAAAAGCTCCTAAATACTTGGGACAGCACGTTGGGGTTTTTTGCCTACTAATCTGCTGGATAAAAAGTGTTTGGTTTGCTACATTGATTTACTTTTCTGTTAAGCTCTTAGAGAAACAGTTCAGTAAACCTTTTTCTTCTGTATTGTTCTTTCTGTCCTGCTGGCTTTCAAGATGGCAAGAAAGTTTCTTTCTTGCAACTTGGTTTTGTTCTTAGCATAGCCATAGTGTTATGCTTTAAAAGGTTAATTGTGGACATTATGTATGTAAAGTACAAAGTCTGCTTATATAAGACAAGTAAATAAAGTTAGTGTACACTTTAGCTTGGCACTTCACTGTCTCATAATTAAGTATTCAGTCCTCAGCAAGGACAAACAAAAGAACTGAGAATACCACTGTGTATTCAGAGTGAAATGAGTGAGATTTAAACAAGGTAAAAGAGTGAAGGAAATACTTAGACCAAATCCGTAGTAATCTTATTTTGCAGTTCAGTGATGATGGAATTAGTTTCAAAACATGTTAACTTAGACCTTCAGTTGAAGGAGATGCTGCTGCCTTCTTCATTTTCATGATCCTCATGCTATAAAGCAAAAATAGCAAATTTCTGTTGTACTTGGACAAGTACAAACATCCATCACTTGCAAGGGAGATTTATAATTCTGCTCCTGAAGGAAATCGTATTTAAATGGTTCCCTAAAAGGCCTAAGAAAGCTTTAATAGTGTAAAAAGTATGTTTGCCCCAGCTTTTATTTTTAGTTGTGGAAAATGCATGCCAAAAAACCCCACCTATTTCCTTACATTTTAATTCTTTCTCCTCTTTGTTCTCTTTTCCCCCCATATCTTTCATTTGCTGTCACTCTAGCTCTTATTGAACTTCCTTCCTCCTCCTTGGATGGATCTCACAAGTTTGCACAAGGTAATTAAGGTGTCTTTGTTACTACCGTCTTCTTTCTCAGGACATGAACTAGAGCAGACCAGTGCTTTGCATTTTGGCACTGTGTTTTGTTCAAAGTTGTTGCAAATTCTTCATGCTTTGTTTGTTCTTCACTCAATCCTGGTTTTCAAATCCTGCTTGCTCTCAGTTTTCTAATAGTTTTACAAATTCTTCAAATGTTGAAGTCACTCAACTAGTAAGATAGGATTTACTACTATATCTGAAATGCAGATGTACATCATCTCATCTCTTTTTAATTGTTTTCAAGATGGTGAAGCCCTTAATAAATGCATTTTCATGACTAATCCCTGGGGTCTACATACTTCCTGTGTATAGCTCTCACACACACTAGTGGGAATTTTGTTTCAGGGCTAAACTATGTGTTCAACTATATTTAGATATGCTCCGATATATTGTTCCCCTTTCCCCAGCAGGCTGGATGATTTAATTGCTTAGCTATATGCAAAAACTTGATCTTTAGATTTTTCTCCTTTTCCTAAATTTGAAGGATGTATGAGCACCTCAGGTCTTAGTTAATATTGCTGAAAGCTGTAGATGTTCAACACCTCATTTATCAGTTTCCCAAATGAGTATTGTTTTATATTTCTGAAGCAGAAGATGCATTTTCACAGCCTCCGCTAGTTTCATCAACCTAGTACTGTATTTGTATATAAAAAACATCCTCTGAGTTTAGCTCTCCCCCTTCCCACAGTCTTCTTGTATTTCAACTGCTTCAGTAAGCATGTTTGTCTCTTCAGTTCTTGGCACAGGTAATGCAGAACAGAAGACCTATAGTGACGCTGACATGGTGAAACGTCTGTTAGCTGAGGTAAGCTTGTCTCTGTAGTGCTGTGTTGGTGTATTTGAGGGCAGGTATTTGAGGAAGGGTTTTGTTCAGCTACTGGAAATTTTGGTTCAGTTATCTACAAGAGCCGCTTTTCAAACACATGGGTGATGACAAGCTGCCCATTTGCTTGCGCCATCTCAGAAACAAAATTTAACAAAACTGTGGGTACCCATGGAGCCAATGAGTATAAGAAAGAAGCGGCTTTCTTCTGGTTTCCTGTTGCTCTTCTGCTTTTGCTCTCTCACCACTATTCAAGGTGAGCAGTCTGTTCTGGAGAAAGTGTCACTTTAAAGACAAAAGTAATTGTGGCTTCTTTGTATGATTCAGCAGAGCTCAGTACTCAGCACAAAACCCAAAACTGTCCCCAGGTTTGGTGCTGTCCCCTCTTCCTCTTGCTGCAAATGTCTGTGGAGGAGAATATGCTGTATGAAAAACCACAGATATGGATGTGTTCTGGACCCAAATGGTGAAGCATTAATCATTGTTCTAACAGTGTTGATCCATTTGAGAGTGAAGGGGGATCTCAGAGTGGTGATGCATTGAGCAATAGCTAGGAAAATCTAAAGCTACTCTGAATTTAAACCTCATATGATCGAAAGGAGACATTTGTTCTCATTTTGTGAGCAGAAAGATCGAGACCTGGAACTGGCAGCTCGAATTGGACAGGCCCTCCTTAAGCGAAACCATCTGTTGATGGAACAGAATGAAGCCCTAGAAGAACAGTTAGGACAAACTCTAGACAGAGTAAGTGATTGCTTTTTCTTGTTTTTTTTCCCTTTATTTAGGATTTTTCCCCTTTTTTTACTCTCTCTTTTTTTCTATTTATGATGGTGGCAAGAGGATTAATAGAAATGGATTATTTAATTGTGAAAGCAGATGATTGGTGCTCTCAGACTACAAAAGTATGCTTGAATGTCATTTTTCTAAGCATCATTGCTCAATCACCTTTCTCAGTCCAGGAACTGACTATGAAGACTGCATATTGTAATTACTGAGAAATTATGAGAATGTTAGATATCATTAGGGTATATCAGACCATCAGTCTGACTTCCCACCGTTAAACTAAGAATCTATAATAGAAGTCAGAATAAGAGGTTGTATCTGACATGACCTGCTACATAACAACTTCACAAGTGAGGAAACAGCCAGAAAATGAACTGGCTTAATGGGGTGTTTACACTGAGAGTAAACAAATTAATAAATAAAATGTAATGAAAAGTGAATTCTGATCAAGATCTTCATCCATCTTTTCCTATAACCACAAATTCTTGATCTAATACTTTTTTGTTTTCATTTCTTAAAAAAAAAGAATTAAATAGTTTACAAATAATCCTTGGTCAACAGATGTAGTCTAATGTAGTGGAATGGATTTAGCTGTTTGTATAAAACAGTATGCTGGTAACAAAAATGTACTCATAATCAGCTGTAGGACAGCATAAACTTACGTATTCATATAAAAATTTAGATATGCAAAATGGAATTTAGCTAAATGAGATCTGTCTTTTTGGTTTTGTTTTTGGTTGTCCTATGGTTCATTTAATGTGGAGACTGGAGGGTACCAGTCTATACATGTAAATAGTTGTTTCTCAGTCCTTCTCTTGAGGAATTCGACAGTTCAGAATAATGGTCATAATCAAAATGATAGTTAGAATGTTAAAATGAAGACATGTATCAAAGCAGCTGGAAAATAATTTTGAACTATTTAAAAACTAGGTTCTGTTGTTCATTTCTGCGGTATCTTGAATTTTCAGTCTCCCTTGCAGTGGTAAAATGATGATTTTGTGAAATTCCTGTAAAATGAGTAGAGATGTGAGCTAGTCTTTAATCTCATTTTAGACTGGAGCAGTGATGTTCAAGAGGGCTGCATAAATAATACCCAGTAATATTGTATATCTAAAGTGTATTTCACGAGGTGGTGATCTCCATCTGTCATAGGTTAACCAGCTGCAGCACGAGCTGTCAAAGAAGGACGACCTGCTGCGTATTGTTTCAATTGCTTCTGAGGAGAGCGAAACGGATTCCAGCTGTTCCACACCGCTCCGTTTCAACGAGTCTTTCACGGTACCACACGACCCGTTGCAGCTGGATGTCTTGCAGGATAAACTCCGAGAGCTGGAAGAGGAGAACCTTGCTCTTCGGTCGAAGGTACATCCGACTTACGGTGTCTGCCATGTGTGAAACCAATCAAGGTGGTTAAAATCCAGCATCAGGGTTTCTCTTGAAGTGGAGGGTGACTGTTTTGTATACAAATCATACCCTCCACGCCCACATCCCTCTGTTTCCTTCGTTCCTCAGCACCTCCAGAGTTCTCCAGTAGTCCGTTCTCAGTGCATTTGTGATACGTGAGAGAATATGGGAACATATATAAGCACCCAGCAAAAGTATTTGGACCCATCAGGCCCTCAGGCTCGTGTGACTTGTTTTGATATAAATCTGACCACAATTAGCAGGAGTATTTTGGGAATGCCATTCTGTTGCCATTATGTTTTCATCAGATGACATTTAATTTTAAGGGTTAATAAGCTTCTAATTAAAATATTTTGAAGACACACTTAGTTTGCACTGTGTGATTAATTTCTGTATTTTAACTGATTTCTCTTGTGTATAAAACATGAATACAGGTGCTGTGCCATTAAAAGGATAAAGACTAAATGGCCAGACAAAGTAATAGCTATAAAAGTCTTGGAGCCTACAACAAAGGTTCCAAGAATTGGAATCTACAGATGCAGTGTCTTTTCTTTGGTAGTGAAGAGTGCAACTTGTAAAATGGTACATCGGTTAAAAGTGGGTCCTTTTGTTGCTTTTAAGGAAAGGAGGTATTGTTTGTAAGAAGGGTGGGATTTGGGTTTTTTTTGTGTATGGTGGTTTGGGTTTTCTTTTTATTTGAGCCTTTCCCAGTGTAAGCTTGATTCAGCAGTACATCCCTTTAATGTCAACAAAATATACTTTTCCCCTTGTTTTATCTCCAAAATACTCAGCACGAGATGCACATTCTTCCTAAAACTCCCTGAGACAAGATGGATAGTTTAGTAGTGCTGTAGGATAAGAAAGAGAAAATCAAATTGCATTTATTGTGCTCCTGACCCTGCACAAGACCAGGCACAGATTAATTTAATCTACTTTAGTGTGAAAAAATTGAGTGAAAAGAGCATGCTATCATTCTGTGATACAATACAACCTTCATTGATTTGAAATAGCCTCAATCATAGTGAGCCTATATTTGCTTTTTTAACTTATTTTCCTATGACAGCTTTATGTAAAGAAGTGTGTTAGCCTGCACTGGTGTGGCTGTACTGCTATTCGCTCACATAATCTTTAAAACCATTTACTAAGTTTTGTGGTGTGAGTCACTTACTGGCAAAGTCCTGAATATGGAAGACTTGTCTGTGCTGAGTTTAATATTATCATCCTCACAGTCAAAACGGAAGTGGCAACCTAGTGTGCTTGATATTGTTTAGATATGTTGTGATATTTGGTCTCTGGCCCAGAAAACTTACATTCCAAACAGCCTAGCTGGGGAATACGGAGAAAAGCTGTTCTACCAAGAGCTTTTCAGTGCCATAAAAGATTTGGCTAACATCATGCAGTTTTCAAGTTTTTTTTTCCTCTGTGAAGTTTTGAAGTGAATTTAATTGCTTATTTCTGATTACTGTCTTGGTTTACTTTCCCTACCAAATTACATCTTTTTGCAACAATTTTTTATTAGAGCCAAGAGATCAGGTTTTGTTAATGTGTCTGTGTGTCTGTCACTCAAAAGACCTATAAAATTCAGGGAAACAGGTTGTGGTGGAAAAAACAATTTGGAAGTGTGAGCAGATGCTAGAGGGGAGATTCTTCCATTGCAAGAATTTTAGAAATAAAAATTTATAACATTATAGATAAACTGAAATTGTTATTGATAAAGCAAAAATTTTCTTGAAGGCTTGCCATCTGAAGACAGAAACCATCACGTATGAAGAGAAGGAACAGCAGCTGGTCAATGACTGTGTCAAAGAACTCCGTGAGTATCCAGGTTGCATCTTGCAGTGGCAAAATGGTATTTGAAATACCTAGTGTCTATACCTTCTTAGTTAACCATGAATCAGAAAATGAGCTTCAGTAATTTATGCCAGTCATTCAAGACTTGCTCTTTACCCGAACATAAAATTGTTTCTGTATTTCATCAAGTTTCACTCTGTCATTTAAATGTAGGTACGTATGTTGTGTTTATAGAGAGCAAATGAATGTGAAGTCTGTAGTGGTTTGAACCTTGTTTTCCCCAGAGGCTAAGAGAAGTGGTAGACCCCAAGGGGTGGAAACCCCTGGAAGTTTTGAAGTTCTGCCCAATGGGCGCTCCTGCAGAAATGTAAACATACCACAACCAGACCGGAAAAGAAGAGTTGTAGTTGGGTTGTTGTAGGAGAGGTGGCCATGTTGTAGAGCCACGAGGTAGGGGCTCTGAGCCCCTTGGGGCCTCTGGCCCCTCCCAGCCCCTGGCTGGGGCTGCAGGGACCTGGAACAGCATAAAGCTGGGCTAGGTGCCTGTAGTATGCCGGGAGATGTTTTCTCCATGGGCACAGAGCAGCAGCCGACGCTGACCAGAGAAACAGTGGCAGAGAGCCAGAGATAAGGACCTGAACTGAAGGAGCAGCAGAAGCAACATGCAGCACTGCAGAGGAGACTCCTGGAAGGAGAGTCGAGGAAAGGAGAGCCAGCAGCTGAGAGCTACAGAGTTCTTGGGGGTAAGACTGATACCAGATCCCCAAAACTCCTTTGAGACCTCCTGGAAGGAGGAAGATGATGGACTCTTACTTGAAAGAGCCTTGAAGTGCGACATGCACTGTAGAAAGGAGCTAGAGAGCTCCGAGAGGAATGCAGGGGGAGTTGACCTTGGCTTTCCCCCCCCTCGCACTGCTGCCACGGTGGCAGCCTGAGAGACAGGGCACAGAGGCCCTGCAAGAGATACCAGACCGTCACGAAGACTCCCCTGTGTCTTCGTGATATGACGTGGTGAAACGACCTTGTCTGGGGTTACGAAGTCCACGGAAGACCCCTCGGTTGTGAGGCGATGGGGCCGGGGGAGCTTGAATACCTCCCTCGTGGACGCTGGCAGAAAGCCAGCTATCAGCTGCTGCATGCATGAGAAGAAGAAACCTGCTGCCTCAGAAGATGCTGCTGTTCAGAGACTGGAAGGGATCTGTCCTTCTTTCCCTCCTGGACTTTTATTTGGAGGGGAGAAGAGATCTGATCCATTGTAAATACTATACGTCATGGTAGAGATAGTTATGATCATGTGTATAATGTGATGTTATATTTATTTGTACAGTCATTGTAATATATTCCCTTTCCCCCACTTTGGAGTCTGGTGTGTTTTGTCTGGAAAAACCTCTCTCACATTAGGTTGAGATGTGGGAGGGGGGGGAATGGAGCTAGGGAATTGGATGTTGGGGCTATCTCAAACCATGACACAGAGCAAGCTCCCCCTCCACAGCTAACAATGAGAGAGAGGCATGGAGCTGCAATCCCTCTCGATCCAAAGCCAACCTTTAAAATAGAAGGGATTCCCTTTTTCAAGTTTGTTGCTCCTGAGAGTGATTTTTCTTAGTGTTTAGAGCAACAAAGCCAGCTTCCTGCTGGTAGACAAGAAAGGAAAGTGGCTCTTCTTCTTCTCTGTGGGGTTTGGAAGTGATTTCTCCTGAAGATGCTAGGAGGGCTCATTGTATACAGCAAAATCAAAGAACTGCAACGTGCTTCAGTTTCATCCCTGGTGAGTTGGCAACCATGCTGAACACAGGCCTTATCTCCCCTCCCTGCAGAGTTGGATCTCCCACTGTCTCTGCCCCAGCTTCAGCTCACCCTGAGACTCAGAGTCTCATGAGGGGAGGCACTCATGCCCCACGTGGTGTGGTGTGGGTCCCCAGCAAGAATGCAACACCCGGGGTGAGACTCACCACCTGAGTCACAGTGACAGGGACCAGGCTCAGGAAATGAGTCAATCACTGGCCTTCACATTCTGTAGCTTGTGCAGATCTCGTTAACAGAGGTAGCTTTATTTAAAAACAAACCTTGCTTCCATCTGTAAACGTATCATCACTTAACACCATAGCATAGCAGACATGGCCCATGGCTTCCTCCACTTGCTGTCTTCTTGGGGTGAAACAAATCGCAGCTCTTTCTGAGTAAGGCTTGCCTTACTCAGATTGGGTTGTCAGTAAGGAAAACATGAGGTGATTTTTCAGAAGGGAAGTGGAGCATACTTCCTGCTGACATTTCTGTGCCCTCATAAAATACAGCATTGCGTCTCTACCACTCCCACCACTGAGGAGGGCAAACAAAATGTCAAGGAGAGGGAGGGGATTCCTCCAAGATATACACTTCATGCAACTGGAAGAAATTCAATTTGAAGAGATTAAGGTGAACATTAGAGCAGAAATTCCATGTGGATGACGTCTACGAAATTACAGAGAGCAATTTTGAAAACTGTGCTTCTTAAGCACTGAGGGGAACAACAGCGCATTGTAAGGCACAGCATCTCTCACAGGTAATAGCTGTATTACAGTGGAGTAGTGTTCACACTATAGTTTAACATGAATCATAATGCTGACTGATGCATAAATACCATATTATTTTATATAGGCTATATATGCACTGTATTTATGACATTATTTTTATCTGTCCCTATAATGCAAGTTTAAAACTTCCCTAAGCTAGTCCCTAGGAGTTATGTACAGTACTGCATAAAACCCTTGTAAAGTTTAATATAACCAGTACTCAAGGAATGTGCTCATTAACTTTAGTTTTTGTTTTGCATTAGGGAGTAAATAAAATTCAGAATTTCCTCTTTGCAGTAAACACAGATTTATTTTCAAATGTTTTTGGACTATAATGCAGCACTTCTAAATGCAACTTGGGAATTCTAGTAGTTATCTGACAAGTGACACGGAGAAGGGTTAAGAATGTGACCATCCACTATGAATAGTTCCCACTTACAGCTTTAGTATGTGTATTTATAGAACTCCTTATTTTAGGCTTAATGCATTTAGTGGTGGTATCACTGGAATTTGTTCTTCCTGGGCCCACTTTTTTTTTTAGAATACAGCAGAGACTGCTGTCTGCTTGGAGTCTGACAAGAGACAGTATTTAACATTTATCTAGTTTACAACTAAAAATGAGGAAAGAGCGAGTTGGGTATCTACAGATCTAAGCATTTGCATGTCCATTTGCTAGCTGAACATTCAATCACAGAAGCTGCACAAACAAATTAGGCATACAGCTATACAAAACTAGTTTGGAAAATTGGGCCATGCGTGGGTGTGTGCATCTAAATATTTTACAAGCTGAACAATCACCCTGGAGTATTTTAGGTTAGAGGTAGATAAATGATATGTCCATCCAAATTTACATCTAAGCAAAATTCAAAGATGAATATGCATAAAATCTTTCAATTATCAGATTTGCAGGCATTCTAGATGTCCTTCCTGCAGGGCAGTGCTAGGAAGAGCTCTGTGCTTTTGAGATTCAATTATGTGACACAAAAGTAGCAATAAGACTACTACCAGAGTCCAGGTTAGCTAAAAATATTTCCAGTAATCTATTTCATTGCTGCAGTATAGTAGATCTTAACAGTGTTAACAGTGACACAGGCACTCAAAGAGGTAAACCAATGGAATGACTGGAAAAGTGAGACGCCATGACGTGCAGTCATGGTGGGGAAGGCTCACTGACACACTCAGGAGTTTTGGAGGGTTTTGCTGTTCCCTCCACAGCATTACTTCAGTTCAGCCCACAGGTCTCCGTGCAGTGCCTGGAGCCCAGTGATGTGGGGCTTCCTGTGGACAGGCAGTCTGGAACCTTGACTCTGTATCTCAAACTGCCTGGGAGCAGGCAGCAACATCTTGTCCATGGTATCATCCACATTCCGGCATGGCTGGGCTTTGTCCCCTCTCAATGTCTTCACCTCCTCCTTGCTGAGAGCACAGCTCCAGCAAAAAGAGTGATGAGCCACTGCATCACTCTCCTGAAGTGACTCTGCCAAACCATTTTTTTTCTGAATCCAGGGCCTTCTTTTTGTGTTTGATGTTGTAATCACAGAAATTGAGCTACAGGCCCACGAAGCGAGCTGTCAAAGGCAAGCCTACAGCAAGTCATCAGCAGAATCTGTGGATTTGGATACAAACACTGGCTTACACCAAAGGACATCCTTTGTTTTCCAGCTGCAGACAGGCTGTTTAAGTCTTGCTGTTTAAGGGTGCTCTCAGGATTTCCCAGGTGACTAATCTTACCTTCTGGCACCAAAGGCTTCCCTGCTGTGCTCAGTCCTCATAGCCTGTACTACAAGGTTTGTATCCCTTTTCCACTTAAGTTAATTGTTACTTGTATTGAAACACTGCCTTTTAATTAATGGGAGGGTTGATGATCTCATATGTTTATCTGTTAGAAGTTTTGTTACTTTTTAATAACAAGAAGCCTACAATGAAACAAACCCACCACATCAAAGGATGGCAGCTGGTTGTCACCTCAAGTGGTAGAGAGGGCTGTGGTTTGGGGAAAGCCCCACCATTTAGGGCCATCTTCTTCCACATGGTGTTTGGTGTACACCACCACATAACAACTGCTCTGAGAGGTCCAGCAAGTCTCTTTGAAGGACAGGCAATGGAAAGGGAAAAAGTAAGTCAACAACAATAAAGTAGCAGCCTTTTATGTGACACCTACAAATGAGCAGTCCTCATTCCTAAGATGCTGGCAGATTGATTCTTGCAGCTGGCTAGTTTGTCAAAAACTATGATTTTCTTCAATGAGGATCTTTTTATTTTGTCTGCTGACTTGAAAAAGCAACTCAGAAATATATTTCCATTTCAGTTTCTGCTCATTTTTATCAGGATTGGGATACAAGTGAGGGGAAAGGAAGGAAAAGATAAGGCAAACAACTCCCTATGTGTATTTCCTGGTAGTGCTGCTTTAACTGGTATACGTCAAGCCCAGAAACACCAGAAGACAGAGCACACCAGACTTGGTTCCAAACTATTGGCCTTACCACTCTTCCAGAAGCATTTGCCAGCATTACGTTTCTCTGCCCAGAAAGTTTCTGAACCACCAAGCCACATAATCATCTTTCAGTGGGCCCTGCTGGCAGTACCTGTGTGTGCACCTCTCCTCCTCCTTCCCCTGTCCTGAGATGCTGAGCATTGGTGCTCATGGGGCTGCAGGGCCCTATGGGACAGGTGCTGCAGAGGACGGTCAGCCCACTTTAAGGCATGGGAGGAATGCAGACTGTCCAGAGAAGATCCCTCCTCTACAGATTTCAGAAAGTATTTTTTCTTCATCAGTAAACAAACAATGAGTCACTGGCTGTCGCATGGGAGAAAATTAGATTACAAATAATGTATAAGTAAATAAATTAGTTCCCGTTAGTCATGGCAACAGCTCAGTGTTCCCACCCAAATATTTTATTCCAATTCATCTTTCTGCCTTCATTTTTGTAATATTGTTACCCTTGTACTTTGGGGAACAAAATTCTAGTAAGATTCTTTTGGAAATACAGTTTTTAAAAATACAGTTCTTGTGTTAGACTATATTTGAAGATGCAGTCTTTATTTTTTGATATTTATGTCCAGAGATGGAGCTGGGGAGGGAAGAAACAGAGCTGTACCCTCCTTTGCCCTGATAGTGCTACAGGTCTTGTGTATGGCATTTGTCAGTGGACCTGTAAAAGGAGCTTTTACCATACAGACATCTGTTGCTCACCTCCCTGCCCCGAATGTGGTGCATTATGCTTTATCTGTTTTACAGATGCCATCCAGAAGAAGAGCTTTGGAAGTTTGCTGACCTCTGTCCCCAGGCATTGATGCCAGAATATTGCAGTCCAAAGAACCATGTCTCTCTGGGGAAATTGTCTATTTAAAAACATGTTTCTGCTCCAGTCCTTTCCTTTACATCTGAATGTTAGTGCAGTTGATGAAAATTTTTTATGTTTTCCCCAGATCCTGCAGAGATGGAAATCTTGCAGAAGAGCTGCGTTTTCATCCTTGGTTTTAATTCTGTTCTTTCAAAACCCTTGTTTCGCTAATAGCTACTGAATTGTCTAAAAATTATATAAGATTGTTTAAATGTATATATTCATTAGAACTCCTATAACCTCAGTCCATGCCAAAAGGGTGCCCTCCAAAGTAGAGGAAATTGGAAATTTTTGGAGTCACATCTTGATTTAAATGTCATCATCCTCATCTATAGGCACAAATTGATATTACCTTTTTCACTAAGATATGAAAAAGACTTCAGAAACTATTCCAGATAACTGAATAATTTAAGTATTGCCGTTATTCACAGATTTCCCCAAAACTCTTTTCCCATTGTTTTTGCCCCTTATTATGAGAGGTAGGAGGAATTTAAGGAGATGGCTCAAACACCTTTTCTGATACGCTTTTCAATACTTGCAACTAAGAAAATTATTCATTTTAAAATAATATCAAAAAACATTACCCACCTTCCTGACTACAACTGGTTTTATATCTGCATGGTGCTGCTACATATGTCTGTTCTAAACATAAAATTAATTTCTGCTACTCCAAGCTATAAATATGATGGCATTTTCTTGGTCAGAAGGACAACAGAAATTTTCCCATAACCAGTATTACCAATATAAATCTCTTCATACTATAAATCACAGAATCACAGAATATGCTGAGTTGGAAGGGACCCACAAGGATCATTGAGTCCAACTCCTGACCCTGCACAGGATCATCCTCAAGAGTCACACCATGTGCCTGAGAGTATCATCCAAATGCTTCTTGAACTCTGGCAGGCTTGAAGCTGTGACCACTTCCCTAGGGAGCCTGTTCCAGTGCCCAACCACTCTCTGGGTGGAAAACCTCTTTTTAATATGCAACCTAAACCTCCCCTGACACAGCTTCAGACCATTCCCTCAGATTCTGTCACTGGTCACCACAGAGAAGAGATCAGTGTCTGCCCCTCCTTTTTCTCTCACGAGGAAGTTGTAGACTGCAAGGAGATCTCCCCTCAATCTCCTCTTATCCAGGCTGAACAGACCAAGTGGCCTCAGCCACTCCTCATATGGCTTCCTCTCAAGGCCCTTTACCATCTTTGTTGCCCGCCTTCAGACACTCTCTAATGGCTTAATATCTTTCTTATATTGTGGTGCCCAAAACTGCCACAATATTCAAGGTGAGGCCACACCAGTGCAGAACAGAATGGGACAATCCCCTCCCTTGACCAGCTGGCGATGCTTTGCCCGATGTCCCCCAGGACACAGTAAATGAATCAGTTTGATTTGGACTGAATTTTCAGGTCAGTGGACCAAAAATGTAGTTTCCCCTTTAGTTCTACTGTATTTCCTATATCTTCAATGATAACACTTTATTGAGACTATTGTCTTCAATTACCCAGAAGAGATGATGCATGAAGGAAGGAGAGAGAGAAAAGCAGTGTGGAAGGCACTTTCGGCCCTCTATGACGCACAGGTGCTGCAAGGTTTGCGAATGCATCAGGTAGGTGGCCTGGAGCCATCTCTTCCCTACTGTTTAAACAAGGATTCTTATTTCTGGTCTTGCAAACATGTTTAGGCTGCAATAAATTTAAATTGCCCTGTCGAATTCTCAAGGCTCTCAGAACTTGGAGGCAATGTTAGTAAAAATTTAAAATAGGGGACATCACAGATTATTCATGCAGTCAACTTAAAAGGCTGTGGGATTTGTTCCAGTACAGCAGAGAATTTTTTCATTATTGGTGGCAGTAATAACCGTAAGCTGAGGTCTGTGATTCAGTTTATGGTGGTCTTAATTTATGATGGAAGACTTTATTTTTAACAATAAAAGTGGGGGGATAGCAAAATTCTGTAAAGGTAATTAACTCCACAGATGCAGGACTGAAGGTTGCTCTAATGAGTGAAAAAAAACCCAAACAAATCTATAAGGGTGATGGATTTTATTCTTTTTCTTCCCAGCAGGTTAACTTTAAAGTATCTTTTTTTAATTGACACTTTTAATCAAACAATTGACATACTACAAAACTATGTTTAGTTCTGCTTATTGTTGATGTTAAAGACATTTTTACACAAAATCTGAACAAGAACAGGTCAGGTGGAGTAACGTGTTTGAAAACATTTCCTCTACACAAAGTATAGTAAGACAGACTGTATGTAAACAAGTACTGATTCATGGTCTTGTCTTTGAATGAAAGGAGCAAATTTGTTTCTAAATTCTCCATCTTCACTTCCTAGTGGAGAATTGATTCTTGGATGCTGGACTGAATAAAATCACAGTTTGTGTTTTGCTATTTGGTTCTTTGCTTCTATTTAGATGGCTTTTTTTTCTTTCAAGGACGGAAAGTAGATCTTTATGAGCCTCACAGAGAAAAAAATAAATTAATTTCTTTCAAATCCATCTGATTTGAGCTGCTAATTTAACAGAGAAAAGTGAAGTCGAAAACCAACTCTCCAAAGGTCAGCTCTGGTAGAGCAAGAAGGTAAGAATTTACCTATCTCAACCTGTCGAGAGTTGATGTTATTAATCCCTATGCTACTGTTTAACATATATGTAAGGTTAGCAATTAAAAGATGGATATTTCCATTAATTTAGATTACAGGTAAGATAAGAAATTGAGGGCTGAGTTTATTTTTTCAATACCTTTGAGACATCAAAAACATGTGAAGCAAAAGAATTTTAATTCTTATTTTATGAAAGTAAAAGTATTTATATTTCCTTGTTGACACGGTGGGTGGGAGCAGTGGAACCAGAAGCTTTGTGTTGAATTTCCTCTGTGATAATGAATTCCTTTTGATGAAAGGCAAGACTCCTAACAGCTGCACGCTGTAATTTCTTTGTCCTAAATGTAGCTGTATATAAAGTATACCTGCCTCATGGGATATTCCAGCAATGAATAGAACTGCATATGTTGAAAGTACTACATAATGCCAGAACAGCTGATACTTAGGTTGATACTTTACAGCCTAAGTGTCTGAAACACTTTTCTCATTACCTTATTATTATCTTTACTGCTTGCTTGTGGCCTGACCAGACAGAAACAATAAGACAATGACAAGGAAAGAGGCAGAGGTGTTTATAGTCAAGTCACCATAAAGTCCAGAGATTTTTTTTATTTATATATTTGAAATAATTTGCAGCCAGAGCTGAAGGAGGTTTGGATTTGGGTTTTTTGTTTGTTTGTTTTTAAGATTCTGGTATTTTCAAATATTTAGAAGGGTTTTGTGTTTCCCAGCTGTTGTCTAGCTCAAGATGATACATAATATGTAAATGTACCAGCTATTTTCATAGAATCATAGAATCATAGAATCATAGAATCGATTGGGTTGGAAAAGACCTCCGAGATCATCGAGTCCAACCCTTGGTCCAAATCCAGTCCATTTACTAGATCATGGCACTCAGTGCCACGTCCAATCTGCGTTTAAAAATCTCCAGGGATGGTGAATCCACCACCTCTCTGGGCAGCCCATTCCAATGCCTGATTACTCTCTCTGTAAAGAATTTTCTCCTGATATCCAACTTAAATTTCCCCTGGCGGAGCTTAAGCCCGTGCCCCCTTGTCCTATTGCTGAGTGCCTGAGAGAAGAGACCAACCCCCACCTGGCTAGAACTTCCCTTCAGGTAGTTATAGACGGTGATGAGGTCACCTCTGAGCCTCCTCTTCTCCAGGCTAAACAACCCCAGCTCCCTCAGCCTCTCCCCATAGGACTTATGCTCCAGTCCCTTCACCAGCCTTGTTGCTCTTCTCTGGACCCGCTCCAGCACCTCAATATCCTTTCTGAACTGAGGGGCCCAGAACTGAACACAATACTCAAGGTGTGGCCTCACCAACGCAGAGTACAGGGGAAGGATCACTTCCCTGCTCCTGCTGGCCACGCTATTTTTGATACAGGACAAGATCCCATTGGCCTTCTTGGCCACCTGGGCACACTGTTGGCTCATGTTGAGCTTCCTGTCAATTAGTACCCCCAGGTCCCTTTCTGCCTGGCTGCTTTCCAGCCACTCTGTGCCCAGCCTGTAGCGCTGCAGGGGGTTGTTGTGGCCAAAGTGCAGGACCCGGCACTTGGCTTTATTGAACTTCATCCCATTGGAATCAGCCCATCTCTCAAGTCTATCCAGATCCCTCTGCAGAGCCCTCCTGCCTTCCAGCAGGTCGACACTCCCTCCCAGTTTGGTGTCATCAGCAAATTTGCTGATGATGGACTCAATCCCCTCATCTAAATCATCAATAAAGATATTAAACAGGACTGGACCCAACACAGACCCCTGGGGAACACCACTGGTGACCGGCCGCCAGCTGGATGCAGCTCCATTCACCAGCACTCTCTGGGCCCGACCCTCCAGCCAGCTCCTAATCCAGGAGAGGGTACACTTGTCCAAGCCATGGGCTACCAGCTTTTCCAGGAGAAAAGCTGAGATTCTTGGGAAGTTACAACATAGGCAAAAGTTATCATCAGAGTCACACTGGAAGTGTAAAAACTAGTGTGCCCCAGAGTATTTATTTAGGTAAGAAAAGTTTATGCAGCTTATGGAAGAAATACTCTGTGAGGAAATTCAATTTCAGTAGCTTTTTTATCTCATTTCCTTAGTTCCTCAGTCATCCCCCGACCTCAACTATTTCTTTAGGAACCCTGAGTGAGCAGGGAAAAATGTATTGAATTTAATGGTTGGCTTGGGAAAGTCTTCCCCAAAGGACTGTTTGTCCATTATAACTGACTGTCTGCTGCATTTATTTTATTTTGTTTTACTGACTATAAGGACATGAGTACTTACATTTACTCTCTTTCTCAAAATATTGTGGTTTGGCTGAGTGGTTTAGACTAAACTGAAGAGTTACATCAGCACTAGAGAGGATGGTTTATTTTGGTCTTTTTACCTGTGTGTTTTCAAACTCCACTTGTGCTGTAAGCATCGGGCTGTGTGTGGGAGCAGTGCTACAGTGGGAGGATGCACAGGAAGCATCACCACTCATTCCTACACACTCACAGATGCAGGGAAGTGTTTTACCCAAATGCTCTGCTCTGTCGTAGAAGGGAATTTGGAGATGGGAGCAAGGCCAGGGACCCCTGCAGTCAGTGAGTTGGGAAAGGTGGATTTCACAGGGAACCCTGTGAGGTACCATATCCCTCACAAGCGCTGTGCAATTTAGTTGTAGGCAAAGCAGAGTGACCACACTGTGATCTGCATTAATAGCACCATCCAGACCAAACCAGAGCACAGGTGGTAGCCAAAGTCGACCAGGGATGTCCTTGCAGTCACCATGGCCTCATCCATGATACAGAGGATACGCACAAGCCACTCACTGCCCCTTCAGCTCAGCTGGGGTGGACTGCTGTTCCCTGAGGACCCCACACCATTTCAGCTGCAATGCCTGGCTGTGCTGCTGTTCTGCTGAACGAAGGGACAACTACGTTTCACCAGAATCCAATCACTTCGATGAAATGTTTTTTCAGAGGAACAGTCAAGATGCCCGAGCCCTTGCAGCTTCCCTAGGGGCTTAGTCTCCACCTCCAGGACATGTACCTTGGCACCCTGTCTCCTGCAGTCCTGGTGCCAGGATGCCTGCTCGCCCACGGACAGCTGGGCTCGGCGCCCAAAGAAACCTGTTCTCACTCTGGCTGCAACGAGTCCAGCAGCCTATTGCTTGCTCATTCTCTGGGAAAGCCTACACTTAAGAGACCAGCAAAGCAGCCCTGAGCACGCTCCAGTCACGTGCAGAAAGGATTTGGATTACAACCCTCCAGCTCCACAGGCAGCCCAAGCATCCTGGCCTTGTGCAAATGCAGTGGATTTTGCCTATTGATCTATTTTTTTCCGCTCCAAAGGGCTGACATGTGAGACCGTTGTTCAGAAGTTAATTCATGCTGCACTAGTGATTGTATTATTATTGCTCTCATGCTGCTATGGATATAGAAGACATTTTACAGGAAATCATGAGGACTATTGCTTTAAGTAAGGCTGTAATTTAAAGTTATCCCGACAACATGACCCATGCTTGTATCCTCACCTCTACAGCACTGCAGTGGTACAATACTAGTCCAGCTGATGTTCTGACCTAAGTTTTCAACATTCCATTTTTTTTTTTTTAATTGATAGGTTTAACATTTTAGACCTGGTTCATCAGTCTAAAATCTGAACTAGCAAGCGCTTAAACTTGAGGCAAAATTCTCCTTTGTATGAATAAGAGATGCAGGAGTCCAGTATATATACTCAATGAAGAAATGCTCTTTACCTGCTTGGGAGGTATGAGATGTATCTGCAATTCATGGTTTTATTTTATAGAAGTTATATTTTGTTCCCTCAGTCTTAATGAAAATGAAGAAATCAGTAATCATATTCAATTAGTCTAAATGCCATCACTGCATTATTTGTAATAGGAGACAAGATAACTTTAAAACGTGCCAGAACAAATTGCTTCTTGCATACATATTCTTTCTTTTATGTCTGTCCTAGTGTGAATATCCCCCTTGAACACTTTCCTGTATTGGACATACTGATTACACTGTTCATTTAGCAAGCAGCAAATGAATGGAAGTGCTATTAAAATACACCAAATCATTTGCATCAGAGTACAACCACTTCCTTGAAAAATGAAGGCAGCTGGGAAGACCATGTAGGAATAACAGCAAACATGTAAACTTAGGAGGTGCAGTTCAATCTGGGAGCCAAAAGTGCACGCTGTGCTCCTGTGTCTGGTTCTATCTGGGCTTACAGCAGCTGCAGGGCAGGATGAGGCAGGGCTTCTGCTCTCCAGGGCCAAGGGTGTTACTGGGAGCAAAAGGAACTGGGTGGAGGGGATAGGATTACTGCATGCTGTCTCTCCCTACCAGAATGAGGGTCATCCACGTTCCACCGACTTATTTGTGGGAGAGCAGTTAGAGGAATTAATTTACTAATCCTACACCCAGCCTCTCTCTTCCCTGGCTGCAATCTTCCAATAATTTCCCAATATAGACTCTATCTCCCTGTCTGCAGCTGTTTGTTATTTGTTATTTTTAATTACAAAATGCTATTTCCTAAGACTCAGAGACTTTTGTTTCTTCATCAAATCTACTTCCACCTAAAGTACATAAAGAATTTGCACCTAATACATGAAAATCTTGTCTAAACTATATCTATCAATATAATCTGAAGAAATTAGACACCTGCTCTAATAGTAAGCCAATGTTCAAGAAAATTAGGAGAATTGGAAGGCTGATTCTTCAATCACTCATAAATCACGAACATATGCTTTACTTTTGAGTAGCCTTGAAATAGTTTGCAGGAATAGTTTTTAGGTGGCTAAGGATGGCTAACCACACTCCTGCAGTTGTTCAGTGGAGACAATGTGGGGGCAGTGTCTCTACGTGCCATTGCTTCAGCTTCCTGATTGTATGACTGCAACTTAATGAGCTGCTTAGGGGCTGACCCAATGAAAGGTTTAAGTGACTAAAAAAAGACTTATGTATTATTAAGATGCCTGTACTCAACATCACAAATCCATACCTTCCTGTTTGATTTCACAATGCTCTAAACACTGCCAGCTCTGCAGTGCCCGGGACCGTCCCTGATACTCTTGTCATGTCTGGGTGTGATTGCAACCCAAAAATGCATCACTTGTTTGCCTTAAGGGCCTGCCACAGTAGACTTGGCACACAACCACAGGATGGATCCACTGCAGGAGGCAGCAGTGTTTATGGAGCAGCTTTGACTACGAATACCCTGCACCTTTGCTGTTGAAAGTAAAGGCAAAATCTATGGGGCTGGAGGAAGGGTGTGTAAATGCCATTCCATAACGTGTAGGGTACTCACATGGAAAGGAGAGAGTTAGACAAATCTGGAGATTTCCATCTCCTAGTCAGCAAAGCAAGTTCAGGATCCCTTCATTGTGGCCAGAGGAACAGGAGTGGGATCTCTAAGAGGTGTTTATGCACCATGTCCCTTGGTGCTAGGTTGCTCCCTGAAAAAGTTGCTGGCTGAGAATGTTCTTACTCTGACTCCTTTGCCCCAAAGATTTGGTATCACAAGCCCCGGTGAGTCAAATAACCATTTTGTGACCTCAAAGCTGAAGGTCTCACCCATCTCTCACACTGGCTTTCATGCTTTGGCTTTGTATTTGAATCACCTCAGTTCAACAACCTGAAAGAAAACAAACAACGGCAAAACCTACATAGCTTTATGCCACAGTAGTGAGTCAAAGGGAGGGTCCAGTCAGGGCCAGAACAGGTAGAAGCAGGATACATGAGTGGGAAAGGAGAGAGACGTTGCGCCTCTGTCCTTAGCTGAACATTCTGGTGGCTGCATCTGCAGGCTCCACGTATGCTCTCCAGCAAGCATCATGACTATCTCTGGGTTTAAGCCCTGCTTGCACTTAATGACCACCTCTGCTGGTGAAAATGTTAGCAAAGATTCGAAAAATTAAGATTCATTAGAAAACGATTAATTAGTATGAGCACAGGTGCCTGTCCAAGTTGCCACATACAGCTTAAATGGTGGCTGCTGGGAATATGTTCCTATTAGGTACACACTCTCCTAGCTTTGAATAAATATTTTCTCCCAGAGCATAAACATTTATGGTTTAATCTAATTTAGCCTTAGAGAAACCACAAATGTATAGGGTAATCTTAACATTTGTCACAGATAATCAGTTGTTGTTGGTCAACGAATAATTAATCCAATTTAAGAAGTTCTTAGGTGACACAGGTCAAACACACACACTTCTGCACTGCTGAAAGCAAAGAACTGAGGCCAAAACACAAGCTCTGAATAGGACAGGTTGCTTCATTCTTGGCATTAGCTCAGCTGATGTATATAGGCAGCAGAGACCAAACTTACCAAGACCTTCTGCCCACCCTGTCCTTTAGAAGGCAGGGCCTTCTACTTCTAAGCAGATCACAATTTGACCCAGAAGTGCATAAAACCAGTACATCATTCATCTGAGACAAACTAATTGGCAGATATATTCCTCAAGCTGCTTTATTCTGCTTATGCAGAATGTTACATTGATTGAAGACATAAGCAGGAAGTGCCTGGGAAATTACAACTGAAAAGTGAAGTGAATTTGCTACAGGTCTAAATCTTACATTATAGTAAAAAAGACATACAGGCCTATTTGAGACAGAAAACCTTTTCTTTATATGTATATTATTAAAGAGAAAGGAAAAAAGAAGAGAAAGAGGAAAGGAATAGGGGAAAGCTAAAAAAAGGAAAAGGGAAAGGGAAAAGAGAAAAGTCTTTTGAGAGTTAATTCTTCAGCCATTTTCCTCTTTTTTTGAGCTGGTACTCCATGACAACTTTTCTATTATATGCCGTCTATGAAAGCATACAGGACTTTTCCATTGAGTGGAAAATTGGTGAGGCTGTCTTGTTTACAACTGCTAACATAATAACTCTGATAAAGTAGTGGACATAATTATGCCACTTTCAGACAAATTGTGGAAAAAAATAACTTTATGATCCTTTAGCCTGGCTGTTGCACCTGAATGTGTTATCCTTAAAACCAATTGTGATGTTGCTTGTTAACAGCATCCCTTCTCAGAGAGGGCTGTGCACACTTGGTGACTTCCTGGCTTCAACAAATCATAGTAAAAGTGTTCTCCCTGCAAGTGCAGTTTAAGGATTTTCACAGTAATCGGTGTTCTCAATAGGCTCAGCTTTGGAAGAAAAGTGTGAGATTGACTTTATTTGTGTCCCACAGGTTATAGGCAGCAACCAAAGCTCTGGGCTAGAAGGGGACTAGGTGGTTGTACCATCTCAGCAGATTTCCTCTGCAGTCCTTTCCGGCTCTGCTGTGGGCTGCTGCTTCTTCCCAACTACCCTTGAAAAATCAAGTCAGGTCTAAGACTGAAAAATAAATGAGTAGACACTGCACTGCTGTAGTGATCATGCCATCCCCATTATAAAGATTCACAGGCAAAGCAGTTTAGTGCAAGCCCAGTTAAGAAAAACACTCTGTATGCAGTTGAAAGTAGACCCAGGCTACTTAGAAGCACTTAAAAAGCACAGGATGACTATTCTTTCAATGCTTTCCCTTTGTGCTTCTCAAAGTGCTTTACGAATCTTCATCAAGTATGTGTTATAACACCTGTGAGGTGTTATAACATTGCTACTTTCCGAAGGGTAATGCAATTTTTGGGCACCTATGTGGACATGCGTGAAAGTTTCAGAGATACTAAACACCCAGACAACCAGCCACTAGTATGTCTAACTTGGAACCACCAAAAAGCACTATTAAAACTGAAATGGTAGGCTTCCTTTTATTTCCCTCCTAGTAAAAAAAAAGCTAAGGAGTAAACGTTTTCAAGTGTGCCTCTACAGCTCTGAGAGCAAGAAACTTCTTATTTGCTTGCCTTTTTTTTTTTTTTTTTTTTGCTTAAAGTAAGCTGAGACAACCTAAGCAAAGATGCGATTCAGTCAGTTTGGTCTGTAAGTAAAACAAAGTACACACCACATTGGATGACTCACAGTGAAATTTCAAGAGCAGATAAAATCAGTGGGAGCCAGAAGCTTTCCTGTAAATGATTTCAAAGTTACTGACACCAAAGCACAAGGCAGCACAGTCTTAGGCACCTGTTAGGGGAAGACACCATTAAAACACACTTCATCGTGATACAATATGTTGAATGGGCGAAGAACAGTGTGGGGACAGGCACAAAGAAGGGTTCGCAACCCCTTCAGACCAACAACAACAACATGTCAACATAAAGGCACATTTCATTCTCTCTGGTTTGGATACTTCCCAGGAATTCCCCTTCCAGGGGTATTGTGGTGGAGAGGGCCCAATAACTAGGAGGTTTGGGACAGGAATTGGGAGAATGCAACCACACCCCGTTATCATTTTTCCCACCCGCCCTCCCACAGTGAAGATCTTTTCTTGCTCCCTATGCTTTCACAGGAGCTCTGAAGCAGCTGGCAAAGGGAGGCAAGCCAGCTACAGCTCTGCTGGCAGGGGGCTTTGAGGGGGGCTGCAAAAGCAGCGAACCTTGACTCTCTGCAGGTTCCCTGTGGTCTGCTGGGAAACTCCTATGGTAAATGAAACCATTCTGTGGGGTGAGAGCAGAGGAAATGGTCTTTTCCTGATTGATCTAAAAAAGGACCACCATGACCTACCGTTATCAACATGAAGTAAATGATCTGCAATTAGTTTGCCTACACAATTTGCCCTGTCAGCTAGGGACCTCACCCACCAAATTTTAAATCCCAGGAGAGCAGCGGTGTTGAGCTCTGCAGAAAGTCAAGGTATAAGTAATTTCAAACCCAGAACAGACCTGATTGTTATGTTGGGTCAAATAACCCATTGTATAGGACCACTGCATTTTCATAATGCAGCTGAGCAGCACATGGCTGACTGCTCACCGTGCCTCCTGCCTGGCATGCGTTCACAGCTATGGCAAGAAATCTCCACTCAAGAGAGGTTTGGCATTGAAAGAGCTGCAATATTTTAAATTGGTAGTTTGGGGAACTGTGCAGACCCTTGGTCTGGAATAGACTATTTCTTGCTGAGAGCAGAAGTTGCCCCTATATTTGGCAGATGGCACTGACTCAGATGCTCATCGAGAGTCCTTTGCTTCATATGCCCATTTATGTTCACAGACTACAGATAAACATGTAGTGACTTAGGTTAGTATGACAACAGTGTTCGGCTAATGAGTGTCAAAACTATAAACACAACTGATCCTCCCAACATCTGTCGAAGAAAAACCAGCACCTGATATGTTTCATTTGAGTTCTTGTTTTTTCAGCTAAATCAGAACTAATTTTGCTGCTGTGAGTCATAACACTAAAATATACCACCTGTATATGATGCCCTCTGTATTTTACATCTACAAATTATCCCTCCATTGTCCCAGTGAACTATTACTATAAACATATAAAAAATAGGAATACTCAACTACCAAAGCTTTACTGACTAAGCTAAAGCCATACAGCACTTGGATGACAGTGACAGATAGAAAACTAAGGCTGGGAACACTGATTTCTGAATTATTTTTCCTGTCTCTAGACAACACTTGTATGTAATAGAGATCAGCTAAACAAATGGTAGTGAAGCACATCTGAGGTTACATATGCTCTGCCATTTGTTACTGCCATGTTGCTGTCTTTGCAATAGATGCTTAAAAAGGGACTGCTTTAAAGCTAAAAAGCCCCACCCAAACCCAAGAAATACCTAACTGTATTTTGAAACCTGATTGTTTTTTCCTAGCTTCTTTGTCACTACTAAAAAGTAAGTTTGTTCCTTCAAATACCTGATTGTAACACAATCAATATTTAAAATAAATTTTACTTTACCTTTTTTTCAGTTAACAACTCATATTTATAATTTTGTATACTCAAAATTTTCTCCATCTCTGATTTAAGAACTCAGTGTTTCCAGATTCTTTTATGTAATATTTGTATTTGACCAGTAATTTTTATATTGTTGTCTGGTATTCAGTTTTTCTGTTATGTATAATCATTCAGCAATTTCAATTATAAATGATGGAGTCACAGGAAAATTTCTCTTACCATATTAGTTCTTCACACTATTTTTCTCTCAGCTAATTCTAATTTTAATTAGTTTGAGCAGCAATTGATTGTACTGATGTACTATTCAATTAATTCCACAATGGTGACTGAGGTTATTTGCTGAGTGACCGCAAAATACCAGAGTACACCGTATTTTACAATAATTACATATCAGTTCTACTGGAAACAGTGGTCCATCTTCTTGTATATCCAAATGCTGATTTTAAAGTCACACCTATTTACATCTTTTTTAACCTATTTCCCATTAGAAAACAAGGATGACTTCATTTGTTAAGTGTAGAGATCATAAGATCTGTAACATTAAGAAGGAACTTTAAAAACTGACCATACAAAACATTTTGAAGTGAATTTTTTCATCAGGAGCAGGTGGAGTCTTGGTTTGTTATTGTATGCCCATTGTTTTTTGCCTCCCGTTATTGTAGATCATGCAGATACAGGAAAATCATCTAGTGATCACACTATTGTTATGGTCTTTTTTGTCTTTTAATTCTGGATTGAAATGTAAAACACAGACTACACTTCTGTATTTTCTGAACCAGAAAAAAGCAGATTTGGCTATGACCTATTTAGATTGTAGATGATGTTTGATCTGCATGGATTGTACATCTGTCTAGACTGAAGCCTAAAACCTTGTGTACTGATCGGTAAGAGTCTGCATTACCCATTCAAATAGGAAATGTTGCATGAAGGTAAAATTCATGCCAGCAGATAATAGCAGAAAATTACTTACACTTTCTGACCTAATTCAGAATTGTCAACCTCAAACATTCAAAAATTCAATCAGGACACCAATCATGAAACTAATGTAAAATCCTGATTTAAAAGCACATTGATTTTTCTTTTATCTACAGGTTTTTAAGTTCACAGGGATCACGCTTCCAGACTTTCCCTGGCAGTCATGAAGGATGAAAACAGTTTTGAAGGTTGCGCTTTTCACATAATCTTATGCCCCTTGGAATTAGTGCTCTAAGAAATACAAAATATTTTGTATAACGATTACGATAATTGGCAATACAGTTTTCAAAGGCAGAGCCTTTGACTAATAACTGATTAGTCATCAGTTATTAGAAAAGAATTGGGAAGGCTAACAGGGAGCATTTGTTTTCTTCTCTGCAGTAAACTACAGTACTGTTAGGTTGTGTAACTCTGACATCAGCTAAACCTCTAAAGATTGAAGTTGACTCTTATGTATGAAGTTGGTAATTAAGGCTATAGACACATAGTACAGAGCCAAGGAGGAACTTAAATCCAAGTCAGCATGATGTTACAGGATCGTTGTGTTTTCCCAACGTCTTGGCCTAAATCAGTGCCACCATCCCTCTTCTCCATTTACCCAGGCTCTTGGGTTGACAGGATCCACTAAGGCATCTATGGATTTGCAGCAAGTCACTTCGCCCATATTTCCAGACCATGACTGCCATGGGATAGGCCAGAGAAGATGTCTTGCCCATGCACACAAATGCTGCAAGGTTGTGGCTGGTGGGTCCCCAAGCAAGCTGCCATGGAGCTTGGCCAGTCTGAGGGCCCACAGGATGAGCTTTCCTCCATCAATAAACAACTACATACACTCGAAGACTGTTCCTCCCAAGCAAAGAAAGCACTGGCCCCTGGGCTTATGCAACCCATAAACTGGTGATGCAGCCTATGGGATCTCCAAGTAAGAGACAACTTCCTCTGTTTCTCTTCTGTTGCCTCTCCCTGCGTGTTTTTTTGCCCCTGAGAGGGGAGTATGAGCTAGCAGTCCTGAGCAAAGTCCAGTGCAGGCAACTACATTTTGCTGATGTAACCTACCACAGCAGTGGGATGCTATATCCTGCACCAGGGGCTCTGAACTCTTGCACGGCCCTGACACATGTCAGGGAGTTCTCCTCCTCCCTTGAAATGGCTGCACCTCATGGCGGGAAGATGCAATGCCTGTGTCTCTGCAGTGTGCAGAACAGCCAGCTCTGGACAGAATTTGGTATTTAAGTGCAAAATGGAGATTACACAGCAGAGTCAAAACATTTAACAGCAGTATTTTGAATTTAAAAACTGTATGAAAGATCAGTTTTAACCTTTGAACAGAGTTCAAAAGATGTCCCTCAGCACACTTCCACTTTTAAATAAACAGGAGAATCAAGGGCCCTGACATTTCCAAAGCCCAAAACACCAGTTTGTTTTCCTTACATAAATACTTTGAATCTCAGAAACTGTCTACAAAAGATAATGATAGAATTTGTCCTAGTAAAATGCAATCTGCTGAAAGATTTAGCTTGCAGTTTTACAGCACCTTTGGGGAGCTTTGGTCCATTGAATAGAAGAATTTGGATGTATTTTGAGCTCTAAGGACATGTTCTTCCCCTCAACGTTTTTCATAAATGTCATTGAAGATGCAGCAGCCATGCAGTAAGTGAGAAAAGCAGCTGCCTTACCGTCAGGCTGAATTAGAATCATAGTGCAAGTATACTTAAGTGACTCAGCAGTAACTAAGTATTTGGGATCTATTCTCCCTAGTAGTGGTCATGTAATTCCCCTTCATCTACATGGTAATTGAGCACATGTTTTAAGCAGAAACTAGATGTGTAGTGATGTAAATCCTTTGAGAAGGAGAATTTTTTTTTGAGAGAGAAAAAACACAGACACTGCTTAACTGAGTTGTAAGCTGGGAAGTTTTCTGGAAGGTGTTATTAAAATCAACATTTTTTTCAGATTAGAGAGAATTAAAAATCACCTTTTTTTCCCCGGAATACCCAGGGTTTCTTTACCTTTCCATTTGTTATGGCACAGTATTAACAATCCCATGTTTATAAATGGAATTTATTAGAATATCGATACTTTTAAAAGGCAGTTTTGAAATGCAGGAGTAGTGATTTTTAAAACAGGTTAATCACAGAATGACAAAATCAATTATGTTGGAAAAGACCTCTCAGATCATCGAGTCAAACCTATATTAATTTAGATTTAGGTATATTTTCTCCCCAGTGGGCTAACACAGAGTGACCAAACACCTTTACTGTCTACCTCTGAACTGGACAATGGTGTTTTCCAGATTTACAAACAACTTACCAGTCCTTCTGTCTCACATTCCTACTAAAATGTCTCCCAGTGTCCTATGGGAGCAGGTATTAGCTCATACTCTAGATAGAGCAGCTGGTGATAAAACCTGGAGCATCTGGAGAAAAGATCAGGTATTTGTGCAGAGGGTGGATGGAGCTGCATCCAGGAGGTGGTAGTCATCTTGCCACAACACGTGCAAATACATTAGTGTGGTTTGGGTCTGTAAGGCTGGAATCTGTGCTAGAGATCATGGTCATGTGTCCATCCTGTGGAAGACACCGTTCTGCCAGGTGGGTGGCAAAGCACAAGCAGCATCATATGGGGGGGTCAGAAAATGGGTAGTCATATAAAAAGAAAGGCAAACAAAAATAAAGAAATTTAAGCCAAAAGATATGATTTTTTTAGCCTCTTGTGCAAGATATGAACATCAAGATGAATTGACTGCCGTTATGTAATTGCAAAATAGGTCTGTCACACAACCTCTGGGTTTGGTGTTTATAAGTAACCCTGTTTGAAACAGCAGTATGAGGTAGGCTGTTTCTCTGCCAAAGACACAGTTGCATATTTTTATTGCTTAACAATTTTTTCTTTTATTTTTTTGTTATACAGTTATGGCCTTAGGCTGGGAAAAATATTCCTGTTCTTCTCTCCTGTGTATATATTTTCTAAGGACTGCACCACTCTTATGCATATGCAAAAGTGCATGCTTTGCATATTTACTTTCTTTATACAAAACAGTGTGCCTGCCACATCATGTAATGCTTTCACTTCTGTACAGATTCCCCCAAATTTATCATCTTCTCATATTTAGAATGTAATTCTCACTCAAATCACAAGCAGCCAGCTCTCCTTAATAAGTTATTCCAGAGATAACAGCTAATTATGACATTTCAAAAGCCATACATTAATATTTCAGTAGGCTCAGTGTTTTGAAATACTATTCAGGGCAACATGTTGGTCACTTTTGCTGGGAAGGATGTGTTCAGCAGATAGGCAGTTAAAATATCTTTCAACATACAAACTCTTGGAAACCCTTTCTGTGGTGTCTTCTGCTCATCATAAGCCACAGTGTGTAAAAAAAAAGCTTTAATGGATTGCTTTGTAATATTATATTTACATATAACATATATATATTTAACAACAGTATGCTTCAGAGTCCTTAAATTAGTCCTTTGCCTGAAGACAATGTATTAATCCAAATCCCTCCCTGAAACATTCTTCTTCTGTAAATCCTATTAGCATTAATCTGATGAAGTTAGGTGCGCTTTATCACTTTTTTTCAGATATCTAGAAAGCTTTGAGATCTACTGCTCACTCAGTGGCTTATGGTTTCAAACACTTTTGGAGGTCTAACAGCCTGGGAACCTTGCAGGGTTCATGTCACCTTTCCTTGGACATCCTCAACTCAACAGCACTGTATGGAAAACAACAAAGTGGAGGGTTTACTGTCTGCAAGGGTGTGGTAAGAAGGGACAAAACTGAGACTGAAATCTGTGTATTATGAATGCAAAGGAGAGCGGGACAATTCACCTCTCCTTTATCACTCCCACAGTGCATTATGTTCCAGAAACAACAGAGACTTTTATCTGAAAGTCCTTGGATGACCGATTCCATTTAAATTCAGCCTAAGCCTCTGCAGGCTGGAGTGAGGCCTGACCATGCTGTGAGGCAGAGCCAGCAGGGACCCCAGATATTTTCCAGCTCTAAAAAATCATGGTCAGATTATTGTTTCGAAAGGAAGATTAACACCTCTTTCAGTCAAAGTCAAATGCATGCACAAAAAAGACAGGAAAGGGGCTTTCTGTTCCTCCTTGAGGTACATGCAAGTCTTTTTTGGAAGTAAAAGTGGCCGCATTTCCCTTTCAGGTTTATCTCACAGGCATGTGTAAGGTGCTTGGGGCTTCCCAAACCATCATTTAAATGCTGCAAGAATTTGTAAAAGTTAACATAGGGAAGAGGGAGTTATTTGAGGATTTTATTTGAGGAGTTATTTGAGGAGTTATTTGAGCTATTTTAAGCAGGAGCATGGAAAGATTGCCAAGCACACATTTTTTACTCATCATATTTAGAGAGTATAAAGTCTTTGTCCCAAGATCTCCCTGATAGCTTTGGCTTGGTCAGAGAAAATAAGACAGTGGGGCTGCTGACTTTATTTTGGATTTGGAAAAGGTGGTGTTGCTTAGCCTTGGCACCCAAGCCAGGAAATGTCTCCTGAGGAGAGGCTAAAGCAATATGGGTAACGTGCCAGCCTACTCTTCCGGGAAGCTGCCAGGCTGTGAAGGGTTAATGGTTTTACAACGTTTCTGAGCAGTTTCCCCGTCACCACCCCCACAGCACTGGTTTATAATTCGAACTCTCCAGGTTACTCCAGAGGGATGATCCTTCCCTTTTCCCACAGCCCAGGGACACTCCTGGAGGGGACAGTGTGCCCTGGGGAAGGCACGGGGGCCGGCAGGCCCAAGGCCAATGGCTTGGCTGGCACAGTGGCCATTCAACTGGAGACTAGGGCGACCATGGGGTCTCCTGCCTGCCATGTTTATCCATTCGTGGAGGGGTGCAGGGGGCTGCCTGGACCAGCCATAAGCCCAGGTATGAGGCTCTATTTTGGAAGAAAAGGGTTGCTTACCCGAGGGAATGACCTCAAGTTGTGTCAGGGATGGTTTAGGTTAGATAGTAGAAAAAAGTTCTCCACCCAGAGGGTGGTTGGGCACAGGAAGAGGCTCCCCAGGGAAGTGGTCACAGCACCAAGCCTGATAAGAGTTCAAGTAACATTTGGACAACGCTCTCAGGCACATGGTATGTACTCTTTAAGATGGTCCCGTGCTGGGCTAAAAGTTGGACTCGATGATCCTTGTGGGTCCCTTCCAACTCAGGATATTCTGTGATTCTGTGGCTTGGAGTGGCTGCCGTCCCCGCCGCCCTTTCATGGGGGCACAGCACCTGAGCAGGTACATACCGAGCACCCGGATTACCAACCACTGACCGACCCCGTTGATACGCGGGGCGCTGAGGCTGAAACTTCGTCCCGGGGCGGGAACGGAGAGAGGAGCCGGGAACAGCGGGGGTTGCGGGCGCCCCGCGGCCGAGGGGCGGTGGAGGCGCCCCGATACCACGGCTGGAAATTCCCCGGCGGCAGCGGCTCCGCGCCCTGGTCCGTGGCAGCTCGGGGGCCATCCCTGGCGCGGCCCCGCCCCGGGGCGCTCCCCCCGGCCCGGCCAGGGGCGCGCGCGCCTCCCCATCCCCAGTTCTTCAAGCGCTCGCCAGTACTTTCCGTGGGCGCTTCCGCTCCCAGCGGGGCAGCTTCCCCGGGAGTGCCGGGTCTCACGCGGCTGGAAGGGGACCGTGAAGGGACAGAGGAGGTGGCAGGGCGCTTCTGCCGGGCAGGGCCCCCTTTGCCCCGCCCCGCGGTCCCGGAGTGGTCCTGCCGCAGAGGGGAAGGAGCCGCCCGGGCCGTCCCTACCCGTCCTTCCTGCAGTGGGGCGGGGAGCAGCGGCCCTCCCGCCGCGCGAGGGAGAACCCGGGGAGCTCCTCCCGCGCGATCCCGGCAGCGGCAGCGGCAGGAAGGGCAGGGCGAGGGCGGGGGCTGTGCCTGTGCCGGGGGGGCGGGCGGTTCGCGGGGGAGGGGCCGCCGCCGCCGCCGGGCGCAGCAGGCAGAGGGAAGGCAGGGAGCGGAGCTGCCGCCGTCGCTGCCCCTGCCGAGGGCCAGGGCCTTGGACGCGTCCGGCGAAGAGCGCAGGAGGAGGAGGAGGAACGGGAAGGGGGGGAGCCAGCCGGCCCCTCTCGGAGGACGCGGCCCGCATCCGCCCGGGGAAGGGCAGAGGGAAGCGGAGGGGGGAGCGAGCGGGCGCCACCGAGGAGACAAAGAAGCGGAGCCCGCCTGGGCTGGGAGCCTCCCCGCCACCGCCCGCCCCGCTCCGCTCCCCGCCGGCCGGCAGGAGGTGAGCGCGGCCTCGGGCGGGACGGGGATGGGGCCGGGGCGGGGGCCGGGGCCCGCCGCAAACTTGTGGCGGTCACGGGGGGCGACGCGGGGAAGGGACGCCGCGAGCGGGGGAGGGCGGGTGTCACCTGGGCGGCCGAGGCTCCGCGGCCACCTCGCGGACGGGGGGGCCGGTACCTGCCGGGGCGTCACGGGGGGCCCGGAGCGGGAGGAGGTGTTTGTGTGCCACGTCCAGCTGCGGGGGGGGCTCGGGGGCGGCTCCTCCTCATCCTCCCGAGTTGCTGCTCCTGTGTGTGTGTGTGACAGCCGCTGCTTTGTGCCGCCCGCCGCTCGGCCGGGGGGCAGCGCCGGGCCGGGATACCCCCCCACCCCACCCCCTGTGGGACTCTGGAGAATGGAGACGGCGTATCCGGCGACCGCGGGGGCAGCGGCGGAGGAAGGCGGGCAGCGCCTCCCGGCCGGAGCGCGGCGCAACCGGAAAGTTTCCCGGGCGAGAGCGGGAGCGCCGCCGCCCCGCACGGGGACCGGCGGGCGGGCACCCTGGGCTGCGGAGGGGACGCGGACTGGTTCTTTTTTCTCTCCGTCCCCGACTTGCGACTTTAGTAGAGCTGAGGCCGGGGGTGTTCTCGAGGAGCGCAGTGCGCTATGGCCCCGGTCGATGGCAGAAAGGATATGAAGGTAAAATTACATTTTGTAGGGTAAAATTACACCTTTTGTACTGACTGTTCAGTGAAGCGCATCCCTGGGTGTTTTGGGAAGAAAATTACTGGAGTTCGTCCTGTTTTTTAATTAAAAATGTGCCCAGGCTAACAGCTACCCCTCGGTGGCAGGGTAGGCGCTGTGGCCCACCTCAGATCAGGTTGTCAGATCGGGATTCAGATTTGTAATTCAGGTCTGACCTGCGACTGGCTATTCGTGAGTGCCTCTCGGCTCTAGTTCCCATGTTAACATCACCCACGGTTGTTTTTTTGCAGTGAATGTGTCCCTCTGCGTGCGTCAGGGTTATTCCGTGAATTCCGTGCAGCATTTAACTCGGATTTGCCTTGTTTTTGTTACACGAAGTGAAACCTTTTGTTACTTTAAAAGTTGAATGGTGACTTAACGTCGGGAAGAATTTAAAACGTTTCTAGCTTGAACAATGTTTCTTCTCCTTCCCGTGAAGCAATTTTTGTTTCTGAGGAACATACTGCTACTGTTCTAGACGCTCAACGTGGGAGAATTAGACTTGCTTTTATGAAACACGGTATTGGCCTTTGTAAAAACAAATTTTCATGGCCTAACCACGCGTGGTTTGTATCATCGGGAGTTTGGACTGGGAACTTAATATGGAGGAATTTGAAAGGGCTCACTGGGTAGGAGATTATGAAGAATTTCTGTTTGAAAGTACTTGTTTTACCACTGCTTTTTAGGAATCTGAAGCAGTCAGCACCATATAGATGATGTTAATGGCACTGTGTTTTAATTTTTAGGATTTTAACCTCTGAAGTAAAGTAATGTTGTTGCCTGATTTCACAACTCTGGAAATTGAAATCCTCTATCTCACCAATGTCAGTTTAAGGAGTTAAGCAGATCGCTTTGTCTTTGTAATTGACTTTCTTCTTACGACTTTGACAAAAGATGTCACTTTTGGGAACAGTGAATAAATGTAGCCATAGAAGACACCTGTACCACGAAGAGCAAGGCTGTAATTAGCAAATATTTTTATATAGGCCATGAAACAGATACAGATTCACTATAATGTTAGCTCTTATTGCTGTTGTTCTGTCATTACAACATTAGCTATTGTATTTGCCTCCTACTTCTACCAGGTGACATTTCTAATTGCTGTTGTGATACAATGATACACAAACTCTTTTTTGCTATATTTTCCTGAAACCAACAGCAGGGTTAGTCCTTGATTGTCTGGATGATCCTTGTTATTACATCTTTACTACTGAATATATGATAAATTTAAAACTTCAACCTTTGCCTTCTTACCACAGTGAAAAGGGTATTTGTTATCTCCTCTTCCTCTCTTTTCTTTAGTTTTCTGGCTAGCAATCTGGAAGCGTAAGGAAAGTGTTTGTTCTCTTATGTGTCACCTCGCATCTTCTATTAGGTAAAGAGAGACGAGGTCAGTGACGTCTACTTCTTTTCCAGCCTTTGTTTCTTATGCCTTGTGTTGCTGTTGGTATGTTAATCCTTTGCAGCGCTCATGGCTTTCCTGTTATAGTAGAAACTATAATAGGAACGACTCAAAAAGTGATACCCAGATAGCTTTGTTTGCTGGTTGTGGTCTTGAGCAGCAGTAAAACTACATGGAGTATCTGCATTTTTCATGCTCCTTGAGCATAAAAGCTGCTTCCAGACTCATGGAGACAGGTACTGTATCAACTTACTTGCCGCAGGTTTGAAATCCAAACCAAGGCAACTTTGAATCCAAAGCGATTGTTCTAGAAAAATATTTTCTGTTTGTATCAAGAGACTGATGGTTTCTAAGACGCGGGTATTCCCAACCCCCCATCCCCACTGTGTTTTGAGGAAGGAGGATTGCTGGTGCGGATTTATTAGAGGTGTTCGAAGTTTTTAGATAGCTGAAAACTGTGCAACCGGATGCTGCCCTGTTTTGGTTAGTTTAGTCAGACCGGGCGTAAGGTGCTGGGTGCTCATCTCTGGACACACTGCTCCCCCAGAGTAGGTCATCTGGTGTGTTGAAGAGGCAGAGTGTTGAGGCACTCTGCAGGAGAGCTGCTTTCTGCTTCTAATGAAATAATAAACTTACAGGCAATATGCCTTTATTCGTGTATTTACTAGGTATACAGAAGTGTTGCAGAACAATAGTTTTGATGGAGTGAAAGTCAAGAATTCTTATTAGTTCCTGAAGTAGAAAACCTTCAGAGAGAGCTGGGATGGTGTTTGTAATGTGGAAAATAGCATTGTGTCTTCCTCCTTAAGCACAGAAGTGAGGCCTGCACTAATCATTTAACCTGTGCACCAGTGTCCAGTCTTTTGAAAAAGCTAATACATGAGCCCCCGATACATGTTTCGAAAAATTACTTTTCTGTTTGTTTTGCTTTGCAAACTTATGAATGTTGGTGCAGGAATCTTTAGGCTTTTTTCAGTTTAAGCTAGTTCCAATTTAAATTTTTCTTGTAAATTAATCAGGCCCATTAGTTTTCTCATAGTAATGTAGTCATCAGTGTCTTGCCAATTAAACCGTTGCTCCATTCAGTGGTGGGTAAAGTAATTCTTCCAAGTGTTAAGTTTGGTGTTTGTTTTTTTGTTGTTGTTTTGGTTTTTGTTTGGTTGGTTGGTGTTTTTGTTTGTTTGGTTTCTGGTTGTTTTTTTGTTTGTTTGTTTTGGGTTTGTTTTTTTTTCTTGGAATAATCTTTTTTCCCCCATCGTAAGGATTCTTAATTGTTTCATAAATGCTAATGACATGAGTAAATTGGAGGTGCATTGAAATATGAAATACATATTTTTATATTCCATTAAATATATGTGACACAACAAATTAATTTGTTTCTCACCTTTAATGAAGTGAGTTCATATTTTAAACCCAGCACAAATAATAATTTTGTGTGCAGTGAGGTGGCCTGTCAGTGTATGTTTTTAAGCTTTAATAGAGTATTGTAAATTTTAAGAATTCAGGTGCAGAGGAATAAATCTTGATTAGAGAATAGCAGCCTATTGCATTTTAAATTAATGCAGCTATGGACAAAACCCTGGTGTCAGTAAAGTTTTAGAAATACTCATGCTAAGAAAAACGTCTGTTACTGTTACCAGGCATGCTGGTATAGCCAGTATTTGATCACAGTTGTAGAAACAAAGTAGAAAAAAGCTTAGAGGCTTTTTCACTCTGTAGATTTGTTGTACTGGTTTTGGTCCTGATCTCATTAACAAGTATTAATATGGTGATATGTAACTGCTATTGATTATTCAGTGGAACAGACAGTGTGGTGAACATGCTGAGACTCTTGGCAGATCCCCGAATTCTCAAGTGTTGCTTCTCTCTTACAGTCATGCCAAAGTACAGATGCAAAATTAAATGCCATACAGGTGTGTTTTTAATCTAGACTGAAGAAACTTGATCCAGTTTTCCTCAACTCATCTAAGATAGTGTCTGCAGAGTACACACAACCATGGAAATAGATACGAAAACAGATAGTGAGATCTACCACAGATAGAATATAGCTGAAAATTCATTAGACAAAAATTATATGTGTGGTATATTTAAAAAATCAGGTAGTAACTTAGGCAATCTCCTTTTTTTTTTTAAATTAATGAAATGCAAACTTTATTTCAAAGAAGATTTTTAATTAAAAATTGGAGAAATACAGTTAGATAGTAACTCTTGACTGTTGTGTTTCAGCAGGTTGTGCCATTTGGATAGGTGGGGTGCTGGTTTCCTCTGTCGCTTCAGAGATATCTGTTGTGTGGTGCTTGGAGGTGATGTGGATGGTGTTTGCTGTACCAGAGCTGTGCTGATTAACTGAGATGGATCAACTACTAAAAATAAATGAGCAGGCTCCAGTTTATTACTTATTTAGTAATAAACTAAAAACAGTTTTTAGACTTCTGAGACATTTGAAGTTTCTGCATTTTAGAAGTGGTACAGTATTTATAAGGGCCTTAGTAAAGAGAAGTGACAGGAGTGTGAAAGCAGGTACTGAAGTTTAGCAAGAAGATAGAGGCTGCAGACGCTCCTCCTGACACAGGGTCATGTCCTCTTACAGAGTGAGAAGCTGCTTTTAGCTGATTGCTGTCTCTTGGCTGTCTTTCCCTGCAAGTTAGACCGGATCAGCTCTGTGTAAATATGGAGGAGCCATCAGACCCTCTAGGAGAATGGGAGGAGGGTTAGCAAAAACAGGTGCTTTTTGCTCATGCTGGGGTGGGATTCTTGGTTCTGCTAGCAGAGCAACATTTAAAAAATCTGTTTTATTTTTAAGAAAATAGAAGTAAGCTTTTGAAAAAAAAATTAGTTCATTTCTCTTTGGATTTAACTATATTGTCCTTATTTATATTATTTTCAAAAAATCATTGAACAGCATCTAAAGGGGAGCCATGAGGATGGTAAAGGGTCTCTGGAGGGGAAGCCTTTTGAGGAGCGACTGAGGTCACTTGGTTTGTGACCAAGTTTGTGACAGCCTGGAGAAGAGAAGATTGAGGGGAGACCTCATTGCGGTCTTCAACATCTTCGTGAGGAGAAATGGAGTCCCCCTGGTCGTGTGACCAGTGACAGGCCTCAAGGAAACAGCAGGAAGCTGAGTCAGGGGAGGTTTACGTTAGATGTCAGGAAAAAGATTCTTCACCCAGAGGGTGGTTCAGGAACAGGCTCCCCAGGGAAGTGGTCACAGCACCAAGCTTGTCTTAGTTCAAGTAGTGTTTGGACAACACTCTCAGGCACATGGTGTGATTCTTGCAGTATCCTGCATAGGACTTGATGATCCTTGTGGGTCCTTTCCAACTCAGTATATTCTATGACTCTGTGACTGTTTTAGAACCTTTTCTTCAAAATAAGATTAGAATTTGCAGAGTGGGAAGGTTTGGAAAGGAGTGGTGGTGTTCTTTAAGCATACAAACTATAAATGAAACATACTGGGATTTTATAACTCATCCTGCCTGAAATAATTCTTTTTGTATACCAATTAAGTTAACTATATAGTAAAATAAAGTAATTCATGAGTGGTCCCTTGTATTGGGTCTGGCTGAGATGGAGTTCATTTCCCCATAGTAGCCCTCACAGTGCTGTGCTTTGCATTGGTGGCTAGCAGGGTGTTGATAACACACTAGTGTTTTGGTTGCTACTGAGCACAGCATCAGTGCTGTAACATTCTTTCCCCAGTTGAGGGCAAGATCCTGGGAGGAGACCCAAGTAGGCCAGCTGACCCAAACTGACCAAAGGGGTATTCCATACCATATGATGTCAACTCAGATCTAAAAGCTAAGGCAAGGAGCAGGAAGGCAGGCGTTCACTGTCTCCAATGGCTGCCTGCTGAGGAACCGTCACCCATGCTGAAGCCCTGCTTCTTGGGAGTAGCTGACCATCGCTGCTGATGGGAAGCAGAGAATAAACCCTGCTATCTTTCACTTCACTTTTGCACACACAAGCTTTTGCTGTAATAAACTGCCTTATCCCAACCTACAAGTTGTTTTCCATCTTACTCTCTCCCCTGTCTGGATGGGAAGGAGAGTGATAGAGCATCTGGGTGGGCACCTGGTGTTCAGCCAAGGTCAACCCACCACATCCCTTCACAGTTTTAGGAGAGAACAGGAACACTAAATCCTATTAAAACTTACTCTGTATGTGGAGAGTAAAACTGGTGTATTACTCTGAATTTTTTAGGGCATTCTGGGCTAATAAAACATTTCAAGGAACAGCAATAAATTAAGCCTCCTGTTTAGCAAACCCTGGCACCAATACCAGAGGAGGGGGGTTCCAAGCATCGATCGTACTGACCTCTTGGTTTTAATGCAATAGGAACATGCTCAGAGTACCTTGGCTGCAAGGTTTTTCCTTCCTGTTCTTACAGTAGCAGTGTATCCATCGCACTTGTTTTCTCCCACATCTGTTGTGTTGGACTTGGCTCCCAGTGCCATCCTGGGCTACCGCTGTTCCAAGGGAACTGAATTCTTGGTTGACATCCTAATGATGTTTCAGATGAAGACAAGGAAAGTATTTTTCAACCTTTTAATGCCGAATGAGAGATATGTGGCTCTATGATATGCTCTCGGGCTGAATTTTGATAGCTGTCATGACAACAAACGACATGTTCATTTCCCTGAATCGATGGTGTCCCTCCAGACACACACAGAGTGTTATCAAATTTGACAGGTCTTGAATGATGACATGTCAAGGATTCTGGATTCCACCACAGAAGACTTGGGCTGCTGCAAATGCATGCTACCACCTGTCTTAGCAAAACTTAATGCAGACTTTTTCTGGGATTTGAGTTCAGGGGTTTTTTTCGTTTTGTTTTTACAAGCATCCTTTGGGTTTTCATTTAAAATACATTTAGTGTTGGTTGAAAATTTAATTGATAATTTTAGATTGAAAAATCGTTTGCCAAATGGTAGCAATAAAAAGAAAAGGTAGTTGGACTTTGTCTGGTCACTTAAAGATGTATATGTTTTAGATGCTTTCAGTGTTTTTAGAAAAAAACTCAGCAAAACCAGAAGGATAGGTTTTGGGTATTTTTTAGGTTGAAAGCAAGCCCTTTATTCACTGATTTTTTTTTTTTTTTTTCATTTCGTTTTAGCACTATCAGTCAGTGATGATACAAACACCCCATGGTAGTTCAGCTCTGGAGTGCAGGGACAGGAGCTGACACCTGTGTAATTGGGCTGTGAACAGGGGCAATGAGTGGCAGATGGTTTCTTCAGTTTCTTTATAACCTCGGCTGTTGTAACTTTAAAAATAAACAGTCTTAGTTGACCAGCTGTTTCTGGTTTAACTAGACTGAATAAGTCCTGCAAAGTTGGGCAAAAACCTGTATATAATGATTTTTGCATGTTTTGTACTGGACTATTATGCTATATTGTGGTCTGTCAATATCTAGTGCTCTGGTAACTGACTCAAATGGTCTGCAAAGAACAGTTTTTCATGACTGTTGTTGTATTTATTTATAGTTGTGAATTACTTTTGTTAACAATACTGTCTGGCTATACCTGTAGCATAAGTGAATTAAAAATTCGTACCATTTAGGTGCTGGAAAAAACATACCATGTTTGTATCTTTAATTAGTCCTTCCTACCAGAACTTGAAATCCTGTGGATGTAGCAGCTTTAGAAATGTAAGCTAAGAAGTATTTTTTAAAGTCCCTGCTATTTTTACAGCTTTGTGGTTTTAATTAAGAATGTTTTTGTTTGAATTGTAAAAGAGGTTGGCTACGGTATATCTTGCTTAAGTGTGCTTTCCTTTAATCATTGCATGTTGAATACAAAAATATGTAGGTTGCATTTATAGGTATAAAGATGTGTATTTTTACCTCAAAAAGGAGTGTAAGCCATTTAGAGTGTAAACATACTGAGCTTCACCTTTTCTGTCTTTCAGAAAAAAGAGTAAAAGAGATATTGATGATCAATCTTCTTCCTTTACGTTTTCAGGTCTGTAGGCAGTCTTACTGCTAGTGCTGCAGGGATAATATAGAAATAATTATATTGTGGACTATTCATAAATTCACACTGTTTTGAATTCCATTTAATTCTGCTAGAGAAAGAAATTAATGCTAATATCCCAAATAATTAATGCTATAATAAAGAATCTGCCTTCCACTTGACACTAAATGACTTATGTTCCATTACGTCAAAAGATTTAAATCATTTTGAGCATTCAATATTAAAATTTTAGTTCATGAATATTAGAAATTTAATCAGATATCTCAGTAAGAACTGTGGATTGTATTGGGTTTAAACGCTGACAATAACAAAGCTCATGTTTAGCAGAAGTATCAAAATATGACACATCATTTTTATGAGCTTTGAGGCTCTTAAGGGATGCATGGGGAATCATAATGAACTGAAATGTTATAGACTTCCTATGGCACAAAACTGTTAAAGTCTGTGTAATGTTGTTACTGTGGCAATGTGTGTCTTCCTCTGTTAGTCCTGTCTTGTAATACTCTTGGTTGTATTCCTTAAGGATATTTTCCTGTTTTGCTGACAGGAGATCCTGGATGTTTATTTTATTCAGATATTCCTTTCTCCTCTCTGCAATGTGAGGAAGATAGAATGTCATAGCTTTGCCAAAATTTCATTCTTTGTTTTGTATCCCAGCTTTTCCCATTGTTGCTGTGGCCCTGTGGAAATGCAAGCACGTGTTTAGTACAGCTAGTGTTCCTATCAGAGTGGATGTCTTATTTATAAAACATGAAGTTCAACCCTAAGTACATCTTTTCCAAGACAAGAACCCCAGGTACTTTGGAGATCAACTCTTTTAGTTACACATTCTTTACTTGTCATGACATGTATATAGAATTATATGTTGAATTTCTGCTGTACTGACTCAAAGCCAGCTTATTTTTAGGGACAGACTTTGTGTCTGTACATTGTGTATTACACTACTCTGTTGGCAGTCCCATAAAGTCCGTGGGACTGCTAATAGTTTAGCATTGTTTAATGAACGATAATACTGAGATGTTACAGAACGGGATTGGATTCGGCAGTGCTTGATATAATGTCTGCTTAAGTTGATGGGAAAAGAGGTTAGTCCCTCATGGAGAAAACAAGGAATTATTTAATTTGGTGCTTAGTTTTAAAATGTGAAAACCTAGAATTTAAAACAGAAAACCAAATTTTATGAAAAAAAAGAAAAATAAAATGCAATGCAAGAAAATCCCTTAAATGCATTGAGGGTTATAGTGCCTGTTTTGGAGGAACCAAGGTTTGAAGGTAAGTATATCAATGCAGATCATAGAAATTAACAATTTTTAAAACTCTTTACCCCCTATGTTTTAACTATAATAGATTGTTGAATGGTGCAGCTAGACCTAGTTTCAATATTCTGAGATAAAAGTCTTTGCTTGCCCTTGTGATTTGACTGTTCTGTTCTTTGAATTATTTTATTTTTTGCTTCTTTCTGGGTGGATAATTTTAGTGGTTAAGTAGTTGGTCATTTGGATTCCTTTGAGTTAATATAAGTGATGTACTTGTGGTTAAAAGAAGATACCATACATAACTGCAATCTGAATTAATGGCCATTGACTTACTCTTCTGCAGCAATGGCATACATACCATTACTGAGCATACATAGCATTAGAAGAAGCTTAGTGTTTAGTACATTATACTATGCTTGCTAAGCAGGTAGTAAAATTTCAAATGCTTTGTTCTTCAAAAATAGCAATTCTGAATCTGATGTCAGTGAGTCATAAATGCAGGTGAGTCAAGGTAGAGAGCACCTTTTGCTGTATGATAAAGTCACTTCAGTGACAGAAAAACCTGGGAGGAGTCTCTTTCTCTCTAGACCATAGATCAACAAGATAATCATCAGTTAACTGCCCTGCTGTGTCTGCCTGGGCAGTGCTGACAGAGGAGAGCAGTGACCTCCTGCAGCCACCCCCAAAACAGCTCTGCCTGCCTGCTGCCCACCTGCTGCCACCAAGGGCCTGACTGGAGCCCCTGGCTCGTGTTTCTGTCCCATTTTCTTGCCACTGGTATTTTGTACTTGAGGGGTGTGCCTAGCTAGCAAGATGCCATGCCTAGTGTTAAGCAGCTGGATTTCAATGGGTTGTTTAAATTGCTGATGCTGTCCTTCTAAAATTGTGATGCCTACTAGATGCAAGAAAACCCCAACAAACGCAATCCCAAAAAACCCAACAACAGTCAAAACTCCAAACCCCAGTAAGAATACTTGCACCTGGTATCAATATAGTTCACAATTTTGGTGGTTGTGTAAATACACCTTTAGATTTTATTATACAGAGTCTATAAATACTTAATCTTCATTCAAGAAAACCTTTGATTTAGTTGGTGCATACCTTGATTGTTGTGCTTTCTAAACTGATGGTGATCACCTCTGTTTCGGCTTTGTTAATCTTTTCCCTCGTCCTTTTCCACGTGCAGTATTTTGTAGATAGTTAGGACACAACTTGATTGTGAGTGGACATGTTTTTGCGTTGGCTGTAACCTATTCATATGGCAGAAATATTTCTGCAAAGAAAGTAAAATACATAAAACTAGAAAAAACTGTATCCTGTCTAATGTGACAAGATTTTTGTATAATTGTTTTTAACTTTCTTCTTCCATGAATATGTTCTAGAATGGTATTAGGGTATTGGAGCAGGCTCCCTCATGTTTCACTCAATAAATGCCTTTCCTTAAATAAAAAAAATGCTTTTACATTGAGAAATGTAATGAATGAATGTTTAGCATTGGTTTTGTATCATTTTCAGTGCAGTTGTTTTAAAATACTGTAAATTTATGGAAGGCTAAAATAAATGTGTGTAACTGTCTTGTGGAGAAATCCGTACATTCCTGCAGCTTCTGAGTGTGACTGATCGTCGTCCGTTGTCTTACATTGTGCAGCCCTCTGCTCTAATACCTCTTTCAAAGCATTCGAATCTGCCTCCTTACTCCCATCCCCCTTCAGCTCTCTTTGCAGTACCAGAGGGCACTGGTCATTGCCTCAGAGATACATGTCTTCTGGTTAATGCACTCTTTCCAAGCAGTGCAGGGGCTGTCAGGTAGCTGAATGGCATCCAGCTGCTGTGTTATGAAGCCCTTTGTCTAACGATCTGCTATTAAAGTTCCCGTGGAGGCTATTACTCATGTATTCTTCATGCTGGAAGAGTCTTTCCATTAAATTAACAGCTGTGAATAGGATTTGGATGGAGGTATTTTTTTGTTATTGTTTTTTTGACTCACTATTCTAAACATGTAGTTGCACAGAAATAGGGTTGTCTGTTTGCTTGTATCTGTTCAGAGTGGGAGTAAGTACAGGGTGCCTTACAGGTTATTCTGTTGAATATCATGCTCTCATTTTCTACCTTCGTATGTATATACCTGCAACCTGGTATTTGAGAAATCTTAATTTTGAACTTAAAATACTTAATTGAACTGAATTTATGAATACTACTGTGGTCCAAATTGAGGTAGGATTTACCAGTTGAACTGGCTTTGGACTAAGATGAATTATATGAAATTAGCACTGTACTTTCCTTCACTATGCAACATCCTCCTTCTGCTTGTCCACTCTTCTGTGTGGGAGAGCTGCTGTAGTGAGAACTGTGTGATGAGGTTCAGCACTGGATCCCAGTGTGATAGGGTGTTGGGGGAATAGCAGTAGCAATATTATTTAGGTTTTTCTGTTTTCCAGTAGCTGGATAGTATCTTTTTTGTAATATTTCTCCAGAACATTGCTGTTATGAAAAGTCTTTGTTCTTCTGTACTGAGATGTAGCCTGGGGTTTTCAGCTTGTAGATGTGCCGTAATATACTTACTGACAGTTGCTGATTTTGGGGCTTTTGTATGCATCACCAATCTGAAACTTTTACAGTTTTAGGGGTAGGTAAAGGAAAGGGAGTGGGAAAGTAGAAGTCTTGAGTTTAGGGAGAATTAGACAACAGATCGTGATTTATAGTTCGTAGTCTTAAATGTACATTTTAAAAAAAGTTTCATTTGGGCATACTTCCAGGATTGTTTTTTAAAGTCATTTTTTGTGCATATCAGCTTTTGCTGCAAAGTGGGCATAATGCAGATTGCTGAGTCATTGACCCTTATAACCAACAATTTATGGATCTTTAGCTTAAGCTTCCTACCAAGAAGCAGTAGAAAAGTGATTTTTTATATGAAATCACTAGGTGAATAAACTTGTTCACGAAGGAAGAGCTTTAATTTTTCTCTGGTATGTCTAATTTTTTATCATTATGTATGGACTTACAGAATGTGCTTGGCTGAGATTGATCATTGGTGTGTGAAATGACCAAATTATAACAATGGAGAGTTTTCTGAGGTGGGTAATATATTTTCATATGTAGCTTCCAGCGATGAGTTTAATACACTGAAGGCCACACTTTCAATCCTTCTGTTATTGAAATGTAGTGCTCTGATCGTTTTTCTGCTGAACTTCAATTTAGAGCTTCATCTGGAAAACATCCAAGCATCAAAGCAAAATAATAAGAATTTTCTTGGAATGCAGGAAGATCTTTAAGTATAGAATTAAAATATGCATCCAGAGCTTGAAAAAGTGCACAGAACACCTTAAAGGCTAAATCTGTAAGTTAGAAAGGAAAAGAGATTTAGTGACGTGTAATAGTTTGCTAACTTTGGGTACAAGAAGTAAACTTTTGCACTCTTCCTGTTTATAGCTTCATTTCCCATCTTGAGTCTTTTGGCTTTGCTTTAGCTAAAGGACTGTTACCATTTTACTGATAGATCCTCAAGGAGTATAATACTACTTGCAGAGGCCTGAATTGGTCCTCTGCTCCACTTCAAAGCCACCAGGTGAACTCTTCCAAATATTTAATCAACTGAGTTATGATACTCAAGCCACTTATGAATATGTTTAGTTAACTTTTCTGAGGTTTGGATTTGGGACTTTGTCAAGAAAAGCACATATGTGAAAAAAAAAGTATGATTAAAAGAAGTTTATGCACAGTTGAGAATCAGTTCTGGCTCCTTGGCATTTTAGGTATGACAGTGTATGGACTGCTTTTCTAGATACTGTTGTCTATCTAGAATAGGTTTTTTGCCAGTGTAGTAGTAGTTGTGGGAGGACAGTAGAGTGCATGTGGCTTCAATAGCATCTTTTCTGTTTTTTTGCACCTACAATTAAGGATAGTGTAAAAGTTGAATTTCAAACTGATTTTATTGAAAGAATAATGAAAGAAATTTCATCTATATTACCCAGGAACACCTCCATATATCATGCTGAAGTAATTATCTTTTTTAGGCTTCCCATGTCAGATTTTCCTTCCTTTGCAGTAGGTATGAACCTGTCAAACACAGATTTGGGTAGTTCTTGAATTGTTCTGGCAGCGTCAGCACGTGGTTTCAGTGCAATCTGCAAAATATATAGGAAGTTCTGTAAAGTGTAGACTTTCTAGGGCTTTTATTTGGCTTTATTCTACCTTCCCATGAATATTAAAATGTTCAGGAAATTTAGCATACTTTATTTGTCTCCTAGGCACAGTAAATTTTAACTGTAGCATGTGGAAGCTGTGTTTGATCCTACCCGCAAGCTCAGTCAGTATACCTGAAAAACCTGGTTACTGGCTGCAGGGGGGGAAGGGGAAGGCTCGTCAACTTAAATCTTAGCAGACATGGGGATTTCCTCCACCTCTTGTATTACAGAGGACTCTTCTGCTTGCTTTAATTTCTCCACTGTCTTTTCAGCTCAGCCCACACATTTTTCTCACTTTTCTAGGAATAGCTTCCCTAGATGGCAACACCAGCGGCTGACAGCTCTGTGCTTGTTACGCCTGGGGAAAAAGCCCTGGCTTTCTCAAAGCCCACTGCCTCTAGCAGCAATGAGCAGATACACTGTCATCGTTAGGAGATGTGAGTGGCAGGTATGTGGTAGTCTTGTCTCTGCATGGCTGAAACACTCATCAGCTGGAGCAGCTGAATGGATCCTGGTCTTGGATGAACATGATTTATTAGTACAGTGGAACAGTGTTTGTGCTGTGTGACGTATCCTAGTTGATGCTGCCATGAATTGTTTTAGGTGCTTGCAAGTATTCTCTCTCAGTTAGGGTGGAAATGCTCTTGATTTTCTTCCTTATACATAGAAATTTTGCAGAAGGTCTGGATTGCAGAAGATCTGGTTGCAGAATCCTCTGTACTTCCTTGCCATCTTTTCCAAGTCACAACCCCATTCTGGATGAATGGTGTATGTACACTGTCTCCTAAACAAATTTCGCTATGGAATATGCACATGTGAAGTTTGTTAGAGACTACAGGATCCACCCCTCTTGAGTAAAATTATTTTCCTGATTTCTATGTGTGTTTAAAAACACAATATCATGCGCAAAGCAGGTCTTCTCAACATTTACTACTTGCTGTTAGTTTTCATCCTAGGGGTAAGAAGGTGTGTGTTAAGATAACTTAGTTTCAAGAGGCGATATGAGGTTAAAAGACAGTAAGGTAAAGCTGAGTGTACCAGCAAAAAAAGTAAATGTTTCTCTGTATCTAAGTCAGAAAATAACACGATCTGGGGTTCCATCCTTGAAAGGAAAAAGAAAGGAGGAAATTCATTCTGGTCATGTAATGTTGTTTGATTTCAGTTTGCTAATCTGAGTTTTCTGTCTTAGAAAAGAAAGATCATTTCATCTCAGATTGCAAATAGTGGAAAATAGGCATCTCTGGAAAGTAAAAACTATCATAGAAGGATGAATTAGTTGCTTTCTACCTACGGCACAGGACTCACTCATTTTGGCAACAGCAAGATGTTTAGTTCAGCTCCACCAATTTTTTTTGAAATTTCACTCTAATTTGCTGAGCTTAGAGAGACCGTGATTATTTCAACCAGCAGGAGAGCCTTATTTCTTTTTCAGGTTTAAAAGAAATCTGTTTGCTAATTCTTCTGTTATTTTTTTGAATGTTACTTCATCATGTGCACCATTAAATTTTGTATGCAGGAATGGGAATAAGTAATTATTTCTTCTTCAGTTGGTTCACACTGGAATAGCCATAAAACTCTTGATCCTGATTCTTTGCTGTTTTGCAGCTTGTAAATCATGCATTTTGTGCTCCAAGTGTTTGTAAAATTCTACTATTGATGTTGATGTATCATTTCTACTTCAGTCTCACTTAAGGCAAGTGTAAATAACTTTACAGAGTTGCAAAACAGTAGGGAAATAAGCCTGCACAAGCAAATGCATCAGATTTATTTTCTGGGGCAAATGAAGAGGTTCTTTGAAGCCTGATCAAAGCCCAGGCTCTCCAGTTGTGCGCAGTATAAAGCTAGTGGTGTTTGAGGAGAATTTGTTGGCTTCAGGAGTTTTGGTTTTGTTTTGTTTTTCTTTATTTTTTATTAGGGCTTTATATCTCTGGAACCCATATTCAACATATTTCTGGAAATGACAAGTGTACTGCCATATGGTATGCCAGATTTCAAGCCACTCTGAGGTGCATGTGTGAATTTTAGAGTGCCTGGAAGAAATGAATGAAAACCACATTCTCAATTTTATCTATTGCCGAGCTCTGTAGGCAGAGGAGGGGGGAGGCTTTGAAGTACATTCTGCTGGAGGGATTGTGTGCTTACTTCTGAGCCACCATCCTAATGCAGCAAGCTGTAGGTGTAATTTATGTTTCAAAATATGCACTAATTTCAGCTGGACTGTCAGTTTATTCTGGGAGATGATAAGAAATTCATGGCTAGGCTTCGCGTATGAAGATTTGGGAAGGGCTCTACCCACATTTGTTACAAGCGCGATTAGGGCAGAGTGACGCTCAGGACATCCACTATCTGCAGTATCAAGCATGGTTCTGATTATCAAGCATGGTTCTGATGTTCCAGCACCTTTCACCTGCTGTTTCGACCCTTGCCCGTTGCTACAGGGCTTTACAAATGTGGGTGAAACCTTCAAGCCTGCGCAGTGGATTTGTTAGGTGAGACACAGTATGCGCGGAACTGGACCCACCCTTTAATCTTAAGGTTCATCTGTCAGGGCCGAGCGAGCTTGAACGGTGGCAGCGAGGTCCTCAGGACGTAGGTTTAATTAGAGTATCCTTTGGTAAGAAATACTGAGCATCCTTTTGCTACTGGCAAGTGTTATCATTTTCAATTCTTCATTTCCAACCCTTTTTGTGCCTAAACTTCTCTTTCAGACTAATGCCTGAACTTAATTCTTACGTATTGTTTAACTGTTTTTTTATATGTATGCTGTGTCTCCTTAAAAGGTTCTGTATTGATTGTACTTCGAGTAGATTTTTTTAAGCTTTTGTTGGTTAGTAAAAGCTGAGGAAGCATTACTGAAGGTATTTGTACCAGGGTTATTTTTAATCCTGGAGACTTTATGAAAACTTTTTAAATGCAGAAAAGATGTTTGGGGAAATTGTGTCAGGTTTTAGTTAGAAAAAGCATCTTCTCCTTGCAGAGGGCAAACTAATAAGATAGTTCCTTATTACGATCAGTTGTGTTCATGTAAGCTTACACAAATTCTGTGAATTTTCTCCAGAATCAAAGACAATTAATTTTGAAATTTTCTTTACATAGAAAGAGGGGGGGAACCTACTTGTGATTAGTATTTTGCCACAGTATTTGCTTTGCTGGTAGAATTTGTTAAAATTAATTCTCTCTTCCTGTAGCAATAAGAGAGTGTTCACAGGGGAAATCATATTACTCTACTAAATCCTTTCCCCAGTTTTTTCTTTTAAAAAGTGTTGTACCTGGATACAGTAATTGTTCATAACCACTTCCAACCCACAGCCTTTATGCTCTTGTATGAAACCTCAAGGCTTTTGATAAGATTCTGAGTTTCTTCCTTGTTAGATCATCTCCATGGTTCAATTTAACTTGCTGTGTGCCAGTTAATTGCCATTTCTGACCTTGAATGAAAGCATATGTTGTGTACTCCACTTGTAACAAAAATGTGATGGCGAAGGAGTGGTCTTCAGTGATGTAAAGCAGCAGTTTTTACATGTGTTTATAATTACCAACATTTCTGATGTTCTCACATAGCCTTCTGGTGGAAAAATGTTTTCATTCTTACTGGAAAATACTGATACGTTAGGTCTGTGTTAATTGATTAATTAGTTGACAAGGATGAATCTTCTTGTGAGAGTCAAGGAGTAGGAACTCTGGTTCTTGCAGGTGGCAGGCAGGAGGGCCAGGAGCTGCACTTGGGATCTGTGTGTGTGCCACCCTGCTCCAGGCCATGGAGCAGCTCTTTGGTGAAAGGACATGGTCAGCAGCATGAATGGATACAGGATGGGAGCTTTGTGATGCTGATAGCATGTCCTTTTGTGGGGGACAGTGGGCAACTGTTGGAAAATTCATGGAGTTTTGAAGGAGGTGAAAACTATATCCTTTCTTTCTGAATGTTAGTTTTGGGTTTTTTTCTTGGTGCGTGAAATATTTCCAAATGACCTTATTCTTTCTGAGACAAAGGATTCTTTCAAAATAATGTCAGCAAACTTTTTTTATACAAAACCTCAGTTCATATATGTATTCCACTTTAAGAGTTCGAGAGTATAAATAAAACAGTCCACAATAATAATAAGTCATTGTTCTTTACTTTTGAAATTCGGTAACACTGTATGTATTAAGCATGTATTCAGTGTAATGTTTATTCGAGATCAGGAATTTGGCACTTCTGAAATGCAATTTCTGTGTGTTTTGGTAGGAATAAAATAAAAAGACATTTTAGGGTTTTTAGCTTTACCTGCTTTACATGCAAAACAATCTCAAAGCATAAGGTTCTATGTCAGAATGGTAATACACTTCTCAAATTGCCATCCATACAGAAACTGATTTTGAAATGGTTTAAGAGGAGTATTACTACACTTTATTTGTTAGTCCTCTTTCTTCATACATTTGTTTGGAATCTCTTCTTCCACTTTTTCTAGAAATCCTGTGTATATTCATATAAAGAAACCTAAATAAGAGACAGTCACAAAATGGAACACATAGCGAGCCATTTGAAGAATCCCTATATGCTAAACCTTTTCATCATGTATCTCTGACTTGGATCTAAATTAGCAACAAACATTTCCCCAGTTCTTCCCTTCTGAAAGACCGACTCTAATTCATTAGTATTTTATCTTTCAGGATTACAGTTTAAGCTGTCAAAGGCAAAACCCTAGCTAAAACCTGAGATCTTCTAGTGTAAAACTCAGTGTAGATGGACTGTGTTTCCTTTATTGTGTATAAATTTTCTTGAATGTATTATCTCTGAAATTTCAGTGTATCAAAAGCAATGTCTGCACCGAAGCTATTACTACCTAACCCGTGTTTTCTGTCAAATTGTTCGGAATACTGTAATAATTGATGGTTGTTTGTCATCAGCTTGAGAAAACTAAACTCTGCATAGCTCTTCTGTGTGTATTTTTCCTTCCCTGTCTGTGCAGGGAATTGCTAATTGCTTAAAAACTTTCTGCATCGGTTTCAATTTTGTTAGTTTTATATTTCAGCTGTTCTTGTCCTGCTTCTTTCTCTGCTTTTGACTGCTCAACCTTCTCATGTGAGTTGTCACACCAGTCTCCCAATCTTTATTGTACACAAGGCATGGTGTCTTTGCCAGACCCTTTCTAAAAGACTACATCTGCTATCCAAGCTCTCGCTTTGAAGACACCAGCAAGGAGCAATGTGGCAGATCCCTCTGAAATGAAATTAAGTTGTGATTGCATGTCCATCAAAGCTTTAAGCTAGATATTGCAGGTAATGACACTAATGAAGATGTGATAGCATGGTCTAGCAATCAAAATATATCCCTGGTAGATTTGTACTCTCATTTACATGTTGGTACTGTTTGGAGAAGCTCTGTAGACCTGAAGCAGAACTCTTGCTGCCCTTAGGCCATCAATTTACACATACTTCTGGTTCTGCAAGTTTTCTTTGAAATGATAGATGCATGTGGTTGGATTTTTTTGTTTTGGGTTGGTTCTTTTTTAGTGAAGAATTGTTTCATAACATTTGGTGGTAATTAGCCTGACTCAGTCATTGGAGCTGTGGGGGAAATCCTGCCCTGCTGAGAATCACAGAAGTCTTGTGATTGATTTTTGAGGATCTCATTCCATTTTTCAGTAAAGCTTTTGTATAGGTATACAAGACGTCTTTCAAAGTTTGTGGATGTGTGTGTATTAGTCCGATGGCTTATTCTTTAATTTGACGTCATAAACTTGACTGACATGTGCCAGTGACTTTTTAAAGCTGGTGTTTATGTTGGGATTACCTACTCTTCAGCTTGCCTGCGTAAGTTGTCTTCAAGTAGCAGGTCCAGACAGTCTTCCTTCCTCTCTGCTCCAAGGAGAGCATTGATAGGAAAGAGAAGGGTTTTTGCCTGTGGGTACATTGAAGGGCTGGACAAAGAAACAATTCTGCCCTCCTTTGAGGTGATTCTTCCTTCGAGAATCTGAAGCTTTATTCAAACAGGAGGTGTTTTTGCTCTGTGACAGCTTTGAGTTTGGTTTTCAGGCCCAGTGTGCTAATTTGAAGCTCTCATCACGTTGTATTCTGCAGAAAAGGGGAGTCACGTTTCTCTGGTGAAGCCAGTTTTTTTAGGTGGCAAAGCTGAAACAAAGTGTGTAACATTTATTCTTAGTTTGTAAGTGTGACACTATCTTGTTTAAAACTTTGTTACTGATCAGCAATAAGTGTTTTTACACATGATAGGAATTTCGGTGGGTGTGTACTCTGGAGGGTGGGTTTTTTTCTGTCCTTTCTTTGCATTTCAAAAAGCGAGATAGTAATGTCTTTAAGAAAAATAAACAGGCCTGAATTGCTTTGTTTCAGGTATATTTTGGGATGTTGAATATTGATTGACCTTGCCTGTCATCAGCAGGAAGCATAAGGGTAATTCTAGTTGAACAACTAAGTTTGCACATGTAAAGTTACTACAAGTTAATAAAGCATAAGGTGAGAATAATTTTTTTTGGCAAAGAAATGAGTGGTAGACCCACTTATGGGGACAGAACCAGTACTAGATGATGCATTAGGCTTTTTGTCCTTGATATTGTTTCACTGGGGTATGTTTACTTCTGACTGTTGGACCATCACCAGAATTTTGAATCCTGTTTGCACAGGATGTCTTCCTGGAGTGATTTTTTTTTTTTTTCCACCATATGTCAAATGTGCTAAGAATGTGAAGCTTGTTGTACTGCTTTCTTAAGGTACCTAGTGCTTCTAAAAATACAGTAGCTATAATTTAAGCACTTGCTATGTTCATAGTCTGTATATAGGTTCTATTTTTGAAAACACTTAATTTTACTGGGAACTGTTACTTTATATTTCTCAAGAAGAAAGCACTCGTGGCATCTGTGATATCACTGACCTAAATGAAATGTCGCTATAACTGATTTGTTTGAAGAAAAATTGTGTGTACGCTTTAGCAATTGACAGTGAGTTTCTGAGATTGTTATTCTTAGGCTTCACGGCAACAGACTTTGGGTTCTCAAGCAATGTGGGATGTTTGTGCTCTTTTGCAGTTTGAGAGGTGTAACTTCTCTAGAGGATGTGTTCTTGTTAAAGGACTCATATTTGCCATCGTAGCCTATTGAAAGGAATGTTAGATTACAAAGAAAACAAATCTAATTAAAATCCCACAGAAAGGAGATATCGTTCCACCTCCTTTAAAGTTAACTATGATTTAGAAGTACAATTTTCAGATCTTTATTAGTTTTAAAAAACTCAGAGATGATATTCTTAGCTTCATTTCTAGGCAAAGACGTTTGGATCATGAAGCTGGTATCTTCATGTTTCTGTTAGTGAGGTTTCTGTTCCTTAAGGTCCTTAAAGGCATTTTAAAGAGCATGCAGAAAAAACCCTATGGAAATACACTAGAAAAGCCCATGTGAGTAATATGCATGGGAAAATGCCTCCCTCTTTTGTTTCCTTTTCTAGCAGAAAGAAAAAAAACAACCATCAATGCTGTTGTCTTTATGATCTCCTCCACACAGAGAAAGCTCTTGCCTAGATCTTCCGATTTTAATTGTGGAATTGTAGTATGAACCTTGGAATTGCTTAATTGCCCTCCTTTCCTCCATCAGTATCCTCTCTCCCTCAGCCTGGAGCTTACCTGTTTCTCAGGTTGTCAGTAGGCATGTAAAGGACAAAATTTAATAAAATTGTAACTAAAATTGCTTAATGAAATGACTGAAATATTTAAAAGTCTGCTCTTGACGCTTTGAACCTATCTGTCCTAGAAACAGTGTTTGGGGAGTATGTTTGAAAGTGGACAGCATATGTTTTTCTGGCTTTTGATTTTTAACAACAGATCATGTGTTTAAATGTCATCATGACATTTTGATTTCTAGCCTGAATGAGGAAGATGATTTAGTCAGGTCAGCTATTAAGAAAGAGCTATTCAGCAAGGCTTTTGCGTATCCTTCAAGGAGAGCTTTGACTGTGATGAGTGCTAACTACAAATGAGGGATTATTTATTTGTTTTCTTTGGGTTATCTATTCCCATAATGAAGGACAGACCTGGACATCTATAAACATCAGTTTTTGGGTAGTGGGATGAGATTTGTAAAGACTGTAATGAAGGTAGAGGGACACGTTATTATATATCCATAAATGAAGTGCACTGAAGTGGTGAAGCATTCAGAGCTTCTGAAAGTTGTGCAAATTTACTTTGCAATATTTAGCAATGATAGTTTTTTACATCCAGATAGGATAAGAGCTTGTTTTTAAAAATACCATCATTTTTTCAGTATCCTTCAGATTAGCGGGGTTTTTGTTTTGATCTCCCCTCGCTGCTTTCCAACCTGGTGTCACCCTGTGTCAAAGGATTCCTTACCCAGGAAATCTTTGGAAAACAACAAACAAAAGAAAACAGCACCTAACAAACAAGAAAACAACAACTGGGACACCATTTGAGTAAATGTTGAATTTGCTTGGTGGTTATTAGTAGGGTCTACATATGTTTTGAGCATTGAGACAGGAACACTTCTGTGCCACAGGCAGAAGGCAGTGGTGTTTGAGAAGCATGAAATAGCAATGGCCAACAGACTTCTTCAAGGGATGGTGGGAAGAAGAGGCTTTTCCCGAGTCTTTCTGAAATGCCTGGCAGACAAAGAAAATTCAGAGCTACCTTTCTTGTAAATGAAATTTTATTAAGCTGTGATTGCTAGCTATGTCATACTGTAAAGGTGGTTGAAAAACGTGCCGATACTCATTTTGTTCAGTTTATTTTCCTACTGTAGGGATTTAAATGAGACCTAATAGAGTAATAATTGGATTTACAGTGCCTGTGTGACATGAAGGAGGATTCATGGTACTGTGCTCAGTGTGTTCTAGAGAGTAAATGCAAAAATGAAGTCTCGTATAATAAAGAACTGAAAACAAATAGATTCCTTGTATATATCCTTAAACTTTAAAAAAGTGCAAAATTGTAGCTCAAGAATTTTTTTCTAGGCTCTGTCAAAATGTTTCTGACAGCCTCATTGACTGCATGATTCAGTTGGAAACTATTTTTAATAAAGTATTATTTTCATTGTAAGTAAATACAGTAAAGTATATTAATAACAAGTTTAGTTAAAATTATTGTGTTTGATATTGAAAGTTATGCTTTAACAGCAGAAAAACATGGTGGGTTACTGATTTGAATTTGGTCCAAACTGATAATATCCAAAACTACTGCCTTGCAAAGGGGTCTCTGTGAATACCTCTAAAAAGGATTTTGAAATTAAGTGCCCTGAGCAGGTGAAGATGTTAGCTACTCTTCATTGGCGCTGATTTTGAATTAAGGATATCTTGAGTTCTGGAGTGCAACCCTGCATTTGTGTATTATCTGGGGGTTTTTAAGTTTCTTTTTGAATTAGTTGTACATTCTAGAACATACCACATTTTGACCAAAAAGAGTTCTTATTTTCAGACTTTTCTGAGTATCCTTTATGACTGTGATCAGGGAAAAAACCCAATCAAACAGCAACAGGAAACACCCACCTCTAACTATGTGAGTCTTGGTGAAAGAAGCACAAGCCTGGAGTAATCCTAAATATAGGCTAATTCATAATGAATGCTTGACATTCTCTTGAATTTTATATCATGTTGATAGCAGAAGCACTTATGATATATGTGAAGTGAGTTATATCCTCACTTTTGAAAGCATTCTCCATTCTGCAGACATATCAGGATTAGAAGCTTTGTCTAATCAGTCTGCTATTATTCATCATCATTCATTTATAATATATTTATATTTATTTAAAGGTTTACTCATAATAGAGATATGTTTCTAGGTAGAATGTATATACCAGTATATATTGCTCCATTTACTTGGGATGTGCAGTTTTTATTTTAATTTCATAATATCTTTATTATTATTTAATTAAAATAATATCTATTTTAATTTCATATCTTGAGTAGTTCAATTTAAAAAACAGATAAACTTATGTTCATCTGTAGTTTCAAGAACAGTTATTTTAATATACCTGAAAAGAAAGAAAAAAAAAATCCTTGTATTTTTTTCTTAGTTGAATTAAAAGACTGTTTCCGACCCCCTTCTGCGTTGATCCTTGTCTGTTTTAAAACAACAAATAAACAGAATCCTATGGCACGGTTCAGCAAACTGAATTTGCCACATAATTAAGCACTAAGACAGACACTTGCAAGGTGAAAGGAAAATCAGCAGTTGAAATGGCTTAAGGAAAGCAGCGAAGTCAGTGAGATATCATTCTCTTGAATTAAAAACCCTGAATACCCTTTGTCAAAATGAGGGAGAATATTATTTTCTTTTATGTATATTTTAGATAAATTTATTTCATGCTTCTGAGGAGTTGGCATGTTATACTACTACTGTTAATGTTTTATTGGGAAAAAGAAGTTTTGAAACAAACAAAATGACAGTGGAGGATGTAGAATTAAGCAGAAATATTTGTAATTACTTTGAGTCAATATGTCTTTTTTCAAAGAAGTGAACCTAGAAGCTATTATCTTGGGGGGCAAATTTGGACAAGGTAATTGGCTTTGACCTTTTGCCAGATGTCTAACAGTTCTTTTTTTCCTCTCCCTTGTGTCCAGATAAATGTCATGCCTTTAGGTTTTTGGTCCCTTGTTCTGGTTTCAAGAGTAGAGCTGCTTATGTAGCTAATCTGCACTTAAAATTATTTCTACTTCTAACCCCAGTAGGACTATCTTTTGGAGTATTCAGACAGAATTGACATAATTGGATTTCTGCCCAGATACTGTACTTAGATAGCTTTGGAGATGTCATTAGTTTGACAGCTGCCATAGGAAATCTTTGTTTTGACTATTGTTACAGGGCCTTCAATGTTTCTATTGCATTTTCATTTGTAATCTACCACTGAATTGGCATGATTAAAATAAGTAGAATAAGGCACCATCAAATGAATATGAGACATGAAAGGAAGAAAATCACTGCTAAAAACCTCAGAAGGTAGGCTGTTGCCAAATTTTATTTGGGTATGATGAGATTTTGGAATACCTAGTTATCTTTCTAACAGCAGTAATAGCAGAGCCTGCAGCTAGAGCTGCTGTGTGCTGTGGTGGAACCAAAGATGTGTTAATGTTTCTCTTCTTGTTGTCAACCTAAAGCAAAATTTCTGGTGGTTCAGGCAAAAACTGCTTCAACTGCGTTTCTGATGGTTAACTTGGAATTAAAAATCAGGTGGTTTGGGGAACTGTGTTCTTGGGAAGTAGTGATCCTATCAACTCAGACATTTCTTCAGACTAAGGAAGAATGAATAATTTACCAGAACAGGAACTCTAAGGATTGCAGTCAGCCTTTAACTTTGAATTGCCAGTGGGCTAAGTCTGCCTTACCTGACTGTCTGTAGCCCCTGCTACAGTCCATTTTCTGTTACATCTCGCCCCAAAGCAAGTCTTCTCAAACTGTTTAACTGTGAGATTTATTTGCTTATTTTAAACTTAGTCGTCTTAGCTACGAGTGCTAACCAGCTGTCTCTCCCTAGTGTTTCTCTGATACTGAGTTAGTGCCACATCCTTCTGTGGCAGTTAATTCATTGGAGTATGTGGTTTTCACTTCTCCAAAAGGCATCTGTGAATGGCTTTTTGCAGTGGGGGTGTGCATTTTCAGTAATTTACATGTGCAGATTACTAGATTACTGTCAAGAGTATATTAAGATGCTTTCTGTTGTCATTTTTCACAGTCCTAAAATCCACAAGTATTGAATTAAAAGCTCAGACTTGAGTAGAGAGGTTTGGAAGAACTGGTATGATTCGGTGGATCATATATGTGTTTGCCATTAAAATGTTTTACATAAAGATGCAATAGGAAAAATAAATTTGGGAAGGAGCTGCTTGGGCTGATGAGTTGTTAACCACTGAGGTCATCCTCAAAGACTCTGAGCTGATTTTATATTTAATGGCAAAGACTGTTGTTGTGCAGTTTTTACAAACAAAACATTAAATTATCAATCAGAAAAAGGCTGAAGTTCAAATGGAACCAATTATTAGAATGTATGTACAAAATACTAGTTTATAAAATTCTGAAGAAAAGTAATTAGCTATAGATGCTAAGATGTTTCTAAAAATGAAATCTATAATTTGAATAATAAAGTATCCTATTAAGGAAACCAAAATAATTATCTCACGCTCAAACCATGGCCTGAGAAGCATGCTTAGTTAAGTATTACCTAAGGCTGAAGCCTAATCCTTACCTTTCCCTAGAGATACTTAGAGTTTATGAACAACCTTGGTACATATAGTTTGGTTTCTGCTTGTCTATTGGCAGTTATAATTGGTAATGCAGGTCTTTCAGGATACATTTGTAAGGGGTTTTGAGCTGGTTAGAGCCGTCCTAAGCATAAATCAAGACCTTTGTTGCTTCTCCTATGTGGGCTTTAGGGATATTTATACATATACTTACATAGCCAGCTTCTAAACCCTTAAATAAAGAGAACAAGAAAGATTATGAGATCCGTTTCCTTGCTGTAATGCAAAAGGAAAAATCAGGGAATTGGTATAAAACAGAGTTTGAATACTTCACCTTTCACGCATGGTTCTTGAATAGGAATGCTTAAAAAAACTGGGGCTATCTTGGTGGCATGGTACCTTTGTTGTGAGCCTCTTTCAGCTTGCAGAGTGTGATTGGACACAGCTTGCACTTATTTTGGTGCTTAATTATCAGTCTGAACAACAGATACGTGTGGGTTTTTGGGCAGGGGGTGGGGGTTGTTTGATTTTGAGACTGCAGTATTACATGTCCTCTCAAAGAGTTTGTAGCCTTCCTGGGCAGGAAGCTTCCTGGCCTCCTATTCGTGATTTATCCACTCTGCTTTGTCGGTTTTTTCTTTTTCTCGTGCAGAGGTTGCCCTGGAAGTTTGCAGCTCAGCATAATCAAATATGAATTAGATCAATATCAGCAAGTATCAAGATAGAAAATCCTGCTTAATCCAGGAATTAAAAAAAATGCATATTACAGTGAGTTTAGGTAGTAATTTGGTATCAGCATCAGCTGTTTTAATACCTTTTAATAGCTCAGACTTCTAGGGGAGAGCTGAAAGAATGTAAGAAGTATGTGATTCCTCTTAAAATAATGTGGATTTTTACAATATATGTTGTAGAATTCTTAGCAAATGCAGTCACTAACTGATGTAACCCTCCTCATTTCTTTCCAGTTTAAAAAGGTGCTGGTCATTCATGTATTTGGAGGATATACATATAAGGCATCTGGCACTGGTAGTGTTTATTTTAAATACTGATATTATTGAGACAACCAGCTACTTGTGTTTCATGAGTAGATCAGGAGTTGGTAGTTGTGCAAGCAGATGTAAAAAATAGTCTTGTTTTTTGAAAACATCTTGTGTATACACCAGTCTGTAGAGAATATGCATTTGACTGCAGGAGTTAAATGAAAATATAGGTCAGCGTAGTCTCTTTGGTTGTATGTGATGAGTGTGAGACAAGCATGTTTTCTCTGGCTGCATTTCTCTTCCTACCTCCTGCCCCCCCCCCCCCCCCCCAAATAAAATAGTTATTTGAATGACCAATGATACGTGTCCAACTGCTTCCTCTTTGATACAAACAGCACAGCCAGGAGGTGTACTGCAGCTCTGGCATGGCAGATAGGAGCACAGAGAAGATGCACGTGTCAGAATTCTGAGACATGAATTTCTCAGGCTAAACTATGGAGCCTCTGGTGATGGCTCCAAACCTGGACTGCTTAAAAAAGCCCATTTAAACACAGAAATTTGTCTTTGCTTCAAGGGCTAGTCTCATTTTTACAGCTGGCATACAAGTTCAAATATTTTCCAGTGTTTTAAGTGTCTGGCAGTCTTTTCTGCATGCAAGGCAGTGAACCTCTTCTCGTGCCTCATTTCGCTTGCTTCTTTGCTGCTAAAGAACCACAATCTTAAGAGGAGAAAAGCTTAGTTGTGTAGAGTACATAGCATAAAAGGATTTAAACTTGGTTGTTTCTTTTATGTGTATTATAATGCAGCATTGCAATTTGCTGCCTTTCTGAGACCTTAAATGTGATGTGAATCCAGTCCTCCTTTCTGTTTTCTCCATGTATTTCATACTGAGTCTGAAAGTGTAGTATTATTTTAATATTACCATTTTCTTAGCTTTAGAAGAAGGTAATAGTAAGTGAGTTTTGAGCGGATATATATGACTAAGAGGTTTAAAATACTGAGCATATAGTAGAGTCTTAAATAAATGTGGTGAGTTTCTTTTCCCTTTAAGCAAATTCAGGCAAATTTGAGCTTTTGAGTACTTAGGCTGATCTGTTTGCTGCTCCATGAAACTGGATTGTGCTTGCCCAATTGTCTGCATAGTTAAAATATTTTGAACATAGCCTATTTTGATGTAACTTCATTTGAAATATCTGCCTAATGGAGAAGTCTTAATGGAATACTTTAATAGCCCAAAGTGGTTACCTGCAATTGCTCCAGTGTATTTCAGTCAATTACAAAGAAAGGCAATATTTAATGTTGGAGTGAAGCTAGATGGTGTAATGAACTGGCAGATTGCCAGCTTGATCTTCTCCACAGGAGAATTTGTATTAATGTGATGCTTTTCATTTGTTCTCCAGAAGGTCACCGGTAATACATCAATTGGAGTTAAAATTTCCACTCTGTGTGGTACAGGTTTATGGTCAGATCATTCTTGTGTATTAGCATATTAAGTATCAAAGAGATTATTTTAGCTATTTCATGTCAGGAATAAATAGGAGGTGGTTGGGTATTGGGAAGAGAGCCTGAGAGACTTGTCATCGAAATAGGTGCTATAAGGTTGAATCTGGGTTTTAGCCATGGAGATAAAGAAAATGGGGCACATTAGAGCTATTAGTGAAAGGAGAGGCTGCTAATAACTGTGGGTGTTACTTGTAGCGCAATCATTACAAGGGCCCTAGTTTATTCTTTGAGGTTGTCATCTTTAAAGATTACACAGTGAAATATAAGGTGCTTAGATGTTATTGATATTTACCTTTTGGTGCTTGTTTTCAAGCCTCAAGGTCAAACTTTTATTTCTGGCTGTTGAAAAGGGCTTTTTACAGTGGGTTTTGTATAGTTCTTGTGTTTGGAAGACCTTGGTCTGGAAAACAAATGAGTCATTGAGGATACTGTTAAGGTGTGGACAAATTTGTCTTTCTGCCTTGCATGTTTGTAATCATGTGTTCTGTTCCTTATCGTTGTCTTCTGTTCCTCTGCTATGGGCCTCAAGTAAAGTGAGACTATGAAGACTGGCATGAGTGGTAAGGAGCTGTGCCATTTTACATGCAGTAGGGCCGACATTACTGCAGTAGTATGTGTACTGAGTGAGATGTGACAAATGGGCATCATGCTAAACGATACAGAATTGATGGGCCCTGGGTATGCCATGGGACGTGGCTGCCCAGCTCTGTGCCTCTGTTTGCTTTGCTGCCATTCAAAAAAAGTTGTTGATTTGATTTCCCAAGGTTTCTGATGTTGTGCCACTTTGTCTTTCGGGTGGACAGTGTTTGCCCCATACGCTGCAAGGCTTTTGAAGGTGGTTGAAAATGATTTTGTATTCTCCAAGTTTAACAGTTCGTCCCCCAGCAATCCCAATTTGCTATCAAACATTTCTGTCTGTAGTCCTGGCTGGTAGGACACAGCAGAAGAATCAGAAAACCCCATTTTTGGTGCAAACTCTGCCTGGCGGCAGGTAGTCCCAGACCCTAACCACTGTTTCCATTTATTGCTCTGTGAGAAGAAAGGTCCTGAACTTCTGTAACTGAAAGATTGTTTCAAGGAACATATTTTAAATATAAGTGAATATTTGAGGTCCAAGTTTCCATCCTGAATTTGAGTCACTTGGTAAGTCACAATGTTTTAGGTGAAGTTTTGGTCTGTTTTGATTAGTTTTTCAAGTATTGGTGATGAACAGTATTGTTTTTGGCTCACTTTCAAACACACATTCGATATGCAAGTGTGCATTTGTGAAGATGGAAGTAGTAATTGAGAGAGTGTTGGGTTTTTCTTTAAGGAACAAAACCAACCAAACAAAAAAAAATTAGAGACTTGGTATAGCTTTTCAGTAATTGATAGTAATGGGCTGTAGATAATTTGTGAGGTAGGAAAAAGAAAGCTAGTACTATTCAGAAGATCTTGTACCAAAAAATGAAGACTTTTATTTTCCTATTTTTCCCCATTAATATTAAAAAAGTCCTTGTATTATTGACAGGAGAAAAACATGTACTACAAAACATCCAGCCAGCAGGAAAATGTATCTGCTCTGCCTCAGGGTTTTAGTGTTGCTTCATTTATTAAAGTATCTTTCCAAGTTACTTGATATCTGCCCTATAATTTCAATAGAGCTGTTTTCAGTGAGAACACAGGTAAGGTCTATAATTGGTTAGGAAAACTGATATAGCAGAATGTGGTTGCCTGCAGTTTGTGTCTGCAGAAGGCTGAAAACACAGGTGAGGTGGCAGGTATTCCAGCCACCACCTGGCAGAGGAGAAGGGATTGGTCACCCTGCAGTCCTGTCTGCTTTCTGCTGTCACAGGCATATCTTCATTCAGGTGCTGAACTGGATCAGGAGGCTCTTCTGTTGGAATAACATTTCCTCATTATTTGCTACCCTCCATTACTCTTTTGTTGTTTGGGGGTTTTTTAATCTTGTGTGTTTTTCAGGAGGGCTGGAAATGTTTTGTCTCCCCTCGCAGCTGCTGGGGAGCAAGGGGTGAGCTGCCAGGAGCTGAGAGGCAGAGAGTCTTTCGTGCTTTACCCCCTAACAATATGTTTATGCTTAAATATCTGTCAAACTGGCGCTTTAGTAGTTCTCTTACTCCACTTATTAGTGAGTGGAAGTCTCAATCTCCCTTTTAAACATCTGCGTAAGGTATTTATAATACCTTTGTTAATACTTTTTATTCTTCCCCTGCTTTGCTATGATACATGGGATCATTGGATGAATTGCTCTTTTAAGTTTAATTTCTTCATAGGATGCTTTTGTAAAGTGACAACTGGTTGGAATCTGTTCAGAAAAGATTTTGAACAGAAACATTTGTTCATGAGTGCCCTCAGGTTGCGTAGGAGTTGTAACACATCCTCCTTTTGAGGTAGAATTGCAGCACAGGAAGTTGCTCAGAATTTTTTTCTTCTTTTTGAATTGGATCTTAATGGGTTTATGCTGCCTAATTTGTCAGACATCCTATGGAGTTAGAAGGGTCATTAAAAAGCAGAAAAAAAATGTTTAAATACTCTTAAGTCTCTTCTGAACAGTAACTTCTGTGGCTAGAAATACTTAACAGAACAGTGGAGGCCAGGAGGGACCTCTGGAGGCTTGTACCGTCCAGCTCCTGGCAGAGCTGAGGCTGCAGCTGGGGCCATGTCTAGTAGAATTCCAGGCATGGGAAGAAGGCCCATCACTTCTCAGGGGGCATGTGGCTGTGCTTAGCGACCCTCATGGCTTCTTTACATCCAGCCAGAATTTCCCTCAACAAAGTTCTTAAACCCTACGAGCAGCTTCGCCCTCTCTGTCAGAGCTCAGTTTTCTTGGGTCGCTATCTCTTGTGCCAGGGGGCCCCAAACCCCAAGGTGTGCTACTAATCCATCTGGATTACACATCCCAATGGGTGTGAGTGCCTCCTGGGTGGAAATACTCAGATGCCCCACAAAATTGCTGGCTGTGCTTTTGCTGGTGTACATTCTTTCCACATGCAATGGCGTTTCCTTTCTCGTAGGAAATACAGACAAGTTAAACTGACTAATATGAAAGTGAAGATAATGGTGCTTTTTAAAATGTAATCTTTCTAAAACTAGGCTAAATTTTTAATTCCATTTCTTACTGATTTTTCTCAGTATTATGAAGGCTGACTTTGTAGATGGTTTGGATTGTTTGTAGTTAAAATGACCTTGTATTCATTGAGAGAAGTTAAATATGAAATGGAGTCTGTTTGTGCTAAACAGGTGAATCAAGTTCAAGCCATTCTGGCTGCTCTTTAGCATCTCATAGGAGATTTTGATAGCATGAAAACTAAATTACCTAGTTGCAGGTCTTCTAAGTTTAGTGCTAGAACTAAAATATGTATTGTTTATTGTTTCAGACGGTGGTGTATATAACTTTATCGGAGAGTTCTGCCTTTCACTGCCTGGATCCTTTTAACAGTGTGCCAAAGGTGAGTGATTCAAGTTCAGTGGTTATTTTTGAAACTAAAGACAACAAGTGAACTGGATGCATTGCTTGGTTTCGGCTCTTATATGGCAGTGTAGTTGTGATATTTATTTATTTATTTTTTTGACTGCTGTGTGAATGATTAAATAGCAAGTCTTTTTCTGTTGGTGATCTGGGACAAATCAGTTCTAGCTCTCACTTTCAGAAAAAAAACCAAGAAAAAATTATAGGCTGAGACTATTAATTAAGCACTAGATATTGTTTTATGGCTCCTGCCTCCTGCTACCTACTGCTTTGTCTTGGGACATTTTCCCCTGAAGGCACAACATGGTGGTGTGGGAAGTATGGAGGACTAGCAGCCAGCCATAGTCTGTGGTGCAGCAGGCTTAATTTTACTCTTTGATTGAATTCTAAAAACTAGGTAATAGCTTTGAGAGTACTGAGAGTAAAGTATTGACTATTGAAGGTATGGAGAAGAAAGAAGGTTTTTGTGTTTTCTCTGGGAGCAGAACAGAATTGCATTCAATTTATAGACAGTATCTTAGGCAAGCACTGAAGACCTGACGTGGCCTATGGAAGCTGATGTTCCCATAGGATTCTTTTTGTGTTTAGTCTGGCTGTCTTCTTTCTGCTAATTTGTGTACCTTGCTGTAAATTTCTAGTAACTGTAGTTGATCTCTGTGGCTTCACAGTGATTTATCAACAGAAACCTTTAACAAAATGAAACTCATTACAATTGTCCTGAAAAGTAAAAGCAAAATGGCAAAACACTGAATGAATAACCAGCATTGTAGTGGCTGCAGCATGGAGCAGAAAAGCCAGAATCTTAGCTTCATTCATTCATTACTTTACAGGGTGGATTTATTATTTCTTACTCAAATTCTCTGTTTATAGAATAAAAGTAATGTTACCTTCTCCAGAGAGAAGTTATGAAGTCCAATTATTGACATTTTGGAACCTTCAAATGAAAAGCAATATATGAAGTCCTTGTGTGCCTCGATAGTTGTTGTGAGTTCTGTTAAACACTTGTTCAGTGAAGTGTTATGAGATACTGAAATTAGAATTAATTTTTCAATAAAGTGCGGGTGAACTAGTTAGAATTAAAAATGCAATCCAGTCTTAAGTATAACATCTGTTATCACAACATCTCTGTTTGGTTTTGCGAATGATTCGATTTCCTTCAAACTGAGAAGGAAATTCTGAAGTACTAGGGTACAATCTGTGAGATAATGGGCTTTTGCGCTATATTTTCAAATTATCTGATATATATTTTTAAATGTACTAAAAAATTTTATAACCCTGGCCTTTCTAGCTAATCAGAGTGTGTTTTTCTGTGATTCAGCATGTTTGTAGTTGTTAATTTTTGAGGTTTTTAAACCCAAGGAAAGCAATACTTGTTCTAAGTGTTTGATATTAGTTAGTTTTGGTAAACTTTGATTCTGACAGTTATGAAGAGAATTAAAGGTATGTGCTGAGTAGATGTTTGGATTCCTTTCTCTTAAAAAAAATTGATCTTCTGTAATTATACCAGTTATCCCAGGTGCCTAAAGTGTTGATTTTAAGCCTCTGAATGGAACTTTAGTATTACTTAAGTACATTTACAAACATTTAATATAATAAATGAATTTATGGAATACTGCCCATTATGTTATGCTAGTGACATGACCTGTAATTGTGGACAGTAGGGAAGAACACTCTCAGCCCACTCCTACAGTTCCATAACCACAGGTATACACCCCAAATTGATTGATCTTACCTGAATTATGTAATTCCAGTACTTTCTGGTTTAGCTTTTTCTTTGCTCTATTTTTCTGTTTCTCTTTGTAGTAATTGTAGTTCTTTGCTAGAAATATAGGCATGTTTTAATTTACTAATAATATGAAAATTGATTGAGAATCAATTGTTTATTTTTTTCCAGCTTTGATAGCTTCAGGTGCAACTCATGGCTGTAGGTATCGATAGTACATGTTACAGCCCACAAATGGCCTTTGCATTTGTGCTTTAACTGCAGTCCATGTGGATTCCTCATCACAGAACACTGTACAGCTTTCATCAATATGTGAGAATTCATTTCAGTTAAAATAAAACAATGACCATGTTTTTCCTGATGCAAGTAGTTTTGTGGTATGATAGCCAGTGTGGACTTTGGCTGTCTTGTCATCCAGAGTGTCCCTTTTTCTAAGCCGAAAATACTTTGCCTGCTGGAAAGAATCTAGCGTGTTTCTCATGAATATAGCTGAGTTAATGTGTGTAAAATAGTTACACTTGGGTACAAATTAGCTCACTCATATATATTAATGAACTGGGCATAAAACAGTTAGTGACCAACCTTGGTGTCTTAACCAGCGTTCAGAGGAATGCCACTGACAGAACAGGTTATTGAGCCCCTGTTTCTGTGGTTTCTAAATAAATATATCCCGGTGTTCCACCAGTTTCTATTAGAAGATTTAAATATGCACTGCACTTTTGAGGGACAACTGATGTGACTTAGAATATGATCTTGAAAAACACTTAAAAATAGCTTATGCAGTTAAGCTACATCACAGGGAGGATGTTCCGAGATGCTGAAAGTGTTTGTGGCTTCAGTGAGTTACATAGAGTCATATGCTGGGGCAAGTTGGCTTGAGGCTTTTGGGATGTGGGGACCAGGAGCAGTCCTTGTGCCAGCACAGTGTAGTTCAGTAGGTCTGTATTGGTGCAGGGGAGGGGTGGTGAACCCAAGTCCTCCTGAAGGAGGAGGCAGATTAGCAGCTGAGGCCACTGAGTTATTCCAAGATGTGACTGCCCCATAAAGAAGCATTTGTCATCTGAATGCAGACACTTCAGAGAGGTCCCCTGTCTCTGGTTGCCATGCCTGTTTTGTAGCTCTTTAGGGCTGACTGCTTGAGCTGGTGCTTTGCAGCAGCGTGCACGCAGCTGGCATTGGTGTAGGTCACTTAAATCAGTTGAAGGCCATTTGATAATAGCTGGAAGGCAGTTCTTCTGGTGTGTAGGCTTTGAGGGAACTTTAAATGATTCATTGTTCATGTTAAAATTGTTATGTCATAGAAACACGGCTAAAAATGTAAACATGTGTGTTTTCTATAGTGTTCTTAACGTTCCATATGAATGTAACATTCCATATTCAAATGGTATGTATTGCATCAAATGTATTATGATGTTAAAAACAGTTGGGCTTGTAATGAATGGGAAGAGACTGGACATGCGTTTGTCTTGTTCAGTATCTGGTGAATGATTTCCTGTGTGTTACCTAGTGGGACACTGGATAACTGCTGAAATTGGTGAATTTCACAGAACAGACTATTTAAAGGTTAGTGTGGAATATTTCTTGTGGAATTCTGATTCTAATAACTTGGTTAATTAATCTTGGATTACAATTGCTGTTTGCACTGTAGTAACAAAGCTCCAATTGTACTAAGCAGAGAGGACTGAGAATATGAGCTTGTTCTGTTGTTTATTTTTTATACCAGCAGCAACATGAAGCATAGAATAACATGCATATAGATACAAGCCTTTTACAGTCTATTTTTCTTTCCCTGATTTTAGGTTTCAGAGTCTCATTTGAAGATATAACAAGTTCCTTAACAGTCTTGTGGGTTTAATCCCTGCTTTCCTTTGTGCTATCTCTTCACACCCTTTTGTTTCAGGGATCACCTGCAGCTCTCATCCCTCCTTATTTTGGAGGCCGTTGTCTGTGTCAGCTGCTCTTAGTTGTTCCACATAATAGAGCTTCTGTGAAGCTTTTTTGCTACCTGCTCCATCACGCTCTTTTATCACCTCCTTCTTTCTTTTAAATGATCCTTCTGCTTTTTGATTGAGCAGCTGTATGCATAATGCTTCCAGCAGGTCCCCTGCTACTGTCATTGCTACTCACACTGGGTTTTTTTCCTCACTAGTTTGAGTCCTTGCATTTTTTTAGCACGTCTTTGTCTTGTGACAGCTTGTTTCACGTCTTCCTACTAACAATTTAAAATTTACCTCTAGCCTGACTTTTTTTTTTTTCTAATGTGCAATACTGATGTTTTAGCAGACGTGTTCCTATGCACAAGTTAGGTATCTGTCTCTTATGCAAGTAGGTACAGCAGGTGATATCAGAGAGATCATTTCTCATCATGGGGGATCATCATTGGGGGATCTAGATTTTCCCAAAAGGCTGATTTTGAATTCTCTATCTTGCACCAAAATCTGTAGCTCTTAGCACATACCCTGATAAGCTCAGTTGTCTCATACCATTAATTCTCAAGTTATCACATACCAGCCCCAAAAATGCTGTTGAACGAGGGTTAGACATCTCTTCATATTTGATCTCTGAATTTGTTTTTCAAGATTAAACAGTCAGAGTATTAGTTTTCCTTTCTTAGTTCTCCCTGAAGATTACTGAATGGTATTTTCTGCCAGCCCTGGATTTGCATAGGATCTGGAAATGTCTGTCCCATTATTGCTAGAGAGAGTACTGGTTCATTACAATGAAGACCTGGGTGCTTGGTAAGCTAAAGCATTTATCTCAAAACAAAAGGGTGTGACATCTTAAGTTTACCTGAATGTTTTGACTAGAACTACAAACCGTGTGTGTGTGTGTGTGTGTGTGTGTGTGTTTATAAAACTGGTTTTGAAACTAGCTCTCATAAGCAAGGCTTTGACAGTTGTGCTCCTTAGAAATTGAATTTACTGTCAAAGGGATAATGGAAACTTGCATTCTCAACTGCTGACTTGTGCTTCAGGCACTCTTTAGGTGCATGGCTGCTGTAACATACTTTCTGATTGCAGTAAATTACTGAGACTTCCTGAAGTCTTGGCCTGTGAGCTGTAGGCCCTCTTCCATGTAACATCATTTTGTGGCCAAAATGGGGGTGTCCCCACTGAGTGAGGAGAAGCTGCTGCTTTGTATTCTTAAGGAAAAAAGGTTGCAGCAGAGAGATCAGAAACCTGCTGGTTGTTGTGACCTGCTCCCTGCCTGTGGTTTAGCAGAAGTAGAGGAAAATGACAGCTTAAAGGTCAGACTAAGGATTCTGGCCTGTAGGTGTTTTTTGGACATCTCCACATCCTGAGTCAGTGCCCTGAGTAATCCTGCAGAATTCTTAAAAATAAGAGAAACAAAAACTGAGGGCAGAATTTGATGCAATGACATAGTGCTGCTTACCTTTATGGACTATGGTTTGGCTTCAAGGTTGAGTTTCTTGAACCTAAATGTATTTATTACACACTAGAGGAGCAGGAACAAGGCATCAAATAACACTTCAGACCAAGACCTGTTCCTCAGAGCTTAATGTTCAACAAGAAGCTTAAGAACAAGAACAAATAAAATAAAAATGCTTGGTATTAGTCACTTGAAGCATTCAGAGGTTCTGTGGTGCAGGAAGGGAGAAGGGATCTCTCTTCTGTAAGTTCTCCCTGAGGTCCAGGGAGGCAACGGATGCATATATCTTCCCACTTCTCACTATTCTCTTTATTTTTTGTTTCTCTGTTTTCTATTTTATTCTGTATTACGTTGAGATGATTTGGGAATTTTTATCTTCTACTTCTGATGAGTTAATGGATTGTAACTTGCTGGTCCTTTAATACGTTGCTCCATGGCTCCAAATATTTGTGTATGACTTTCTTTAGAAAGCCTTTTTCATTGAGACCTGATGCAGAATTGATAACACTGTTGACCTCTCTGAGTAAGGTCTGAGATAAGGAAGAAATTGTCTAATTCTGTTGTAATATCACTTAGAACAGGGTTGTAGTGTGTTGCTCTTGGATATTGACTACAAGTAAGACAAGAAGCTGTGAAATGTTTTGTATGGCTCTCAGCTAAACTGGCATGTGGGACTGATGGCATAGTCATTTTTATTGAAAATCATTAGCAATATAAAATTTATAATTTTTCTTTATCTAGAAGGAATGAGAACTCTGTGGCTAAACTTCCACATTTCAGACCCGTGGTTTTGAATCTGATTTTCCTGTATTTGATTTTTGTTCTAGTACAGTCTCTCTCCATGTCTGGAAATTATTTGGCTGCTTTTATTTCCCCTTCACATTTGTTGATGCATTTTATTGTTATCTGGTGGGAGTAAAGAAGAAAATGTGTCTGTAAGCATGTGAGGGCACAACTTCTCATCAGTGTTAAGAGTACATAACATTTCTGGATGAAAGGGAATGTGATGTAGCAGCCAAAGCCAAATGTTTAATTTTGAACCAATTTACTGCAGGGAGATTTTATTCAGAAAAAGTAAACTGTGGAGGAATTTCTGACATAAGATAAAAATAGTAAAAGTTTTAAAGGAGTTTGAAAATACTCAGTTTTGTTCAAGCACTGGAGGTCAGAGTAGGAATAAAGGAAGATGAGAGTCCAGTATCACTAGGCTATGTTGGTCCCTGTTGAATGTATATTTTGCTCTTAGAAATTTAGACTTTTCTAATTGCTTACTCTTGGTTTTGGGTAACTGCTTCTATGAAAAAAGTCAGATATTCCTACAGTAAAAGTTTAGTTTCAGAAGCTTATCCTTTTGAGCGGCAGTTCTGGTGCAGTGGAAAATCGTGTTGAGATAATAGCAGTGGAACAACTTTTTAGATTGTCTGTGTAAGCTGTCTTAGAGCAGCTGGCACCTGAACGTAAGGGTTCAGAATAAGGAGCATCTTCCTAACATGCTTACAGCAGCCTGTGTTCTCTGGAGGATGCCTGGCAGAAGGGTTTCAGAAAATCCTCTTTCATCCTTTCCCCTCTTTTGGTGAATGGTGTTTCTCTCTTCGCTTTGTGTCTCTCCCCATCGACTGAGGAATTAACAATAGCTAGCTGCTGTAATTGTGTGGGAGAGCATTCACAAGTACAATTTTTTGGAAGAGGACCTCATTTGAACTGGATGAAGATATGTAAGAAATGATTTGATTGAAATAAATGAATGCTGCCAACATTCCAGACCAAAAATGTTGTCTTGATTTTAAATTTAAAGCATTTTTGAAAAGTTATAGGACAAGTCATTTTGAAACTTGATTTATTTGGGAAAATGTGGGGGGTAGTGTTTCCTCTGCACTTGTGTTTTGGGAGCAGTAAGAGAGGATTCCTGTCTTGACTCTGAAGTGCTGTTAGATAGAATAGATAACTCTAGGGGAAGACTGGGATTGCTATTTCTTGCCTAAGCTTATACTGTCTTGGTTGTATTGCATTAGCACACAGTCAGTGTGATGGACAAGAGACTTATGAAGCTACAGCATTCACTCGCATTTCATGTGAGATCAAACAGTGTTTCTTTATTTAAATTGTGCTTTTTCTTGATACATATCCTATCAGGAAATTAAAAGCTTAGCTTTTTGAATAACTATCTCATAGTGCAGCCTTCTTCAGGAACATGTACAGATTTATACAGGAATAAATGTAATGGTATTAGCTGTTTCTTAATGAAATCTAACCTTGTATCTCTCAAGCTGCCTCTTTGTTTACATACATAAACACAGAATCAAGAATGGCATCTTATGTCTAGTGATTATTTTTAGCTGTACTATTCAAAAACCCTGCTTCTAGAAAGCAGCTTTTTGCTTCAGAAGCTCTCCAAGATATGAGCAAAATATGTGTTCATTAACCCCAAATTCAGGTAAAAATCTGTGAAACTTTGCCTTGAGATTTAAATTATCTTGAGAAGCATCTTAATTTTTTTTTTTTCACTGCTACAATGAAGCTTTTTATATTGGATAAAAATTCTGGTCTGGGTGACCTGCTAATAAAAAATCCAAAAGTCTAAGAATTTATTCAATATTTGAAATTACATTAAACTGGAAAGCTCACAGGAGGAGAGTCTGAACAGGGCCTTTAAATTACTTAGTGCTCTGTAAGCTAAAAAGTTTAAAATTGTTTTAATAAATGTATTTTTCACATTTTCCTACTGTTATGAGGAAGATTGAATGGGGTTTTTTGAAAAGCAATTGATAAATTGCTTAAGACTATAAAGTGAACATTGTCTAGAAATGGACAATGTAATCTTTTTTTCTTTTTTTTTTTTTCCTTAAGCAACTTTGGAAATAAATGGGTTTTTGAACTGAACAAACATCTCTTCCTCTTTCTAGTTAAAAAGTGAATGTATGATTTTTCCATTGGGGAACAGAAGGTCAGGAGTTCAGTTTTATTTTCAGCATTTTATAGACAGTTTAAAGTGAAATCCCTTGAAAAGTAGGTAGCAGTGTTTCAAGGGATTAGCAGTAAAACTTAGCAATCCACAGTGATTCTGAGCTTTGTCCTTCTGTGCAAGATCAAGGTTAAACTTCTTATGTCGGAGGACTGTTCTTTGTTTATACAATACGTAAGTGTACTAACACTTCCAGTGAAGTATAACTCCTGCAGACCATTGAATGTTTGAGCTATGGGAAAAGAAGGAGCAATGGAAGCAAATCATTCAAACACTTTATTATTTGGAATCTTGAGAGAAAGTCAAGGATGTCTCCTTTACAAAATCTCATGGTGTTCACCATGTCTTGAGTGGCTGGCTGCTTTAACTTTGAGGAGAGAAGGAAGATTTATTGATAGTGAGGATGGAAGTGCATAAACAGAGGTACATTTAAATTGTTCTTTCACACAGTGTGTTTCACCAGTCTGTCATATAGATAATATTACCTAAGTGTCCTCTCAGAAGAGTCTGGTTTTTTTCCTAACGTCGTGTGCTTGACTCCCTCCTACCCCATTTTTGTAAGGGACTGTGGAAAGGTTGTTAGGTGTGAAATGGTTTGTAATTTTGTCTTGTGTAGGCACTTAAGATGTATTGTATTCTTCCTGGACTTTCCCTTCTCTTTTATCTTGTTTGTTTTTGTTTTCATGTGTTTCTGAATAGAGAGGTAAACTTAAATGCTGTCTGCCAGGAGGAATGGAAAGAGAACCGTCCAGAACACCACCAGCAAACGTTAAGTTTATTTGTGCCTCTGACTTAGAAAACAAACTGCAAAGATGTGGCCATTAATCACAGCTGCTGTTTTAGAGGCAAGATGAGATCTCTTTTCCAAAAGCCTCCTTTAGTGCAGATGAGTTGTGTATTAGCTATGTGGTTTTTTTCTGAAACTGCTTTTAAAAGAACTCAGGAAAAGGTGAGCTGATGCTCTTTTCTTACCCTCTTGCTATATCTAAATGTGAGGCAGTTTGGGATTCTATTGGGTTGTTGCCACCTTCCTGTTTGTCTCACAGTTGTTTGCAACTGAAGGGTCTGAAGATGTCCTCACTGCACTGTCTGGCTTTCCCCATTCCTGTCCCATTCCCCGTCACTCTTGATGGCAGTGCCTTCAAAATAAAGCAAGAAAAGTCTTTTTGCACTAATAGTGGAAAAAAATCACCTCAGGTTGAGTCACGCATGGTAGCTGCATCTGCGTAGGCTACTGATGGAGGCAGAACCAAAACTTCCAGCCACTGCCAGCACCTGCCCGAGCCCTGCCTGCTGCTGGGGATTGCAGCAACAGCTGCAGGGAAAGGAGGTTGAGGGCAGATGGCATGAGCACGTGGGGGCTAAAGGCTGGAGGGAGGGGTTGCTAGGAAGGGAAGTTAGCTGACTCTCTGCTGTTGGAGTTGCTTTATATTCAGACTTTTATTGTTTTTTCTCATCTTTCAACAAATTAAAACCAGCAAAATGATAGTTCATGTTCCTTGTGTTTTCTGGTAAGAAGGCCATGAAAAGGTGCAGTTTTGTATAGCCTTCAAGATATGGGGGAATACTTTCTACCAAAAATACTGTCTGGATGGGGTGAAGTAGGAATAAAATCATCTAACTACAAAAATCCTTTTTTTTGAGTGATTTTTTTTTTGCTTGATCTCTAGCAGGTTTACAGTACTGTCTGTTAATCTTTGTCCTGTTTTCTGAATGACATAAAAATACAAATTTCTTAAAAACAACATCCCCCCACAACACATTCTCCCTCAAACAAGCTGAAATATATTTGTTTGGGGTTTTTGATCCCTTAAGGTTCTCATCCCATGTTTATGGAAAGAGTTGAGCTAGGTTTTTCTTATAAGCCCTTTGCCCTTGGGCTGTGACCATACTCAGTCTTCACTCAGTAGTCAGAGACCTGTTAGAGTGTTTTCTCTGTAACTTTTGTTACTATTATTATCTATCTTTTAAGCATAGATAAGTTATAAGGCTCATAGTTAGTACTGTGAAACTTTAACATTAGTTGCTATAATACCAGCTTGTTCCTGTAAAAATACCAGCCTTTTGTCCTTTGAAATAGAATTTTAAATTTAAATCATCTGTGAGATGCTAAAAACGAACACTGCCTATTTTATATAATAGGCATGCTGTTCCAAAAAGGCTATAGAAATATCCTTTTCAAGTAAAACATCAAAAGATTTTTAAAAACTTAGCTTCCTGAAACAGCAGAGTGCTTATCACATAAATAGAAAAGATAGTACTTCGTATTATGTGTCTTAAAGACTTTCACATTCATTAAGCATTTGTATCTTGAACTGCCCCAGATGAGGAAATTCTGTGGCATAGCAGTATTAGTAATGAAATTTTAAAAAATATGGAATTGGGAGACTTGTGCGAAAGTCACAACATGAAACAAAACTGAATAACATATAAAATTAGGGTGGTATTGCAAGATTAATAGAAGCCCAGAACTCAGATTTGTGTTCTACTGATGCTGCAGCAGCCTACCTTGTAACATCCTGGATGGCTTTCTCTTTCTACCACTAAAGTTAGCAGGCCAAAGTATCTTTTACTTTTCATAGAATCATAAAATATTAAGGGTTGGAAGAGACCTTTAAAGATCATGTAGTCCAACCCCCCCTGCAGTGAGCAGTAACAGCTTCAAGTAGATCAGGTTGCTCAGAGCCCTATCTAGTCTGACCTTGCATGTTTCCAGGAATGGGGCATCTACCACCTCTCTGGGCAACCTGTTCCAGTGTTTCACCACACTCATGGTAAAAAATTTCTTCCTTATATCTAGTCTAAATCTACCCTCTTATTCTAAAGTCATCACCCCTTGTCCTGTTCCAATAGGCCCTGCTGAAAAGTCTGTCCCCACCTTTATGGGGGCCCCCTTTATGTACTGGAAGGTGCTATAAGGTCTTATCTTCTCCAGGCTAAACAACCCCAAGTCTCTCAGCCTGTCTTCATAGAAGAGGTGCTCCAGCCCACTGATCATCTTTGTGGCCCTCATTTGGACCACTCCAATGGGTCCATGTCTTTCCTGTGCTGAGGGCTCCAGAGCTGGATGCAGTACTCCAGGTGGTCTCTCACCAGAGCAGAGTAGAGGAGCAGAATCACCTTCTTTGGCCTTCTGACCACACTGCTTTTGGTACAACCCAGGATGCAGTTGGCTTTCTGGACTGCAATTGGACATTGCTGGGTCATCCAGCCTTTCATCTAGCACTACTCCACAGTCCTTTTTCACAGGGCTACTCTCAGTTCCTTCATCCTCCAGCCTGTACCAATACCAGGCGTTGCTCTGACCCAGCTGCAGCACCTCGTACTTGGCCCTGTTGAACCTCATGAGGTGCCCATGGGCCCACTTCTCAAGCTTGTCCAGGTCCCTCTGGATGACATCCCATCCTTCAGTTGTGTTGACTGTACCACAGAGTTTGGTGTTGTCTGCAGACTTGCTGAGGGTGCCTTCAATCCCACTGTCTATATCACTGATGAAGACGTTGAACAGTACTGGTCCCAGTATTTTAAGAGATCACTTGAAGCAGTCCATGCTTCTTTTGGGCAGACTGATTTGTGTGATAGGATTCATGAAAACATTGGGTGGGCAGTTTTTTTACAAACATCTTTTTATACATTCTTATATAAACACACAAAGATTTCATTTTGTTGAATGATAAAATACTGTACTGACTCCTTCACAGGAAGGATGTATTTTTGGGTGTTTCTAATATGTATTCTCCTTTTTCTTTGTGTCTTTTTAAAAGACTTCTAAGCCACTTAAAAGATAACAAACAAGCTTAACTTCTGTACTGTATTGGAGCTATGCAGAAATTCGTTACCTCTAAACTAATCTTGAGGTTTCCTGTTTGTAGTTCTTCTGCAACGCAAGATACAAGGTGCTGGCACGTAGCTGCAGATGTATTAGAGATTGGGATATCAGATACCTTGTGGGGCCAAGAGAGGCAAACATTGCTTAGCAGCTGTCAAAGACATCCGACTGCAGAAACAAACCTCAAACCTAGCAGCATTGTGCCTGTGAACAGTGTCAGGCCACACAGAGGGGAAGGGGGTCTGAGGTGTGTGGGGTCAGGCAGCAAGGTCAAGTTACAAGTACAGCTCCAAATTATTGGTTAATTAAGACTGATCCTTCACTTTTTTTGAAGGTGTACAGCCCGCTTATGTTTTTAACATGAAGTATCGTGTAAAAACCTTGCACTTGCAGTGCCCGTAGAAGTGGACCGTGGCAAGGCTGTCCAGCCTGGATGCACGAACCATAATGCCTCTGATGTGATTAATGTTTCCACCAGGCTGTATCGCCCTCACTGTTTCATCTATAATTATGCCTTTCTGTTTTGATTTTCTTTTTCCCCCCTAAGTGACTGGAAAGGAAACCAAGTACTTTTTGCACCTAAGAAGAAATGTCCTGTGTGCTGTCAGAAAGGCTCATGGTGCCTGCTGAGCCTGCCTTTGAAGTCACTCCTGCACTGCAGCTGGGGCTGTCCCTCAGTTGGTTGTTATCTGTCCAGCTTGGATAGATGGGTAGGCTTAAACCAAAAATAAGTGAAAAATGTGCAATTTAATTTGTTCACGCCTCTCTTTCTTAAAACCCTTTTAATAAGTTGCACATCCATAATCTTCTGGTATGCTGTGTAGGGTGTTGGAGGGGTCCTTTGTATCTTTATTTTTCTTTAGGGTTAGAGTTTGTCTGACTACTTAGTGGTGTTATCAAGGATGGTCCAATTTATGCTTTCAAATCAGTGGTGCAACTGTAACTCTCCAGAACAACTTCATTGCTGCACGTTTTCTTCAGAGTGGATGCAAAAATTGTGGTAGCTTTGTGGATGGTTTTGATATCTTGGGGTGTATTTGAACATTGAAAGTGTTTAACTTTTCTTATTACTTTTATATGCTAGTTAATGGCAGAGAAGAAAATGGTTGTCATTGTAAAATAATCCAATAGTGTAGAAATAAGTATTAAACATTTTTTCTCCTACATCAACCTAATGTTCTATCTAATTCTTTACATACTCTTTTGCTAATAACTAATTTATTCCAATGCAATTTAATACCTTTTTTGTAGTTCTTGGTGAACTGAACTACACTTCTTTTGGTTCTTTCACTTTGCATTTCCTGCCTTGAGCTTGTTGCTATCAGTTTTTCCTTTTCAAAGAATGGACCAGGGAGAGGGGACACAGAAAACCTCTAGAACTTTTTGCCTCACTTTTTGAGGTTATTCTTTTAACCATATAATACTTCTTTCGTAAATGCTAAATTGTCAGAGTAGGTTGGAAATTGTAGTAAAGTGATTCTCCTTCACAATGGATTCATTTACTTACATTTTTGCTCACATTTATTTTTTACAGCTTCCACTCGTCTTTGCTTTCAGCTTTGGAAACCTGACCCTTCTAAAGTACCGACAGCAGCATCTATTGATTGTGACTGTGTCTTCAGTTTGCACATCAAAGTAAACTAGATAATAATTACTTGCACTTACTCAACTATCACTTTTAGTTCTCTAGTCAATGCATCCTAATGAGACCTAATAGTGAAATACCCTAAATTAATTGTCAAGCTTGTGTTAAAACAGTCGACAATTTTAGGCTGTCCAGGTGTGGGGGGATTTTTTGCTCAGGTAGTGGTTTGACACCTTAGAACTGCATAGCTGGGTGATGAATGTTTGGTCACTACAGCTATTTAGTAAGTTCCTTTAAAATAGGGAGTAGTCTTACAATAATTTTTGTCGCTGTGACCTCTTTCCAAAGAAATGTGTCCCTTGGGGTGGATTGACACACATTATATGCAGAATTAAAGTGTTAAACTGCAGAAGACCAGTTGGACAAGGTGGCCTTTGTCATCCATCTCTATTTGTCCAAGCACCAACAAATAGCTCAAGTAACAGAGCATGGGAAGGATTTTACTGGTTTTAACAAAGGCCTGTGATTTGCTATAATTTGGGGCAGTTTGTTTACTCTTTTTTAAACCTCTGCATTGTGAGATTTTCTTGTAGCAATCATTAGAAATATATCTTTCTTGGTTTAGGTTAACTTTGGCCTTTGAATGAAAGAGATTATATTTTCCTGTTTTTTCAAATGTATGCCACTGGAAATAGCTAAAAGTATGTCCAAAAGGTGTATTCGTTTTCACAAGTGTTTATTTGAATTCACATTTCTGTTTGTTTTAATGCCTGCTGAGTTCTGTCTTTGTGTTTGGTGTTTTACTGATCCCAAAGAACTGAGTGAAACAATTTCAAATGTAGAGATGTGCTTTTTTGAAATCTTTCTGTATGTCAAAACTACTCATCCAGGCTGATTTAAAAAAAATAACCACACTCCCCCACACACACAACAAAAAAAACAACTGTAAGTGAAAACAAAGCTGCAAACTTCCTGAAACAGTAGACAGAGATTGCATCATCATAAATAAGAAGGCTTCAGATTTAGTGTACGTCAGATTAAGTGATCTAATACAAGTTATTAATTGCAGAATACATTAAGTACACCTGTTTGCTATGAAAGAGGCCTTGGTGAAAAGAGACTTTTTTTAATTTTCCGCAATTGTGCTACCTTAGAGGACCAAATCTTGCCTATTTGCTAAAACTTATGAAAGATTAACCAGGTGGACACCAGATAGCTGGCCTGTCAGCAGCACATGCTGCAGGGTTCAAAACCCGTTTTGCTTTTCAGAGTTAAGGGACAGAAAAAGGAAAGGTTGTTCAGCCTTCAAAATCTTAAGAGAAAACTGTATGTCGTCAGCTAGCTTTTTGTTCTTGCAATGCACTTAACTAAATATCATATAGTAATTATGTCTTATTTAATTTTGTATAGCCATTATGTGTTTTATGTACATCAGTGTCATGTAAAAGCCTCTGTATCAATTTTGTCCCTTTCTTTCAGTGCGTCTTAGGAAGACATTCAATTTTAGAACAGTCTATTATATCAATTGGCACTGCCTATTAATAGAATTTTTGCTTGTTCCCTTGGTGAGGGATTAAATTTCAAGCATTACTGTCAGTAATTTTTCAGTCATGTTCCTTTTCGCAAAACAAATTGTGAACAAGGAGAGCAACTACTTCCTTTCTCGCTGCATCTTTAAAGCTCAAACATACCTCCTGTTTGCACTAACCTAACTAATCCTGACATAACCGTGAGCCTTCCTCCTGAGGGCAAAGTAAAAAGTGCTGCTTTTCTACCCATTGGGCCAGGGCATTAATCTAGTCGTAATGTTAACTTTTGTCAGTCTATAGGCAAGGATTCTAGTTCAGGTGGCATGCTGATATGGATCCTTTTTTGTTTATTGTTGTGGGAGAAACACATTAGTCCTATATGGGGAGGGGGAAAGAGCAGGATGGTGAAATCCTGGTTTGGTAAGAGAGAATGAGATCTGTGTAACAATTGTATATAGTCAAATATTTAAAATGACACCAGCTGAGCAAATCTTTCACATGAAAAATCACTAGTAGATTTACAAGTTTTTCAGAGCAAATTCTCTTAGCAATCTCTACATTTAAGTTTCCATAATCTCCAATATTGCTTGCATGGTTTAGTTTTAAGCATTGCTTCAAAATGGCATAAGTGGGGTTTTGTCTGTTTTTTTCCCCTATCACTGCTAAACTGTTGAATCATTGATAGTTTATTCGAACATAAACTTTTCCTTTCTGGACTTTATTCTGATAGTCTGTACAGGAGCTGCAGTATTAGATATTCCACTGATGTCTGCCTTTTTTCTGCCATAGGGTTAGTTAATGTTCCTCATCTGTGTGAGCAGGTATAACTGACTTGACTTTTGCTTGGTTTTTGTTCACTGCCTTCCTAGCCAGGCAGATTTTTCAGTTTTCCCCTTTCTCCTAAGGGTGATTTTGTATAGGAAAGTTTTCATGTGTGCTTCTGCAGTAGGGCAGCTGCCACTGAAGACAGGACTCCTCTTGTAACAAAATCTAAACTGGAGGGACGAAACAAAATGGCTGAAAATACCTGAGCTCAATCTAAACTATATTAGTTGTAATATTTCAGCAATTACTGACAATTTACAATGTCGGTAAAATAAATTAGTGTTTTACCGCTGCTAACAGTGAAGGAATTGCTTGGTTAAAAGGAGTTGGAGGTGTGTATTGGTCACATAGCTAATGTAAGAATTACCTTTTTGAAGGTCTGGGTTGTGGAGTTTGCTCATTTAGTGTGGTGTCTTCATTTTGGGTTGTTTTTGTTTTTTAAGGTTGGAAGTTGGACTGCCATAAAATAAAGCAAATGGCTACTTGATATGGTAAGGTAAAAACCAGGGCTACGTGAAACAATATTGTACAGAGGAAAGCCTGTGTTGCATTTGATACATTTACAGGTCCTTGCAGAACTATTTCAAAGCTTTTCACTTGTGCTTTTTAAAGTGTGGAATGTTATCCCATCATGTATGAGGAGAAGACTGTATCTCAGTGCTAGGTTTTTTTGAGCTTTTTGAGGAGGAACTTTCCAGAAGGTTGTACGCTCTTTGCAGTAATGGATTTTCATTTTCTTGATGTGAAGGAATCTCATCTTACCATCAAAATCTATGGGGACTGTGGTATTGTTTGTTGTGCAGTCTATAAGCTGTACACTAAAGAAATTTCACATTTTCAGTGCATATCCGGTTTTATGGGACAGTCAGATGTTTGGAAGGATTTGTTGTTGTTTTTTCCTTATGTTTTTCCCCAAATCTAGTTATTTGGCACACAACTGTGTTGCAGAAGCCTTTCAAAACTATTAATTCTACAACCCCCCTTCTGGGAAACAAATGTGTCCTTATTCCCTTACTAGGAAATCTTAGCTCTGCAAATGTCACAGGAAGAACCATATTGTCCTTGAGGAAGAGAGTCTAATGATGTAACCATAAGAAAATAATTTTAAGAACTTTAATGTATTTCCCCACATCTAAAAAAAACCCTATATTATACCTAATGTGTTTTTTATTATTAATATGCTGTAATTTTTTTAGATCATTTTAACTTGCCTGTGTTGTGAAAATAGCCTTTTTTAGAAGGGGAACGTATTTATTATCAACATCAACCAACTGCATTGATGATGTCCTATTTCTTTATGTTCTCCATGTCCCCAGGAACAGTAAGAATTGACCATTTTACAATCGCTGAGATAAAATTAACTAATCTAAATTGGAGGGATGGATTATATTGAGAATGCCAGGTTTCAGAACACGCTTGATTGCAGTCCCCCTGTGGCTACATGAGCTTATCGACCTGTATGCTCTCTGTCCATTTTATGTCAGTCAGAAGGCAGAGCAGTTTATTGGAGACTAAGGTCCAAAGCTCAGGTTCTCCTCTGTCATTGCCAGATGGGATTATTATCTTAGGGGAAATAATGGTTGAATGGTATAGTGACTTATTTCTTGTAAAAGCATCAATTCCATGTGCATAAGTCAGACCCTGTTTGAACTGTTTCTTCTCAATTGTTCAAAGCATGATAGCTCCTTTTAAAATTCATAATGTTATAATTATTGTATATTCTTTCTGTTTTCTGATTTGAAAATGAAAACTTAAACCTGTTGATCTCAGCTTCAGATTTTCAAAAATTATGTCCTGCATTGGCCATGAGGGGTCACATTGCTGGTGCTTGCTAGAGCTTTGCTGTCAAATGATTTAGCAACCATAGCTCAACCCTATATGATGTTCTCCTGGAAAGACAATTGATAAGAGGAGGCCATTAAATTATAATATAGTCCACTATCATGGTTTATGATTATAGATTAACTGAGGAAAGTAGAGTAGACAAGCTAGGTTGTCTACCATGCAGTTTTCGCAGTTTATATTGTAGCTCAAGTGGGAAAGAGAGTGTGTGTGTGTGTGTGTGTGTGTGTGTGTGTGTGTGTTACAGACTGCTGAAGGAACCCTTCCAGAATATAGGTGATATAATTTACATTCTGAATAGAATCTCTGAATGAGGTTTGGTTTTTAATTAGCTTTCTGTACATAAACTATTAGGTATCAGTACATGTAAGACCTAGGCAACAAGGTCAAATCATGTTACAAAGATCCTTGGACATTATTAGTTTGAAGTACTCTGAGACCTTTTCCTACTAATCAGTAGTTTGAAGGAAATTACACCTTTTACTTAAAAAAAAAAAAATCTGCTACATTGATTTTCAAATATGTTCTCACCTCCTCCCACTCTCTCTCATCCTCCTCCACTTTCCTCCCCCCTAACCCCTCCTGGCAGCGATTAGAAACTTTTTGCTGACTTCTCAGAATTTAGAAGATAAATTCAAGATGTTTTGGTTGGCATTGTAATATGTTTGAATGTCACTGGTACTAGCATGGGATTTTTCTCTTCCTTGCACACTATTGTGCTCACTGACATTTTTCCTGGTAATTGCTGGGACGCATAGGAAAACATGGAGGCACGCAGCTCTCTTTATGCAGCTAACAAATGGCTTTGAAAAAGTTCGGTGTTCTTACAGGTAACTGAAAGAAGTACAACTCATTCGGTCTTAATGGAACTCTGGATAGGCTTCAGATAGGGAAGAAATGAAATGCAGCAGGTATTCTTCTCTACCCTGCTGACTAATGCCCAGTGCAGGACTGTGCTGAGCTGGGACCTTCCTGGGAACAAATGGGGGAGTGAAGGCTTCTCCTAAAACGCAGTCGTGTGCCGCCTGCATAAAACATGGTGAACAAAAGCTTACTAAAGACAGTACCCTCTTCTTGATGTCAGATTTCCCTGTGAGTTACATCATTTCTTGAAGTATTTCTTGACTTTATACTAAAAAAAGATGGACAACCTTGTTAATTGAAGAAAACATATATATAATGTTAGGATGAGGATGAGGAACTGGGACAGAAGGAAAATATATTTTTGGAATGCAGCAATTTTTTTTCCCTTGTCAGATCAGAACTTGGAATGCCAGGTGTGGGGTAGTTTTATGATGCTATATGCAAAAATTATTTTATGTATATTTATGTATATAAAAATTATTTATGTATTTTATGTATAAATTATTTTCTGTTAATGTATATCTGGATGATATTTTATATACATTCAGAAAAAGTGAATGTAATACATTATGATTAGAATGTACTATCAAGGTGTTGTCATATTTTAGTGGCAGAAAAAACGAGGTCAGTATGACTTCCCTTCTTTTTAAAAGAGGTTTTTCTCTATATAGCCTTCTTATTTTTCCCTAGCCTCTTCATGCTTATTTCAGAGGAATTCAAAGATAAAAATGAGTAAGAATTATATGACATAATTTACTGATGATCGTCATTTAATATTTTGTTGCAGAAGGACTCCATGAAAGATGACAGAAGAAGTTATTGTTATTGCAAAGTGGGATTACACTGCACAGCAGGACCAAGAACTTGACATCAAGAAAAATGAGCGTCTTTGGCTATTAGATGATTCTAAGACATGGTGGAGGGTAAGAAACGCGGCCAACAAAACGGGATATGTGCCATCAAATTATGTGGAGAGAAAAAACAGCTTGAAGAAAGGTTCTCTGGTTAAAAATCTAAAAGACACATTGGGTAAGTCCTTTTGTATTTTGGAAGAAGTTTAGTAGACTTGATGGGTGTCAGACTGGGAGTGTAATATGCGTATAAGTATATTTTTAACATGCCTGTTTGGATTTTCTTAATCCTTAGTTTGAGGTGACATGGTGAATGATTGAAGGACAGAGAGAAAGAGAGAGAGTGGGGCTTGGTGGAGAATCATGTGTAGAAATCTGTAACAGGTTTTCTTGTTATTTTTTATTCCAGTTTGTCAGAAATTGGGTATTTTCAGTGGCTGAAGAACTGTGTTTTCACAGAGATGCCAACTGCTGAATCTTCTCCTCTCATGCCAAGTCCTCTCACTTAGAAATAGATGGATATAAACTGGATTGTTCAGCATAGCTATCATAGCCAAAGCTATGAATGAAAGCTTTATGAATGGGACTATACAATGTGGCTATGTACAAAGTCAGGAGTTAAGTTTCTGTGGTCTGAGATATTCCTTCTGTTTCCAAGTCTGTTTTATACCTGCACGTAAATTCTTCACAGCAGAGTACAAATAAAATAATCTAGCATTGAAAAATGTTTATTTTGAAGGAATGTATTTCAAAGTCAGGTTAAATTAATTTTTCTCTATCACTTTTAATGATTGATTGATGGCTAGAAAAGGTTGAACATAGAGATAAGTGATCATTTTACATACGGAGGCCAAAAAAACCTACTAGTGGTATGTTAGGATGTAATTAATAAAATAGAAAAACAGGTACATGGAAGTGTTTTGAGAGGTCTCTGTGCTTGTGTTTTGTTTTTTACCTGTGTCTTGTGAAGTCTTACATAGGGAAAACTTGTTGCAGACTGCTGTACAAAATGACTCTTCCACAGAAAAATTACAATTTGGGATTAGACTTGTTAGAAAGCTGAAAGGTTCGCTTAAAAATAACATGACTATAGCTCGTGTGGGTTTATCCTGTGCCAATGTTGTGTCTAATAGGTTCAGTTTCTTAGTCACTTCTTCATTACTGTGTTCTCTACTGCTGAGCTGCCATGAAGTACATGAAAATTGAGGACTACAGGGTGGGTGGTGAGCAAACAAGGTTATCATAAGATTTACCAAGGTAATATTTAAAACCATAGTCCTTTCTACAGATATTCTTGGAATATAGTCATTACAGTGCCAGCAAATGTGATTACGCCTTTTCAAAAATTTGTATAAAGAGTAAGCCCCAACATCAATTAACTGGTTAAAATCAAAATCCCAGGTGTGACTTTAAGCTCCTTTTATATGAATTTATGTTGTTTAAAATATATATTGTCTGCAAGCTATTTTATTAACAGATTGCAGTTCTGTTGTGGTAATATATCAAGAGTTCATGTAAAATGGGGGCAGTATTTATTTGATGTAAACATATTTTTATTTATATTCAACAGAAATGTTTAAGTGGAGGAACAGAGATGTGTCCTAGCATATGTGCATGTTTACCTTTTCAGTCTTAACAAAGCTGCATGCTGCAGGGTTCTTCCCTTCGCTATCGTGGTGAACTGTGAAATGGTGTGAGAAAAAAGCTTGATGGTTTCGTGGCTGAGCCTTCACTACTGTCACATCGTCCAAACCTCAGCCCTTTGCATGTACGATTTTTTAATTTCTGAAGTGCTGTTACAACAATCTACTGGTTCCCTGTGCCTTTTTAAATGGTTTTCTCTGTGTGTTTGTTCATCTGAGGCTGAAACAACCTTGTGGTGGAGCCTGGCCTTTTCTTTTGCTGTGGCCACACCTAACCTGCTAAGCATCCATGGTGTAAAGCACCTCTCATGCTCTTTTCTACTCATACATCCTGTGACAGTAAGAAACTGCCTAAGCTATATCTAACTCACAGATTGACTCAGGATTTTCTTGACATCCCTTCAAAAGAGGTGATGCTTAAGAGTATTCTTTTTTTTATAGTAAGGTCTGTGAATTCCTCAGCATAATGAAACATGTCTGCACTGTGCACCACATATCTGTGCAATTTTCTTTTTACCTTTCCTGAATCGGAATCCTCAACTAAACTGTAGTCTCTAAGCCTTGCTTGTCTTGCTGTACTGTAATTTCCCATTTAGAACAAGCAGAGCATGTGTCCTTCCTTAGAGGATCCATTGTTCTGAGAGGCCATCAAAAATGCACTCCTTCTTTTTAAACAAAGGCTTGCAAATTGCAAGACTTATGCTTCATTTAGTGAAACAGCTTTTGAAAGTTTTTCTTCAACCAGTAAAGCAAGTTCTTAAGTTTTTTTTATACAAATATGTCTAATGTCTCATCAAGCCTGCCTTTCCAAGTATCACAAGAAAATTCTTATTAAAATACCTGCTAACCTAGCACAGTTGGAATAGTGGTCATGAGTATTAGTTCTTAAACCAAAATATGTTTCCAACTTTGATCTTGAAACTATTGCCAAAATATCGTACTGAACTTAAGAGAAAAAAAAGTCATTTAATAATCAATCAATAATTAATCATGAGTCTTGTGAAATCTCAGGAGAGAAACAGGAGGCTCTTTGTTGCTTCCAGTGGCTCTAGAGAGACCCTCTGACTTACAGGGATCCACCTCTCATACTTACATCGCTGCAGCAAATGGTTGCTCCCATGGAAATACACTTTTCTCTACTTCTTCCTTAATAGACTAGATTTCCTTGTATTCAAATGTATTTCATCTGAAAGCATTGTTATCTTGCAAATGATGTACTGTGTTGTCTGTGCAATTACCGGTAGCTATCTGCCACTCTTATGCTTATACACAGTAATTACCGGTGGTTGATTTATATTTTTGTCAGATATTCAATAAATATGGAAAGTGCTAGCCATAGTTCAAATTGTGGCAGACCCTACAAGAGCTATAGCTATTTAATTAATAGTTCTCCTAGTTGGCTGTTGAAGATGCATCATCTGAATAGTTCTTCATCCTGTGTTCTAATGAAATTTTATGGCACCACTTACGTTGGTGTCTTGTACATAGAAACCCAAGTGCACCACGAAAGTTTACTGTCTTTCTGAAGTTGCCTGTATCAGGAAAACTTTTAATCTCATCAGGGAATGAAGTCATGACTGTTTGATGATAAAAACTAGTTTTCCCAGAACTGTTGACTGTCATAAATTGAATTTCAATCCTTGAATACTTTATTAATAGAATCCCATCAGCTTTATTGTTGTTTGGCTTGTGGTTGGTGGAAGGTTAATGGGCATGTGGGTACCTAGAGCATACAGCCTGATGGTTTAAAATATCAGCCTATTTTCAGCAATGTCTTAAGGCTTCTGAAATTTCCACTGTATTTTCAGCATTTTTTGGAAAGAACAGAAATAAAATATGTTCAGAGACAGCTCTTTTAAATGTGTTGGGTGCTTATTAAAATGCTGATTAACACTTGTTTAGCATATGTTCATTAAGCTGGTTACTTGTGGTAATGAAAAACAGCTCACCTCAAATCTCAAATGACTTCCACCTACACCCCCACTGCACACCTGAGTCACCCTACAACTTCATAGAAAACGATGGCCTTTTCTGCACCATTCACTTTTGTCTTTGCCATTCTAAGACCTTAACTCTGTTCTACTATGTCTTCTTTTAGTCCTGTCACCAGGGAATTTTTCCAAAACTTAACTGATTTGCAGACATTTCGAGACTTGTAATTTTTCTATGGATGACTGTTTGTTTTTTTGTCATTTTTCTGTTTGATATACATTACCTCTGTGTTCTTAAATCTTTTTCCCAAGTGAAGTCTAATGGTTATGTAGCTATGATGGCACAGTTTTAATTATGGAAATGTAGCATATAGGCCACCTATTGAGTATTTTAAATGATTCATCTTTTCATTTCCTTTTTTGTCTTAACTGAGTGATACGATGAGTAAAAAGTAATGGCAATTTGGCCATTTCAAATTGCTGTCTTCTGTTTGCTCATATTGAATGAAATCTGGTAATTATTACTATTCTTAGGGCAAAAGCCAACTTCCAGGCCTGTAATTAAAATTTCATCTTCATTCATTATAATGAAGTTTAAAATAGTTTCCTTGAACAGTATTTCTTTTGTGAGGGGGGTATTTTTTACACATTTTGAATACATCTTGCTGAGCAAGAGACCTCCAGCGTGCATCTTCCAAACTGTAATTTTCTGTCATATAATTCTTCCCATGTGCTGGAGGTGGAAAAGAACTCCCATACCCATTTGGTTGGAGTGGGTGTGTGCCAGCACCAACCCCAGAGCTGCGCTGAGTGCCGTTCCACGGGTTTCCCCTCCTGCAGCAGAGATGATCTATGGCTGCTGGCTCATCTCAGTCATGCTGAACAGAAACCTTATCTGAAGGAAGCCAAAATAACTGCAAAGTCAGTTGTTTGTGTACTCAAAATAAAACTTCTGCATTTTTTCCATCCCTTTGCAAGTCATTTTCCTGGCACCAGCAGAACTCCTCAGACGGCAGCATGCCACAAGTGACTGATGCATGCGATCCAGCAACAGGGTGCTGTTTTCATGGGAATCCATGATTTTCTGAATGCTACTGCGTTTTCAAAACCAGCACTGCATGTAGGGTTTTCTTACAGGTTTCTGGTCTTGTTACCTTTAGTGAACACCCAAATAAGAAGCCTTGAAGACGATTCCCCTCAGCTCTTGGTGTCGGTTTTTGAACAGATGCCCATTAAAGGAAGGAAAGTTTATTAAAAGGTATTGAAAGAGAGATTGGAGGAATACAGGAGATGTGTTTGCAAATCCATAGGAACAATAGAAACACTAGATGAGTGTTAGCAGTGATGGCAAATAACAGTCACCTGGATAATGTTTCACAGAGATGTTTGAGTCGCACAAGAGACTCTTCAAATCACTTCTTTATTAAGCTTCTGTAAGTCTGAAAAACTTCTCAGTAGCTTTTTAGTTTTAATTCTCACTTCGTGTGCCAGATTTTTGTGTGGAAAATAAGAATTGCCAAGTGAGATGTAATGTATGGAAACCAGTTCTTACTTACATCAGTGTTCCTAGTATGTTGTTTCAGAAGTGTTATGAGCGTCCCAAAGTATTTCCTGAGTTCATCAGCCACCATGGTGTGTGTTTTCCTGGGTCAATCTGCACATCTGTGCAGCAGTCCCTGAAGTACCATATATATATATATATATATATATATATATATATATAAAAAATTGCTTCCAGGAATCAAGTTTTCTACATCTCCCCTTCTCTCCTCGTTATTTATATGAAAATGTGAGGGGTTTTCACATTTATAATTTCACATTTTTGCACTATTTAATACCACCTTCTCCATGCCTTTTTGGAAATTGATGCGGAAGTTAACTCTTTTTTCCATTGGAGGGTCACTGCTTACTAAGAAGCATAAATGAGGAATTGGTCATTCTTTAATGCAATATTTTCTTTAACAGTGGGAAACATGGGTTAAGAGGTTTAGTGTATTTCCTTTTTAGATATAAATAATTCAACTTAAATTTAAACTATAACCATCATAATTTTGCATAACATAATTATGAAATATCATTCTCCAGATAAGTCATCAACCTTTAACTTCTGGGGTGTGTGTTAGTGGGCCTTTTTTTTTTTTTGGTTTGGTTTGGAGGATTTTTTCTCTTTAAAAATATCTTAGTGGGCCAATTTTGGTAGTTCTGATGTGGTATGTCTAGTAGATTTAATTATACAAGATGATATTTTGACGTTTATCAGATTGTTTCTAGATCTCAAGTATTAAAATTTGATTACTGAAGTCTTTCACTGTTGAAAGTTACTGATGTGATTTTAACGGTTGTGGTTTTGAACTGAACATTATCCAGTTCTTCAGCACTAGTTTTAAAAAGTGCAATCATGAAAAGTATACACGGTATTTTTAGCATAGCTATAGCTATAAGTTGAGTCTTACATATTCCCTTCTTGATAAATTTGTGTTTGTTTATCAGCAAACTGCCTTAACCATATGAGCTGCAAAATCACAGAAAACACATTAAATTAGTAATATGACCAAGTACCAGTTTAAAAAATATTTCTGTTAGTTCTTAATTAGTTGTTTCCAATTGTAGTCTTCTCTGGACACCATGAGAGTGTAAAATTTACTACAGAATGAAAAAATGGTGGAAATAAGAATAGATATAATAAGTACACTGTTGTATAGCACAACCTCTTAAGCCTTGTAGAGCTCATGTTAAAGAAACAGAACTACTTTAATAAGACAAACAGAAGTTATTTTAATTTTTTTAGAACTTCAAGTTCCCTGTGTTTTTGGACTTCCTTGCCATAGACCTGTAAGAAATGCTAGTCTTTCCATTCAAAAGCAGGCATTTAATAAATTTGATTTTAAAAAATAGCTTCCTACAGTATATACCTACTTGTCAAATTATTTATCACATATAAAGATTCCTAAGATGGAGCGATATTAACCTTTCTGTTTAGCTGAACATCTCTATTGAAATTAGCAGTAAAATCAATCCCCTTTCAGGAATTCAGCACAATTTTTTCCTGTATCTTAATGTTGCTTTGAAGCTTTCTAGCTTGTCGGAAAATGTAGTAGTGGACTACATGACAATAGTGGAATGTCTGTTGTGCCTCTTGGAGGACTGGATGAGCAAAAGTCATCTGTATTTACACTTTTAAGCAATCAATATACAGGAATTTAAGTTCCTTTTCAGGGAGAGGAAGTAGTCGAGGTGTTTATGCACAGCACAAATTCTTACTCTGTTTCCTAGAATCTGTGTTAAAATAGCTCATTCCATGGTTGAATTTCTTCAATAAAAGCACTTTCTCTGCTGTGCTTCGTCCCGCTTTGTAGCTGCATTGCTCAAAGCAAGCATGTTTGTTTGTGGGACGGGGTGGCAACAGCGGTGACTCTTCACCAGTGACGAAATTGAGGAACTGATGGGAACTTCCTTTAGGTGTGGTGTCTTTGGTGGTTTGAGAGGAAAAAAAAAGCTGGAACAATTGCGTTTCTTCCATATTCTCAGTAATAATAGATCAGTCTGGTTGGATAGATTGCTGAGAAAGGAGAAATGGGAGATGATCACAATGGTTTCAAACACAGGGAAGAGATTACTTCCATTCCTGTCTAGAGCATGTGGAGTTAGGAGCTGGCAGTGCCGATGCCACTGGAGTGTTAACAGATGAATTGCATAATAAGGAATTCAAACACTTTGCTACTTTCTGGAAACATCTGCCTCACGATCATCATTAAAACCTAGACTTAGCTTGAGTGCCCATTTTCACTTCATTGATGATCTTTGAAGATCTAGACATATTCAATAGCAGTAGCTCTGCATATGGGAAGTTATACAAGAAGATATTGCTGACAGGGTAGGGTCTGCTTTCTCACCATCAATTAGATACATACGTAATGGCAAAAGAATATATTCATTTTGAATTAGTGTTACTATTATACATGTTAAAATAGTTATCCAGAATATGAAACAAACTCACAAATGTATGGGTTTGGACCTACTGTACACCCATAAATACTTAAATAACTTTAATATGATTATCAACTGTGTCCACTGAAAGTAGCATTAAACAAATCCGAGTCTGTGTGAAATTAAAAGCAGACTTTCTAAAAAATACTGTTATAGTTTCTAAACAAATGTACCTAAGAAGGAAAAAAATCTGAAGTTCTGGAGCAAACTAATGCAAAACAAATTAAAAACCAAACCAAAACAAAAAAAAACCCCAAACAAAATGAAACACAAACTTCATGCCTTTTAGAGAGTTGAAGGCAAACAAAATTGGTGAATATTCTGGAGAACTCAGGGTACAGAGTAATGCTTCTTTTACCTCTAAATAAGAGTTTCTCTGCTGCATGTATGCTTCAGACCCTTTATTTGCTCCAAGGTGAAAAGCCAAAAGCAGCAGTGAATGCAGAACCTGCAGCTTATTGCAGTGTTAGCTTGTGATGGGAGCAGAAGTTTGGGTTTTTTCAGTTCATATTTGTATTCTTCTGAAATTTTGTCTTACACACATTATTTATTGGAGTGAATTATTTAAAGGATTTGCTGCTTCGAGTTTAAAACAAACATATAATGGAAACCATGATGTGTCCTTCCTTTCAGCAGATTTTTCTACTGTGAGGGTCGCAGTAAAATGTTGCAAGGCTGAAGGCATAAAGAAATCTTCCTAGGTTTAGTCTACGTTGAGAGAATAAAGATCTTCTTTGTACTGTATTAGAAGTTTTATGTAGTAGGTACTTTTCTCCCCCCCTCCATGCAGTGTGTGTGTGCATGGAGGTACACTGACATTTACAGAATGAGCCTTTATTTTAGTCATAATTATGTGTGAAAAGATAAAAGGATCATCCTAACTCAGTGTGACTGTGTGTACTGATGTCTTTGGTATTATTTCTCTCAACTGTCACCTTGGAGGACCCTGCTTTTCCCCTCTCTGAGCCAGTTATGTTTCAACCTATAATTGTTTGGCCTTAGAGCAAGCCCAAAAATTAGCTCCAAAGGTAGTTTCACAGTCCCCTATTAAAAGAAGTCACCCCATTGCCAGTAGCTCTTCCTATGCTCTCTTCCAACCATGGAGGCAGAGCTTTTTACTCTCTTAGCATTAAAAGTTAGTGTCTGAACCCTCAACTCTTTTGATGTTTAATTTTTTCCATAGAATAAAATCCTTTAAGCAATCTGCTAATTATGTCTCTTCTTCTGAGCCAGTGATAATAGAGTGCTTTTATTCTCAAGTGGTGTCTTGTACTGGATTCCTTGCATTATGTTCCCTTCTGTCGCCCTTTCCCTCAGGTTCCTGGGAGGACTGAAGATCGCTGAGGCAGCAGAACTGGGGCTGCAGTGTGGGTCAGCCAGCTGCCTGGGTTGGACTCTTCCCATAAGCATGCTTTTATGGGGGTACATGTACTTGTGTGCTCTGGGTACTGTCCTCCCCTTTGGCTTCACATCCTAGCACACGATGGTGGTAGCAGAGAGAAGAAACATGTAGCTGACAGTAGCTAATTTTGAGGTATTGTGTATACTTTGTTTGGTGTGTATAGCTGGGTCACCCTTCTAAAGACCAAGCTAAGGTAGCAGGCAAAAATCGACAGCCCGTGTCTTGTACTCTTGCGGACACCATTTTCCAAGGAATACCAGTGACTCAAAGGACAAATGATTTTTCCATATGGAAGTGACAGTGTCTGCACTTTCTACCATTTAGAATCATTGGGGAATTCTTCTCCTTCAGATGTGGCTATTTCCTTCAATATTCAACCCCAAGCAATTCTTTCAGTATCACTGTATTTCTCTTTTTGAGGCCTTGGTCTGTCTTAATTTTAATCCTTCAGGGTCTTTTCAAGTATTAATTTGCTTCTTTTTCTCTGTGTTTCACTTGGGTTCCATTGCTTTCTGTTTCTGGGGTTTTTTTGAAGACCTTAGGTAACTATTAGGTAACTATAGTAACTATTAGGTAACTAATAGGTAACTATTCTGGACTGTGTTTTCATACCATGCAAACAAAATTTCTAAATTAGCATTCACACCAAAAAAGTTGGGCTTTGTCTCAGAATGTGCAAGGGAAGGTTTCCTTCCATTTCTGAGTCTCAAAAATGTTTTGTTTTGTGGAGTGTGTCCATAAAGCAAGAATTGAGATGTGTGCAATGCATGCAGACATCAAACATAAAGTTGCTGTGTGAGAGAGAATGCCCACCTCTGTTGTTTTTGAAGGGGAAGGGGAGGGTTCCTGCAGAGATGGCTTTCTTTGAGAGTCACTTCAGTGGTCATCATGATTGTTTACTGACAGTTCGTTTTTGTGGTCTCAGCAAATGCATTTGGACAGACACTGCTCTTAATGGCAATGGCTGGTCAGGTTAGCCAGGTTGACATTTGGGGTACTCTTTCTAATAGATTACTATTTGTAGCTGTATTTTGCACTAGAAAATTGATTTAGGACTTAGGCTGTAAACCATCTAAACTGTATGCAATCATTGCCATCACACCTGTTTAGCAGTCTTTGGGACTTTGTAAATGAAAGAAAATGGGAAGTGAAAGAAAAAAGAAAGGGAAAATGTATTTTGATGTAGTGAAAATGTCATTCTTCTTGTATATGGGCTCTACCAATTTACTAACCTGTAAGATATTTTTGTAATTGTTCATTCAGGAAATTGTTCTCCAGAACAGGAGATAAGTTTATTACTCTAGTATGTGCTTGTTAATTATTCAGTTTTAATCTACAGAAGAAATTGTTTTGGTTTGTGTGTGAGTTGTGGGGTTTTGTGTTTTGGCTGCAAGGACTAAACCTCAGAGGAGACAGGCTGTTTTGTTAAGTGAACCATTTCTCCATTACTTCCCCTTTAGAGGTGGAGAGGTCTGGTTTTGTCTATATAATTGCAAGTAACCTGAGAGCCCTTAATTAATGAAGTTATGTGCCTTAAAATTTAGAGAATAAGTTAGTAAAGAAAGAGTTGTATTTACTTTGTTTTCCCTTTCCTAAAAGGGGTTTCGAATAAAATTGTAGTATCTATGACAGGCTTCTAAGGAGGTCTGAGATTTATAAAGAAAACAATGTAACAAACACCTTGGATTTTCTTTTATTGTAACATGGAATTTAACGTTTGAAAACATTAAGATAGTATAACGCAAGCATTCTGGCCTTATGGTAGAATTACTAAGGCTTTACATCATGCTTAGTGTTGGTATGGGCCAACTGGAATAAAATGCAGTAACCTCAAAGAGTAGACAACCATGATATATTCAGGAGGGATTACCTTGAGCTTTTGATGCTGAGATACTGCCCTTTATTCAATATTTGCATCATTTTCTTCTAATGCATTTCTTTGAGTTGAGATGATAAGCAGTTATAATTGCTGCTTTGTAGTGTATCTGTTCAGGTTTGGGCTTGATGATCTGAACTTCAATCTCTATTTGTAACATCTATTAAGTCTTTGATTTTCATGTACAGAATTGAGAGCAAATTTGAGCAAACGAACTGAAAAGACTAAGTTAGTACTATAGTCACATGTGTCTAAAATGGAATGATTCCATCTCAGTTATTTGGAAGAGTCTTTAAATTGGAGGGTCATCATCTTGCATTCAGGGTAGTCTACTTTGTACTTGCTGTATATTATTTTTTTTTAATTGAGTGGGTTCATGTTAGGAAGTCGGATTTGTATCCTGAGCTGCCCTGTGCACCTCTTTTAACTCATATAAATGTGAGATAGCTAAATATGAATCACCTTTCCATCAGATACTGGAGGAGGTGAGGGCACATAAGCTAAGATGTACTCACTGAGGGACAGGAGTATGTATTGAGGTAGACTGGAGCACCTCACACATATCAGGGATTTCTTTATCAATATTCTGTTGGTATTCGTGAAGAAGAGGCAAAACGGTGTAGCTTTCCTTCTCTACATCAAGGGAACAGAAAACACTGGGAAGTCCTACAGGTCTACTGTGCCTTCTCCCCATACCTTATAAATCTGTTCTTAGAGTTATGGGTCTGCCTTAGGTTTAAGGTAGTTCCAGCTATTTTCTCTTATCAGGACATTCTACAAAATCAAGAGTGCATCATTTATAAGTGAGGTGGAAATATAAAGTAAGTAGAAATATCTTTATCTGTGTTTGAAAGTAGAGACTTCTGCTTCATTTTAAATATGTAGATCGAAATTGGAACCGTAGGTCTTGAGAAACCCCATTCATTTTATATGCCCTCTATGTGAGACTAAGACAGCATTGTTCCTACTCCAGAGAGGACTCAAATCCCAAGACCATTTAAATTTGTCCAGTAGGACTACTTCTTCATTTTGCCGCTGGGGTAAAAAAATACATGAGGCAGTTTATGAAAGCCTTCAGGTCGTGTGTTTGTCTCCATCCACGTATGTTCCTCTATTACATCCTTCATTTTAACCTTTCGCTATAAAATGCTCTGGGTACAGGAAACTCATATCAGAGAAACTCACATCAGAGTTGGCATATGAATGTACCTTTCCTAATAACAGATAGGCATATTTAACACAGTGTAAAATGCAAGAATTAATGCAGTAGTTGATATGGTTGTTGAGTTGATTTCTTATGGAAGCCTCCATACCAAATAGTGTTTGATGCATGCAAAATTTTGACACTACTTTTTCCTGTATTGGAAAAACAGTGATAAAGCAGCCTGGTTGTTGAAATGTCAGAATTTTACTTTGACATTTAGAGAAGAGTTTCCACTTTTTAATTTGTTCTAGTGTGGCTGTTTTTGATATTGAGCTTCTTAAAGAAGATATAAAAAGTCATTAATAAATCTCTGAGGCTTCGTTTCTGTATCACAAATGCAGCTGAAGATTTCTGAAATTTATAGCACTGTCCTTTAAAGAATGCTGTTGATGGATATGTTGCTTCTAAAACACTGACTATCCCATATGGATCTTGGCTTTTGAACATTTGCTTGGAAACTGGACGTGTAGGTGGAGGGGGAGAAAAAGGAGTGGGGGGGTGCAGTCTGAAAATGTGCAGAAAGGTTTGGGGTTTCTTTCTGTGTAACAGAAGAAACTTTAGTCTGCTAAATTCCTTAGTAAAAAAGAAGCAAACCCAAGTTAATTTAAAATTATAAAAATAAATAACGCAAAACTAAATGCATGTTTGATCTGGACATTCCATCTGTCAGGAAGTTATGTGTTTATCTCTTTACTGGGTGGATAAATGACTTAATTTACATTGCATTACGGTGGGTCTTTTCTGAAGAATTTTCCTGAAAAGTTAATTGCTTCTTTCTTAATGCAATTTTTAGTTCGCTATGAAAAAGACACTGTATACTTTGCATACTTAATAACTGTATGCATTAATATGCAATGCAATTCAGAGCCTTAGTATTCAGAGATGAATAACTTATTTGGTAAACAAAAAAGGATCATTGTTTTTAATTGTATCTGTATGAAGTCAGATAGAATTACAATTTTATTAGAATGCACAAGAAAAATAATATTAAGTATCTTAAATAAAAATTGGTTAAAATGTTGAATAAATGCTATCTCTAAATAAAAATGAATTTTGAGAAACTTGCTTGTTTCTGCTGCATCTTACAGAAAACACTTGATTAGTAAATTGAATGAGAATTTCTGCTTGCTTCGTCTTTGAAGATTGTTAGAACTAGGAGAGCTGTTCTGTAAAATTTGGGTTTATATTTGGAGGAACCAAAACGTTCACATTTCGGCTGAAATTTATTAATTTTTATATACATCTCTGAGCTTAGCAGAAATTATGGTAAAAATATTTTTTCTAGCTCCTTCAGCTATTACAAGTATTATTTAGTATTTGAACGCACTCTTGCTCTAGGTATTTATACTGGGAGTTCTCCTAACTTGTTTGTTTGACTTCCTTAAATTCATCAGCCTCAAACTTGTTTTACTTCAATGTTTCAGCTGTTTAATGGAAGTTGTTGTTTTAATAGATTATAATAATGTTAAATTTTTCAGCACTCTGGAGTGCTTTGTGTCAATTTAAATTTTGATAGGGTTATTTTTAAAGAACAAAACCTGTTATTTTAAAAAACTGGTTAAAATGAAAATATTTCCATTAAAAAATACACTGTGCTCATGCTCTTCATGGTGGCTTCTATGATTTTTTGGGGTTTTTTAACCATAAAGCAAATTGTATAGCTAAAAGAATTTTACTCTAGAGAGAGGGTACTTACATTGAAATGCAGTAAAATTTCTATAAAAAAGTTTACAGGTAACTGTTGATTTGGGTGGGGGGGTTGTGGGTTTTTTTGTTGTTTTGGTTTCTTGTTTTGTTTTTTAATTCAGAGAAGAATGGCCAGTAATATAAAACTATTCAATTACTGGGTAATTCATATTGCCAATGAAAGTTCCTTTTTTAAATTCTTCTTTTTCCAGAAATAGATTTTCAAATACTCATTCATGTTCTGTTTAAAACCCATGCTTTGACAGACTGTGTGAGGGTTGTGGCAGGATGGATAAGATTTAAGGCAGAAGCTGAAGGAACCATCTCCCAGAATTTTTCTCCCTTTTTCCTCCTCTTTTCAATACCTTTGTTTTTATATGTTAGTTTGATAGCTGATAGCTGTGAACTCGAGTGCTGAGGTTGAGCATCATGCTGAAAGGCATTGCCTTTGAGTGTGAACAGGGAAGTTGGGTGAGGGCGTTGCCCATGGAAGGAGGGAGATGCTCTGCCCCTTGAAAGAACAACCCCAGCACTGTGGTCTGGGCCCAGGGGCACCACGGTGGTCCTGCTGACCCACCAAAATCAGCCTGGCATTGCATTCGACTCACTAAAATCATGCCACTTAGTCAGCTTATCATAAAACTGTATGTCCTGGATTGATTTTTGGGTACTAACCTAAATACAGAGCAAGTCTGTTTGGGGAGGGCATAGCTGGTGTGGGCAACTTGGTGGCTGGCAGGAAGGCAGGGATCTTGGCTAGCCCTGCCCACCATTCCAAATGGGCAGAACATCACCTGTCAGTTTCTGGAGAATTAAAAAAAAAATAAAATATCTAGATAATTCAGTTTAGAGAGGTAAAAATTAAATACACCACTTTTTACCCACATTTGAGTTTGGCTGTACATGTGTCCTTTTCAGCTCTAGTATCAGATCCTGTGTTTTGACTAACCGATAGAGTGTAATTTCATTTTTAATTGAGTAAAAGCTTGTTGTATTTCTAAATAGACTATGAAAGAAAGTACCTGTCAGTATTTGATGCACTATTAATTCAAGATATCTATTTGCTGACCCTTACCTTGCTCAAGTTAATTTTTTGACAATTTATAACTTTGTAATAATGTACAATAGCTGATGGAAAACTAATTTCGAACATAAAAGGTTGAACACATGATACAAAAGTCAGTTCTGACTTGTTATGAAAAAGAATCTATTAAGATATGTAAATATAGTAAGAGATGAAAATGTACAAAAAGTTCATTTTCTAATTGCTATGGGGAGAGCTAACAGCTTTATTCAGCAACATTCATTTTCACATTTCCAGCTGCTTATTTAGACTTAAAACTGACATCTCCAACACTGATAGAGGATATTTGAAGGACACCATTTTATAGAACTCTAGTCCCTTAAAGAGGAAGTAGTTTCCAAGAACTCAGTTGTTTTGAGACACTTTTGTTTTTGCTTTTGCAGTAGATTTTATAGTTCAAAGGTCTCTTTTGGAAGAAGATGTCCTTCCTTAATTGCTCCTAATATTTGAATAAGAATTTGTTGGAAGCTTCTTAAGGAGTTGTATCTATCATATTTAGTGGTATGGCCTTTTTCATTGAACTCTGAAGTGAGGAATTCTGCTCTGGAAATTCAGTGTTGCATTTATGATTTCTCAAAGGAATACAGTTTGTTTATATTGCAACATTTTTCTGAAAGGGCTTTTTTTTTTTCCTTCTGTGAATTTGATGTGTAGGTAAGCTGCTGAAAATATTTGCTCTTAAATTCAGAGAAGGTTTTAGAAAAGATAGATTGGGAGAATTCAGATGACACTAGTTTCACTTACCAACTATTTTTCAGAATTTGGCTTCTGGTATTGCATGATCTTTTTTGTATACTGACTTTTCCATTCTCTCACCTTCTGTAATCTAAAGTATCAGATCGAATTAAAATCCCTTTGGAAAGAAATGCAGCTGTATTTAGTCTGTTTAAAGTTTAGCTACATACAAGATGTTACAAATTTAGAGAGCAGTCTTGGGAAGAGGTTGCTAGACAATTTGACTGCAAATACCTTCATGTTTAGTTTATGTTATTCTTAATCAGAACTTAAAAAAAATAACTTTGAATACTGATAAGGCTGCAGAAATTTATTATACAGCCACATCAGTGAGTCTCTTCTGGGGATGAGCAAGAGCAGTTAAAATACAAAATATAGTCACTTACCAGTTTCAGGCAAGGACACCACTTCACAGGAACATGGAAAGACTCATCAAATGAGCCTTCCTAAAATAAGGAAATTTTATCTTTTGTAAATAGGCTTTTTCAACTAAAGATAGTATAGAATATTAGACCATAATTAGCAAATGGAATCAAAATTTGTACTAGTGACAAAAAAATCCCTCTATACAAGTGTTATGTATGTATTTCTTAAAGTATGTATTAAGATAATGTTTTAAAGATAACTAGACTCGTTTGTCCTATGAACAAATTTTCATAAAGATCGTAGCTATGCAGCCTTGTTTCGGTACTTTCACTGGAAGCAGGAGAGAGAGAGAGAGAGAGAGAGAGAGAGAGAAAACCTTTTGTTTTTATCAGGAGAAGTCTGAGCAGTCACGACACCTGTGCTGTCTGACAGGTGGCCAAAGTTTGGGCCAGGAGTGTGGCCAGCATGGCAGGAGACACAGGTAGGGGTAGGGGAAGTAGCACTACCTCAGCATCAGGCCAAAGAAGAGCAACCAGAAGGAAATTCCACCACTTTGAGGTTTGGGGGTGCTCAAGACGTTTCCGAGAGAAGTCTAAGGAGCACGAGATGGGAAGGCTGGAAGCACTGTGGGGAGAGGGCACTGGGAGAGGTGGGAGCTGGAGGACCTTATGGGTACAATGGGAAGGCCATTGCAGGGACAAGACGGTAACTAAAGGGTGCTAAGCTAGGCCTTGCACAATGGAAACTTAAGAGACAGGAAGCAAATTCATAGGAAACTGGTCTTCAGCCTCCTGCTCAAAAAATAAGCTATTCTTTAGAGCCACAACTGAGCTAGGAAAGGAAGCAGGAACACAGTGATGCAACTGGCATGTTTCTGAATTCCCTAGGACTAAACATGGGGCCAGAGGATTTCTTTCAGTGCAGAGAAAAGGAGAGTTCAGAGTGGATCCCTTCTCTGGAAATGATGCTAACTAGTTGATTCTTTTCTTTATCTCAGCAGTTTATCAGCCTAAAAATTAAACATGTTTACATCACTTGGCAACATGTTTGCCAAGAGTGAAAATGAACTACTTTATTGTAGATTAGTTGTAGACTGTGAACAATGTTACTTCCTATGAATTGCAGTAACATAAAGCAGGCTTTCTGCTGCTTTGCAATACTTTTTTTGCTCCCACCCTTTTCCCTTCACTTCAAAGCTGATTTCTTGCTTTAGGTTTCTCCTTCTTGACAACTATTTGTGTTACAAAGGATTATGGCTTCAGGTGAACTGTAACCAATGAGTCAGAATGGGAAAAATACAGTTGTATTTCACTAGTAGGTAAGTTTTCATTAGAACAAAGATAATAAAAAATGCCAAAATTATGACTGCAATCGCAAATATATTTGACTTTTCTGAATATGACTCCCAAAGTGCTTGAATGTTTTGTTTTCCATGAAATTCTTTATTTGGATTTCATTCCATTCGGACATAAGAATAGGGATACCCTTGCAAATAGTAGTAAGTGAACGTTTCTGTTCGTAGTGAGTAATGATGGCGTTTACTCTTTTTAGAGATGACTCATGTAGACTGTACTTTTGTTTTTTTAATGGAGTTGTGAGTTTTGTCATAAATGCATATACAAAGTTTACGATAATCCGAACTTTATTCTTGCTTAACTATGACCAACTCTCCTATTAAATTATATTTTTAGACTTGTTTCCTAAGGAAATGAAGCTTACACTAGTCATGCTGTCACAGTCAGCTGTCATCGTCCGTCCATCTGTCCACCCTTGATAACTCAGCCAATTTTAGGCAAACTTGACAGACTGGCAGAGATAAACTAACTAGTTTTCTCCAACTCTGTGCCTGGGAGGCACACTGCTGGTTTCCCTCACTGGAGGAGAAGCCAGAACAATCCCAGATCTTTGCTCAGTCCAGGCAGGGCTGAAAGACAACAGTGTGCCAGGCATTGTGCTTGGCTGGCCAGCCCAGCAAAGGTAGGGAGGAGGGCAGCACCAGGGGAGGTGAATTATGCTTTGAGGGCAGTTTGGAGATGGCAGTAGGGAACTGGAGATATGAGAAAGACCTGGAGATGTGAAGGCAGTCATATGGTAGGGGGGCTTATTTTAAATCCTGCAGGAGATGGAGGCAGAGGAGGAATAGTGCGGCAGGAGGTATAAGGAGAAAAACAGGAACAGATTTCCTTCATTCTGCTCATGGAACAACTTGTTTCCTCTTCAGTCATAGACGCAGTTATGAGTATTGTAACCTCACAGAAAAAATGATTGTTAGATAATTAACATGCCTTTCACTGTGCTTGACTGCAGCTAGGTTTCTGCATAGGTAGTTACTTTGGTCAAACCAACTGGAAACATACTCTTTAGTGCTCATTGCTGCTGTTGCAAAAGGTTAATCATTACCATGCTGTCAGCCTTAAAAAGTTTGTTCACATGAAATGTTAAGCTTAAAATGAAGAACTCCAGCTGCCTTTATTGGTAAAAAAACCCATAGTGAAGTTTCTAATTTCTGTGTTCCTAAAGTTGTAATGATTTGTGTTGAACAGGGAGGATAGGAAGGAACATTTGAAATGTCACATGCACAATTGGAAGGTTTGTGAAAAAAGATGAAATTTATGAAACTTCAAGTGAAAGAAAGTGCTTGAATTATAACCTTTTGATAAATGTTTAGATACCTTTATCAGACTCCAGAGGGTTTTTTTAGAAACTTGTTTTTTTCACCTGTTTATCAACTTTTTTTTTCCAGATACTTCAGTTTATGGCATTCTCTTATCACACTGCATCCCCATCTCTCACAGTTATCTCTGTGCTCTGATTTTCACCTAGTTTTCTCCTGGCCAGCTACTTCATCATCTACTGGGGGTTTTATGTTTTATTAGTTCTTCTGCTGTGATTCCAAGAAGTGGTGCTGCATATATTCATTAGAGAGCATATAAAAGCCTTAGCTTTTAATCTGCAAGGTTCAGTCTCAGTGGAGGGCTTTATGTAGAGTGAATTTATTGAAATATAGCAGCTTGTTTTCCATGAAGTTACAACAAGTAATTTCCCCCCTTTCTTGACAGAACAACCCTTAAGTTGTGTTTGTTTATATCACTGTAATTTAATGCTCGTTAGTTCTGATACATTCTTGTCTTTTGGTTAAAAATGATCTCTAAACTGATAAAAATTTCCAGTCTTGGCAGAGATCAGAGCCCGACCAGCTTCCGATTAGTGCTCGCTTGGACACTCTTTTCCTGTGATTGTCTCCCCTAGTACAATAAGCTGCCCTCATTTTGCCTGAAAGTGCAGCTGCCGGCTCTCGGCTGAAATGATGTAGTTAGAATGACATTAGGATGTAGCAGGCTCCAGCAGGAAGCAAGGAGCTGCTGGGGCAGGTCAGGAAACACTTTAGGATGATCAGAATTTTCTGCCATCTTCTGAGACCATAAGACTGTATTAATTAGTGTATTTAACCCTTCTGGTCAACGATCTCTGCATAGTTGTGTGTGTACTGTTTGTCTGTGCTGTACAGATAAGCCTGTGAAATAAGCAAAGAAGTTTTGTGTTGAATAAACAGCTTTGCTGAAGATGCTCATAGTATATGCAAGTACATATATATCCATATATATTAAAACACACATTTTGGCAGTGGAGTGGCGAGATTGAATAGTACTGAATTGTTAAAAATGAAATACCATGCATCTCCTTATTTCAGATGATTTGAAGAAACAAAACCAAAGTACCTTTTTTTATTTTCCTTCCATTCAATCTTCCATAATTGGTGTGTGCGCTCTTGTGTCTCAGCTAAGTATCTCACCTGCCAGCTGGGCTCTAGGACCATGGAGAAAAGTACAAATGCTCCTATTTCAGTATTGGTTTTGCTTTCTGCCCCATGTGTGACATTTTGGGTGTTGCTTGGTTTGTGCTATACTGAGACTTTTGTCTTTTGTTTTCAGAACTTTTATAAGCGAATTTTACAGGAGAAGGCTGCTTGTTCCCTTTATTGTTTTGTTTATATGTGCGCTAAAGCAGTCCTTGCTGCAAAAGATTGAAAGTACACTGTGTTGTGCAGTTTTTCTTCCATATTTGAACAGTCATTAGCATGGTTCCTCTAATTAGGAAAAAAAAATTGCGTGTTTAATGTTGCTACTTCTGTGCATTGTATTTCACACTATAAAGCTGTGACAGTACATCAGAATTTACAGATTATAGGGAAACATATGCAAATTGTCTTCCTCACCGTCAGGTTTATGCTGTTATAGTACATGATGAAATGTAGATGAAAGAGGTGTGGATTTCAGAGGGGGGTTTGCAGATGGAAGGTGTTGCAGCTGTGCCTGCTAGGGGACTGCCTGAAGAACAAAGAGAGCAAAACATTATCTGCAGACAAACTTTTGTTTTTATTTCTGTGCTTGCTAATTTTTGTAGATTTTCTTTCACTTGTTGTTTGAACCAAATTAAAGTCATCTCTAAAATTAAAGGGCATCGTCATTTGGCTGGAATTTTAAGATACCTAAGAGCAAACTCTGAAACATCTCAGTGACTAGCTTTTCTCCTAGGGAAGAAACCAGTGTGTTTAAGTGTGTTTAAACTCTGTTACTTCTGAGAAGAGAATAGAAGTCATTGTAACAGAAATTGCTCCTTACCTAATGGTGCATCAGCTGGATGTTAATGAGAATCTCTTAGAGGTGTTGCTATTTCCTGACTACATAGTGTTACAGAAGAGATCTCCATTTAGCAGTGTTGTTGAAGTGATGGAGCAGCATGTCACCAAATCCAGTGTTTGCAGTCTGGGGACAAGCATTCCAAGTGACCACTTTACATTTCTGTCGTTTACAGGCTTGGGAAAAACCAAGAGAAAGACAAGTGCGAGAGATGCCTCACCCACTCCCAGCACAGACGCGGAATACCCATCCAACGGCAGCAGCGCCGACCGGATTTACGATCTTAACATTCCAGCCTACGTGAAATTTGCCTATGTTGCAGAGAGGGAGGATGAACTGTCCCTTGTTAAAGGATCGCGAGTGATTGTCATGGAGAAGTGCAGCGACGGCTGGTGGAGAGGTAGCTACAACGGACAGATCGGCTGGTTTCCTTCGAACTATGTGGTAGAGGAGGTTGAGGAGGCAACTGCAGATTCACCCAGCTTTCTCAGCCTAAGGAAAGGCGCTTCCATGAGTAATGGCCAGGGCACCAAAGTACTCCACATTGTTCAGACACTGTATCCATTCAGCTCCGTCACAGAAGAAGAGCTCAACTTTGAAAAAGGGGAAACGATGGAAGTCATTGAAAAGCCTGAAAATGACCCAGAATGGTGGAAATGTAAAAATTCCAGAGGGCAAATTGGTCTTGTTCCTAAAAACTATGTAGTAATCATTAGTGATGGTCCTACCATTAACACTTCTCATCCACCTCAGATAAGCTACACGGGACCATCTTCTACAGGACGGTTTGCTGGAAGAGAATGGTATTACGGGAACGTTACCCGGCACCAAGCAGAATGTGCCCTGAACGAAAGGGGAGTGGAAGGAGATTTCCTTGTTAGAGACAGTGAATCTTCGGTAAGTGGTGCTCAGCCCAGCAGGTTTGTAATCTCCCATGCGTGGGGTACCAGCATGGCAGTGAGTAGATCCCCTGTCTTTTCACCCTTAAAGAAGCCAACAAGTCTTCAGAGCTACCAACCAATACACTTACTGCTTGTGAGAATCAGTCTGTTAGTGCAGTGGCATTTACACTGAAATTTCACAGCTGTGGTCTGTATTATCCAGGGTTTTTTTTAATTACTGGACAAGCAAGTAAATTTTCAAGTTTCCATTTGACTTTTCTTGTGTTTCTCATGCAATCCTCAAATTTACAGTGCTACAAGATGAAATAATTCTAACTAATAGAAAATTTGGTCATTAATTTGATCTTAAAGTTAATTTCAAATAGTCTTTGGATTGGTCCATTTTGTTCTTTTAATTGAATAACTACATAGATTCTTTATTGGTTGAAGTCCCATTTTAATGTATTTCTGATCTACTTAGATCACTTAGGTTTTAATAAGGTAAAGTTAGGTAAGATTATGATATACAACAGGGAGGGTCAAGTCAGCAGCTCATATGCCTTGTAAATTGAGCCGTGATGGCATCAGAGGGATAGAACTAATACTGATTATGGTTCACTGTAATTCTGAAAGTTCAAATTTAAAATTCATCTGAAAGGACTTCAGTGTGTGCCAGAGAATTCACAGTTAAAGCACTCAAAATTTAATTGTCCCTTGACTGTGATTTTGAAAAGATGACAGATTTTAATCTTACATCATATGTATAATTGACAAAATTGACAAAGTACAATTCTGTAACAATCTCAGATATTTTTATCTGACTACAGTATTGCCTGATTAAATTTCAGGCATCTTTCCTTGACAAATTTGTGCTGCAGAAGACATGATAGCTGTCAAGCTACCCTTTCTTTGAAACTCTGTGTCATTGAATTCCTATTTCTACTTAATTGTAATCACTAAATAAAGGCAAATGTAAATAAACCACAGCAGAACAGGAAGAAAAATAGTGATTAAATGAAAATAGGCCAGAGAAGGACAGGAAGAAAAATAGGAATTTAGAAATCATGAGTGACTTACAGAGGCTGTTTAGTCAACAGAAGAAAAGACTGATGTGGGACATACGGTCTTCTAAAATGTAGAAAGTCACTGGAGGATTATGGTAGTCATTAAATTACAGTAGTTCAGCTGTCTCTCCAAGGCAGCATCCTATCTGATAGGGGCAGGCAGAATACTGGATGCTGTGTAATCTTGCTGTGTCTGTCCAGCAGGTAGAAACTCACTTTCAGATCTGGATGCTGCATTGTGATTTACCTTGAGACTGTAGCTATCAACTTTCTTCTGCCTTTTGGGAAAGTACCAGAAGAACAGTTTGAAATACATTACTTAAAAAACAGTGACCACCATGGCTTGGTTTTTTTTGCTCTTAGGAGTCTACCTCTTATCTCTGGAGTAAATGAATTTCCTTGAAAAAACACCTTTTAGTTTAATATGACGTCATAACACTAAATGCTAGAACACAGCAACCTTTTAGTTTAATATGATGTCATGACGCTGAATGCTTGTAGTTTCAAATTTGCTGCCTGTATTGTTGCTGGAGAGATCATTGCTTGTGGAACGCAAAAAGATTAATTCAGAATGTGGTCTTCAAACTGTTTCCGGTATCTAACACTTACTGGAATCCCAGAAAATTTACTCTATTCATATTACAGCAAGTTTTTTGCACACCCACAGAAAAAAAAAAAACAAAACATGCCGAATTGGGGAACTTACCTTTTTTCCTGATTTTTCTACTCTTGATCAGGTCTTGCAAATCCTGTATTTGGAGGTTGTTTTAGCAATGAGAAAACTGTAGTTATGCATGTAAATGCCCCCTTTGTCTTAGTACTATTTGAGAGTTTTAGTTTTTATTAGGTTTGAAGGAATAATTTACTGCATCTCAAACTTTTGTCTGCTGTAATCTTTATGTGTCATACCATCATGTAGTTTGTTTATGTATGTGAATTATAAAACATTGGGGATTGCTAGTTTTTTCCCTGAAGTGCCAGGAATGATATAAGTGAATGGGCATACTTGATAGCATTGAGAAGAAGATCATAAAAAATCTATTTCAAGCTTATTATGTATGGAATGAAGGGTTTAGTAATAACGCTTAAATTCCTGAAGGTTGCTGTGTTTCACATGCATGACTACAGAGGGTGTTCATGCTGTGGCTTAAAGTCACCAGGAGTGTCTGCACAATCCAAACAAAAGGTCTTGATTAGAGAGACCAGACTGAATAGAGCCAAGTTGTCAGCTCTCCGGTTTGCTCTTTCCACCAGACAGCACTTCCCATTACATTGTGTTGCGAACCCACATATTAAAGCTGTGGATGCAGGGGTTATTCCTTTCTGAAAAGGCCCATAGATAAAACTGTGAATCATTCTGTTAATTCTGTGTCTGATTTTTGACCTCTTTTAGGGTTTTCTATAGCCTTCCATCACCATAGTTACAAAAATTCATCTGTATAAAAGTTTTCCTTGGATTTCTTTGAGTTTTGCTCTTATTATTGAGTTATGAAAAGCTCTCCTTGTATAGAGGAAGGTTTGTGTTATTCTGTATTCTCTTGATGAGACTGTCATGTTTTTCCATTTTAAGTGTTAGTAGTTGCAAGATTTTACAATGTTTCTCTAGGTTTAACTTACCAGATGTTTGTCTCACAGCTAGATTCCTTTAGCCAAAAATATTGTCTTCAGTTACACTTACATCTGAGGGATGCTGCCGTGGTGGAGAATATCCTGAGATGAACTCTGTAAGTTAGCTAGGAGCCTGATAATCTTCATTAATTACGAAATACTATTATTAGAACCATAAACTTGCTTGAACCATTTAAGCCCATGGTTTATGTAACAGGCACAGTTACCTACTGATAACGTTTTTGCATCTGTTACACCTAGGTAATGTCACCTTAGTTTTGGAGATCTAAAAGAACTGGCACATGCCTAGTTAGAAATACTGCTTGATTTGTTCTTTCTTTGCGGGCTGCTAGGTTGATGAAATTTATAGTCTTGTTTAAGTAGCACCCCTCGACAAAAAATGTAGATTTAACCTATGCAGTCTCTGTACAGCACCTTCTTACCCGTTTTGAATTGCAGGCTCTTCAGCGGTCAAATTTTTGTTCTCTCTGTGTAGTTCCTAACACAAGACAAACAGGTCTTGGCTGACACTGGTGGCCTACCCCACTGGGCCGGGTAGGTGATCATCATGCTTTGAAGATCTCAGATTTCACTAAGTAGAGAAGCAAATTTGGGTAGAAGAGGATTGTTTTGTTCAGATTCACCCTGGGAAACAAGTATGCTTGCTAGTGCTGTAGCTAACAGGAAGCAGTAGTATGTCAGCTCTAGCTTCTGAGCAGAGCCTTTGCTGCAGACACCCTTAGGCTTCAAAGGGAGCTTCTGTCAGAACTTGTGGGCCCCTTGCCCTCTGCTGTGGGTGGGTGCAAAACTAGTGATTAGACAAACACCAGTGCTTCGTAGTCCTATTAGGTCTTCTCATGAAGCAGAGAAGGTGTTATTTTTCTCAGAGTAGCTCTGTTTATTAGCACGAATGATCTATGCAAATTTTTTGATGATTTCAGGAGCAATTATTCATTAGGAAGTAATGGCTACCTTCTACTGGTAGCATCACAGCTATCAAATAATAGTACCCCATCCTAAATGGAGTTTCAGGGTATAGTTTTAAGATGGCACTGACAACTGTAGGTGTATTAAGAGGATACTGAAGATCGTGGGTGTGACTGGATTTGTGTCAGTTCTTTGAGATTATATTTAGCTCCTGTGTTCTTTTTCCTGTAATAGTGATAATAGAGGGAGGAGGCATAGGTTGAGAGTTTGTATGTTCTTCTGAGGTGCTAATTCTGTAGCATTCATGGTTCCATATTTTCCTGGGGGTTTAATCCTGCAACTGTTGGAAAGAAGCAGTGAAATGTGACAACTGTTTAAAAACCGAAAATTGGTCGTGTTCTGTGACATGCAGTGATTGATGAGTGCAGCGGACACGAGGAGAAAGTTTTTGTTTTTTTTGAAAACCAGCATAAGGAAATATCCTAGTGGTTTATTTTAAATGGAAGAACAGAAATCTTATTAGAGCTATATTTGAAGATCAATGGAACCAATTCATGTTTCTGACCTGTGTAATAATGATTTCAGAACATGGCAAACATTACATAGGGGGGAGAAGAGTATTTGGTTATGTCCAAATGAGGTAAAAAGGTTAGGAAAAGGAATTAACCCTCCCAGACCCAGATGGCTCTTTCCAGACTGACCTTAGATCTTTGGGCTGTGACTTTGGTTTTTTGGCTGGGTGACTGAGGAGGAAGAGGATTGAGGAAAAACCTGGGTATGGAAGTGGTAAGAGTTGTGGAGCCCCAGGGTGGGCTCACAGATGGGAGCTCAAAGGGTCTAGAGTAGTTTGAGGAATAAGTGCATGAGAATATCTTTCTTGGAGAAAGGGCATTGCCAAATGGAATTGGACTGAAAGAAAAAATTTGAAATAAGGTATAGAATCAGTAAAAGGCTTTCAGGGGGAGCTATTTGTCACAACCTTGCCATTTATGACAAAATTATTGTTTAAATCTCAAATAGAGATTGTAAAGAGAGAACTCTCTTTTCCTGTTTAACTTGTTCTTGCTCTTACGTTGCTTTATAACTTGTTTTCATGATAGAGTTGTCAGTTGGGTTTTGGGGGGATTTTTTTAACAGATAATGAAGTTCCTGACCAAAGAAATAAAATTAAAGGAACGTTTTCCTACCTGTTGTTTTCCACATGCTGTAGGCACCAGCTAGCTTATGGTCATCTTAGTTATAGGCGAGAGTTAAAATAAAGGAATTGGAAACAATTCAAAATAGTACTGCACCTGGACTGCAGGGCTGCAGGTGTATTACAGCTAATCTTTAATTTTCTCTTTTAGGAATTGATTTAACTTCAGGTTTAGGTCTTTCCATTTATGATGGTGCAGAAATATTCACAGGTTCCCTGTCACGAAGCTATGCTCTGTAAATCTGTTGCAGAATCGTCAGCTCTTCTATAGATTTCAGGGATTAAAGATTACTTCTGATGTGCCTTTATTTAGTGTATGTCTTTTATTCCTGGAAAAGTTAGTTTGCAAACATCCAAATGTAGCAATTAATTTAAGATGAAAAAGGAAGAAAAACTGGCCAACAGTTGAAACAAAATAGCTTAAACAGTAAATAAAATAAACAGACTTGAAGTAAATCCAAGGAGGTCAGCAGGGAACCAATTTAAACTGCATCAAACCAGCGTAGTTTGAATTGGCAATGTTAAGAGCAATAGTTTATTTAGAGATTTTTTTAATAGTCTTTTTAATGAATTTGTGTGTTTGTTAGGGTGGGAAGGAACCAAAATAAAAACAGATACAAGTCTGATTGCTTTTGCTGTTCGTACTTCAATCCTGTAGAAGTTACTACTCTGAGACCAATAAAGGGTTTCAGGATTTTTGCAACAGCTGTTCAAGCTCTTCCATCTCCTCGCACCGGATGCTGACTCTTAAAAGAGTTAGATCAGCCCTTCCGCTTTTTAAAGATTTTTTTAATTAAATCAGATCATGAAAAGAATAAACTTTGTAACATATTCTACAGAAAATAAGTCATGATAATGTCTTCTATTTATGTATCAATCTAATCAGCAGCTCCAGGGCTGGGGAGAATAGGCAACAGTTCAGGAGAATGTTCATTCATTAAAGTTATAATTAAAATGGCAGGAATAGCATTTAGTGTATTGTGTAGATTACTTTGTAAAGATCTAAGTCTGGCCAGTACCTGGGTTGTAGGACAGTAGATCAGAGGTCCAAGAGCTATTCCTCTGTGTGTCATTAGCACATCCTTTCTAAAGGTCTAAAGATAATGATCCTTAACAGATAAAAGGAGCTTTGGAAGCTCATAACTTTGACGTGCTGAAAACAAATGGTTTGTCAGAAAACATTGAAACCTTGCTGAGTGCGAAGTGACTATTTCACTTATTTTTAAACTTTTGTCATAACTTCTTTCCCTGTTCCTAAAACAACAAAAAAAATGTTTCATTCAGATTATGAACTTCCCATTTGTAAATTCTTCTGTTTTAAATGAGGACCTTTTGGTTACTGGTTTTTGTTTGGCATAGACATCACCCATGGAATCAGCAGAACTTAGTCAGCAAGACTTGTTCTTGTTTTTTGAATCCTAAACAACTAGTCTGCTGTAAGTGCCACCCTCAGTGCTGTCCTTGGAGAGACCCTACAGACCTGCCTGGTAGCCTGTGTTCAGAGCACAATGATCAGCATGCTGCCTGGAGCCCATGCCCTAAATTTCTTTTCTGTGAGCCCAGAGTCCCAGACCTGCAGAACTTCATTTGTGCAGGCCTGTGCTTTGTTACTGTTTAATGGCTTCTGCCTGGGGCTATGGAGATACCCACTGGATCAGGTCCTAGGCCTATGTGGTTATGGCCACTGGAGGGTTTGTCCACACTGTATTTGAGGCCTTAACCACAGCACAGTGTTGGTACAGCTGGGTTAACTTTAACCCAGTGGGGTAGGTGCTGAAAATAGGCCAGTCTTGGTGTGAGCTCTGTGCAGGCTTGTTTGTGATGCTCCTGAGGTAGGAGATTAATATCAGAGATAGTTGGCTTAAAATAGCAGTTTTCAGACTTGGACTTAGGGATGGATGACAGGGCATAAATCATATCTTGGGTGGAGCATTGGAAATCCCAAATGTTCTTATGCACATTTCTTTCCATCACTTTCCCCCACCCTCCCCAGTCCTCTCCTCTTGGCAGACATGGAGAGTGTTCTGTCTATTTTGAGCCAGTAGCTGCTCAATGCCAGAGGAAGCCTTCCTGACAGAGCCTACACTGACCCAGTCGAGGCCTGGTGACACTGGGTTGTAGGTGGAAGAAGTAATTCTCCTACAGGTGTTACATAAAATTTTTTTAAAGAAGTGATGCTTGTTGATCTGGAATGTAGAAGAGGGTTAGTCCAAAGATATGAGGAGCTTGCTGCTGCCTTGAGCAGTATAAGAGGGGAAGAACTGCTGAACAAAGCAAAGGTGTGAGTCTGGGGAGTTGGGCCAGAGCCAGATCAACAGGCACACAGGAGCTTTGTTTGCTGTGAGCAGGTCACATGGAGTCAGAGGGAAGGCAGAGAAAGCATTAGAACTAAAACAGGTCAGGGGGGAGATACAAGGGATGAGATTTTGGGATAAGGCAGAACATGAGGGATGTGTAGGGCAGACACACATTATTGCAGAATCAAGGACAGCATGCCTGAGAAAATGCTGTCCTACAGCTTATTTGGGTATGTACTCAGTGTGTATCTGACCCCTGCAAATGCAGCATAGAGGACTCGGTGGCTTTGGTTTTGTGAACCAAAGTCTGGTGACAGCAGTAATGTGCGAGGGCTCCTGAGTCCCCTGCTTTGTCCTCTGCAATGCCACAGCTGTGCTTGGGGTGTTTCATAAGGCGATGCCAGATGGTCCCTTGTGGGCTTTGTTTAGCATGGACAAGTTCAGGTTTGCAGTGCTTGCCCAGCTGGAGCAGCAGTGTGGCAACGGGTTGTGTCTGAAGCCTGGCACGTGCCTGAAGTTATGCCTTCAGTGGACTGAGACCCTGCAGCAGTACCTCCACAGTCACATCAGGCATTACTTATCTCCATTAAATGCTTGCTACAAACTCTAGTGTGTGCTTTTTATGTTTTCCTGGTGGCTGGCGACACCTGCCTCCATCCACCTATCACAGGACAAACCCATACTCTCATCTGTCACTTCCCACTCCTATGGGGAAGGGACAACCCAAGATTTGTAGATGGCTGTCATCAAAAAAGGAATGGCAAAAACCAGAAGGATCCAAAAAAACTTCATGAAATTTTATTAGCAAGCTACACACTCGGCATAAAAATTCGTATATGTTTTGCCCCTGCCTTCTAATAGGAAAAGAAATAATAAAAGATATAAAGAGAAAGTGAAAGGGAGATCAGATAGGAAAAGAAAGGAGATCACTAGTCCTGGGTCTAGCATCAATCCAGCCGACAGGGTGTCCAGGATCCTGGGGGTGCATCACCAAGGCTTTGTGGGAGTGCCTTATTCTAAGTAAGTTTTCCCCACCCTGGAATTAGGTTTCTTGCTCTTCATATAAATGTGTTAGCATGTGTAGTCTGTTCTTCTGGACCTTTCTGGAAATGGGTCCAGGGAGGAAGGGGGGGGCTTTGAGGGTCTTTTGGTGGTCTTGATCCCCCTCTGCTGGACTTGCCTGCTCCTTGACCCATTCCTGCACCTGGACTGTTCTGTATCGTGCAGTCTCCATGGACTAAAACAGGGAAGTTGGCCACAGAAATGTGCTGCCCTACCTCTGCACATCCCCATTTTCCAGCCACATTCTTTTCTAACTTGCCTGCTTGAATGGTCATCGGTATTTGAGGCACAGCAACATGTTAAATCCTTATTGCCCAGGCTTCTACACTATCTCTGTAACCAGCCAGCAGTGGTTGATGGCTGGAGATGGAGTTCAGCTGGAAGCTAGGGACAGTGTGTCCTTTCTACCATCCTATGGTGGCATGTGAAGAAGAGAGTGGAATGGCCTCATCCTGGCTGTTTGGATGACAGTGCTCTCTTTGTTAAAGCAACTGATTGCCAAGATGAAGAGATTTATCATGAGAAATTGTTTGGTTCTGAATAACTTAATTAGTGCTTAAATTTTCTCTTTTGTGGGGGGTGGTGTAATGGTGAGATTTGTACTGTGTTTTTATTCTATAGCTTTATCTTTTTTACGAAGAAGGTGTGCTCAGTGGAAGAAATGATTCCCCATGCGTGTGTTAATGAAGATAAGAGGTGAATGTGGTTTTGTCTTTTGCAATGCAAAGCAAGAACAGCCCTCTAGTGGTCACGGCTTTAAAAAAAAGTGATACAGGGAATTTTCTTCATCTCACCCAAGCAATATTGCAGTAATTGCATTCTCCAGGGCACTCTAGCAAGGAAGGCATACATGATAAAAGTTTTTCCCTTCTCTTTGACATTCTCGTGCTTCTAGATTGAGTAATTAAGATAATATTTGCAATTTAGTCATGTAATTGGCAACTTCAGACTGCATCTGGGGAGCTTTCACTTAACTGACTTAACTGTGCACGTTAATAACAATGGCAATTATTTATTGAATAATAGGCTATTGGGTTTCTTAAATAGCTAAAGCACTGAGCTGTGGAACAAAGACTAACAAATTACCGTCAACTGTATGACACAGTTTGTTCTTGAAACCACAAAATTACGCCTACATTTTGTTCACGTTTATGTAATTATTTTTTTTTCTTTTTGAATTCTTCTCAACAGCCCAGTGACTTCTCAGTATCTCTAAAGGCGTCGGGGAAGAACAAACATTTCAAGGTGCAGCTCGTGGACAATGTCTATTGTATTGGGCAGCGACGCTTTAATACTATGGATGAGTTGGTGGAACACTACAAAAAGGCTCCCATCTTCACCAGTGAACACGGGGAAAAGCTATATCTTGTGAAAGCACTTCAGTGACGTTGAAGATGGACTTGGCCACCTGGGCCTCTTATAACTTACAAGCCTTAGGTCCTAAATTCACTTTTATAGAACAGAGCAATATCTGAAGCAGGCTTAAGGAATAGGCTCTTTCTAAAGTGTTTGCTCTGTCAGTTGCTGTTTGTCCTTTTCTTTTTTTGTTTGTTTGCCTCTTTTTGTGTTCCAGTTCTGTTAATCTCCGACCACCTCTCTTCAGGTTGAGAGTTTCCCTCGGGTGGCCGTGGTGAGCACTCACCTTCCCGGCTGAGTTCAAAACTCCCCTCTCTTGTGTACGTTTACATAGTTAGCTCAGATCAAGGAGGGGCGTTTTCAATTCAAACCAGTGTTAATCTGTTCAGATTTGCTCACACAGGCAGAACTCTCCGTTCAGAGACATCGGGCACAGTTTGAATGCACTGAAGCCGCAGCTGCTTAAGTGAGAGAGAGTAGACATAACAGTTGTGGCTGTGAGTTCTGTAGCAATATCGCTTACCGGGTAGGATATTACAAAAATTCCTAGTTCCTAGAAGCACTCTTTACACTGTACTCTGCTATTACATTGCCTCTCTGACTCTTTGTGAAGAGTACACTAATTAAAAGCATTTTGTAATAGTACTTCTTAAACTACTATGGTAAGATTGTAGTAAAAGAAAACTATCTAGTGTATTTTGGTCTGTAATTGCAACAAAGAGAAATTTTATTTGAAAGTTGATTACTAGAGAAAGAATAAATGAATCGTAAAGGCTGAATGTTTTGGTAATCTACAACCAAATGTGCCATCCACATAATGCTTTTTCCTCTTGCCCTTCTGCTTGTTTGAATTAAACGATTATGTATTTAATTCTCAAAGTAATATGTATCTGTAGCTGATTGTTGACACTAATACAGAAGATTAATAAAAACTGATCTTGGGACAGGGTGGGGCGGGCTACCAACACTATATATATATTTGCTTTACAGAAAGAAATCTTCGGGTTTTACAGAGGATGATGTGGTTGGTAGGAAGAGACACACAGAATGTTTATGAAGAAAATGCATTTTTCTCTTTTCTTTACATTTAAAGTCCTTTATGGTTTAAATATACAGTCTTTAGATGGCACATTCCTGAGATTGAAGAAGGGATCATGAGATCTCAAAATCTTGCATACTCAGTTTTTTGGATATTGTAATAAAAAAGATATTACGTCATGATGGAGTACTGGATTTATCCTTGGGTGGTAGTCCTGGTGTTACTTTGTCAACGTGAAATAGAGTGAATAATGAATTTGTTTGTCTTGGAATTTGTGTGGCCTAAAAAGGAAACGTCTGTGACTGCAGAGGACAGTTTTGATAAGAGGCAGTATCTAATGGGCTCTGTCTTTCTAGTTTCTGTGATAATTAAGTCCATTGATAGCTTTAATGAAAACTGCAAGATGGACCTGTTTTCTGGTACCTTTTTGCTATTAAAACACATTCCTTACCTATTCTGTATTTCATCCAGTAGTAGTACAACTACCTCTGTGCATAACTCCAGTGCAGGATAAGCAGACACCAGCACTGTCTGACTTGCTTGGGGGTTAATCATGACACTGCCAGGAGACTGCACTGTACTTCTGTGAATGAATTGCAGTCTTGCTCAGATCCAAGAGGCAAGTACAATTTTTGAACTTCTACGCATCTACTATTTTCCCACCACTCTTGAAATCTTATTTCTGTAAGGTTTTCTGAATTGACAACTGTATTTGAATTAAAAACTGTATTTTTCTGTATGTGCATTAACTAAAATTTGGGCAGTGATACTTGTGCTTGGTAAAGCTTAATGAAGGAAAGCAGTGATTCAGAGCAATCCAAAATGATCATGCATTATCCTGAAGAGCACCTATCTGTGACTGTCTTCTAAGAAGATAGAAGTTTTCCTTAGGAAGTTGATGAGAAGTACCAGTTGTTTACAATCTGCCTACAGAGGGACTCCACAATGGGCTGCTTCTTAAACTTCATGAGTGAATTCTGCAGAGAATGTAGGGTTTTGCCTTCTAATACCTAGTTTTTAATTAGGTGAATCTGAGCATGTACCGGGTATGGCAATGACATTAAGAAAGTCAACTATATGTTGTATAAGCATTTTCAGGTTTCAGTGAAATGCTTTTAAGTCTCATTGTCTCTTTGTAGTATTTGGAAAAAGTATATATGGGAATGGTTTACCTTTTCAGTAAACTGATTATGCTAATTACTCTTTCATGCCCCTTGTTCATTTCTTTTCTGAAATATTCCCTAGTTTCTTGTCCAGCCTATGTATTCCTCTTGGAATTTTTTTCACTTTTTTCTATAGTCCCTTTTTACAAGCTCTCTTAGTTCCTAACCCCTTTCTAGTCTTAATAGCTTAGAACTAAATCAAATACATATAAATGAAGGTTTAATTATATGCTTTATATTTTAATGCTTTGTTAAATTTTGTTTGGATTTGTTACCTCATCCTCTGTAAACAGCTTCTGTGTCTTAAGGTGTGAATTGTTAAAGTTTTGGTTTTTTTTCTTTTTTGGAAGCTGTTAGTTAATTTATGACAAAGTGCTGTAAATTACTAGCTCAAATAATATTTTTCTTTTAAATAAGTCTCACCTGGGTTTTGCCCATGCTATATTTAATCAACATGGTTTCCATTCAGCAGGCTCATTAATAGTTCTTCAGTTGTTCTTGTCTTTACTAACTGAGATATATTCATGCAAGTTTTGCTGCTTTTTGCTGCCCTTTGGCATCTTTTGTTGCATTTGACCTGAGCATTAACAATCCTCATTACTAACTGCCCAATAAAGGGGCAGTAGACATGGGTTTTATTTTTATTTTCCTATTTTATATGTACCTTTCAATTGTTTGACAAAACCTCACCCTTATTTTTTAACTATTTATAGCCTCTTTGTCAAAGCTTGGGGGAGGGGTGGTTTTTTTTAATATGAGTGGAGTCGTGGTGACCTGAGTTTCTTTGCCTGCAGTATTCATTAAAAGCTCAAATAATTTCTAATGGAGTAGAAGTGTTGATTTTTCTTTATGGTGTTCAGTCTGGCTTTTCCCGTCATGCCTGGTTTGTACAGGTCTATAAGTTGTACCTCTAAGTATTATTCCTGTGCAGCTGTTAGTGTTTTGTTGCCTTGTTTGTGACTATAGAGGAATATAAGTGAGTTGTCTGAATCCATAGTAATTACTGTATTTTCCATGCAGTGTCAGGAATTTGAGATCCGTGTTTTTGATTTTAGGTCTTGTTGACAAGTTCCCACTTGAAGTTATCTTGACTGTTTGTGGTATCACCCCGTTTGGTATCACATATTAGATGGGGACAAATTAGTAAAGGATTAATCTAAGAGTGAACTGAGAGCATGCCAGGCAAACTCACATGGATCATAAAAGCAAAGGATTTGCTTAGTCTTTGCTTTTGGGGAGAGGAAAAAGGCAATAAAGATGTTCAGTTGGGTATTTAACAGGAATGTGGACTACATGAATGAACTGTAAAGTCCCACACTTGAGTGATTCTGCTTAGTGTTCTCTATTCGGATATTTTTGTCTCATAAATTTATATTAAATCCTTAAAGTTTATAACTGTTTTTCCAAGCTTTTATTGCAGCTTTTCTGGTACTATACAGTTTGGTCTGGTTTAATGGTTTCACTATGAGGAAATAGAGATCTTCCGCACTTAGAATGATACCTTTTGTTATAACACAAAGTTGGAGTACTTTTAAAATGCCATCATACAATTTCACCTGTAAAAATGAGTCAGATTTTTGCCTAAACTATGAATCAAAAACTAGAAAATGGATCACAGTTCTTTTGAATTAGATCTGGCAATTTACTTAACAAAAGCTACTAAATAATTGTAAGGGCATTCGTTTCTTCTTGGTCTTAAAACTAATTTAATTCTGTGCTTTAGAGGTAAATTAAACTTGTGCAGTCTTGACAATCTGAATCTAACAAGTTCTGTTTTCATACTCCAGTGGGATGGGATGACTCATTTTTAAATGGAAACTCATTAACATATTTATAATGGTAAATTGTGAAAGTTGTATTGCTAAAGCAACTCTGAGTTCTTAAAATGCACTAGTAACCCTGAATCTTCCTATTCCTTTCTCTTCAGTACATTCAAAATTCACTGTAGTTTTTTATAAAGTGGGAAAGTGCAAACCAGCAAGAGCACAGGATGCACAGTCCTAAAGAGTGTTTAGGTCACACCTGGACCATGTGAATGAAAGTTTGTTGAATAAAAGGAGGATGCAAGTAAATGTTGCTGTTCACTCACTGTTTGCACCTAGGTGGAATAAGCTTTTGAGTAATAGGTAAATCAGTTTTGCAATACTGTTCTAGAAAGTATACTGCAATTGCAACCCAAACGTGCAGCAGCTTTAGTATGTGCTAACAATGCCTAATGTACGTGTATGTTCCTTTGCCAGTGTCTTGTGAAAGCAGTAGCTTACTGTCTTTTTCTCTATTTTAGGTGGGTATTCATATCTGTAGCTGTTGTATATAGTTATAGTTTGTTGGAAAATCCAACACACAGAATGGTTTTTGACCTAAATTGACTTCACATGAAAAATAACCTATATATAATATACTTAAAACTGTAGTATTTTATGGTCCTTTGCATGCTGCTGGGACCATATGCTCTTTTTGTATTTCAAAATGCAAGTTTTTTCTGGCATATTCTTAGTGTTTCTTTTTTTGTTAGAAAATAGGTTGTCTCCCCTGTTGTTACTTGCAATGTCCACCCAAGCTGGTACAGAAGCTGACTAACAGAAGTGGCATGTAACCATTGACAGATTAGGCAAGTTTTTCCTTGCATTTTCTTTCCCATGTGGTAATATTAAACCTTTTAAGAGTGGGAGGTTAAACAAAAAGATAAAAAGAAGACTGTTTAACTTCACTCAGCAGTGAAAGTTCACAGTTCTGAGAAAAAAGTAGCAGGTAAGAAATGTTCTTTTCTATTTTCTTAAATGGATTTAATTTGGAATTTAGCTTGACATATATGGCACTAGTACATGAAATATTACAAAGGTTAACAAATTAATGCTGATTTAGTCCATCTTACTGAAGGATTGGATGGATAAAATTGTTAATCTCAATGTCCTACTCTAAGAAAATAGTAGTTATCTTAAAAGGGGAGAACTGGGGTTTTGGGGACTTTTTTGTTGGTGGTGGGATTTTTTCGTTTTGATTTTTGAGGGAAGACTTCAAAAGTGGTGTCTTGCTCGTTTTCAAGCTATATTTTACTTCTGAGCTTCTTCCCAAGAAACATCTCTTGGGTGTGAGCCAGGCCACAGAGAATATGTTAACTGTTATTATTCTCCTAGCTGTAATTGAAACTGGTGGTGAATAATGGGTTACTTTTTTTTTTAAAATTTTGATGTCCATTAGATTGGAGACGTACATCTATATGGTAATTAATTAGTGGGTTCTGTGGGTTACTGACTTAGTTTTTCATCTGGGTTCAACTCTCTAAAGTTAAAATAAGCTTGATGATTTTTTCTTTTAATTTCTTTTTACGTCACAGAACCAGTAGTGCGTTCAGTGCAATTATAATTGGTTATGTAAAGAAGCCCTTCAGTTGTGGGAAGCTGGTATGTTTGGAATACTAAGTCCATATATGATGATGATGATAATACAACCATAAAGAATTGCAGGTAATGGCACCAGCAGACAGTCAGAGAGAACAGGCTCCTGGGATCATTAAGCAAGTATCTTGATGGTTTCTCTTTGGCGAATTAGGATGTTTATTTTCATTTGAATATAGATAGGTAATTTGTAAAGTGAAACTTAACCCTTTTTTGGTGTACAGTGGGTTTATACATAAATAAATTTCAGGAATTGGCACTGCAGGAGGAAATGTGAGTGTTGAGGCTCCAAGAAAATGAAGGGTACTGGTGTTTGTGGCAGCTTTTCCTACTGAAGATCCTTCTAGGTTTATATCCCAGTGAAAAGTGGAGGACTCCTTCGTGTTACTTGGTTTTGCACTGGCATCAGCCTGACTTTGTGCTGCCATGGCCTGACTTTGTGCTGCCATAACCTATCTCCACCAAAGACAGGATAAGTGTGATTATGTTAGAAGATATTTTCATAATGTCAGGGCTCTTATGCAACTGCCTTGGGCTAAGCACAGAGTGCAATGTGAAGAGAAAAACAAGTTGAAGAACTCACCAGAAATGGTTGGGTGTCATAGAGAACTCATTAAAACCAATTATTTTTGTCCTTTGACCTTACTAATTCAACAGTGAATGCTGACATTATCAGTGTTTGATGTTTTGTGTTAATAAGACTCAAGAGTTGTTTCTTGTGCTAACTGTGGTAACTTTGGTCAGATGTGCCCCTTCTCTAGCTTGTCTCTGTGAACTCTGTGAAATCATTCTACTATGAAATTTAAAATGGTTTAAGAGAAATTATGTCTTCTTTCTAGCCTGCGTTTCTGATGCACCTACATTGTCAACCTTCTCATGCTCTTTAGTATTACCTCTTCTGTAAAAATGAGAAGTCTGAGCATGTTTCAAAAGTTAGCAATCTCAGCTCAGTCCTTTGCCATGTGGTGAGCATGAGATGACCAGTCAATGGGCCCCTTGATGGCAATATCCTATATTGTTTAACAGTGGTCTTGGAGACTTGTCTCCCTAAATTAACATAATATTTGTCTTTTTAATTCTTTTTTTTTGTCCTTTAGTGTTTTTTTTTTTTCTCTCTACTTTTTCCTCAGAAATACACATGCTTCTGTCTTTGGCAGTCCTGTTACTTCCCAGAAAGTCTCCTTGTCCTCGGCTGCTCTTCTGGAACTTTGTGGCTCATTTGGAACAATGGTGTTTCCATCCAATATTGGCTTATTGGGAAACAGTACTCTTTATGAATTACATGATCTTGTGGTGGGGAAAATAGGAGCCAAAGGTGCTTTCCAACGTTATGCTGTTTCTGGGAATCACTTTATGCTGATAAAATGAATTCTGGCCATTCTTGAGAAAAGAAAGAAAAAAGAAAGGGTAACAGGTAAGAGTTCTGGATTAAATAAAAGAGCTTTGCAAATGCTTGCAAATCATTCCAAAAGTGTAAGAATGGAGGAGCTCATTATATAGTGCAATGTCAGGAACTACTTTAGTTACTGATGGAAAGAGGAGATGGCTTTCCTCAGTGTTAGCAGGACACTAATTCTGCAGTAGTCTTGGAATTTCTGAAGAACAAACCCAATCACCTTCAGGAACGTATCTGAAAGCAACCTGTGCATACTACAGTTCTGAACCTTTGAGGGTAAGGCACTGCACAGGCATCTAGCTTGAATTTTTGTTATTTTACTGTTAACTGCAATGATTTTACTTTTATGATGACTCAGATAAATCATTTTTCTTGTGTTTTTTTCTAGTACAGTTACACGTGGTCTGGCATCGTAATCATTCAAGCTGGTTGAGCTTCCAGAAACCCTGCTTGTCCTGTGCTTTGTTCAACAGCACTGCCATCCTACCCTGTTTGTACTTGGTTTCCTACTCTGCCTTTTTCTTTTCTCAGCAGTATTCTCTTGTGCTTCTTCAGTTTTTCAGCTCCTTCTTTTTGTCTTCAATTATTTCTACACTCCCTCCATTTTTAGCCTTTAATATTTAGAGCCTACTTAATGAACAGGAAACTTTGCTGTACTCCACACTTCTCCCTTATACACCCAGGTTGCAGAGGAGCAGGCCCAGTTCACAGTATGGAGCTCTATTTCTGCTGTGGGAACATCAAGGAACAGGCTGTCAAGCAACTTTATTGCTTGAGCAAACCTGTTCTTATTCACAGATCTGATTATTGGATGATATAATCCCTGCTTGAATCAGCAGCCTGACTTTTGGACTTCAGTGCACATGTTCTCACTGTGGCAGGCTTGGTGCTCAAACAGGCTATGCAGCTGCAATTCGGAAATAGGGAGTGGAAAATTACATGGTCAGTATTTCTGCATATTTACCCGAAATGCCACACAACATGCTCATCAAAACAGAGGCAGTGAAATTCTTTTGTTGGTATTTGGGAGTGATTGCCCATCCCTCCTTTCTTGCTGAAGTTTCTTCTTCCTGACCTACTGGATGATATTTTCCAGTACTGAACAGAGAGAATAGCAAGGGTTCCTGCAAGAGAGTTGCAATTCAGCAGTAGCAATTTTTGTGAGATCTGATTTGCTTGAATTGCATGGATGCATATTTAGGCTGATACAGTGGAGTTGTTACACTGGCATGTAACCACACCACTGTGTTATCGCTGTAAATGCCAGTTTGTGCTGTTTATTGGGGCTGTTATAATTATGGTGTGTGCTATAAAGTCTTCGTTCAAAACCTGGTATCATAAACAAAGCTCTTTAATTGAAAAAGGAAAAAAAAACAGCCCTCAGCCCACATACAAAAGGAAGGAACAGCTCAAACTGGAGAGCAGCCAAAATAATTGTTCTATACTGTACAGTGATGATGGAGAGCAGACAAAGAGCATACACTGAGGAGCCGTGGAAATGAAGCATCATAAAGAGACTGGCAACAGTGCTATTAGGAGTGTGCTCACCCACACGAACGGAGTGATGCATATGTTGGCACCAGCAGTGAGCAAGAGAGGAGTTCAAAATGATCGCATGAGGCGTTTGCTGAGGGAGTGGGCTCAGCAGGCCCAGGCCAGAGGAACTTCAGTTTTGTTCTGGAGGAGTTCATGCTTTTTCTCCCAAGATGCAGAGACAGGATATAAATAGCAGTGATCTTGAATAAGCAGTCAGCCTCTGCATCTGCAGCAGGAAATGAAGACATCTAAGAAATCCCCTTTGTCCTGATTAGATGTTGTGTGCACATGTTTACTTTCCCTCCGTTTAAAAGACTTCTTCAAATTTGATTTGTTCCAGAGCTGACTCGCTTCTCAATTCAGAATCAGCACACACCTTTCTGTAGCAGAGTGATCGCTGATTATATTTGAACATGAGTGCAGCCTTAAAATTCAAGTTATGATAAATTGTGATCTAGGCAGTTAGAGGTTTTCATGTTTATCTGAGATGATAGATAGGCAGGTACTGAAAAACAATAAGAGTTAATGAACACATTTCTTTCTCTGACTGTTTTCACCCTTCCTGTAAGCCTTTCAGCCAATAGGGAAGTTTGACAATGCTTCCTCCCCTCTGAATTTCTTGCCCTGAAACTCAGGAAATTGGCCAGTCTTGGTACTGTCTTCTGGTAAATGCTTACAATTTACACTCACCATGTGTTGAATATACAGGCTTGTTAACATATTTCAGCAAGATTCTTGTATAATTATGGAAGCACAAACACAAATCACTGCCTCTCAGTGATGCTGCCTATACTGATAAGTGCACATGTACCTTATCTAGCAGCCTGATTGTTGGTTTGATAATGCTTTGCTTTTTAATGGGCAGTGACCATGAACTGAGATGCAGAAAAAAGAAATTATTTGCAAAGAACCTTGCAATATTATGCCATAATCACAAAGAGCCTCAACATTTACTTTACGTGTTTTCTAAGGGCTTATACCAAGGCAGGCTGAAATTTAATGAAAAGATCAAAATGACTAGACTTGGCTTTGGATCAAACTCTAATACAATTCGTTTCTTACTGACTTTTGTTTGATATCAAAAAATATTAAGACTTGCCTTATGATTTTAATAGGCCTAATTTTAGAGGATATAGGGGATCAGAAATGTTAATTTCCATTCCAGAGCAGCTAACTGAATTATACATCTGTGTTTTCTAAACTATCATAGGCGAGGCATATTTACTTTACCAATCTTGCAAAAAGGATAAAAAGTGGAAATGGTGCCAAGTCGGCAAAGAAAATGTCATATGAAAGAGGATTTCATGCTTACTTTGCTATGAACTATTGCACTGTTCTTTAACTGAACCTGACTTTCTAAGTTTTCTACTATAGAATTTGCCTTTTCTCAGATTTTCTGGTTATTAAAATTCATCCCTCCAACTTCACAGATCCCTTTCCTAATGTTATTTGATCCTAACTAGAGGAAAGTGGTTTAAGTGATAGATATGTTTTGAATGAACGAAACCTTAATAGTAAGAATTTAAAGAATCAAAGAATCACAGAATATGCTGAGTTGGAAGGGACCCACAAGAATCAAGTCCAACCCTTACCCCTGCACAGGACCATCCCCAGGAGACACACCACGTGCCTGAGAGCATCATCCAAATGCTTCTTGAACTCTGTCAGGCCTGGTGCTGGGACCACTTCCCTGGGGAGCCTGTTCCAGTGTCCAACCACCCTCTGGGTGGAAAACCTCTTTCTAATATCCAACCTAAACCTCCCCTGACACAGCTTCAGGCCATTCCCTCAGGTCCTGTCACTGGTCACCACAGAGAAGAGATCAGAGCCTGCCCCTGCACTTCCCCTCATGAGGAAGCTGTAGACTGGGATGAGGTCTGCCCTCAGTCTTCTCTTCTCCAGGCTGAATAGACTGAGTGGCCTCAGCCACTCCTCATACAGCTTCACCTCAAGGCCCTTCACCATCTTCATTGTCCTTCTCTGGACATTCTCTAATAGCTTTAATACCTTTCTTATATTATGGCACCCAAAACTGCCACAATATTCGAGGTGAGGCCGCACCACTGCAGAGCAGAGTGGGACAATCCCCTCCCTCAACCAGCTGGTGATGCTTTGCCTGATGCCCCCCTGGGCATGGTTGGCCCTCCTGGCTGCCAGGGCACTGCTGACTCATATTCAACTTGCCATCGACCAGGACCCCCAGGTCCCTTCCCATGGCACTGCTTTCCAGCATCTCATTCTCCAGTCAGTACATCCAGGGTTGCCCCATCCCAGGTGCAGAATTCTGCACTTTCCCTTGTTGAACTTCATATGGTTGGTGATTGCCCAGTCCTCTAATTTTTCAGGGTCTGTCTGCAGGACGTCACTGCCTTTGAGGAAGTCAGCAGCTCTTCTGAGTTTTGTGTCATCTGCAAATTTGCTTAGTATCCCTTCAGTCCTGCATCCAAGTCAATTATGAAGATGTTGAAGAGCCCTGCGGAACCCATATTATACTTCTTCCAGACTTAGAAACCTCAAGTTGGAGAAGAAAAGAATACTATTATTTTCTTATTTTATTTTGTTTTATTTCACCTTTCTATTAATGTTCCAGCTCTCCAAGGAATAAGTAGGGTATTACTGTGCCTGTGCACTTGGAACTTATGTTTCCATCCCATAGGGGTTTCACAAGTTTTCTTCATCTATAGTAAGCTGGTATTAAAAAGTACATTTTGGATGTCTCATAGAATCGCCAAATGGTTTGGGTTGGAAGGGACTGTAAAGATCATCTAGTTTCAACCCCACTTTCATGGTCAGGGACACTTTCCATTAGACTAGATTGCTCAAAACCCCATCCAGCCTGACCTTAGGCACTTCTGGGGATGGGGCAGCCTGTTCCAGTGCCTCACTACCCTCACAGTAAAGAATTTCTTTCTGATGTCTAATCTAACCCTACCCTCTAAGTTTAAAGCAATTCCCCCTTGACTTATTGCTACATGCCCTTGTAAAAAGGCCTCCTCCAGCTCCCTTGTAGCTCCTCAGCCTGTTTTTCATAGTAGTGTTGCAGCCCTCTCATCATTCTCAGGGCCCTCCTCTGGACTAGCTCAAATAGATCTTTGTCTTTCCTGTGCTGGACCACCAGAACTGGATGCAGTACTCGAGATGGGGTCTCACCAGAGCAGAGTAGAGGCACAGAATCACCTTCTTTGACCTGCTGACCACACTGCTTTTGGTGCAGCCCAGGACATGGTTGGCTTTCTGAGCTGCAAGCACACGTTGCCGGCTCGTGTCTAGTTTTTCATTCACCAAAGTACTCCAGAGTTCTTCTCCTCAGGGCTGCTCTCAATCAGTTTTCTGCCCAGCTGGGCTCTGTGCAGGTGCATACAATCCTTCAGTCTTTGGAATTACAGAGGAGACAGTGTCCCGCACTCTCCCAGTTTTGGGACTTGTCTTTGGGATAGTCACTTGTTGCACTATCATAGTGAAAAGTTTATCAATATGTGAATGAGCTCAAAAGGTAGGTTATGAATGGTTAGTTCCTTCATCTCATGGGTTTCGATGTTTACCTTTGTGATGGTATAGCAATATAACACAAACCGTAGCTGAAGATTGGCAGTTTGTTCTTCTTGGGTTCTCTTTCTTTCAGCTTCTCAGTCCTCACTGCTTAGTTATGTTCCTTTCTTCTCTACTGGATGAAACAAGCTTCCAGTCCTTACTCTGGAATTCATTATGAGATATTTAGTGTTGGAGATTGGATACTTGAAAGAAAAGAGCAGCATGTTTCCAGGCAGGGATCAGGTCCTAACAACTGCTTGCAGAAGGATTTAGTGAGGTTACACCTGTTTATCTGCTGCAAGCTGGTCTTTTTTTCTTGCTGCCATTTTCCCACGTCTTCAGTGATTCACAGCCTCCTACACTGTGGTCCACTGGGACTGCCAGAGATGACTTTGTTATTAGTTGATGTTTCTTGGATGACCCAAGTTTTCCTTGTAATCTGATTCCATCAAGAGGATGGTGTTAGGCCTCTGGGATTTTCAGGAATGACTTGCCTTGCACACACTTAAGGAAAGCTTGTTCAAAGTGACCTAAAAACTTTAAAGTCTCAAAGGAATTACCAGTTTTCTGTTCTGGCCTCGAAAACATGACTTCCTGAAATGCCCATGTTCTTTTGGATAAGTGTACTTGCTCCATGCTAAACTCTTCTGCTCACCTCTTCTCTAATCCTAAACTCCTCTCTGCAGGCACGGTCACAATCCTGTCTGGACATGGGGCACCCATGTCAAATTACCCCCCATGTCTATGTAACCCAACTGTTGTTCCTTCCTCTTGTATGTGTGTGCTTAGTATGTGAGATTTCTAGATCACACATGAAACTGAAAGCACAACCTTGAGCCCTGTTTATGAGATACCATTAAAAAGGCCTCTACACACTTCTGCTTGTCTTGGATGTGTGAAAGTCTGCCTTTTTGACAGAGTGGTATGTGATAATAAATCACAAAATATCACAAGATTTCTTCTGTACACTGTGTACATTCTTTGTAGATTCCCCCCAAAATACAGGAAATTGAAAAAGGAATTATAAAAATAAGTGGTATTTTGTATTTTCTGCCAGTGGTTTAGACCTTCCGTTTCTTTCACATGCTTTGCAGCACTGAGAAATATAAACACGACTAGTCTCTTCCTTTTTCAGCACTGCTTAGCCAGTGTATCCCTCTGCTGCTCGAATTCCTTGCCAGAGTTGCCAAGTGGCAAATCACATGGATTCATCACGAGTGGATGTTCATTCACATGAAATGGCTTGGTGCTGCAAAATTTTTCTATAGGTCACTGATTTGCCGTCGTTCAGGTGATCAGCAATGTTATTCATCATTTCTTTTTGCTGTTGATCTGAGCTACACTTACTCTGTGAAGAAGGGTGCAGAGCATATTCAATATAAATCTGAACTGCGCAATTCTCTTTTAAGGCACATGTCATAAAGATACCAAAGAATTACTTCCCTTGCTGTTTCTGCCACAAATAGGATTTAGTGTAAGCCAAGAAACTTCAGCTGATGTTCCATGTTTTATTGCATGTCAGGCAAGCCTGGAAACTTTCTTCATTAGGGCTGTGCATGCTCTTGACTGATGAAATATTTCACCCTCTTCAACAGCGGAAGATTGCTTAATTAAAGGAAATAGGTAGTGTATACTATATCAAACATTTTAGTACTGAAAACTTGGAAATGAGAATTAATAAATTCATGCAGAAGCGTGCTTACAGGGAATTAATGACTGTTGTTATGCTGATGATTATTCATTTCCATTTTGAATACATTGGTCCGAGAATAATCTTAGGATCAAAAAAAAATTAAAAATGGAGATGTGGGGACTTGAAGATGGGAAGTCCAGGGCTGAAATGTTTTTCCCTCCAGTGATAGGACATAAAAAACCACTGGCTGATGCTTCAGGTAACTGTGACTGTCATTTGAGCTCTGCATGTGGCCCTGGGACTTTTTGTTTAGATTTCAAGCATGCCATAATGCTGAGGCTAAGGCTTAAAGAGAGCTGAAAATAAAGGGGTGAAATGTTAAGGAAAGCCCAATTTCATGCCAGTGGCTGGCAGGAAGCACAGTGAAGGTTTGCACGATCTTCATAAGGGCTTTGGTGTCATCCTTCTCTCACTGACATCCAGAGTCCTCCAACAGGCTCTGAGACTTGAATCAGACCTAGTTTGCCTGGATTATCAGTGCAACCTCTTTTCTCCCGTCTCGCTTCTTCCAGAATAAAAGAAACTGCCTCCCAGTTCTAGGACTGGAATTTAAAACACATGAGCAGTATTAAGATACGCAAGTAAGCCCTTTATAAGAAGGTGCCCCATGGAATGGTGTTTGAAGAAAAACTGAACATGGGTTAGAACAAGAGAAAACCGAGGTACCAAAGTGTGAGTTTTTCATGCAGCAAGCATGAAGTGGGGGGTGACAAGGAAGATCAGGATGAGGAACAAATCTTCACCAATACTCACACAGGAAGGGAAGAGTGTTAAATCAGATCTATTGACTGGCATTGGTACAAAACTAATACTTTTCTTTTAAACACAACTCTGCCGTCACAGCTGTTTGGTTACTGATGTCTCTTCCCAACAAGACATTACCTTAATACAGAGAGGACACTTTGAGCTTCAGGAACAACTGAAACTGTGACATATTCTCAAGCACGGTTACGCAGACAGTTTTTTCTAGTGCATTTTTACATATGCGGTTTTATCTCCTGAATGCTTGTTGGTAGTCAGACTTCCTGAATTGTTACTGCTCACATTAAGTGGTAGGAGGAGGGAAGAGTAAAAACCTGAACATTTATGACAGTAGGCTTCTTTCCCTCACTGTTGCAAAATTGTTGTTGGCAACAACTGACATCAACGTGGGGGATTAGAGAAACACAAGAATAGCACAAGGGATTAAAAAGACAGTGTAAGTGGCTGTAGAACAACATCTTCCCTCTCCCAAATGAAATTTTTTCACCCAGTAATTCATCTATCTCAGCCCTTGTTAAAGTTAGTGGGAGCCTTTCCATTAGAAGGATATTGGATCAACCCCAGATCCTCCATGCTGGGTGTAACGGACACAGTCGTTAAGCTCAGAGGTGAGCGGAAGGAATTTTATGACTGAAGAGTCTGTGTGAAATTTCAACCTTCTTGAATCCAATGGTGAAACTCCCATTAACTTCATTAGTGCTGGGATTTTGCCACTAGACTCGGCACGAAGTGAAATCAATGTGACAAGAGTCAGTGGGATGTTTGACAACAGAGGTGCTTGCTGTGTTTTACCCGCGGCGGGAATGCCAAAGCATAAACTGTTTTCACTGTTGAAGTTTCATGCTGCCATTTCAGTGGCAATAGGGGTGAGTTGAGCTCTACTGCAGCTGCCTGTCTGGTACGGAGAGAAATTCTGGCATGGCACCTGACACAGGCTTTCCTTCCAAAATTCTCTCTTGGGAGTTTTCCAGTATATCCAGAGGTGGCTGTATCTAATATGCAGCAGATAACTGGAATATAGCACACTTCCATCCAGCACCAGACACCATGCCTATAATCCCTACCCAGCTGGAAGAAAGCATAAAGCAAGAGTTCAAATCAAAATAAGGAATTTGGAAGAAAAGAAGCTTCTAAGAAAGCTTCTAAGAAAGTAATGAGCTGTACCCATCTAGCTGTGCTATCTGCGGGGAAATGATGTATTTTTGAATTGGAAAGAGATGCATGTATGTAAGAAGGAGGAAAAAATGATTGAAAACACATGAGAACAGAAAGGATTTTTATCACCCTCTCCCCCAGTTTGAAAAGAAAGCTGTCCATTATAATAATTGCAGTGTAAGTTCCAGAAATGTTCTGCAGTGTGAGGCCAGATCCATCCCTGGAGGGATTGCAGGCAGAGATGAATATAAAAAGGCACAGGAGTTCAGGGATAGGTCAATATGATGATTTCAGTTTTTAAACCCTAGTACAGGGTTTTCTAGAAAGAGTTGGAAATCTCTTTCCCTTAAGTGATTGGAGTTGAACTCCAAAACCCAAAGACTCTTAAAACTTTAGTTCTTTTCTGAAATATTTGTGGTTATCAATATCTAATCCTAGCCTGTTTCCCAGCCTTGGGCTGACTTTGAAGTATTATTGAAAAGAACTGCTCTGCACTCCTCCTCTGCCCTAGCCTGCTCCCTAAGCAGGTTCCAAAATGAAAGGGTTTGTTGAAAGCATGTTTCACCTTTTATTTCTACATGTTCTTGACTGGTATTAGCAGTATCTTCCTTAAAAGAGATGAGGATAATAACAAGGTGATGCTTAATTGAGGTCCCTGAAAAAAAGAAGCCACTGGCTTTAGGCTCCCTCTGTAGCCACCAAAGATCTTTGTCCTTGAGGAAAGCACATAGATGTAGGTGCTCCGTTTTAGTGTCTGCATTTAGACGGGCTGCCTGTAAGTCTGACTTCCCCTGGGGTTAAATGATTCATCCGTTCAAATACTATTTTATTGGTAGTGCCAGCTTGTCACTCATGTAGAGAAGCATCAAATAGGCTACATTTTTTCTGTCTCCTTTTCCACATGTTAACAGTAAACGTGGCCCCCCATTCCTACCTTCAACACCCCCTCCCCACTACCCCACTCCCTTCTCTTTCTGGAGCATTCGGAGTGCATGACTTCATCTGCTTGATTATCTCGAGCCTTGGGAATGCTGGCTTTGTCTCTGAAACCACCAGAATGTGCTGAGCAAACACTGCTCCTAGTCAGGCTGCATCAAGGCTGGCAGCTAAAGCCTCCTATGCAAGAAAACTTGCTAGGAGCTGCTTTTCAATGAGATCATCTTTAATGATAGGGGGTTGTCTTATTTTGGTGAACTAGATTGAACATGAGGGCAGCATCGAGGCCAAAATAAAAGAGCTGTTGTTTCCGAATGTTTTTGTAGCTTTCTAGGATTGCGGTTTTGCACAAAAGTGGGCATTCATTCTTTGTTATGTTGCAGTTTCATCTTTCATACTGACAACGTGGTTTCTGTCATTGGTAGTGCCAGTAAAATCTACATTGGTAGTGCCAGTGGATTTTTAAAATGTAATTGGGGAGAGACTTGGGTTTTCTCTGAGAGGGCTGGGCAGCTGTATCTCTGACTTCTTAATAAGAACTATGTTGTTCACTCAAGTTAGTCTGGCTATAGACCATTGCTGTTCTCTGTGCATCGAGCATCTCGTGCATGGAGTGAGCTGAAGCAATGGTAAGGGAAGGGTGACTAACAAGTACATAATGGGGGCCATTTCACAGGAACTCCTGCAATGGGAGTGCAGGAGCACTCTGTGCAACATCTCCAACTTGTTGAGGGGTGTATTTGCTGCCACAGCTCTTCTGATGTGCCATCTCATGAAAAAAACAACAGGAAATTAGAATGGGTTAGATATTACTGGGATACGAGAAAGAGTATTATGTTTCCATATTAGCTGATAATATCTAGGCTATGCAAATGCAATCTTTGTGGTCTGCAGATATCTCCTTCTGCCCTCCATGAGGAAAATAAGTTTTTAGAGCTTGCTCAGAACTTCACAGAACATCAAGCTGTGGCATGATACTGTCAGAAGTGATCCAAAAGCAGGGAGGTAGTGCGTGGAAAAAAAATTATTTGAGTTGTGTACCCTGACCCCCAGTCTGCAGGGGCCAGGCACATCTTGACATCTTGAATTTTCTCCTTGAATATTCAAAAAATGTGGGCCTGCCACTGTTGGTACACTGCAGAGGCAAATAATGCAGATGGCAATTACAACCACTGTTCAAATCTTAGTCAAGCATGTGCTTATTAGTCTGAACACTGTCAAGGTCCCAGATTTCTCCCTCTCAGGCAGTCTAACCCCTGCAGGTTTAGGAGCTGCCAGTGCATGTGAGGACATTTGCTGTTTTCTGTCACAGTTCTTATATGAATATGAAGTTGAGCGTTACCCTGGTGTTACAGTGATTACTTCCAGCACAGCTTTTTGGGTGAAATAAATCAGTCCAGTCAAATTAGGAAGTGATCCAAGACCTTGCTCATAACCCAAATTAAGTAGAACAAAGCTTTTATTTTATTCTGGTTTAGAAAAGGTTTAACTCTTTGGCATGAAACCCTTTATAGTCTCTCGTAGTCCATCACACAAGCATCAAAGAAATTGCTATAGCTTGGACAGAAATTCTTAAAGATGTTCTAGAAAAGAGATTATTCTCACCAAACTGAGAAGATGACCTTGTGCTGAGCTGAAACTGGCTTCCAAGAGCTTTCAGGTGGAAGCTTTGAATATCCAACCTGGAGACTGGCTCAGTTTTGATTGTTTCTATTGAGATTGGTGCTCAAGCCAGTGCTAATGCACTTCTACATGACCTAGCATATAGAAGATGTAGCTCTATCACAGATTATGAAATTGAAGCTAGAGGAGGTTACTCGGAACAACTGCTGACTCTCAACATTTTAGAATTCTTAAGTCTAAGAAATTTGTATCTGTGAAATTTTAAAGACCTGGAGATAGAAGCTCTGTTGACTCCTTTATGTTGCTTTTTAGGCAGTGAGTGGAAGAAAGTGTACTGCTAACAGGCTATGAAAATTGAATGCTGGTGGTAAGTATAGGTCAATGAGCTTGACATTGATCCAAAGCAAAATAAACAGAACAGACAGAACAACTGAAATAGGAGTCCTTAAATAACAAATTAAGGAAGCAGCACTTTGTTAGTATCTATCTACCTGAGCCTAAGGAAAAACTAATCTTGTCAAATCAGCTTGATGTAGTTTAGTTTACCAAGATTACAAGCTTGCTTGATAAAAGTTGCAGAAGCCTTCTGAATGGGCCTCCTCCACATCTTGATCCAGAGACAAAATGGACAATGTCCAACAGAAAGTGGTTTTGATGCTGACAGAACTCTGAATGGAGATGGATGGAGGGAATCATCCCTGAGCCGTTTGTGTATATAGCAGGCTTCCTCAGGGATCGTTTTCTGGCTTTTCACTATTTAACACTTGTGTCAGTACCTTGCTAGAAAGCATAAAATCATTATTCTTAGTGTTTGCTGATGTGCATACAGACTGGAGACAAGTGAGGGAATAACTAATTCAGCTCACCCACATTATTTGATAAACTATGAGAATGTAAAAAATGCTCATTTATTATTTGTCTGGTATATGGGCTCTATTTAAAGCTCAGGACAGCAGATCTTGCGGGGGCCAGAGGCTTTGGTCCTGAAAAGCAGCAACCAAGAGGCCCTGACGGATGGAAAAGGGAGTATAAATCCCGACACTCTGCCAGGGTGTGGGGTTTGATAAGGCACCATTGTGGATGTGGAAGGAAACATTAGAAAACTAAACTCAGTATTGGTAAAAAGGAAGTGGGTTGTTTACAAAGTCACTGTATGTTGGATAAAATCCACTTTTGTGTAAAGGGCTAGCACAGATGATATCAAGGTTTGGAATGAGATTTTCATCTTGGACTACCTTTCAATGCAGGAATGGAGTTTACCCTTCAAGCCCCAGTATGTAATTGTGCTACATCAGGATTTAAATTCCTTATTTACTGTTTTCTGACAAACATTTAGGTAAATGCTGCATTAAGCAGACATTTATTTTTAATAACATTGACATTTCTCTTGCTTTTCTCGTGACATTTTTAGCATCTTCACAGATACCTGCATAGCTACTTCTGTTCTAAAATTTGCAGTAATTAATTGCTTTTCTGTGTGTCTGTGGGAGCAGCTATCAGCAAAGAGAAAGGGAGGCACTACAGTTTCACATCCTTTGATTAAAGGTAAATTGAAATAATTAAAGATGTGGTATTTAACGTAGAGGCTTTAGGGCTAAAAACCAGTATCCTGATACCTGCTGAGAAATAACTTTCACCACAAATAATCTCTGTTCTAGTAACTTCTACTGTGACTCAGGCTAGCATTGGAATGTGGCCTGCAATAATTACTGTTCTGAGACAAAGGGGAGGCTTTCTGTTCACCCAGAAATAAATCATGTTGACTGCTTTTCTCCTATGGCAGAGCAATATATTTATAATCTAAGATGTACAGCGCAGCAGTGGAGCCTTTTAGAAATGTATCATCTCATTGGTCAGCAGTAAGAAACCTAATGCAAGTGATAGGTGAGCAGATGAACACTAACAATTTTGGGAGCTGGCTGGTGTCAGGGATGCTACACCGTACTTGTGCATCTAGGAGCACTGTCCCTCTTTTGGTCACCAGTATCAGACTGTCTGGAGGTGAGACCCTGCAGGAATGTCTCAGGATTGGTCTTTGGGGGATTGCCTGAGCACTGAGTGGAGCTGCAGTTGTGTCAAGAAAACCAGTGCATCGTGTCAAGTGCTGATAACAGGAATTAATTAATTCTGTGAGCACATATTGGAAGCATAAACAAGAGTATTGTTTGGTGTCTCTTAACAAGCTGGTTATGCATGTCCATGTAATGACTCTGAAGAGCCTTGGAATAGCTTTTGGAGTGGGAGGCAAGGGAGAGCATCCATTTTGAGCAGGTATTTGCTCAAAGTGCAGGGTTTTCTCGTAGCTGCGAGTGGAGCCTTTCCATGCACAGCCTGACCTCACAAACGCAGGGTTGTTTGTTGAAGTATTAACCAGCTACTTGGGGAGGGTTTCTAAAAACAGCTCTTTTTTATTACTTTGCAAGTGCTCGAAACAAAATTGCTGATGTGGTTGTATCAATTTCCTTTCCGTGATTGTCTGTTCTTTCTTTGCGTTGGTGTCTGAGATGCTTTGGGAAGTCTGGGATCTTCCTCCCTCTCTTCTATGACTCCAGCTCCTCTCCAGGCTGCGCTGTCAGCCACAGTCTCTCTGTCTCTCATCCTGCTGTGAAATCTTCAAACCTTTAACCAGTGCTGTAGTTAAACAGCTCCTTCTCACAGTGCTGCAAAAGCTCGTCTCGCTCTGCATGCCCCAAGTTTCTGTACTGGAGTCACGGCTAGAACTGGAGGAACAGCCTCTGCCAGCAACCACCCACCTCTTCCAGGACTTTCCACCTGAGCAGGCAGCTCTTGGCACTTGGTATCATCCCTGCTGTGGCTGAGAGGAGAGGTGAACAGCAAGCACCAAGGTTGTGGTGTCACAAAACATCTGATGAGGTGGCATTAGGCAATGTTAGCGAACCTGGGCTTGATACCATGTTTTTTCTTCCAGCTCAGCTGAAAGGCTGACTCAGGAATTTTAGTAAAACGTGTTCAGTAGGCACCTGGCACCTGCCACAGACAAGACTGCTTCACTGTCTGGCATGTGTTCATTTGAAAAAGCAAATATATGTAGTTTGCATGTCTAATGCAACTAGAAGAGACAGAAAAAGACCAAAAAAAGATGTTTTTCTGTTTCGTTTCTGGAGCCATTCTACTTTTGTGTAAAATCAGTATTGTGATTGAGGCATTCTTATTATAATTTTGCAGATACTTGTTTGTAATGGGAGACATTGCCATGTAGCATTCTTACACCCTTTTTTTTCGTCCTTTATGAAAATTTATGATTTCAGTTCTGAGTAAATTAGTTTTGGATTGGCTGCTCCAGATGTAGATGCTGTCTGTTCATAAAGCAGGTGCTGTACAGTAACAGAATTAAACTGCCAGTTTAGTTGCACTTGAGCACCTCTGATTTGATCTAAAGAAACCTTCATGCCAGCAGAGAAAGTTAACAATTTTGTTTTCAGCGCAAGCATGAACTTCTATGATGCAGAGCTCTTATGATGCAGAAGTTGTGCAGCTGACTGAAGTAAACTGACTGGTGATATTGCTGCTCTTTCATGCCTGTCCTCATTTACTGGTTATAAACCCCTGCCTCTTTACCCCCCTGTGCACAGCAGGTTTCTTACTTTCTGTATCTTCTGGGCTTCGGTCACATGTTTGCTGAGAAAAACTCCTGTTGTCTAGTCTTGAGCCTTTGTGTGTTTTTATACATTTTCTTTTTATTTGCATTAAAAGAAAAAGGTGGAGGAGGGGCAGAACTTGGATCCTAATGAGAGGTTCATTAAGTAGTGGGTGCAACTTGGAGGCTAAATGAAAGCTTTTCCTTTTGAATCACTCTGCATTTGCCCTTAGTACCTTTGTAATTCGAAGTCATTTCCAGCAATATGAGTGCTGATGGAGCCAATCACTGGTCCTTATTTCTAGGCTCTTTCTATTTTCTCATGTAGAAAAAAGTCTTTCTGATGCTCTTTTGAAGCTGAACATGATGCAAAAATCAGGCAGACCTTTCATCTTTCCATCTTCTCTGTTGAAACATGGGGACATGAGTCTAGCACATGGATCAAGTCTCCTGTACACAGGGCTGGAGACAAATCACAGCCATCTCTTCTGTACAGGACCCCAAGAAGGTGCTCACCCCAGCCCCAGCCTATGGAACAAACAGTTTCATGAGGGTCTGTGCCCAGCCCTATTGCGGGACTGGATCCCCATCTCACTCCAAGCAGGAACCTGGGGCAGGCTGTCCTCACGTGGGGACAACATGCAGTGCTGGGGTGAATGGCCCTTGCCTGCACCTGTTGCTATTAAAACCTGTGGGAGATTCCTTTTCCAGAAGCCTAATGGGATATGTTTCAATCTCTTCTAATTGAGTAGTACTACAAAACAAAATGCTGTTTGAAAATCAATGTCCTTTTGTATGTAGATCTTCTCTTTCACCTCTTTCATCATGATCAAGGTACGGAGCTGAATTACAAGCCCTGCAACGTCTGGATGATGACTGATAACAGGGTACATTCGCAAGGGGCCAAAGCTTGGTCTAGACCGGGGAGCTGGCATAGAGAAAACCACCTCCTTTAAGGAAATCTGGCAGCTCAAACAGACTGGCACAGTTTTTCTGCCACTCATCCAGACCATGGTTAACTACCGGGCTGGCACGCTGGTGGAATGCTCCCCACATCCATCCTCTCTCTGCCACGCACAATCTATCCCTCTGTGCTAACCACTGGAAAAGCATGTAGGAGTTATTGTACAAAGATCTGCCTGTGCAGCTGGTGAAGTGAGAAGAGCTTGCTCTTGGATACAAACTACAACAGCTTTTTTTATTTTTTTGAGTAGATTAGGTGGCAAATGTGCACTGTTTTCAGAGTCATCTAAAACCAAATTAATGCCATGCACTTGTAAGCCGAGGCATAGGGAGGCAAGTAAATCCTTCTTCCCAAGTCTCAAGGGAGTTGCTGTTTCCCTGCAGCATGCAGGAGGGGTTCATGTGTGCTTAAAATGCCGTGTATCAGTTACAGAGACCATGCTGCTGCTCAGATGACACCACTGGTAAGCACACAGTTTTCTTCCTTCTTGACCTAGTAATGTGTGTGCCCTCTCATCTTTGTCCCCCATTTTGTTTTAATAGGGAGCAGCCTACACTACCAGCATAACAATTTGTTCCACGGGGGCTTCTCCTCATCTAAGGATGATCTTCAGAAAAAGGCTGGGGTTGGATTGACACATGGGAAATTATTATACTAAACCCAGATTGCATGGGGAGATCTGCATTCAAAGCTGATACTGCTCTTGCTTTTTTAGGATTTTTAGGACGGCAGAAATTCAGGCTGGATGCAGCACTGCTGCTCTTTGCAGCTGGAGGTGCAGGGAGAGGTTTGCTGTTCCCTTATGTGTCGTCATGGGCTGTTGGGTTGCTGGAAAAGCTGACAGGTTGCTCCAGATAACTACCTGGGTGGGGTATTTTTGAGTAACTGCTTCTGGGATTGTCCTCAACCCAAAGACCTGTTAAAATTAGAGATTGTCTGCTGAACAGGGATTTCTGCTCATAGCCATAAAGGCTAAAATGACCAGATAGAAAAAGCTATCAGTTTCCAGTTCTCCTTGAGCAGATGTTTCTATCTCCCCTCTAGGGGTGAGCAATGAATGGAAATTAGTTATAGGGAGTTCCAAGGGAAGGCAAAAATAAAAGCAATTTAATCATAAGGTAAGTGTTTATGTTGCAGAAATGATGAACAGGTTTTGAGCAATAAAAATTTTAGGATATAAAATAGGGGAATGAATATTTTATGCATGGAAAAAGATTTTGGTAGATTCTGAATACTAGATTTTATGCTGGATTAAATTTGTACTATTAGTTCTGTGCAGAAAATTGAGATTTTTTTGTAAGGGAAACAGTAGCAGGAGATTGTCTCAGAGAGACATAATGAAAGAAGGGCTTTCTCTCACCCTACATTTACATCCAGAAAATTTTGCTTTTTTTCCTGTTAGTATCTTGACCAAAACCCCAAACATTTTTAATGCATACTCTGAATACTGCTTTGCCCTGTACTGCACATACTAGAGGCAGCTAACTGAAACAGACCGATGGGAAAGCATCAAAATTATTCTACAAGGAGAGATTGTTTATATATCTTTATTTAGCAAGTGAAGTACATTGCCAATAGGAAGGAGAAAAATGGAGACTCAGCTGTGTTTACCAAGGCAACAGAAATTTTCCTGGAGTGAGGCCAACTTTGATATGAGCTATTAATTTTGCTTGATTTTTGCAGCGGTAATTCTCAATAGGGCTTGCATGTCATGTTTTTGTGAGAGGACATAAACAACTTGCTTTCAGTTCATGTTAGCTTTGCATCTGTGCTTCTGAAAACTGACACCTGCTCTGGCACTTGCAGACCTGTATCATGGCTGAGAAACAGGTTGTACCCTGTGCACTTTTGGGAAGGTTTGGGATCCTAGTGGCACCAAAACAGGTTCTTGAAGCAATGCCAAGTGCACTGTGTTAATCTTGTATTTTTTGCCCTTCTCTTCTTCCATCTCAGCAAAGGTTTTCCTTGTGGCCTTGATCCAACAAGCCATTTAACTGCATGCAGGTGCAGGCATATGATGGGACTTCCTGGTATGTCTCACTGTGAGCTAAACTGTATTTTCAATGAAAAAAAAAATACAAGACAACTTCTGTGCCCACCTACCCCTGCCAGCCACAGCCTTTGTTAATGATGAGTACAAACATATTTCCAGAGCACCAATGTACAAAGGTACAAGTCCCTCCTTGTACAAGTCCCTTGGCACGTTCTGACCTTCAAAGATGGGCACAGCTACTGGGATTTACCTGCAGCACTTTGGCTTTAGCCATGAGAGCAGTTTTGCTGGGCAGTGCAGCAGGCTGTGCCTGGGTCTCATTGCTCCCTGGATGCAGTTGTCTGAGCACAGGTTGTCTGGTCATGCAAGGCCACCTGCAACTCTTGCACCATCAGTGATCCACATTGTGCCAGTTGTCAGTGACAGGCACAGGTGGCGGTGTCCTGGAGGTTGCCATCCATGAAACACTAGAGGAGGGTGAACATTTTTCTTCAGGGTTTCCTATGAATCACACTTTTTCCTATTCCCTAGGTGTGGCTATTAGTTGGTGGCTTCAATACCTGCAAACCTATGTGAGATGTCAAGTCTATTTCTGCTTCTGTCCTGCCTCAGATAAAGTGCCAATCATGAGTGCCAGTGCATGAATGTCCTTTCTCATCCCACAAGGCCACTCGTCCTCCTGATCCATTGATCATTACCTTGTCTTGTTCCTTGGCCCTTTTTCTACTGCAGATGTAGGTAAGTAGCTCACAACTGCTCTAATAACTACCCTTTCCCAGTGGCAGGAACCCTTGGCCTTCTCTTTCCCCACTGACACCTTTCCTCACAATGTCACCCTATTGTTACCCCCCTTCTCCTTAATCCAAACTTTTCTGCCAAGTAGAATTTATTTAGGTTGAAGTGGTTTTTTTGATTTCTCACTGTGCTCAAATTGCAATGCCTCAGAGTGAGCCCTGCCTCTCCCCATCACCTTCTTAGCAGAGCCACGTTGTACGAGTATACTATTAAGTTACTTCCTTCCACTCCCTGGATTAAGAGCACATGTAGTAGGTATTGTTCAGGTTTTGAAGGCTAGAAATTTTCTTGGCCTGGCCAAGCATGCAAACTCTGACCCATTTGGCTGAATCTCTTGCACGTGTGACTGCCCCCTGAAGAGCTCTATTGTTGTGGCACTACAGTGCTGAATTGACTGTATCCTAGTAGGGAATTACTTGGTGCTACTTAAGTGGAAATGTCAGCAGTCTTGCAAGTATGAAGTTATCACCAGAATCTACTTATGTGCAAGTTCTGATAGACTTCTATCCACTTTAAGAAAATGATAGCTTTGTCTGTAGCTCATATCTCCTGGCTTGCACAACTGAGAAGAGTCAGTCTCATGGAGTTATTTATGGTGTTTGCCTAACACCAATATTTTCCTCCTTTTGAGCACTGTAAGCAATCACTGGGTACAGTCAAGTTGGTAAGATTTGGCTGGGAGTTTTATTTCAAAGGACTTCTACGTAACACCTAAATTAAGATTTGATTTGAACCCTGAGGAGAAATATACAACTAATGGACATGACTCAATTCCTCCTTACTTAGAAGAAATCTACTAACATTTTTTGACAAATGGATTTGAATGAGGCTTAACCAAGGACCTTAAGCTGTGGGCCCAGATAAAGAGGTTCCCAGAGAAGTCTTCGTGCAACTTGTCCTTTCTTTTGGCGGCCCCAGGCTGATGGAAGCTCTAAACTTTGTTCCTTTCCCAACCCAAACACTAACCCTAGGCATAGGCCAAACCCTTTTCTAAGGATCACAAGCTGTAGCAGCAATCAAGAAGCTTTCAGGGGAGAAATATTTTTACAGCCTCCTTTGTCAGCCACAACACAACTAGAGTTCAAGGATTTTCCCTCTCCTGACCCTAAACACTGGCCATGACTGGACTATCACAAGCCACACCAGTGATGAAATTTTCAGAGACAAAATCCTAATGAATCCTATCCCTCCCTCTGAGGGAGCTCCTTGGCAGCTCTACATCACATGCAGCTTTAGGCTTTGACGTTCTCCTGAACCTAACCCTAAACCCTGTGTGTGAGCTGAGCATTTGCCAAAAACACTAAGCCATGGCTGAGATAAAGAACTTGTGATGGGAGAAAGCTCTTTGCAGCCTCTCCTTTCCCTTTGGCTGTGCATTAACAACCACATGCCAGCTGGAGCTATAGGACCTGTAAGTGCCCTCCCTGTAACCCTAAGCCAAGGTGTGGGCTGCTTCATAGGTAAGAACACTCAGCTATGGCTGAGATGAAAAATGTAGCAGGGGGTTAAGTTTGTTACTGTTCATTCCAGCCTTTTCCAAACCCTTTGCAGACCCATGCCAGCTGGAGCTCTAGGCATTTTTCCTCTTCCGCCCTTAGCCCTAAAGGCTAAGTCCCTGAGGACACCTGATCCTTAGACAGGCACACAAAGCAATGGTCCAGATGAAAAAGCAACAGGAGGAAAAATCTTTCTGTGGCCTGCACTTTCCTTCAGAAGTCTCTCACCAGTGCTAACTGGTACTTCAGGGGCTTCCCTTTCCCAGCACTAAACTCAGCTCTAAGACTGCGTAGGGAATGAACCCTTTGCTGAGGACCCAAAGCCCAAATCAAGCAGCTGTCAAACCTTCTAGGAGACTGCTGCTTCTTTTGGCAGCCTGTGGGGAATGGAGCACCTACTGAAGCTTCTGGGTTTCTCTCCTTCCTAAAACAAAAGCCTGACCTTGAGTTAACTATAGCTAGGGATAACCTGCCATGGTCCCGATGAAGATATCAGAGGCACAACCTTTCAGGTAGCCCATACCTTAATCCTAACCCTCAGTGTAGCATGAGCCCTGGGTCATCATTTAAATGAAAAAGTTGTAGGGGAAAACCATTTTTGCTGCCTCCACCTTACTTTGGAAGCCCCTTGGCAACACCATGCCAACTGGAGCTCCTGTGCCGGCTTTCTCCCTGTTCCTGTCTCAACCTTAACCCTACCCCAGACTCTCACCTCAACTCTTCTACAGCCCAGGGAAAAAGGTTGTCAGGGAATCATGTTTTATCAGCTTACACATTGCTTTGGCAGTCCAATGCCAACTGGAGCTTTAGGTCTTGTCCCATTCTCAAAGATTAATGTCATCGTTACCTGAATTTTAACCCTATCCCTAAACTGGGCTATTCAAGAGATAACCAGGTTACTTAGAATCAGAGAATCAGCCGGGTTGAAAAGGACCTCTGAGATCATCAAGTGCAACCCTTGATCCACTACCACCGTGGTTACTAGATCATGGCACTCAGTGCCACATCCAGTCTCATCTTAAAAACCTCCAGGAACAGAGAATCCACCACATCCCTAGGCAGTCCATTCTAATGCCTGATTACTCTCTCTGTAAAGAATTTCTTCCTAATATCTAACCTAAACCTCCCCTGGCAGAACTTAAGACCATGCCCTCTTGTCTTACTGATAGCTACCTGCAAGAAGAGACCAACCCCCACCTGGCTACACCCTCCTTTCAGGTCGTTGTAGAGAGTGATGAGGTCTCCCCTGAGCCTCCTCTTCTCCAGGCTGAACAGCCCCAGCTCCCTCAGCCTCTCCTCATAGGACTTGTACTTGAGTCCCTTCACCAGCCTTATTGCTCTTCTCTGGACCTGCTCCAGCACCTCAATATCCTTCCTGAACTGAGGGGCCCAGAACTGGACACAGTACTCCAGGTGTGGCCTCACTAGTGCTGAGTACAGGGGAATAATCACTTCCCTGGACCTGTTGGCCACACTGTTCCTGATCCAGGCCAGGATGCCATTGGCCTTCTTGGCCACCTGGGCACACTGCTGGCTCACGTTCAGCTTCCTGTGTATCCAAACTCCCAGGTCCCTCTCTGTCTGGCTGCCCTCCAGCCACTCTGTCCCCAGCCTGTAGCGCTGCAGGGGGTTGTTGTGGCCAAAGTGCAGGACCCGGCACTTGGCCTTGTTGAACTCCATTCTGTTGGAATCAGCCGAACTCTCCAGTCTGTCCAGGTCCCTCTGAAGAGCCCTCCTGACTTCCAGCTGATCGACACTCCCCCCAGCTTGGTGTCATCTGCAAATTTGCCTATGGTGGACTCCATCCCCTTGAGTGCTGAAATGCTGACAATATCCTTCCTTCTACCTATAGTGACTCACTTTTACTCTTTAAGGTCTCTGTTCCTCTTAACTCTTTTTTTAGTGCTACAACCAGGCACAGCACAATTAAAGATTATTAACAGAGTCGTGTTGCTACTGTGTTTGTGAGACCTATTTAGGGTTCTTCCTCTCCAATGAAAAAAAACCCCACACCTCTGCCAGGTAGCACTGTTGTGTCTGTGATTAATTATGGGGTGGATTAAGACCAGATGACATCCTCATGAAATGAGCACATTTGTCCACTAACGTGTGTGACCTCTGTGATAAAGTGGTGGTGACAAGGGCTCCAGACACCAAGTGTCTTCCTGCCTGTTCTGGTGCAGGCCAAGCACTGTTTTCCCCCCATCCTGAAGATTTTCCCTTGGCATCCAACTAGGCAAAACAGAAGGGTCAAACCAGCTCCCTGTTCTTTTGCATCCGGCTCTTGCTGTTCCTGCCAATGGAGCTGAGAGGAAGACCACATGTTCATTTTCATGTCGTTTCTCCCACCCGTCAGCTGGAGCAAGCCACGGATCCCTGCCATCTAAATCCTGCAAGTGTTTCCCTTCCCCTCCCGCCCCCTTCAAATATGTGTACCCATGCTGGAAATCACTTAATAATAAAATAAAAGGCTTCCCATATTAGGAAAGATTATTTTCTGTAACTTCTGGTACAACATGTTCCAATATTTTCAAGGACCTCTGCATGTCCTCTATTATGCTTTAATACTGGGAAGGCTGGGGGAATCCACCCCCAGGGCATGTGTGGAAACCTCAGCACCCATCTGCCTCAGATGTCCACCATGTCCACATGGGAGGGCTCACAGAATGGTCATTCTTAAACACACACACAAATCACCCCCAAGCCCATCAGTAATGGGGCTGTGCAGAAATTAAGGTGGAGCACTCTGGTAGGCAGGAGCTGTCAGGCCCAGAAGATCTGCTCAGAAGTTGTCATCCCCACCAGCTCATAAGACTGCTGCTTTCCTCGACAATCAGAGAGCTCCTCTCCTGTGCAAGCAAATCACAAAATCTTACACAACTCTGCAATGTCATATATTCCCAGGCTCAAACTCTGGGAACGTGAGGGGATACCTATCATTCTGAATAAAGAGACCCAGGGAGATGGTGTTGGGTAGCCAGTAGAAGAAAACAAGTAGTAAAAGAAATATTTTCCATCAGGAAAAGGAGTGATCCAGGAATGATCCATGTGTCTGGAAAATGCAACAGTGAATGTTAACAGATCCTCACCCTGAGGTGTGCCCTCTGGTTGTTATTGTTTCAGATGGCCTCAAATGAGGGTTATCTCCTGTGGCTTTTCTGATCCTTAGCAAAAGAATGAAACCTGCTCCTTGAGATCAGCCCAGCTGCATCTAAGGCTGTGACTGTACCGCAGCTCAGAGCTATAGGACTGAATTTGGACTAGTGCAATGGTCATCAAAGTAAACATGCAGCATGTTCAGAGACCTCAAGGGTTTGAGGCCAGGAAGGGAGGACGACTCTGAAACCTGGAAGGAAAATGGAAAGAGCCGCTAATATGAAAGAAAATTGCTGTATTAGGGATCTCTGTAGGCCAATACCAGTGCTGATGAATGGTAATTGCCTGAGTGTCACTCATGGGTTATTGCAGGGTGGATAATAACAGATTATTATTCAGCCAGGAGAGCCCTAGTGCATTTTCATGTGATACACAAGGGCTTACCTACATGGTTTTGGTAGTGCTATAATTCCATCTGTAGCAATTAAATCAGGACATCCCTCTGGCATGGATGCAGTTAGATGGATGAGACCTGACTCCCACACATGAAGTAGGGAAGGCTACATGGATGCAAACAACTCCAAGCTGATACAGCCACCACCCGCACAAAAGTTCGTAGCATTGCGATGATACAGTGTAAATCACAACTCTGTACCCAACAGTAGAGTGAATCACTAAAAAAAAACCCAAACCCAATCCCTGTGACATAATTTAAAAAAAAAAGAAAAGAAAAGCTTTGTTTTGCTGCATGTTCATCTTTCCAGCTCCTTGACACCAAAGGCCAGAGGGATACATGGATGCACAGGCAGCAGCAGAGGGCAAAGGCAGGATGAGCTAATGGTGAAGATCTGTCCTGGCACAGCACATTGAAGCCATGCTGTAACTACTGCAGAGCTGTTGTTGTGCAGTGTAACAGGCAGCCTGACAGAAGCAGAGTCTGAGGGAGGGTTTGATGAGGCTGAATTTGCCAAAGAGCTCTTCAGCTGTAGGAAACAGCGATGGGGAAGGTGCCTAAGGGAGGAATGAATGGTGGAGCGGGTGCAAGGGTAAAACAGTTGGCAGGGTATTGGAAAGCCATAAATCTTCAGCCCTGGCATATGTCTGACCATTTCATATGCTTGCTAGGTTGGCGAAAAAGGCATATTATCAAACTGTTGCATCCTGAAATGTGATACATTTTAGTAGAAATAATACTTTGAAGCAAGATACATTATTTATTCCTGACCCTTTCACCTCAGCCAGAACACTTTTTCATATGATTTAATTGAATTAACAAGTAGGCTGTGATCTGATGAAGCAGTGAATTCTGCAGTGGTGCTAGGGGACAGAGCTCCCCTGTCACCAGGGATGGGGCTATGCCACAAGATGAGAGCAGCAGCTAGGGGAAAAAAACAAAAAGACCTTAGAAAACATTTATTTTTGTTGGATGTTGAGGTGATGTGAATGGGCAGACTGGGGTGAGGGCTTCAGCTGGTCTTGCCATGACATTTTCAGGCCTGAGCCAGCAGCTGCTTAAAGCAGAGGAAGCAGCAGAAATAACAATTTGCCAAGAGCAGTTTTGATGTATTTTGGTTAATGCTGTTCGCAAAAGTTTACAATAGATCACAACCTGCTCATAGGGCCAAATTAAGCTGAGGAACATTTTTTTTTTAGATTTGAAAGAAGACTGTATTTATTTAATAATATATCCACAACAAAACCAAGTTAATTCTCAATACAGAAATCAGGAAGTGCACTTCCAGCAGGAGGCACGAAGGACATGCATGACCACCACTCATGCAGCAAGCTGAAAACATGCTTTTAAATGATGGTCCTCTCTGGTCAAAGCATTAGGGGTGACTGTTAGAAAGCCCAAAGAAGTCTTGTGACCCTCTAAAATGTCTAACTGCATGAAGACGGATTTTATTCTTCCAGGAGTGACTACTGCTTCCCATGGTTACTCTGAGTGGGGCTTATGTTTGGTGTCAAGGCAGTGCCTTGTTGCATACTCAGTTCCCCAGCTCAGGGTCCCTTTGCAATGCTTGAGGGGGATATATTGAATGAAATATGTTTACTAAGTCCTTCTCAAAAAGTACAGCAGGAGGAGGAAGAAGGTTCTCAGAAAGTGCCGGCATTAGTGCAGGATGTGGTAGATGGAGATTAGCTTCCTCCTCTCTCCCTCAGGCTCCCTAGGCTCATCTCTCACACCTTCCTGTTGAAGCTGCTTCACTTTTCTTCAGTAGTTACTTGGCTAGAGAAAAAAAGAGCAAACACAAGGCAATTGCAATAATAATAGCAGCAATAGTAGTAGTAATAATAATAAAATATAATAATAACAATACTAATAATTTACTGCTGACAGTTGCATGGATCACTTTGGGTTCTGACCATTTTTCTGATCAGTGTGTTCTCTTGCACCTCTGAAAGGGCAGATGTGCTGGCCCTGATCTCCACAGGTGAGTCAGAAGGACACTGAGGAGGCAAATATGAACCACTGGAGTTGCTGTCTGCTGCCTTTCAAGACTCTTCTGACTCTCCAGCACAACCAAGAATGCAGGGTTACAGCCTGTTCATCTCTGCTTGGGAGAGAACGCAACCGATCCTCAGAAATCAGAGTGAATAATTCCTTTTGCACAAGAAAAAAATTAAGCATAAGGAAATGACCAGAAAGGAAGAATAAACAAACGTGCTGAAAATAATTAGTATTAGTAGATGCAGATTTTGCCTAATCAGGAAGGTAAATGGCTGGGGCACTGCAGAGGCTGAGCTTGAATATATTTCTAGCCTTGCACATCACCACTCTGGATTTAAGGAGGCGTCAGCTGGGGAAGAACTTGCACTAGTGATTGTCACGTCCAAAAGCAAAGCCAAAACAGACCTCTTACAAAAGCTAAATCTTGATCCCCATCCCCCCTTTACCCTCATTCTCAGATCACTAACCAGTGGTTGCAGCTACTCCAGGCTCAAAGGGGAAAATGCTGAACTAGGGCAACTCTTCCTCCTCCAGGACATTTATTAAACTAACACCTTTATTATTCAAAATATTTGAACAAGTGGTAGCAGGGTTACCTCCCTTTTTCAGAGGTCTGCTGACGCCAGCCCTAACACAGCAGAACAAAGCAGAGACTTTTGCTCAGCACACCATTTCTCGTCTCTCTGGTTCCCCCTGCACGAACTGACCCCTGATGAAGGGCAGGCGAAGGCCTGAGCTTTAGAACAGATTATTTTGTTCACCCTTGGAATTGAAAGCAAACACTCTCAATTCTCCTTTGATGCCAGCTGACCTAAATCAAAGCTCGCAGACCCCTGGCTGATAATGTTTACCAGATGCAGCAGTGAAGAAGGGTTTCTAATCTAGCTTCTTGCTTGCTAGGCATCCATACTGAAAATTAAGTACATGGGTAGGAGTTTGGCATCTGACTGCTGTGAGAGAGGGCTTGCAGAAGAGAAAAGACAAACAGAAAATGATGATCTTTCTTCATAGCCCAGTACATTCAGGTACTTGACTAATAGCTTGTGATAATCCAGGTAAGTGCAAAAGACCCCATTACAGGTTCTGCAGTGCTGGGGTTTGCTGGCAGCTGGATCTGTACTAACATTTGGGAGCACGGGGGGAGTTCTGTGTGGCAAATATACATTGGCAGGAAGGCAGAACCAAGCAAAGGGAAGGAGTAACAAAAGTAGCATTAATATTTTTGCTGGCAGAAACAGAAGAAAATGGTGTCATCTGAGGGACTCTCAGTGGCAGATACGGACACCGGCAGGGCCTGATAGTGCTGGGGATACAGATACCTCTGTCATCTGCTGCACGGAGAGAGAAATGGGGACAGGTACCTGATCACCCCATGTCGAACGGAACAGTGATGTGATGCAGATATTACTTCATAACCTTGCAATCATCGTCTTGGAGAGTTAGTCCTGCTGACAGCTCAAGAATGACAAAGCAAAGGTGCTTCAGTACAGAAGGAGGAATGAACTTGTCTTAGGAGAAAGGCAAAGAAAGTCTTACAAATGCTTGACTTTCAGAGACACAATCTATTACGTGAGCACTTCAGCTGAGCCTATTGAGAAAGGGAGGAGGAGAAGGCAGGAGGGAAAATGTATGCATTCATATTTCGGAGGCCCAGCTGCCCAAAGCAAACCCAAACAAAAGGCACTGTTGTCCCATTGCTGGAAATAACAGCAAGATCCGGCTTTGGGGCAGCAGGAGAGAACTAAGCATCACATGACAGGACATGTCCACGCTTGTGACGGCCTTTGTGCTGTATATATAGCTTTGTATATGATACAGAAAAATACTAAACAAAAGAAGAATATCTAGGCCCCACAACTCACTGTGTGTCCTTGTGTGTCCTGGGGTTATGCTTGTACTGCCAGGACACAGCTCTCCAGTCACATCAATTCCCTGGGGCTCCTGGGAATGTGCTGGCCATCCTGGGGGATGGACCCTCCTTTCAGAAACTGCCTTAAAAAGCAGCAGCTGGCTGGGAGCAGAGAAAGCAGCCAAAGGATGTAACCTTGTGCATGAAGCAAAGGCTGGTGAGCATGGCCTGCATGGGGAGGCCCTTGTCTGGTGTTCAGGGCAGTGGCAGGAAATGTGGCATGGCTGCAAGTCCTGCATACAGGGAGGGGGAACATAAAACAGGAGTCCACAGGAAAATTCTCCTCTCCCTCCTCCTCCATTTTTTTTGCGTACGTGCCAATTGCCATTTCTGAGAGATCATGTTAAGGTAGTTTGACCTGGGCTAAGACCTCTCATTTATCTTTGCTTTTTAAAGAACTGGGGCATAACCACATCGTGTGGACAGCGAGCTTCACACTGTGCTCCTTCACACCAGGCTTTGCTGTCTGAAGAATCACTAGCTTGCTCTCAGCTCCATGAGTCTGTGACAGCCAGAAGGCCAAAGAGCACAACATGGGATGTGTACATCCCCTCCAGAGGTTGAAGCTGCTGCTGCACAGTAGCTGGTCTCTCCATCACCTGTCAGGCCCACATCAGTTACAGCTGCCAGCATGCTCCCTCACCTTCTTCCCCATGTATCATTGACACACAGGAGCCACAGCCTTTTCTCCAGTACTGGTCCCACCTAAGTCCTTCTCCCAGAGTTGTTTTTACCTCTGTTGTTCTGCAATCCCTTTGCCTGAGTAGGACCCTGACACTTCATGATTCAAGCAACAAATGATACATAATTAAAAAACATACATGACCTGACTGTCATATGCTGTTAACCAGTTCTTTGCAAGAAGCGAGTGGCAGAACCCAGCTATCCTCAGCAGGTCTCATCCGTTTTCTCCCAGGTGCCTGCCTTCTTCACTCCTCACCTCATTGTGGAGCTGCTAAAACATCAGTGGGATGTCTGAGTCAAACCCCCGAACAAGTCCGAATTTTTGTTCCTAAGCTCCTTAGATGCATCCTGCTGCAGCCCTCCACATCCAAGATGAAAGCCAAAGGATGGAGTAAAAGGAACCCTCTGCACAGTCTGATCCCCCATGGGCAGGTGACAGAGAAGTCAAGGCTCTTTCTTGTCTGATCTTGAATCCTGGGATGCAGCCTTCCTGACCTGCCTGTTTTACTGTATTCTCATTCAGTATGTATGTACTCATGTACTCATACCGGGAATTTCAGTTTCAAGCTCACTATTAGCCTGGCCTGAATCTGCTGCCCCACCCTCTCCCAGTCTGTCCAGTGTGTTTGTTTCAGTCTTGGACTGAAGTTTGAAGTGAGGCAATAGGTCTTCCAGACAGGAAACTTGGGCTCAGGGCTGGCAGAGGTTGTAGGTTTGGGAAGCACAGGTGTGGGGACTGCACCCTCCTGGCCCTCCCTCCATCTCCCAGCAGTGCCAGCAGCACAGTGCCTGCAGCCTTTCCTTCCGTCTTTCCTCTCAAAGCACCTCAAGGATGCCACCCTGGCACAGAGCTGCCTCCTAACAACAGGGGTGCTTAAGATGACATGCATTTAACTATTATTTAGCATGTGGTTTGCATGCTGTCTAGTCTTCGCTTGAAAGACGGTGTATAGGGAGAGAACCAACAAGTCACAGTTTTTTATAGTCCTGGAAGAGCTATAAACCCAACCGGCTCAAAAGTAACGTAAGCTGCAGATGAAAGGAAGAGCCATGTGTTGTTGCCACAGGTGAGCAGCCAGGCATCTGCTTTAACAAAGAGTGTTTAAAGGCCCCCAGCGAGCACACCCTTCCTCATGTCCCTATCAAAAGGAAATTCAGTCTCAGGAGGATTTATTTTTTTTTCCCTGAGAAGTTTTCCAGCCATATGGTGCCAGTCTCAAAAATTCATGTCTGAATCATTTATTTTTTATAGGTAAATATCTTCCTTCTGTCTCTCCCTTATTCAGGCTTCATTAGTGGGACCAGAATCAATTTTTATTTTTTTTTTCTGAATAGAGAATGAGCGTCTTTGTATTGCTCTCTTGGATTTGTGGAATTTTTACTTTGAGAAGTTTTGCCAGAAGGGAAGGAGGCTGCGCTTGTCCCATCCCGTGAGGCGGCTCAAGGAAGCTCCACTCTTCGCCACCTTGCATGCAGCACAGGGCTGCTGGCAAACATCCCTGCTGAAGCAGAGGAAAGTCCCTCAGAAATTGCATTTATGTGATAACATGCTTTTGTTACAATATACGTGTCCAGCTCCTCTTACAAAGACCACTGTGGTTTCCTTTCTGCTGACTGTGTTGCAGCACCTTTGGAAAATACACTTCACCATCACTTCAGCGGTCCCGTCATTCTCCAGGTTGTCTGCCATCATCTCTTGCAAGCTGGAAATGAAACAGCACTTTCTCTTTTTATCTCATGGAAGCCAATACACAGATGTGTGTGTGCCTGGATGGGTGTGGTTTTAAATATGTCTCCTGTTTGGTTGCTCTATACTCACCAGCTGAGTGAGAAAACCAGCACTGCAGCTGCCCTCCCCTGGCTCCTCTAACTGGGCTCCACCATTGTAGTGCTAAAATATCCTCCCAACAGCAGTCTGAAAGCAATGGTGGGAGAATGCTTTCATATTCAACCTGATATACTCAGTCTGGGCTATACAAAAGCCTGAATTACATACTGCAGTTGGGTTGTTACCTGCAGCGATTAGATGTGCACTAGCATGTATAAGCAAGTGGATGTATCCAACTTTGGGAAAGATTTTATACAGGCAGATAAGGTAGCCCTCTCAGTTTCTCTCAACATGAGGATTTTCTGCTTTACTGGTTTATTTTTGGACATGCAGGCTGCAGATAGAGGAATTTTGTTAATAAAGGCATGCAGTCTCGTTTGTGAAAGTAGCTTTTCAGAAGTATGGGAGAACATTGTGCTGTTATACTTAAATCTGTACATGTTTTGCTGACTTAGAAGTTGGCACAGCATTTCAAAGACTAACTCATTAAGCCTGATTTCTGTCCTTTATCTTTTGGTTTTTAAAAGGCTTTTCTTTCCAAAGTCTCCTTTTCTTTCAAGGCACTTCAGTGAAAGGTCTTCTCTTGCCCATCTTCACAACTGCATGTAGCATCCTTCAATTCTTCCCGATTTATCTTCTGTATTCTCTTGACTAGAGGCAGATCATAAATTTGCCCTAATTTATGATCCGATGTTTTTATTTCTCTTTTATTTCAGTTCTGCATTTTCTGACACATTATTTCACTCTAATGAAAATAATGTATCTATGGAGGTATGCTTGTCCCTCTAAAAGTAAATTATAGTGGCCTACCACTACAATAAGGACAATAAATATATCAACTGGAAGCAGAATCAACTGATTCCTTGCTGCCATTTCATCAAGCATCTGGACCTTTTTTTTTCCCCTTGAACTACTACTACTTACATGTTCAAATGAAAAAAACTGTGTTTAAAAATAAAGTGAAGGGTCAAACTCTGACCTTGTCTTCTGTGGGAACTGCACTGATGTGGTTCTTAAGACCGTGTTCTGGTCAGAATTCCACAGTGGAAAGAAGAGCCTTTTATATTTTCTTTTGGCTGTTTTGAGGGGGTAGCAAGGGCTACAGGCTGAAAGACCGACTTACGTCTTGTTTGAAGGCTTCAAAACAAGCCAGTCTTCGGTGACAGTTCTGGGACTTTATTTTTGTACTTTTCTTCTAGCTTTTGTGACCAAAGGTTTTGCAGGAAGAGAGGATTATTATTATCAATTTTAAAGAGGTCATCTCCTCCTGCTTCATCTCTCTCTCTCCTGGAATCATTATTTTCTATTTGTTACATCACATTTGTTTCTGTGGAAGTGTTTATCGTAAAATAGAAGAACATGCAGGAAAATAACAGCGTAGCTGAGGAATTTTTAAGGGTGTCCTGATTTTCATTTTTTATTTTCTTGAACCTGATTTGATCTGTTTGCCTGAAAAAATAATTTTGCAGACAATAGGCATTCTACCTACCAGTCCCTTGCTAATATGTATGATTTCCCAGAGCTTTCATGTTTCAATATGAGATGATCACCAGTGGCTCAAAATTTAAACTTCCAAATCAGGGTTAATCACAAAAATGCATCTAGATCCTCAGCCATTGATGCCCTGGCAAAATTGTCCATTGATTGCGACTCCTGCCAAGCTGGGATAAAGATTAGTTAATGCCATGCTCCTGATGATCCTTTGCATAATGTTTAGTTTATCTGTGGGGAATAGGGAAGGTTTAGACAAAATAAAATATTCTCCCACTCTTGCTTGGTGTTTCTCCTCCTGCTGGAGGTCAGAGACTGGCTACAGTAGGAGGAGAGAAGGTGCTCAAGAGTCAAAGCTTCTCTGTGTAGCACTGAGCAACCTTGTGGGTGACAGGTCATCTCTGTAGTCCTCAGACTCAGAACTGAGATGACTGCCCAGCTAGAAACAAGAATCAGATGAAGAACCAATGAGTTGCCTCCCAAGGTAATACAGTGTGCAACGTACCCTTGTAGGTCATCTGGACTTTTTCTGCAGATATGTTTTTTACTTTGGCATTGTTCTAGGACATTATGACCCTTATTGCTACCTTTCTGTGGTCCTCTGATGTGGCTTTTGCATACTTTAGTTCTGCACCAAAGATGTCAAGTTCCTCATGGATTAATGAAGTGTTTTGTGGCAAAGCAAAGAAGGGGTGTGGATCCTTCCATTATATAGTTGCCTATGACTGCCAAAGACTGGATTTAATGACTCAACAGGCTTCTTCCAGTTGCACTACTGAGACCAGTAGTTCATGCTGAGCTTGTAGGAGAGTCTGGACTATGGCCCTGACCATGCTTTAGTTGCATTCAGGTCTGGATTTGGAGTAGGAGTATTGTAATGAGCTCAGAAAGTCACAAGTTACCAAGAGGAAGGAGCTGAAAGGAGCAGTCTACTGCCTGAAGTCCACAAACTTCACTGATTTGAAGCCTTCTGACTTCACATCCCATACTCCTCTTCTGAATTTCCTTTTTTAGAGAAAGGCTTTCTCATTCTCCATGCAGCAATGGAGTCTCCTTGCATATCACAGTCTTAAACTTGCCTGAGGCCTCTTGATGCTTTAATCATGAAACACTAATTCAAGAACCAACAGGAAAGACTTTTGGCAGCCACTGCAATCCTGCAAACACAGTCCCTTCCTTACTCTGTCCCTAACTCTGTGTATGATTTTGCTGCAGAGACTGGCTGAATTTGCTGTGGAACTACTCCTTCATGCCTGTTTTTCTACTGGGCTTTTGGAGACCTCTTCACAGTTCTTCTTATCTCCACCTCCATGCTCCTGCTCCTCTGTTTGTCATGTCTATTTTATGATCTTTCATCAGGTGGGATCATGCAGTCTCTCAGATAGTGAACATCCTCACCCCACAGATATTTAACAAACCCAAATACCGGCATTACTATTCTGGCCAGGAGGCATTACCCTGGCATGGGAGTTGGAGAACAAACAATCAGGGCACACAAAGGGCTGAGGGAGAGTTACCCAAGCTGCTCTTCAATGCTTCGTCATGGAGTCACATGGCCAAATGGCTCTGAAAGCAGCATTAACTATGACAGACCAGATGTACCTCCTGCACTGCACCCTCAGTGCCCCAGTGGCTTTTCTGAAAGGGAAAGCACAGGGGACCATGGTGCAGGCTTCTCAAGGTGGCCCCATGGAAGGTCTAGGGGAGATGGGAAGATCCATGCTGGTCCCATGGTAGTGAGTCCTGCTTGGCCTCTGGAATGACTTATAAGCAAGGAAGCCACCCCTTTCTGCAAAACAAGAATTGAAAATACGAGGCAAAATGTTGCCACAGAAATTTTAGAGGCCTGCCTCAGAGATACCTTGGTAGAAAAAACAGCAACCAAATGCACACAGTATAATGGGAAAGAGAAGATTTAGAAAATGTCAGTTGTTCTGAGGAGATAAAGATAAGCTGACGGATGTGTTTTAAAAATGGGAGCTTTATCCTCATCTTTTTTATTTAATAGAAAGGCTGATTGCATTCTCTTTCATATGAAAAATCATAGAATCATAGAATGGTTTGGGATGCAAGGGACCTTAAAGACAATCTAGTTCCAATTCTTCTGCCATGGGCAGGGACATCTTCCACTAGACCAGATTGCTCAGAGCCCCATCCAACCTGGCCTTGAATACTTCCAGGAATGAGACATCCACAGTTTCTCTGTGTGATCTGTCCCTGTGTCTTACCACCCTCACAGTAAAAAGTTTTTCCTAATATCTAATCTAAACCTGCCTCTTTCAGTTTAAAGCCGTTATCCCTTTTCCAGTCAGTGGGAACTTCACCAGGTTACCATGACTTCTCAAATATGATGGATATTGGCTTAGCGTACTTCCCTGGTCAGTTCTCTCAGGAGCCATGGATGTATTTTGTCAGGTCCCATGGACTTGTGCACCTTCAGGTTACTTAGAGGTTCTTGAACCTGGTCTTCTCCTGCAATGAGCAGTTCTTCATTCTCCAAGTCCCTGTCTTCGCCTTCTTCAACCTGAGCAGTGTGGCCAGAACACTTGCCAGTGAAGACTGAGACAAAAAAGTCATGGAGTAGCTCAGTCTTCTCCATGACCCAGATAACCAGGTCTCCCATGTCCTTCCTGAGAGGGCTCACATTTCCTCTAGTTTTCCTTTTTTCACTGCCTTGCCTATAGAAGCATTTCTTGTTGCTCTTGATGTCCCTGATCAGGTTTGATTCTGTCAGGGCTCTGACTTTCCTGACCTGATCCCTGAACAGGTCTGCTTGAACAATTTTTCTCTATTTCTCACAGGCTACCTGTCCTTGCTTCCACCCACTGTAGGCTTCCTTTTTGTGTTTGAATTTGTCCAGTATCTCCTTGTTCATCTACACAGGTCTCCTGGCATTTCTGCCTGACTTCCTTTTTGTTGGGATGCATCAATCCTGAGCTTGAAGGAGGTGATCCTTGAATATCAACCAGTCTTCCTGGGCTCCTCTTCCCTCCAACGCTTTATCCCATTGTACTTTCTTAAGCAGATCCCTGAAGTGCCAAGATCTTCAGTCCTGAAGCCCAGGGTACTGTGTCGTGTGCCCTCCTCATCGCCTTGAGGATCCTGAGCATTTCACAGTCACTGCATCCCAGGCTGCCCTTGGGCTTCATATTTCCCCACCAGCACCTCATTGTTGGTGAGAAAAAGGTCCAGCATAACACCTCTCCTCATTGGCTTCTCTGTCATTTGGAGGAGGAAGTTATCATCGGTGCATTCCAGGAACCTTCTGGATTGCTCACACCCTGCTGTGTTGTCCCTCCAACAGATGTCAGGGTGCTTGAGATCCCCCATGAGGAGCAGGGCTTGTGAATATGAGGCCATTCCTATCTGTCTGTTGAGGGACTCATCCACTTGGTCTTCCAGGTCGGGCAACCTGTAGCAGACCCCCACTATAATGTTACCTGTCCCAGCCCTCCCTTTAATCCTGACCCATAAATTCTGGGTCAGCTCCTCATCCATCCCCAGGCAGAACTCCATGCACTCCAGATGATCACTGACATAGAGGGCAACACCACCCTTTGTCTCCCCTATCCGTCCTTCCAAAAGAGCCCATAACCTTCCATTCCATACTCCAGTCATAGGAACCATCCCACCATGTCTCCGTGATGCCAGTAAGACCACAGCTTTGCAGGCATGTGCATGTCTCTTAACTCCTCTCATTTATTCCCCATGCTGTGCGTTGGCAAAGAGGCATTTAAATTGGGCCTCCTGATAAAGATGACTTTAGTGGCTGTGGTGGCAGGAATACCTTTTGTGCGGCCCTGCAGGTGCTCTCCTGATCTTCCTCCGAGCTTTGGTTATCTCTTGCTTGCACTGGCATCAAACTGGAAGGGAAGCATTGACATTCCCCTCCCCTAGCAACTTTAGTTTAACAAACTTTATTAAGCTTCAAGTTTAATAAACCCTTTAGTTTAAATAAAACAAACAAGTGAAAAGGAGGCAGTTGTAAATTTTTAGCTGCCTATTTAAAATCAAGGGAGCTGAAAACAGTTATTCCAAAGGCATTTGCTTCATCCTGCTCACTAACTTGTAACTCCAGTGGAATAATTAATTAATTTGAGATGTACAAGTGCATTTCCCAGCATCTCCTGTAATCAATCACTCTACAGGGAGACAATTAATTTATCAAAATTAGAAATTCTTGATAGGGCTGTTTCACAGTTCCTCTACCTTTAGAGAGGAAAACAAAAGAATGAATTAATTAAAAGGGAGAATTTCTCAAAGTAATGACTCCCCAGTCAAATAAAATTGAACCTATTGTGATAATGAATTTACTTTGGGCTTGGTGAGGAAGTTGGTGAGCTCTGAAGGCAAGCAGCTTCCATAGACAGCAGTGCCCAGAAACTGTATGAGCTCTCAGTCTGCACTATTTGTGCCAGGTCTCAGCACTTTCTCCTAAGCCGTTCAGCAACACTTTGAAACACCAGCTTAATTTTAAACTCATTGGCTCACTAATTAACTGCTGAGGTGCCGTTTCATCAAACATGTGGCCACAGTACAGGATATATGGGCAGATTCTCCCTCTGCAGGCTGGTATTGCCCTCAGGATGTGCTGGAAGTCGTGGTCCCTGCAGCAGCCCTTGATTGAGGCATGATTTTTCTCCATGTCCCTGGCAGGGGGGAAGCCACCAGGCCCAAAGTTACTGAGGATGGCTGGAGGGCTCTGCCATTTCACAAGCTCCAGCAGCTATTAGATGCACACTCACTTACAAAATCTGACGTCCTTATGGATGCTTATCTGGAGTACAGGATGATGGAACCTCAAGTTTGGGGCTTTTAAGTGCTCCTACAATGCAAATATTAGATAATATTTTATAAAAGTAAGAATAAGAAAATAAACTAAACAAAACCCTGGCTCAAATTCTGTTGAAATCAGTGAGGCCTTTCTTTTGAGCCCATTAGTGTTTGGATTTGGCTCTCAACAAAAATTACTTTTTTCCATGAAAGAAACACTAGAAGTATGTTTGCTGTTCCTGCATTCACGTACAGGATTCTTCCACTTTTTTCTCTTCATAATGAAGAATTATAGACTTAGTCCTAATCAGTCAGCAGCAAGGAGTGAAGAACAGATCCTACACAATAGATTTTATCAGAGAGATAATGAAACCCACATGACATTTCAGGAAGACCTTTGAAAGCCTTTTTCCTTAGATAAGCTATCATCTGCTCTCTAAGCAAAATTGTTGTGACTATGGGGTTTTTCCCCTTTGATTGCCATTTACATAACCTTTTGCATAAAAAGCAAGATTCTTTTTTCTGAAAAGTCCATATTCTCCTCTTGCCTGTTCCCCTCCAACCCCCCAAAGTTTCCATTCTCTGTTGGCAACTTGATAAATCACTTCCACAAAACTCAATTATGGTATCACCAACACGGCTTTATCACTTTGGATGATAAGGAATAAGCAGCAAGCACAGCCACAAAACTGCAGAAATACAGATTATGTTTCCATGTCATTTGCTCCATTAACAGTTGTATGGAGTGTTTAAAAAAAAAAAAAAGAAAGAGAAAGAAGACATGATAGAAAGAGATTATATTCTTTACATGTCTCAGATGCTTACAGCTGAGGTAATACATAAGTTATTAGCCCTAGGTAGGGCCTTCTGAGACCAGTGAAAGGACTTTCATCAGCTTCAGTGAGTTTCAGATAAAACAATGCTTTTGGAGTGAAGCAGAATACCATTATGTAATGAATGCTGACAAAAATTGGAAAGAGAAAAAAAAAAAAAAAGCAAGTGAGAAGAGAAAAAAGGCTGCAGGCATTTTTGCTGACTTGGATATAAAGGTTCACAGCAGACTCCATTGAAGCCGAAACAGATCCATATCTAAATGGAAATAAGGAAACCACTACATCTGAATGAGATTTTGCTGATCCAGTCTAATTAACCTGGTAAATGTTCAGATACTTTAGTAATTAAACTTTAACTTTAGAAGTTAAATTGCTTCTAAATAAGCTCCTGGAACTTACTTTTGGCAAGGACATCAACAGTATTCTTGTCTTCTACACTACAAGACCCTGGAGCATCATTATGATGGTCATGTTTATAGTCCAAGCCACCACTAGAAACAGATTTGAAGAGTTAGAGACCCATATTTAACTATAGTCAAGGAGACTTGTGGAAAAAGAAAAACATCAAAGAATTTTAACCAGCAAAATTTCTTCTAACATTTAAATCATTAAGTGCTACAATCAACTTGTGCTGTAAATAAAATGAACTGTGGGAAAGTTAATGGACAAAACTACAGTGATAACAATAGGTTACAGAGAAAATATTACTGGTTAATAATCACCATCCAAAACATGTTTAAATATTTCTTAAATAGAGACACATTGCAGCTTGGAAAAATATAAGGGATACCTGTAAGACAGGACAATCTGTCTCGGGAAGGCCATGAGAGTGGCTATGAATAACCTCCTTGACATGACTTTCCAGGGTAATGCTGCACGAGAAGAGGAGCATCAAACAGAAGTTACATTGCCCTGTATCAGTGCAGCATCCACAAGACCACTTCTGGAGTGAGATTCCCAGTTATGGGGTCTATGCTGCTCAAAGAATGAGGAAATACTGCCAAGAGTCCACAGGAGAATGGTCAGGGTGACCCTCAGCCTGTAGACCAACCCTTCCCAGGTGTGACTTCAGGTGTGGCAAAGGCTGGCCTTCTCACCAAGGAAGAATCTGAGCAACGACTTAGGGTTTTACACACAGAAAAATCTATCTGAAAAACAAATGATGGGGTTGTATAAAGTTGCAGACAAGGGAATAACAAGATCTGGTGGGTAGAAATTGAAGTCAGATGAATTCAACCTTGATGCAAGAAGTAATGTCCCTGCTGCTGAAGTTGATGAGATGTTGGAGTGCCTGTGCAGAGGAGGAGGTGGATTGCATTCACTATGCTAAGTGCCTCTGTCGGTTTGTGACAACACATGCCCTTTAAAAAATGCTGCTCTCTTAAGATCAATTGCACAAAATGCATGCAGAGTCACAGAGGGATGAGTAGGCAGGAGGGACCAAGGTATGGGAGACGAGGTGCAGAGGGGAAATTGGGGCAGATGAGATCTGGCACAGATGCATCCCTGTTATTTGCACTGCTGTGGATGGCTGCACACATGAAAATACAGTGATTCCCCTCTTTGGTGCCTCCTTGCTCCACAGAGAGGCTGGGGAGTGCTATGGGTCTGGGCAGTGCCAGCACGTGCTGATAAGGCCATTAGTGCAATGAACATCCCTGCATCCAGGCTTCATGCAGTTGCCCAAGGGGTGTTGAGGGGATATTTTTATCCTGCCAATGTATGACTATTAGATATGTATTTCAGAAAAAGGCAGAAAGAAGAAATTTAACTCCAACTGGGCACAGTAAATCCAAACAGAAAGAATCATAGCACAGCAAGGCAATCATTTGGTGCTGGCAGATGATATAGAGATCTCTTTTGCATTTTATTTAGACCATTAACAGATACAGAATTAGACCAGAAGAATCCTTTGGGTAACATCTGCTGGGTCCACCACGCTGAGCATGGGCCACCATGGTGTCCACAGACCCTGGGGCTTGCTGACTCCTCCTGCCCACCCCTGCCTACCACCACAGCCTCTTCGACTGATGGAGTCCAGGCTTTGCTTCTGTCTGCAACCAGGAGAGGGCCAATGGGATGCAGTGCCATAGAGGGAGTCCCTGTGGGCTTCCTGGCCTTTGGCTACCTGAATGCTGAGCAGAAATGAAAAGTTGTTCATTGAGAACTGGACTCCTCTGGCTTCCTGCTGAGTGTGGCTGAAGCCCTTTAATCAGTGGGAGCTAATTTGGGAACTAATTACATTTGGTAGAGGAAGAGGCTGTCAAGTAGTGTGGGAAAAATTATTTTTGATTCAGCAGAAAACATTTTAACCTGAGGTGTTCTGTAGGTAGTAGGCACATATAGGAAGCAGGCATTTCTGAGAGCAGGAGACGTTGTCTTTTCAACAACATTCCCCCTTCACTGGGGATGTGTCCTATTTGGACAGTGTCTGAAAGATAGAAGATGAAAGGCTGCTGAGGCTGAGGTTTCATACTAGCCAGCACCACTCCACCTTCCTGCTGCATCAGAGGAGTGACAGCAGCCAGCGGGGTGGGATCTGCCAGGGCATGTTTAGGCTGGTGTTGGACCTGAAGAAGGCTTAGGATGTGCAAAACCTCTGGACTTATTTGCTTATCAAAGGATTTAGGCTGAACTTTCTAGAAGAACCTGGCACAGACTGAGCCCAGCTCAGCCCCATCGGCATCCAGGAGGAGCTGGGCTCCTCAGTTCCTGGACCTCTTTGAAAATCCCAAGCCTCCTCTCCCCTCCTGCCCCTCGGGGGATGGGACCATCTCACAGTGCTTACTTGTGACTTATTTCATAATGTAATAAAATATTCATGATATGGCAGATCTTAAACTTGCAAAACAACAACTACTGTAACGTGGAGTTTGAAGGGCTGGCGACTGTAAATAGTTAACTAACAAGTGTTTACAGCGCCTCATGATAGTCACTGGCACTAAGACAAGGGCAGTAAAAAGTGTATTAGATGAAGATAAATGTGAGACACAGGCAGAAACAAGTACTCCAGCAGATGTGTGTGGAAATTAATGGGGTGGTGATAATAACAAATTCTGATTTGTCACACAGTAAATGTGTCTCTTGATAATTGGTTTCCAGTAGGATACCAACCGAGCATGCAGGAGACTTAAATGGGGTGACATCTCCACATTGCCAATGCATTGGATAGACACAGAATAGTTCAAAAAATATAGCTGTAAAAGTTGAGTTTCTTTTGTCCCATGTAGTCTTCAAGATTTTATTTTCTGGATTGGCGACTCAGTCTCTTGATAAATAAATCCCCAGGGCTACCAGGGAAAGATCTCGAGCTGAGATTTTGGTCACGTTCCAACTACTGCTGCAGATGTGGGGTGGGCAGTCACCACTGGCCCCACATGTCTGCTCATCTACCAAACTGGGACGTGAAAGCTCCCACACAGCACAATGCCAGATGTGTTGTTGAACTTCATGTGTTTATGTTTGTGAAGAGAAAATAGGATGAAAGGCATTGCAGAAATGCAAGATATGATTTGTTATGATTTAAAAGCCATTCTGGTTTAGCAGTGCTACTTTCAGATATTTACACCCTGAAGGCATTTCCAGATAAGGACTCAAGTCCAGCTTTTCTTTTCCGGTCCCATTTTTTTAAAGAAGAGGAATAGTTTCCAAACCCTTTGGAAATGAGACTTTGAGCTTGCCTGCTTCAGCCTGTGTGATCGCAGGACCAGGTTGTGGCTTCACAGGCATGGAGGCATGGAAAATAGTTCCTCTGGTTGCCTGTCTTCCCCGTATGAACAGATACTGTTCCTCCCCTAGCTTCATTCTGCACATCCATCCTTGCAGGCGTGTGCAGTGAAGGTAGCACCAACCCATCCAGGGCTTCAGCTACATCCATTCTCTGTTGCCCAGGAGGAACCAGGACAGATGGAATGAGCAGCAGGGGAAATCAAGGGGAGGGAGACGTTTTGTGGTTCCTGTGCTAGAAGCATAGGCTGTGTACCTGGAGTGCAATGTGAGGGTGTAGGTCTACCATGCAAAATTTCTTGTCAAGGAAGTCACTCAGGAGATGCTGATGCTCTGCATCACAGTTTGCTGCTGCCTGAACTATGCTTTTAAAACTGGGCAGCAGCTCTGTCTGCCAAGGCCTTGGGAAGCTCCAGCTTAATAGCAGATGGAGGGTTTTCTTTGCTTGCTTTATTTTGAGGAAGGATTATGTTTTTTTTAGTTGGGGTCAGTTTGGTGAAGCTGTTCACAGATCTGAGCTGTAAACACATTTCCCAGCACAGTGGAGGTTGGGAAAATGAAATTCATCTCGCAAAAGACCGGAACAGCCAAGCCAGGACTGCACCAATGCCAATTTTGCCAATTGTGTGGAGCTCAGGCTGTAGCAGGGGAGGGAGAAGAGGAGGACAGAAAACCATGAGATTGGTGTCTCTATAGGGGTAACTGTAAAAAGGACCCACCTCATCACTGGTACTTGGTATTTCTTCCCAGTTTCCTGGAGTGAGGTTGGGTGAGTGTGAGAATAAATCATGTGGGATGTCTCTGAGCACCTACTAAAATCTAGTCATTTCAATAAGTGAGGGGTATGAAAGACAAAGAAGATGGAATGTAGAGATTTCTGTCTTACATCCTAAAATAAATATGACATTTTCCATTGCCAGTGAAGGTAGAAAGTACTTCCCTGCTTGAAGTCTCCCTGCTGAGATCGCTTTGGCCGCAATGTGGTGGTGCTGCTCAGATACTCTGGTCCCTGGTCCCTTTCCTGACCTCCTCATGTTCAGGCACATCAGTCCTGGGCCCCTTTGCCTCGGGCTTGGACGGTGAGGGGTCAGTAGCAGAGTGTAGTGCCTGAAAAGTTCCCAAAAGCAGTGCCTGAAATGTCCCTGAAAGCAGTGAGCAGGGGACCTGCTGGCTCGAGGCTACTGACAATGTACCTCAGTCAAATGCATCTAATTTCCCAGTCATTGCTTCTTACACACATGACCTGTTAAAAGGATTAAATTAAAAGAATTCCCAGAGCTAAACTAGTGATGATATGATGAGAGACAGGAGCTCAAGCATATCCCAGAGGTGACTGATCGGGTTTCCTAGGATGTATTATTTATGGGGCCATCTGCTTTAGACAAGTATTGAAGTCTGAAGTGGAGGAGGATTTTGATGGAATTCACTCATTTAACTGGGACAGGGCAATGGTGGGGGAGATGCTGTGGTTTCCCTCATCCACCCCCCCTCCCAAAAAAAAAAGAAATTATGTAGTTATTTATTGGATAAAGCTGGCAGCAGGGTACCTGCATGTCAATGCCTTCAACAAAATGCTGCTCAGCTCTGAGAGCTCAGACATGTCCTCACAGAAGGGGCCATTCATAGCATGGTCCATTAGCATAAGGGATAGAGGTACAAATACATTCCAGTCTGAGTTACTGGTACTGTGAAATACAGGCATATAAACAGAGCCATGACTGGAATGTGAGGAGGCAGGGGGAGCAGCCAAAAGAGGCAGAGTCGGCAGGAGAACAGGAAGAATTTCCCCAAAATAGATGATTTAGTTACTATATAGCTCAGTAACTGCAGAATCTGCTTACAACTATTATAGACAACATGAAGCAAAATTGCAAATTTAAAAAAGGAAACTGTCTTTCTTTCTGATTTAGACTGACATGCTATTTAAATAATATAGGTCAAACAATCTGAAATAAAATATCTTCATGAACAGGATTCCCTTCTGTCCACCTCCCACAGTGCTAAAAGAAGCCATCTTCTGGTGACATTTCCCCATCACATGTGCATTATCAGATTTCTAAATATCAAAGGTTCCTCAGGGTAATGTCTAAGCCTTTCTTAGTGATCAGGAGTGAAAGTCCTCTCAAAGCTTTGGTTGGGTAGGTTCTACTAAACTTTTACATAGAAATCTGCTGGAAGCTACCTGTCAGTTTGCTGTCCACTTTCCAGTAATTCAGACTAATGACTCGTCAACAGCCCTTTTTTTTTTATCCTTTTGCATCTGTCTAGAAGGAGCTTTCTGCTTCAGTTCCTGGTTTAATAACACAAGGCTATATACTGAGGCAAAATTCTCACCAAGTCTTACTTGATTTGTCTCATGACTGTTTTCTTAATCCTTATTTTTAGTTTTTGAAAAAAATTATCTGAGCAACTGGTTCTAGCATGAAGAGATTTGTAGCTCTGAATTCGGATATTGCTTAAGAGCTGTTCTCCTGGACACCAGGCTCATGCACGGAAGTTGTGATTACAAAAAACACAGACTTAGAGTCACAGACTATAAGAAACGTGTCTGTGAATGTCAGAAATGCTTTTATGTAGAGTTTTTGCTTAGGTGAAATTTCAGTTCCTGTATTATGGAAGGTTTCTCAGCATTGCTACCTATCAACATTTTATCCAAACAGGCAGGGAATTAGACTTCTGTCTGGTGGGTAATTTGTTACAAACAGGCAGGGAATTAGACTTCTGTCTGATGGGTAATTTGTCGCATCATCCATGTGCCAAATGGTCAGGCTGGGAAATGCAGTCTGCAGAAGGAGCCTGATTTAGGTCATATAGCAGGATTGTTCTTCCTCATGAGCTTCACTGAAGTGCCTTTCTGATGTAGCTGCCATCTCGCTGCACCCCTGGCAATGGCACACCAAGGCACCACTGGGCTCTTCTGACAAGGAAACAGTGTCTTGGGATGTGGCAGTCAGGAAGAGGGAGCAGTGAAGCTCCCCATGAGTGGCTTCAGCCACGAGTGTAACATCAGCTACACATTAGTTATCCATGAGGGCCTATAGCAAAGGGCTGGGTGCCTCTGTGGCATCGGGACAATGAGGGTCAGGGTGCTACGAGCTAGGTGTTTACAGTAGACGAGAGATCGCATGAAACCCCATCTGCTGGGCCACCTGCTGGGCAGGTGCCTCTTGCAGAGGTGGGCAGGTGCCTCTTGCATACTACCATAAGGTACCACAAGGGCAATTCCTCGGCACGTGCTTCAGTGCCTAAATACCCAGCAAGGTGAATGCAGACAGAAACCTGCATGAAGATGAGTGCTTGGGGACAAGCAGGGCGGGACATGCACTATCTTCCACTGAAGTCCCTTTTTGTTCCTCCATTGCTGTAAAAGTGATACTAGTGACACATTTGTCTCTCTACCTCCCAGCCCAAAAGCCTCCCAGGGACTGGATTTCTCTCCCAAAACTGCTCTGGTTGGCAGCCCTTTACCTACCACAGGGAAATGACTCACAAAAGACAAGACCTTTGGGCAGAACAGAAGGCCAGGAATTTTAAAGCCCTTGGAAGGGCTTGTCATCCAGTGGCTTTTGAGCAAATGTCTCTGCACAGGTTTCTTCATTTTCCATCAAAACAGGCTGAAATGTTATGAGATCTTCTTAAGGAATACCTACAGCAAGCAAGCCTCCCTATGTGTTGGTACAGCCTTTATCAAAAAGTGCCTTGCTGCTGGCACTGTGCAATTAAAACAGGGATAAAAAACCCAGTGCCCTTGCTGCAGGGTTGGTATTTTGCTGGATTTTTCTTCTGCCTAGTTATTCTGCTGATTTAGTGAGTTGAACTGTCTGGGTGAAGAGACATGTTTTTGGAACCAAGGTGGTGTAAGTAGTGAGAGTAGCTCTTGGAAGAGATGAAGCGAGAAGAGAGGCTGGTTTTGGTGGTGTCTGAGTCTCAGCTGACGTGGCTCTCATCCCTACGTGCTGTTCTGCTGTCCTCTGTGCTGTGGCTTGTTCAGTCAGTGAGAGGGTGGATCAGGAGATCAATTGAAATGACAGGAAGGTTGCTTCTCTCTTTTCCTTGGGGGTACTTGTGCCAAAGTCGCTTCCCTGATCAGGACCACTGCATGACTCTATGAAGAGCTGTATGGGCAGACACAGCAATGTGGGGAAAAGCAGGGCAGTTTTTTCTTAACTTACCTTTGCTGCTAAAAATGCATTCACTAAATTGGAGCCTCACAGACCAGACCTGAAACTAAATTTTATTTTTCTAAGAAGGCATCTGTTCAAGTAAGCACTGATGTTTTCTGTGGAGTCAGTAAAAAAAAAAAAGGCTTTTGGTGGCTTCCAGGTCCTGTTCCTTTAGGTTTAAATGTCTATGCCATTGTCATGGTTTGAGATAGCCCCAACATCTAATTCCCTAGCTCCATTCCCCCTCCCACATCTCAACCTAATGTGAGATGGGTTTTTCCAGACAAAACACACCAGACTCAAAGTGGGGAAAAGGGAATATATTACAATGACTGTACAAATAAATATAACATCACATTATACACATGATCATACAGAGCCCCCCAAAACTCCTTTGAGACCTCCTGGAAGGAGGAAGATGATGGACTCTTACTTGAAAGAGCCTTGAAGTGCGACATGCACTGTAGAAAGGAGCTAGAGAGCTCCGAGAGGAATGCAGGGGGAGTTGACCTTGGCTCCCCCCCCCTCGCACTGCTGCCACGGTGGCAGCCTGAGAGACAGGGCACAGAGGCCCTGCAAGGATACAGAGATACCAGACCGTCACGCATATGACGTGGTGAAACGACCTTGTCTGGGGTTACGAAGTCCACGGAAGACCCCTCGGTTGTGAGGCGATGGGGCATTGAAGTGGATGCTGGCACCAGCTATCAGCTGCTGCATGGTGCTGCCTGAAGATGCTGCTGTTCAGAGACTGGAAGGGATCTGTCCTTCTTTCCCTCCTGGACTTTTATTTGGAGGGGAGAAGAGATCTGATCCATTGGGCCAGTCATTGTAATATATTCCCTTTTCCCCACTTTGAGTCTGGTGTGTTTTGTCTGGAAAAACAGAGCTCCTTTGACACTGCCATGTGGACTGTATTTTGCTGTGTAAACAGCAAGCCACAGTAGAGGTACTTTTGAGGTCTGCATGACCATGTTACTTCCAAGTGGTGGCAGTAAATACAGTCGTGCATCTCTGTATTCCTGCATGAAGGTGGACATGTGGCTGGTTGCCTGTAAGTGTGGAGTATCTGGGCCCTTATGGACTGCACAGAGCTCCTTTGACACTGTATGTCCAGATGTGTCCCATGAATATTCACCCTGGCATGGCCAGACATCCTGAGGTATGATCTGAAGGGTACATCCATTTCCACTGAATGTCTGGATATATATCTTGCCCTAGCCATTCAATTTTAGCCATTAGCTAAAAATACATAATGTGCCTCCAAAATACAGCTGTAACTTCATCAAAAGTTTCTTAGTTTTTTTAAATTGATTGCGATTTCCTTGGGCATTTGCAACATTACTGGGGCGTTTCACTGAAAAAAAGAGCTTTTTAATATACAGATGCCACACTTGTCTGATTCTGATTAGTTACAAATTCAGATAACTTAATTTGATATTATTGATGTCCACCTTGTTTATTCTTCCTGGATCATCCCTAACAAGAGGTAAAAAGCACTGCACTTGTGGTAAAACAAAATTTTGCTGCTGCAGCCTCGTAAGGTTGAGCACAGCTGGTGTTTTACCAGGAGAATAGGTCTTTATGAAACACAGCCTTGCTCCCTGCAGTAAGCTGAGCCTGCTGGTCATGCCTTCTGCCTCTGGCCCTCCCGCTGACCCCAGGTGTGCCATCCCTCCTGGATAAAGGGTCTCAGCTCTGCTGCGTGGGCCCATACTGCTTCCCAGCACCTGCAAGGATTTAAAGAGCACTAAAATACTCCCTGGAGCTGGTCGCTCATCATACAGTCAACACAAAAGGCCAAATTCCTTTCACAGGAGAACACGGGTACATCTGCATGCAATCATCTTCCTCCAGGCAGACGGCCCGATCAAGCAGAAATGTGATTCTCCACACTTAGTCCAAGGAGTGCTGGGTAGACGCCTACAGCCAAGGGGCTGGGATTTGGGAGAGTCAGAATAAACGCACCTTTCACGCCCGGCATCCCCAGCAGTCCAGTGGCTCCTGCGCTCACAGCCTTGGTCACTTCTTGCTCTGCTTGCAGAAGGCAAGGCATACTGAAATAAAGAGAAACTTGTTCTGTGGCAGGAAAGGTAATTTCTTCTGGCCAGGCATTTTGGAAGGAGACAGGAAGCATATTATATTAAAGGTAAACTGATAAAATATTTGTCTGCTGGAGGAAGGGGAGGAATGTCAAAAACATGTCAGTGTTCTTTAGAAAAAATTATTGTGGCGTCTTACTCCTTCCCTGACAACAACTGTGGGGTGTCATAAAGAAATGTTTAGCCTTCGGTGGTCTATAGCCTCATGAAGGGGATTTTCCTTGCTGGAAGGATGCTATTTGTCCATCTGTGCACATGTGTGTGTGTGCACACCAGGGTATGAATGCCTCCTCTGCAACGGAGGAAATGGCTGAAAATATTAGAAGTGAGTGGACATAGAGGGGATATTAGCAGAGTCTCTGGGAATGCTATTGTTTGTTTCTTAATATTTTCTTTATTGCAGCTGACCAAAGGAAAAAAAAAAATTAAAAAATCACTTCTTTAGCAGAAGGTGCAGTTTGTAGCACAGATGTGTTATGGTTTATGTACTTTTGTAGATTTGTCACATTCCATGTTAAAACTTTCATGCTGATACTCAAGAAGACTGAAGAATTAATATAGGTGCAATTAAGAATGCTATGTTTGGGTAATAAAGGGAGAGTACTTTTAACAAAAGCGAGCTTGACTATTGTTCAGCTTCACTGTGATTATTGAAAGCAAGGTGAAGACAGCAGCCACAGTGTACTTTTAATCCTTAAATCTGATCATCAGTTAATATGTTTGTAAAGGTTTGGTTGTCCCACCTTCTCAGACTGGTTTTTACCAGCTCCTAGTCCGTAGAGCCTGAGGACTTAAGCCGGGTTTGCAGAAGGCTTGGGCACAGCAATGCAATTGTAGCCTCAGTGCCCCAAAGGCACGGGTGTCCCAGCTCAGCGCAGCATCCCTACAGCTGGACTGATTAAAAGGATCAGAAGTGACAATTCACCACATCCCCGCAGGAAAGTGCTGCACTGTCGGGCTGGGCAGGAGGACCTGGGGCAAGGCAGCCTGCTCTGTATGTGCCGTTTGGAGGCATATGATTAAATCAGGCACGAGCTTCTCCTAAACTCTTTGAACTGAACTCTTGCCAAAACCTGACAAGGTCTTGGTTTCAGCTAAGCTGTATTCCTGGCCTCAAACAAGTGCCTAATAGAGAGAACAGCTCTCCAGAATAAGTCTTTGGGCATTTTTGGGAATCTATCTGGTTTAGGGAATTTCTTAATATAAGGGTAAGGTAAAAGAACATCATCCCTTAACAACTGCAGGGAACAGTGATGGACAGACAGTGTTTCAAAAAAAAAGTTGGCATGCAGAGGTTTATTCACTAGTCTGTATGTTTTGACCATTGCAGTTTATTCACATACCTCCATGTATACATGCAGAATTTTAAGGTGGTTGTAGAATGATCTGTGCCAGTGCATGAAAATTCAAAGGGAAACATCTGTCATTAAAAAACAATAGGAAAAAGCATTTATTTAGCACAGGCTGAAATACAGAAATGTTTACCTGCTGTGTTTGGCTTGATTTGCTACAGGGAAGACTTAATGACATACAGAAGGGTTGTCTGTACGAAACTGTGCGGGGTCTGCTGTTTTCTGGGGCTTCACTCCTGAATGTTCATTTGGGTGTTGCAACACACTGACACTCTGTAATAAATCCATTAGAGTATTATTTAAGGGCCTCACACTCAATGTATTTTTTTAATATGGCTTCATTCCCTGTGAATGCTAATGCAGATATATGGAGATGAGAAGCTTTCTGATGACAGACACAGATGGGATGCCTTTAAGGCTGTGTCAGTGGCCTCTGAAAATATTGATTGCCAAGTGCAGTTATGGAGAAAAGATTCTGAAGCCTTTGGAACAGAACCGTTAACAGAGCATGAATCAAACCTGGGTTTTCAGTTATAGGAAGGATAAGCCCTTATGTGAGTCCAGCCCTATGGCAGTCAGCCAGTCTGATGGTTGGGTCTCAATGTAGCTATAGAAAAATGCACATCTGTGTTCCTTTGCTTTGTGGAGGCTGTCCTTACAGAGAATATTCTTACCACTCACCACACAGATTTCATCCTCAGCAGGAGGCTGAGTTGTCATTCTCAGCAGAAGGCACAAGCACAAGTCTTCAACTTCAGGGAGTAAATGCAATTTGTCAGGCCCCACTCTTGCCCCTTGGTCTTTCTACTAGGCTACTCTACTGCCTTTTGCCTGCTCTGCTGCTTACTTGCAGCCCCTCTACTCCCCGTAGCACTGTCTTAAGTCATCCTTTGTCAGGTATTGCCTGAAGCCACTGTCGTGCAATTGATGGGAAAACGGTGATGGCTAGGCAGAAGGAAAGTTGGCTTGGCTGGAATTTCTGAACAAATTTGGAGCAATCCATTTTATAGGTGATTTGTTAATGTACAAACTCTACACTACCACTTGTCTTTTCCTTCCTTTTATACCTGAGAGAGACGCATTGATTTTAAGGCTAGAAGACATCGCTCTGGGCTGACCACCCGCATAATTCAGATCTTCTGTCATCCCTGTATAAAGTCATGTTTCAGGATCAAGAAAAGTACCTGTGACAGAGACTGTCTTTTGGCAAGAACAAGAAAACCTCTGCTTGATTAAGAAAGATCCACGTAGTCCAAGACAATCCTTCAGAACTTGTTTCAGTGTTGACCAAGAAAAATGTCATACTCCTTCCACGTACTTGTCAACACCCATCTGATATTTTCCCTCAGAAGTTAGACTCTGAGCCCATTACACATGCAATTAGGTTATAAGTGCCCCAGAAGGGGGCTGCTCCACTACCTGTATCGTGCCACTACCATGCATCATCGCTCATGCACAAAATTCAAATATTAGTAAGCAAAATATGTGTTTCATAACTGGAATTGTTCTTGTCTACATAGTCTGAGAAAAGGTAGATATATTCTCCAACATATTTCTATGCAGAGAATGTGCTTAGATCTTTCATTAACATTCCTAGTTTGTATTGTTTATTTACATATAAGAGTTTAGTTCTCTCTAATGAGAGCTCATTTTTAAGTGAAAATATATGATGTTTAAGTGAAAACCAGAGATGACTGAGAGAGACACCTCTGACATAAGAAGAGGTGAAATTTGTCCATAATGAAACTAAAATGAAGGTGTTCTCTCAGCCTTTGTTTTAATCTGTTTCTTTTTTTAGCCTTGCCTGGAGTTGTCTGTGCACTTGTAGAGAAATCAATCTGTGCCTTGGGCAGTGGGATCTCTCCATTGCTAGGGCAGACTGATTGATTGTTTCACACATTGAGACTGTAGGTTTGACAGGAACTCTATGGGAATGTTAACAGCAGTGGAGATTTGAGGGATTTGGCTTCTTTACTAAAATATATACCTTACAACATATGTTCCTTTTTATCAGATAAAAATTCCTCTCTCTGCTATGTATACCTCTCTCTGCTGTGTTTCTGTTTCTCTTCTCTTCTCTTCTCTTCTCTTCTCTTCTCTTCTCTTCTCTTCTCTTCTCTTCTCTTCTCTTCTCTTCTCTTCTCTTCTCTTCTCTTCTCTTCTCTTCTCGTCTCTTCTCTTCTCTTCTCTTCTCTTCTCTTCTCTTCTCTTCTCTTCTCTTCTCTTCTCTTCTCTTCTCTTCTCTTCTCTTCTCTTCCTCTTCCTCTTCCTCTTCCTCTTCCTCTTCCTCTTCTCTTTTCTCTCCTTCGTCTCCAAACATCTCACTATGGGTTGTTTTAAGTACAAAATAAAAGATTAGTACTATGGAAGAGCTTTTCCATGGGCATGTTTAGTGGCTTTGTAATGATTCCGTGATTTGGTTATATTTGGCTTTTTTTTAAGTGTAAAATTATTTCTCATGAAGTGGCCAACCCAAAAGCCCCCAAAATTATTATGAAATTATCAAGGGTAAAGTGTTGACTTCACTAAACCCAAGAACACCTATTGCATTTAAATCATCAGAACAGGATTTTTTTTGTCCGGGTGCCTAAAATTTGCTCAGCAGCCAGCCAGGCTCCATCTCCGAAAAATGTGCTCCCATAATGGGTAATGCTTCTTCAAGGTATGACTGATCTGTGCTCCCCATTTTCTCCTCATTGAATAAAAAAAGGCAGAAAATTTCCTACCTGCTCCTATGTACTCCCTGCGGTCCAGGGAAATGGTGGAGCCACCATCCCTGGAGGCTTTTAAAAGATGCATGGATTTGGCTCTTAGGGACACAGTTTAGTGGTGGACTTGGCAGTGGGAGGTTTGTTGTTGGACTCCATGATCTTAAAGATCTTTTCCTACCTAAATAGTTCATAGATTCTATGATGTTACCATCTCTGATTAGCAAGTGATTATTAACAAGTGAAATTCAGGAAGAACTTCACAGAAAGGTTTGTTAAGCATCAGAATGGGCTGCCCAGGGAGGTGGTGGACTCACCATCCTTGGAGGTGTTCAAGAAATGACCGGACATGGCACTTAGTGCCATGGTCTAGTTAACAAAACAGTGACCAGTCACAGGTTGGGCTCAGTGATCTTGGAGGTATTTTCCAACCTAAATGATTCTGTATGATTAGCAACAGCAAAGTTATATTTAATGTTGCATGCTCTCCCTGCATGTGCATTAATCAACATGAATATTAAAAGTTTTAATGATCATCTTTAAGAAGATATTCCTAATCTAGCTATACTTTGAGTGAAAATAAACAATCTAATACCACTGTGTGGCCTATCCTGATCTATCATATAGATATCTATCATATGATCTGTCATATCATCATTACTGTGCTCGTGCCATTTCTGGAAGGTACAACATTGTTAGTCCTCAAATGTTTGTCTGTGTGTTTATTCACTGCTGTATGGATAAACACTAACCTGAACACACGTGAGAGAAAGAGGTTGGTGTCACCAGAGAACCACTGTGCAATTACTGTGCTCAGGTCATCCCCAGCTCCAATCTTTCCGTTGTGGCCATTAGGTGGTAACATTACCTAATGGAAAGGCAACCACTGACCTTCGCTCAGGAAGAATACTACAGATCTGCCATGCAAGGTGTGAAAAGGTACTAAACTTTAAAGCAAAAATCACTGCACTACTCTTTAGAAAAAAAAAAAAAAAGAAGTTGGACACAAAGGTTTAAAATGGCAGATCTTGGGAGAGCAGGAGGTGAAAGACTTCTGTGTAGAAGTGGCAGAAGTGATTGAATTGCTCACCCCACCTTGAAGAATTATAGTCTCAGAATTCCTCTTTCTGAAGCAGATTAACTTTCAGATTAAAGTGTATACCTAGTCTGGTCCAAAACTGAGTGATTTGACCAAAAATGGGGCTATCTTGCCCACCAGAGCATTTTTGATAGTGAGGAAACAACGTGCTGGAGATGAGTGGCAGTATATTAGCTCCTCTGTGCCATAGCCATTCTCCATGGTGAGAGTTCCATGGCATAAGAGCAATTATGTTGATGCCTAGAGGGGCTCACAGGGACTTCAGAGACCTATCTACATTAACAAGTCCAGGTAGGTTCTTCTGTGTGGTTGATGGAGATGCCAGCTTGACTTCAGGACTCGTGGAGACTTGTAGCAGAGGGAAAGCTAATGGGCCCTGCTGTAAGCTGGGTCCAGCCCCATGCTGGACTTCAGGATCAGAGCCCAGTAGCCTTCCCCTCCATTGCTCACCAAACAGGCCCAGGAGAGCAAAGAACTGAGGATGAAATATCCACCTTTCCAGGGGAGCTGTGTTTCTGTACAAGTGTTTTGTGATATCCAAGCATAGCATGGGATTTAACCTTTCTGAGATAAGTGGGACTCCATAGGGCTCTTGTGATTAAAAACACATGTGCATGAATACTTGCAGGGCGGGTGCCTAAATGATCACAACAGGCAAAAAATCTCCCCTCAAATTTCCATACCCTGCAGTCACCTGCCCTTTGAAGTCACTGGCATCCAAAGACAGCTGGGTGCAGTGGGGCTTCACAAGGGAAGATTAAAGATGTCACGATCTCTTACTCAGAAGCAGCATGGAGAGAGTACAGAGAGTGAATTCTCCTGGAAACAAATTGAACTGTAAATCAGAGAGGTAATCCAACATCAGATGAGCAAAAGCACGGGCTTGTTCATAGATAGGGCTTAGGCAGGGCATTGGTGAAACTGGGAAGCACAGACATAAAGTGGAGCAGCCACAGAGCAGATCAAGAGAGGTGTAAGGTCACATGTGATAACATCGGGAAGACAAGTGAGATTTCTGCTCTGATAACCTGAGAATCATGCTCTGAGCTGGGATGCTCTGCCTGTTATTAAGGCTCTCAAGGGCTCATGTTTGACCCGAGGAGAGACCAGTTACCTGCCCTCTGGTGCAGGTGACTCTACCATATTTTGACTGTTTGGGCAGATGTTTTGCATGCTGTGGGCCTGCCTCAGGCAGGCTGGCAGTGCTGCTGAGAATTGCAGCCCATGTGATTCCTACCTGCCTGAGAAGGCAGGCAGGGGAAAGCAGGTTGTTGTGTTTATGCTGAAAGTGCCTGGCATGCTTCAGGCAATATTCCAGCTCCTGTGCTTTGAAATGTGGGCTTCACACTGAGCCAGGGGTGGCAGCAGCTCTCTGGGATGCTTCTCTTTTCCTTCTCCATGAAAACACACCTACTTTCTCCCATTTCAAATAATAATAATAAAAGAGCTTTAAAGCACATGCTCATTCGGCACATGCTGTGTCCCTGCAGGTCTCTGGGGCTCATGGCCATGCTGGAGAGGTTGCAATGGAGATGTGCAGGGCACACCCTGCCGCCCAGGCTATTGTGCATTGCTGCAGGGTCCTGGGACTGAGGGGATTGAGGCACAGAGAGAGAAACCTTGGGTAGACGTATGACAGATTAAACCTGTCACTGCCTCAAGCTCTTTGCTCCTCATCAAGCAAACTTTTTCTGCACATGCAGAAATCCACTCTGAAGCATGCCCAAATTCAGCTGGCATCTGAGTCATTGACAAGGGGTCATGAAGTTACTGATTTGTCCTGCAGGGGCCAGTTTTAGGCATTGTTAAAGCCTCAAACACAAGATGGGAGAAGGAAGAAATCAGGTGGGATGGGATTTGTGTGGAGTCACATTGCCTCTCTCTCTGCAGTCACCTACTCTGGGGACAGTGCTTACCAAGCATCAAGTGAGCCCAACCCCTGGCTTTTCCTCAGGGTATGGCAGACATAATACCCCCCTCCAGCAAAAAGGAAAAGTTCTGTTTCACCAGTTTCACCCCATTTCCAGTTCTGCACATACTCTCCCACTGCCGCCTTATTTGACTCTAGCTCTTTGAAACCACCTGCCTGAGCTATCGCAGCTCTCTAGTCCTGATGGTAACAAACCCAGCACACTGAATTGGCTTCAAAATGTACTGGAGCTGGTAAGGGTAGGGAGGATGAGGTGGCAAGGGGCAAAGAGACTTCCCCATCTTGGTGGTAGAACAACTGACTTCAGCTTTTAAGTGTAAGGCAACAGCCATAGGAAGCACAATCTGGTTTCCTGCCATCCTCCAATTGGTGCTGGGTACTGACCTGTGGGCTGCAAAGGCTGGTTCCTATTTACAAAGGAAGAAGCTCATTTGTGAAGAGGTTTAGGGCTGCAGGTGGCAAGAGAAGGTATATTCCTCCAGCTGTGATTGAAGGTGCCCAAGTGCTTGTAGGTGGCTGGGTTTGCAAGAAACTCATCTTCTCACAGCTGTCCCTGGTCTTGAGTGAGTTGCTGATGTGATGGTGCTGTGTCCCCAAACCAGCTTTCTGGTGAAGCTCAAGGGAGGAAATAATGCTGTCATGATGAGGGCCCCAGAAGACATGGCAGCCAGAACATGGCTTCTGGCATTGGTGTTGGACACTTTTCAGGGAAGGACTGGATGCCTGTAAATAGCACACGGTCACTGATGACATGATGTAGCACAAGGTCATATAGATTTTTATATATTTATATGAATAATGCCCACCCCACCAGAAAGCCCAGAGTTTTGGGGAGGGAACAGAAATATGTAAAAACCACTAAGACAGCAATGATGTTTAGGAAAAGGGATGCTAAAACTAAATTGTTAAATTTAAGATTTTTCAGACTTTGCATTTCCTAATCTTTGAGTAGGTGCAGCCTGTTTGGTGGGTGGGTTTGAGGTTTACTGTTGGGTTTTTTTGTGTATGTGCATTCTGGATGTGAATGATAAAATAAAGGAACAACACAAGTAAAAAATAGCTCAGAGACAAGAGTTCAGAAAAAAATGCTTTGAAGCATAAAAAATAAGAATCCCAAGAGACAGCACTAAAAGAGAATGATTTTAATGAAATCAGGCCATGATAAAAAGACAGGTATTAACGTACTACAGTCTCTCTCCATCTCCCTTCCTGTTAAATCTGAAGCGTGGATGTGCTATATACTTCCAGTTTTATCCTAAAAGGATACTGGAAGCAGTGGAAGAGAAAAAGGAGAAGAATTTCTTAGAGAGAGAGTATTTTTATCCCTCTGTGGAAATGAAGCAGCCATGATCAGATAACATTGCCAAACTAATCTGCTTCTCACTGTGCTTATTACCAGAGTAATAAGTTTAATTCTGCAGCGAGGAAAGCAAAACACTACGAAAGGAGGAGGATGGACAGACCGACAGACACTATTTCTTATTTGACAGGCTCAGACAGATGCTGCAAAAAATATCAGCAGTAGCCAAGCACAGGAGAGAAAAAGAACCCCAACAACTTTATTTTAAGCTATTTTCTATGGAAAATATGAGCTCTAATATTGCTAACATGGACCAAAGTAATGGTGCAACCAGTTGAGATGCAATGGCAGAAATGTGTCCCAAACCTTGCGTCAAGGTCAATGAGTCTCTCGAATAAACTTTGCCTACAGAAAAAAAAGTGTTTGCCCTGGCACTTGGGACAATGTCAGGACATGTCTAGAGCAGTGGAAGAAATAGTATGAAACTCAAAATGTTTCGGAAAGAACTGACTGATGATTTAAATATTCTTCCTTCTGTTTGGAAGAAAAAAACTCATGCAGTTTTCTTGGAACAGGATGCATAAAACAATCTGGAGTGCCAAGTGCCTCTATCCTAAGGCTAGAGACCAGGCCAATATGGTTGGGAGATTTTGCAAAAACCCCATTAGCAGAAAGTAATCATTTTCTGGGTGTTGGTAGTGCTGTTCAATGCTGCCGTGTTCTTGATCAAATGGATAATTTTAATGGATTGTTAAAATCTACATGGTGCTTCTCTGCAAAAGTTGAAGTGTCATCTCCTGCAATCCCTGGACAATTTCCAACTTATCTATTTGCCTACTAAGTTATGCTGATGTCAGGCCTGATTATTCTATCATAAGTCTCACTATATGAGACTTATGAGGTGGTTCTTGGAAACCCAGATTTTGAAGTCCTGTGATTATATAAGCATTTAATCTACAACATATTTAAGAACATTATTGTGTTGAAATGCTTGAAAACATGAAGCCTAATAAAGGAAGAAGGAATAAACCAAGATCAATCTTCTTAATGCATTTTTTTGTGCTTGAAATTACTGAATATCCTTGAATAGCCATTACTGATACTATCTCTTACATTTTAATGAATAAAACACAGTTCTCTCAACAGCTATTGTGATGAGATGCAAAAACAGAGGAATCTTTTTGTACTAAATTTTAGGCAAAATGTACAATAATAATAATAATAAAAATAGTAATAAAATTAAACACTTAAAAATTCAGGATGCTTTGAGGCAGACATTTCCTCTTCCCCCCCCCCCCCAGTTAAACAGCCACACATACCCACATCACTTTAGGTATCTGCAGAAGCTGCTGGGCTTAAAACCACTATATATAAACTCAGAGATCACATAGATGAAATAGGGTAGCCCAAGCAGTCACTAAACATGCAGCAAGTTGCAGAGCTATTTAACGAACCAGCTAGAGTCTTCTTTACTTATCCCAAAAATTATACATTAAGTTCTGCAGGCTCCAAAGACAAAGCTGGCCAGCAGCAGACTCAGGTATCAGAATTTCTCTGTCTTCAGTGATCTCTTTGCCTTGCTCCTGCCTGTAGTTTCTCAAGGTCAGGCTCAGAGTGGTTTCTGTTGGATTGTTCCCAAATTTTTGCCTCAGGCTTGCAAGACCATAGTCCTCAGTCTAGTTCCATGCTGGGAATGTGATGAACCTGCCAGCTCCAGCAGCCTGCCATCCTGAAACAGGCATTCCTCCCATTCATGGTTCCCATTATGCTATCAGGCTTGATGGAGTTTACACCATGTGTGAAGGGACCCTGCTCACTGTTCCTCATTCCAGAGCTGTCTGGGGAACAGTTTTGCTGACAGCATTAATTAAAATCTTTCAATAAAATTTCAGCACCAAGAGCCTACTATTGTCACCAGTGGTGATGAAAGACATTTAACTGAATGACATCATTAGTGCAGACTTGCTTACCTGGTGCCCTTGGGAATGCTGCCCAACCATCCTGCCAGACACCTTTAAGCACTGGCATGCCAGTAGAGGCAAACCAAGCCCTAAGACAAGCCTTAAACTCATCCATGTTTTAAAGAAAGCAATGTCACTGCTGACAGAGAGATCCCGGGAAAACACTGAATTATCCAAGTTGCACACAGAGCAACTGTGTTTTTTCATGGCAAATAGCAGAAAGGGGTACCACAGGCCCGTCAATTGGATATTCACTTGGGGGTAAATATTTCAAATGACAATGCAGTAGCTGAAAGCTCAGCAGAAAAAAATACGTCTTTCTACAATGCCAGCGCAACAGTGCCTTAGTCCTAAAAACAACCCTAAAAGAACTAAAGATTGCTACTGGGAAAATGCCAGTCACCTTTCACCCTTGCCTTTGAAAAGAAGTGGTGTTATATTTTTACACAGCTTCTTTACTTTATGTCAAAAACTTCTGTCCCTTGAACTGAGAAAGTGACCTCTTCTGGGGAGACACTGCACTCAGTTTAAACCTGAGCATTATAGCTTTCTGTCAATCACTTCTTCCATCACTAGAGCAATGATTTTCTACAATAACCTTGTACTTGAGTCAATCTATTCTCTAGGTTTCACCAGATTGCATTTCATCCCAGCAGCTTCTTGAGTGATATATTTGGTATCCAGAGGAGACTCTGTGCTTTGTATTCCATTGGCCCAGAGGCAAAAAGAACCTGAAGTTCTGCATACCCCCAGCTCCCACACAAGGCTTGTTATAAACCACCCAGCTGAACGAAACACCCTTTGCCATTACCACTATAGCAGTAAACCATGAATATTCATGAATTATTGCCCTGGTTTTATAAATTATCTCCATCATAGCTTTTACATGTAGCCTTGCATATGTGCTTCACTTCTGTCCCTTCCAGCTATATTCTGCAAATAACTATCCAAAAACCTCAGGTGGTTTTTGCAAACAGGCTGTCAACGTTAAGCTGATGAAAGAGTGCGTTGATTCAGAAGACGAGACGTGTGCTCCAACACATGGTGTTGTCTGCTGACACTTGAAGCATGGGGCTATAGGGAAAAATCACTCAGAAGCAATGACAGAAAAGACAAACACATTTTGATTCACGGTTGTGTGGGAGTTGAGCCGGGACCTCAGCTTCCTATAGGAGTGCTTCCATCACAGGGATCTGGAAGGTGCTGCTACCTCCTGCTTTGCCTCCATAGAAAGATGTGGCTCCTGCAGAGAGCAAGAGGCACTTTGGCTGGAGCAACTGCACGGTTTTTCAAGATGTTGCTGTTGCCACTTCAACTGGGATCACAGAATCACAGCATCCATAGAATTGGGTTGGAAGCAACATTAAAGAGGATCTTGTTCCAACCTGCCAGGGACACTTTCTGCTAGACCAGGTTGCTCGGAGCCCCATCCACAACTTCTCTGGGAAATCTGTTCCAGTGTCTCACCACTCTCACAGTAAAAAATTTCTTCCTAATATTTAATCTAAATCTATTCTCTTTCAGTCTGAAGCCGTTCCCCTTGTCCTGTCACTACATGCCCTTCTAACAAGTCCTTATATGAAAGAGAAGCAGAGAGGTTTGAGCATTAGCTCAAGGGTGCTGGGGAATGAAGGGCAGCAAGGGAAAAGCTTTGAGTGCAGGTCCAAATAATTTTTTCACAAGGGGAAAGATCCATTGGGCAAACAGCACCAGTTGCATGAAGTAGCATTCAGGCTGAGGCTGAGGCACTGCTGAGGGACCAGCCCATGCTGATGATTCTTCTGCATTTTATGGTGAGTGATAAAGCCAGCCATGGGGTCTGGTCCCACTCCCACAGTCAGCTGTATCTGAATAGCACTGACAGGTTACACATCTTGTCACAGGGAGTTGCCACACCACTGCACAGCTCCCTCAGTGTGCACTCCTGTATCTGTATATACGCACACATACATATTCAATATACATATTTATATACAATTACACCATATACAGTATGCAAACTGTGTGTGTGTGTGTGTGTGTGTGTGTGTGTGTGTGTGTGTGTGTGTGTATTCAACTGCAACTGATCTGGAACTGATCCTTGTATCACAAAGCCAAGACCTCAGCACTTGCCGGATTTCTCACAAGTAGTTTACAGAGAGAGCTCAGCTCTATCTTTTCTACTCTGGCACGGGTTCAGCAGGAGGTGAGATGCTCATAACGGTCTCCTGGGTGTTGTGGGTCTCTGCTGTGAGGGAAGGGAGAGGTTTGTGTCTGAGGATGGGTAAGGAATTAACTAGGAATGCATCTGGGGTGTGTCTGGCATCTGCAAGGGAAGGAACTGAAAGATTAATTCACTGAGGGAAGGTTAAGTCTCAATTAGGAAAAGAGAGAGTAAGTTCAGTACAGTTATGAACCTCCTGAGCAAGGGCTTTTAGTTTGTGACTTTGCTTTTGGTCCCTGAGTTCTTACCACAAACTAAAACTGTCTATATGCAGAAAAAGAAATCAAAATTATTTGAAATGCGTTGCGGTTTTCTGTGGGCTTGGGTGATGGGAGGAAGGGAGAGGGAAAAAATCCTGAACTAAGTCACCTTTGGTGGATTCTGATTAGTTTTTCCACCAGACAATCTCTCCATTTCCATCTGATTTTACAAGGAACAGACAAACTGGGTTTATATAGAGAGCAATGTGAAACGACAGACTACAGCTATTTTTTTAACTCCCCTGTCAGAAAAGCCAGCATGAACCGCTGTCGGGTCTTTTCCATTCTCGCTGGATTGATTACGTGTAACACCAAAAAAAGGCGTTGCTGGCAAGTGGCCGAGCACACGGGTGGGTGCCTGGTCCTGCCCAAACGAATCTCGCTGCACCTCCAAGCGCAGGATGCACAATCCCACGGAAGTCCGCGGAACTCCACCCGACGCCGGGGAGCTGCCGGGGCCAGGAGAGCTGCCTCTGGACCCGCCCTCCCCTCTCCGGCCCTGCCGCCTCCCCGCCCCTCCTCGTGGCGTCGGGCCCCTTCTCTCCGCTTCGGCTCCTCCGTCCCTGCCTCTGTCTCCATCCTCTCCGTGTCCTCCCGCACAGGTGGGTCTCCTCGCCTCGCCGCCCCCGCCGCGATGCCGCCCCCGCGTCCCCGCGGGGCCCTGCCCGAGGCGTCCCTGCTCCTCCTGCTGCTCCTCCTGCTCCCGCTACTCTGCGCGGCCCCCGGTGAGTGAGCGCGGCGTGCGGGATAAGGGACAGAGGGAAAGCATAACCCGGCGCGTCCTGGGGAGCGGGAAAAAGCCTTTTCCTGGCATTCCGCGTGGGTTAGCACCTTCGGACGCTCCAAAACTTGTGCAAGTTGGGCATCTTTTAAAAAAGGTGCTTGTTTGCCAGTGAACTAAAGCATTTCGGAGCAATCGGGCGCTTGCAGGTCTCCTGTTCTGCTGCCGGACCGTGGGCTAATGCCTTGGGGATCAGCAGGATGACTGCTTCGATGTACTTTCGGGCAGACTGCCAGTCTGCCAGACAACGTTTGGAGCAGTTAGCATGGCCCTCACCCAGTGACCAGGGTTTTGTGCCTCGGATGCTGGTACTGGCAACAGCTGTGGTAGTCTGATGAAAAATATAATTTACTTGGTGAAGAAGGCCAGCATCAGGATTCTGTTGCCAAGAAGAGCTGGGGAGGGGATGCTGGAGTGTCAGAAGCTTCCCTGTGGTGTGTGTTGCACTCAAATGTGGAAAAGGGAGTAAAGAGAAGCACTGGGAGAAGCTTCTCTCTTTTGCTTGTTGACCTGGAGCTATGACAAAAATACTTCTGGTATTTTTTGAGAAATAATCTTTATGTTGTTATTTCCTTCTCAATAAATGCATGTGCTTTATTTTTACTTGTCTAGATGTTTCAAGGGGAAATAAGCTTAAACTGATGCTTCAGAAACGAGAAGGTAAGTAAGGAAGCAGCCAAATGCTTTCCTTTATTTTTCCTTTGAATCAGTTGCTGTCAGTCGAGGCTGCTGCTGTGGTGTCCCTGTACCTCCAGCCCAAGGAGAGCAGATGGAGCAGCAGGCTACAAGCACACAGCCACTTTCGCTACGTACCACACCAAAACCTCCTGCTTGGACAGAGCCTGTGCCTGCATGCCTGTTTGGGACCTGGTATGGGCAAGGCTGCAGGCTCTGCTTACCACAGCCCACTCCGAAAACTGGGGTTCCCAACCTCAGGCAGCACGCTGCCTTTTCCTCTGTGCAGTGCATAGCACCTACCTTTTCCAGTGTATGCATGGCAGATGTGGCATTTATCTGGTTCATTCTGGGAAGTCACAAGCTTTTCCGAGGAATTATAATGCATGGAAATTCTGCTGGCTCAGGCACAGAGAAGAAAATGTGCAAACCTGTCTTGCTTATGATGCCTTGACTTGTTCTTTTTGTCTTCTTGGCCCCGCATGTGCTTCCTTTTTGGAAGACTGCTTTCTTACAGGAGAGATGATGGGCCCAGCAGTCAGATGCACAGAATGGCTTGCTGGTTGAGGGAAGGATGTGGAAATCATGCTAACTGAGAACAAGCAGCAGATGAAATATCCCAGAAGTTTTGATCACCTCCCCTCAGTCTGCTCTGTCGCTGAACCAAAATATTTATACCGCCACAGAGGGGACTCCCACTTTCTGCAAGCCTGCCTGATTTCTCACTGGTTTTTTTCTGGCATCACCCAACATCTCTTACCTGCCCTAAAATATGTATCCCATCCACATCTGTTTTCCTTGTGTGCAGGTTCTCTATGTCACCATTCTGCAGCGTTTGTGTGCAGACAGGAGCAACCCACGCCCTCCCTGCACCCCAGCAACAGGCCACTTGTTTGTTCAGTTCCCCTGGGGAGAGGGACCACCAAAGGGGAGGCTTTTGGAGCACGCAGACAACATGGCTTAGACCAGGAAGAACTGCAAAGCCTTGAAGGAGGGAACATGTAGCCCCTGTAACTCCAGCCTCGCTCCCCTTTTCTGGTTGGTTTCTAAAGTGAGCAGGCCAAGTGCACAGTACTGTTTCCCTTGCTGGCAGTGTCTCTTGTGTGAGGCTTATTCATGGGACATTTGCTCAGCTGTCCCTCTTCCCAGTGATAACACCCAGCTCACCCTGTTACCAGTTTCCAGCTCATCATCACAGGACAGCCTACTGTTTCCCACTCTTTCTGCAACAACTCATCTATCACTTCTATCTCTTGAATCGCCTGCTCACTGCAGTCCTTTGTCTCCCTGACAGTCTGACCAGCTCCTACTTCAAAGGTTTCCACATCTCCCCTTGACTTCCCTCCCTGCCTACCCCAGTCTCTTCCCTTGCAACCTCCAAAAATCTCCATCGACACCCATGTTCCTGATTTCTCCCTCATTCCAATGAACACTCTGAAGCCAAGACATTTCTCCTACTCCCCCAAGTGTTTCTTGTTTCACAGGCAGATCAATACTAGGCTTTATCATTTCTGTGTGTGGCTGGGGCTGGCCAGTCATAGAATCATAGAATTGCTAAGGCTGGAAAAGATCTGTAAGATTGAGTCCAACCATTTACCCAGCACAGCCATGTTCACTACTAAACCATGTCTCCAAGTGCTACATCTACCTGTTTTTTGAACACTTCCAGGGATCGTGATTCCACCACTTCCCTGGGCAGCTTGTTCCTATGTCTGACCACCCTTTCAGTGAAGGAATTTTTCCTAACATCCTGTATAAACCTTGCATTACTTGAGGCCTTTTCTTCTTGTCCTGTTGTAGTCCTCACATCCATACCTTTTGGAGGTACATAAATTCCTCTAGCAGCCAGAGCAGATTGCCTGACTCTTGGCATGGAGCAAGCCAGACAGTCACATCTGAGTCTGGCAGGTTGAGGACATTCCCATGCACCCACCATGCAGTGTGCTATGAAAGCCTAATGGGCTTTCATTTTCAGGCATACAGGGCATTTAGTAGCACTCATTATTTCAAAGCTACTTTCTTACACAACAGATTTAAAAATCTGTCTTTTCATGTGTGCCTCTCTTCACCCTGAGAAGTTAGCAGTGTTTCTCCAGCTTCCTGAGGCTTCATTCCAGTTTCTGCAACTGCAGCACAGAGAGGCCAGTCTTCTGTTCTCTCCTCAAAGCACAAACACATTGTGTATGTGCTCTTTGGGTGTATACATTTAAATTCCTCACTAAGCTGCTGTCTGAGCTCAGAAGAGCTTTTAAAAAATCCAGGAGAATGAGGGTAGCTGAGAAATCCTATTACTTCAGTGATTCCTGGGTTTATTACTGTACTCTGTGACAAAGGTGATGGCATGATGTGAGAAGCATTTTCTTACCTGCTGCAAGCAGTACACTTCAGGCTGACCAAATATTTCCTGGCATGCCTTTTGTGGGGGGAATTAATTTCAGCCCCTGTTGCTGCAAAGCCTGAGGTGTCAGTGAAGGAAATGGCAGCCAAGGAGTTCCTGAGCAGCCTGAGACGCCAGAGGCGCCAGCTGTGGGACAGAAGCCAGCCTGATGTACAGCAGTGGTACCAGCAGTTCCTGTACCTGGGATTCGATGAGGCGGTGAGTATATGAAATGGAGAGCAGCATGAAGAAAAGAAGGCTCCGGGAAACCTTATTGCAGCCTTTCACTACTTACAGGGAGCTTATAAAAAAGAGGGAGAGCAGGTAGTGATTGGACAAGGAGGAATGGTTTTAAACTAAAAAAGAAAAGATTTAGATTAGATATTTGGAAGAAATTATTTACTCACAATTATTTAGTTACTTGTGGTGAGGCACAAAGCAGGTTTCCCAGAGAAGTGGTGGCTGCCCTATCCCTCTAAGTGTTTAAGGCCAGGTTGGATGGGACTTTGAGCAATCTGCTGTAGTAGAAGGTGTCCCTGTCCACGGCAGGGGGGTTGGAACTAGATAATCTTTAACGTCCCTTCCAAGCCAAGCTTTTCTGTGATTCTATAAGGCTTGGGAGGGGTTCAGACTGAGCAGTGGTGAGTGAGGATGCACAGCCCCGGGGTTTCCAGGGAGAAGCTGCTTCTGTCCACAGAGACTGAGATTTCTTTTAAAGTAGCAAATGTCACACGGAAATATTAGCTCTCTTACTTGTTAAAGATTTCTGCAAAATGTTATTAGTAGAAAAAAATTACATTAAGATTTTTGGTGGAGTTCCTGCCTGCTATTGAAGGTAAGCTTAATAAATTGCAATTGGACACATGAACAAAGTTTGCTTTGAGAAATAAATGGCCAGGCTCAAAGCAATCAGTTGTATTTCAGGAAATTAATTTGTCAGCCTCAACCTAATCAGTTTGCTTTTAAACACGCTCAGAAATCCACACCAAACTGGTTATGATTGGCACTCATAACTTGATGAAATAGCACTGACATCATGTACCTAATGCACACGTGTGCCTCCTTGGTGTGGGCAGCTCCTGACCACCACCAACACCAGCAGCTGTGCCTCAACTCTAAATGTGAAAGGAAAACCATTTGATAATATTCAAAAGAGAAGGATACATTTTTTAAAAGCAGTTAATTTGTAAAAAGACTGGAGTGGAATCAAGCTCTGCACAAAGCTCTACTAAATAGATGCTGAAATAGGGCAAAAATAAGTGCATTTGGTTGCAGTCCAACATGTAGCATCATTACTACTTTTAATAAGGGATAAAAATAGTTATAGATGTTGAATTCTTGGCTTCTGTCAGCTGCATGAATATGTTTAATAAAATTGCATTGGAACAGGCAAGCTGGAGTACATTTTAGACCTTCGTGCTATGTGGATTGCTTAGAAGATGAATGCACTCATTTTCAAAGCTGCAACAATTAGAAAAATAATCCTTTGCTTGAGCTGAAATAATGAAGGGTACTTTTTTTTAATTCTCCTGGACATTATGTGGATATTTTTAACAGCATGGCTATGTCCCCCTTCATCAATAGGAATAGAAAAAAATAGGAAAAGTGTTTCATACATCAGAAACTTAAGACTGGGGGCAAATACCAAAAGTAGTAAAGACAAACCATGCAGAAAAAGTGAATTCTCCTCTGAGTTCCTGTGTGTATTTCAAAAACTGAAATGAGGCCTGTTGAGGGATACAATGAATCCACTTAGTAGGTTTTCTTGAGTATTAAGACACAGTTTTAACAATGAAATAACTGTTTGTTCCAGCAAAGGACTTGGGTCATACTTAGCCATTGTGTATTTTGCAAAATTTTTTTTTTCAAATCTCAGCCAAAAAATATTTCCAAAGAGTCATTCAGATGGAAAGGCTTTGGCTTGGCAAGTATTTGATATCCTTGCACACTGTTTTTCCTCTGCTGTTTTGAGCAGAATTGAACTGCTTATTGCATTTCCATAGCTAGAAGGCTGCGCTGTACCTTCATTTTTACCCATGCAAAGACAACTAAACCTTTACATTTTTAAGTGCAAAACATTAAAATGGTTTTACAGTCCACCACTGACAAGGCAGTAGAGATATTAAAGGTGCTTAGTGCACATTTCAGTTGAAGGCGTTCTCACTTTCAGGACTTTAGAGTGGGCAGAGAGTGTAGGAGTGGGTGCCAGGTGGGGTTGGAGAGGGACAGTTTCTGTACTCGGGATCCTGATGATCCCATAGAGAAGGCAAAAGGTCTCAAAACCTCTTACATCTAAAGATTTAATTTACGACAAATGTGTGAAGGATCCAAATTTTTGAAAGAGGCTCTTGCACCACTTCTGTTTCATCTCACTGTTGTAAAGTTTCAGGCTGGAAAGCAAATGTCCCCCCATTTTTTTTTTTTATTTTCGGCAGAAATTTGAAGATGACATCTCCTACTGGACAAACTTAGGGCGTGCTCGTAATGAATATTATGGTGGGTACTACCAGCACCACTACGATGAAGATTCTCCAATTGGCCCACGAGATCCACACAGCTTCAGGCACGGAGCAGGCGTCAACTATGACGATTACTAAAGTCATTTATCCTACTACAGCTGGTGCCTGTAGGGCTGCACTGGGCAAAAGTGAGTCCTCCCTCAGTCAGAATGACCCCGCTTTCTTTCTATTCATGTCAAACAGCAAGAGTAAAGGAACTGCCAGACTTTGATGAAAGCAACATGATTTTAACTACCATTACTTAGTAGTACACTTTATATAAAGTGTTTTAGAAATAAAGCTTTTTCAATAAAATAAGCAGGTTGCCGTTATTCAGTAGAGTTCATAACAGCAAGTTTAATTCCAACTCTATTACTGCGGATTTCTTTTTAAAGGACACTTTCATTTGCTTTACTACAATCAGTTGCAAAATTACATTATATCATCTACTTTGGCATATAGAATATATAATATAAGCCAGTATACTTAAGATATGCCTGCTCATTCAGATTTTTATCAACAAATAAATCCAATTATTCTTGTGGGAAAAGAAAAAAAATTCCTCTTAATTGAAGTGTTGCCTTGTTGCCTCCTCTGTTGTTTCCATACCTACTGCACACAGCCTGTATGACACGGCACTTCTGCAGCTCCTACTGGGTCAAGGACAGATATTCACAAAAGCTAAATTCAGTGCAGAGGAACTCGTCTACCTACAAAGCTTGTGAAAAGAGTCTCCAGGGAATGGGCTCAAGGCATGAACCTGACTTCAGAAGTAATTGCTGAGATGCAGAGCATCTAACCTGAGTGGCCCCAACCCCTCCCAGGCATGATAACCCAAAGGTTATCTTTGGTGAATATTCCCCTTTTTGTCCATTCCACTTAGCGTCAAGCTTTCAGCTGAGCTCTAAACAACAAGCTAAGCTATTTAAAATGAAGTTAGTATCAGACAGCATCCAACACAATCCCCTGACATAATTTCCTACTGTGAAGTTCCCTCTATCCCCAATTCAAACTGGAATGTATGTGCATTAGTCTGAGCATCAGAATATATCAGAGACTAGGCATCTGTCAATGGGAGGGTTGTTGGTGGCATTGTGTATATTAAGAACCCTGAAATACAACCAACTTTTGTACCACAGCAATGTCAGCCAATATTGTAGAAAAGCACTTATGGAAATCTAAGCCTAGGAGGGAGATTTCGGTGGTCAGGGGCTTCAGGAGGAGCTCGGCAGGGGAAAGCCCTGCTGGTGCTTGACAAATGTAGAGGACTGGGAAGGGGCAGCTGAGGAAGGCTGGCTGCTCCTGAAGAATCAGGATAAAGAGAGATGAAATGGTTTCCTCCAGCCATAGCAGTTAGAGAAGACAGAATGGATGCTTTAGCTGTCTGTCATCTAAAGCTTACAAGAAATTTCCAAAGCATGGATCATGGCAACACCATTCTTTACACTTCACTTCTTTCTTAACTCTGAGTGTATTTCCTAATCTTTCAGTTAAAGCCCTCATTATGTTATGGACTGGTGTCTAGGAGAGGCAGCCCAGCACTATCCAGCTCCTTCCAGGAACACTTCCAGGGAGATAGCTCTTTGCTGAAGGAGTCAAATGGAAAAAACATATTAGTCACTTCTCTGCATGCACAGATACACGCTAGCCTAACATGCTCCAAACCCTCAGCTTTCCCTAGGCTTGCTCTTAGCATCCTTGCCAGCTTAATTGGTTTAAACTGGTGCGTTTTCTTGGTAGAAGAGCCTTTATTCCAAATACAGAATAATCCCATTCTGAGTCAAGCACAGACTCTTTTGCACAGCTGGAATACACCTGTTCCTAGAAGAATACTTCCAGTTTGCATCCTACAAAAAAAGTGCACTGAATTTGGCAATGTTGGAAGCATGATGATAATTTTCATCATTTCCCAGAATTTACAACAACTGGGAATTCAGACCTGCTGAATAAGGAAGAATTTAAAAAGTGCTGAAAATTAAGATCATCCCTCCCTTTGTAAGTTGTGTCCATTCCTGCAGGTTGACTCAGTCTAGCAGTTTTCTGTGCCTTGCAGGCTCACAACCAAGTCTATGAATCTCTATCTTCTGAATTCTCTAAGAAAAAAAAAAAGAAAATCTTTACCATTATGTTGTGTTGTATGGTTAAGGACTGGGATAGAGTTAACTTTCTCCGTAACAACACGTATGATGCCACGATTTAGATTTATGACTAAACCAGTGTAGGCAGAACACCAATGTTCTTGCTGTGGTTGAACAGCGCTTGCACAGCCTCAAGACTGCCCATCTCCCACACTGTCCCCTAGCAGGCAGGCTGGGGGTGGGTGAGAGGTTGGGAGGGGGTGTGAGTGGGACAGCTGATCCAAACTGGCCAATTCCGCCTGATAGAATGACTTGCTCAACACTCAAAGCTGGGAAGAAGAATAAGGGGTAGGGGTTTTGCCTTCCAGGGTAGTTGCTGCTAAGGGACAGGTGAGCAATAGTCTTGCTTAGGGGAGATAGTGAGTAGCTTTTATATCACTTGCATATTTTTCTTCTTTGCTTCACTCATTAAACTGCTCTTACCTCAATCCTCAAGTTTACTCATTTCTGATTTTCTAATTCTCTCCCGTGTCCCACTGGGGCAGGGAATGGCTGTAAGGGTACTTTGTTGCTGGCTGGGGTCACCCACCACAGGCAAAGCTCTGAGGAGAGGGCACCCTCCTTCCTGCAGACGGGTGCACCTGGCTTGAAGTGCAGCAGTTGCAATGACAAGAAAGCAAGCAAGGATGAGCCATCACAGGTTTGGGCCAAAGGAGGAAGACTATCAAGGAAAAAAATTCATCAGACATGCATGGAGCGCTTCAAAGTTAATTTTCTTTGACTATCCCCGAACAGACAAAAACTGTGCTTCCCCTCCCAGCACTTCTATCCCAGGACTGTTTCCCCAAGCTCTCCTTGATCAAAACAGTGTTCTCTACAGTGGGGTGGACAGAGCCCAGATTGCTGTGTTTGGAATTGACAGTACTTAAAGGCACTTCTATCCCAGGACTGTTTCCCCAAGCTCTCCTTGATCAAAACAGTGTTCTCTACAGTGGGGTGGACAGAGCCCAGATTGCTGTGCTTGGAATTGACAGTACTTAAAGGCCACTGTTCCCTGTGGCTCCATGCTTTGGACCTTCCAGCTGCTTCAGCCATGGCATGAACCAAGGCATTCAGAGGATCCCTGTCCTTGCCGAAGAGCGTGTCAGAATCTAGGGAAAACACAGCAAGAATGACCAAGCCGTTGCTTGTTTCAGGCTGTAAATGGCAACAAACCAAGGTGGACAAAAAGTTGCCACTTTGCTATTATCAAACAGGCAAGTGAGACAAGGAAAGGGACTGGGAAAAGAGAACCGGAATCTGATTTTTTGGCAAGAAATATGAATTGTTTTTTCAGCATAACCTCCCTGTTGATACAGAACTGCACTCAGGAACCTCCTGCCATACAGGAGTCCTGCTTTGCTTCAGAGCTATTGCTGCTCTTCCTGGTAGCTCTAGGGAGTCAGGGTCGCAAAGGAGGCATTCCCTTCTCCTGCCACCTGAGATCCCAGGACAAGGAAACATTCATAACAGAGCAACTATGGATTTGTGGCAGCTATGTTCCCAGCAATGTCAGGGAAGGGATGTATGGTGGTTAGGACTAGCAGGGTTGAGCACACAGTTCCCTTGCTGTTAACAAAGCATCTTGTTCCTGTGGACAGGTGGGCTCTGATCAGCCTCTAACAACCTTCAAGGACTTCTAAGCCTCAGGTAGCATTAAACTCAATACTAATAAGGCTGTGGACTAGCTAAATGCATCAAACTAATTGAAGCCCCACTTTGCTCTCTGTAGCCTGTTCTCTAAGGCAATTATGCCTCTTTCAACTTTGAAACTCAGTTCAAACCCTGAGAAGAAGTGCAAGTTTTTTCAAATATATTACATTTTTAAAAATTTCTTGAAAAAACAGATGATTAAGACACATTCATAGATGTCCAGAGGGCAGTGAACTCACTGGCTACTAAACCCACTGGTGTCTATATAGGTTAAGAGAAGCTGCAGACACCTTGTACACAGGGAAACTGTCAGATCATTATTTCCCCATATAGCAAAAAAATCTAACCTAAAGATACGCATAAGGCTTCTCTAGATTATACATTCATGGAACTACTTAAAATAAATTATGTCTGCAAGCCCCACTGTAGCTTGCCTGTAGACTAGCAATGTGGCTGACAATGCTCCTGAGCAGCCTACATAAAGAGGTACATAATGCTTGAAAAAAAAAAAATAAAATCCAACTGTGGATCTCATGCTTTAATAACTTTCAGCAGCAAAAGTGGTCCTTCTTGTGAGGTTCAAGGAATCCACAGCAGTGGGTGCCTTCCTCATCTCTCATTCTAGAAGGCTGATCTCACGCACCAGCACCAGTTCACTCTGGCCAGTTCACTCTGCCACATTGTGTATTTCCTACTGAGAGTGGAGGACTTCCATCTAACACCAGCTGAGCTGCCCAGTCATACACATCACTGTGACTAAACAGGCATCTCAGTTTGGTCATGTTAGTTTTACCTTGTGTGCCTGACCAGATGACAGCAGAAAATTCCAATTCTCAAATTTTCTGGGAAAAAAAACACGTCTCAGCTTCATTTATTCCCAAGTCCTGTATTTCCAAGCTTTCAGTGCTATATTCTTACTGCCCTCCATCAAAAATGGCAGTAAGAATATAGCACTGAAAGCTGGAGAGGCAGCAGCTGTTTCTTACCTGTGCTTCCCAGCAAACTTGATGCCTCTTTCTTCTAGCTAGATATGTAACCCCAGATGGGAGCAGAGAGCACCAACAAAACTTCAAATTACCCCTGACTTTCAGTCCAAAGCACCATCAGACTCTGTTTTAAAATGATTCATGCCTTTTAAATCAGCTTGAAGGCCCGTCACTGGCTTCAAAACCTAAGGACAACAGCTGCCTCAGCTGCTGTTTCTGGAGGATAGTATGTCGAAAGAATATAGGAGCTGAACCTGGAACTTCTGAAACAAAAACTAGAAACAGTACAAGGAAAGTAGGAAAACCACACTCTTGTCACTCAGGCCCAGTGGGAAGCATGAGACACACACACAGATGGGTTGTACTGGTACCAGCCATTTGCCCTCTCTTGAATTTGCTCCTTTTATGAAGGAGCTGTGAAGTAACCTAAAAAGCTTTTAAATCCTTCTCTGTTGTATCTAAAGCTTCAGACTTCCCAGGGGATTTTTTTTTAAAAATGCATTTTGTGCTAGTCTCCAGAAGCATGCTTGTGCCTGTACAAGTTTACATATTTTGTAGTGAAGTCACTGGATTAAATGAAAAACAGACCTGAAAGAAACAGCTGGTACCCACAGCTCCCACTTACTCTACATGACTGCTCTAAAAGCTGAACCAGGGTTGCACCCTTGTGTCCTACCTCTTCACAGATGCTTTGGCATCCAATGGCACAATTTGTATGAGGAGTGAAACATCTTCCCCCAAATATAATCTAGAGTTTAAGAGTTAAACCCACCATGCTGGGAACTGATTAACAGTTCTCTCCACAGAACTATTAAAGAAGTGGGCACTACTTTCACATTAATCCAGCTGTGGCTTTGAGTATAATGAGAGGCTATGCTTTGTGGGTGTATCAGTAATGACAGGTTAGACACATCTGGAGTACGCATACCATGGTGTACTTTGCAGGCAATTTAATATGGAATAAACGTCCAGATCAAGAAAAAGGTTTCAAACAAAAAAGCACATCTCAAGCTGCTCAGCTGTGAAAAGATGGAGGCAATGCATATTACCTAAATTTCACCTCTGAGGCAAGACAGGAAAATGCACCCTGGCTCCCCATCTTAGTGGTATGGCAGATTTCCAGTGGACGAAAACGTGCGCTTGCGAGCAAGGAAAAACCCATTTTGTTTTAAAAGGATCCCTGCAGCCCCACTCTAGGCAGGGCACACCAATGAACACAGCAGCCTCATCATTGCTGGAGTCACTGGGAACTTTACCAGACAGACTGGATGGGCCTCCAATCCTTGCAAGCACCATGAGGCTCTGGTGGATGGCACACTCAGACAAAGGGGCCCAAAGCCACACTGCTCTCAGAGTCTTCTCTGGGTCTGGGCATAACCTCATCACTACAAGTTAACTCCCACTTTGACCACCAACCTAAAGATACTCAAAAGTTAATAAAACCATCAAGCTTTAATGAGATAAAGTCAAGTCACTTTGCTTGATGAGATTTAGGATTTTCAATTTTGAGTGGCACTAAGCCAAGATACCTTTTAAAAATTCTCTGCCAATCTTCCCTCCTAGATATTCAGTATTACATAATGAAAATAAAGAAGAACTATTGAAAATAAGGGGAATCAGAATTTTTTTGCTTGGCCTTTTTTTTTTAAGATGACAGGCAGTGTTATCAAAGTTGAAAGCATTTACTGGCAATTCAGTAACTGCTTAAAATGCAAACACTTTCTCAGTGTTTCCTCAGGGAGGCTGAAGTTGCACTCCATGGTTTAAAGAAAATCTTATACTCCTTCACCACTATCAACTACCTGAAGTGGAATAAATCATGATGTTTTTGTCCAATCTATTTCAACAGACATCCTGCAGCCCTTACGATACATCTATTAAGAGACAAGCAATGAAAGACCAAAGTGACTAACTTTGAGTGAATTATTTACAGACTGTTACTTTATAATTAATACACAATAAATCCACAGACGTGCAAGGCCAGAGAAGTGCCCACAGTGAAACTTTGAAACTAGTAAATAGAAGTTTCAATATTTTATTAAAATAGCATATTCAACCACTGTAACCAATAATACATTAACTTTATTCCCAGAGTATGCACAACACAGTAGTGATTCAAAATATCCTTATCCATGGTAATCAATGAAAATATCTAAAATTCAAGTGTACAACTAAAACTAAACCTTTGAAAAAATCTCTCCTTTAAAGAATACATAAAGCTCTCATAAAGAATTCTTTTAAACTCCTCTATATGCAGATGTCAGTGTCTCTCACCTGACAATACCATTAGCTTTTTTCTTATGCATAGTAGAACATCTCATATTTTATAGTACCCATTTTATAAATAAATTGGCATTTTCCATCCCATTTGTGTTTATCATCAGCTTCACAAAGAAACCAGTAAATAAAACTGTCAAGGACAGTCACAACAAAATGATCTCACATCAAGATATAAAACTTGAAGATACTAAAAGATGCTTCTACTCTATTTTACATAAAAAGACAGATTTAAAAAGTGCAAGGCAAGATTTGCAGGGAAAGGGAATATTTGTTTGTTATTTTTAGGCACATCCACTTCTTTAAAGCAAGCTTCAGAATGAAATTCCAGTTCGTTCTTCATGATACCTGTTTCAAAGTCTCTCAAAAAAAAAAAAAAAAAAAAAAAAAAAATTACATCCGTCAAATGTCAAGCAGGGAATTTCCTGTCCAACGAATAGTCTTCAGTTGTGTCTCGTTCTTCCTTTTTTCATCCTTGCAGGTTTTGGTTTGGGAATATACTGATTGTTTGCCTGATACTCAAGTTCTTTACGGAAGTAATGAATTGCTTTATTCAAACCTTCTTCCAATGGGACCTGTTCCCAAAAGGGAGGAGAGAATCATATATCTCCAAGTTCACATCAGCTCATTTCTCAACAGTATATTTTTAATACAGCTATCACAAGGCAGACAGGGAGTCTCTTAGCCAATGTAAGTATTAACAGCACCACATACTGGTTACATCTCCACACTGCTGATGAATCTGAGCTTTTAAACAGCAGATATATTTTCTGACATAGTAAGTCGAAAACCCAACAATTTTAGATCTCGCACATACTTATGATTGGTCTGTTTAGTATCAAAACAGACATAAATAATTCTCCTTTTAATTCCTAATACATTGAAAGAGACTTACACACAGCATTTAAGCCCCTTGTATTTTTAAGGATTAAAGATCCTCTTTCACAGAATGGTATCAAATTGGCATCCAGTATCTCATTTGATATTCTTAAATCCTATACAAATAATTGTAATTCTACAAATTTTGATGTTTAAATATGGGCATAGAATATGGAGACAGAAACAACAGAAACACAAGTACTCCACTTTTCTCTGGAGCCATATGCTGGCATGCTTGCTGATACCATCCCTAATACAGGAGGATATAAACAGCAGCACAAAAAGCTGCTTGCCTTGCTGTACCAACACTGCACTGCTACTTCACAGTCAGTTTTGTTACTGGCTGTGCCAAACACAGAAGGCCAGAAGTACAAAAGTCAACTGTTTAAAACTTTTTGTGATTGCAACCCCTGCCATCATCCTTGTGCTTTCAGGCATGGTCTATTAATATTGTGTGTCTCTCTGAATCCTTTCAGAAGAGTCTGGATCCACCTTTTTCCATAAGATTTACATTTACTATGTAGGTTCACATATCCTGGAATGATTTTTGTCTGCAAAACAAACCACTGTGCTAGCTAGAATGGGGAGCTGGATAAGAAAGTTACAGCTTTTCTGGGGATTAGGCAGACCTTACCTCCCCAAACCAACCAGCTCTTACCATCAGTGACAGGAATGAGGACTGCAGTAACAAGAGCAAACCCACTAGCTCTGGGTTTGGTAACATAGGTAACTATGTACCATGTATTTCAAAGGATAAAAGAAAGGTATGCATTTCATAATACACAAGTGAAAAAGTTAAAATGTGTATCCCAACAATGTTTTTTTTTCCTACTGAAGACTATTACAAATGCTAATGCTAATCTGCTCTTCTGGATGGCACAGGCCATACAATCTTACCAAGTAATTCCTGAATTGTGAGCTCATGAGCTAGGGCAACAGATGAGGGACAGTCTTCTAAAAAACTGTCCAGGAGATTGTGTTAGGCAGATATTCTGATAAGGGAAATGTATCATTATCATGTAGCCCTCCCTCAGCCTCATCTGCCTCTCTGTGCTTTTGCACACAGCAACAGTAATTCATCTGTACATACCACAGGCTCCCAGCCAAGCAGTAACTTGGCTTTTCTGATGTCAGGTTTTCGTTTCTGAGGGTCATCTTGTGCTTCTGAGAGAAACTGGATTTCACTTCCACTGCCTATTAAACAAGAAACTGTGAATTAACATTTGCAATTCACTGTGCTTTGCATTTACATCTTGTCTATCAATTTCAGCAGTAGGTCTTTCTGCAGCTTTCTGCTTCATGATTCTATCACTGAAATGCTTTGCACAGACACAGCTGCACTGCATGCAACAGCTGGGTGAACCACCTGTCCCACAGCAACATGGATTCACAAAGTATTTCATAAAGACTTCAGCATGGATTCACAAAAATTAAGTTATGCTTGACCAGTCTAATAACCTCCTACGATGAAATGACTGCTTCAGTAGCAAAGGGCAGAGCAGTGGATATCATCTACCTTGACTTCAGGGAGGCTTTTGACACTGCCATAACATCCTCATTGAGGGCTGGATGAGCAGACAGTCAGGTGGACTGAAAACTGTCTGCACAGCCAGGCCCAGAGGGTCGTGATCAGTGGCACAAAGTCCAGTTAGAGATTGGAAACTAGTGGTGCACCCCAGGGGTCAACACTGGATTGACACTGATACACCGAGTACTGTGCTGCCATCCAGAGAGACCTCGAGAAAGGAGGTTGGAGAAAAGGCTGACAGAAACTTCATGAAGTTCAACAACAAGTGCAAAGTTTTGAATCTGGGGAGGTACAACCCCAGCCACCAGTACAGGATGGGGGCCAACTAGCCAGAAACCAGCTTGGCAGGAAACGCCGTGGGGGTCCTGGTGGACACAAAACTGAGTATGAGCCAGTCACGTGTGCTTGGCACAAAGAAGACAAATGGTACCCTGGGCTGCAGGAGGAAAAGTGCTGTCAGCAGGAGGGAGATGATTTTTCCCACTATTCAGCACTGGTGAGATCCATATGGAAAGTTGGGTCCAGTTCTGGCTCCCCAGTACAAGAGAGACACAGACATATAGACAGAGTCCAACAAAGGGCCACAGAGATGACAAGAGGGACTGGAGCACCGCTTCTATCGGGAGGGGCTGCAAGAGCTGGGGCCCCTCAGCCTGGAAAGAGAAGGTTCAGGGGAATTTCATCCCAGTGTGTAAAATACCTGATGGGGGGCAGTAAAGAAGAGGGAGACAGGCTGTTTTCAGTGGTGCCCAGTGACAGGACCAGAGGCAGTGGTCACAAACTGAAATAGAAGGCTCTCTGTGAACATCAGGAAAGACTATTTCACTGTGAGGGTGACCCAGAACTGGCACAGATTGCCCAGGGAGGATGTGGAGTCTCCACACATCTGGACATGGTCCTGGGCCACTGCAGTAGGCTGCCCTACCTGAGCAGAAGGGTTGGACCAAATGGCCTTCAGAGGTCCTTTCCAGCCTCAACCAGCACTCTGTGATTCTGTCAGCACTTTGGCATTGCAAAAGAACTTCAGTTTCTATTTGCCTATATTCTCCGATCTGATTTAAATAACCAACATAGCACTGGCTTTTCCTCATGACAATACATGGAAACAGAACAATTTCTCTAACCATATCTAGCAAATATTATACATGCCATGTTACTGTGGAATTTTATGGATGTAGAACTAAACTGCCTCTCTGGGTGGACTGGAACAGATCAAGGTGTTTGTGAAGAAATAGACAAATGGAGGTGATAATTAATCTATATACTTGATAGGTTTGGTGCTGTGATTTTTCAATTTCCTTCCTTGATCTGTGGATTTTCTGGAGGGAACAGTCCTCTCTTAGAAACACCAGATGCATCAGCTTCTGTACTGTATGTTTGAACTCAACTTTTTCACATCTATCAGAAGTACTTCTGGAATCTACAGACTAAAAACCTGTGGCTAATGGCAGCAGTATGTTTCATCTCATTGGGAAGCCGTACTAGAAGATGAAGCACAACCATTTGCTTCCATTCCTGAGAGCTCTGATTTGTTACAGGTATCAGAGCAAGAATGAAGACGAAGCCACAGTGTTTTCTTCGCAGGTGCGTCAGAATCACTGTTAAATCAGTGAAACGCAGAGAAAGACTTGCCACAGCAAGAGATTTTTAATGGTAGTTGAAGGAGCAAAGCCTGCACAATTGTGAAGAACCACCTTGCTGAAGTATCCTTATTGCAGCTAAAGTGTTATGCAAGACATTTTTCATTCATGGGCTTTACATCTCACTTTTTGTGGCAAAACAAAGCTAAAAAATTATCTAAACATTATACAAATTAATGGGTATAGATTGCAGATACACAGAAAATGTATCCATTCGACTCTTCATGCAATATTTTACATGCAACTGAGAGGATTTGGATTATCTTATTAATATTTAATTATATGATCAGGACACAATTAAATGCTTTTGATAAAATTATTAAGAAATACAAAGACCAATTTAATTATCCACATGTTACACATACTAATCAAGCAATAATCATCTAACAACAATAAGTACTTCGTAAGCTTTACTAAGAATTACTTATCATACTCACCAACAAGTTTTTTAATTAACTGGGCAAACTCTAGGATAGTGTGCTCTTCTGGATTTCCCTACAAACAGAAGAGATATTCACTACAGTAACAATTAAACACCTTACAACATGCTAGACATGAGATGATTCTAGATGAGGCATGTTAAACTCTGAAAAAGCTAATTGTTAAGCTTTATTCCTACTTTGATGAAAAAAAAAAAGTAACTTTGACAAGCTCCATACACATTAGTAAAGTTACTCTCCATTATATTTGCCTTGGTAATTCAGTCAATGGTATTTGTGCCTTGGTATTTGTCTTGGTAATAAGACAGTATGTATGGAGATGCCCCCCAAAAATCAGTCAGTAAAGAATGGGCAAATGCACCTCAATTGCAGCAAAGGCATAGGTCACTCAGCAGCCCACTCAACCACATTATCAGCTGGAATCTGCATCAAGGACTGAGCTGAGTTGAGGACAAATGATGTAATGAAGAAGTATCCTAAATTCTCATTTCAGCCAAAGTTAGGAAACCAAACTAATTTAGCTGCAAACAATTGCTTCTGCATAGCTTACATATCAATGCATAAGGACTACTTGCTTTCCCATACAATATTCCTTTTTTTAACCAGTTTGCACATGAACTCCTGATGAAGATTTCAGAACAAAATACTGAAAACCTCCTGCTGACCTTCACCAGACCCATTTCCCACCATTCCTAGCTCTCCTTGTTTCAAAACTCTTCTTTACTACATCTCATTTCACCTAAAGCTGAACATTCAGATACATATAGATTTAAACATGGAGTTTTCTAGAGACAAAATTTCTATCAGCATCTGGATAGAAACATAGAAATTAACTCACGGCCACAGTAGAAAAGGAAAATCTAGTGAACAACTGCCTTGCAGAGCTAAATATCTGATTTGGGAAAAAGTTGGCATAAACAGAAATGACCTGGCACATGCATCCTTTTTCTATTCTTATATCCACTGCTGAGAGCAGGGTGACAACAAATGGAACAGAACAAAAATCCAAGCAATTTTCTAATCAATATTAAAAAACTATATCATAAAATACTATTCCATTTTCCTCTAATCAAGGCTAGTATGAAGTGGTTTATAATTACTTAGATCTAAGTATTCCTTCAGTGCTTTTTTCCATTAAAACCATTCTTTGATCATTTCCTTGTATTTTGCAGTAATTTCTTCCTTCGTATTCTAATTACATAAATCTTTTTGCTAAAACAAATTAAAAACTCCAGCAAGTTTACGTTGTTCTTGGAACTGTAAGATCCCAACATTTAGGGGCTTAATCTTATTTATAAATAGAACATATGGGAGAATACATTCTTCATAATGGAAAGACTTTTTTTTGCTCCATTTATTTTTTCTAGAAATCAGTATCAGTGACAAGGAGGAAAGTGGAGGTGATCTTGACCACTGCACAGTAACACAGCAGAGTGGAGTTCTCATACTCACCAAGTTGACAGGACTGCTGACATTGCTGTTCATCAATGCCACCAACCCATTTACAAGATCACTGAAAAAAAGGGAAGAACAGACTGAGAGAATTTCCACTTCTCTATAAATAATATTAGTGTCAAAAAGGAGAGCTGCCTCCTCAGAACTTCAGTAAAGCAGATCAGACAGCTGAGGAATGCAGTAATCATATTTACTTCAGTGGGTGCACGTTTACTCAAGCCTTTGTTACTACTAAATGAATAACGTTTCCTCTTTCCTCCAGTACTCAAGCATATTTAGAGGCAGACTTCCAACACACTTCAAACAGAATAGAGCAAGTTGCAATTTAGAGGCACATGACACCACCACCTGCTTTGCAGCCTGTTGTTTGAATTGTCTTTTCATTTTCAGAAATTCTTAAACCAAATTTCTTAAACCAAGTTTGTTAAAACCCAGTATTTTGGTGTTACCTTCCTCTAGCAAAATAACCCAAAGTTATTTTGGATTATCAGCAACAAACTTAGAAGTTTGGTCCTGACACAGAAACCCAGATCCCTTCCACTATGACTTATGATCAGGCTACTTTGACCTGATGGGGTTTCTGCAACATCTATTACCACTGTTATTACTTTCAGCAGAGGAAAAGAATATTTCTAAGTGGAGAATGATTAAAACAACCCAGTAGCCCAGTCTGGGGTTTTTTCATTTTCTTTTTAGTTTTTTTCTTCTTGTGTGCACAGTTTGCACATCGACCACAGCAGTCCCAAAGACACAAGGTGGCAGCACTGCATTAAAATGCAAGGAGTGACAAACTGCTCAGCATTAAAAACTTGCCTATCTGTTACTTGCTGTGTCTTGAAGGGAAGAATGCATTAATATCTCAATTAAAAGTTCTAAACCAACTAATGTTTTATTTTTTCATACTTCTATAAATCTCTGTGTCTCTCTTCTGGAAGTAAAGCTGGCCTAAGAATGAACATAATCTTTTTGACTAAGATGAACACACATACAAAGCTGGCCAACCTCTGAGAACCATAAAGTGCAGTAAATTATCAGCCAGTACAAACAAGGCTTACCTGACATACTGGAAGGCTCTTGTCTGTGTTCCAGGTCCATAGACCTAAAATCATATGGAAAATAGAAAAGTTACATAAACACAGAAGTCCTCTCTAGCTCAATTATCTTTTCCTTACCATTCTAGAAAAACGTCCCAAGAAGAAACACCTGAGACACAAGCTCAGTGTTCCAGAAATATAACAAATTGTGCTTGCAGAGCCTTTGGCAAAGTATCAGTTCTTTCAAGGTCATCTTCCTCTTGGATCTGTCTCCAGTAAACATATCCTTAGGCATTTTTTTAATCAGAACTCTGCATGAAGGAAACATTCTCAGGGGTGTAGGACAGAGTGATGCTTTGTCCTCTCCTGGAACACTGAAAGAGGGTTCAGCATGCACTCAGTCAGAAAAGGGCATCAAATATTTAAAGCAAACTTCACACTACTGAGATGTGGTTATGATGAGCAATTTTGATTCACTCGTTAACAACAGCCAACCTCAAAGAGATCACTAAATGTCAGTGGTCTCTGAAAAATTTGTCAAGAGAAACAGCACTGTGTTTAAAGCAATCAGGCCAAAAAAAAAGTCATGTGGCTATAAATAGAATAATTTCTAGATTATATAACTCCCACAGTCACCTGCATAGATTTGTATCAAAACCTTAAGAGAGAAAAAAAAGAAAAAGTTTTCTCAGGTTGTGTGCTGGTACTTTGGAACAAGTTGTTTAAGTTCAAATGGACAATAAAGTATACTTAAAGTGTTCAGAATGGCATTGGATACCATTATTTTTTTCACAGTTTAACTGTGTGCAGTACTGAAATTCTGAAAGCTGCCAGTGGGCACATTTAAGTGGTAAAAACATTTCAGTTTTAACTGGTGACGCACACATCCTACCATCAACCTGCTACAACAGAAAGGCTTTCTGGAAGGACAGAATAGAAAGCATGCTTGTTTTCTGAGAGGACAGACAGGACAGTACAATTGGTGTACAGGCCACCATCGGTCACTTGGTAAGCCTCGTGCTCTCTGAGGCTGACTCAGAGCCAGAAGGAATTCATATTTCAGTATGTAATGAGAAAGATCAGAGTTCACCAATAAACGATTTTGAGAGGAATGCACCAGGAGGGTACACTGACAGCATGATGGTTTCCCAAATAAATAGGAAGCAGATTTTATGTATTTATTCCTGTTTGTTTACTTTTAGCTTGTGGGATAAGTTTTACAGAACAAAGTAATTTAAGAACTAAGTAATTTGTGTGTGATTTCTGCAAAGTCATTCATGCAGCTATCTTTCCCACCTGCAGGCAGTGGCTGGAAAATACAATATAGTTTCCACCTTCCCATATGGTGGAATAATACCCCCCTTAATACTTCCCAATTTCTCCTAATAAATCCTTCCTTTACAATAATATAAAGCAACAATTGTCATGTTTGCATTGGCTATAACTCTACAAATTTACAGTATTGTTTTCTCAAGAGATTATTTGCTCCATTTGAACAATTACTTTGAACTAAGAGACCGAATATATTCAGTTTTGAAAGAGGTCAACACACTTGGTATTCCTTTCAGTCAAATTCTGTGATGATACAAGGGTGACATTTTTTTAGGTCTCAGACACTACTTATTGCTCATAACTCATTTCATCTGACCTGGTCAGCTAAACAACTCTCTCCTTAGTTCTTTTCTCATATTAATTTTCAACATCACTCACTTATTGCCTACAGAGCAGTGATGTTGGGCAAATATTCTAATTTAACCTCTATTACAAGTACATTCTTGCTAAACTTTACACAGTATAGCGGCTATAAAAATAAAATAAAAGTAAAGCTTTCAGTATTCCCTCCCATAGAAAAGCACTGACTCCAGACTTCTCTTACTGATGTTCTGAAATATCCCATGGATTGTACGTTTCAAAGCAAGATAACTGCTTCATATTTAGTAAGGCTTCACAAAACTTCCAGTTAGTGTTCTTACTCTGCTCTTCTTATAAAAATTACAGTCCTACTGTCAATAAAAGCCGAGAAACTATGCAAGAATGAAAAAAACATTTGAGAGTCCAAAAATGGCACCTATATGCATTGGAGACCAAACCTAAAAAATAGGAGTACCTTCTGATCCTCTGTAAGCAAGGTAAATTTTCTGAGCATTTAGAGGTTCAGACTTTAATGCACAAAGAAGCCATCTTGGGAACATATGACACTGACAAGCCAGCATATGGTTACACTCATATTTTGATACAAGAAAGCCCTACAAGGATCAAAACAGTCAAAATAAGAAGCTCCATCCTCTTGTCTGCTTCTATTTGTTTAGTGTCTTGCAGGTTTGGGGAGATGCCTGGGTAAGAAAATTAAACTCTTTCTGCAGGAATTTAAGTGCCCTTATTTTATGTTTTGAATGGAAGAAAGCATTGAACCCACACAGTTGTGCAATTAGCCTACACAGAGCTGAAGAGACTCCTATCAGGGACTAGGTAAGCTGGGCTCACTGGTTTACTCAGCTACCTAAGACTAAGCCCTGACATCTGCAGTCTTAATGCTGACATATGACAGATTAAATGTCATATGCCCTAGTAAACACTGGCCATTAAGTCACAGTCAGCATCACACAATTGCTACCATACACTGAGCACTGACAGCGCTTTCTACAAAACTAGTAAATCTCTGCAGAAAAAGCAAATCTTTAGGAGAAGCGGTGAACACAGCATTACTACATGCTTGTTACTCTGAAATAACCACAAGCCTAAACCAGAAATTTAGAAATGGCTAGGAACAACAAAGCAGATTCATTACTGATGAGATTAAAAACAGTATCAAATTGCCTGTTATCACTCACTGAAAAAACAGCAAGCTAATTCTGACCTGCAGACAAAACCAATCTTTCAGAAGTTTCAGTGTATTTAAGTCAGATGATGTGCACTGTTTTGCAGAACATATAGAATTTGAACTCCTTTATTTTCCTTCTTCTGTAAAGAGTTCTGGATTTCACTCTGTCAGTAAGGTAGTATCTACTACCCAAGTTTTGCAGGGGATAGCCATACTTTGGCATATAATTTGAGAAAGATTAAAGTTAGGGGAGATCTACCACAGGACACCAAGCTTTATCTTGCTTGGGCATGACTTATTCCCTGGTCTATACTCTTCAATGCTCTGCCCAGTTTCAGATTTTGCTCTACAAGAATTACAGTAGTTGGAGTTGCCACAAAACTTTCATCCTTTTTCTTTTTGGATTGTCTGCTCCTTCTTAGAGAAATTCTTGACTGATCTATTTCATAATCTCCAATAGAACGAATGCTGTCTTAATCTCAAGATAGTTGCCCTGTGGAGGTACTTAGCAACACCTTTAGTTATTTGGCAGAAGCCATCGACTATGATTTCCTGGCACTTCACTCTTCTAACCTAAGCAATAGTAACAAATATTTGTATGACATTTCTGTTGTATGCCACATAAACTGTAAATGTTTCCATAAACTCATAACTGATCTCAGATTCCAAACTACTTCTCCCTGTTTCAGGTCAGGCAGGGTCTGTACTGCTAAATTATCAGTAGCATCTTTGGCAGAGTATTGGTCTGTGCCAGCTCTGGCTCTCTCAGTGTTGTGACTTTGTTTAAGCATAATCAAGAGCCATTCACAGCAGTTGGATGTGGCAACTTGTTTTGGCAGGAAAATGTAGCTGTATAGAAGTGGATCATGCCACAACAGTTTGTCAATGGTAACAAAAACCAGTCTTGGATGGTTTTATTTACTAATACGTGATGCAGCCTGAAGGCCTTTAACATTACAATACACATGGAAAATTTGGGCTGAACACCAAGTTTGCAAAAAGACATTTAGATGCCCAGCTTCCAGAAAGGGTTTAGAATAAGTTCCTCTACAGGAATAAGTACCAAAACAGGATTCTGTAAGCCTTGCCATGCCATGTCCCCATATAAGAGTTGTGAGACATATAAATATTCAAGTTCAGGATGACTAAAATGCTTGTGCAGATTGCATCTGGTAGCCTTGTTTCTTTCTGGGAAAGGAATGTCAACACCATCAACAGAGCACATTGTCACATACATAATTCTATACATTTGGTACACTGAAAGACTAAATTTTGGAGGGGTGGAACATCAGTGTTTTCTAAAATCTATCCTCGTTCACAGCACATGCGGACAGGATATAAAGATGAATGGTTCTTCCTATCAGCAAGAGTCATTACTTACTGTTAGTGGTTCTCCCTGGAGAGCTTGTAGGATAAAATTACTGACAACTCTTCCATCATTCATATGCATTCGAGGACCAAAGGTATTGAAAATTCTGGCAACCCTCACTTCAACTCCTTCCTGTAGGCAAAGAAAAAAGAATTCTTACTTCCTTAATAAATGTGTCTTTCTCCCTAAAAGTGAAAATTAACTCTTTCCTGTCCAAAAACTTTCTTAAGAATCCCTCTTTCAGCTTTAACATGCATTGTTTTCTAATCATGAAATACTTCTAATCCTGCTGAAAAAGGTAGTGCATACAGCAAGGTAATTTTACTAGTTCTCAGTATTTATAACGCAAATCTAAATCAGTGACAGAGCAGCTCAAGAATTCAGCACATGCATTTGCTTCCAAGAAGAACTTGAAGATTTTTCAATAATACCCTTCCAATAACAAGTTAGTTCACCTGGGCCTTACCTACTTTTTTTTGCACATATGAAGTCTCACAAACACCAGATATAGTACCAAGGTAGCATTTCCATAGATTATAAAAGTTGAATATGTCAGATAAGCATCATTAAGAAGGACATAAAAAAATGAGTGCGTTTGTAACCACAGTCACAATGTTTCTTAGCACCCTTCTTATTAGGCTGTGTAAATGCATGCATTACAAGCCAAGTCTCTTAAATGGCTTGGTTTTTACCAAGAAACTTTTCTATCATTTCCAAAGTCCTTTCTACAGAATATTTTGCAAATCTTCAAAGCAAAATGCAACAAATATGTGAAATTTGAAACTTTCCGGATACAGCATTTTAACACTGAAAGTAATCTCTCTCTAAATAGTTTCTCTTTACTGACACATTCATTTGGACAAGCCATGGTTCATGATAAAGCCTACAAGAAGGACACTTGTCCCTTGTGAGCTACAACACGCATTTGGCTACTGTTGTGTTCAGAGCAACATGGTATCATGTAAGCAGACAGATGCCAAAGACTGACAGTCACATGTCAGGGAGGAAGATGCCAACTTCAGCATGAGCCTAAGCATCCTCTTTATATTACCTGGTCCTCCCACCTCCCAGGAAAAGACATCCTTGTATCAGTCACAGGAAATAATTTTTTGAAGCAAACTTTGTGCTGCTGATTCAACTTCATGTACAAGTGACACTTGAAGAAAAACGTGATCTTCTCTCTTGGGTCTCCAAGTGATTCATAAACAAATGAATCCTCAAAGATACTTTGTGAAAGCAATAGCATTAGCTTTTCACAGGTGAGAGTGAGAGGCAAAAAGCACATTTAACACTTCAGCTATTATCTGGTGTTGAGAAATTGGAAATACCAAGTAGTATAGCTAAAGCCCAACACCTCCCAGCATCGAGAAGGTTAAAGAACATTCAGTTCTGTTTAACTGCAGGTAAAGATTCATCTGTCATTATCAAATGTTGTTTACACTTGCAACTAAATTGTAATCTAACAGTAACCAGGGAGGTAACTTGTGCCACAGGAAAAGCTACAGTCCTTGCCACATAACAAGCTTGTATCCCCAACAGAGCCAAAAAACATAACCTCACAACATCCACTTGGCGTTGCTGAAACCCTGAAAAGATCAGAAGTCCTTTTCCATGCAAAATGCACCAAGTTGGGAACATACTCTTTATTTCCTGTTAGCTAAAAAAACTACAGCAGTGTAACACTTCAAACATATACTTCTAGCAGCATATTACAGAGCCATTCCGCAAACCTTCACTGTATCTGGAAAGACATACTGTGATAGAGTGGCTCCTTCTTTTGTTTTACCCAGCACTCTATCTTAAATAGGACACTGACTCCTTCAGGGAGGGATTGTATTTCATGTGGGTTTTCCAGATATTGCCACTAATAACAGGTATAGAAAATAAGGCACTTAGACGCTAGTATTCAAGATAAAAATAACTCATTAAACAATGCTGATAAAAAAGGTTCTCTTGTTCTGCACAAGCTATAGTAGCAGCCTTGTTTTCCAGTATTGGCTGGAAACTAGCAAAGGATGTAGAAAAGAAAAACAACACGTTCTCTATAGGCACTTACTCAGAGTCACAATTAATCCATTATTTCTTCTCCCTTCTATTTATTCTCCTCACTCCTCTGTAATGTTGTCTTTTAAAATCAGTATCTTTTTATTCATAGTGTCACCTCGCAAAGCTTTTCTCTGCAGCCTACTGCTTTGAAAAATCTATTTTCTATGCAGTTGAATTTTCATTTGTGCTTTTAAAACTGAGTTCTATCTTCTCAAAAGAAACTCTTGCACAGACGAAGAGATTTTGGAGCCAATTACTTAAAAATTGTCCTATGTTTCCTTTAGACGTTTGATGAACATCTCTCCTTTGCAGTGATCCTTTCAGTATGTTGAATAACTCTACTCCTTTTTGTATTAATTGCCTGTGAATACTTATACTATGCTCTTACCTATGTCCAGTCACTCTCAGTATTAACAACGTGTAACAATGACTACTTCCACAATATTCCCACTAGCAAAGTCACCCCTGGATGCAGCACTCCAAGTGGGGTCTCACCAGAGTGGAGTAAAGGGGCAATACATATATCCAAGGAAGACCTTAGTTGCATTCTGAAAACACTGAATATTTTCACAAATGGTGGTATGACCTTATCTAGTAAAACAGAAGTTCTGTGAAGGAGAAAAATTACTAGCTGTGCAATCATATCTCTTTCATACCAAGTCACACATCTGTATACAAAGTTTATGCAAAAAAGCACTTCAGAAGAACAGTGAAGGATCGGCGAGTAACAAAGCTAAGAGTGCAGAATGAAGGAAGCAAATAGATTGACAACCTGTTTTTTATGAGAGTTTCAATAGTATGGCTTCCATCTGGTTAAGGCAGTTGAGTGAACTGAGCAAGGCTTTCCAGGAGGGAGTGCTACCAAGCACTGAAAAAGATGAAGAGAAGGGAATTCTGAAGAAGTTTGAATCAGAGGTTGCAACTCAGTTCTCAGAAGAACAGGGCAAGGAAACTTGAGAAAATTCCAGAAGCAAGCACCTCCACTCGCACTAAGGAGCAAGGCTGACCTAAGATTCCATGTGAATTTATGAAGGAAGAGCTGTTCCCAGAAGCTTACAGCAAATATCCTCTTAAACCACATGCTCAAGTGCCTTGCAGTGGATGAGATGGACTTGTGTATGTGCTTTGAATTTGTGAGTGCTGCATTTCTGCAGCAAATATTTCACTCCTCACCTCTCCTTGCAATCAGATGCTTATATATTCCTGAATGCTACTACTACCCTCTGACTCTTTGATAACTACATACTTCCGAGTTTGTTTAAAGACAGCAGTTGTAAACAGGAGAGAAACAGTTGTAAACAGTCAAGAAATGCTTTATTCATAGGGTCAAAAAAAGTGAACAAAAGAACACTGCCAGCAGAAAAGAGTGCACCAAAAAGGTCTTGGTCAGGACAGGCTACTGAGGAACTCTGATAACAGTGAATAGTCATCTTTGGGTAGATTCAAGAACTGCTCTGATTCAAACTGGCTGTCAGGAAGTATAACGCAAAAGTTTAGTTGTCCTTCGTATTTTTTTGGAAACACTACTAGGTATTTAAGGCATCTAGCAATGTGCGTAATGACGGACATCTTTGGAAGACATGAAAAAAATGCAAATTAAGTTTGCCCATTTCTTCTTTTTATTGAAGCTGGAAATATTTTAGCCTGAAATCCTGCAAATTCTACTGTTTTGGGCTATGTCACTCCTACTGAAAATCCTCTTAAAAGCACAATACCTACTTTCACAGAGGAAATCAGACCTTCCCACTAGCAAAAGGTAGTATTTCCTCCACCAGTAACAGCCTATCATCTAAACATTAACACCCCCCCACCAGCTCAACAGTGTTTCAGAATAAATCTGAACATGAGACAAGCTTGGGCAGACTTCACTAACCCATAATAAAGTACAAGAAATATATCACAGAGCTGCCCCTAGGACAGAGTTCATTTGCATCATGAGTTTTTACTTAATGCATGTGGGCACTGCAGTTCCAACTCACAAATCTTTATTATCCGTTGTAAATCCTGTATAAAATTTATGAAATGCTATCCTGTGGTTTTAAGATACAGCCCATGATTTTCAAAATTACCTCCAGTCTTGCCCTTCTAAAAGAATACTGCAGTGTGTACCACAAACCTGCAAAAAATTCAATGCGCCATAGCACAAGAATTTCTCATAAAAACTGCAATCTTCTTCAACTGCAAATGGATTTCCAGACTGACAAGGAATATTCTGTTACAGTGAAATATCAAAGACGTCATCCTGAACAAGAGTAGTACCACCATATTGGACCTTAAATGATTTAAAAAAGAACAGAGGAGACTGGAACCTCTGCCTTCTCTGTCTGGCAGAGGAGATTAGACAAAATTACTACAATCTCTGTGCTAAAATACCATCACCAAAGTCTTATCACTTCATCTTGATTCTCTTTTCAAGGTTTTTAAAAGCACTTAGTATTTTATAATTTAAACGTTTAAAATTCTACAGAATTTTAATTTTAGAATACTATTTTTGATTTATACTTTTGTATATTAAGGCTGCAAATCAACAAGAAATACTGATACAAGTTTCTTTAGTGTGCCACATTTTCTACTTGAATATCCCCCAGAGATTTTGCTGAACCACAATTAAGCAAGATTCATATACAGGTAAAGAATCAATGCTGTGTTAGTTTATGATGAGTTTCTATCTGTTGATTATAAAAGCCAGGGAAACTGGCACATATCGTTTCACAAATTTTAAACTGCATTTTTATCCTCATGTTACTGTATTTGTCTGAAAAAGTACATCACATGGCTAAGTATTCATATCTTTTGTTAAGGTCTGTGTTTGTACCTACATGTTTTTACCACTAAAATGTTTAAAAGTGTTGAAAGTACTTTTTAAAGAATTTCCTCATTTTTACCTGTATATTCTGATTTTGATTATGCTCATTAAACATTCCACATTTATCAGTAATGGCCCTATTCAGCCATATTCACTTCTCAACACAAGAAGGTCACTTCAGTTTAATCTGTCTAAAAACTATTTATGATACTGAAAGACATATTACACCTATTAAGAAGACTAAAGCACATTTTCTTCAAGAGTACTGCTCATCTGAAAACACGACAGGTGGGAGAAATAAAACCTTCCCACTAAAGAAAACAAATTTTGCAGCTATAGTATGTGTTCCTACTCAAGACATTCTCTATTGCCCGCCTACTCCTAAATACACATATTACAGTCCTGCCATACATTAGCCTTCATTAATTACAGAAAAAACACTGAATCTGATACAAGTTTAATACCTGCTTCATGTATGCATAGCACATGGTCTCTGCAACCCGCTTTCCTTCATCATAGCAGGCTCTTGGACCTATTGGATTCACATGGCCCCAGTAATCTTCATTTTGAGGGTGAACTTCAGGATCTATGGGGAAAGAAAACCATCTAAAATGAAGATCTATAAAAAGGTGACTTTCAGTAGATCACTCGCGTTTATACAATTCAACAGCTTCTCTCTGAACTATGCATTTAAAAGAATCTTACATTTCACACAATTCCTTAGAAGTGCATTCAATTTTGAAGTGTGAGAAGTACATCTGATAAAAAGGCAAGCTAAGACAGTGATGAAAATCTATCATTCTGACATCTGCCAAAATATTTGTAAATACCCTTATATACAGTCATATCTAAAAAGCTCTAAATGTTGTTTTATCCTTCTTACCTCCATATACCTCTGATGTAGAGGCCAGTAGCAGCCGTGCTCCAACACGTTTAGCTAACCCTAAATTTTGGGCAATCGAGAAAGAAAAACACAATTAAGAGCAAGTGCAAGAATCTTTCAGTCACATTAGCTGGTTCAGTGTGATACTGTTTTACATGTTTTTAAAGAGAATTTGATTTCACTGGACAGATCTAGCTGTAAATCACATCCATAGCTCACATTCCCAAACTAGAAAACTTAAGAAACAGCAGAGCAGCACCCACATGTGATGTGTTTGCTTCTGGGACTAAAAGTTGCAATGAATCAAGATCCAAGAACTTACTGTATTACAACCTAAATAAAGGCCAAGGAAGCATAAACCAATTAGGAAATTAGGATCTTGAAATAACACACTATATTATGATCACCAAATCCTTCTTTACATAGCTTAAAGATAAGCTATGTAAAGAAACTGATAGAGAATAACATATTATAGGACAAGAATCAATAATTTCTCTTCTATTATGCCCCTTCAAACTGCCTGGATGATCCTACCCATCACTTGACATTATCCCTGCACTCTATTTCAATGACTTTCTGGTCTCCAAGTTGGCATGGCAAATCAAAGTATATGCCATTCACCTACACCATTCTGGTACCTCAATAGCTTCTAAATCACTTAATTCTCAGAATTGTACACTTTGGAGTATCACTCAGACGAGAAACTCAGCTGAGCTAATGTCCAGGAGTTTTTTTGACTCATAACAACTCTTAGGATCACTGACACACAGATCAAGCTGCAGCATATATCAAATGGATCAAAGATGGAAGGAAAAAGTAGTAAATGCTTGAGGGTCTTCTTTTCATAGACCCATTCCCAGCTAAAACCTAACAGACAAAGCTGAAAACATTGCCTTGTAATTATCTAGCATGAAGCCAGACATTAAACATTCTTTCAGAATTTGCTAGCCAAGGCATGCACAAGAGGGTGCAGTTCCACCTAGTTCAACGTTTGCTGTGGCGGAAAGGAACAGTCACTCATGGCAATCATGGGAACATTCCACAGTCACCCAAGTGAAAAGTGCAGTCGTGAACAAAACCCTGCTATAAAATAACACGCTCTTAACTGTTCCTGGGACTTTTATAGTTACTGCACACTGCATAGCCAAGTTACAGGCATGAAGTTCTTGTGCTTTGACAGCCAAGTTATCAGTGTTCATTTGTAGATACATTTAAAGGAAAAGTACAAAGACGGTAAAAATACCTCCAACCTTATTTTTCTTAAAGGAACAACTTTTTTAAATGTACAACTTATCCGCTCCATCCTCCCCTCTCCCTAGCAACTCTGTCCAGGTTATACTATTCTAATCAAGTTAAGTAAGAAAAAAAATTCCACTTACCCAGCATGTTTAATGTCCCAATAGTGTTGGTCTTTAATGTTTTTATAGGATTATACATGTAATTTGGAGGAGAAGCAGGAGATGCTAGATGATAGATCTGGTCCACTAGAGAAAAATGGAGGGGGGGAGCATTATTATTTTCCCATTAACATATTAAAGGAGATAGCATTAGAGTCAAGAAACAATTAATCCTCTGCATTTCCTAGCACAGGAACTCAACACTTCCTGTATTGCTCCCTACAGATAATATGTATAGAAACCTGTTGCAACCATTAGAAAGACTTAATTTTTAGTAAAACAGAACCTAAAGCATAATATATATATCAACACTGCTGACAAGATACAGATGACTGTGTTGGTGTTCACACTTTCCACTTGTAAAAACTTTACTTATGAGTATGTCAGAAATGTTTAGAAGTTGCAAAACTATTTGCAACAATCTGTTACCCTCAAGTTTTTAAGTGACTACAAGCTTCAGAATATTTTCTGAAATGGAATTTGATGCAAAAAATGGTAGAAATATTTTTTGTAATACCATGAGGAACCATTTGGAAAAATAAATATTGTATTTTTATTTCTAAACCATTTGTCAATGAAATATTAATGGGGTTTGTATCATATTTATATATTAAATATATATGGCAAGAAACAGGCGTGTAACTTTTGTCTTTTTTTCCCTATGATGATGACCTTTGTTCTATGCTATGCTTTGGATAATACAGCATTTTAGCTTTAATTAAGAAAACATACACACAAACCAGAAGCCAACACAGAGATTTCAGTGCTCCTCCACTCCCTGTTATGAAATATAATTAACCTACACAAGTCAAAATTCATTGTCTGAGATAGGAATGCAAAGGTTGAAGACACTACAGGGAAACAAGGATTTTTTGTTCAACTATAATGAAAAGAAAGCAATGAAAATTTTCACAGTATTCGACATTCAAAAGCTCAACCTGCAATCTGTTCATAACATGACTGTTGTAAATATGTAAATGTCTTTCTATCCTCTATGTAACATGAATAACAGCCAGCCAGAACTATGTGAAAAAACAGCTATGGATAAGTGAATGCAAAAAAAAAAAATTACACATAAGATCAAATGAGAGATAGTGATGTTTAAGAAAAACAAATTCCCTACACCAAGGTCAAGCAAGAAAAGCAATCAAAAGGTGATGAATTAGAATGGCAGGACAAAAGAGAGGGAAAATAATTCCTTCTTTGTATTTCAAAAGAAAAGTAGTGAGTTTTTTTTTTAAGAAGACTCAGCACTGCAACCTGACAGAACCTGGAAAAGTCAAGGCCAGGTGCTATTCTGACATAAGAAAATACTGCATGGCATAAGGCTCTCTTGCCCTAGAACAGAACACCATTGGTCAAACAAATGTTTTTTCCTTTCAATTATTTCCTTAGGTGTTTTATTATTAACGAGCAGTAGCAAATCACAACATTAAAAAATAAAGCTGTATTTTGACCACATATTGATTTCTCTCATCCCTCTGTTGGGTTTAACTTTCACAGTATCTGTGACATAATGAATGTTTTTCTCCAGTTTTAAATGAATTTTACTACTAAAAATAGGGTAGAAGTATCCCTGACTTTCAAATGAACATTTTTTTTTCTTTTTCTCCATTTAAATATAACTATACTTGCTTACACAACACAAGCTGTATATGACTTACATCTAGTAGGGAAAAAAAACCACAGAATGGTTTGGGTTGAAAGAGACCTTAAAGATCATCTAGTTCCAACTCCCCTGCCATGGGCAGGGACACTTTGCACTAGACCAGGTTGCTCAGAGCTCCATCCAGCCTGGTCTTGAACTCTTCCAGGGATGGGATTCCCACAACTTCTCTGGGCAGCCTGTTCCAGTGCCTCACCACCCTCACAGTAAAGAACTTCTTCCCTATCTCTAACCTAAACCTACCTTCTCTCAGTTTAAAGCCATTACCCCTCGTCCTATCACTATATGAAAAAATAAAAAATCAAATACAAAGTTATCCCTGCTCACAACTATCTGAGAACACTGAAATGTTAGAGAAATGTACTTCCTGTTGAAGACTTCCTTCCTGATTCTCAAATTTCATTTGACAAAGTAAACACACAATCCTTTGCTTTCTGACCTCTCTCTCTAATATAAAAAAAAAGCACAGAATTACAGCAACAGCATATATAAGTGGCTTGATTTATCCATGTGAAAGGCACAGTTTTCAATAGTCTATGAAGCAATAAAAGAATTAAAATTAGTTAAAAGTCTTCAAAACACAAACCTCCTTCATATTAAAACATAACATCCTTTGTAAGATAAGCACATGTTCTGATAGTAATGCTTTAAAAATACTGGCTAAACTGGCATGGTAAAATATTTAACCTACTTTCTTTCTGAATCCTTAATGAAGTGTGCTTGCACATAATGTCAAGTTTTTCTAGATTAACTGCTGTGTTTCAGCCTACTGGGCAAGCTCAGTTGCTGCCTTCTATGTAACATAGCTCAGATAAGTGCATACTAGCTTATCTGTAGCAAGCATGTCAAAGTTTACCCAATGCTGCAGCCCTGCATTATTGGCATCACATCAGAAATCCGGCAAAATAAATTATTATTAAATTTTATTCACTGCTTAAGTTTACGATATCAAGAGTGACCAAAACAAGGAGAAATTATTTCAAGTCAAACCTCACCCCAGAGAACAATTAACTACCAGCATAAATACAGGATGAGTTTCTAAGGCAATCTGCATGACTCTCACTGCAAGTTTTACTGTCATGACAGAATAATAGTATTTGTCAGTATGTTCGAGTAGATGCCACAAAATGTATCTATCTCTTATATGCTGCTGTCCTGTCTTTGGTCTACAGGTGTTTACCTCTAGAGTAGAGATGAACAGCTGCCTAAAAGATGTCAAAACAGCCCAGAAAGCTAGAGAGATACAGTTTTGGCAGCTGTGTAACATTGGTGAGGATTTATTCTCACATAAAAAGGTGCAGAGGAGTACAATTTCATGTAGCAAATCTTCTGCTATTTGTTCTTGAATTAACAGAAAACAGTATTTCCAACCACTATCAACTTTGGTATGGCATCAAGAGAAAACTTGCCACACAAGGTACCTATAATAACAACATAAATAGCATCCAAAGACTGCCTGATGCAGCGAGACTTGGAGGAAGCAAGCTCTCAGCTCAGGCTTGATTCCAAGCCCTACCTGCATTACTAATGTAACTGAAACTTTTAGGATTTCTGTCTTCAACTTGAAGCTAATTAATTGCTCTGCACAATGAAGAGTGACATGGAATAATTATTCCTTGCTTTGGTCACTATTGATATTGTAAGCTTAAGCAGTGAATAAAATTGTAATCAATTTTTGTGCTGGGGAAATAAAGCAAAAATGTAGCACGGGGTAAAGTTTAGTCGGTCAGTTAAAGTTTGACATGCCTCCTACAGATAAGCCCTGAATATGAATAACTTGACTGACTCAAGTTATGCCTCTGAATATAAGTATCCCCCTCCCACAGCATGGTACTGTCGTGAAAGCAAAGAAAAGGGTAGACTGGAAGCTGGCAAAAGGAATGCTTAGCGAAGCCACTGAACGCTGTTCACAGACAGCAGGTAATTCGAGAACGGTGGCTCAGAAAAATGAACAAAGCGATAGTTCAAGTCACCTGCAGCCAACTCAGAGTTGAACTCTGACCTGACTTTTATGCTGTTTCTACCTACCTATTCCATCATAACCTCTTCTAAATCTAGTTTTCAGCAAGCTGTGGTGAAATTTTTGCAAAGTGAAAATATCACTTCAAAAGCATTTTGGTCTGTCAGTAATTTACTGCCCAATCCTAGTCTGTTGAAGCAGTAGTGAACTCTTTCCTGCCTCCCTCTCCATCCACTTAATTTTTGGTTTTTTTTCAAATACCTGCTGAATTTTTGACAATCAGCAGTTCCTATAAGAGGGGTTCCTTTAATGGCATGTGACAATTCAGATAAACAGGGTGAAAAGCTACCTTCCTTTTTGCCACACAAGGATACAGCTAGGTCTGTGATCATATAAGTGGTCATACAACTGTTAGCTAGAAACAAACGCATATAAATACAAAGCCCCAAAAGTTTCTTATAATCTTCAAGTTTATTTATTTATTTTTAAACAAAAAATTAAGTGTAATAAACAGTGTTGAAAAAAAAAGAAAGAAAAGTGAAAACACTCTTATCCCTTTAGTCCTTCATTTCTCCTTGTTTCCCAGCTAACGATTGCTTTAAATGAAATAAAGAGAAGGAGCTGGGGGAAAACCCAGGTTTTCCTTGCCAGAAGTAGAGTCTTGGCTGTCTCAGTATGGTTTGCCTCAATGTACTTTTCCCATATGCATAAAGGCAAAAATAGAACCCTGTGCTGAAAAGGTTCAGCAAAAGCAGAACTAGCAGAGAGATGGAAGATAGGGCATTTGTCAAGTGTCAGATGGTCATCTTCTAGATCAAAGGGACAGGCGGACAAGCAGCTCCAGGACTTTCCCTCTTGCCCATTAAGGAATCTTTAGTACATCAAGCCTTGGACCAATGGAAAACATCACTGTTTTTCCAAAACATTTAGAGAATGCTGGACATTTCAGCAGGGTGAAAAGACAAATTTCTCCTGCAAACTTGTCACATTTGATCCATCAAACTGACGATGTTGAGATAAGAACAATTATTTCTCCTTCCACCTTCTCTCTATGAACTGTCAGGTCTAAAAAATATCTACTATTTTTTTGTCTCAGAATTTCATCAGGTCAGCCAGACAAAGCCACCTACCTAGCTTGGCTGACAACCTTGTGTGCTCTAGCACAAAGCTGACAGTTATTTAAGATAGCAGGAAACTTAACTCTGTTCCAGTCATAACTGTGGAAAGCTATCCTAGCTACAGCTTTTCACAGGCTTAACTGTTTGGGTGCCTGGGACAGTAGCTACTGGAGGACAGAAAGAAATGCATCTAGTTATTGACCTCCACACCTCTTCCTTATTACATGAGGTAAAGAAAAAAAGTTTTACAGCATTTAATTCTGCCCACCAAGAAGCCTTGAGCTAGCTTTGCAAATAAATCAGTGCATTATTTGAAAATAATCGTGTGAATGGTCGTGCAAAGCTTTACATAGGTAAGTAAGGACCATAAAAGAAGAACAAATGGTAACAATAAAATTCTGAAAGTTTTGTATGTAACTCATACTGGGGATTAGAACACTCTAAATCACTGGAACACAGCAGCAAGTAGTTTACCAAGCACAGAATGGTAGACTAGTAATAAAGAAAGATTAAATAAATTTGTTATAATTTTGCTGGAAAAAAAGGTAAAAAATTAAATTCATTTCAAAATAGCACAGACACAGAAGATGGCATAAACATTCAAGCCAGATATACAGTGGCAAATATAGAAATCTATGCTCAACATAAAGTTTAAGTAACATATTGGAAAATAAATAGCAACTAACACTTGTCAATTATGCCCTTTTCTAGGTGAAAAGCTAAAAAAAATCCCTAAAATTTAGCATACATGGAATCTGCAATACCTAAATCTGGACATGAATGTTCAGTCTTGTGTTTTCCTTAATGCTAAACAAGAACGATCAATATAAGCACTCACTTCTACGAAATACTGCAATTAAACTACCTTCCTTCATATCATCTTTCTTTATTTTCTAGCCATAATAATGCATGTGTTCTCTGTTTCCTAAGTGATTGGTAAGGGGGGAACCTACCACCTTTCCTATGCTAGGAAATGACCACCTTCAATTTCTGCCTTCAACACGTGTCATAGTCCCAGAAAGGACTAAAGGGGTCACTAAGTCCACTAAGCACCTGCATCCATCACTGTATTTGCTGGTCAGGAAGTACTAAGCAGAAAAGCTTTGATCAGAAGTGTACAAACAAGTTTCTACAGCTTGAACATAAAAAGAGCTATGCCAATTCCATTACTGTAGGTCAGGCCAGTGAAGCGAGACATTTCTACTGCCCCGAACTAAAAAGGACTAAAAGTAAAAATAATTTCCCTGATGTCAAAAATGCTGTCTGTAACTTCAGACAAACTAGAATAACTTCATAAAGGTTTACCATATTGCTCATATTAGAGGAGTTTTGGAGAGCTTCACTCCAGAGACTGAGGCACCAGTGCGCTCAGCTCTGGACAAACAAAATTAAGCAGCATATGTCCTCTGCCTTGCCGTAACATTCCCTAACTGAACAACCTAAAACCACGAAGTTAAATGTATTAAGTATCTGTCAGAGGGAACAAAGGTTAGGAAGGGAAAAATCTGGAAGTTCAGAAGAAAAAAGAAAAAGGAATGTACTGAAGACACTCTCTGTGCCTCTATTTGTATGCTTTAAGTTACCCGTGAGATGCCTTGAAGATACTGAGAACACTGTTTAGTAAAATGTTATCATCCTGACTTCAGGAAGCTATAGACTATTTTTTTGACCAATTTTGTGAGACTGTTGGTTTTAGCCTTAAAGTCAACTCAGACCCACAAGCTAGCAAAGTACTTAAAACTAAAAGCTTTTTGTAGTCCCAGTCAAGCAAATGATCTAATAAAGTTCTATAAAGTTATTTTACTTACCTATGCCTGTAACTAACAACTGCAACACCTCCTGAAAACTCTGAAAGCCCATCTCCTCATAACTATATATGCCACATACTTACAGCACTTCTCTCAACTTACAAAATGTGTTTTTGTTCTATCATTTTGAAAGCTTTTCAGTGAAAGTCAGATGAGCCAAAACTACCTTTGCATTCACAACAGTCACTGAAATTAGAGCCAACATTTAAGAACTGTTTTTCCAGAAATCAGAGAGCTGGCATGAAGCATTAAAACAAAACAAGAAACCAAGATCAAAACCAAACAGCTTTATTTAATGGAAATAATTGAAGATTAGTTAATTTCAGGACACAAGTGATAAAATAGTTCATCCTTATTCACCACTTGCACACACTTTTCTTCTCTGTCATTTCACTTTTCTGTCAGTTAGGCAGTGTACATGCATTTGTTGTAACAAGTCTTTGAACATCAGAATGGAACTACTCTTCACTACTCTGCCCAAAAAAGAAATAACCTGTTTTGCTTTCAGCTGCCACAGACTGCAATTTTAGAAGTGTTATACCAATATTTTTCAAAACGTCTGTGATTAGTGAAATGAAATCAGTTCAATTGAGTCAACTGATGTGGGGATTAAGTGCACCTTCAGTAAATATGCAGATAACACTAAGCTGGGTGGGAGTGTTGATCGGCTCGAGGGTAGGAAGGCTCTGCAGAGAGACCTGGGCAGACTTATCAATGCGCCACAGACAACTGCATAAGGTTCAATAAGGTGAAGTGCTGGGTCCTGCACTTGGGTCACAGCAACCCCATGCAGTGCTACAGACTTGAGGAGGAGTGGCTCAAGAGCTGTTCAGCAGAAAGGGACTTTGGGGTGCTGTTTGACAGCTGGCTCAATAGGAGCCAACAGTGCACCAAGGAGGATCAACAGCATCCTGGTCTCTATCAAGAACAGATGAGGGAAGTGATTGTTATCCTGTACTTGGCACTGGTGAGGCTACACCTCAAGTACTGCATTCAGTTCTGGGCCCCTCACTTTAAAAAGGACATTGAGGTGCTGGAGCATGTCCAAAGAAAAGCAACAAGGCTCATAAAGTGTCTAGAAAACATGTCTTACGAGGGAGCTGGGTTTGTTTAGTCTCAAGATGAAGAGGCTCAGGGGTGACCTCATCAACTCTCCACAGTTATCTGAAAGGAGGTTGTAGTTAGGTGGGGGACAGTCTGTCCTGCCATGCCTGCAGTGAGAGGACTAGAGGAAATGGCCTTAAGCTGAGACAAGGAAGCTTCAGAGTAGATACTACAAAAGAATTTTTCAGTGTTACTGTGTCAGGCATTGGAATAGGTTGCCCGGAGAGGTGGCCGAGTCACCATCCCTGGAGGTGTTTAAGAGGCATCCGGATCTGGTGCTGGGTGATATAGTTTAGTGGCTTAGGGGTTACATGGTAGCACTGGGTTGACAGTCGGACTGGATGATCTTAAAGTTCTCTTTCAACTTTGATGGTTCTGTGATTCTAAGGGTTTTCACTGTTGACTGGAAAGCTGTGGCATTTTTAGGCCCATGTTTGTTTCAAATTTGTGAAAGGTGTGGCAAAACCAAACCAACAAACAAAAAACTCCACAAACAACCAAAAAGAAAACCAAGGCCTTAGTGTGTTTATGTGAACTGTGAAATAGTTCAGCTGAGGACATTTTTCAGGTGGGAGAGTTTTAAAGGGAATAGGCATCTATCACCTTATAGAATACTGTTTTAAGGCTTCCAAAGGTGGCTGAAGAAGTAAGAAGAAACACCAGGGGGAGGAGGATATAGGCTATGCATACCTGTCTGAGGTTTTCTTTCACATTTATTCAACTGCTGGAGCTATTGCAGAAAAGGTGTGTGTGCCTAATGGCATTTGATAACCAGGCCTCAAGACCGAAAATTGAGAGACATTACTTGCTTTTTAGAAATCCAACTTGTAGAATGACTACCATCTTACTACATCACCTTGGAAGTGGCTTATATTTTTGTGTGTGTGTGTTTTGGGGGGTTTTGAGGAGTGTATAGTGTGTGGGGTTTTTTTAAGGTTTTTTGGTTGATTGGTTGCTTTTTTTCCCAGGGTGGAGGCACGTATGTGCTTTTGGGGTTGAGGTTGTTCTTTGGGAGACTGTAGGGCAGTTTTCTGCTTTGTTTGTTTGTTTGGGTTTTTTGTTTTGGTTTGGGTTTTTTGTTTATACACGTACTTAAGTATAACTATTTCACACTAAAAATACAGACTTCAGGGGCTTAAAATTATATAAAAACAAAACCTATTTTTTTCTACAAATACACAGTCAACTCTAATGCAAAGGTGGGTATAAACAAGACAGAACTAATTCTGAAGCCACTATGTAAACCAAGTACATTACTTATGACCTACATTTATTTAATCTAAAATTTCCTTTAGCATTTTTAATGCAATTTATTACCCTGAAGTGGAGTGGATCACAGTAACACCAGATCAAGCATCCATTCTCATTTGTTCTCCAAATAATATCTGTATGTCTTTACACTACAATTAGTAGTAACATGTGCCACAGTGCTCACGAGTAACTATCTCAGGGAGATTGCAATCTGAAACAATGTAGAGAATGAGGTAGAATATAAGTAAAGGTGGATTTCTGCATTTTTTTTCTGATAATAGAAAAGAAGAGTAACAAGAGATTCTTTTCTTTACAGACCACTCTTCAGAAAAAAAACTGTCTTTCTGTATCAAAAAAACCCATTTATTAGTGTATTAAACCTCTATATAAGCATAAGGCTGTAATTAAAATATCTTTAAAAACCTTAAGTATTTTAAAAATGTAGAATTCAACTAAAATAGGAAAAAAAGGGTTAATATAACTATTTCAGAATTTATTTTTTTTACTATTTTCCATTTTTCAAGATTCCTAAACTACTTTCATTCCATTAAAGAATTCAGGGCCTTTGTTCTTCTGCTTGAAAAAGCCCAAGTGAAAGCTATGTTCTTGTGCCTTTTCCACTGACATTACCAAATGCTTAGCAAAGGAAATCCTAGCAGAGGAAGAGAAAGACATTCAGCATTACAGTTAACCAGAGTTATCACAGGTCTAAGAAATAAAATGTGTGTTTAGGTGATTTATTATTATCTCTGCCCAATCTAGATCAGGATTCAAGAATGCTGAGTGCCACTTCATGCCACGGATCAAAGATAATGACGCAGCCAAGGCAGATTGTGCGTAGGCACCACTGTGAAGCTCAAAGCTATGCATCTCAAGACTAAATTCACTTTTCCAAATCAAAAGTGAAATCACTGTTCTTTCTAGACCAGAAATGAGGTCTCTATCAGAAATAAAACACTGATTACTCTCTTTGGAATTCAACTGTCGAACAACCTTATATGACCTGGCTTAAACAGGACAGCAAATACGCAGAAATTCTCTAGATACAAACCTACTTTTTATCATGAGTTCACAGTCATTGCAACTTCTATTGACAAGTAAAAAGGAGAAAATGGGACTAAGAAAAGAAGTATCTGATCTGTATGCAAACTTGTTAATCTGTTGCAAGAACTATCCCCCACGGCCTCTAAACTGGACTCTAAACTCTACAATGAAATCAAATTTTATCATGTTCTTATACTAGTGTATGAAAGTTAATTTTATTTTAACATATAGCCACGCCAGCTTCAATTTACACTGTTGGAGGATGAGAAGACATGCAATAAACTACTCACTGAATAACATGCTATAATTTGTTGTCAGCACAAATTGGGGAATCGGTGTCTTAATTACACAGAAGATGGAAAGGCAGCTGAAGGGTTTCAGAATTCCCATTCATTAGTGCCTAGTTCGTTGGGCAACAGTATTAGCAATGATGATAATTCTCTGAGAAGGTTTCAGGTGCTATCAGTCAGAAATAAGGTAATGCAGGTGAAAGGTTAGGAAATTGAAGTGGCTGAAGTATAAGCTACCAGCACCTGGAGTCAATTTATAAGATCCTTGTCCCATTATCCTGTCTGTAGAAGCAAAGGTTTGAAGTAAAATAACAGGAGTAACTAAACCAGTGCATTGTCAAAACAGAGCAGGAGCACATGTTTATGCAGGACTGTTCCAGTAGTGTTGTCAGGAATTCATCACGAGCTATTACACAAGAGATGCAAGTGCTAGAGATTTTTTTTGTGAAATCCCATCCATTACATTTAGCAGGAATAAAAAAATACAACTGAGATTAATTTTTTTGTTTTAAAAAATGAACAACTCTATTGCTACAGAGTTTTAAAAGGATGGAGTAAACTCACCAGAACTGCAGTGTAATTTGAGTAATCCTTTCATTGATTCATTATATACTTATATACTCCCATAGAAGTCTATAAATCCATGTATCTCAAATACAACTACCTTAATGCTATCTTACACTATGGCATAGTAGTTTGAGGTTTATGACAGTTTAGATGTTGAGCTACTACTTTGAAGCAGAATGTTTTTCTGTTTCTCTTCTTGTTTAGGATTGGTGGTTTTTTTTGTTTTTCTGTTGAAAACCAGGGAAATTTGGTGCTGCTGTTTTCCTATTCTACAGATTGTAGAATGCCTGTACCTAAAGTAGGAGCACTGTTTTCTACAGAAGACACTTCAGGGAACTAAGGGAAGTTAGCTTCCTCTCAACTGACCATACACAGTTGCAGGATGCAAGTCTAGGGTAACTGAAGCCCTGAATTAAACCATGCAGTTAATGAAATATCTGGACTGCAGACTGTGTGTGTGTAAGCCTGTGCAGGCACACAGGGAAATGGGACAATGGATGGAACAGGCAGACTGACCCACTGCCATCTTGCCTTCTCACAAAATCAGTCACATCAGGAAATTTTTAAGATCTCCTTCCTCCCATCCACTCATGAAGAACAGATTTCAAAGACAAAAGCACTCTGAACCTCTCACTCCATAGTGGTCACAGAAAATAGACTAATAATAAACAAAGCACAGAGCTATTACATAGATCAACCCAGAATTTAGTGCATAAATTTAATTTCTTTACAGGCACACATACTGAGAAGGGTAAAGCACAACAAAGTGCAAATACCAAAGCAGAGACTACTTACCTTCAATGTACAGGGGCTCAACGACATCGTGATTTATCAGTTCGAAGTTCTCATGACCAATCCAGTGCTCCACATTTCTTTTCCTGCCCGTAAAGAAGTTGTCCACAACTGTAACCTCATGGCCATCCATCATTAGTTTGTCAGTAAGATGAGAACCCACAAACCCTGCTCCTCCAGTTATCTGCGTTAGGACAGTTGGTATAAATTTCTTTTTCTTTTTACAGAAACACTAGACAAAGTCTACAAACATGAAGACAGAACAGTAGCTTTCAGATCTTTGTTTACTCCAGGGAAAACAACTCCAACAACAACTCTATTTCCATACCTCTTTTTGTTCCAAGATTTACAGCATTCAAAATTTCAAGAGACATATTTGACATGTTTCATCACTGTCAGGCTAGAAGTTCAGCTATCTATTCACATCAACAAAATCTCTTTTTCAGATTATTTTCCTTTTTTCTTTCAAATTGGATTGTGCCCTTTTATACAACAGCGAAGCCTAAAGACACAAAAAGGTAATAGGAGAATTTTCTGCAAATTCCATTTCCCATAAAAAAAAAGAGATGACAGAATGCCAGGTTATTTTTGTGTCAGATTTATAATATCTGACATGTCAAATGTAGCTTTTGTCTTGTATAAATGGAAGACATGTTGGGTGTTCTAAGTAAGTACTGCAAGTTTTCACCCAGAAAGGAGGAAGGAAATTCTTTGAAGACCTCTCATTTGAAATATCTGCTAAATCCAAAATCATTCCTTTTGTGTTTTAATGCATTCATAGCTCACATCATTCTGGACTGAAGAGGTCAGGCAGTTGGTCTAGATGATTTCTGCAGGTCCCTGACAACTGAAAAAGTTCTATATCGTTAGCTCTGACATGCAGCATTTGCCTGTCTTGGAAATTTCTGATGTTTTATTGCAAAGAAACAAGCAGAAAAAAATATTTAAAACCTCATACTCTTGTTCCATTGCAGATGTACAAGAAACAAGAAAGTTCATTATTTTTTCCCCCTTTTGCACCTCAGACTTCAACAGTAAACAATCAAAAAAAACCCCAAAACTCAGTACTGAAGCAGTCAATGCAAGTAAGTATAACAGCAAGTTGTGTGACACATCCAGACAGATCTATCTACAGAAGCAATTATTTTCTCTGCATTTCATAATCTGTTTTCAGGAACAAAGACATGACAGATCACCAGTCTCAACAAACGGACTTGTAAAGCTCTGCGTGGCATCAGCTATATTATATGACTGCCTGATCAAATTCACATTTTGAAAGTGATTCAGCTGTTTATGTCCATTCTTCAGCTGCAGCGACAACTAACTAAACAATGAAAGGACATGGTGTAATTGTCGAGCAGAAATCTAATGGTGTGCTACAACAACAAAGTACTTTGTGGAGAAGGATGAGATGCCTGGAGTTCTTTCACTTTGGGTTAGTCAAGGGCTAAACATTTATCCTGCCCACTACCTTGCCATCCACTATTTTAAAAAGCCAGATCAGCAGATTTTTTTTTTGAACTAGAAAAAAGATAAAGGAAAACTACCAAAGACTGAAAAGGGAAAAAACCCCTAAAAAACTCCCCTAAAAACGACATCTGTTTTCTTTTGTAAAAACTTGAATGTCCACTTCTTGCATTCTCACACTTGTTTTTCTTATTAAAAATTCAGGACGACCAGTGTTTCAAAGTAACTGTAAGTACCAGCTAATAAAAGAATCATTTAGTTGTCCTATTTAGTATTCTTCTGAGTTTGTCAGGGCTTCCTTGTAGCAGATTCAACATGTGATTCAGTTCCTTGACAAACCTGAAGGAGAAACAGTGTTTAGGAGAAGCCCTCTTTGAAAGAAAAAAAAGAATCTCAAGATTCCTACCACGCTGCAACAGAGAGGATGGAAGAACAGGTTTCTGGCAGAATGCTGTGAACAAGGAAAGAAGAAGAACAGTAACTGAGGCAGAATAGTCCTCTGCCATGTGCCACCACACGAGCCATGCATGGAAAACCTACTGCCATAAGCTTATCCTGTCTTGGAAGTATGTTGCAGCCTTCCTGAATGTTCCAAGGGTTTTGGTTTTTTTGTGGTGATGAGGACAAAACTTTTCTGTAGATGACCTGAACCTAATCCTTCAACCAAGGCCCAAGGAAATCTCCTGCTGCTACTTGTATTTCCAAGATTGCAGAGAAGGCAAACTCAATGCTTGCACTATATCTTTGGTGCAGTAAAACAAAGTGTCTTCTTCCCAATCTCCCTTTTGGAAAAAACCACAACAAAACCACGCACTCCTTACAGCACTATGCTATATGCAAGCAAACAAACAAACAAACAAAAAGGAAAAAAGAAAAAAGCACAAATCAATTTTGTCTGGAAAGAAGTTTCCAATTACTTTAAACCTGCAAATACTTTTAATGATAAATCTAAGTTAGCTTTATTAACATATCACTTCCATAGGTAGTAGACAAAGAAATAATTGAAAAAGGAGCTGAATTTCCTCTGGAAAAGTAAACAACTGTGTAAATTATGGGGTTTTTTGATTACTTGAGGTTACATTAAAAAAAAGATTATTTATCACTGAAGTTCTTTGTATAACCTTCCTGTAATCACTCATAACAGCATAATTTCTAAATATGACTTCCTGCAAATCACAATGACATATTAATCTACACAATCATATATTGTACATGAATCATCTCCATATCAGAACTGAAGTACCAGCACTTGGGGCTTCATAGGAATTAATAAAAATATTTAATTACTTAGTAGTGCAAATATGCTCGATAACTTCAGCACCTACTAAAAGGCACAAATATTACTGATAATTATCTCCACTAGAGCCACTTCTAAGGTTCGACTATTTGTTACACGAGTTCATTTCTTCTGTCTGCAGTCAGATTCAAAACATGTCATGTATTACATGGAAATCATATTCATTTTTTATTTTCTGCTTTTATCAGTTTACTGTATTCAATTCAGAAAAAGCTCCACCCAACTGACTGAACAAATGTCAATGCTATCTTCCATAATATTAACAGAATTGCTTCTCTGGTATACGAAAGCCTGTGGCTTAGTCACTTCAGAGAGCTCAGGAAATGGATAAATCCCGCACAACAGGATGAAGACCTCTTTTCAAAGAAAGTGACAGTGTCTCCAGTCCCAGCTGAAATACCACCATTACTAGCAAACATCTCCGAACATATGCAGTGTACAAAAAAATAATTGCTAGAACTGTTGTCTAGTCAAGTCAGTGCTGTGGGTATTTCCAGGTTGGAGCTGGAATAAATCAGAATTTAGGATGGATTCTAGAAAAAGATGTACTATCAACAAAATACAAAGAAAATTATCTACTGAAGTTCACTTGGCTTGCCAAGTCTTGAGAAATTTTGAAGTGTCATGCAAGGTCTACATGTGACCTTTATATGTGGATTTCAGCTACTCAAAACATGGATTCTTGTTTCTCATAGGATTATGACAGCAACTCGTAACAGAACAGAACTGCCCACATGGGCAGGAGGCTCGTGAATGCCCATCCAAGTTGGCACCAAACTAATCCCTGACCATAACAGAGAAGAAACGACAGAACAACTTGCCATTCCTTTTGGCCAGTTTTCTCTTTAGAAATTTAAACTCTACAAAATACGCAGACCCCCTCACCAAAAAGCTGTTCACCTCCAGGTCAGCAGAAAACACTCCTATTTCAACTACTTGCATCTCTGTTGAAATAACAGATTTCAACAAAACACCCAGGATTTTTCAGTGGCAAAGTCAAAGTGAACATTAAGAGCTCCACGGCCTGTTAGTAGCTTTCACTGACACTTTTCCTGAAAGCACCTTCTCACTTACACAGAAAATATGACATTAAGGTTACTTTATTACCCTTGCACATGAGGCACACAATTTAGGAATTTTCAGACTTAAACCTCTCTCTGCTATTCTCTCAGCATATCTTCCATATTCAACAAGGGCACAGAGAGCCTAGAGGTCTCCTTCCTTCAGACTGCCACAAAAATGACAGAACATCATTGCAGAATTCAAACAATTTGATAACACTTATTTTTTATGAAATTTTGCAAGAGCAATGAAGATTATTGCCTAACAATGTAGCAAAATCACAATTTTTTAATCTGCATATCTTCAGTGTTTTTCTTCAAAATTTTGAACTCAAAGCAAATGAAAGCATCAGGTAAGTTAGGCACTTTAGCAGGGTTTTGTCCTAGACTTTGCTTTTTACAACAGAGGCAGAAGTTCATACTCTATGTTTACACATCTCAAGTAGCTATACTTTCTCTGTCTTCAAAACATGGGAAAATTTTTTCCCAGTTGACAGAGAGAAAAAAGGAAAAATTTAGGTCACAGACAATGTCAAAAGTGTTTATAGACAGAACTGGAAAGCTGATGTTGCAGTACCATTCACTGAGTTTAAGAATGCCCCGGATTACTGCTTGTCCTGACTTAACCTGCTACCCTCTTCTACCCTCAAATGCTTATGATGCTTCAAAATAACAGAAACAACCGAGAAGATAACAGAGAGATGAACACTCCCCGCAGAGCAGCTGTTTTTCCAGCCTTATTGACTAGATTTTGCCCCATTCGGTCACACAAGCTTTCTGTCAAGATGCGCCTAAAAGTTTCCCAGGCTCTGCAAGTTTAAGCCACCTGGGAACACACACAAAGATCCCTTGGCAATGCAATTTTACAATGTTACAGAGGAGTTTAATTGGCAAATCAAATCTCCAGAACAGAGTCCAAATCTCATGTTCTCACACTCAGCATATGAACAATAACACAAAGTAAGTGAAGCACTACTCTGTGCAACATATATGACATCCAAGGTAATTTACTTTATCCCTTTTCATGTCTTTAATTAATCCTACAAGACGGATTACATTTCACAGAATTATTTGGTATTTCCCAAAAACAACCCCCAAATAAACACCAACTTACCAGGATTCTTTTACGATCCTTTTCTGATAAAAATTTCACCGGTGGATATTTCTGGGTAAAACTACAGAACATTTCAAAACAAAGAAGAGAAACTAAGTAAGTTTCAACCCTTCTGATTTTCTAGAATGAATCACTTGACTTCTATTTTTTGAGAGAAGAACTGATGCCAGGCATGATATCTCAAGAAAATAAAACAATAAAACACAAACAGCAATTGGACATTTTTTTTAAAAAGTTCTAAAAGATAAACAACCTTCTTAAAAGTTCTGGAAAAGAAAGCAAGTTTTGTGACTTACAGCACTGACTTGGAACACTTCTCCTCAAAATTTCAATGAGAAACTTACAATATAAAGTTTTAAATCACCTTAAAGTTTCACAACAATCAAAGTTTACAATCAGAATGTTGAAGAAACATAAGATACTTCAACAATTTCTACCAGAGACCTCATTCTGTATGAAAACTAATCCTAATTTGCTTCTCAGAATCATCTAGACTACCATTGTTTTGATGGTCTTCAAGCTACTGCCACTTAATTTTTGCACCTTCCTTACAAGACCTTAATCAAAACAAAACCACTGTAAAATAAAATTATGTGACATATAAATCTTAGGTGCTCTATCAAGCTCTTGATACTTAGAACCTTAGACGATTTCATGAATGTGGAATTACATCACTTTTCTCCTTCCCCAGCATGCATTTTGCATACAGTAAAAGTCCTCTCAAAGAAGGTGTGAATTTTAATTTATTTATTTATTTCAGTAATTAGCATCATAGTCTTGGCAATATTTTAATAGCTCAGGTGTTTCTTAATTAAGTACCAGTGTGACACTGCACGGAAATCAAATTATGGTTACCCTTCTCCTCCAGTAAGTCCACATGACAGAGATGCATGTATCACACAGGAGCCATATATACCAAGAGTTACATTTTCTCCTGCTCACAAACAGATGCTGACTGAACTGACCCTAAACCTCTGATCTTGAAGCACTTCTTCTGCTTCCAACCTGCAGTACTGGCTCAACAAGAATTTTTCAGAGGTAAAGCACAGATGCTTCTGTACTTTGTCAAATTTTCATCCCACTGTGAAAGCTGCTTTCAGTTTTGTTTCTTGGATAGGAGAAATATGGTGCTGGAACCTTCCAATGTTAGCCACACAGGGAGACTGAAATAAGAAACTACTTACACTTGCCTTATATCACTATACAGGTCATTAACAATTTCTTTAAGCTGAGGCAATGAAAAACAGCAGTGCATAAGCATAATGCAGAAAGTAAAACTCCTCCTTTCTGTGACAGAAAGGAAAATTCATCAATAACAAAAGATTTATGGAGGTCAGAAAAAGTTTAAGTGCCAAATAACTAGATGGAAGGCACAAGTCTGTCTTCTCCATTTCCAAGACCATTATTTTAAGGTCACTTTAATCCAGCTCGGAGTCATATTGCTGCCAAAGGTACCTCACAATCACTTTTGCTCCTTCTATTACACCAATACTAGTTCAGAAGCAGTGGGATAGAGTCTGGCAGCTAAATGACGATCTTTTTGCAACAACATTGAGTTTATCTTGACCTAATGCTTGCCTTGGTGACATGATGGCAATGCTTTTGCTGTGCAAGCTATTAATAAAAACTTTCCAGCTTTAGCTTCAGTTAAACAATCTCTTGTCATGAGACTAGCATTAAGGAATTCTTGTTTTTCCTGCTTCTCAAAAACATGACTATGGCTTGCTTTGACATTTTATCAGCTTATGAGGTAAGAAAACATTGACACTCAAGTTGGCTTTGCAAGCAGGATCAGCCTTCAGGCATCTGACAGTTAATAGTTATTCACTGTCACTTTACATAGACATAAAATTAAAATATTATTAATTGCAACAAGCCACATGCAGCTAACCAGCAGAGGCAAATGAATGCATTATTTGAAAAATCCAACAATAATAAAAGCCCACATTTTGTGAAAGTATAATTCCCAGACTGCCAGACTGCCTCACAGAGAGGTAAAAAATATTTTGATTCTTTCTCTTCTTTGCTAGAGATCTGAAACAAGACTCATCAATACATGCAAAAAGAAAAGAGCATTTAGATGGCTCCTGGGAGAAGTTTTAACTCAGTGGTTCCACTCAACAACTCATTGCTCATTTGGAAAAATATAGTAATTATTAAAAAAAAAGAAAAGAGCCAAAAGGAATGTGTTTCCACAAAGATCCTCTGTGGATGGCAGAAGAAAATACCTGAATTGACAGCAACTGAAGCTGGAGATTGACTGGGCTATCAATAAAGATTAAATAAATCAATTGAACAGTTATAATTAGTATGGTAGTATCACATGCAACCACTACAGGTAACACAGTCTGCAATTTGTTTCATGTTGCCAATCCATGCCTAGTTAAATGCACATTAAGAGATGAGCAATCAGATCAGTATTGTCACTGAAACAAGTCGCATGTGGCAGGTCACTGAACCTTTCAAATCCATTGTAAAAAACAACTGAAAATTTGTCTCTTTTTTTTTCTTACAGCCCAGGAGGGGTAGGAGGAGGAGGGGCAACTGCTCACTGGAATGACAAAACTCTAAACACCAAAACACTCTGGGTGTCAAGTAAACCTCTGGCCAAGAGCAATGGTATTTCTGCCTCCTTTTCAAGGGGAACAGCACACAACCACCAGTATGCCATATGTAACCTCGTGGGCTTACTGGTACCGCTTGGACAAGTTGAGAATTGGCCCTCAGTAATGCAGCACTCTTGGCTGGCTGTTTGCTTGGGACACCAGCAGTGTCACCTGCAAAACAGTATCACTGTCAAGGCAACATATCCTTATCGGAGCTGACAATTCCCACCTCTGTTCCAGACCTTGTTTTGTGATGAAAAGAATCTGCCCATGAGGACACTCAAATCAGAGAACTGATCTGGCAGAAAGGCAACTAGGCTGTGAAGAGAGGGAGTTATTTGCAAATATACACTGAAATCCCTGGTTTCCCCATCCAGCTTACTCAAATGGTTCTGATGGCATAAAAGTGAGGAAATGATCTCGCAGGGTGAACACAAGCAGCAAGGGAGAAATGGATGAGGCTTGGATTTTTATTTTTTTAGCAACTATGTCTATTATATGCACTTGTGGATCTACAGTACATATTTAATATTTGCAGCTCATCAAAAAGCTTGTGTGCTTTTTCTCAATTGCACCATCCAGCTTAATCCAAGACAACACATTCCCTTACAAATCCTGAGAGAAGCAAGTCAGTCAGGCTCATCCAAAGCTCATACACAGACTACAATTCACAAGCAAATCACTGTAATCAGCTGAACCGTGGTAACTGATCACAAGCGTAGGAAAAATGAGGTTAAACATACTTTCAGTCTCTTGAAGTTGAAACCAGTACATGTTAACACACACCTTGGTTGGACTTTCTAAACCATGGTAATCCATTCATCAGATAGACTCCAAACAGTAAATTCATCCACAGGATTTACAAGAATTCAGCACTCCCAGTTTGCTTTAGTGGGATTAATCAGCCTGAATACCTTAAGCACGAGTATCTTTCAGCACTCAAGGCCCCATCCTCACTTACACATGACAACAACTCAAACGTGCTGAGGGTATACACAAAACATTTCTCTCAAGTCTACAACTACAGAGTTGACAGCTACAGAACAGAAACTGTGCCTTTGAATTGCTTCCCAAATTTAGCAGAAGACATACCTTTTTTCTAGATCTTTGATTTTCTCCCTTAGAGGTGCAACAGCCTAAAATAAAGGAAAAACATTTAATCTTTGAATAAAACTCGACTCACATCACAAAACACACATACAGGGAGCTACTTTTGAGCAAAAATCATGGCAGTCTCCTATGAAGAGCTTTACTGAAGACACTCCAAGAAACTTGCATCTTAAAGCATCCTTTACATAAAAAAAGCCTTGAACCTTTTCCACCAAAAATCCAATCACCTAGTACAGTGTGAAATGAAATCCCTTAGCTTAGCACTGAAAACAAAACACTCTCTAGGGCTATACATAAGTTGAAAGCTATCAGAAAGCTACTTGAAGTGGTACTTCATAGCAACACATCAACAACCAACATTAATTTGTTTTGTACAAATACTTCTAATTAGAACTAGACAATTCAAGAACTTCATAAACTGAAATATGCTGCATATTCACGTTAAGAGGAAATAATACGGTATTGTCATTTACATTTATTAAATATTTAGCTCTGTGGAGCAGCAAATAGCTCTTGAAACAGTTATTCTGATGGTTCAAGTTTTAAAAAGATCCAGAAATGCTCAACTTCTCAGACCTTACAGTAACTCTGCTCTACACATTGAATTTCAAGCATTTCATCATTCTTTAACAGCTGGAATTTTCACAATGCTTGTTGCTACACTTATCAGAATTAAAGAAAAAAAAAAAAAGGAAAGAAAAAAAGAGAAGAGAGGCATGGAAAAGACAAACTAAGAACACAATCTCTCCACTGATTTTAAACAATTTCAGTGGGCTCCTCATTGTGTTCAGAGGAACAATTGTTATATAAACCTGCTGGAATACAAGACATTAGACAGACCAGACTACACTAATACAGTCACTCATACCCACACAAGGGTAAGGGGTATTGACCTCAAGGGCTTCTGTATCTATTAGACGCTTTGCTTTATTGTTATTAGAAGTCTAGAACATTTGGAGAAAGAATTGTTGCACATACTCTTAATATCTCACAACAAACTGAGGTTGAAATTGAAATTCAGAGGTATTGGTACAGAAGTTCAGAACCACCAGTGTATCCATTTCCCATGCCTGTTCCAGAAATTACCGGGCTCATGCTTAAAGCATTAGTACTGCACATCATCCCCAACCACAAACATTGCTATCTGTGTCCATTATTTAAGAACAAAGCAAAGCATTTTTGGGCAGCTTCAAGTTTCTAATGAGATATATACACTTCACATTTTGTAAGGGTGACAGAGGAAAGAATTTGTGTATATCCTTTCAGTAACAAATTTAACAGTTCTCAGAAGGATTCTACCACAGTCTCTGCAGCAAATGCATCAGCAGATTTATTACTTTCAAGAAAGGTTTTGAGGAAAACAAAAACAGAGTTATGCATCCATGTTAGAAACTCAACTATAGCAAAGAACAGTTCAAAAACTTATGTACAGACACAAATCCAATGCTTTGAATGGTTTTAGCAGAATGGAGAGTAATGAGATAAAACTAAATGCACCTCTTCAACATGAAATCAGTGAAATGGAGTCCTCAAAACAAAACAGATTGCAAGTATTAGCAAACTAACCTCCTCTATTTTACTCTCCACCTTCTGATCCCCATTTTCTTGAAGAGTCCTGTTGTCAAGAAAAGAAAAAAAAACATAATCCATACCTAAGCAATAGCTGCTCCACTGCACCTTCATCATGCTGTTAAAACAACACCTTCAAAGCATCTCGAGTTAGTATCATTTCAAAGACATACTCAGAACAAATTAAAGTGGGTGGTTCAATTCCCACTGAAATCAGTTAGCTTTATCACCAAGTTTGGCAGAAACTGAACCAGCCCACAGGAAAGAACAGTAACTATAAAAATGACATTCATTCTATACGGAAAATTAACTTCATTTTAGAAAAGCATCTAATCACTGGTTTTGAGTGTAACTTTACTGTGCAAATGCCCAAAACTCTCTTTGAGGGTCTCTGTACACTGACAAAACATTTTCCCTTAATGCCACAACAGTATCAATCAAAGAGAGAAAAGGACAAATAGATCTCACTTTGAACTTTTTCAAACACAAGGGAAAAAAAGCCCTATACTAAAATGTGTCTTAAGTGACCACCTCATGGGCAATACTGACTTCTCACACAAATGCTAGTCATTTGAAATGAAGTCAAGGATGATGCATGTTGTGGTAACTTTTGAAAACAGAGTACCATCTAAGAAGTTAATGTCTTGCACAAATCTGTGTGGTCTCACTTAGCATCTAATTGTGTAAAATATCTCAATGAGTTGTGTTCATTCTTGAGTAAACTTCTACAAGTGTAGAATATTTTACCCCCTGCATATAGTCTACGTAATTTTCCTTACATTTGCATAATTATATTTTCTCAATTAAACCTTCTGAAAGGGGAATTATTTATCTTCCAGTAGTAAGTTTTTGCATACTAGAGGATTCATAGGTATCCAACATAAAATGGAGTTCTTTCATAAATAAAAAAACAGAGCTCCTTTACTTGGGACTTGAACTCATTACACCCAGGGAAATAGAAGATCCTTTGTTAAGCAGATATATATATACACCATACTGTTAGAAGTTAGAGCAACGATTCCCTTCATAACCCTCTGTAAAACTCTTACCTTTTAAAAGTCAGCTCAGTCTATTACTGAGGCAAAAATCTTAGTGGTCAGATTCATTTTGTGATATCTGTAAAAAGTACAGTAAATTCCTACACAAAGACACACAGACCCTGAACCATCTTTTCAAATCAGATTGTCATTTATTGTATTAGTGGCAAATAACAACCCTCCAGTTAACATTGAATGAATTTAGTATAAGGAAGCAACATTAAGCTATCCTGGTGGATTTTGGAAATGTTTTTCCAAATAATAGAAATTTACAAAAAGCTATGCAAACAACTGTGGAATATATAGCCTTTCCTATCTGATAAACGAGCCGGGAAAATTTGGAAAACACCTCAGTATATTAAAAGGTCGCCTCAAAAATAGTTCCTACTGATTCTGGAACTGAAGGACTGTCACTGCAGTTTAGTATTTAATGAGCTCTTCCTCCTAACAAAGACAATCTTACTGGCTGAGGACCAACATCAGACATTCAGAAATAAAGTTTTCCCCCTCGATATCTCTAAGAAGGATATCTCAAATAAGAAATATGCAGGTAGTGGTAGAATTTGTAATAACAGCTTATCAGGGAATAAACACACTGGATACTACATCCACCTGTCCTCTGCCAACCCCTCTCTGAGGTTCTTGTCCTTCCTTAAGAAATGCTCAGCTGCTCATGTAACAGCTGCTAAGCTGCCATAGTTCGCTAGTCATGATAACAAGGTAATCTAAATGATATCTCCATCTGCAAGACAAAGCAGCTCAGCAGCTGTTTGCCCGACAGCTGAGCACTCTGTGCATCAAGGGTGGGAAACTCCAAGAGGAGTAAAGCGGACAGCTTGGGACAGGAACAGATCCCAGAGAAAGCTGTCCTGGGTGAATCAGAGCCCACAGGAAATTCATTATTTTTCTTAGTTTTTCCTCAAACTTTCCTTACTCTGTGCCGCTAAGACTGGCATGGTAGAGTACCAAAACCCTTTAGTAGCAAAACAACATGGTGAAATATTTTGTCCTCTATACACAATGACTTTGTTATAGGGAACGGGTTGTACCCATATTCTCTTCAATTTCTTTTGCAGCTGTGAATTTGCAGCTGGTGAATTTTCCTGGAGGACAAACTCACATGCAAGCAGAAATGATGTGAAAATCTGCATGTTTTGCATGCATATGCTATGCCTTTCTATTTCTAAAGGAAAAAATTCTAGGGAACAATGCAGGATTTTTTGCTTTTCAGCAGTTAAAGCATCAGATTATCTCCCAATTAACTCGGGAAGAGGAAAAACTCTCCAAAGTATGTTTCTGATTCTAGGTACAGAAACGCAACTATGGCAAGCAGCAGAGAATCTGCTGCTCTTCAATATTTAAACCCGTATTATCAGTGAGATACAGTCAAATCTGCGCTGAGAAAAGGAGAATCCAAGCCTATGAAACCAGGTATGCCAACCAACTTGCCAAAACTGGAAGATAAATTTGTGTAAAAAAAGGTAGATGTTGAAGTGCGAGTAAGATCCTGGGTGAGATTTGCAGCACACACACAACCCTTTTTGAGACCGAAACTCTGGATTTAAAAAAATGGTATCATCTGCTTAGCAACCACCCAAACAACAGTGTGAGCTGCTGTTCTGTTTTCTCCCTACTTTATATATATTGACATGTTGATGGGAAAGGTAAGTTAATTTTATTTCGCATAAGAATATTCCATACAAAAATGATATACATTACCTCATATTGACTAAGTTTCCCCATACAGCTGAAAAATAAGAACACAGAAAACATTACAGTGTCATATAACAGTACATGAGGTGATTTTTCCTATTATCATCAGAAGGAATTTAGGACAATATTAAGTATGTTAATCACAAATTATCTAAATAAATTGCATACACACACCCCTCCAAGTATCTATGACACAGTTTCAAAGCGTGGGAGGAATTCTGATGAGATTACATGAGACAATAAGGAAATGCACAGGAATTATCTAAACTATAATTTGCCACTGTACACAGATTAAATAAACCGGAACACTTGACTTGTTTACTGGGGACACTGAAAAAATGACAAGAGCAAGAAAAGAACCCTGTAGACCTGAACCACACAAATTGGAAACTGCAGAGTAACAACAATAAAGACTGGCCACTACAGCTGAGAGCTGAACCAGTCCGAAGAGATGCCACAAGATGCATTAAAGGTAGCAAGTACTTGTGCGCATGTGTGTTCTTTCTCTAAACACATACACATTGTGATGGATACACAAAAGGTACCTAAGTAATATAACCAAATGCCTCAGTAAGCAAACAAAACCCATTTATTACACTGTTCGTATGGAAAAAGTTTTATAGAAAGATAAATCACAGTCTAGAATAGCACAGCAAAGACGCATCAGTTTCTGGGTTCACAAAAAAGATTCATCTGCCCAAATTATTTTCTACCAGAAAAAAAATCTTTAGAAACTTTTCAGGGTTTAAGTAATTATAGGAAGACTATCAGAACACTGTTTTTCCTTTCAACTAGGACACAGAATGTAGTTTAAAGTGAAAAATTGAGAAGCCATAAACCAGACTACATTGACAAGGAAGACCTGACAACTTCAGATCATCAAGATAAACATGGTTAACATGGAACAGTTAAGGGACCCTGCAGAACAAGCAACACAGCAAATATACCCCACATATCTCCAGAAAATCATTCTGCAGTTGCTCTTTAAGGATTGAAATGACACTGGGTCTTAAGAAGAAGGAGTTGTCTATATGCAGTATTTACATACATATAGAAAGCTTCTGAAGTGTCCTCAGTTTTTGTAAGCTATATTGCAGGTCTCAAGTAGCAGTTAGTGAAGTATTTTGCCTACATTTTGGCTTTCCAGATTCATTTTCATCATTATTACTTTCTGAGTTCAAGCAGAGGATGAGGTGTTACAGAAACAAGAAAAAAAAAACCACTGCTACAATCACAGGCACCTTCCAGGCAGGAGGAAAAACGAAACATACCCAGGAACAAGGAATGGGAAGACACAACTGAGGATGCAGTAATGCAGTTGCTGTTCTACCCTTTAGGGGATGGCAAAGCTACTGAAGTGTTTGTAACTGCTGAGTGCTGCTGATTAATTCAAAGAGTAACTCAAGCGAATCCACGACAGACTATCAAACAAACTGTAGAAGGGCACTGTGATATCTCTGGTGGTGTCATAAAGCCTCATGTCATCTTCTGGGAAAAAGATAGGGAAGCTTTATATTAGAATGAATGATCAATAAAATCCAACAGAATTTAAAAAAAAACTTGAATTTTATGTTAACTAGATAAAAGTAAATTTACTGTGGGGAAAAAGGGATACGGTGTTGAGCAGTAAGTTAAATTCCAGTTATTCACCCTCTGGCTAGGATTTCAACATTATTTATGATAACATTAATGGAAAAACTTTTTTTTTCAGTGAATGATGACCATCTCACAACTACAGGTACAGAATTCTCAAATTAGATACTTCTCAGTTACACTTATAATGAATTATTTTCTTGGGCTACAGAAATGCATACAAATAATAAGTGTTGTTTATGCAGTGGCAGGAAGCATCTGGGCTTAGCTGGTGCAGCAGGAATTGATGAAAAAATGAGTTGCCAGTTGCAACACAAATACCATGCTGAAAAGACAGTGCAGATACATTGCATACAAGAAACTGGCCTCCACATGTTAATTGTGTGTTCTCAGTATCCACAGCAGGGAAGGGCAGCTCAAAAAGGCATTTGCATCCTTCGAAAATCACTATGACTGCTTGATATTTCAGTCCTGTAGGGGTACACAACCTTACAATATGCTTCTAAGCAGCATATTTTTGTACCATTGTGGGGGAAAAAATAAAAAAGAAAAAAAGAGAGGAAAGGGGAAAGGGGAAGAAAAAGAAACTGCAAAATGAACCACACAGGAACTACCATATTGAGGGATCTGAAGAACCCTGAAGTCTCTCTCACATGCAAAGAGGCATTGCAGAAACTCGCTTCAACATACTGCCCTCACAAAGGATTCTGAATGCACAATTCCAAGAAGGATCTCTTTAACTAATGGTGCTCACATAGAGCTCACATCAAGGTTTAAGGGATCAGATGTAAGATTTTGCACTACAGTGGAAATAAGGTTTGGTTGTGTTTCTTCTAAATGCACAATTGTTTATATAACAGGCTTACCCTGCTGCAGAACCAGCGACATGACTGGGCTTGGCAGCTGGCTGGGGTTAAACCACGACAAGGACTATGGCTCACAGAGGATGTCCTTGTCCTAAAGGTTATGCCAAGGCCAGTCTGACATTCAGGCAAGAACAACTGAAACATATTAAGGCAAGTGGGTCTAAATGCACAAGCAGAACGATCAGAATTACAAGCCTAAATTCAAGATGAAAATCCTCAAAGGCACCATAAAAACGCTTAACAGGCCCACCAAGTTCAGGCACCAAAACCTGCAAACAGGGATGGTTAAAAAAGTCTTCCACACCAGCGAGGTCACGAATCAGGCACTACACTACATATAAACCTAGTTTTCAAAAGCATGAGACTCCTAATGGACCAAATTTGAGCAAACACTAACATAATCAAGCACCTCACTGTAAAAGCCAGTCTTAAAAATCCAAATATAAAGCCAAATATTTTAAGCCAAAAAGTACTCATCCAGGATAGCAGTCCTGTGCCAATTCTCAGACCTTAGAGATTTAACACCCTCATCCTCCACAGCCACACACAGTACATACTCTATGAAGAACTTACTAGTCATCCAACTAGAGAGCACTCAAACACAGAGGCTTCCTGCTGTCTACTGAAAATGTGCAAGGGAAGAATTCATGATTAATTGGACTAGACACAAGCATGACTTGTAACCAAACAATTAAGACACTCACCTACAAGACAGAAAGAGACAGAGGTTCTGCTTATTCTCTCAAAGACTAACTGTAAACCTCATCCAATGACTAAGGTAATAATAAGTTGCCATTAAGGTAATAGTAAGTTGCCATTAGGGAAGCAATCAGAATATCTGGAATGTTCTAAGACATAAGAAAGCCTGGTTTAATGGCCTGTAGGAGAAAGGCCTGTAGTCCTATTATGACACTGTTTCTGAGATGTTTTTTCCCCTCTGCATCCCTTCCATAAAATAATGAGAGAAATAATTTTTATTGTAGCATTTTTACACGGATTAATTGCAATTACCATGAAGATTAAAAATATATCAGTCATTAATCCCTCCCACAGACATCACATGTTGAAGTGACAGCTTCCAGGGAAGAACAACATGCCTTGGGCGTAGTGAGAAATAGCTCGTATTTTTAGAAAAGAGATTTGTTTCTTAAAACTTTAATCACAGTATTGTTACTAAAGAGGTATTTACATTTTGCTGACTAAACATTAATCACCTAGGGTTTTCAGAAAACCCCAATCCTCTTTTTTATTTGGTTTGTTGTCTGTTTCTGGTTGGGTTTTTTTTCCGCAGCCTCTGAGAGATCAAGCCGTAACTATTTGGCAAGCGCAACCTTACAGTTTTACAAGATTTCTCAAAACTACCTTAAACAAAAGTCAGTCAATTAGATATGAGTAAAGAATGTGGGGGTTTTATGTACAGAATATAACTTATATTCCTGGAAATTTAAAAGTTTGTTTAGTTTTTCTAGAGAAGCCCCTTTCTGAAATTATGCTGGATGCAGAGCACTGCAATGAGTGGGAGACTGTCAGCAAAGGAATATTCCAAGAGCTCTGCTTGGGATACAAGCCAATCCTGACTGCATTAAGTGAAAACAAACAAAACAAAACAAACTACAAAATCTGTTAAATCACCCTTGAAAAAGTACAACAGAAACCGCAAGCACCTTCCTGGGGTTTTGCTGAGCATCCACTATTAAATGGAGACTTCTCTGTCACAGTCAGACTTTTAACTCTGACCAGCTGCACTTAAGAACAGCCAAGAGTTATCCTTCTGGATCCTCCAAACATAGGAGCAGGATGAATGTTTTCATCTCAGTGTCCTTTCAGTCTGCCATCTGCAATAAAACTTATTATATAGGTTTCTATAGAACACAGATTACTATGCTAAGAGAACCCTGCATGCCTTAATTAACTCATCCAAATAGGCTGGGGAACCAAAATAATAACACTACCACAACTGAAGGTGGGGAAAAAAAAAACCAACAATCTCAAAAGAAGCCTGTACCTTTATCACAGGATGATTCCTCTTCTCTGGGTCTCTTTAAACGACATTAAAATCAAGTCATACACTATTAAAGGGCATCAACAGTAATACTCACCCATAACCTGAAATTACTGGTGACAACATCAGTTTCAACATAACATACATTTTAAAACAGATGTTTTAAAAAGCAAAACCATGATGTCCATAGAGATCCAACTGTACCAAAATCAGATGTAATCCCTTTTAAAACCATTTTTTTCCTAATTGCTTTGTTGGTTGCATTTTCAAGACAGTCTGTTAAACAAACTTTTACAAAAACTTTTGTCTAAGTAGATTTAGGTGAAAACACAGGATTTTTTGCCCTGTATTGCCCTCCTTACAACTTCTGCTCCTCAGAATAATAAGACTACAAGATGACATTTGTTACAAGTAGATTTCACTATCAACAGAAACAGCATGCAGGAACAATATGAATATATGGGCATAACCTGAATTTCTAGAGCAAAATCATAAGCTCTGAACATCCAGAGTGAATCGCTTCAGTCAAACTTTCCATTTCAGACAGATGCAACATCATTCAAAAAAGGGTGTGTTTTTTTTCTTTTCCTTAAATCTGAGTCTCCATAGTCACTCAGCAACTTCAGTCTCCCGGCAGAAAAATAAGGTTTACTTTCTCCAGAGGAAAATCTGAGAAAAGGGAAAGCACACAAAGGGAGCTTTATATTTATTTAATTATATTTATATTTTATTTATTTATATTATTTAATAAAATGCTTTTTATTAAAGATGCATTGAAGTTTTAATTTAATTAAGTTACATATTTAACAATGTAAACAATTCCTTTCTTTAGGAATATATTATTTCCCAAAAAACACCTTTCTCACTAAATTGGAGAAATACGGATTTGATGGATTACTTAATGGATAAGGATCTTGATAAATTAGAGGGCTGGACAATCACAAACCATATGAAGTTCAACAAGGGAAAGAGTAGGATTCTGTACCTGGGATGGGGCAACCCCGGATGTTCATACAGACTGGGGAATGAGATGGTGGAAAGCAGTGCCACGGAAAGGGACCTGGGGGTCCTGGTCGATGGCAAGTTGACTATGAGTCAGCAGTGCCCTGGCAGCCAGGAGGGCCAACCATGTCCTGGGGGGCATCAGGCAAAGCATCCCCAGCCGGTCGAGGGAGGGGATTGTTCCGCTCTGCTCTGCACTGGTGTGGCCTCACCTTGAATATGGTGTGCAGTTTTGGGTGCCATAACGTAAGAAAAATTTAAAGCTCAAAAGAGGGATATAAAAAGCTCATAAGAGTCCCAAAGGAGGGCAACAAAGATGGTGAAGGGCTTTGAGGGGAAGCTGTATGAGAAGCGGCTGAGAGTACTTGGTCTGCTCAGCCTGGAGGAGACTGACGGGAGACCTCACTGCAGTCTCCGACTTCCTTGTGAGGGGAAGAAGAGGGGCAGACACTGATCTTTTCTCTGTGGTGACCAGGACCTGAGGGAATGGCCTGAAGTTGCGTTGGGGGGGTTCAGGTTGGATATTAGAAAAAGGTTCTTCAACCAGGGGGTGGTTGGGCTGGTAAAAACAGGCTCCCCAGGGAAGTGGTCCCAGCACCAAGCCTGACAGAGTTCAAGAAGTGTTTGGATGATACTCTCAGGCACATGGTGTGACCCTTGGGGATGGTCCTGTGCAGGGCTAAGAGATGGACTCGATGACTCTTGGTGGAACCCTTCTGTGATTCTGTGAATTGGCTGGGTGGCTTCATCCAAAGAGTTCTGGTCAATGGCTCAATGTCCAAAGGGAGGTCAGTAACAAGTGATGTCCCTCAGGGGCGCATATTGGGACCAGAACTGCTCACTATCTTTATTAATGACACATTGAGAGCACCCTCAGCAAGTTTGCAGGTGACACTGAGCTGAGAAGTGTCACTGAGGAAAGGGTTGCCATCCAGAGGGACAACGACAAGTTTAAAGAGTGGGCAAATATGAACCTCATAAAGTTCAACAAGGCAAAGTGCAAGGTCCTTCACCTGGATCAGGGCAACTACCAGTATCAGTACAGACTGGTTACAAACAGACTCAGAGCATCATTGTCAAAAAGGACTTGGGAGTACTGGTGGAAAAATAGGACATGAAATGGCAATGTGCACTTACAGCCCAGAAAATAAATCATATTCTGCCCTCCATCAAAATAAGTGTGGTCACCATGTCAAGTGAGGTAATTCTCCCCCTCTATTCCACCTGCATTCAGTTTTAGGGCCCACCAGAACAAAAAAGACATTGACTTGTTAGAGAGGGTCCAAAGGGTTGTCACAGAAAAAGGTCAGAGTGATGAAACACCTCTCCTGTGAAGACATATGAGAGAGTTTGGGGTTGTTCTGCCTGGAACAGCAAGTACTTATTGTGGCCTTTCAGTACTTAAAAGAGGCTTATAAGTCTACGCAGATTTCTGTATGGCAAGTAGTTCTTCCTATTATATTTCCTGAACTGCTGCCTTGCTCAACAGTAAAATTCCTGCCCCAAATCAAAGACAGCAGATAGGAACTGGAGCTTTTCCCACTGGGTTTTCACAGGAAAGGTGCTCTCTCTCCAATTTGGACACCATCACCACCACTCTCTGTCAATCCCTCAGCTAGTCATTCAATTAGCAAAACAAAGGTAACATAGTCATCGGGACATTTTTGTACCTTCTCTTAAGAACTGTACTTTCCTACAGCTGTGAGAAGTAACATTATGGAAATTTTCTGTCTTTACAAGAGTTAATGTAGCTTCGTACTGGATGGTAAGCTGACCAAGGATACTTTTTGTTACATTTCAATTAGCATCATCACTTCATGACTGAATTCTGTTCTTAGTTTCCCAGATGGCGAACTCTTTTCAAAATTTCTGTTAAGTCTTTTTTCCAGTTCTCTGTTCAGTGTCCCTACTCCTTCAACATATCATTCTTTACTGCTACTCATCCACTGACCCATCTGTTGACTGCTAAGACTGTTTTCAGTGGACACACAGAATGCTCCAATGGTCAGCACTGTAACTGAAACAAACTCCTTCTTCCCAGCTACCTTTCACAAACCTCTTCAGGTAAATTGATGCAGTAACCCCCATCTCTCCCTCCCTACAATCCATAAACAAGATGCTGAAAACTACCAGTTTCAACCAAACTCTGCTTTGGTCAACCAACCTTAGAGAAAAGAAACCAGCAATATAAATGACAGGGAAATGTTTCCCCTTTGCAAAAACAGAGGGTAAAGAAGATGAAAGTTTAAGAGTGTTTGTCCTTGAGTAGAATGATGGCAGCACCACCTCCTGAACATGCCACAGAAAAAAACAAATACTAAGTGGAAATAAAATATTACAAACATTAAATCAAAATAAGATAGGATCTGTAAGTATTAATTTCTCCAGGATGCCAAAAAATTGGTTTAAAACATCCTGGTTAGCAAAGCATAGCCAGAGTATATCTATTCCTGACCAACTCAACTGAAGCATGAACAAATTTTCCTAAGCTACATGGCTTCAGCTTCCCTGATGAGCAGGGAACTGGAAGCTGTTGAAGACAGTGAACTCACTTGCATAAACCCACAAATGAAAGGCAGCTCTGCAAGACATGAAGCCAGCAAGCAAATGTTTTGGGTTTGATTATTTTTGGTGGAGAATCCATGGCATGCTAACACAAAAAGCAGGCGAGCCTGATGTCACATACAATCATTTCTAACTCTTCCATAGCTAGTCAATCCTGATGTCTGGTTGTAAAACAGCTGAGGAATCAAGATTTCTGGTATTCTCCACATCAGTGCTGAATAGCATTTGAGACAGTCAGCCTGAAGCAACAGTACAGGACCAAATTGACAGCTACTTTTCTATTATGAAAAGTGGAAGTAAAAGCTTATCAAAACAAAATATTAAGTAGTATTTACCTTAGTTTTGAACATACGCAAGACAAGCAACATGCGAGGGGCTGGTAAGATTCAAACTGAAAAGCTTACTCACACCTTGATATTCTGAGAAGAGAATACTACATTCTTCCTAGCTGATGGAAACCTAACAAAAACAAATGGCTATTCTTGTAAAACAAAGGATAACAGCCACGGAAACTAACAATGCTGGGGGAAGTCAAGCCACCGTACTGCAGGATGTACCTCCCTCATGTTATTTTGATATTTCATTTTTAAGTTGTTTCAGTAGCCGTGCTGTAATTTATCTTATAAAGGAAACGAGGTCTTAAGCTCGGATCTCATGGCAGCACCCTACTATGACATTTTCCCCTGGGAAAAGGATCAAGGCTACTGATACACTTCCTGAGAACTATTTGATCTACAAATTAGTAAAGAGAACTGTTCTACTTTACCAGAAATAGAGCTCTTAACTTTTTCATTAAGAACATGCAACTTCCTTGTCATATCAAGACATCAGCAGATTACTCACAGTAGCATCAAGACTAAAGCAAGCCATGGAGATTGAGGAGCTCTGGTCTTTAAATCCTGGCTACGAGTTTTTACACTGTTATTTCCAACAACTTAAATAAGGTCCTGATTCTACAAAGACAATCACACTAAAGCAGGTCAGAATGCTCACATAAAGCTGAATAAACATTTAAAATGTCAAAGGGAATGAGTTTAAGGTGTTTATGTATTGACATACCAACACACAAACAGGTGGGATTTTTAAAAGCAAAACTCTCAGCCTGTATAAAAGTTATTCATATTATGGTGACACTGAAGGTTTTTTAATATTATTCATTTACTTGGTTGCTCTTTTGTGATCTGTCTACATTTCTCATTGCAGACAACAAAAATCCACTTCACCTGTGTTTACAATCACCTCATGTTCTGAAGCTTCAATATGATGTAAGTTCCCTCCAGGACTGAAAGGATTAGTTTCAGTCCACCTCCACACATCCCTCCACCTCGCTTTGGTTAGCACTGCAGTCCTGCACTATCTTGCTGGCAGTTAAATCAGAGGAAAACCATAGTAGAAGACTTTGTCCCTTTAAAAGGGCAATGCAAATGCAACCTCTGGGCAAAATTTCCCACGATATGCAGCATAGTATAGCCATGCAATGTTCACAAAAGACAGCCTTGCAAGTGAGCCAACTAAGCTAATTCTGAAGAGTATATAAAACAAAATTGAGCAGCATTCTAACAGATTACAGAGTGATTCAGACAGCTCGCTAGCTGTGGTACCTCCAGATTCATCACCTGGGCAATGGGGAACAATGTCACCTCTTTCACCCAAGGGCTCCAGAAGAGGTAAAGGTAAATGTTGAACTCTGTTCACTCCAGTTTTCCCAGGAAAGAGTTGCTTATGTTACAATAGCTGTTAACTGCGTGCTAAACAGAAATGCTCCCTTTGGCATTTATTTTTATACACACAAAGCATGCACAGCACACTGTTTCAAGTGCACGATTTTTTAAAATTAATATAGATTAGATTTCCAGAAATGAAGCACCAAATATTACTTTAATTCAAACCCAGATGTAAAGTAAGGATTTTTCTGACTCTAAGTACTACTAGGGAAACCAGCAAAGTCCATAAAAAGAGTTCTAGGGATCTTTAATGTGACCCTGACTGTGCACCTCGTGCCACAGTGGTTCTCAACCAAAGTAAACAAGACTCTTTAGGTGAGACACTGCAAAGCATGTGATGGCAACACCCCCAACAGCACTCACAGCTGCCCATTTCACCACTGTGCATGACCTCCTGAAGCTGGGCCAAAACAGCTGTTGATTACCCACACTGCCAAATGGTTATAACACAGTTCCTTCATCTGGTGTACAGTACAGAAATTTAAGTCATTGTATGTGGTGTATGCTGGTGGGAAACAGATGTGGAGCAGAGATACCAGAGACAGCCTAGCCACCCAACACCTGGTGCTGTGAAACTATCAAGGGAGCCAATCAGTCACTTCTGAGACTGCAATAGCCCGAGAGCCTTTCAACAGCCTGCAAAAAGCTTTCCCTCTAGTTTGCAAACTCTCAGAGAGAAGTTCTTCAGGCACATTTGTAACATATCTGCATTCAAAGGCAGAAGCTTTTTATGAAATAAGACACTGTTCAAAGACACCTCCTACACATTTGCTCAGCTTCACACATAGACTGACAAAATGGCACTATCAAAAAAAGTCCTATCCTCCAGTTCACAATTCCCTGTACCGTGTGCTCCAAATCTGATTGCCCATGTACTAACACTGAATGGAAATTCACGGAAAGGAGCTGCACAGCCTAAAACCACTTAGTCATTTGGAGAGTACTTGAGAAGGAAGGAATGTAAGAAGCGCCAGCACATACACCTACACCAGCAGCTCAGTTTTCTCAGATTCTATGCTATTTTAGTCTGGCATTATCTGACTGCAACCAGAGCACAGTGATGATTCAGTAATATTGCAAGGAGTACACTTTTAAGATAGAAGGATGGGATCATAATCACTTCCACAGAAAAGCAAACAAAAAATAGTATCTCTAGACTCTATTAGACCAGTGCATCTGCCAGCATATCATATTATGTTGATGACACCAGAGCCATACCTCAAAACTCCACTACTTTTGATCCGTAGTCAAAGATGGAAAAGTACAGCAACCTGACATGGTAGATTTTCAAAAAACACACTCCCATCAGACACCACCCTATTCCCTTTTCAAGCTACTTTTTGCCACACTGACCTGCAGTCCCTCTCCTCCTCCACCTTCTTCTGAATCCCAAAGAACAAGCAGCCAGAAGACTTCTCCTTAAGGCTAACTTTTACTCACAAAGGTAGAAAGCAAGCACAAACCACGGTCCACAGAAACTAATCAACAGCCAGGTCCCATTGACCGTGTCAACTGCCACTCACATCCAGTATTTGTACAGCAGCCTATTAACTTCCGTTTTGACAATTATCACTTTTTGGCAAAACATGTAGCCCTTTCAAAATAGGAACAGACATTCAGTAGTCAGTATGCATGGCACCTGAAGTCACTTGGACAAACAAACTGCCCGAAAAGTCAGAGCTGGCACACAATTTCAATGATTACAGCAGTTATCTAAACAGCCCTGTAAGCACAGTAACATATGGTAATAAAGGGAACTGCTGTGTTGTGTTTCTATGGTAGGAAACACCACCCCTTCTAACAAAATTACTGGTGGTGTACCTCTCCACCCTCCCAAATGCAAAGGGAGGATCCTAAATCTGATGCGCACACCCATACCCAAAGCTAGCTCACCTACATGTGCTTTGAAGCGTCAAGAGAATCACTTGTTCCCTAGCTAAGCTGACAAGGCATCGTTCAGTCTACATAAAACCTAGTACCTAAGCCTGAAAACAAAACAGGCTAAAATAAAATAAATTAAAAATGCAACAGAAAAAAAAACAAGAAAGGGAAGAGAGCTGACAGGACAACGTTTTAAATCAGACTATTTGGCTCACACCTGGTAACTGAAGTCATAAACATCCCCGTCACCGGCTATTCTAAGATTTTCTCAAATACCTTTGTGCCTCTCTCCAGGCTCTTAAGACTCCAGCTACGCGCTGAGTTAATAAACAAACATTTATTTAGCCCCGCAAAGGATTTGGGAGGATTTTACAAAAAACAGACACGAGGCCTGCCCTAGAAAAACTTCCCTGCGGGCTGTTCACCTCACGCCGCTACTAGATCGCGATCGAGGCGGACAAAGTGCGGTCTGAGGAAAACATCCCCGAGCCACGTCCCGCTCGCAGCGCTCCCCTCGGGACGGGACAGGGGAGACACGCCTGATGGGTACGCCGGCACGGCCCAGCCGCACCCGGGGAAGTTTCAGCAGGGCAGGGAAAGGGGGGAACCCTCAGCCCCGCCGCGCAGAGCCCCGGGGAGCCCCCGCCCCGCCGGGGCCGGAGGGGCCGCGCTGCGGCGCCCCCGCAACCGGGCAGCGCAACGGGGCACGGGAGAAGCCACCGCCGCCTCCTCCCTCGTGGCGGGCGGGGGGCACGGGGGGCGCCCCGCAAGCGGGCAATGAATGGCCGGGCCAGACCCGCCCCCCCACCCCCGCTCACTCACAGGCGACGTAGGCGACGAAGGCGAGCCCCATGAGCAGCTTCATCCTCCTGCGGTTGATGGCGGTCAGCAGGCGCAGCAGCGGCCCCTTGCTCACCATGCCCCGCGGCAGCAGCACGCAGCAGCGCCGGGCGCCTGCACGGCCGCGGCCACCCCCCGCTCCGCTTCCCCGCCCCGCTGCCCGCGAACCGCACGCGCAGGCGCAGCGGCAGCGACGGCGGTGCCCGCCCGCTCTCCCGCCCTCCCCTTCCTTCCCCGCCGTGGATGCGGCCGGAGCGCTGCCCGCGCATGCGCGCGCTATCCCGTCCTTCCTGCCTCCGGAACGCTCCCGGCCGGGGCCGGTCGGAGCGCGACCGCCTCCTGCGGAGCGTCCTTGCGGGAAAGCGGCGCGCCCGCAGTCTCCCCGCGGCCCTGCGCTTCCAAGGTGCTTCAGTGTCGGCGGGCTTGGTCACCTGTGGCCACCCGCTGTGGTGGCCCTTGGGTGGTGACTTGCTGAGACCGACGTGGGCACACACGTAGATAACGTGTGTAACGTTGCGTCCTTCAGTGCCTGGTGTTTTAAAAGCACCATTTGCCTTGTCCCAAATGTGCTTTCCATATCTACACGTTTTGCCGTGGTAAGAAGAACCGTCTGGACACGTTTATGTGCAATCATAGAATCACAGAATATTCCAAATTACAAGGGACGCGCAAGGATCATCACGTCCGGCTCTTAGCCCTGCACAGGACCATCCGCAGGAATCACACCATGTGCCTTGAGAGCGTTGTCCAAACACTTCTTGAAGTCTGTCAGGCTTGGTGTTGCAACCACTTCTCTGGGGAGCCTGTTCTGGTGCCCAACCACCCTCTGGGTGAAAAAGCTTTTTCTAATATCCAACCTAAACCTCCCCTGACACAGCTTGAGGCCGTTCCTCCAGAGTCCGTCACCGGTCACTACAGAGAAGTCACTCCTCTTCCCCTCACGAGGATGTTGTAGACTGTGATGTGCTCTCCCCTCAATGTGCTCTAGGATGACCCTGCTTGAGCAGGAAGCTTGGACGAGATGACCCACTGTGGTTCCTTCCAACCTTGCCCATTCTGTAATTCTGTAAATGAAAAATATGAGCATTTTTCCCCCTCCTAAAGTAATAATTTATGAATTTGTCTCTGTTTAGGATAACAAGATTGCAATTATTTTAAAATGGCTTACATGTTTACTGCAGCTTCCATCTGAAGTCCTTGTGGCCAGTGTTACAAACTGCAGATTGGTATTTGGCTGGTATGGTAGGCATCTTCTTCATGTGTCAAATCTCCTACCAGTAAATACACCCACTTAATCTGAAGAGAAATCTCTTTGCACAACCTGACCTTGGCCCTGAATAGTATGACCTCCACACAGTTTCTAAGGAATATTCTTTCTCACACTCGTCTCCCACAGGAGAAGACTATGAGAATGAGTCCTCTTCAATTAAATTACTAGATTCAATCATTTAATTTCAGTATAGAAATGCAGCTTGTTTACACCAAAGAAACTATGGCCTCAGTCAAACAGAGGCCAATGCAGTTTACAAGAGTTAAGCTTTTCTTATTACAAGGAGTAAAGTCAGCGAAATAAATGTGTGAGTCTCAGAAAGGTAAGTGCATTAAGATACTGTGCAGTGATTAAGAATATCCATCCCCTTATGGCTCACAGAAGTGACTTTTTCCAGGAAGCTTTGAAAATTGAAAATTCCTAACTCCTAACCCTGGTCTCTGATTATAAGTCCACTCCTTTTCTCTTGGCTTTAGTTTCCTTTGATTTGTGTTTGATATACTTAGTTTTCCTGTTAATTACACTGTTTATAGCTATGTGGAGTAAAGGGAATACCATACCACCATTTAGAACATAACCTAGCACCAAATTCATCTGCATAGTAATCACTGAAAAGTAGCAGAGTTTTATACCAGCAGTAAATTTGGCCATCAAAAAGCTTCAGCTGAACAGTGCTGCACGAAAGCTAGAGAATATTACAGGAGAATCATTCCCTCCCTGCACCACAAACTCCCATTGTTTTCAGCCAGGATTTTCTGTAATAGTATCCATATGTACAATACCAAATCCACAAGCCTTTAGGGGAAGGCAAGATGTTTTTAATGGTTGCCCTGCCCTAAGCTGGGCTGCACAATCTGTGACTCAATCAAGCTGCCGGCATAAGGCACCTTGCTTGGCACCTCACTCAGTGTTCAGGCCAATTTTGCTGCAGAAACGTGTTGAGACAGGCTGCAATCCATGAAGATGGGAAAAGGAGAGCAAGGGAGCAAGAGATGTTATGGAATGTCATGGTGGAGGAGACTTGAACTCTGTGGGAGGCAACCTGACGTGCTCTCTACAGGGCCAGCTGTTTGTCATGCATGACACCAGGGCCAGCTGTGACCGTGTCACTCTCCAAGTGAGACAGAACATGTCTAACTTAACTGCAGGGGGGTGAGTGTAAGTCTGGCATATCTCAACTATATAGACATGTACCTTATAAAGTACTATAGAGTTCTTCAGACCCATGATTGCCAACAGCAGGGACACATTTCAGGACACAGCTGGTCACATTCACAACCTTGTGCCAAGGACTGGCACCAATAGCAGAGGTTCTTGTATGTAGTGGCTGCTAAATGTGCCAGGAGAAAGGCAGAGGAATGATGCAGTTTTGAGTGCTGACTTTCAGTGCGCTATAAATCAGGTATCAGGCATCCATCTGCCTTCAGGTCATTATCTTAGACTGATCACATAACATCATCTAATGGCTAATGGCAGTCCTCACTGGGATGGTTTGCAGGCAGTATACACTGTCTCCCACCCTGCAGTTTTCAACTTTAGTTCTCAAAATGCTTTATGAGAGCATTTTCATATTTTTTGATCACTATAAAACACTGCCTATAAAATGATGGGTTTTTTTAAAAGATGGAATTTTTAAATAACTTTTTATAGTGACTAAAAATGTGAATTTGCAGGTGTGTCTACCTGAACGACCAGTATGAACTTAGAATTCACAGCAGCCCTGCAATGCACTTTTCCTTGATACCAGATCAAAACTATGCAATTACGCGGCCGTTATTCCAGAATCAGGTTAAAATCCCCCACCAAACCAACTGCTAAAATTTGCAGAATTTCCATGTGATGCCACTTGAGGGAGACTCTTGTGCCATGTGGAAATACAGGGAAAATCTTGGCTTTCTGTCCCAGTTATGTTTCTGCAAGAGATGACATTCCTCTGTATGATCTGGGAGACAGAAGTGGGCCCTGGGCACTGAGATCTGAGGAGACAGAACTGCTGTGTAAGAGGTAACAAAATGAGTTACAAAGCACTGAAAAAAAATCAAAAATAAAACCAAAACACCCTGCCACACTACTATCATCTCTTCTAACTTTGGTCTCTAAGTTAGTTCAGGCTAAATGTAGCCAAGAAAGTAACACAGAGTTGCATAGAGTTACTCATACCCTTCCTCACCATTCAACTGCATCCTACAGCTACTGAGGCTTGCCTGGGAGGAATTGTTCTGGTACCCTTACCGTCTAAAAAATCTAGAGATTCTGTGGAGTTACATTGTTGTACTGCACAGACACACCGATTCAGTCATACAAAGCCCTAGATAATCTTGAAAAACTAATGGCTTCATGTATGCAAAGAGTGTAAAAATGTGTTGTTCTTTTTTTTTAAAGATTGGAATGTGACTCTTTTTTTGGTTAGTTCTACTTTTAACCACAGATCATAGTGGGGAAGGGAACTCCGACAAAAATGAGTTAAAACTAGCAGTGTTTCTTTTCGGGGGAAGTTAGAAGTTTGAGGGTTTGTGTGGTGGTTTCTATAAAGGCTAATGAAAAGAGAACATGCAGTGCTGGGAACAAAGTCAATTCTTTTAATATTAACATCTTAAAAGGAAAAGAAAGCTGCTAAGTGCTTCAGACAGTTATTATTTATTATTTGGATGGTGATGGCAATAAACAGTTTCAAATACAACTGAATCACAACAGTCCTAAGTATTATATGAGCACAGAATTGAGACAATCCCAGCCACTGAAAACACACAAATTAAGAGACAGATCATCCAGTGAATGCAAACAAACAAGCAACTGTCAAAGCATAATATGAAAGTTACTTATTAAATACAGATTTGTAGGAATTAGGCTAACTCATTTAATGATTTAGACAGTTATTTGCAAAGAATAATTTATAACATATAAGGAAATAATTGTATTTCAAACTACAGTGCAGTCTAACGATTTTGTTAACCAGTTTTGTTCATGTAGTAGTCCCAAGATTTCATTCTGTAAAAGTTGAGGCTCTTTTTTTACATGAAGCACACAGAAACCTAAGACACAACACTACTCAGAAAAGTTGCTTCAGGCTCCAGGCTTGAAACTGATATACACTGACTAGATTAAAAAAAAGTCAAACAACATTCCAAATTGACTGGTACCATTACCTACCAGACTACTTGTTCTTCATGATGCATTTTTCCCCTGAGTTAACTGAAGGCAGCCCTGTACATTTTCAAAGTTGGAAAAAGATTTTAAGGTGCTCTATCTATTCTGAAAGTGCAGAATGCCACATGCATGATCCTCTCGTAATCAGGTCAGAATGAAATACCGGAGATAGTGACTAAATTAGTGACTATAAAAACTTGTAAGGAGCTAAAACACTGTTCCTCAAGATTCTTTTATCGTATATAGATGAAGCAAGTTTATTAGGCTGAGTCAACAAGTTACTCATTCACTGCTGTTTCACATTTCATGATTTCCAAAGCCCTTTGGAGCTTTTTAATTGACTCTACCCTAGAGCACTTGGGAAGTAGCAACATTTTGGGTTGGATAAGTCCAGATCATGCTGGAATTAGTGACAAAGAAGCCCATGACTTCTTTGTATGATGGTATAGAGCAGTCAAAACTGTATGTCCCTGTTTCCTTTTATATCACTGGCCCAGAAAGTGAACAAGAATAAACCTACCTTGGGGTGGGCTAGGGATGTGTATGCATATCGTATAAACATGATGTAGTGGCTGAGGGTTGCTCTCTGTTAAGAAAAGCCACTTGGGGCTTATCCTGGAAGTCTGTGCTGGCCACTGCCAGGAACAGGGAAAATATTTTCTTTCTGCATCTTTACTTGCAGTAATGCTAGCTGGATGTGACTTTAGCCATTTTAGTGGTATGCTACATAAAAAGTCTTCCTCCTCTACCTTCCTCATGAAAACCTCAGGCATATGGTTTACAAGCCGTCTCAGTGATAGTGTTTCTGTGTTACAACAATGTGAGGATTGTCATGTTAATTGGGAATAAGGAACTGATGCTAAGTACCTGAAGGAACAGGACTGCAACATGCTGGAGAGTACATCTATTCTGCAGTCTAGATATCTCTATTGATGTTTTCTCCTTGAGGCAAGGAAAGTCTTTGTGCTGTTCAACTACTCTCATGCTGTCAATAAAGCAGAAAGTAAACAAGGTCATTAGAGGTGTTAGAGAATTTATACAGTTGAATGTAGATAAAGACATTACTGATAAGTGTCTGTATCACAACCCTGTTGAATTGTATTTGGAGTGCAAAACTTCCTACTGATGTGTAATATTATTACTCCTCCACAAATTTCCGTAGATGTAGTGTCAGAGAAGTTAGATGGATGACAGAGAGAGCACGTACACTCACGAATTTCTGGAAATGTAGCACAGAGCATTCTTAAGTTTATGTAGCCCATAGTTATGACAGTCCTTGCTCTTATGAAGAGGGGTCTAGGACAGCTGCAAAGAGAAGAGTCTTGTGTATCAGGCTCATCTGTGTGATGGGGCAAAGTGTACCCTTAGCATATTTGCAGATGCCACCAAACAGGAAGAAGAGGCTGATATGCCATAGGGCTGAGCTGCCATCCAGACAAACCTTGACAGGCTGGAGAAATGGGCTGGCAGGAACCTCACAAATTTCAACAAGGAAAAGCACAAAGCCCTGCACCTGGGGAGGAATAGCCCCAGGCACCAGTACAGGTTGGGGTCAGCCAGCTGGAGGTCCTGGTAGACACCAAGTTGATCATGAGCCAGCCATGTGCCAATATGGAGAAGGTGGCTAATGGTATCTTGGGCTCATTAGGAGGAATGCTGCGAGCAGATCAAGGGAAGTGAGCTTTCCCCTCTACTCAGCACTAGTGAGGCCACACCTGGAGTGTTGGGTCCAGTTCTGGGCTCCCCAAGAGAGACATAAATATACTGGAGAGAGCACAGTGAATGGCTAATGATTAATGGACTGGAGAATCTTTCATATGATGAGGAAAAGTTGAAAGTCCTGGGACTTTGCAACCTGGAGAAGAGAAGGCTCAGGAGAGATCTCATCTATGTGTACAAAGACCTGAAGAAAAGAGTAAAAAGAAGATGGAACCAGTGGTGCCCAGGACCAGAGGCAGTGGGCACAAACTGGAAAACAGCAAGTTCCCTCTTGAACATCAATAAACACTTTTATACTGTGAGGGTGACTGAGCACTGGCACAGGTTGCCCTGGAGATACTCAAAAGCCATCTGGACATGGACTTAGGCAACTGGCTGTAGGTAGCCCTGCCTGAGCAGAAGAATTGAACCAAATGACTGCCACAAGTGTCTGACAATCTCAGCCATTTTGTGATTTGGTGTTTACAAAACAAACAAAAGCACAGATCCATATTTTTCACTTTGTTTTCCAGGATACGGCTGAATAGGTACAAAAGCAAGCAAGTGTCTATCTTTGTATAAATTTGCTTTAGTTATCTCAATAGAAATATTCATGTGAGTAAAGACACTGATGAACAGCCTTGTGTGTAAACTTACTCTTGTTTGCAATTACAGGCTTTAGAATTACAGCCTATGGTCAAGGTAATTTACAGTATCAAATTTCTGTTTTGAAGTAAGGCGGATTAGGAATTTACAGATAGGTTTTCAAGTAGTTAATGAGATTTAACCAAATAAACTTTCATTGTTGCCTTCCAAAGTTAAATTGTGGTCTTACCTAAATGGTAAATTCCCTCAGCAAATACCAGTTAAATGAATTTAGGAAATTGTTTTGCAACCCAGCAACAAACTGGCCAAATGTAGCAAAAGAACCCTTGAATTTTCTCATTATACAGAGTATAAATTCACTGCTGATGAAAAGAATATCTCGTAGATTTCGAAATCATCTAAAAGCAATGTGAACTTTTGAGTATGAAACATATTCATAGAAAAAGTATGGCAATTCTTATGTGCACACTTACCTTGTGCCTCTCATTGTACAGAAGATTTATTGCTGCAGTGCTTATTAAAAGCAATCAGCAAAAGAAAACAAAGGTCTAGTACATCCAGGATTTTCATTATTAGATCAAAAATAATGATCAGAAATTTATCTTTTCATGTTATGTCAGTGCTTCCATGGGAAGGTTTTATAAATAAGCAAGTTTACATTTATCACGGGCTTCACACCAGACATTTAAGCCAAGTGGATTAGGCCAGGCCTCGACTAAGCATATGACCTTACTGGCTCATGCAACCTTCTGCTTTTAGCTATGGAAACCATACTGTGAAGTGAATCATGAATCGAGGAACGCATGCAACGAAGACAAAGCTGAAACATACACCTGAACTACACTTGGGAAGTATTCCTACATCCTGAAGTTTCAACATGTGGATTACTTTGAAGCATTCTGCAAAAGGTTCTAGAAAAAAAATAATCCTATTGTCAGGAGATTACATCTGAAGTCAGGCTGTAGATCAAAAAGGTTTGGAAACCTTTCTTCTATGCACATGTGATATGCTGACTAAGTAGGCAAAGGATCTCAAACTCTAGTGCATGTTAAAAGGAAAATCATTACATTGATTCAAGTCATTGGCAATTTCAACAAATATTGCTCAGGAGCTTGTACATACAAAAGCATTTCCCAACTTAGTTGTTCCAGATTCACTTCCAGACAGTGCAAATGGGCCTGCATAAAATATATTGGGAAAATTAGTCTCTTGCTAGGATAACTTAAACTAGTATCCTGAAAAGAATCAAGCAATATCAGTAAGATGAGCTATTAGTGTACATTTTACCCTAATGTCTGTGCTGGTAATGGCTGTGATTTGTTTAGCCTGGGTACATACTGTATAAATGTATGTACACATTCCTATGTCTCTTTGTGTCTCTCTCCCTGCTCTCCTGTCTTTCTGGTCCCTCAGTAATTTTTTAATCACCAGCTGGTTACATCTGAAATAGCATAGGTCTTAGAGATGTTAATTTCCCTATGCATATCTTGGCGGTAGGCAGGTAGAAAATATATAGGTTATGCTTAAGTCTTACTAAGCAGCAAGGAGTCCATGCAGGAGAAAGACATTTGAACACTTTGACTATGAGAGTTTCAATCAGAGCTCACAATTTGTTGGATATTAAACATTTCAACAGCAAAACACAAATGCTTTGCAGACCAGGGTTAATTAGCTTTTCTGTTTCTGGAGTTACTAATTCCTGTAGCAAAACTTAAGAGCAAAGTCTGCAGTGACAGCTTCCTGGCAGAAAGGAATGGGGCCCCAGGAGAAGAGAAACCTACAGGAGAAAATGGAAAGTAGTATGAAAAGGGGGAAAGGAATGGAAAGTAATCTGCTGAAACTAAGAAGCTGTGCCCAAATATTTTGAAATAAAAGTTTTAATTATCCATGTTTCTCTCAAGAATTTTGAGAACAATACTAGACGATAACCATCTAAAGTAGATTTCTGATCCTTTTTTCTCCCCACACACAGTACTCCATGGCATTTACAAAAAGAAGAGTTTGTATGAGGAGAGAAGAATGAAGGGTGTCATGAATGGCACTTGTGTAGCATGCCTTGGCTCAGCCCACCCACTCTCACCCAAAATGAACTTGGCTGTAGAAACTCCAATTACTTATGCATCTCATGCAGCCTTCATTTGCTAAATCCAGCCAACTGGAGAGCAAGCGCAAGTAAAACCAGTTTTGTATTCCATCTATCAGGCCATTCATTTGTCTTCTGTATGATTTTGTCACATGTCAATGGACATTTCAAAGCAAAATCCATTTGGAAGGCATTATTTTCCATTTTTGTTTTTTAAAGAAAATTACTACACTGAAATACCATATCCGGAAGCTTTGTCTAGAAATTAATGTGCTCTTCCAGAGAAGTTCCAACAAGACATTTCTGATTAGCTTTATAATTTATTTCAGTATTTATAGCCAGGTAGACTTATGGTTTATAGCACTTAAATTAATCTTGTTAGATTATAAAATCTGGAATACTCTTAGAGGTGCCACCCTTCACATTTGTCTAAGCTTTAGTAAAGACTGTACTCATACATTTATGGGCTAAGGTACTCTGTGTGGTTGCTGAATGAAATACCTATACCTGAACAAAAACTATATTGAAACACCAGCTATTAAAGACCTCTGATGCCTTTCAACATGGTCATGCATTTTGGGAAATAGTTAACCGTTTATTACCAGGGGCAAAGACACCTCTCTTTTTAGCAGTAGTTGCTGTCTATATTACATCCTGCAATTAATTGAGATGCTGTCTGTAGGATTATTGTCCTTCCCTGGGAGCTGAAGGACAACCTAGCACCAAATTCCTGATGTTGTTCACTGTTTTGGTCTCAGATCACCCATAAAAGCATCATTAGAGTGTAACAGCTGTTACAACAGCCCAAAAAACTTTGTGTTTCCCAGCTTTCATGTGCTGTCTAGTACATCCCCCTGCTACTCTTGATGGCTTCTGTGGGTTCAAATGCTCACAGCTCTACACAGAGAACTGCCAAGTGCTAGTCCTGGGGACACCATAGTCAAACAGTAGGGAATGACAATAGTCAGAGATGTATACCTGATGTAAATTTTCATCTTCTGTACACAAAGCAAACCTAAGATATTGGACAAAGTGAGTAAAAAGAAAGACTCTTTATGTAAGAGAGAGATGCAGAGCTGGTGTGGTGCTGTGGGCTAACCACCGAAGGTATCTCAGCCCCATGCAGCTGCTCATTCACTGCACCCCTCACGCCCCACCTGTGGGAAGTGGGGAGAATCAGAAAGATAAAAGTGGGAAAACTCATAGGTCGAGATAACGACACTTCGATAGGTAAAGCAAAAACTGCATAAACAAAGCAGCATAAGGAATTCATTCAACATTTCCCATGGTCAGGCATGTGTTCAGCCATGCTCCATCACAGCAATGGTTACTTGGGAAGATAAACACCATGACTCCAAATATTCCTTCTTCTCTCTTCTTCCCCCAGCTTTTATTGCTGAGCACAGTGTCATATGATATGGGATGTCCCTTGGGTCAGTTGGGGTCAGATGTCCCAGCTGTATCCCCTCCCAACTCCATGTGCACCCCCAGCCCCCTCACCCATGTGGTGCGGTGAGAGGCAGAAGAGGCCTTGACACTCTGCGAACCTTGCTCAGTGATAGCTAAAACATCCCTGAGTTACCAACGCTCTTTCAGTCACAAATACAAAACACATCACCATATGAACTGCCATCAAGAAAATTAAGTCTGTGCCAGCCGAAAACAGTACACATATGCAAACAAGTGAGTGAGGAAGGGCCGTGGGAAGGTGTGGGACATCAACTGGGTTTGTAGCGTAGGCATCGTGGCCCAGCATGTTCCATGTGACTAGACCACCGAGAGAAAGGGGCTGCAAAAGCATGCTCTGTTGTCTTGAACGCGACTTTTCAGCTGGGGTTTGTACACAGACGTATTGCAGACATAGCTACAGCATCTGGCTGTTGGTTCACTTGGCCTGGAAAATCAGAAGGTCATTGATATTCACTAAATGGATAGGAAAAATGCAGGCTGAAAGCAGAGGGGGAGGATACTGGGAAGTGTTTTATTGCAGTAGCTTTTTATACCTTCAATTTTTTATTTTCAATGACTTTGTCTGCAAAATACTATTTTTAGCACTAAGACTGACCCTGGGTATTTCTTCTGCTTAAGATGATTTTTATTTTTTTACTCTTCAGTTTTTCATACATTAATTTTCTCCCAAACACAGACACTTCCTTCCTCAAACACCTTTTTTTTTTTTTTTTATACTCCTGAACAACGTAGAAAGGTAGAACTGTGAATATAGTGAAGTAACCCATGCAGAATTTATGCATCCTTGTAGTAAGGCCAGAGCAAGCACTCTCTCTATAGCACATATCTTTGATTTACCCATTGATATACTTTGCCTTGAACCTGCTCAGGTTTATTATTGGAAATCAATCACTAAAAGGGAGGCAGTTAAGGGATTATTTCATCCTTTTGGTATTCGAATGATCATCCCATTTTACAGATGAGAAAATTTCAAGAAGGTAAGTAAAGTCTTTAGAACAATTAACGCAAGACACTGAAAAAGTGTTCATGCCTGCATTTTTTTCATTTTTTTAGACTTCAGTAGTTTAATTGCCTCTTGAGCCTGATGAGGTGTTGGTCTCTGCTAGATTGCAATAGCTAAGCCTCCTCTGGCAATAATTTAGAAATGGAAATAGGGTAATTATCATTTGAGCATCCAGTTTTCCAAACAAAGCCTCGAGAAATGTTATTTAAAACCTCTTCCATCAGCAGAAGTGATCATATAGTTTATATAATTCTACTTCAATGTGATAAAATTAATAAAAGTCTATTTATGATCTACCTACTCACTGATTGGTTTGGAAAGAAGCATAATTTTTTATTTATGTGGCATCATGTCAGTCCTGCAGGAGCAAATTAGCTCAGGGAGAGGGCAGACAGGAGCTAAGGGGCTGCTACTCAGTCAGAGACTTCAATATTCAATAAATGTTAATATGTTACCCCTCTTCCAAAATACACTTTTTAACAGTCCTTCAACTCCCCGTGAATTTAATGGGAGCTGCACATACAGAACATACCTTTATGAATGTTGGTCACTGACAAATCCGTAAAGGACCTTATACATGAAACCAGGTGAATTCCTTGAGATACAAGTTAAAAGCAAGGAAAGTAAATTTCAAAAGGGTGAATCACTAAGTGATTTTGTATACACACTGTGCTAAGCCATATCTTAGAATTATAGAATCACTTAGGTTGGAAAAGACCCTTAAGATACCAAGTCACATCATAAACCTAACACTGCCAAGTCCACCACTAAACCATGTCCCTAAGTGCCTCATCCACATATTTTTTGAACACTTCCAAGGTAGTGATTCCACCCTTTTCGTGAGCAAACTGTTCCAATGCTTGACAACTCTTCTGGTGAAGAAATTTTTCCTAATATCCAATCTAAACCTCCCGTGGCTCAACTTGAGGCCATTTCATCTTGTCCTATCACTTTTTACTTGAGAAAAGAGACCAACCTCCACCTTGCTACAGTCTCCTTTTGGGTAGTTTAGCCAGCATTGCAGTCTCTCGTTAGCCTCCTTTTCTCCAGGACAAATAACCACAGTTCTTTCAGCTGCTTATCATAGGACTTGTGTTCCAGACCCTTCACCAGCTTTGTTGCTCCTCTTTGGATGCAGGGTAGATCCCAAACTAAACTCTAGACTGAGAGATTCATAACAAAAGGTCCATGAATGCCAAAGCAGATTTTTGTCTGACTGTTCTAAGGAAAACTGCATCACTTCTGTGCAGACCTTTTCCTGTTGTTCGAAATAAACATTAAAACACCAATTCCACTACCAAAAATTAATTCCAGAAACCTCTAGTCTTGTTGGATGATACTTGTATCCTGTTTCCTAAATCTGAAATTCATATGTAAACATGTCTTGCAACTGTATTACATTCTTTGTGAACCCACTTTAGCTGTAACTGTTCATTAACTGTGTAGCAGGAGCTAATGACATCTACCAAACTGAAAAATATGAGTGGAATCTTTACCCACCCAACATCACTGTAGCAAAATGGTCTGTATAATATAGGGGAACTCCTTGACAGCCCTGAATCTACTAGGAACAGAACTTACCTGATGCCAGGACCACAGAAGCCACTTTATAGTTCATTGTTTAAATGGATTTGACCTGGTGCTAGCTGATTCTCCTCATACATTCTGCAAAGAACTCAAGGCACAGGGGTATAGCTTCAGTTTTGGGGTCAGATGTCTAAGAATTAGAAAATTGTGGGATTTAATTTTTAGGTGATTAAGTTCTTCGTGAGCTCTAGCTCAAAATGCCTACCAGGTTCCCACAGGAACTAGTTCTCTTTTGAACAACATCCTTCATTCTGGCTCTTGGTTATAATCATGGGGTTAGATCAAAACTTAAAAAAAGGAAAACAGTGGAGCAACCTAAAATACCCTGGGGATGCAAGTGGGAGTGCTTGCACAAGAGCTAGCAAAATCAGTATTACATGATTTAAATAACAAAGGTGGTCTCTTTAAGCTTGGAGGAATGCTCACTTTATCAATTAATGGGGATTTTATAAAGAACTTCATAACAAGTCTCTTGTCTCAGTCTTTCACAGATTTTTCCATCTAAATTAATTCAGTAGTTCAACTGTTATCCTGTATTTCCACTAAGCATACTCAGCTAGCTAGCTATCTAACTATAATCTCATATTCTGATTCAATGCTTTTCATTGACAAGGAGTCTGCTTGGTTTCAACACCACTAATAAAGTCTTGTCTGGGTTTGATTGTGTGAATATATATTTTTTTGACATCTGTCACAGAGAAATAGGATGGATGTCACCTAAAATACAACAATCTCTGTCCATTTTTAAACACAGCCAGATGGCAGTTTATTTTCCCATTTTTCTTAGACTGAGTGTCCTATGTGATTTACAAGTCTTCTTACAGCCACATCTCTTTTGACCATAGAGCAAACACTCAGATTTGCTCTTAAAGTATATTACAGTCTTTCTAAAAATATGTAATTCCACTTGAGCTCTATTCTCATTTCTTCCAAGAGATCATCACCATTTAGAAGGAGAACCTATACTGAGTGCTGATGTTGGATGTCCAGAGGGTATCGGCACATTTCCCTCCCCTCCTGGGAGTTTGCCTGCCTGGGCTTGGTGCCAAGGGCTTATTTGTCTGTATTCAAGGCTGGCTCATTGGGAAGAGCTCTTGTGAAGAAAAAGCTGGAAGATGCCTTGTCTAAGGATCCCTTCAAATGTTTTAGGCTGAGTCTCTTGCCCTTGTCCCCACCTTGCAGTTATGCCACAGTCATACCCATCCCCAGCCTTGCACGCTGTTATCCAGACTGTGATCTTGACATGTTAGTTTGACTCCATTCCTTGATCAGACTGCTTGTCTTTATGATCGTCTGGTCATCTGAACTCTCAGCCTAAGCTGAGACCTTCTCTGGTTACCTCACTCAGGTACTGTGGGACTCGACCCTTGCTGACATGACCCCTCTGCTGCCAGCTGCTTCCTCATGCTTTGTTTCCCACTGCCTTTTCCTTATAGCACAGTTGGACCTTGCTGCTCCCTGACAGGGAGATTCATGGCAGTAGGCATGGTTTGTTAGCAATACCCTCGGCATCATACTGTGCAATGCCTACTTGAAGAAAGAAAAGGCATTTGATAGTTGAAGAGGGTTCTCTTGCAGGACAAGGAATAGTCATGCTAAGACCTTGTCTATACCTGAAAATTTTTTCTCCTGTAATTGTGACAGAAATAAAGTTCTATCTTCCCCCATCATCCACCCACTGAGACATACTCATAACATTATAGTAATGTTAATATTGGGCTTTTTTTGCAAGGCTGAGGGTTGTGTTCTGGACTGCCTGAAATACATAGCACCTATAATTATCTAACCTGGCAAAAAAAATCATACATCCTCACACCACTGAACTTAAAAGAGGCAAAACTTTAAATGTGCATTAGACTCCAATTTTTACTTTTGATATGGTTTTGCTGGTATTTGAGTTACCCAAGCAGTGTAACTGTGCTCCTTATCAGAAAAGTCAAATCGAGGCAGGTGAGAAACTTTGTCCTATACACCCTATGCAAAGATGCTTGAAGGTACATACAGGACCTCTTTTTTTTGTCTCTCTCTCTAAGCAGTTTTCAGTCATGCTTGTCTTAACACTGCATGAATACAACTACTGAGCATGCAGGTCACACTGGAGCCATTGTGATGGAGGGATAAATGTGGGCTACGTATCTGAAGATAAGTAAATAGTTGTGGTTTTACATCAGCCTGCAAGGCTATTTTCTACCTTTTTGGATGACTTCTATATGACCTTGACTACCACATGTGGGATTGACCCATTTTTGCCTTTTAGATGTTTGTAGGCTTCTCCTATAGCTTTCTTCCCTTTAAATTCTTTCTACCACTGCATGTTTTTTCCACTTTAAAAAACTTGTTCTTACTAATACCTTCTTAAAGCCAAGAAAGACTCTAGCACATGCTATGTACTCCTCACTCCCAAAAGGCTAGATGGCTGTTTTCAAAAACAGTTTAACTACCTAGGGCTAAATCTATGTCAGACCTTGTCTGGAAAAGTCATATTAGTGATCCATCAGCAGTTACTGGGTAGGATTACAGTTACAGTATTGGATTATATTTATACACAAAATTATTCACAAAGAAAGAGTTTTGCTGCAGCAACTTCACAGCAATATCCAGAATTCACATAGACCACATCATCACAGTAACAAAGTACTGTAAGCAAAACAGCTCCATGGAGCAGAACTTTTGCTGTCAGACATCCACTCTAAATTATGCACTATTTAGACATTCTGCATACGGAGCTGGTCTCAACCAGGGGAAAATAAAAGCATTAATATATTTGAGGCAAAACCAGAAAGATAGAAACTGCAGTATGTGGAAGGAAAGAGATGTCTTCCTTCGCTTTATTTGTTCTGCAAACAGTGTAATTTTTACAAGTTTTTACAAGGCTACCCAGCAAGCTCACTTATATATTGCAACCCTTCCCCATCTGCCAAGAGGCTTCTACCTCTGGGACTCTATTACACTAGGGTTTTGGCATACTTAGTGTGTTTACATTTGTCTGGAGGGTCTCCTAGCTCACTACTCTCATAACTACTGCTAATAATGTGTCTTCACAGCAGAGTTAACTCAATTGTAAACATAGTGAAAACATGATATCAGACCACTCAGGTAAACAGTATAAGTCTGGAGGTCTTCATCCTCAGGATGCTGTAGTCCAGACCTGTGTGACTGTGTCCATCGAAACACTGTCCCAGCCCAAGTGCATTAAAAAGGACTGTTCAATGAACTCATTCACAAGGTACTTTCTCATCTGCCCAGAGATGCTGTCTATGGCATTGACATGAAAACAATGCTTTATGTAAGAAGCTTCTAAGCAGTTATTCATTATTAATGCAGACAGTTCTGACAGCAAAAGCCAACAGCATTTGGCAGCAAGGACTTAATAAGAATGTCATTAAGGAATTCAGTCTGCCAACCAGCAAGTGCTTTCTAGTGCAGTGAACTGTCTTCCCTGCCTCTGCCTCTTTTTTTTGGCTGCTAAACATAAAAATGTCATTGTAAGTATATTTTCCCTCTTGATGTGTTTTACTGGTGCCATACCACTGTTTACCAGAAGATTGATGTCAGTTCCTGGTGATCTGTATTCTCTGTCAGTCTCTCAGAGATGGAACAGAAATAAATGAAAAATGCAGAACAAGGGAGAAATAGAGCAAAGCAGTACAAGCCTGGCAATACAGGGGTTGGAACTGGAGAACTAGCAATGTCAACATTTAGTTTATCTACATATTCATTGAATATGCATTTGCAAACATATTGAAATGTATTTGCAAACACAGACTATTATTTGTGTAGGTGCTTTGCAGAATATTAACAGGTGGCAACGAATAGCTGATAAAAATGATTCCTGGGGAAAACACTTGATATTTGCCTTACTCATGCTTACTCAGTGTCACAGAAATAAAATATGATTAAGATTAAATGAACTAAGTAATTTTTAAAACCCCATGGCTCTACCTTGACCTAGACAAAGTAAAACATTTTTATCAAATGGCTGGAACAAATTGATGCATTAGTTGCTTTGGAAAGGTTAATCAACAAAATTGGCATGTGGCACTGAGTCTTGGCATGCCAAAACCCCTCCTATGTGGCTGAGCAGAGAGAAAATATAATGTAGTGCTCTGGTCTTGGTCCAGATTCAGCTGTCTTTGGATCAACAAATGAGCATGTATCTACTGTTTCACTATAGGGGATCTGCAAAGAAGTTTATCAGTTCTCTTAAAAAAATTAAAACCCCAAAAAAACAAAGTGCAGAACCATGAAAGGCCTCATGTTTGGAGAAGGAGCAGCACTTTCCAGACATTCTTCCTGCTTCATTTTCTAATGTTAAAAATATCAGGAACAGAAATCTTGTCCCTTCTACCTTTGCTGAAAGATTTATTCAGAAATTAGTTAAAAGAGCAGAAGTGTTGAGTGATTCACACAGATAGTAATAAAACCACAACAAATTTCACAACTGAGGTGTTTCAAGCAGTCTGAATAATAATCTCATTTGCTTTACTTGATTAGTCTGAGTTCCTTGGTATGTGTCACAACCCTACCATTTCTCTAGCTCTCCACTGAGACTCTAGGGGAAAACAAACCTTGAAAGTGTTTATTTTTTTTTTACAACACCAATATTTAAAACTAAAATCCTCTTTCTTCCCCAGAAGAAGTCTTTCAGAACACCAACATTTTTATAATTTAACCCTCCTGTCTGGAAATTATGTCAACTTGAATTCATAAGATTGTTATCAGCTACCTCTATTTGAAGTACAAAAAGATAACTTTCAAGACCAGAAATTGTTAGCTTTTTTTACAATCACACTTTCTGATCAATATATATGCAATTAAGGTAAAGGAGCTGAAATGAGTAAGCACAGCACACAGAACAACTAGGGAGTCGAGAGCTTGAATGTCTCTGAAAGTATTCTTAAAAGCTGAATAGGTAACTACTCCTGTTATATTTTGTATTCTCATGAGACTGAGGGGGTTTTTTATAGTTACAGAAATAAAAATCATAGTACTTTGACCCTGGGAGAATTTGAGGTTTGGTGGTCGTGATGTGTGTGCCTTTGCATTTTACTAGATGAAGAATTCAACTCTACTCCTCACCATCATTATACCACAGGATATATATTTTAGAATGTGACCTGTCCTGGCTGAAGAATTTCTAAAATGAGCTCAAAATCTGTTGTTTTTTTTTTTTAGGCAGATACTATCTGTAAAGATCTCTAGCTAGATCAAGAACACAGTTTTAGTAGGGACCTCTTTTGAGTTGATTGTGGTGTAGCAGAATTCCTCTTAAAACAATATCCAGATGTATATTCAGGTTTGTCCTGCATGTTTCCCTTTATCAAGCCATCCAGCTTGGCTGGATTTATTTTGCACTGGTGCCAATGATTTTGCAAGTGGCCTCAGATGCTGAACCCCCACACTGGCAACCTACAGCAAGCTCCACAGAAAAGGAAACTACTTTTATTTCAATTTTACGAGTAGGGGACTGAATCAATAGCCTACTTCTCTGTGTAGGATACTGAGTATTTCCTTCCATTATGGCTCTCTCTGACTACTCACCAGATACTCAGCTCAAGTAAGGGAGGCAAAGCATGTCTGTAAGTATGTAAAGCTCAGCCTTGAAGAGCTGAGCTCCTTTATTTTTGTTGTATACTCTAAGGCACCATACATGTGCTGAAAAAAGCAACACCGTTTTTTGTGCAGCTGCAATGAACCAGACTGGGAACTGATCAGGTTGAAATCAAACATTTTTTATTGTGTTATAAAGTCAAGGCATTGACAGACAGCTGGGATGATTATTCTGACAGAGAGCCTGCCTTATGTAGGCTTCTGTCCTCAGTTTTAGGATACTGTAACATCTTCCAGGGATAGGCACAACCAGAGCAATATCAGTTGTGCTGATTCATCTGCTTTCTGTTCTCATTATTCTATATAACATTTCAGCAAACAGTCTATATTCATAAAAACTCTTCTTCAAAACCTATGGGTGCATCAGAATTGTGAACTTCCATGGTTCCATGATTTTAGTTCTATATATGTTTTTATGTCTGCATGTTGAACAGTTAGATTAATAATAGGTAATTTATTACAGTTTAGATGATCAAGGACCAATTAGTTGAGAGAAGATACATGTTTTCTTCTGGATTATCCTGCCTATGCTGTTGTTTTAGATGCTTTAATTGAGCTAACTTTCAAAGATTCCTTATGGCCAACTGAATTCTAACAATGTGAATTGGAAGTAACTGCTATGAGTACCTTTGACACTTGACACATATTCTCTGAGGGTTTTTCTTCCCTATTGCTGAAAAGGTAAGGTTCTTATTAATAAATTCCCTTTGTTTGTTTGTTTGTCTCTAGTCCTTCCTTCAGTGAATTTCCCATCTTTGAAATCAGTGTAGTTTCAAGAACTTTCAATTACTAACCCAGTTCCAGTCCAACCAAAGGGTAGAGTGACTCTGTAGGAAAGCAGTGCTATCTATACTAATAAGCATTGGTGACACTCAGGAAAACTGGGTGTTCTGAGTAGACTCCGCATGTTGCCAGTTCTCTCTGCCATTCAGCACTAATGACAGAGCTGATGACCTTGCTGCAGCTAACAGATGCTGCAGATAAGGTTGCAAGGCTATTAAATTAGTAACAGAAATACAGTACATTAAGACTAATTGAGCGTGCTGGTTCCTGTTGCGTGCGACTGATGTTGCTGGTTTGATAATGACACCTCTGCTGAGAGTTTCTGAAGCCTTCCAAAGTTCTGGCATAGTGGCAGATGAAAATTTCAGAGTAGCAGCAATTTCTGAAGTAGTGTTAATGGCAGCACTGACAGTTCTAGTGACAATCAAACAGAAAAGAACAGCCTGCTATGGATTACCAAAATCCCCAGGTCTGCTCGACTATGGAGAATGCTGGATTGCTGTCAGAGTAGTGTTGCCAAGTGAATTGGAAGGAGCCTTCGGGATTCACCTGCCCACTTGCTCTACCCTGAATTTCTGGGAATTATTTGCTCAGCAGACAATGGGGGCTCCTCAAGCTCTAAGGCAATTTATTGAATTGCTGCACTAGTCCCATTCCTTCAATGGAAGGGGAAATCTATAGCTCCAGGATGTTTGATTCTCCAAAGTACTTTTTATTTCTACACCAAATTACATCAGGAAAAGCAAGGTTTCCCTTGAACTAGATGCTTTCCATAAAGATTGCTTTTTGGGGAGGAAGGATTGATTCAGAAGCTTCAGGAATGGCAGTGATTCTATCCCTCAATACTTCTGCTCTTTTAACTAAATTTCAATAAGTTGCACTAGGACAGCACAGCTGATCTCATGACATCTTGTGGTACTACGTTTTTGGAATGAAGAAGAAAAAATTACAAACCCTGTAAGTCTCTAGTTGCAAGAATTTTGGGGAGGAGGAATTGTTCTCTTTCAAACCTATATGAGTTTTGTTGCAGATGAAGAACTGAAAGCTGCATCCTCTCTCCATACTCTGTTTTATGGGCAAGTTATGAATATTCAATTGCTGGGAAGTACTCAATTGCCAAAAGACATAGTCAGTTAAACACAGAGATCTCCAGGACCATGGCAAAAAAATTACTTAGCACACCATGACTCTTCTCTGCCCTCTGCCTTCTTCTGAGGCCTCTCTCATAGACATCTAGAACATAGGCAGCTGCTGCATATATTGCAGCTTGACAATTATTTCTTTATTACTGACTTTGACCAGTCATTACAGTCTTGAGAATGACTCACTGTTGGGTGGCACTTGAGTAAGTCTTGTCTTTTTCAAAACTGGTTGTCTTACAGCAATTATTTTGATATTACAAATTATCTACAAGAGGCATTTACTCTTTCTTTAAAAAGTGAACAAAGGTTATTTTTTAACAAATTTTACCAGCACAGGGAAGCATATATGTGATTTACAGGTTGCAGCTTTGTATTTCTCAAAACTTTTCAAACTTCGGCATGAATGAAGTGGACAAGGTAGTAAAAAGTGATGGAGAAGATAACAGTAAAAAATTCAGTAGCTACATCCTTTTACAGATTGTCCACCATCTCTTCTCCATAATGAGGCACTTTCCCCAGTAGATGTCTTCTCCTTTCCAGCCACAATGATAGGAAATGTACTGTATGTGTCAACAAATCTTGTGGCGGGCTCTGGAGTTACCGGAATTTAAGGTACTGCCTTCACAACAGCAGAGAAGGGAATATTTGTCAAGGAAAATGGTTCTTGTGCTGCAGAACATGCCCATTGTTCATTTGCTGTTTTGTCTCTTTAAACTCCATTATGAAACTATATCCCTGAAAGCTAGAAACATGGTCAATTAACTTCTCCAGAAATGATGAGTGTCTACTTGATACTGTGAACTAAATGACTTCTTAAGAACCTCTAACTTTGTGTTTTTATCATTTTACACCAATTTTTAATTTTTTTTTGCCTTTACTTACATAGGAATTAGACAAAAATTCAGAAATTCAAAAATACTTAAAAAATGTCTAAAATTACCTCAGAGGTACCCACAGGAACTGTTGTTTGGGTTTCTCATGGCATGCTTTTCTGTATAGGTGAGGGTCCTTGATTCAAATAAAGCCCCAGCTGTGTTTTCTGGTTTCCAATCTTGATAAAGCATCTGAGGCTACACCTAGAGTACTCACATAAAATTCATATTGGCAAATTGAATCATGCTTGGGATTTTGTCCTAAGGAAAACAAGGACACTTAAGACAATGAATTCTCATGAGGTTTTACACTAGGACTTCTTAAATAAGGTTCTTTTGATTTCTGAAATACTTTGTTTCTCAAAAAATAAATTCTTTTTTACTTTTCAGGTTTGTTGTTTTTTGGGGTTTTTTTAGGGGAAAAAAGGTGAGATTTGCTGCTGCTCATGATTTTGAAAACTGAATAGAAAATTTTAAAAATTGGTTTTGTTCAAAATTTTCATGCCAGTAGAAAAGTATGTGTGATGATTAGAGCACTGATCTTTAATGTTTCTTAGAATATTGTGTTCCCTACTTCTATGATCTTAATAAAAGTGTGATGATAAGCAATGCTGACTCTTCCTGTAATCCATTAGTTAAACTGAAAGGTTATCTCACATTCATAGATAAGAAAAAAAAATATACTGAAGCAAAGACTTACTGCTCAGTCATTATTTTCCAATTTCCACCTTTCCACCTTGACATTTGATTTGTCTTTAGTTGCTCAGCATATTTGACCATGCTGAATCAGAAAACAATAAATTCCTATTCTGTTCAGTTTTCCAGGCAGTGTTCAATCCACTGCTTACAAAGCAATTTTATTCTAGGGCTTTGCAGATAATGATGAAGTAAGTTTAAATACATATTTTAAGCTGTATTTATATGTGACTGATTACTCAAATTGAAGCAGAAGTTATGAAACCAGGTATGCATGTGTTTAAATCCAGTACTGTTAAGACCAAAATTAATGGGTTTTCTATACAACCTGAAAAGGCCACAAAGTCATATGATAAATACAAAGGGCAACGTGACTCCACAAGTCTAATAATACATTCTGATCCCAAATTCATACAAAACCCCCCAAATTTGGACTTTGAAATCCTGTCTCTAACAACAAAACTGAAATTCTGAAAATTGAGAAATTTTATTTTATTCATTTATTATCTTTAATGCACAGCAGCTCTCCAGAAGTGACCCAGGAGAAGTTAAACATGAACATACTTTGTAGAATCAGTAACAGGAAGAGTGGATCACAGTTTGGATTTTGTTTCCAAGCTGAGAACCCATTGTGGAGACAGAAAGTTCAGCCTAGAAAAAGCTCTCAAATGGTGGAAAAGTGATTTATTTCTTTTTTAATATGACAGACAAAACTGATGACAGACACAACAAATAACCTCTAAAGCTTTTCAACCCAGAGAACAATGACTGAAGAATTATGCAGTTTTCACAGATTCAGTTTATTCTGCTTTTAAAAAAAAATTCTGGTAAGTTGAGTTTTTATCCAGTATGACTTACATATGATTTCATGTCTGTCCAAAAATCAGTGTGAAATCATAAAGTCGTATTAGTGGTATTGTGATTTTTAATTGAAGTAGTGGGATTCATCTCCACAGTCCCCTCCTCCTTCCAAAAGCTCCTTATTTTTACAAATATTTAACATGCCTACCAAATTTGAAAAAAGACAAATGTTCACATCTAAAAGTTATGTTTCTCCCATCTCCAATTTTTCAATGGTTCCATACTAATTCTTCTGATTTAAAGACAAGCAGGTCATATGAGACATGACTTGCTGTTTGCTGGACTATATTACAGGGATCTATAGCTGCATCTGCATTATACTTCGCTTAGATACACTACTGAAGCCATGTAGTGAACTCTAATTGTCTCTAGCTGTGCACTGACTGCTTTGGCTTGTAGAGTAGTTGGATGTATGCAAACCCAATATTCCTTTGATGAATTTTAAACCAGAATCAGTGTTCCTGCTGTGAATTGAGTGCACTCCAACCCTTAAGAGACCTAAGGGTCTAAATCAATCATGGACCTTTGGACAAGTTTAATCCACAGCCAGAAGGATGGAAAAATAAAAGTTCTGTACCATGTTGTATAGCTATATTTTTTTGAGAACATTATTACAAAGGGAGATTACTCATGGACCTTAACACATTGTGCATTGCAGTGTAGCAAAAGCATAAAAAAGGCATAATTGAGGAAATGTTATTAAATGTTAATATGCTTGAAATAGAACTGCAGCAAGCCTTCATTTCTGCCCTGGACTGGATTTTGTTTACAAGTCACTCATAAAGTTGCTGTGGTTTGTGTAAGAGTGTTGTTAGACCTTTTGCACTGGTTTTGCTTCAATCTCCTTCCTCCATTGTGTTTTTTAGATTATGAGATGGTGTAATTAGATGTTAAAAATTTACATGAGTTCAAGACAGGGCTGGACGAATGGCCAGAAGATATGTGAGAAGTGGAGTGATGGTTCAAAAGGTATTGTACCTGCTCAGTCTGCTCTTGTCCAGGCTCAGGAACCTGCCTCTCATCACCCAGGATGACTTCAGATGCCTTTGCCATCTGTGGATGCCCTAGTTGCCTTGACAGCAGTGGACTCTGCCAGTGGTTATCAGTTGCAGTTTCAGGACTCTAAGCTTCCTCACAAGGTGGGTCAGTGACTTTTTTACTCCCTTTCCATCCTTCAGAGTATCTCTAGGGAAACCTTTCTATCCTTGACCCAAATCTTTAGAAGCAGATAAACAAAATCCCCTTAGGGAACAGATATTTCTTGGACAAGAGGAGATGGCCTAAATTTAGTAGTGGATGACTGATTTTTAAATTATGCACTGTGTGGTACCAGCCACAGCACATTCTGGTACTGATACAGCCCAGTGATGGACAAAGTTGCTTTGCAAGTTTTAGATTGGTCTTGCAGCAATAGCTGTAAAGAGAGGGGAGTATTTTCAGATATGCTGGGACCTTCTTGCTCTAGGGATTTAGAAATGTGCTGAAGTTAGAAGAAAACTCTTCCCTCCTGCTGTGTTGAAATGTAAAAAAAAGCAAACAAACAATAAACAAGCCTAAAAAACCTCCAAAGCTCTCACTAATTTTAGTGCGGGACCAAGCTAAAAATGCTGGCTACAAATCCATACAGAGTACATGTACGATTTTTTGAAGGAGAGTTTGTGTCTTTTCCTTGTTTGGTCCTTGGGGGGAAATGAGAACCCACAGCCCTGAGTACAGATGTTGGGATGGCTGTGGTAGCCAATCAGTTGCTTCGCTAAGTGTTTGTTGTCCTCCTGATCACCAGCAAGAAACAGGAGTTTCTGAGAGCATTGCCTGCCTCTACTGAGTACACTGATCTGACAGTCTGCTCGTAGTATGAGTTAGAAGAATCATGAGACCCACGAAACAGTAATCTTCTCAGCTAGCTTTACCAGTCCACAAGCGAAATGTCTAATCTTTTTTTCCAAGTTCCCCTTGAAGGCCAGGGAATCAGCACATCCAGCTGGGAATATATTCCACGAAAATGTGCCTCTTTCCTTCTGCTTGCACAAAAGAGACCAGAAGGACTGCTTTCCATGCCAAAGAAATTCCCACCAATCCCAGTGATGGGAGAAATGTTCACCCTCATTAAACTGAGGGGGCAATACTTTAGGTCAACCTCATTCCAGAGGTGTTTAGGACAATCCTATTATTACTGTGGTGGCAACTGTGTAGCTGCAGTCACATCCCCTCAGTTTGGGTGCTCACTTTAGACACGCTAGCTAGTATGATGCCAATTCAAGAAACTGAGATCCATCTGATCCCTGTTGTCTGGCAGTGCCAGGCCCTACTACTCTGTGAAGAGAATCAGCTGCTAATGTACATATCTGAAAACAGCCATTTCTGTAATCTCAGAAGCACCCAGAATAATTCCAGGATTTCTTTGGAAAAATTCAAACTTAACACTGTCAAGAGTTTTGGGGCTCAGCTCGTCTGCAGATTGAGTAATTTGTCCTCATGTAAGCAAAATGCCTCAGAAAGAGCTCAAAACCCATGGGATTTCCTAACCTAGCTAGTTCTTTGCTAAATCAGTGCAACACCTTCATATATTGACAGCTTGTTCACAAAATTTGCATTCGAATTAACTGGAACAATATTACTATAATCTCCCGGACAGAAGCAGACGATTTCATAGTGTTTTAAGAATCTATTTTTAATAACCAGGCTGATTTAGAGGGAGTCCAGTAATTTAGGATTTACTTAGTGCGTTAATGCTGAGCAAAATCAATGTGGCATATTTATTCCCTTTAATCATATCAGTATTATCTTGACAATTAACCTTAGATGATTCAAAAGCCTTTTGGAATAACTAGTGGCACTATAATTCTATATTTAGATCTAATTAAAGCTCTTGTTCTGAATATGATTTTCCCTTTAATGCCAATTGTATTACTATATGTGTTACAGATGCAACCATATAATTGAATGGGTTTGAAGTAGTAGCTTAAAAATAACAAATGGACAGTCTCAGGAAAAAATGAAATGGTAATTAGTTGACTAGCATGGTACTTCTGTATTATTTTATGAGGAGGAGAATGTTGACACATTTCATGTTTTATTTTCATGTCACCTCTGGCTTTTGCTATTTATAGACCTTTGCTCATTGAACTAGATCTAGGTCTTAATCTATTTTTTTTTTTCCAAAAGAAGATTTTTAAATGCATATTACTGCCACTCTCCTTAGAGTACAAGTGATTGCTGGATTGGAGCTAGTTTTAATTAAAAGTAATGGAATGCTCACTTTGGGGGCAGTATTTTCAAGATATGCAGAAGGCTTAGCTATTATTCTGAATTTTTACCATTTTTAATTGTTTACTGTGTTCTAATCTTATCAATTATCTTTTTTGTTTATTTTTAATGAGGCAAATTCAATTCAATGACTAACAATACGGTTCGTTTACATATTGTTTGTATTTATACCCATGTAAAAACCACATGCATACCTATTTATACACCTCCACTCCTACCTCCATGCCCTGTAATCTACATCATGAGCAAATGAATGCTTTATCTGGTAGCTATAAATTATAGTGGCTGTAGGATATTTTTTGAATGTATGTTCTTTGGCCAATATTAGCAAAAATAATTTTGGAATGTGCATTCTGTAGCAAACATCAGCACCCACATTTCATTTAATAGAACTAGGATAACAGCAAACTAACAGAGAAGTCACTTCAATTTAATTCCTCTCTCTCAGGCTGTGGAGGGGCGGGGACAAGGAGGGATGGAGGAGGTGGAGGTGGCTTGATTTGAGTGCCTTCCCCTACCAAAGCTAATAGCACCCGAGTAAAAATGGCAGACAAGTGATAGGGGAAACAAGGCAGAGTGGTGATGTAGTGAAAGGATGTTTCCTTTCACTTCAATGAGCAAGGGACTGAGTCAGTTACCATAAAGATAAGTCATTTCTCACTTCTTTATATGTAGCGTACGACTTTCTCCATATTGATGCTGTCACATTCTGTGTCTTCTGTACAGATTTGGTACTTGCAGATAGGGAATTACTGCCTGGGAACGGTACCCCAAAGGAGGACTAAGTAATTCTGGTGGTTTTGAGTGGGGATTGACTGGGATTTGTAAGATCAGCTACGCAACTGGAAGGGGCAAGTGTTCCTGGCATTGCCAGGAAGGCTGCCCAGCTGTGTTTCTAAGCAGACTACAATGAATTTGTTTCATTAATAACTCTCTATTTCCAAGGGAGGCAGAGTTCTTGTAGAGCAGAGGAATGAGGAGAACTACTTTTCAGTCACCATCTTAATTCTATGATTCTTCTCCCAGTATACTGTTCAGCCTTCGGCATCAGCCACAGAAATCTGCCTGATACATGTAGTAATTCACACTGTGCTTAAGTTCTTTAAATATATTTTATGAAAACCTGTTGCATAAGAAGTGCTAGAGTGAATTCTGGCTAAAGATTTTGGTTTTCTCCTATTAGTAATTTTTAATTTATTGACTTTTCCAAATGAATCAGTTTACGATCTGTAGGGTGAAACGTAAGTCTTGCTTGAGTAGTTATGGTTGATTTGAATGTGTATTATTTTAAGGAGTTTGCACAGTATCCTCAAATCTGTGAAAAGTACTTTATAACCCAGCAATATATCATCAAATTTTTTTTTTCCTGAGCTCTTGAGTGCATTTTCAAAATCTTTACTCCAGTCAATAAGTTGCAATCACCCAGAGTACACATGAATGATTGATTTTGACATCTGAAATGGCAAGATTAATATAACACAGAGTAAAGCACCTATGCCATTTCTGCCTTGAATGGCTGTTAGAGTAATAACATAAAGTAATGAACTGTCTAGCACAAATAATGAGAACAGTCAAGCTTTCACAGTCTAAACAGAGTGCTTTGTGAGGAGCAAGATTTATAAAAAGCTTGTTTCCAAGGTATAACACCATCATCCCATATGAAGATCTATGTAATCATGATTCTTACTTTCAGCTCGCAGTACACAGCATTGCATTTTGCATAATTAAGGTAGCATAGGCTGCTATTTAGTGCTCCTCAGCTGGCATAAATACTAATTAATGAAAAACTTGGTATAACAAGAGTCTCAATGTTTGATATTTCCATAAATATCAAAAAGAAAGTGGTTCAAATTCTTGAGCATAAACGGTGCTGGTCAAGTCAATGGCACTGTACCCCACTGATCTCAGTTCAGCATATAACCCATCACATTAGTACTCCTGATAAATATCAATAAAGTAGCAATTATGTTTTTCTGAAAAGTATGACTGTTTTTAGCAAGTGAATCAAACATTTTCAGAATTCTGATTCTTTTTTTTCTTGGCTTACTAGAAAACTGGATATATTTTTTGATGGTTTTGTAAGTCCCTATCTTATGATTAGGGAAAAGCAGTTCTAGAGTTTATAATGATTTTGTCTGTTCATTTATAGTTCCTTAAATTCCCAGAGTAAATCTGGAAATACAAAAGCATATGTTCTATATCAGATTAATTCCACTTGTTTCCCTTGTTATCTTTGTCCTTAGGTGTTAGAGCAACATCATGCTGGGCTTATATTTACAGTCGACTGCAACTTAGTTCATTTTTCACATCCCTGCCTGGTCTTTCCGTATGTGACAGGAAGAACTGCTTTCCATGGTGAGGCTTTTCAACAGCAAAATGTCAGTAACAAAACCAACATACTGTTAACCCATTCAAAAGGGTATGTTAAAAACACCAGCATTCTCACGGGAGAAAGTCCGACATTGCAACCAAAAAACATTGGGATATTGTGGGCCTAAAGAAGTTGGTGATGTTTGAGTCAGATTGTGATTTTCTTGCTGTTGCAGCCAGTTTTGCCTGTTGCAAGTTATGTTCTTTAAAATGGCTAAAGCATAGAATTTTTTCAGTTGATCCGTTTTGCTAGTTGTGCCACAACCTTCAGACTGTAGCCAGACATTTTAGGGAGTAAGAAATACTAAATATTTTTATAATTCTACTCCAACAAATCATAGAACAGAGGCATGTAGATAAGCAAGAGTTGCTTAAATATGTAGAAGCTTGGTTCTGCAGAACCAGCTGGAAAGCTTATAATGTAATCCCACTAACAAAACACTTTCAACCAAGAGTGTTTAATGCATCAGAGCTCCCTAAAAAGACAGCACCTTAATTACTATTTTTTTGTTCAGAGATTGAATGGAAACAGTATTGATTCCAACTACAATGGTATATCTCTGGGCAGGCTTCTTTTCTGAGTTTTCTAGCTTCACTTGCAGTTCCACCAGTCTGCCATGACTGCAAAATATAAAAAGATTATATAAGCCAGAGTGGACTAATGATGATGGGCTGGCAAATATTAACAATAGGTTAAGCAAAACCCCCACATATTTTGTTTTTGTTTTTATTGCTTTTGCAAACTTTTTCAGTGCTTCAGCTTTCTACTGTTTTCATTTGCATAATTTTCATTTGAAAAGACTTTTATTGTTTCTTCTTCACTTCTAGCATCTCTGACCAATGTGCTATGCAATTACTGAAGGATCACTGGGAGCCAATCTGGCTCATGTTTAGATTGCTGTCCACTGGGACCCCTGCATTCCCTTGTTCAGAGCTGCTCTACAGACAACCAGTTCCCAGCCTGCAATGGTGCATGGGATTGTTCAGTCCCAGATGCAAGACCTTGCATTTGGTCCTGTTGAACTTCATGAGATTCCAGTCAGCCCATTTCTTAATCCTGTCCAGGTAAATTAAGGATGGTTTTCCTTCCAATTTGCACTCTACAAGAGGATGAAAGAGATCTTCGGCTATTTGTTGCTTAGCTATAGACCCTTTGAAAGGGATCTTGAAGACATTAACAAGAGTTAAGGTTAGATTTATCACATGTAATTTAACATAGGCCTGAAGGCTAACTTATTGCTTATGTACACTGTTCAGAGTTTGGAGAGAGCTAGATGCCTCTTGGAGATTTTCCCTAGCTTCCCATCCAAAACCATGCATATTATCCTCTGGAAATATCCCTTTTCATCTCTCCCTCTCTCCACTTAGTGCAGAGACGAGCTTAATAACAACCCTCACCATTATTTAGTGTTTGGTAACCTCAGGTCTTACTTATATAGGTCATGCTGGACTTCTATGAAAGCCACTCCATCTATAGTCACTAAATAGATATTAGGTGTTGAGTACTAGACTCTGCTATTGATATTACCTCTACCTGCGTAAGTGTTTTAAGAACAGCTTCCTTCCTTTTCTCCAGCTCCCAGCAAGAACAAAGATGGGGATGAATGAATTGAGAAGATTGTGTGGCTAAGTATTGAGAGGAGACATAAGCCTTATATAGTGGGTCATTCCTTCTGCTATATCTGCTTTCACTTCTGCCAACTTGCTTTGATTTCAGTTTTCCAAATAATGAAAATTTGATCCTGCTGAAATCTTTATTTCTACTACTTTCTTTCTCTGGAGCCAGCATATCCAATTATATGCTGTTCTGACAGCCTACTGGCACATGCAAATAGATGACACAAAGAGCTGTCTGATAAGCGAATACTGAAGAGAGAAGACAAAAGGGTAGGAAATACTGTAGAACCATTCCAGGCCAATGTACTGTGCTGGGCATTTCTAGGTGGAGATGAGAGCACATGCCTTATGGTTACACATTTTGCTGTACTCCGGCTTAATGTGTGACAGAGAACATACTGCCTGAAGGAAGTCCTTCAGAGATACCTGACAATTTGCCAGCCAAGCTTGCCTTGAGACTGCAAAGTGTTTATCTAAGGATTCAAGCAAGAGGCATCACAGTCATCTTGCTCTGGGTAGCAGCTGGTTGCATTGCAGGTTTTTTGTGTAACTTCTGTCTGTTTGCACAAGGAGGATACAAATTCTTACTGGTTTAAAAATGTATCTGGCAGTCAACCCCCGTGCTGCGTAACCCACAGCCCTCTCCCACAGGCCCCCAAGCCCACCACCAAAACACCCCGGTGACATCCCATGCAAGGAGCCAGGCACAACTGCTGTCACACACTCATCAGTGCCTCCTGTGCTGCCTACTTGGTGGTGTAGGTTGTAGCCCTGCAGATACCTTAACAAATATACCGAACTGGTATAACACTTCTAAATTAGACTTGTTTCTGGACACTATCTTCATGTTCATGTGTCTGTATACTACAGCTTTCTATTTTTACTCAGTGCTTTTTCATTGCTAAAACCACATATTAGTCTAGAAATGTATAAATAATAAATTGCATATGTCAGGCTTGACTTTTCCTTCTAACACCCTGTCACTGAGGGGAAGCAATATAATGTACATTGCCATTTTCCTACCTCTATATATTTCATTATCACCATTTCCACCACCAACCCCAAGAAAACCCCAAAGCCCTGCATCTTTGCTATTTTAATTTATATGTTCTCTCATTATTACTTAATGGATTAGAAAAGGGTATATGAACAATCTTTCTCATGGATCTACATGAAGTGAGAATGAAGGAGCAGTATGTGGCCACATTGGGTGAGGTGATCAATAAGTGCCTCCCACGAGGTAATGATATCATAAAACCCATCTGTTTGGTGTATACAAGGCTGGTCAGTAAAAATGAATTAAATTCCATTTTACACAAATTATGTGTAGGCAAACTCCATGTGTCTGGATTTCTTTCAACCACAACATGGGATTTCCTGCTTGACCCCAAGGTCTTTTTCTACTTAATAGATGGTGCAACAGAAAGAGTGACCAGGTTAAACTTAATATTTTAATTTGTAGTAATTCATTTTGCTTTGAGCTGCTGGCACAAGGATTTTTTTTCATACCTGTTTAAATTATGCTGATGAAAATACTGAGAGAATATCTGGCATATCCAGTTAGGTTTTGTACCAAGCTATTTTAGAATGCAACTTATAGGACTTTTAAAACTCTTATTTATAAAACCATACTAGACTGGGACTTTATAAAGCTCTGGTTTAGATTCTGAAATCAAAACAGGACTGCAAATTTCTTTTAGCTATAAAAGTGTTCAGAAAATTCTTACTGCTCACTTTTTCTGCTAATAGACAAACCTAAGACCAATGTCTTGGCAGCTAATGGAGGTCGTAGGTGAAGCTGCTGGTTTCCTTTGTCATTTGCTCTAAACTCCTCATTTCAGCTATACTCAGGTACCCTCTTTCAAGGTAAAAGCCAATTACCCAAATTTTATAAAATTGTTCTTTCGCAGAAGGATTACTGATCTTGACAATATGACATGTAACGCTAAATCCTAAATGAAGCCAAACTATCAGCAGGACACTGTTCTCCCAAGGACTGGTCAGCGCATGATGCCCACATCAAAAGTATAGCAGACCTTTCTAGATTAAGCTTTTGTCCTCTTTAAAAGGTTCTTTGAGCCCTGTGATTAAAATTCATTTATAGACTTCAATATATTTATCAGAGATATAAAATTTTTCTATTGCTTATAATAGATGGATTGAAGTAGCAGAAATGGTGTATTAATTGAGGTCCTGCCACAGTCATGTAATTTAGTGTATACATTTTATTTCCTTTTAAAAATGTGTAGATCATTAATACTCATGCTTTTTGAAACAAACTGTGAAATGACAAATCAGCAACTAACTTGTTTGGTTTCATCTTATCCATAGTGACTCTGTGCCCGTGATTCTTGTTCCTCATCCTGCTATTCTGTTTTCACTGATGAAAACTATTCATGATCAGCTTCCAAATGGAGCAGTAATGCCAAGCACAGTGAGGAGAAGAGCTGAATGCCATGAAGAACATAGTTGTTGAGCTGTTTTCAACTTGATCTATGTGTGTTTCCCCTCTGTAGTTCATTTGGATTTTAAAAAAATGTTTGGGTACCTCCTGGAACTGGAGAGTGTCTATTGGGGCTACATGAGCTGCTGATATGCTTTTGAGTATCTGTGCCTCAGAGGCATGGAATATGAAGGAAAAGAAATGTTCCGGGATAACTCCCCTCTTATCCTAGTGCCAGAAGAGCTGAGCTGAAAAAAAGCATGATACAGTTCTAAAAACACTGTCTACCTAAGGGTTCCCAAAGCTGTTAACAAAGATGGAGTTTAAAGAACAGTAACAACAAAGGGCAACTTTTGGTCCATTTCTCCCCATGGTTAGCAAGGTTACTGTGAAAACTCATCAAAAACAAACATAAAAGCCATGCCTGGGCTTTTCTGCGTGAGACTTCGGTACCAGGAAGGTCACACAAGCTGAGCACTTGCTGCAGCACAGGGAACATAATTAAAATGCAAAATGACAGCAGGCAATATTACTGTCAGTGAAAAGTTCATCTGACTGATGCCTGGATCACTTCTGAAATGGTGACATCAATGTGAATGCTCCCAGCAGCAAGAGCCACTGTGGAAAATATTTAGAACTTTGCCTAATTTCTGACAGTTAATGAGACCTACAGGGAGTATTCACAGAGCAAAAAGCACCTTGTTTTGGCTTGTTTGCTTTCTAATGCAGAATATTTATTGGTCTCCAGTCACTCCCTGACGACACTTCCCTCTTTCAATCTTTGGCCTGTGCCATTCAGGATATAAATAAGTAAGAAGAAAGAGACTTTGCAAACCCTTTTAAAAAACTGATTCTTTGCATTTCCCCTGTGGGACCTCTTTGCTTCTGTTTGTTAAGTATTTGAAGCTGTTCACCTTCCTGGTCTCTGGCCCAGAAAAGCCAGGGGCTGGAGTCCTGAACCAGCTTCTCCAGCTTCCATGCAGGAAAGGCCTTAGGTCTGTGCCTTTGCTGATACACCCTGGCATGTACATGGACTGTTGTACCAAGGTGACATCGTGGTGCCTGGGGCAGGATGCAAGGTTGATGGCTCTGTCTCATAATTTTGTTTGAAAGAAAGACTGTGGAGCCCATTGTGCAAACACAGATTAAGGAGGAAGATTTTGTTCTGTAAATATTGTTTGTCCTCCTTTGCCATCTTCTCAGGACACACATCTTCCTCAGGCTGCCCAGGCTATGGCATGTACATACAGAGACTGCCTGTGGCACAAACTCTCATACACACAAGCAGTTACCAAAAAAACTGGGGGTCCCATGGGGTAGGACTACCACCCCCATGCTCAGAAGTAAGGACAGTAGATCTGAAGTAAGGACAGTAGATCTGAGGAGACATGCAAGGCTGGAATCTCTCCTTGCTCAACAAGGAGTGAATGCAACAGAAGCTGTTTCACTTAGACTTTAAACAATGATTTCTCTTGGTTTAGAGTCATGACAATGATCTGTCTGGAGGCAAATGTCATACACTGTCAAGGGATAAACCTGTCAAAAGGATAAGTGGTGTATGTGAAAATTCTTGTATCTACCTACAGTACTGCAGCTAGTGAGCACTGGTGCTCAGTGTCCCTTCCATTGCTTCAAACAAAGAGGAGAGGAACTACCCTGTTGCAATGAAGATCATAAATGCTAATGCTGGTTATTGGCTTGAACAGTAGAAATCTCTACAAAGGTCAGTGTGACTTCACCTGCCTGGTACTACCTTCAGTTTTCTCAGCTGGTTGTGAAGGCTTGAGTATACAAAAAAAAAACCACGCTGATATAGGATTGGTTGGCTTTTATAATAGATATACTTAAACTGCTGAAAAAAGAACCATGTTGGACAGTCTTATTTTGATGAGAAAGCAGATGGTAACTGCGATTAGTAAAGGTTGGAAGGGAATGGTTGGGTAGTGAGGCAAATAGGAGTGAAAAGATTTAGGTTCTTGTCTGCAGTGGGAAGGAGTGAGAGGAAAATGAAGAGAGTTGTGAAGCTGGATGTTACAGTAGGAGGTCAGTACTATGTGTGCGTGAAGGCACACATAGGGAAGGGAAAAAAATCCTTCAAATTTCCCCATTTGTTTGAAATTTTTGTAGTCATCAAATTAAGTTTTAAACTTCCATTTTAATTAGTTGTACTATGTCTAAATTCACTCCTTAAACAATACTGGTGTGGTTCACTATTTTGTTTATTTTGCAGATCAGATGCTTAGCAAATCTTAAAGAAAACAGCATGATACTCTAGGGATACAAGGTCAATAGGCCTTCACAGACAAAGAAAACTGTGTAAAATTTTAGCAGTTTCAGTTGGCTACAATTTCTTGAATGTTTTTTGTTCTTTATCTAAATTATTTAAGTTAGAAAACATTTTTTTTCCTGATGGAGAATTTTAGAGGAAAGTTCTTTGCAAATTTCTCTTTTGACAGATTTAGTTAAAAAATTCATTAAAACACTGGTGGTATTTTGATTCTAAACTCAAGTTCTGGTGTTTTTATTCCAAAGTTACTCTATACTAAACTAAGCTTACTTTTTTGTTTGTAAAGCTCTGCAAAACACTTGGGAGGAAAGACTTGAAGTTTGAAGTGAAATGGATGTTGTTTGGCTTTGGATTGCATTGTAAAAGCTTTTCTTATCCTGTAAAAGCTTCTTCTCCATAGAGAATAGCTTTTCATTCCTCTCAATTGTTAAAAGCTTTTCAGTTGTATTTGCTTCATAAAATCTTGAGTATAATGTGAAATTCTGCATTCCATCTTTATTAAATTATCATCTAAAAAGCAAGCATATTCAAGAAGCACGTGTTTTAAGCTAAATAGGTACCTCTCTTACTGGAGCTATTTCATGTCTTGCTTACTTTGGGGGTGCAGAGGAAGATAAACCTGATTCATTGATTACCAGAGGCTACAGAAAATCAGTAGGATTTGGACTAATTCTGTAACACATAGAGGTCATTCAGATTTTCTAATAGGATCAGATATGATAAGACTCTGGCATATTTTTCCATCCCCTATTTTGGTAGATTGCAAATGTCCTCAGATGGTTTTACTAGAGCTTATTCATCTTTTGTGGACACTCCTGAGGAAAAGAAGAAATTACTTATAATATAAGTAACATAAATGAGTTTTCTGAGGGCATTTCCACTTCCAGATTAGAATATTTCTTCCTGCTTTGTATGCAGCAGTGTTACAGATACAGTAAGAAATGTACAACAAATCTGCAAAGAACTTTTTTTTCTGTATGGAAATGCATAGCTTTATAGGTCTCCAAATACTATATATATCACAAGAGAAGACATCTAATCACCTGGACCATTAAATCATGGAATTATTCAGGTTGCAATAAAGCTCGGGGGGTTGTTAGTCCAACAACTTTCTCAAAGCAGGCTCATTATCTGATAAAACCAGATTTGTTAGGTCTTAGTAGTCAGATCTTGAAAACCTCTTAGGACAGAGATTTTACAACCCCTGCCACGCTTGAGGGTATTTCTCCATTGGAAATTGCAGTAGAAATACCCAAGAAAGCATGCAGACAGCTTTGTCATATAGCACAGGAAGTGATTATTCCCTTTACTTTGTCCATGTTGCATCCAACCTGTATCTAGTTTTCAGCCCCTGGTGAAAGAAAGATTATTCTGATCACACTGACAATTTTATTACTTTATTTCAAATGTCTTTGCTTATCTAGATCAAACAACCTCAGAAATACACTGGGGAAACTGAGCAGAGTTTTTATGATGATGGACTTTTTTTCTCAAATTGTATAATCTCAGGCACTATAAATAGCTTCAACTTTCAGGTTTGTTTTTATGAGATACTTTTGTCTAAAGAGTATGTTTTCCCAGTTGCTCCAAGACAAAGTATTTTCATTAATGAGGAGACTGGATTTTCTTTAAGCTGTATATTCTTGAGCAGTGTATTCTGTTATATAACTGTTGTGTGTGTAAACAGTTGGGGTTTTCTGCATAAAAAAATTGAATTCATGTGAAGACACCAGCTTCATAAATAGATTCTCTAGGATGTTAATACTGCAAATTCTAAAGTTGTATGACAGTTCCAGCATCCCGGGCTGAATTGTGAAGGGTACTATCAGCAGACTTAGGGAGCTGATTCTTCCCCTCTACTTGACACTGGTGCAACACATCAGGAACTCTGGGTTCAGTTCTGGGCTCCCTAGTAAAAGAAATACATGGACTGGAGCGTGTCCACTTAGGGCCACTAAGATGATTAAGGTACTGGAGCATGTCTTGTATGAGGAGAGGCTGAGAGAGCTGGGATTATTCAGCCTGGAGAAGAGAAGGCTCAAGGAGATCTTATTCAAGTGTATAAATATTTGAGGGCAGGAGTAAAGCAGTTTGAGCCAGAGTCTGCTAAGTGATGGCCAGTGACGGAGCAGGAGGCAATGGATAAAAAGTAAATACAGGAAATTACAATTAAGTATAAGTTTGGGAATTTTTTTCAGCGGAGGTTATCAAACACTGGCACAAGTTTTTCTGAGAGGTTCTGGAGCCTCCATCATTGGAGATATCCAAACCCTTCCTGGTCAGTGTTCAGCATTGCTTTAGTTGACCCTGCTTTGAGTAGAGGATTGGACTAGAGGGACTCCAGTGTTGCCTTCCAGCCTCAACAATTCTGTGGTTGTGTATTCATGTTCTTTAACCTAACCCATTATTATAATTTTCTACATTTCATATTTGTTATAAAAGAGGCACTTGCTGTGATGAGACTATACTCTAAACACTGCTCTATCTATGGATGTTTAGCACACCTATGTGTGCTAAACTATATGGATCTATGGATGTGCAAAACAAGATAAAGCAGGTGAGGTGCTGGCATAGGCTAAAGCCATGTAATTACTTCTATTCAGTGGAATGTTTCAGAACAAGGCTATCTTCAGGCGTTGTCCAACATGATGTATTGAACTGTGTTCAAAGAACATAATTTAGAGTAAGAGCGTGGAACTTCCACTGACATTAAGAGTGAAAGATCAAACCCTTGATTATTAGATTGCTACTTTTCAGTTTATGGCATTCTATCTTGGTTCCAGTCCAACAATAGATTGTTTTAAAAAAGCATGACTCATGTCAACTTTTTTTTAATTAAGAGGGGAGTGGAAAATTTAATTTCCCCCTCTAGCATAAAAATATTGTTTTAGCTGTCTTTTGGCAGCCATAAATGAAATACAGCCAAATTTTGAAGATGAAACTTGGTGTACAAAACAAGTTCAAGTTTCTTTCTTTAATAGTGATAGAAATACAGCCATGGCTAGATCAATAATCATGAGAACTACTGCAGCCACAAAATCATAAATCTGTCATTGTAACTTTTGCATGAGCTTTTGGTTTTCTCCTGACTGATTGCTTAACATTTCTGTTCAATTTCAATATAGCAGCTTTTGGTATTTGTTGGAAACATATGACCGGGAGGTATCCGGCCCATTGCATAGACAAATCTGAATATAACTTATTTACAACTATCCCGTTTATATTTTAAATCCTTCTTCTTTGATTCTTTTTTTCATGGGCTATGTAATAGGCAGTAAAAAATTACTTATACCTTCCAAGTCCATTCTTATCTCAAAGCATCTATGAACAGAGATGGAAACATCCTTTACACTCAGATCAGTTTATAAATTTTAAGGGTAAGTCCTCCTGTTTTAGGAATAGAATGCTTTGAATACAGCCATACAATTTTTATGAGCTCCTTCAGACTAATTAATGAGATCTGGCCCATGTCCTTTAAGCTGGGGCTGAATCCTCAAGGGTGAGCAATTGGAGCTTGGTGTCTAAGAGCTAGTATGGACACAGATCCTGGCGCTCTAGCTGCCCATACTAAGACTAAACTAAGGATCAAGCCAAACTCATGGTGTATATGCACCCTCTGATGGTTGTTTCAATGTACCTTTTAATTTTTATTTTTTTAGAGAGAAAGGCCAATAAGAGAGCTGAGATAATGAGTTCTTACTCTATTATATTCTTGGAAATTGAACTCTAATGTTTTCCAAGCACAGCTTTCCTTGAAAATCAGACTAAATTACCTTTTCTTTATAAATGTGAATTGAATGTACTGCAGCTATTGCTGATTATCTGTACGTGGGGACATACTGTTCCAGAGTCATATGCCTGTTTGTGTTTCTGTTCATTCATTCTGAAAAGAAAAGGTCAGAAAGGACAAGATACAGTGTAGAGGAGTGGAATTGATTTGAAATGGTAACATGAAATGTTGTGATAGGAGAAGTGCTGAAACCAGCTAAAAGGGTAGAGGCATTTGTAAAAGCACAATGTACAAAGTGTGAAAAGAGACAAAAGAAACCATGTCTGGCTGGTTCCTGTCACGGTGCTTTTATGGTCACCAATGTCCGTGTTGTAGACTGGCTGTGACCCCACCAAAGTATAATGTGTGCGAACTCAACTGTTCCTTCTGGTGGGATAGGCTTTTGTCTTGTTGAGCTCAGCTGTTTCTTTCTGCCCACCAATACATCTGCAAATTTTACAAACTTTTTTATGCTTCTGGGATATTCTACAATGGGAACAGTAATTTTTTTAGTAAAAATTTGTTAAAATAAGGAAATTAATATTTCCTTAATAAGCTTGCTCTTAAAAATGAATCTACTCTACTACCTGATATGGGTGGCCAAGCCACATCTGTCCTGTGAGTGCTAGCTGAATGTAACTTTCATGTTAGTTTTGTCAAAAATAAACAAATTCTGCTTGCTTATTTTTGTTGACTAAAATAATTAAGAACTTCAGTGCAAAAAGCTACAGTGAATATAGTAATTAATAATCATAGCCTGCAAGCCCACAAATCTGCAGAATATTTGCCTCTGTGTTCAAGACAAAGAAGTATTTACTCTGTGAATACTGTGTCAGAATAGCATTCAACAGCTTGTTAAACACACAATCAAATAGAAATGCCATAATGCTTCCAAACCCCTTAGCTTACTGTGCAATTTCCATGCATATATTAGCATCAATTATAAAAGTCATTCTTCACTGCCATTTTCCTGAAGAGTCCACTGTTTGTTTACAGAAAGCACATATTCACTGTCCATAGCTCTAAAGTGCAGATGTAGATGCTGAGAAACAAACACATGAGAAATAAATGAAAACATCCTCCCTGGCTCGCTGAGTGAGGGGTAGCTCTATTTTGAATGCTATTACTGCGTCAAAATTACTTCTTCAGCTGTTGGGACTCAGCTGAGCAGTGATGTCTTTAATGAGCCATTCACCAGCATTACTCACAGTGTGTTCTGCCTTGCAGTGGTTTAAGTCACAAATTTCTAGCAGGCAGCACTTAATTTCTTTGTCATCTCAGAATTTCCCCAAAGTTAGGAAAACTAACTCAAGAGTAACATTACTAGAGCAAAATGCTCACCCAAGTTCAGAACTCATCCCAATTCAGCTCTTGGATAACGAGCTAAAGAGGTTTGCTTATATTCCTACTGGAAGCCAAAGCCCAGTTGGGTGTCTTTCCTAAATGGAAAACCTGAAATTTCCTTGTTAACTCCTACATAGCTGGTTTCAGCTTGTGGCTGTGGACATCTTCTTCAGGAAATACATTTTAATCATTCCGTGTCTCTATGGCGGATGGGAACATGTACCTTGTGAGGAAACACAACTTATGAGTTAAGATTGCAAGATGTGTAAAACTGTTTGTATATTCATATGTAAAATGTAGCTGGCGTGTGAAGTGGAGTTTTGGAATGATCAATGAATCAAGGAGACAATTGAGAAAAACTGATCTTCATGATCTGTAAATAAGCAGACTCCCTCTCTTGAGTGGAGGTGAGGGGCCTGTTTATATACATTTAGTCTGGCAAATACATAGTAATTTTAATTAGCTAAATGAGCATTACAGGAATTATAAGCATTTGCTACACACTGTAAGCATTCACTTTTGGGGACTTACCACAAGTCAGCTTCTGTGGGTTTCGTGGCAAAGGGCCTTTCGTGGAAAACATACGTGACTGGCTCATATTCAACTTAGTGACCACCAGGGCCTCCAGGTCCTTTTTTGCATATCTTCTTTTCAGCACTGGGAGGCCCCCATGATGTAATGGTGCCTGGGGTTGTTCCTCCCCAGGTAGATGGTGGATGTGACCTAGTTACAGTAACTCCTTTGTATGTATTCTTTTCTATTTCAGCTGCATCTAAATTTTTTTAAATAAACTTCATTATCCTGTAGATGTCTAAGAGAAGAAAATAGCTCTGTGAGTCACAGAAGAGATTTCATCTGACGACTCAATGTGAAAAGCCCCCAACTTGGGGCTGTGCCTCAGTAATTGTGCCCAGACAAGAGGGAGAGACGAGTACCAAAGAAGAACACTGGACTCCAGGGTCATGAGTCAATTCCAGCCTTAGTAACAGGAGTTACTAACAAAATGCATGCTAGCTTATCAACATGGAACTAGTCTAAGAGTGTTAGAAATCTGCTGTGTTTTGAAAGGGGAATGATACGTAACGCAAATTAAGGTAGTTATTATATACTAGCAGGAACTAATAACAAAATCACAGGCAGTCTGTTGAAGAATTTTCCTTTGTGTGTCTCCTAAGATTTACTTGGTTTCAAGCAAATGTGCAGCATGAAGTATGCCATAGGATACTATTGACTGCAGTGTTATCCATCTGGGAAGTAGGGGTCAGTTCTGGACTATGCTCAACTCTGTGCCACTGAAGCCTGGATTTGTGGTCAGTAGCAGTGCCAAAATCATTAGGAAACTCCAGTAACTATGTCAAAGATTGGGACTTACACGTTACCTTCACATGTTGCTTCAGATGTTCCTGTGCAGCAGCCTGGATGCTGACCTGTGTTAACCACTGTCACTGGGATAGAAAGTGAGCTCTATGAGCCCTGCCTCAGTTGCAGAAGGAGGAAGTTTGTCAGCACATTGTTTATCACAAAAGGATTCGGATCTTCGGAATATATATGAAGCACACTGCATCAGGATAAGTCCAGTGAAGAGGTGGCAGAGACTTTTGTCCTCTCCTGGTAAAATGCCATTGTCAATTAATTGACGTTTTAAATGAAAATTTTTTGCTCATTTGTCTTCTGTTTCACAAGGACAGGACCTTTTGTTTATTTCTTCTATTGGTTCCGCAACTATTTATGTATTTACTGATTCAGTCACAGCATTGCAAACAAAAGTCTCCTTTCCTCTGACATTTTATTATCAATTATTTTCTGCCAGCAGGGGTCACACAGTGACTGCAGCTTTTCATCGCCACCGCTGCTGCCCCAGTCACTAAAGCCAGAACATCACTTCTGGCTAAGAGACACTTGGAAACGCCTCTCAGAGATACTGAAAATATAGCCGGGAATTTCCATCTTATTATATATTTTCCGGGTTATTATAATAATATATATAATCTTTTCTGGAAAGGATACAATCTTATCTCTAGTGGGTTTTTTTTGGAAGCTCAGACTTTTTTTTGTAATGGTCATATTATTAGTACTAAGTGTCATAATAGTTCAGATATATACGCCCATTAGGCACTTCATTGTGTTTGCAGGCTGTTACTGCTCTCCCACTGTTAAACTTGACTCACCAATCTCTGCTACAAATGAGTATAAAACTTCCTCTAGGAAAGGAAAAAATGAAACATTTGGCTGTTGGAACCCCACTAGGAAAAGCAAATTGAGCATCAGGATTTGAAAGAAAAACATTAATCTTTTATGCTTTCATTTCTGATATACACAGTAGAATTATCTCCTTGGTGAATTTTGCTTCAAGGAAGAAAAAGTCAGCAAAGAAGAGAGAAGAATGAAAGGCTGCTATAGCATTTGAAAAAATCATTAGTGAAATGTAGTGTGAAGCCTTCAGTTCATGTGTGTATAGTATTGGTATTTCAACTGAAAAAAAAATAAGGATTCTGCTGAGGAACCAGGGCTCCCTCACACAAGGTACTTTGCACAAAAATACCAGAGGGATAGTTTTTTTCCAAGACAACCAGAATAGAAACAGTGGCTAAAAATATTTTTCCTGCCACTGTTAGCTGCTTAAGAGATTCACAGCTGTCTCTCTTACAAAGATGTTGATACCCCTGGATGTTACCTGCAGGCTGACCAGCAATGCACACAGGCTCCAGAGGACACAAAGTGCTGCTCTGACCTCCCTCTGTATCTTGCATCATGAAATCTGTGAGAACAACACACTCGACAACTGTGCTGAAGTTTGGGGTTAAATTTTCAGGGAGAAATGGTTCAAGCTGTGGCTGTGGGAATACTGCAGAGAAAGGCAGGGCTTATGGGAGAGCATTATCCTGCCATGCTAGGAGAGCTCCATGTCTTTGTTCTCCAACTTCGGTCAGGGAATCTGGGCTCACATGCAGGTCTGGGCTACAGGTGGGTTGGTGGCACTAGGAACAGCCTTTGCTCTGTCATCACATTTCTGCAGGTTGCTGGATATGTCTGAAGCTGATTTCCAGCCCTTAGGTGCATAATAACTTACTTAGGTTTAGTTTCAAATTAACATCATGCAAATGTCTTACAATGGAAAAGGGAAAGCCAAAAAAATTTCCAGTTTATGATTGTGACAGTAATAGTCTAAACTGTAATTTCTATTACTTGATTGCCCTTGATCTTATTTTTTGTAGTGAACTGAAGTGATTAACTTCAAAAACTGCCAGGAGAAGAAATATCAGAATTGTCAAAGGGCCAGAGTCTTTTAGCCAATTTGAAAAAAGGACAAGAAATGAGAGGATGAGTCTGCAGACCTGAAAAGAAATAATAGAAGAGGGCTCAGATAGACATGGTCATGATGACAGTACTAATTAGAGATGCAACAACCTGTCTGTAACAGAGAGAATGGGCTCACTAAATCAAGTTAAGGGTAAAACCTGCCTTGCTTTATCTGCGTACAGCCCTACTTCTTCAGAAGAATTTCAAATAAGTAAAACACTACCATATTAGACCAAGAGTTTTAAATCAGATGTTAAAATTAGTTTCTTCATTTCTATGAAAGTTTTCATAACCTTGAATTATTCCCATGCAAATGGCCTGAGAGCTATTAAAACAGAAATAGAGATGCATTCAACAGCTCTCATTTTAAGACTCTGAAGTTCCATATATTATCTATTGCAAATCCTGAGACACTGAAGTAAGACCAACTGCTGAGCCTTAAACATTAGATCAGAAATTGTAAGAGGAGTGTAACTAGAGAACTGATACCTAGAGAGCTCATTATCTAGCCTCCTAAGATCTTACTCATGTTATTAATTTCTTTCTGTCAAATAGGCAAAGATAATGTGAGATGTTCAATGATCGAGTCATTCTGAGAAGAAATAATTAAACATTTCCCGCTGCAAGTGTTTCTTCTTTTTATGACAAATGATGGCCTTTTCATGGCACAAAATTAGACTACAAATCATGTGAGATGTGTTCTAATTCTGTCACAAGCTGCAGGATATCTGTGTTGAAAAAATTATCCATTCATCCAGAAGGATTATGCAGTGCATAACCTAAAAAAAAAAGAGTAGTCAAACACCCTCCCAAAGGAGGTGCTGTGAATCCTTTTCTACCTGATGAGAAGTCTCAAGTAGGAGGTCTGTCCAGATGAGATTGTGAGGAAAAACCTCATAAACACCAGAAGTGTAGCACCTCAGAAGATACCAGGAAAAAGAGATGCAAGGGATGAAAATGGTGCTGGGTGGCAAGTCTCAGAGAAATGTTTTCTACCACTTGTGCTCTTACTTAGATTCAGATGGAGATAAAACTATTCCTCTTGCAGAAAACCTCAATGTGGCGACATCTCAGAGATGTTGAGTAACACAGAGTGAGCAAGAAGGACAAATTATGTCATCTCTTCACCACTGTTCATATGGCAGGACCCTTAAAAGGCGTTTTGCAAAAAAAGTGGAAATAGGAATTAGAGTGGCTGGGTTCTTTAAGTGCTCTGAAAAAAGTGATGTTTCTGGAGATGAGCTCAAACTGGTAATGTGGCCAAACTGTTCAGCACTGTGCAGCACCATGTGTTTATAATATAATATCAACTAGTATCATTCCTCAGTTCATAAACCAGCTTCTCAGATTCTAGATCTGTGTCCAGCTCTGGGCCCCTCAGTTCAGGAAGGATATTGAGGTGCTGGAGCAGGTCCAGAGAAGAGCAACAAGGCTGGTGAAGGGACTCGAGCACAAGTCCTATGAGGAGAGGCTGAGAAAGCTGTGGTTGTTTAGCCTGGAGAAGAGGAGGCTCAGGGGAGACCTCATCACTCTCTACAACTACCTGAAAGGAGGTTGTAACCAGATGGGAGTTGTCCTCTTCTCCCAGGCAACCAGCAGTAGGACAAGAGGGCATGGTCTTGAGCTCTGCCAGAGGAGGTTTAGGTTTAATATTAGGAAGAAATTTTTTATGGAGTGTCTCAGTTTAAAGAGACTGGAGTGTTTTGCTTAGGAGGATGAGTTATGAGGTAGACCAAACTCCTCTCTCTCAGCAATTGTAAATCCGAAATTAAGAGGCTCCAATCAAGGAAGTATGGAAAAAGGAAGAATTAACAACCCTTTATTAAAGGATATATGTATATTGGCAAAAACAGTAACAGAACACAAAAACAACTAAGCAATAATCCTGTACCCAACAGTCCCCTTCAGAAAGGAAACAGTCTGATACTTCTCTGTCCTCTGGTGCGATTCCAATCCCGGTTGGCAGGGGCGCTGTTGGATCACTGGAGGAGCAGAGCCTGCAGTGCGCTGTGTTGGTCAGCAGGGGGTGATGTTGGGCTTTGGCAGCAACCGCTTGGGGCCCCGGATCATGGGAGAAGCCGAAATGGAGACCTCCCTCCACCAAGGAGGGGAAGGGGAGAAGGGGAAAGAAGGGCAGTTTCTTTCCCATGAAATTCACTTTGTCTGCAACTGGCTGCGGTCGAGACTCTTCCCTTTCCCCGACGAGCACAAACTCTCCAATGAATTCTGAGCAGATTCAGGCTGGAGACAGGGCAGCGTCCAGACAGGCTGAGGAGAGCAGCCAGATGACCAGGTCGAGAGCAAAACAGCTTCAAAGCTTTTCCGACACACACACACCCCTTGCCTCCCTTAAGGCAAAAAGTGAAGTGCTGCTTTCCAAGGAGAGGAGGGGAGAAAAACTCCTCACTCCCTACCCAGACCTAGAGAGGGCTATCAGGCTGGAATGTAGTTCTGCCAGCCAGCTCCTTTGTGTAGATAATCACCTAAGGCAGAAAACTGTCCTCTCCATTCAACATCCCTCCCCCACATGCAGCAGGGGCAAGAAAAATTCCTGTTTGGCTTTTTAGAACAAGTAAACCCACGATACGGAGACAGTAATCAGACATTGGAATGGGCTGCCCAGGGAGGTGGTGGAGTCACCGTCCCTGGAGGTTTTTAAGATGAGACTGGATGTGGCACTTAGTGCCATGGTCTAGTAACCATGGCGGAGTTGGATCAAGGGTTGGACTTGGTGATCTCAGAGGTCTTTTCCAACCCAGTTGATTCTACGATTATATGATCTCAAGCTGCCTCTTGGGCCCCAGCATCTACTGCATTACACCCCACAGATCTGCCCCCACTTTCTTGCACTCTTTTCACCTCCTATTATGGCCTCTAGAGAGGCTGATAAAAAGTTAAGTATGTGACAGACATCCTCAGGTAGCTGCTGTCTATTATAAATGTCTGAGACCCACCATCTCTGAGACCACCCAGCCTCCTGAAAAGTTTTGTGGCAGCTTCATTCCTATGAAGTTTCCAAATTCTTGACAAAAAGCTGTGAAAGCAGAGAGTAAAGAAACATTCTGTGCCCCAGAAATTTTGAGTAAGTTTTCCTCTTTTCTTGCTTTGGAACATTTCTTATGGATGTGGTGAACTCAAAGGTCATTTAGAGGCTAAGTGGGTGGTGATGATCTCTTAAAGGTTTTGTCATGTTCCTAATGGATCGTTAGTGTTTAGCCACCACTTGGGGGAATGCTTTATGTGTCTGTAAACATCACTATCCAGAAGATGCTGAGATGATAGTACTTCTAGGCAAATTCTTTTCGAAAGTGGATGAAGTTGCCTAGGGAATTGTATTGTGGCACAGTGATGTTAATCCTACTAGGCACAATAATGTCTTTGTTGCTCATGTCATATATTGAAAGAGGAGGTCTTCAGACCTCTGTTGTTTTGGGGTTATTTTTAGCCCTCTACTTTCCTTTTTCTATTCTGAGAAGGAAATTAGCCCCAACACTTTGTGTTGAATAGAGCTTCTTAACTGTCATAAATGCTTACCCAGACTGACAATGCTCATTATGAAGTTCAAAAATTAATTTTTGTCTTCCTGTTGTAAAAATAGTCAGATATACAACCCAGTCTTTTAAACATCCGCCAGACAAACACTTTGCAAGTCTTCCACAACAGCAACATCTATTGGGAAGATTTATTGGCTGCCAATGGGAAAAGGGTTGAGCCTGTTTTAACTACTGAAATGCACTGTGCATCTGTAAGGTTATAGCCTAAAGAAGGTAATGGAAATAAATACTAATCAGTTCTTCATAATGTAGATCCACAATCAAGCATCTTGACTGATTTTACAGTATACAGCAGAGTAGAATTATAATTTCTATATCACTATGACAATAATTCAGTGAAATTTTTTGCATATCAAATACACATTTTTATAATCATTGTAATTTCCTTGAGAAAAACAGGATTGTGAAAATATTGCAGAGATATAAGATTTCAGAATACAGTGTATACCATCTAGTGTGGCTCATCCTACTCCATGTTTTACAAGCCACAAGGAAACATCAGGACATTACAGCAGGTACAGCGTCGCCTTTTGTGCTTGTTTATAGGTATGAACAGCATGTTTTTAAGAAACCTAATAGCATCAGTTCTCATTCTGTTGAAAGAAATGAACAATTGATAATTACTATCAAGATCTCAATTTCTGAAAAGTTTGTTTTATTCCAGGAAAAAAACAAACAACCTAAAATTAAACGACTCTCCTACTCAGGTTTGAAATATCAGCTTTCACAGATATACATACTCTGGCAAAAAAGGAAACATTAAGTGTATCTGATGAAGACAAAAACAGCAGATGGGAACACATTATATGACACTACAGGTAAATTAGATGAATGATAGTTCACAGACTAGCAGCACAGGAATAAAACTATACCTGAAAAAATCCCTTTATCAAAAATGGCACCACTACAAAGTTTTATATGCATGAACAAAGTTAACACCACTGTTTTAGGACAGTGAATATATTTATATATTATTAACATACATCTGACACTACTGGCACCAACCCACTTTATGGAAAAATCTAAGACACTTGACATTTTGCTGCAGATCCATAAATCATGTACAAGCAGTGTCCAGTCCTGCATCTTGTAGCGTCCTGAAGTCTATTGTACTGAGAATTAACAGAGGAGGAAAAGGATTAATTGGGTTGACTAACCAAATTAATCTTTTGTTCCCCTGCTTTGAGTCCAGTGTTTGGTTTTATCTCACAGTTTATTAAACTCCAGGCAGTGAAGCTTTAAGGAAGATACAGGTCATGGTTTAATTGTGTGGTGGCTTTGACATGAGTACCACCATCTCGATTCCTACTCCTTCTGTCCATCCATGGACAGTTCTTTTCTGCACAGTGGCTGAGAGGATGGTTTCTTATGGTAAGAGTAACAGCAGTGGCAGATTGATGGGGGTCTTTATCCACCCTTATTAAGAAAATAATGGAAAACAATTTTGCAGTCTTTCCATTTGGAAGTGACATAAAACAAATGTGGTTTCCTGGGAAAAAATATTTTCCATTTCTAAGGCAGTCCGTTATTTATAAATCTTTTTCTCTTCCTGAACAGAAGAAAGCCATTCCTTAATGTTCTGTGTGAAAAAAAACTTCTTCATAGGTCATTTAAAGATCATATTCTTTCAACTCTTTTGAGTTTTTTAGGTTTTCATTCAGTGCTGACAGTTACAGTGTCTTGAAGGGGTGAGTAAACCTTTTCAATTTAGATACCTAAATGTGAGATGAACAGTCCAGAGAAGTATTTATCTGTTCCTGATGACTCTAGGAAGGTAGTTCAATTCACATATGTAATTTTAAAGTGGTTAAAGTCATCAGAGAGGAAACTCAGTCCTTGGTATAATTTGGTAAGAACTATGGGATGTCATAAACTCAGACAAAAGTCTTTTGAAGAAAGAATCCATGTGTAGTTGTCTCATGGCCTGGAATGAAGAAGTTTTCTGTTTTGCTTCTTGTTTCCTTTTTTTTCAATCCAATTTTCTGTGGAAAAACATTGGTTGGTCACAAAGAAATCTAGATTTTCCAATGGCAAATATATAACAAGTAAAACACAATTATTTTGGTAAGCTTAGTTAGACTTAATGGTGTATCAGAAGAAAATATGTTAGATTAAACAGCTGGAGAGAAAGGGAGGAGTTCATTATTATTATTTTGCTGTTTGGGGTGGTGCCCAAAGCAAAGGAAAGTGCTTAGCAAAGCACTTTTCAAGCAAAAGAAAACATGATCTTTGATGTCTGCAGTTCACAGTAAACTATTTATATATAGTTTTATATATATAATATATGTATGATACAGTGTGTGTACACCAACTACAGATAAACCAAAAAACTCATTGTCTAGTGCATTTCACCAGACACAGAAAAATAACCACACTTAAATAAGTGTCTTCTAAACTACTGTACCTAATTAAAGCGAAGCAATGAATGTTCAGGTGAATAAAACAACGTAAGACGTGAAAATCTGGAAAAAGAAGATGCCATTGCATCATGCCATTGCATGCCATTTTTATGCCATGGCATAAAAAGCGTTTATGCCATTTTCATCCATCACCCCAGTTTCCTTGTGATATGGTTTTCCTTTCTTCTCAGTGTATTATGAATTTTAAAAGGAAAGACATGTAATGAATAGTCTCAAAAAAGTAGAGACAGCAAGACCCTGGAAGAGGGAAATCAGAAATCAGTTGAGAGAAGATCAATTACTTCCCTGAGAATTCTGTTAGTTAAAAAAAAAAAAAATGTGTGGAAGAAGACCAGGAAAAAAAAAAAAAAAAACAACACGAAAAAAACCCCCACCAAAACAAAAAGGAGAGAGAAAGAATTCTGTTAAGAATACAGAATTATCTGGAAGAATTTTGCTCAACTAAGGTTAAAAGAGAGAAGAAAGGCCCTGAAATGTTATGAAAAGGCTTTCTAGAACAATAGGTCAACTATATCTGTCTTCAGTGACAGGAGATACTGTAAATCATAAATTCTTCAAGGTAAATCCATCTAAAAAGTTCATGCTCTGGCTTCTGTATGAATCAGAGATTATTTTTTTTTTCACTTTAAAAATCAGACACTTCAGATGAGAGAGCTAGGGAACACCGAGGTAGAAGGTAGACTAGCATGGGAATGTGAATGCCTCTCAATCCCCTTTTCCCAAAAGTCTGGCTTTGGAGCAAACAAATGCATGACGGTTACAGTGACTCATGTCTGATCCATTGAGTATCACGCTACATAAGTACCTCATGGGCTTACTTCAGGCTGTTGATAGCTTGGTGGCAGAAGCACACTGGCAGGAGGCAAATGCCTTTCTGTTCCCCAACTTCTGGACAATTGTCAGCTTACCTATGACCAGGAAATTTCCTTTGTATCCTGCAGTGTTACAGATGATCTACTTAAAGAATGAGTCTATTGTTGGTCATTACCTTATGAGTTTTAGTTCCCAGTTTGGTTTTGGTTGGTATTTGTAACTACTAAACTTAATTCCTTCTTGAGGAATACTACACTAGACAGACAGCTTTCCGAATGTAAAAAAAAAAAGCAAAATCTTTAAAATGTCTAGCTTTGAAGTTACATTGAAATACGTGCAGCACTTCTATGGGTTTCTGGCTTATTAGAACACATTCTGACTTATTAACACATTTTTAGCTCTCATTATTGTTGGATAAATTCAGCCTCAGTGTAACTTTTTTTGTTCGGAAGAATTCGTAAAGGGAAAGCTAGAAACTCTTTTCACTTAGGAAGGCTTTCTGCCTAGAAACCTTCTTTCTCAAAAGCAGTTTCAATGATTTCTCCCCACCTCTGCATAGCAAGAGAAGTTCTCAGCCTCTCTCTCTGATATGTGAGAGGAGAGAGACAACATTTGTAGAAATGTTACAGGTCATTGTGGCCCAGGGGGAGTCGGAGTGGGGGGGAGACAGTGATGACAAAGCCTGGGAGCTAACTGGAAGTTTGCCTTTTGCTCTCTGAGGCGTGGTACTGCCTGGAGTGCCGAGAGGTTTGTAAGTTTTAAGTCTTTGCCTCCAAAATAAACCCATTTTGAACCCTTTCCACTGCCTTGGCATTTTGGGGAAGATACCTGTATATGTTTTACCTTACGTTTTGACTTAAAGAAACCTTTCCCAGGAATGCCTTTAAGCCTACATGTCTCTCTGTATGGCTAAGGTTTTCTGCAGGAAGCTTGAGATTGATTCATCAAAAGTCTAGAGACAGAAGGACTTCTATTTTGCTTTTACATCCTCGTAAGCCTTTTAGCCGTAAATTCAGTGCACTCACACAGCTCTTATATGAAATATTACCAGTTTTACAGCTTATATGGTTTGCTGAGCCATATCTGGGTGTCAGAAAGTTTTCTACAACCCAACAGGCCAAATTTATGGAACAAATTGTATTATCTTATCTGTGCAAGCAATGGTCATGGTTGGCTCTTTTCTCCATCTTTGTCTTCCCCCCATTATAAATTTATAATGCTTTCATAAAGTAGGCCTCTAGTCATGCACTGGTAATCTTTTTAATTGTTCTTGAGAGAGGAGAAACAGCTAGTAAGCATGTTCAGTCATTACGTTGAGCACCATATAGCACTGATAAATAATATGGTCAATGATTAGATAACCGTATGGCACACATGCAACCTTTGTGCTACTGTTTCTGAGTGGAATTCATTGTTACACTCTTCTGTTAGGAGAAAAAGAAAATCAAGAAACTGCCAGCTTTCTCAATATTTTTTGGACCACAATTGTAAATGTGTATGCAAAATCCATCTACAAATGTATATCGATAAATGAAGTGTTATTTAGGAATTTATTTACCTTCATATTTATGTTTCTGTGTGTGTGAATTACAGTAATATAACAAAATCACTGCAAAAGATGTAGTCCTAATTATGAATAATATAGCAGCATCTGGGAAGCTTGGGTAGTTGCCAACATAAAAGCCAATGTCATTTTGGCTTTAAAAGCTGGAAAAGTGGTTTCTGAATACAGAACATCTTTCTTGCATGTATTATAGCCCTGGGACCTAGCTATGTCAAACCCATTCAAAGCTTACAACCTGCATAAATGTTCATGGCATGAACTGAAAGGTAAGATTTTTAGGAATCTGTTTAAACTTAATTAGTTTAGGTTAGATATCTCATAGAGGACCTTCAGCAATAAAAGAATAGAGGCGGTTTGGTGACAGAAAGAACACAATCAGAAAAGATAGACTGTTGTCAGAGTGGTGGATCAGTATTGCAAAGTGATTCTGAACAATCATATCAACTTTGCCAGGAAAAAATTCAATCTTGATCATAGCTAAACCAAACAGTAATCTAACCCTATTCTAATTGCAGAAAAGGTTACATTTACTAATGAAAGATCTTTGAATGTCTTTTTTTTTTTTTTGCAACCTAGTCTGAGAGAAATAATAAAAATGGAGAATTATCAAGGAAGTGAATATAGTTTTATACTGATTTTGTTGAAATAACAACCCACTAGCCTCATCATACATTATCCATTTCATAAAACTCAGTTTTCTTAGGTGTATGGATTTCCAGGGATATACACAGATATTGTAATAGTTAATAATAGTTAATAACTCTTTAATAGTTAAAAAACCATGCCTGGACATAGAGATGAGAACTCCCAACAATCTGTATGTCTGTGTAGTTTTGAAATAGTAACAGAAAGCAAAACATAGTGCAGCATATATAAATTGGTTACAGATTATGATGTGAAACAGTGAAAGCCAAGTCAAACTGTTGTTCATGCTTCCTGTAAATAAGAGATGTGTCTTCCCTTCTGTGCACCTAATGGAAAACAGTGATCTGTTAATGGTGTTACTTCGGGGGAAGTCCCACCCCTCCATGTCCTTCCTCAGCCTTCATCACTCAGCTAAGCTATGTTAAATCATTGAAAATATTTTAAAAAAAAAACAAACAAAAGGAATATTTTGGCTTGCGCTTTTCTGGCTAGAATCTTATTTTTATCCAACTGTTCTTATTATGATCTTTCCATAAAATTAAGCTAACTCCTCTCTCTGTCTTCATACCAGTAGACATCTTTTTTTAGCCCCACTCAAAATATTTTGGCCCCACATTTCATCTTCACATAGAGTAAATGCTGCAATTTATAAACTTAAACAATGACTTTTTTAACAGCCAAAAAAAAAGTTAAATACTGTTTTAAAAAAAAGGGTGGCAGGAGGGAATCATAACTGGAATGTAATTATAATAATTAATTAAATCAAGTTCAAGGAGCATTTAGCTTTCACTTTTGGTAGCTGCCATCTCAGGCTAAAACACACTCCTGCAGAGAAACTCAAACTAATAAAATCAGCTCTAAGTTATTTTCCCTCTAACTCAATTATAGTGACTCCTTCTGAATTCTGGCCATGTTGTTCCTGAGGATGAGCACAGGGTTTCTGCTCACAGTGAAGGGGATTCCAGAGACACAGCTGGAAAAAATTTAGTTTTCCAAAAATTCGAAAATTATATATTGTCAATTGAAAATGTACTCTATTTGTACCTGCTGACAAATGTAACATAGTGAAATGAAGAAATTTATTTGTCTAGGTACAGTACAGATGAAGTATAGAACACAAATGACCCAACTGATAGGTAATATTAATTTTCTTAATATTAATAAAAATATGAATTTGACTCTACCCCCTCACCACGTTTTCTCTTCCATTTCCTACTGCCAGAGGCATCAAATAGAAATGCTGGTAAAACTACACATTTAATTATAAGATAAAATTATATATAGGATTTCATGTCATACAGAAGTCTGCATAGAGTAGAGGGTGAGGAATCATATTAAAGAAGATTAATAAGATTCCTAAATAGGTAAATTCTGTATCTGCAATAAAAAATAATCTTCTAAACAATTTTTAATCAAGAAATATTGGCCAAATACCCCATAAGACAAGGAAGCTTCTTAGATACTCTATTACCACCTTTACCAGAAGATGCAGCCCGTTCAAAAGAAAGCTGTAGTGTTCATTATTTGATCATGAGACAACTACTATATATTTCATTATGGAACAACAAAAGATGTAGTCATTCTTGAAAAAAATAGTCATCGTGATATTCTGAAGTTGGTAAAGGAGTTCAGCTTTTCTCAAATTACATGTTTGTATTATCTTTAGTTTGTATGTGTGTGTGTGTGTAACAGCAATATTACTCTCACTTCTTGCTTAGAATTTCCTCCTTACTTTGAGAACAGTTGCTGAATTACCATTGTTCTTACTGTGTTTATGTCCAAGACACCAAAATCTCTGTGGATCAGGGATAGCGTAGAGCTACAAGCAAGCATGAGAACAGAAATCAGTGTGCAGAGACTGAAGTTATCCTAGAGGCTTTGTACGTCTTTTCAAATACAAAATAATTTCTGTGTAGAAGCATGACAGTTCATGTGTAATTAAAATGCATCCTGCAGTCCCCTAGAGTGTGTTTATCTGTCAGTTTACTTACCCACCTTCAAATTAAGAGCTGCTAAAGATATGACCTCCAAATGGATTTTTAAAGTCAACAATATTCGAGATTTGTATTTTTCTGATTACCTTAAAAAGCTCCTGACATCTCATGAAACTGGAGACTACAAATTATACAATCAGGGATATCTTATAACACTCTTGTAGTTTGGGTAAAGCACCCAATGAACACATTTGTAGTGTGAATGGAAAACTGAAGACCTAATCATTTGCATTTGTACTTGCAAGGGGAAAAAAAGTCAGATCATACCCTGTTAAATAATGTGCATATATATAATTCATAATGTGGTTTTAAATGCTACACATATTATAAATGTATTTTTTGAACTTAACAGCACAGTTGGATAAATTAAACTCCTAGTTAAATTAAGGAGATATAGGAAAGATGGGAAGGAGGCAGAAATAAGAGCAGACAGAGGAAAACAACACTCAGGGTACTTTTGTAAGAAACTATTCTGCTCCGAAAGCATGATGAGTCCATTTGTCAGGGAAGTCCTGCTGCTTTGCTGTTGCCAACCAGGATGGAGGGAGCCACCCCACCCTGGTGTCCTGGCTCAGGTTCAAGCTCAGGTATGGCAGTAAGGAGGGTAGAGGAAGGAAGGTCATGCATGTTCCTGCATGACCACCACCAGGTTATCAAGCTGAAAAGAGAAACCTGAAGCCAAGGAAAGGTTTATCCCAAGTGTGAACATTGCTAATGATGGAGGGCTGAGGCATGCAGAAGAGGGAGAATTAGGAATGGGAAATGCTTGCTGAAGGGAAGCTTGTGCATCCATCCTGTCACCAGCATATGCCACAGTTGCTATGTTCTCTTGCATCCTTAGACAACTGCTGTCCTACAGGACCTCAGAAAGTAGAATGAACATATGCTGGGAGAGTTCCCATCTGAGCTGGCAAAGTGCTATTTTGGTTCTTTGCAGTCAGAGGAGGAAAAAAAATGCATGCAATCTGTAAGGCTGTCTCTTTATATTGCTTCTCTCTTTTCCTCTTCTTGGAGACATCTCATTGCTGTATTTGCAGGCAACAAAGATGTCTTTTCCAGGTGTTGAAATGATTTACAGAAATGCCACCACTCACCGCAGCAACTGCATGACCGAAGAGGATGCCTGCAGTGAGGACAGAACACCATAGATGTTTAGTGAAGGAAAAAACAGACTCAGTGTAGATTTTATCTTCTGCAGTGAATAAATAGCCCTTTCAGGAGCAAAATTTTATCAGTTCATGGAGCCTCCCCAGGAACAGGCCTTCCTTTTAGCATAAGATGCAGATTTGACCCTGTAGATGGATTTTTTCACTTTATATCTGATTCATCTTATTTCCAGTTCTTCTGCTTGCTATTACAGACATCTCTTGCAAATGTCATGACTTTAACATCAACTTTTAAATTTGTAAGAATACTTTTGCTCTACATTGGTAGTTTTAAGCCAGATACAGAAATTTTTCAAATATTTGGATGGTGAAGCAGCCCTCTCTGGAATCCACAGAAGGTCCCTTGTTGGCTACAACAGACTTAGATGTTGACATTTTAGATGGGATTCACCCACTTACTTGAAAAGCAGGCTGCTCTTACAAGGCGGTCATCTAGAGAAAGGCTACTTTGCAAAATAATTAATCCCATCCTAAGACAAGCAGCTGAAGCTGGAAGTGGTGTCTTTCCAACTACTATGAAGGTAGGTGGATTGTTAAATGGAGCTGAGCATATGTCAGATGGTTAAAGACAACTGAGATAAAAGCCTCCCTTTAAGTGCAAAACTGTCCAGATTCAGAAATGTAGGCAGGACACTGAAACTCAACCTCCTACTGAATTAATTCTTTCATGCTGTGTGGTTTTATGTCTTTTCCTGTAACCACAAATCCCACAAAACCTCAGTGTGTTAAAGTATCAGATCAAAAGACATCCAACTCTAACACACTAGGATGAGCAATGCAACAACTGGCACATATGCCTTATTTTAGAGCTGCACTGGTTTCCACTTGGAGCTTTGTAGGGCAAGCTGCACAAGATTAAGATGTTTAATTTTCTGTCTGCAGCAGGGAAGCAACTCAGATGAAATTATGGTGTCATTCTCTAGGATAAAAGCCATCCTCCTGCCTTTTAAAACCATTAGTATAGTTCTTGTATTAATGTCAATGTGAACAATATCTCATGGATTCAGCGGTTCCTCCATTCTACTCACCACTTTGTGCTATAAGTCTCTGATCCTGTGCACATGGAGACTGGAGGAAGGCTACTTGAGAACAAAGAAAACTCTGTATCTTTCTCAGACTTCATCAAGTTTGCTTAGTGGAGCTGAATAAACAGGAAATGCCATATTCTTCTGGAAAAAAATTTTTTTTTTTAAAGGAAATTTGAGGTATTTCATGCCTCTGCCCTCCAACAATATTATTAGATCTGGGCCAGCGCAGTGGGTGCCTCTGACTCTGTTGGGTAGCTCCTTAAAAAAGAGGGTAACCGTGCTTTGCTCTGCATCACCCTTGGTGGGAATGGGGTTGATTCTCCTTTTGCCCCACAGATCCCCTCCTGATGCCTGCCTGCCCCATTCCTGCCCATGTTTCTCCTGACCATATGAAAGCTTTCACATTCCTTGGGACAAGGTCAGCTGGCACTCTCTCTACCGGGCCCTCCCTGAGGAAGGGCCAGCTGGTGCTTCCTTGCTCCTCTGGGGGTGGGTGCACCTCATCCCCATCTAGCCCTTTGGGGACTCTCAGAGACTGCAATGTTTCTGCTGGCATCATTTCCAGGAAGCAGGATAACCTTAATGGTCTTTGACCGTGATGGAGAGGTAAGCATGGAGCATACAGGCTGTGGAGGAACATGTCATCTTTAATCTTATGCCTCACTGTGCTGTTGAGCTTGATGATGTCTGAACCTTAGGCAAGGAAGATGGAACTGGTTGAGAACACGCTGGAACTGCTTCTGAAAGTAGCCTGTAGAGCAGAAAACACAGTGTTTATAGGATGAGAAAAATAAGAAGTTTATTTATTCAGGCAGGAGTTTTATTATACCTCAGGTAATGATGAGAACTTGAATAAAATAACACTGTTTCTATTCAGTGGACTGTTAATATTGTTCATGTTTTCTCACTGATATGTGAAAAATAGCTTATTTCTATTGAAATGGTTTTATGTGTTCTTTTATGAAATGAATAATCATGTTTATTTTCCAATTTGTTTTCCACATAAGGAAAAAATTTCTAAGAATTCATTTACCAACAAGCCACAATAAACTGTCACTGTATGCTGGAATCAGGAAGAGATGGAAAATAAGCTGAGTCCTTTGACAAGAATTTCATAACAGAGACTATATTTTTGCTAGTTAAGAAGTCCATTAACCTGGGAGAGCTTCAGGGAAGTTTGTTTTGGCTTTTGGAAGATGGTTTTACTTCAGAGCAAATGAAAGAATCAAAGCAATTACAGTAGGAACTGTGTAAGAGTGGCTGTTCATATAGCAAAGCCTGAAGGATCACTGAGCCAGAGGGTTCCATCGGTCGGCAAGATAATATTTTCTCAAAAGATAATAAGTTCTGTATTTTTTGAATACTCTTACAAATGAAGACCACAGCTCTTCTATCAACAATTTGCTGAGTTTTGGATTTAGACTGAGCTGTTTCCATAGTACCCAGGCACTCCAATCAAGACAGTCACCTCATTATTTGGTGTCGTACACACATAGACCAAGAATGAGAATGAAAATTGATGGGGAATTAGGCACCCAGAGAAAACGAGGTGTTAGCACAATGGAGTCCTCCTACCAGATTTGGTAATTTGGATTGCTGTCTCATACATTTTTTCTTCTTGTATGGGACACTGTATTTAGTATTGATCTTAACTGATTTCTGCTGTCCCATTGCATCCTGCTCTCTATTCTCACCATTACAAAGTTATGTTCTCCCTTCCTGGGCCATTGACAATGCCCAAACACAGAAACTGCTGCCTGTGTACACAAGGCAGGACTGATGGTACATGTATAAAGGATCCCTCACCCTTAGGGGCTGGATCAGCTGTCCAAGAGATTGTAGTTTGCACAGGTAACTACATGGGAAATGAACCAAGGGCTTTTAACCTCTGAGATGACCCAGAGTGGGGCATTCAATGTAAACATTATAAACCATGTGGGCTTATTTTCTTTCTCAGTGAATTCCCAAAAACTGCCTGAATGCTATAATCCTTATCAGCCTTAAAATGCTGATAGTGATTGTTCCCATGGAAAACCAAGTGTGAAGTATTTGATAATTTTATGAAAAGTGAAATATAGGAATATTGCATTTGGATACTAATTTCAAAATGCTCTTCTCGTGGAGGCACCACTCCTTTCCTAGACTAACATCCATTTGCAATTAGAATGAGAAGTCAGAAACACAAACAAATGCTCCTAAACTCAGCACTCCTAAATTCAGCATACTTTTATCATGACTGAAATATATTTTATATATATATATAATATATATATTATGTGTGTATATATATATATATATATACATAATCTTATGGTTCACACATTCTTATAGGATCTGGATCAAAAAGTATTACATAAATTAAGCCTTAGAATATTGACATCATAGGACTGGACAAATGCATTATGGGCTTATCCCATCAAATGTAGGCCCCCAAAGCAGGAGGATTATAGACAATGTTTATAGAAGTGCTCTTAGACAGAGAGGAAATAAATCCTTTGACTGTTAAAGTGTGCAGCACAGTTTCACTGGGTTTTTTCTGAACTTTACAGACTTGCGATTTTCAATTGAAATATGCTTGACAGCACTTGTACTGATAGGTCAAAGGAGACCATCACCAAAGTTGGTCATGTTTCTTATATGTTTTGTGGAGGACTTTTTTTTGTGGTCCTGATTGCATGGAAATACTGAGTAGAATAGGAAACTCCATGTCATGGGCTGACTTTCTATTTATTTAATTCATCATTCACCATTTATAAAAACTTACTTTAAATATTTTTATAAAATTCATAATGCCAGGTGTTGATGGTGGCAGCTTTTCATCTTCAAACATGTGAAAGCTAATCTAATATTTAATGTTTTATTTCACTAAGTGCCATTATGATTATATCTAAAAACATGCTATTGGTCTGTATAAACATGCTATTGTACTGTATAAAATAGCATCCATGTTCCATCACTGCACTTCAGTGTTTTCTCTTTTCCTAGTTAATACTTGTATCATGCATGGCAAATGAAATGGAAAGCTATATGAGAATGAACACACTAAAAATTTACTTCCAGAGCCTAGAATCACATATTTCATCCTGACCACAGCTATATGCAGTTGATTGCACTTCTAGTATCAGCAGAACTAGAAAAGTCAAGTAAATTCCCTTGTGCCTCACAGCCAAATAGTTTATCTCAAGGTATAAAGGTAAGAAGCCTGAAGTAGTGATAAAAGTTGAAAACAGCTGTTAAATGACATAACTTCTGCACTAGCGTGACTTCCAAAGTACTGCATCACATCTCTGCCTAGTGCCACTGCTGGGACAACCAGGGGACACAGCACATCACAGGATGGATGTGATTTGTGCAGTTATGGGACTGTGCTGTCCCAGCTCAAACCATAACTGTATCACAATTTTACAGAGACCCCTTTGGTAGGGCTGGTTTGAGATTAATACATTTGTCTGTAATAACCTCTATGCAGGGCACCTGCAAGCTCATTGTTTTGGATCTCTCTTTACAGGTAATGGAGATCTGGTCAATCCAGCACAACTCAATTCATCCTGAAGTAGACATCTCATGTTTAGTCACATATGTCTTCTCCATTGACTCTATTTGTTAGGGTCTTAGTTTGTTGGCCACATATAGGAACCTAGAGTCATCAAAGATGCCTCAGGGTCTGACACGGAAAGTCTGTGCTATTCTAGATTGGTAGCCATGGCATGAAATAGCCATAGAAGCCATCAAAAGCAACCAAAACAATCCCCTAGTATGCCACAGATATCACTTGTATACTCCTGAGTTAAGTTTAAACCTTGATTAATTTATTGTCTCAGGAAAAATAGCATGTCAACAGCTGATGACCCTACATTGCTTCTGCTTTCGTCACTTGATAACTGAAGCAACACACAAGAGCCTTCAATGGAAAGAGGCATTTTATGCTGAGAATGCTTATGATGCCTACAAATGCCTACAGTGGAGCAGCCTAGAGAGAAGCAGAGAGATGGGGTTGTGCTTTCAGGGCAGCATACATACCCCATAAGGATCAGCAACTTAGTAGACACTATGGGTGGATTCAGAAGGTGAACTCAGTTTGGCATGTGCCTTGTATGTCAGTATGTGAAGAAACAAAAACACTGCTCTCCCACAGCTGCTGGTAGTAGATATTCAATCTAGGAATCAATGTGCTCAGTTTTATTAATTGTGTTCAACTTGATGAAAACTGATTTCTCTTTCTTTGTCCCGAAAAACTACCAACGCTCTGTAAAGCTTAAAAGATAAGGAGAGGCAATAAAATCTTAAAACATTGCTTGTTTCATCTGGGTAACCAGTCAAAACACACATTTAGTTTTAAGATTGAAAGCCAGTGGTGGCTTCAGCAGATGAAAGATATGCATATGAAGATATATACAGCTGATGAATAACCTCTGAAACAAATGAACCATAAGAGAATGCCAGGCAGTTGGTCTGTTACTGATATTTGCATCAAAACAATTAGTACTTAAGTAAATAAATCTTTTTTTACACAGATGTCCTCTACCTGATAGGTTTTCAAATGTATAAAACAGGATAAACAATTGATTATAAACTGGGGTGTAATAACAATAATATCTCCAACACTTTCTGCAGTTGCAGTCATTGTAGATGACAGATGCATTACAGCAGCGTTGTTCCGAGGGAGTAATACATTACCCATTTATGGCTGTGCAGGAAATTGCTCAGGTAATTATTGTCTAGCTAATTAATCCAGGCTTTGGGAAAAGAAAAAAAAACAAAACCCAAACCCAAAACTAAAGGGCAAAATATGGTACAGTTGGGACAGGGAAAATTGTATTATATTCTTGTATATTGAGTTTTCCTCCAGCACTCCCTAGTGGCTCATTAGAATGTATCCATACTTTCACTGTTGCATACTAATGAAATAAGCATTTATGATCTCTGAGTAGTTTTAGTAGTTTTCTGATACAACTGTATATCATTAGGAAACATGGGGTGATGTATAACCATGGCACATCTGTTTCCTTTTCTTCCCAGTCCCTTTCCCTGACAAGATCCTCATGGATATGCTTTTAGCTTTAATTCACTTCAAAGTGTCTGAGAGTTGAAATTATAAGGCATAAACTTTTCTTTTTCTAATTCCATTACGTTATAAGAAACATTATAACTAACCAAGCATGGGCAATAAAAACGCAGCCTTATTTTGAAAGTGTTACAGAGGATTTTTTAATGTAATATCCATCAAATGCAGCTGGTTTTATCTAAGCAGTTTTAAGCAGAATTGCCTCCAAATGTGCCATAAGAGCACATGAGCAGTAACAACAGATTAAATTTTCTGTACCTCAGGGAATGTGTATGCATATAGCGTAGCTCACACAAGCAGGCAGCTATCACGGCAGTGCACCGGCCAACAAAGAAGTGTTCTGCCCCCAGATCTTGCTGCTAACCCTGCTGAACAGGTATCTTTCTCCCCACCTCCTGTAAACCCAATTATGACAAGACCTGGCTCTGGGCTGTGCTCTGCTCCCATGAACCAAACCATATTTGAACAGCTCAGTACAAGGGAAGAGGGAAAATCTGCCTTTGGAGGAAAGAAATCTCAGTTTCTTTAAAAAAGAGAAAGGGTGCATTTTGTCATTTTAACTGTCATGATTATTAAGGGGAGGATGTGTGTAACTGCAGTAACCAGGAGAGTGATGGAGACGGGTGCTCTATGGGGCCCAGAGCTGGCAGATTCATTATATCATGCACCCCTTGGGGAATCAGCCCTCTATTGCAGTCTGTCCGTGGTCAAATCTATTTCCCTGTGTCAGGACCTGGGAGCAGAGCCAGGGCTCTGGCACACACTTGCCTCTGTGCACAGCTAGAGAACATTTTTTATGATCTCCGCAGCTCCAGGATTGCTATTTTGGGATGAGCATTATGGAAACTTGGCAATGAGAGTATGCAAGAATTTATTTTTTCAAGTACCACCTTATCTCCAGTTTCTTGGACCTAATCAAGCTTTTTCTGTGACTACAGCACCAAGATGGCAGGTTTTCTACAGGATGTCTGAGACTAACTTAGTGCCTCAATTTTCAGTGCTACTGTAATTTATTTGCTTCAGGTTTCTGCATTTCTTGTCTGAGAAAATCAGTGCATTTTAAGGATGATTTCTCATCCTGCTATACTGATGGTCTACCAAGAGCTGGCTCAAGCTGTTGCCCGTAATCCGAAAGAAACACAAACCAACAGAGTGCCGGTTTATGCGGTGCTTTATTCGGGGCCCCGGGAACCTGAGGACTAGCGTCCCAAGTCAGGATTCCCCAGACCCTCATTTTCAGTTCAGCTTTTATACACAAACAAGTTTACGTGCAGTTTCCACGGCAAAACAGTTACAGTTTCCACAGCAAACCAGGTGCAGTTACAAACAAGCTCATACTTCATACTGATAACAATTAATAATCATCTACTCTAATCATAAATCTGCTTAAGTTGTCTTATCCCTAGAAACTGTTTAACAGACCTTTACCACATCCTAGGTAACAAATCGTTATATACATGCTTGACTAGATCCTTTGATTATGGTTTCCACTTCACACAAACAAGGTTGCTACTTTGGAGTGTTGCTTTCTAGGCCTACTCTTCTACTAAGCCTTAGCCATTCTACTACTAATTTAAATTGCTTTTGCAACAAAGCAAGAACATTTCTTGAATAGTTTCAAGAAATGGAAACTATTCATCCCATAACGTTTCAGGAAGCCCACAGAAGCACTAAATACTGTACAATTTGGCAGTGCAAAGGTGACCAAAGTGGTAACTTTGGTTCCCAGTTGGGTATTTTACAGATACACCCTCCATCTGTGGTGCATGGTGTCTGACAACATTTTAGGGACAGGCCTCCTGACACCACCACTAGGTATTGAAGGTCTTCAACCTCTCTCTTTGCCTCCAATGAATTCTACATCTTTTAAGGCAGAACTATAATGAGTATATCTCTTGCAGCACATTCCTAAATGGAACAAGCACATGCACACAAACAACCTCTTGCAGATATTTGTCTCTAGTCGTTGATGGAATGCCTTGCCATTGACATGCAGTGTTTTTTCAGGCACTGTGCACATTGTCAGGTTGCATCAAATTGTGTCTGCCTATGACAAAATAAAGCCTAGAAAGTGTGTGAGGGGAGCTGAAAATACATTAATTGTGGATTTTTTTAGTTTTTTAAAGCAAAAGGGCAGTGCATTTGGTGATATTTGGTCTCAGCTTTTCAGAGTTTTCTTCAATTGCTAGCCAGGTTACATCTATGACAGACAGGTTCTCTATCCAGTCTGTTGGCCCATTATTGCTGTGTCTATGGTTTATCCTACGTGCCTCATTAACTCCCTTGTAATAATGACATTTTCTTTGTTCAGTTCATCTCATGAACCTTACTTTTTTTCTAGCAGAGAAAAAACCCGTTTTATCTCTGCATCAGTTCTTGTATATTTAAAATGAATTAGTGTTCTGACACAAAATACCTCTTTAAGAGAAGTCTGATGTAATCCACATCTTGGTATTAATTCAGCAGAAATTAAATGCACAGGCTATGTCCTGTTCAACAGCAGAAGAGGATATTAAAAAAGTACCTCAGGTCCTGCCTTAAGTATCTGTTGCATGCATAGAAAAAATCTTTTTGTCTTCCAGCTACAGTAGACCATAAATCATCTAGAAGAACAACCTGAGTCACCAGTCTCTTTTATGGGATAAGCATGAAGCTATTTATAATTTTTTTTCTACATTTTAATCTCAGACGGATGATTTTCTTCAGCCTGGTGGTGGGTTCCAAGGATGGGGCCATTTTCACAAACATGAGACACACATCCTCACAGTAAGATGCAAAGGTTTTTGGACCTAGTGTGGGACTATGTTATTTTATGGCAGAATATATGCCAATAATCTTCTCAGAATAGGTTGGAAAGCCAAGGCTTGCCTATTTTTAAGAGATGTAAGATTGTTTGCAATAGAATCTGAAGGCCCCATGACTGGACACTGGAATGACAATGGCCATGTGCAAATGCCAAGACACAACCAGATTCTCTCTTCAGAGTATCAGGAACTGCTTGCACAACTGGTGGCTGTTGGTCCTGATTTGCTTTCATGATCCTTCTGTAACTCTTTGAATAGTTATTGTCTGTATATCAGTAGTAAGTATTTCCTTAACTATTACTTACTCTTTCCTTCCCTCCTGAAACTGACAATGAATATCCCAGAGTCCACCAAAATGAGCTGTATCTCAAAAATGGAGTGAGAGGGTTTAGTCTTGTTTAGCTTTAAGCATTCACAACATAGTTGTGAAACGGTTGTTAAAAAGAGTATGAAATATCATAGCTTCTGTGCCTAGGCTCCTTCCATCATTAGTTCATAGGAAAGACACTCAGACCTATTTTAAATGTTTAACATAGGACAAGAAGTTTTGTGTCCAGAAGGGCCTCCTTCTGTCAACGAGTGTGAAGGGAATCTATGGTGAATGAAGATAATTTTGACTTCTAAATAGAATAAACTGAACAAACTGACATTTGTTTCACCAGTAGCTTTAATAAATGGTATCTCTGACCATGATAATGGTCAGTCAATGATAAACAATAATTTCACTGTTTTTAATCCCAGTGTGAGTCCTCCACTGAATTTTATTCAGTCATGGAATTCACTGTTCTTCTATTGTGTTAGTCAGTTAGTAACTTTCACATTATTTGGTGAATCGAGACCATTTTTTTGGTGACATATGATGGTCTGTTTACCTGGTATTCTAGTTTGGTGGTTTTCTTAATGTTAGTGAAAGAAACAGTGGCATGTTGCTAAACATTCACTACTTCCCATACTTCTGCCAGTCTCTGGGCATGGGGTTTGATGGTCCACTGCTGCAGATCACTCAGGGCACTAGATCAAAATATCATCTCCACGGGTTTATTTCCTGCAGTATGAAGAGACTGCAGCATTCTGGTCCACTCTCTGGGGATGCCAACTCTGCATTTTGCTGGTCAGGCTTCCATAGCTGACCATTCCCACAAGCTGCCAAGCCTATGCAGGAATCAGTGTCTTAACTAACCCTCTTCCTGTTCAGTTTGTCTCATTGGTCACATGGTATTTGTTTGGCCACTCAGTTGGTTATACTTATGTTCCCCTGCTGGGAATCTAACTTTAAGAAATGGTATCCCTCTAGTTCTCTCCTTTTATATCTCTCATAATGACTTGCAGCTTGTTGTTACACCTTGTATCTTCATATTATATTATTCTGCACAGTATAACCTGCACTGAAACATCAATGCAAATACAGCCCACATTTCATTACATTAACTATGTTCATTGCTAGCTACAGAAACAACAATCTCATTACAGGTGACTGTTTCTTATTATGTTGTTTAGTTCAGCAGTAAAACACTGAAATATACTTGACAACCATATTCACATCTTGTTTTAAGATTGTAGGTGTAGAATCAAATGGCAGAGTGCATATTAAGGTTGTGGTTTTATTAGTACATAAAATACAGCATGGTTTGTAGTATTCATCCTACTGAAATGTTTCTTCCATACTGTCCTCTGGGAACAGACTGGGATCCGTGATATCTTCAAGAACTAATTTATTAATTCCTTGTGCGTTAAATGTAGGCAGGTGTCCTACAGTATACTTGAAGAATTTCATTCTTTTGTTAGAATAGGATTCCCATTACCTCTGTATGAACAGCAACTCTACAGTCATAATAATATCAGAATCTGACTGAAGCAGTACTTTTTCAATATTGACATCTAAGTTACCTGATCTCATAGATGCCTTCTCATGAAGCTTGGTAATAGGATAATTCTGTTACCTGTTATACACACTTTCCAACATAATCAAGTGTTGCTAAGTCATGCTTTTATTGCTAAATAATACCTGTAGTCCAAGAATATTAATCTTATTCTCATTTCTCTCACAAGAAAGCTGCCATTTTTTATATTCTTTAGAATTGAAATATATATACTATCCAAGATAGATTTCTATATACTTTTACTCCATACATTTCTATAACTGTAACTTAAACGCCCCTGATTAGGCAGATCCCTCAGCCACTAACCTGCAGCTACATCCATGTTTAAGAGTGCTTTAAAGGTTAACAAATGCAATGGGTTCCTTTTACATGTCACACATGGCTTGATTTTCTGTCTCCCCAGAGTCTGTTCTCAAATAGTAACTGCTAATTTGCCCTCTCGGGTATAATTTTAGGACTCCATAGAAACTGGTAAACATCTTCAGATGTCTAAAGTTGTTCTCGTAGAGCACAAAAATCACCCTTTTTTTGGGCATCCCATGCCCTTACTGCTGCTTCCTGACATATTGATCAGCCTATTTTCATTGTCGGTAAAACAAGGTTTTGAAAGAACTCTTAAGTTTTAACCTGTAGGCCTTGCCTTCAGCTTGTATCCACATACCAGACTGTTTAATAGCCTGTTACTCTCAGTTGCAGATTTTAATTCACATGTGTTTCTCCCTCTGCTTGAGAGTAATCTTTCTCGCATTTCTCTCACAGAAAGCTCTATTGCTTATATTCTTCTGAATTTAAATACTTTCCAATTTTCACATGAAGCATGATGACATTTGGTAAGTATATTTTAACAAGACTCTTTGTTTCCATGAGAAAGCTCACGATGCCCTTGTTTTAGATAATATTTTTTCCAAAACTAGTTCAAACTCATTGCTTTATAAAACATACCTAATGGTGAAATGGTCCAGGATGAAAACAAATTTCAACTAGGCAGTTATATCTTTCTGAAGTCCTTTCCCAAGGACCATGTAGTTCTGTAGTAATATGAGGAAGTATTTAGTCTTAATTTTACGTATGGTATACATATAGTATAAATAAATTAAACAGCTGCCTACCTCTGTAAGAAAGCATAACCTTTACAATTTTTACAATATATGATATCAGTGGAACAAGTATGACACAAGTATGTCAAGAGCAAAAATGAGTTCATGCAAGTATCTGACAGATTTGGGTTTGTGTTGCCAGGTTTTGGTAGCAGGAGGACTACAGGGGTGGCTTCTGTAAGAAGCTGCCAGAAACTTCCCCCATGACCTGCAGAGCCAATGCCAGCTGGCTCCAGGACGGACAGGCCTCTGGCCAAGACCAAGTGAATCAGGGATGATAGCAACACCTCTATGATAACAGATTTAAGAAGGAGGAAAAAAGTTGTCAGACAGATGAAAATTGCAGCCAGAGAAGAGCAGAGTGATAACATATGAACAACTCTGCAGACACCATAGTGAGTACAGAAGGAGAGGGAAGAGGTGCTCCAGGTGCCGGAGCTGAGGTTTCCCTGCAGCCCATAGTGCAGCGCAAGCTGAGGCAGCTGTGCCCCTGCAGCCCATGGAGGACCACAGGGATGCAGAAATCCACCTGCAGCCTGCAGAGAAGCCCATGCTGGAGCAGGTGAATGCTTGAAGGAGGCCGTGGGAGGCCCATGATGGAGCAGGGTCCTGGCAAGGATCTGCTGACTCGTGAACAGAGGAGCCCATGCTGGAGCAGGTTTTCCTGGTAGGACTTGTGGCCCTGTGAGGGACCCACGCTGGAGCAGCCTGTGTCTGAAGGACTGCACCCCACGGAAAAGTAACCCATGTTGCAGCAGTTTGTGAAAAATTGTCACCCATGGGATGGACTCATATTGGAGAAATTCATGAAGGACTGTTTCCCATGAGAGTGACTCCATGCTGGATAAAAAAAGAATTTCCCTCTCTGAGCAGTGGCAGAAACAACAACTGACTGCAACCCCCATTGCCCGTCCCCCTGCACCACTGGGGGGGAGGAGGTAGAACTTGTGAAGGAACGAGGGGTGGGGAAGGATGTTTTTAAGATTTATTTTACTTCTCATTCTCCTGCTCTGATTCTGTTAGCAATAAATTTAATTAATATCCCCACTTTGAGTCTGTTTTGCCCATGATGGTGATCAGTGAGTGATCTCCCCCAGTCCTTGTCTCAACCCATGAGCCCTTTGTTATATTTTCTCTCCTCTGTCCAGTTGCAGAGGGGAGCGAGAGCAACCTTAGCTGGTACCTGGTGTCCAGCCAGGGTCAACCCACTACATGGATACAGGCTTATACTTGCTAAACACCTTTTCCTGAACAATTCTGGTCAATCAGTGAGTAAATTGATCTGCTTCTACTGACAAGGCCTAGCCCAAAGCACCTCACTACTATTTAAAATGTTCAGGATCTTCCCTTTTTTTTCTACATGAGCACTGACAAAGAATCAGGCAGAAATCTAGTTCTGGCTTTTACTAGCAGATTTGTATGTTGGCTCAGTGAAGGGAACTCTGGTCTAGAGTAAAATTTCCATTGATGCTTTTTTTTTAATAAACATTTTATAAAAGCAGAAAAAAAACTCAGAAGGTTTTACAGAATAAAGATAACAGTCAATTTGAGGAAAAAACCTTTTAGAGCACGTCTCAAATAGCCAATATAAATTATCTTGCAATTATTTTTTAATAGCCTCAGTACAAGGGACCTGGAAAATTATGGTGGCCATATATGAGAAGCTAATACAAGAGTGTACAGAAACACATTCAAAGTACTTTATTTCCATTTCCATAGGAATACAAGGCATGGAAGAATGTGTTCATCCCTCAGATTAATTATACAAGCAGAGGTAAGACCATCTCTCGTAAATCTTAAAAAACATGTTCTACTAAAAGGAAGAAGTTTTGGGCTGGAGTTCCTGTGGCAACCAGGCTGCAGACGAAATGTGTAGAAGGTGATGGACACATTTGTGTGCAATGGTTGTGTCACCTGTGTCAGCAGAGTGGTGTAGTTTTTCTGTGTTAGCACAGGCAGGACACCATAGGAACTGTCTCTGGTTCCTTTTGCAAGTAATTCACTGTAAGAAAGTGGTTGCAAAGTGTGAAGGAATCACCTCGCGGCAGTGGAAGAGGATGTACAGTGATTGAACGGACTTTATGATGCAGACTTTATAGTTATTATGTACACACACATTGTATGCTCCCGTTTCTCTGCTGATTGGCTGGAGGAGCTGCAGAGAGGAAACAACCTCCATTCGCCCCTTCTCTCCCCGGTTCCTTCCACGTTCCTCCCTCTTTCTCCCGTGCTCCTATCCTGATTTGCTCCCCCATTTGTCTGTCTGATACCCCACCGTATGTCCTGGGTTTTTCCCTACCTGAACGGATAAGAGTCCGGTGCACGCTTGAATAAACGACTCTGCTTGCACCCTTCCTCGTGTCCCGTCCCCCCTTCGGACCGCGGCAGCAAAGCCTGTTCAGCTGGATTCTGTTAATAATTTCTGCCTCACTTAGCCTGGCCTGATTGATCTACTGTTGAGAAAAGGCTGGACAAAAAAAGGAAGGAGTGGCTGCTTATGAGTGGTTGCTTCAGGTTTCAGGTTATCCATTTAATTCACAGTTTTTAACCAAGTGATGAATTTGTTTCTGGAAAGTGCTTCGGGCTCATATTTTTCTTGGGGAACCACTGTTCCGAAGTTCAAACTCTGCATTTGCTTACAGGTACTGCTGTTGCTGAACTCATTTCTTTTTGTCTCCGCAGCCTTTATCACACAAGGATGCATTTTAGACACTAACAGAAACTGTGGCTATAGCCTGCCTCATTCAGTGCCTAAGGCACCACTTAATGACTAAACTGAGACAGCAGGTACTGACCTCTTGTCTAAACCAAAATCTTTCAGTGTTAAAAAATTGCCCTCCTCAGAAACCAGGAAGTAACTAAAACGGATGCACCTGAGCGGTTTTGTGTACTCTGTGGTTATGAGTTCCCCTGAGGAGCACTCAGGAGTGCTGTTGACTGTAAGCCAAGTGGCTCGAATAATGTCTTCCTTTTAGAGCTTCTTATCACACCAATTTTCAAATTATTCACTGAACCCACTGACCCTTTTAAACCGTGCTCCACTTTCAGTTTTAAACAAGGTAGCTAGACAGCAGCAGAGACCAGCAGTGTAAGAATGTAATTTGGATGCTGTGAACGCACACCTTTGTGCTTTCGAGCTGATGCACCGAGGCATAACCGAATTCTGTGTTTAAAAGCAAACTAAATGAAAAGTATATTTTTCTTCAAAAATGTAGCATTTATGTCAGCCCTTCTTTAGATCTGGCTGAGCTGAGCACTGTGAAGCCTCATCGCTATGAATGTACTACATACGTTCCGTGATTATGTTATGAACATTTACCATGATACATTTTTAACATTTTCTTCACAATGCAAGGGACTCAAAGTGTGTCTGCGTAAGTGACATTCATTTTGTCACAACATTATATGAAGATATTTGGTTGCCATAACAATTGTATTCTCAAGAAACAATCAGCATGTTTTACCTCTTTCTAAGTTTTTCTACTCACTTGTGGCAGCAACACAGTTTTGACAACACAGGCTTTGGCCATTTGAACTTACAGAGGCTGCATTTAAATTGTGGCCCTTGGAATACACTCAAATGGCCATCTTCTAGCTGTTGCTTGACTTCTAGCCAACTAGGTCCAAGCCATGTCCCATGGACTTCAGAAATTTGTCTGAATCTCTTCTTTTCACTTGAGGGAAAAAAAAAAAGGCAAAACTAATACTGTTCACTTTTAAGGAGAAGTCCCATTTTGTGAATGCAGCCAGATAGTCAGATGGACACTGTGATCCTACTAGGGTCCTTTAGCTTCTTAAATGTTATAGACATCTTCGACCTAGTTATTTTAAGCATCACGTGTTCTAAACACCTAAGTTTTAGGGGAACGCTCCTATGGGATTTTATCCATGTAGTCCTTTGTTAGCAGTTGTAAAAATACTGGAAAAGAGGGCTCCAGAGTGCCGCCTTCTAGATAGGAAAAGGTGGGCGGTTTTGACAATTATTTCCTCGCGAGGGCTTTCTCTTTTAAGAGTACTAGATCTCCAAGCATTTGCCAAAATAAATACTGTGCAAATCTCCCTAAATTAGACACAGAATTGTGCACTATAAATTTAATAGTTCAAACCAAGATACTAATTCAATAAAAAACACAGCAAGATTTCCACTCTGCAGCATTTTGCAACCTGAGGTCTAAAATTTGTGCCAATCATGGAGGATGAAAGAGAAGTATGAATTAAAGATTCTGCAAATATGCAGGGATGAACTTGAGCTCAGCACAAATGGCTTATCAAATGTCATACTCTACAACTTCAAAGATTAGGTTTTAAAGACTTAAAGGTCAACATTTGTTTAAAACCTGCAAAAACAACCCCAGCTCCCTCAACTGCTCCTCATACGACTTGTGCTCCAGACCCTTTACCGGGTCTGGTGCCCTTCTCTGGATATGCTCCATCATCTCAGTGTCTTTCTTATAGTGAGGGGCCCAAATGTGAACACAGAATTCAAGGTGCAGCCTCACCAGTGCTGAGTACAGGGGGAAGATCACCACCCTGGTCCTGCTGGCTACAGTATTCCTGTTACAGGCCAGGGTGCAATTGGCCTTCTTGGCCACCTGGGCACACTGCTGGCTTGTTTTCAACCACTGTCAGCCAACACCAAGTTGCTCCTGACTTCAGGTTTCCACTCACCAGTCTGACTTTCTTCCTCAAACAGCACTCAAGTACCCACAAAACTACCTAGAAATAAAGAATACAAGTTCTTTTTAAATGAAAGTGTATAGTACTCTTTATATCAGAGACCACAATGGAAGAGCAAAACTTTTACATATGTCATTTAACTCATTCCAAGGCTCACAGGCTTTGGCATGTAAAAACAGGGGAGGAAAGGAATGGAAAACAAATGTACCCAGAAGGTACTGGAATTTTTTTGGAGACTGGAAAATGATACCATAGTAGGGCTTTTTAAATGAAGAAACGTAAGAGAAACATACAAATGAAAGATAATAAATGCTAGTAATGAGAGAGCTACTGTCTGTGAAATTAATTGGTAGAAAAAGCTGAGTTGAAAATATTATAGTAGGGCAAGGTTTTCCTTGTGGAATATTTCAGGTTTTAGCAGGAAAATTGAAATACAATACTGTGTTTGGATAAGTGAACTCCACCTCAAGGTGTTTGAGTTTACGGAGTTTTGAGAACAGGAACCACAGCACCTCTGGGAAATAGTGCTTGGAAAGCTGGCTTCTGGGCAGACTTAGTTCTCAACTTCATGTCATGCTCTCTCCTCTCTGATGGTACAGAATGGAAATGCTGGTAATTCAGGCAGCATGTTCTGTAGGAACATAAAATGAAGAATTCCTTGTAAACGCTTTGCTTTCACAATGCTCACCATGTTTTCTTTCATGAGACTCTCCTACCATGTGGGAGTTAGAGAAAATTTTTAACCATTTAAATTTAAAATTAGTTTGTTAATATTTGGATTGTATTTAATTTTCATTGTCAGAACTTCCAAAATTGAAATTATAAGTTTCAGTCAAGACTAATCACGAATGTATGGCAAAGCACCCTGTGAAAACATTTTGTACTGTCAAAACAAGACTCTGACATTGTCAGATTAAACATGTCCATGGCAGATCTGGCACGGGTAGTGGCAATGAAGCACACCATGCTTGCTTTTCTTTGCTGTCATTCTGGAGGGTGACAGCCGTGAAAAGGCAGCCTACTCTTATTTCTTAGCCCTTCACAGAAGCTGCCATTAAGACATCAGCTTCTGAGGAGGGAGGTTGATGCAGACCCTGTGCAAAGAACTGTTAGGAAGACTCTTAAATAAATTATGGAAGACTCTTAAATAAATTATGGAAGTGGGCAATTTCTAATTGCTATTGACAAACTATTGATGTTAGTTGGTACAAGATAATACATTAATCAGTTAATCCATTAATCCAAAGCATAATTTAAATCTCATGGGAACCACAGCACAGGAGCGCGGATACATCAGCAGTACCAGCAGTACCTTCCACCAATGAGGGGTGAAAGGGTGGATTTTGCTTGATAATAAAATATTATAAGAAATCATTATTCTCAAGATGGGCTTTTTGGCCACTCTGCCTATAACTCATTTTCTCCATTTTAAATAAGAAAAATTTAAATAAGGAAAAAGATCATTGAAACAAGGTTAAGACTCATGTCACTCTCATAGTTACTCTCAGTAACTATAGTGGGAACATCTCAGGTTCATCAAGTACCATCTTCTGTGTTCAGTTTGGGCGAAATGTGCTAAAGTAGGTCCCTCTGAATGACAGAAAGAGACGGTGAATATCCAGCTACTGCCCAACACAAGGTTCAGTGCAAAACAGTGTGTGAGTACGTAATTAAGGACTTATACTGGTTCATATGTAGAAGGGGCCATAAGGACACTTAGGAAATTTCTGAAGTGTTTAGCTTCACAACTTGCACATTTCTAACACAGTTCTTTTTTTTCAAGTCATCTTGAATTTCAGCACAGTAGCAGAGAAAGCAAATGAGCAAATGCTGCTCCTGACAAAATTGTCCATCTGGCACAGTTTTTCCACGTAATAGTGTTAGGAAATGTCAGCTGTCACTTGTAAGTAAATGTGTCCAAGTTCAGCTGCCTAAATTTATCATGGTGGGTGACAGACCTAGAGAAATCCATCCAAGGCTTTGTTTCCAACAGTGGACACAGCTTAGGATGCAGCATCTATCCTTCATGTGACTCACTCACAAAATTACAAATTACAAAGCATGATTAGGCAGCAACTAAATTTTAGCCAGCTCCACTGGCATAGTGCAGTTCTCCTCAGCCAGCTGGGCAATGCCCCTTTGTACTAACCAGTTTGCACCGCAGCTCACAGCAATGCCTTTTGGCCTGGCCTGGCCAGTAAGGCAGCCTAGTAACAACCAGCCATTTACAGGACACATCCAGAACCATGTCCTTGTTTTTCTGTGTTTCTGTGTAGGCGACTCAAGGTTGAGGTGTTGGGCCTCCTGGGAGAGGGGGTGAGAGAGCTGGGGGAGGCAGTCTCACAATGCTGTCTGCTCTCACATATTTGTTTTTAACAGACACCAAGGTGCAGGGACATCTGCAGCCACATCACAACAGTCTCACTGCTCTTGGCTGTGGAGCAGTCACTGGTGTGAGTATGGGTTCTACTGGTCCTAGGGGTGCCACTGGGGTGTAGTCCCATCTTGCCCAGCCCATGCTTCAGCTCCTCGGGGATGATCATCCTTCTTGGTGCCTCTCTCGTCTTTCTCTCCTCTTTTCTGACAGCTGGGTGTGGGAAGCATGAACTTACTTTTCCTGAGGTGCTGCACTAACAACGAGCAGGTTGCTTGCTGGAATCAGCCCACTGCCCTGCACAGGACAGGGCACACAGCTAGGGGAGAGCTGCTGAGCCCGGGTTAAATCCTGCACCACAGGATTAGGGGCTAGCACTGCCCCAGTTCATACCATGGCAGTGCTGACCTTACTAGTACAGCTGATGAGGCTGCTGCTGGCAGGCAGGGTAAGATGTCACTCTGGGAGGAGTGGGGCAGAGATACTCTCCCAGAAGCCAGCCATCATGATAGTTCACGTTTTGAAGATGCAGCATATGTTGATCTTGAGACAAGTGTTGAAATAGTATTGATTAAGACGATAAATAGAAAAAACAACGGACCCTGCCACTTTGAAGAGGACTCCAAATGTATTTAAACACATTGCATGAATCCACAGCCTTAAGGTTGGTACAAAACCTTACTCACAAGAAGCCTGAGACCAAGGTGTAAATAAAATAAGTACACAAGCATGGAGAAAAGGAACAAAATAAAAATAATATCTACCTCAGAATATGTTTTATTATTACTTCAAATTAAAAGCTGCAACTCTTTGGGCATATTCTGACAAACAGCTTCCTTATTGAGTGCACAGATAAATCTAATAGCAAATTCAACAATATGGTAATTCCTGTATTCCATAGCACCATTAAGCATTTATTACAGTATTCAACAGAATTCTGCCCCTGAGGGCCACTGAATCTTCATTGCAGGCATTTATCCAACAACATCCTGCTTTGCTTAATAGCTCACACAAAGTGAGTTGCATTACAGCCTTTCTGAGGAGGGAGCTGTGGGGGTTAATGAACACAAACAAATCAAAAAGGAAACCCCAGGTTTCTTCCTGATAGTTTCCACAAGTGCCACCAGAAGAAAAAATAGAAAATTAGCTCTTTCTTAATAATATCGCCTAAATATACACGTGATTCTCATCACAGAATTACTTGAGCAAAAAGACCTCAAGTGTATTCCTACAAGAAGATTTCTTGCTCCACAGGTGTAATAGAAATAGCATATTTTTGGAACTGGGCTTTTAACTGGACATAATCTGTTTCACATGGTGTTAAGATTAGGGGACAAACTAAAGATCCTAGGAAATGCAAAGCACTGATAGAGTAAGTTATGTTTGTCTCTTTGAACCAGAGCAGTCTAAAAAGCAGAATGTAGTGCAAAAACTTGGGATTGCAGCATATGAACTGTGTAAACTTGTTATTTCCTTAGTTACATCTGATTTTTCTTCAAAACCAAAATATACGGATATCCCAGAGCAGCACTGGGAAGCAGGAAAGTATAGTTACATGGAAGAAATTCCAGTTCTGGATGTATCAGACAGTGGAATAATAAATATTAAACAAGAACTCTCAAAAATATCTTGGAATGTTAAATAAATAGCTACTGAATAAAAAACCTCAGAAACTGAGCAGACACATCAGCACTTTGAAGTCCCTACCATGTCAGACAGTGTTCCTAATGTAGATGATGGCTAACTGTGCATTGTTTCATTTACAGGTGCTTAGGAGTTTTCAATGTGTATGTATACATACACAATTTTCATGTGTATATATTCACCTGAGAGAAAGAGGTAAGACATGGCACAGAAAGAGGGTGGGTTTTTTTGGTGAAAACATCTGACAATCAGAAGGGGGCGTGCTGAGAATTTCAGGCATCAAACCCCTTTTGTTGGTCTGCTTATGGACGAACTCTGCCCTTAAGGGCCACCACACACCTCAGTGCAAAGCCAGAAACTTTGTAATAGCACTGAGAGCCCAACTGTGCTCTCTGAGATGGCAGTTTTCCAACTTACATCAGTAACAAGGCAAATTGGAACCAGCAAATTTATTATATGGGTTAGTAAAGACTTGTTATGTGTGATAACTTTCCCACAGGAACAGCTTTTGAGATAGCTGCCAAATGAAAATTGAATGCCATGATATCATGTTTATTTATGCATCTGTTATCACTGCTCTTATTTACATGATCCTGGTAAATTTTTATGTGTTTTACAATGCAGACACATTTTTATTGCATGTTTGAAGCATTAAGTTCATATTGGTGGAGACAAATGGTAAAAAAGCCTTCTGTTCAGCCCTTTTGAACAGAATACGTGTGTTCACACATTTCTTACAGGACATGAGAGTTCATACAACTTCAGAAGCTTTGGGTATTCTTCTGGTCTTATCTCAGATATCAGTTTTGTGAAATTCCATTCTGATTCCCACTCATATCTACAGCCATATTCCACCTCTGTGTGGTGCCAGGAAGGTGAATGTTAGTGAGATATAAAAGCTATCATGTCAATACTGCAAGTTGTTTATGCTGAAAACTTGAAAACTCTTGAAAAGATGTTATGTCAAAAGAACATGGCAGAAATTAATCTGACAAGAGCAACAGTGCCAGCAGAAAGACATATTAGGTCAGGCACAGCAAACCACAAATGCATCTGTATTTCTCTTAGGTTCCAGCAGTTCAATCTTTGTCGTAAAGAGTTTGTGCATTTATTTACAGCAATTGGCTCTGGAAGTCATCCATGATAAACTCCACCGAAGGAACAGATATCCATAGTTTATACAGTTTAGCAAAGAAAAGGCTGAGGAGGGCTACAATTGTTCTGTTAAACTACTTCAGTGGGGTAGATATTATGGAAAGATAAAATATTTATGTAAAAGAGGAAACCTGGCATAAGATCAAGAGCACAGATGCCTAGTCATGAAGTCTATTCAGCCTTTTGAAAAGGTTAAAACAGTTTGAAGATAGAGTTATACCAGATTATGAGAGAGTCTAAAATAATAGGTTTTCTGAGGAAAGCAGGAAATGGAACCTATTAGGTTGTTAAATCCTTCTAGAACAATATTTTCAGATGGTTCTGGCACTGGTAATTAATTTTATTTGTCTCTCCAGCATTATTTAACATCTTGTGTTCTAAATGGTTTCCCACAGTTTAGCGGGAAAATATGACTCAATTAAGGAAGGCTTGATTTAAACAAAAGAAATGAATAGCAGTATTGCACTGGTTAATAAAACCAAAGTAACACATCTTTTTGGCTCCAACACAGAAGAGAAAAATATCTACAGTCTATCAGATTTTCAAAGGTGCATGGTTTTTTACTGTGTTTTAGATCAAAAAGGCATACAAGTTTAGCATATATTATTTCAACTAGTACCTATGAGATTGACTGTTTAGATTAAGATAACCTGGAAGTGCAAAGACCAAATAGGGTTCCTAACAGATGTTTGCCTCTTCTGTTTCATCATGAAAAATCCCAAGACTTAGTTTGGGATTTTGGATAAAACTTCGGCTGCTGAAGTGCATTATGCACCAGAGGACTGGTTCCTACACAGATTGTACTCCATGTAGGTCTTCGTCTTGATTTGAGAATTTTCCAGAATTTCTCAGTATGAAAGCATTTGCAACATTTATTTTTTTTTATTTTTAAGGGCTATAAATGTTTCTCATGCAGGGTTAGCTCCAGCAGAATCTAGGTGTGAAGTCCCTGTCTAGTACCTGTTTCACCCACAGAATGGGTGTAGTGGGTTTCTGTGGCTAGGTTTTGGGAGTGGGGAAGGCTGACTTCTGTTAGAAGCTGCTAGAAGATTCAGTGGAGCCAACGCCTGCCAGCTCCAGGACAGCTTCCTGCCGCTGTCCAAGGCCAAGCCAATCCAGAGTGATAGTAACGCCTCCGTGATAACATATTTAAGAATAGAAAGGTGTTGCGTGGTGAAAATTCCAGCCAGAGAACAGCGAAGTGAGAACATGGGAAAAACAAGGTAGACACCAAGGTCAGTGCAGAAGGAGGGGGAAGAGTGCTCCAGACTCCAGAGCTGAGGTTCCTGCAGCCCGTGGTGCAGACCATGATGGAGTAGCTGTGCCCCTGCAGCCCATAAAGGACCATCGGGGTGCAGAGACCCACCTGCAGCCCATGGAGGGGTCCATGCTGGAGCAGGTGGATATCTGAAGGAGGCTGTGACCCTGTGGGAGGCCCAAGATGGAGCAGGGTCCTGCCAGGGACCTGCAGCCTGTGGAGAAAGGAGTCCACACTGGAGTAGGTTTTTCCCGGGTAGGACTTGTGGCCCCTGTGGGGGACTCACATCTGTACGGCTCATTCGTGAAGGACTTCACCCCATGAAGGAGTGACCCACGGGACGGTAGTTTGTGAAGAACTGTTGCATAAGGGATGGACTCACACCGGGGAGATCCATCAAGGACTGTCTCTCATGGGAGGGACCCCACGGGAGCAGAGAAAGGACTCCTCTCTCTGAGCAGTGGCAGAAACAACTGACTGTAACCCCCATTCCCTGTCCCCCTGCACTGCTGGGGGGGAGGAGGGAAAACATGGAAGGAAGGGTGGGGGGAAGGTGTTTTTTAAGGTTATTTTACTTCTCACTCTTTTGCTCTGGTCCTGTTAGTAATAAATTTAAGTAATATCCCCACTTTGAGTCTGTTTTGGATGATGGTGATCAATAAGTGACCTCTCCAAGCTCTTAACTCATGAATCCTTCACTGTTTTTTTTCTCTCCTCTGTCCAGTTGAAGAGGGAGAGTGAGAGAGCGGCTTTAGTGGGTACCTGGTGCCCAGCCAGGGTCAACTCGCTGCAACAGTGCAGAGCTGGGTGGTGGGAGAGGCTGAGCTCTTCAGGTGTCCAGGTCAGGGCTGAGAGCAGGGAGGTTTGGTTTTGTGTTAGCAAGGACAAGGAGAAGAGTCCTGCAGAATGAATTAGCTGGATATGAGTATCTTATTTTCACATCATTTGCATTTTGGGGGGCTACTGTGGACTAGGCATGCTAGGTGTGCTCTGGCTGTGTGTCTTTCGAATTCATATCATCTGTGAGAGTTCGTTTTGAGAGATCTCCCTGCAATGTAATGAAGTACAGTTAAGTAGTGACAATTGAGATAATTCCTCAAAAGCACACCCCTGATGTGAAATGGGACACAAACATCCACTGCTGGCACCCATTTTAGGAATCTAAAATTTAATTTTCAAATTTAGAAAAGAGTTGGTATTCCTTTTCTCTTTGCCCTGTATTCCGTGAGTTATCCATATTCTAAATGTCCATACGATGCCAGAGGTGTGGAGGTTTGCAAGTAGCAGTACATGTTTCCGTGTTATGCCTTGGAGTGAGCATCAAGCATATAGCAGAGCACCTGGCAGAGGCTGTTTTTTTACAGTGGCAGGATGCTGCCAAATAGGTGTCATTGCCAGCAGGGCATGAAGTGACATGAAAGCATGCCATTTTGCTTCTGGCAGAAGCAGCAGCTACAGCTCATGCAAGAAAAAGGTGGTAGTATGGACCTAGGAAACTTTTTCATTTGCTTCTGGCATGACCTCTTTCAATTGTACTTACCAAAAAGAAATCACAGGGGAGGTGTGAGAAGCTCCAGTTTAACACAACACTTGGAGTTGAGCCCTCCACCAGTAAGGAAGCTGATTAACAACTACCATATCATGCATCTCCACCTTCCCACTGAAACTGTGCTGAGGGAATACAGGGAGTATGGCATGTGAAGAGGAGGTGCTTGAAGGGTCCCCATTTCATGGAGGAGGAGCTTGAGATTCTGCTTTTGTTTTAAACAATACTCCATTCAATGTAAATGGCAAAGATGCCCTCAAGGATGAATTCAGGAATCGAGGGATGGCTCCAACTTGGATGAAGACTCCTCCAGGTGAGTTTATTCATGTGAGAATGACTATCTTGTACTGAGGTAAATGGGATTTGCGATTGTCTTCATTGCAGTGAGGAGTGAACAGGGCTGACAAACTCAGCAATGGTAATGATATGCTAATGATAGTGCAGCTGGTGTGATACCTTGGATATCTCAGTCCTGCTCTTATTGCATTCTGCACAGAGACTGCTACCTTCTGAGACATCAGCTGGTGTGAGCCACTCACTGTTTGACTGGCACCATTCTGGATGTATGCAGAAACAGAGACAGAGATGGATTGAGAAACTTCCCATCAACACGTTTGGAAACCTGATTTTGGTGGATATGGAGTAAAGGTTCATGCATTTGGCTGTTACAGCCCAAGTCATACCAGGCCTTTCTTTGGATGGAAACCATGGGTTGTTAAAAGCATAATCAAGTTCCCCCATCCAATTCAATGGAAGTTTTAGCAACAACTCCAACAGAGGCTCGGAGGAACAAAGTGCTTCTGGAGGAGATTGTTACAGGAGACGTGAGCTCACCCAGCTCTGCTGCCACCACCACTTTTAATTAGCAGCTGGAGTCACAAAAAATCAGGAGTACATCCGACTAATTTAAAAATTTGTCTTAATAGAAATGTATGACTGAAGCCATGTAATTAGGTTTAGTGCCCATTTTAGCTGTACTGCTAATGCAAGTACTGTGAGGAAAGCTAAATGCAGAGAGACAGCAAAAGCAAATGTAATGTCCTGCTAATCAGATGAGGTTTAGCAACCTATGGTAGGTTTTTACTAGCTTTTATTTTTCAATCACTTAACTAGAGCAGTATTCTTTCACTTTTTATTAGGAACTGCAGACATTTTTCTGACAGTCGTTTTGAGAAGACGAAGAGAAAGCAGTTATTATTCCTCATGATAAATGGAGATCTTGGAAATCTTGTCCTTGATGGATATTCAGGCTGCTAATGAAGTCAGTAGAATTTTCAGGCAGAATTGTAACACTTTTTTTTTTGGTAGTCCAATATAATTAGGGATGAAGTAATAGAGAAACAAATACAAACAGTGAAATTTTGTAATACCCAGGGCACCCTGTACTCTGATTTTCACACAAATAAAAGATGGCTTGGTTTCTGTTCTAGTGGTGAAAACACTCTAGCTGCAATAGGCTGCAAATGAGGAACAAACTGTGTGAGCATTGAAAATCTGGATTAAATCTACTGACTGTCACGATTTTTTGGAACTGTCTGTCACTTTTCTCCAGTAGTTCTGAGGCTGTATACATAAGTATTTGTAAAATAGAAGCACATGTGAAAAAAAGACCCATTGAAACATATACTATAAAACTTTAGGAATGAAAAAACCTGCATCCAACTAGGTTTTTTTTCCAGATAGAAGAAAATCAGGTTCTTCAATCAATGCCTGAGTGACACAAAAACCGAGAAAGGAGAGGTTAGTTTATTCATTTTTTTATTTGCTTTGGTGTTGGACTTGGAATTACACTTAAAAATACCAAGGTTTTTGGACAAATGGCATTTTTTTAGGACTTTAGGTCCCAGTCAAAATAATATAACACATTGTATATATATATTTTTATATTTATATTTATACACACACACACAACACACACATGGGGCACAAAACTGTGACACAGAAAAATGTTTCAGAATAATTTTATTTTCTTTTTTTTGGCTTCTCAGATTGCTGCCAGGCCAATAGGTCCTAGGGAAAGACTCCCAATAACTATGGGTGTATAAATATTGAATCAAATTGCATCAAGTGTTCTCCATGGACTCTGGTGTGATCCACATTCAGGAAAGGGTGGAATTAGGTTACACATAGAAGAAAAATCACATTCCACAGTCTTCAGAAAGAATAATGCGTTTCTTCAGCTTTGCAGCAAGTGGTGGATCCACAACTTTACTTTTTTGCCAACGATTTGCGGCTGGAGATTGGATGATCCTAATGTTCAGCTTCAATTCCATTCCTACTGGAGGCTCTGGTTGGCCAAATGGACGGACTCATTATGCTCACTGCCCACAAACTAATCTCTAAACAATATTTTCTGAGTTGAGAATTATGTTCAAATGGATTAACTCATTCTGTGTGCCAAGACCTTATTTTCACTGAGACTGTTATTTCAGTGTTACTGACACGGCTACTCTTGGATTTACTTTTTTTAAAAGTAGCCAAATTAAAAGCAATGGATGGCTTAGAAAAATGCCTAACATATCTTTGTTTGAATTTGATTTATTAACCCTTTTGGAACTCATAATCTTTCTTATTTTTCCTGGCATCCCCTCAGCAGCCCATAGCAGGAAGAGTACTTAAGTTCACATGGTCAGAGCTCTGTGCACCAGTGACTTTATTCTCTTTTGCCTCAAAGACAAGTGAGGGGGTGGTCAGGTCCCCCCAAAGAGTAAAAAGCAGATGATCATCTCATCTTGGCGAGGTCACAGGGATGAGGATTTCTTTTGCTTCTCAGGGCATCAATTGTTCACACCATTGGTCCCATCTGCCTTAATTCTTTTCAGTTTCCCTATAATGAATATGTAACAATCATGTAAACTCGAGCAAGTTTTACAGATTATAGGGGTTGAACAGCCTCTTACACACAGTGCTCATTTTTATTGAAGTTCAGCCATCAATAAAGTATGAAGAACCTTTCTGGTGTCACAGAATATCCTGAGTTGGAAGAGACTCACAAAAATCATAGAAGTCCAACTACTGGCCCTGCACAGGACAGCCCCAAGAGTCACACCATGAGCCTGAGAGCATTGTTCAAACACTTCTTGAACTCTGTCAGCCTTGGTGCCAGTGCCTGTTCCAGTGTTCGTCCACTCTCTGTGTGAAGAACCTTTTCCTAATATTCAACCTAAAGTTCCCCTACCACAGGTTCATGCTATTCCTTGGGTGGTTCATCAGAGACAAGAGATCAGTGCCTCCTCCTCCACTTCCTGTCATGATGATGTTGTATACTGCTATGAGGTCTCCCTTCAGCCTCCTCTTCTCAAGGTTAAAGCGACCAAGATAAGTGGTGTGACCTATCTTTGTAGCATCTTGTAAAATGATTTCCTGAAAAGCTCGAAACCCATTGCTGTTTAGTGCAAGCAACTTTAGCTGGTCCTCATGCTCAAGCTCGATTAGCTAACAATCTTTAAACTTCCACGGAATAACTTTGTTCTCCAGTGCAAAACAGCCTGCCATTTGTTTAAAGCCGAAAACATTTCTTCCCAGCTACAGTGTTAAAAGATGATGAAAACCAGCAAACCAAAGGACCTACTGCATGGTGCTGCTGACAGCTTTTTGCTCACAATCCCTGTGGAGACTCTGTAGTGATAGTGATGGATAATATACGGTTTTTAAGTTCCTTGAACAGTTTTCATCCAAGTGCTGTTGCTGTGAGTGCAGACACATGCTCACACGTGCAGAAAGTGGGCACTGGTGCATTGATCCAACAGCAGCAAATGCAGACATATACCAAGCATCAGAGATGAAGTATTCAGCACACAACATCAGGGCTGCATTTACGAATTGAAATTTCAGCCTTCTAATTAGGCTGATAGGCTTCAAAATACCAACCGGTACCCAGAAGGCTTTTCGAGCCTAAAGGCACACAGACAACAGACTTAAGAAGAATGTTTTCTGTCCCTTCATCTGAATTAGCCAAGTGATTGGGAAAGGTTTTAAGACTAAGTGTCAGCAGTGTTATACCTATTGCGCACTAATACCCTTAAATCCAGGTACACTTAAAGAAGAGTATGTATTCCAGGCATTGATTAGCTTGTTTACCCACATGAGATTGCAAGATATCATCTGGAAATTAACTGCAAGCACTTTAGCAAAACCATTAGTGTTGATAAACTTGGGAGGGGGGAACTAAAAAAAAGGAAAATAAGAGAGTTCATTATTTTTTTACAAATTAAGATATAAACAACCTGATGTTTTTAATAGTGTCAGCTAAGCTACCTATTTTGTAAAGCTACTTGCAAGTTTTTGAGCTCCCTTTATAATGTGGTCTAGAATCAAAGGCAATTATGTGCTCAAACTATTGGTACATCACGAGTCACTTCAGGCTGGGGTTTCAAATGTGTTTCACACCTGCAGGGGTGTTTTGTGGCATTTGTAAAAACAACTACAGATATCCAAGAAGAAGGGTGCCAAGAGGGCACCTGTTAAGAAGCCAAATAATTCTATTGGCCTCACTTTATACATATTTGTGACTGAAATAATGCTGATCTGCATCTCACAGGAAGGGAAAGTTTGCTGGAAATTATTATTAAACAACAAAAAATCTATATATATTTCCCAGCAGAGAAAGGTCTTACAAAGTTGTCAAAATTTTCCACATCTCTCTTTTCCCTTGTCCAAAACCAACAAGAATGAATTTCAAGACTTACTACAGCTGTGAGTTCATGGGTAACACAAAGGTATGCAGAAAATAAATCAGATTCCAATCTCCCAAAACAATGGTTAAACAGCTTTGAGTAAAACTACTGAAAAAATATGATAGCAATTATTCTTACTCACAGTATAAACACATTTTGGTATGGTTTATATTCAGCAAGGATTATAATGAAATTCTGGAATTCTGGCTACTCCATTAGAAGTTGCATTTGTTTTTGTTTCCTCTCAGGGAGGTTTGAATTGCAGCCTGTGAATAGACCCAAGGCTCACACCCCGATGCTGAGTAAAATACTGCCATCTTTTGGCTGCACTCGACAGAACAGGTGAAAAACAACTACCAAGACTTTTTTCTTCAGAAGGACAAGCAACAGTTGTTACTTCCGCAGTATTTGCTCCTAAGGTGTTGTTATTGGCTATAACCCCGTTATCCTTCTCTTCCGTTGTGGACTGTAACTCCATAGGTGCTGAACAAAAAGTGGTCCTGTGTCCAGATAATGAAAAAAAGCAAAGCAAACCAAAAACCCCATCAACAAAACCAAAGAATACAAGAGAGAGGTACAAACAGATGTGGAAGGACAGCAAACCTGTGAAGCAAACACAGAGAGAGAGAACAGGCAGTGGTTTCAGTATACCTGCAAGGTTGATGGAGCTTTCTTTCTCATGGCCTTAAAAAATGCCAAAATTAAATAAACGGTGGAAGGTGTTTTTCAAGAAAATCACAAACTGAAATTCTAAATACCACCACTGTTAGATCAATCCCCCACTCCCAGCTTCTTACTTCTTGCTTTACAGGTAAAGTAAGACCAGCACAGACGTGGGCTTTGCCTTGAACATGCCTTAAAAGTGATGTTTTTCCCCTCCCAAAGACATCAGGAAGACTGAGATGTGGGACCACTAAAGGGAGGTCCCTGCCCAGGGCTGTTTCTGCAGGTGAAGTCACCCATGTGCACTTTCCCTTGTGAAATAAGTCATTTACCTTTCCTTCCTCAGGAAAATACCTGTTTCTGCTACTTTGTAGGCAGAAACTACTGCTACCTGTAATTCTGCTACCTTAATTTAAATGACATACTAACACCTGGAAAATCCATCTAATGGCAGAAAATCCTAGGATACAAGCAAACATGCAAGGCTGTTTTTCCTCTCCTTATGTTCTGGAATTCACCATTTTTGTCTTTTACATATAAGGCTTTCCTACCATACTCAAGTGACACCTCTCTCTCAGAGATCTGCAGCACGCTATTACAAAAATATTATTTCAGAACACAATAATCCTTAAATCCAGATGATGATTAAGCACTACCATTCAAATAGTTGTTATCCTTTTGCACAGTAATGAATAGAAAAAATTGTAATTGTCTGTTCTTTTGTTAAAAAGTAATTGCCAGTTGTACAGCCAGCAGCAGTTAACATCTGCCCAGCTCATAAATATTTCTCAACTTTCCTTTCACGTTCTAATACCGTCAAGGGACTCGCTCTGTCAGAAAAACTAACGCCTATGCTTTGCAAGGAATTATCGCTTATTAGGTTAAGGATTATTCCTGCATGTGTACACCTGTATTCAAGGCTTTTGCAGAATTCAGCTTGCTAGTGGTTGGGTTGTATGCATTAGGCATTTGAAAATTATCACTGATTTGTCTCCTGCAAGCATGCAGGGATTCTTTAAGGTAGGCTGATACTTCTTGGGACAAATTCAAAACAACATCCACCTAGAAAATACTCATATCAAATGTGCATAGCTCAAATTAATACAGGCATTATTCCACAGCTATATATTTGCCTTATTCATATTTTTACCAAGCTCAGCTTATCTTAATCATAAAGGCTAAAGCTTACCTTTCCCACCACTGAATCTGTAATTCAGAGACAGATGTTCCCTCTCAGCCCATAGGAGTAGTGACATCCAAGGAATTACTTGTTCCAGGAGGAAACAGATACTGTGCTGTGCTCCCATATTCCTGGCAGAAACATGGCTGAGAGAAGCTATTCTTCCTTCAAGCCCCAGAGCCTGATCCCCTGTCCTTCCCCTAGCACAGCTCAGTTTCTAGGGTAACAGCAAAGAGGAGATAAACTCAATTCTGGGAGAATGAATCTAAATCAAACTCCAAAGAAATCTTTTCTCTTTGATTCTCAAAGTCCAAAGACATCAACATTTTAATGCTCTGCTGCAATCAAGTCATGTAATGGAAATGTATCATAGAAGATGTAGTGGTTGGCATAGTAGTAACACCTGCCTCTTGCATAGTCCTGTTCTCTCAGTCTCTATAGCTCATTGACTCACAAGAGTTGATTTTCATCACAGGCAGAACACAAGAAAGCAATATAAGTAGAGCTGACTCTCAGAAACCTAAGAGTCCCAAACCCAGGGGCTTAACACTTGCAATCTGGATCACTGCTCTGGACTGGGAGGGGAACTTGTGTCTGAGTGATCCTGCCATCCCGTCTTGCGGCAGATCCCAGTGCAACGGATGCAGGTCCTGGCCTCCCAGTGAGTCACTGAGGAGAGAAGGAAGGAAATGCTGTGCATTTCACATGGTGTTAACCACACGGGTATTCATGTGGCTGATTTCCTATCACACAGCCAATTCTACTGTGGATTTGTTGGTGGTTGTTAAAGTTATGACACAGGCTTGGTAGCCACTTGACTGAGTTATCTGTTCTTGTTTTCAGAAGGTGGCGATGCTAACTATGGAACATGACAAATATTCAGCAAATTGGTTTTTGCAGAATTTGAATGTTGAACTCCTCATTCAATTATGTTTTTGGCCAGGATTGTCATAAAGCTTTCAAAGTGTTCTCTTAGGGATTTGTAATGACTAATGCCAAGAAAAAACAGCTGCTATCTTGCTAAAAAAGTCTACTCAATTTTGTAAGAAACCTTGGTCTTATATGGCTGCTCTTGTTGTCAGCGTGTAGTACATCTCCTGCTAAACCTATCACCAGATCTAAAACGGGAAATAGAAAACAAATAAATATTTTACAAATGATCCCTGCTAAAATATGTTTCTGAATGTGTAACACTTTGAAATCACTGTAACATTGTCATTAATTTTTTTTTCTGTAATTATAAGCACAAATTATGCCTTGGGTACATCTGAGAGTCAGATGTGAACTGTGTGGGCAAATGTTGATGAATGATTAATGTCAAAAGATGAACTTAATGCATAGATATATTTTTTGTGAAGAAGGAAAACTAGTGTTAGTTTTGTAGGCATTTAATAAAATCGTGGGACACTATAGATTCCTAATTCTGGAATCAAAGAAATAATAGCTCTCTCAATTTCTCATAGAATAAAATGCATGCTTAGCAATCGCTTTTAATTTAATTAAAATAAAGAGACCATTGTTTTCACTGCTCAGCAAGTCTCCACAGACCAGTTGCAGAGCTATCATCTACTACAGCTTCACAAAAAAAGGATTCAGAAGTATGCCAAACATTGCTTTTCCTGAGTGGTGGAAAATGTCATGGAGCTGTTAATTTTGTGGGACATTGTCTGATACATTTTTCTCAGAGAAATATTCTGAGAATTAAACGATCTTCCTCCTCCATTTCCACTGACTTTACTTTTTAACCACTAAACTTTCAGAGAAAAAAAAAAAACTTAAAAAAATTTCTTTTAATTAAGCTAGACTGTAATTTTATCCTGAAAATTGAAAGTCAAGGTTTAGACCCACTCCATCATGACAGCCTTAGAAGATTTGAGATTTTACCTGAAGATGGGTTACACAGGAAGATGAAAAAAAGTTTGGGAGAGATGCTAGGGAAAAAAAAAAAAAGTGGAGCTAAAGAAACTGAAAGACATATGACAGATGCATTTTCATCTTTCACTTATATTTTTGACATGAATGGAACCTGGCTCCAGCTAGTACAAATTTTTCTAGCAAAGAAACGTTTTACTGGAGGGATTTGTAAGCAAAGTAGGAAGATTTCCATAGGATTTCATTTTTCCATAAGGATAGACTGGAGTGCTAAGTATATAGATTAGAAATGATCAGAATAAGGTCAACTGTGGAATTGAAAATATTCTTTTTAAATTCTCTGAGATACCAGCTCATAAGAAGTTCATTTTGTGTTGCATGGGAAATCTTGTTACTGTGTTTTGACAGACTGTGCTTTGCTTTAAAATAAATGGAAATAATTTTCATCCTCTTGAAAACAGAATGTGTTGATGGAAAAACTACTCCTCCAGGACCAATTGCTAAGCACTTTAGAAATATAGATTCTGCTCCTGGCTTATACAGGAAAATTTACTAGCTAGTAATTTTGAGTCCCTAGCCAGATTCTTTGAATATTAATGAAATTCTCAGAATGAAATAAAATGTGTCTTTTTATATATAAATCAAATATAAACACTGTTGGGTTTGTTGCACATTATTCCATTTTAAAACCAATAATTACTTCAAATTCATTTAACTTCTGAGTCTTCCAGACTTACATTATTTGACTTTTTCTTTAGTTAGCTTTTAAAAAAAAAGAGCATAGTATATACAACCATAACTTTGAAGTTCTTTTTCTGAACTTTTCATGGGTCACTTTTAACTTTTAACTAGGTCATGTTTGAAACATCTTTAAATAAGTGAAAGCTTTTATAAATGAAATTTTTGATTGTCACAGAACCAAATTAATCTAGATACAAGAGATTTAGGTAGGCAAAAAAAAAAAAAAAAAAAGAGAAAAAGCTCAACAATAAGCCTCTTGTCTTACTAAGGAAAACATGATACAAAAGTACAGTACTCATCATCAAGAACACAAGGAATATAAGGAAAAAAGTTGTACTTCTACTCCAATTTAAGACTTGATCATGGACTTGACCATTTATATCACTCAGATAATAAGCAATAATAGCAGCTGATAAATTCTTAGGGACAGATCCCAAACCCTTTATGGCCTTGATCCCACCATCTCTATTACTACTCAGTCATGGTGTTGACATGAGTTAGCCTACATGTCAGCTAATCACTGCTTGCTTTGTCGCTCCTGGTTGTCTACCTCAGGGATGTGGTGGCGTAATTCAGGACAAGCAGCTGATTTATATGCTCAGTTCTCCTCTTAAACCAAGGTACAGGAGAAGTCAGCTATGGTCTTGAGAGGATCTTGATTGGATTTAGGACTTAAGCAAGTTTACACTCTTGGACATGACAGCATGGAAGGTCTCTGCATCCAGTTGGCGACTGGTCACTAGTGGTGTCCCCCAGGGATCAGTGTTGGGCCCAGTTCTGTTTAATATCTTTACTGATGATTTAGATGAGGGGATTGAGTCCACTATCAGCAAATTTGCAGATGACACTAAGCTGGGGGGGAGCGTCAATCAGCTGGAAGTCAGGAGGGCTCTGCAGAGGGACCTGGACAGACTGGAGAGTTGGGCTGATTCCAACGGGATGAGGTTCCACAAGGCCGAATGCCGGGTCCTGCACTTTGGCCACAACAACCCCATGCGGCGCTACAGGCTGGGGACAGGGTGGTTGGAGAGCAGCCAGACAGAGAGGGACCTGGGAGTTTGGACTGACAAGAAGCTGAACATGAGCCAGCAGTGTGCCCAGGTGGCCAAGAAGGCCAATGGCATCCTGGCCTGGATCAGGAACAGTGTGGCCAACAGGTCCAGGGAAGTGATTCTTCCCCTGTACTCAGTGCTGGTGAGGCCACACCTGGAGTGCTGTGTCCAGTTCTGGGCCCCTCAGTTCAGGAAGGATATTGAGGTGCTGGAGCAGGTCCAGAGGAGAGCAACAAGGCTGGTGAAGGGACTCAAACACAAATCCTATGAGGAGAGGCTGAGGGAGCTGGGGCTGTTCAGCCTGGAGAAGAGGAGGCTCAGGGGAGACCTCGTCACTCTCTTCAACTCCCTTGAAAGGAGGTTGTAGCCAGGTGGGGGTTGGTCTCTTTTCCCAGGCAACTATCAGCAAGACAAGAGGGCATGGTCTCAAGTTGTGCCAGGGGAGGTTTAGGTTAGATATTAGAAAGAATTTCTTTACAGAGAGGGTGGTCAGACATTGGAATGGGCTGCCCAGGGAAGCAGTGGATTCTCCGTCCCTGGAGATTTTTAAAAAGAGACTGGATGTGGCACTTAGTGCCATGGTCTAGTAACTGCAGTGGTAGTGGATCAAGGGTTGGACTTGATGACCTCAGAGGTCCCTTCCAACCCAGCTGATTCTATGATTCTATGATCAATCACTATCCTAGTCCTGCTGGTCACATTGTTTCTGATACAAGTCAGAAAGACACTGGCTTTCTTGGCCACCTGGCCACACCGCTGGCTGCTGTTCAGCTGGCTGTCATCCAGGAAGTCAACAAAGTGCTAAGCTACAGGAAGAATGGTTTAAATTTACTATAACCTTCAGAAAGAAAGCTACTGTAAATAGAAAAATTCTAGTCCTGTCTAGATTTGCTGTGTGGTACCCCTGATGTTGGAGTAACCCTCAGCCATAGCAAGAGGGAGAGCACTGGAACTGGTTAGAGAAAGAAGAGACATGACCACAACTATTGTTCACACACTATGGAGTCAGGGAGCAGCTGGGATCTGCTGCCTAGATCCAGATCCTGAGAAAGGATTTTTTGTCTCACAACTTAGACAAATCTTTAGAATCTGTAAATAAATTAAATACAAGTTGAATGTGGTTTGGAAATCCAGATAAAGTCCAAAAATGAGAAAGAAATTCATGTAGGCATTTCAGAGCCTTATAGAAGCTAAGCAAAACCATCCCCCAGAAATAAGACACCAGCTGAAAGAACTGGCTCACTGAATGATCACTTTGCTCTTGTTGTTCTAGTCAAAAGGCAGGTAAGACAAGGTTTCTAGACAGAGGTAGCATCTTTTATTAGGCCTGATAGTATACTTGAAAAATTAGATAAGCCTTATGCACACAACTTCTAGCCTCTAATACAGATAATGTCTTTTTTTAGACCACATTTTGGAGATCCACACTCCTCTGGTTTAGCAGGAAAGGGTTGGATGGGATTTTCAAGGATGTCTCAAAACACATTAGATACCTCTGTGTGGGTAACTGAACCTAAAGATTGTTTTTAGGTAAAGCTAATTAGCGTTGACTCACAAATGCTCTCAGTTTGCATGAAATTATCTTTCTCCACACTGTTCTGAAGGCTTTTCAAAATCTTTTGACAGTGGTTTTATTATGATGTAACATGCTCTTATCTTTTAATTCCAAAACAGAAATTACTATATTTTTGTATAAACCCCTAAATTTTAGTAGCTGCTTTCAGTCTTGTATTCATATGCTTTGTGCAGAATAAGGAGATTATCCACAATTTCAGTCTTGGACTCCAATCAACTGTTCTCTCTCCAGATTCACAAACTGTGGAATCTGTGCCATCCAAAACATCTCAACATGAAATCCAGGCCAATGCACTTGATATCTCCTGCCATTCTTTGTAAGCAATCAAAGAGCTCAATTTCAAGGTGTAGGCTATAAGATACTGTGAAAAATCTGAGAATATTTTGGGTTTGCTTCCAATATTCATTGCTAAATGTCACTGCAGTAAGGATTTTAAGAATTATTAGTGTTTGCAGCTGTGGACAGGCAGAAGGGAACAGTTTCCCTCTCTTTCCCTGTAATTTCTCCTTATTTTGTTACTGTCATGCAAACCAAAATGATTCCAATGTTATTGCAGCAAATACTTGGTGAAACCACGTGATGGACCACCACTCTTTAGTATCTTGGGCTATTCACTGAGCTCAGCAACCACTCTAAAAGTAGAAAATAACCAGCATAGGGAGACAATCTCAACTTCCTACATGAATCCTCATCCCTTATCTGTCCACCTGGTTTACATGTTAGTGTACACACATTGATTCTCCTTGCTATACATCTCCAGTTGCGGCAGCCAAGGAACTGGGTACTTCTGTGAAGAACTGTAGAGATGCAGCTATTGATTTCTGCACTGGGGGAGCACAACAGCAGGTGTTCCCAGTATTACTCCCATTTGATTAATTTCCTGTCCCTTCTTCTGTATGATACTCAAGACTTTACTAAAAGTCACAACATTTTTTGGAAGCAAGAAGAAAGCAGCAAATGCATGGGAAATACTGGAATTCTCTATAAACTTCTATTGTTTTATTTTAAAAAACAAGGAACTCAAACCAAATGGCCCAGCCTAATTTCTGAAGCACCACCAGGACTTTAGAATTACAATCCTAAAGCAACACCATCCAGAGCATGGCAGCCTGCCTGTTCTTCACTGACACACCCTGGCAATTATTAATGCTGCCAAACTGCTCTGAATTGTAACCTGTGAAACAGGAGATTCAATGAATCAGGTGTGTAAATAGCCTGATGATTTGATTGTGTTGACAAGGGGTTTTTTTGCTGGTACAACCCACTTTTTCAATTCTTCCAAGTTCATAAGAGGTAAGTGAATTTCAAATAACTTTTTAACCCAGCTATTTTTAGTAAGTGGTTTCATCTGACTTTGTACAGGTAATGAAGTTGAATTTAACACTTACAGAAGCACATTTTCATGCTGTTGAAAAATTATCATAAGTATGAGCATCTGGTAACTGTGGTTGTTTTTTTAATTGGATGCCACACTGGAGAATTTCAGAGGTACACATTATACAAATAAAATTGGAAAAATGAACCTTTTCATTTTCATTTTTAGTTAGGCATCTTTAAAGGAGGTACACTCCTGCTGTCCCTCTGAATATGACATTAACACATTATTTTGGAGTTTGTTTTTGTGCTCTGGGAGAAACAAGTTCTTAGTCTAATCAGCAAAATTGTGATATAGTGTTTTTTCTGAACATGATGGTATTAGATATAGTCCTGATTTATTTCCTCAGAAAATTCTTGTTTAATGAAATAGTTAAGTTGAATTTTGGAACAAAATCTTTTTATGAATTTAACAAGTAATACCTGTGAGGTCTGCTTTAGCTTCCACTGGCAAAAGATTTTATGAAGAGACTCCACTTTCATTTTGCTGGGTTGATTTTCTATAACAATAAGTGCACTGGTTTGTCTGTCTCTATGCCTGAGAAGGTGGAAAACTTGCAACTGTGATCAGATAACAGGTTAAATCTAGCTTAGATGGAATAACATGACCATGATGATCACTTTACAGGCTTTTAACTGTGATCTACAAATTTTAAAAACTCATTAGAAATTCATCAAGAATCAGAGATGAGAGATTTTCAACAGAGCAAGGTATGCTCTGGCATACTTTTTCTCTAGTGTTTTTATCCAGAAATTCATTCTCCATGGGCTTTTTTTTCTCCTGTAGAAAGATCAGAGCAGTATAAGTCTAAAAGAGTAGTAGTAGGGAGTAGTAGAAAGACACAGTACTACATTGTTTTTCAAGCCATATGCTATTTCTGCGATGCATACATATTTCTGAAAGCACTAATTTCAGCACACAGCAACCATAGTGCTTGTTCAGTCTGTAAATGCTTAAAGTGTAAAGAGAAGTGGAAAATATAGACAAAGCTGATGACCAATAAATTACGCATGGGTATGGGTATGGTTTGGCAAGTCAGAATCCCCTCATTTTGAGAAGTGTTTAAACCTCAGCTGAATAGCTGAACAGCTATTTATTTACACCCACTTCCTTACAAAACCCCAAAATGTCTTTCACAGTAATATGCGTGTGAAGAGACTACAGCGCAACCTCGCCGTGCAGACATGCACCAGCAGCAGGGATGCCCTGGCGGGAGGACCCCCACAGCAGGGAGGGAGCAGCCCGACGGGCTCCCAAAACGCGGGGCGCTGGATGCGGGGTGCGAGTCCCGGTGCGGGGCGGCGCAGGCTGTGGCAGTGCCCCGGCGCGGGCGGAGCTGCGGGGGGAGCGGGGCGAGCCGTGCCTGGGCGCTCCTGTTTCTTCATTTAGTAAAAAAAGCTGTTTGCTCCCCCGAAGTTGGATGTCTGCTCAGCCCACCAGGGAGGGGAGAAGGAGGTGGGCTGGCAGGGCGAGCCCGGCGCATCCATCCCGCGGAGGGTGAGCGCCCTGCCGGCTCCGCGGGGGATCCGCGGGCGGGGGCAGGCGCCGGGCTGTTCCCGGCTGCCGAGACCATCGCCCAGGAGAGCAGCCTGGGGGGTACTGGTGCAGGGAGTCCTGCGCTGCCGCTCAGGACGCGTTTGCCGGAGATTTGAGTGGCTGTTTTCCCTTGGGCTGCTGCGGATGAGAGATACAGGTGGGTTTTTCTTCCAGTGTTCTGTGCCACCCCCCTCCCAAACAAGTGTAAAAAAGTTTGTGAAGGACGATTCATAAGGTGAGGTTGGTTGAAGAGGCTTTTGCTTGGTGCAGTGTAGAAGCCTGGGGAGAGTCGGTGTGTTGGGGTGTGCTCTCAGTGCCCGCTGCTGCAGCCGTCCGAGAGGCGCTTCTTATGGCTTCAGCCCAGCTCAGGACAGGGTCTGTCTCATTTACTCTTAGCACAGACATTTCTGTGCAAAAACTTCCTCTTTGCATGGAAGAGGGGTTGCCTTAACTTTTAATATACTAGATAAAAGTAGCTTTTGTTTCAAAAGCAGTGGGTTTACCACACTAGATTTTCCCCTCGAGTAAATAGCATGGCATTCAAACGTGGGTTTCATGACCTGTCCTGCACTTACGTTGTTCTCGTTTTGATATCTGTCTTTCTCATGATCGTGAACTCCTAAAAGTAAGTCTGTTGATCTGCATACAAGAGGCTCTCCTATGGAAGAGGCTCGGAGATACCTAAACATGTGAACCACAGAACCTCCTCTCAGACTTCTAGCTTAGTTGTAAAGACCTATATCTGGTCTCTTGAAACCTTGAAGTGTGGCTTAGGGAATGGAAAAATAGTTCAGAACAGATGGAAATTTTGATTTCAGTGTTGTGGAGTCCCATGCAGTCTCCCAACTTTCAGCTGTGTTTGAAAAATTATTTCAGATTATACTTTTGTTTTTGGATGCTTTCTGTTAAAAAATAATTCAGTTTCTCATCTGGAAGATAAGGTTAAGTGTATGTCAACTTAAAAATTTACTATTTCTGTCATAATTCTGTCATAAGGTCAAAAAATTGATGCTTCCTTCGTGAAATTTCATCTGGGATTGTTTTTGAAATGTTATGTGGGTTTTTTTGTTAGGTGGTGATGTTTGGTTTTTTTTTAATTTAACTTTTCAGTAGAAAGCTAAGTTCTTAAATGAAGGAAAAAATCACTGTTTCAAAATTGATTTTTATATGAACTGAACAACAGGTTGATTTAGGCTGTGTGGATATGTAAATATAAGGGGTTTTTTATAGCTCCTTTATATTAGAAGTGAATAATGTAGATATAATGGAAGAGGGTAATGTAAGTTTTTTAGTAATATGACTTTGAAGTTTGATTTTATTTATTTATATATTTTCCTCAGCTTTTAAACGTTGAAAGTGAGTTAAGCATCATCTTTGGTATGTTGCACAACTTTGCAGGGGAAGATGGTAAACAATCTGTCATTTAGGAATAGTGAATGAGTTCAAGAAAAAAACGCAAAACAGTTCTAAACACTTAAAGCTAATATGTTCGGTAAGGTACTGGGGGGCAAAGTGAGAAAGAAAAAACAGCCTCACTGTTGTAGGATACTGCTCAAACTAATGTGTGGGGGTCAAGTGCAAAAAGAAGCCTTACACTCTCAGTATTAAAGCCTGTGCTCCCAGAAGCTGATTTAACATCTTCTGAAACCCTATTTTTTTCCAACAGACTGCTTCAGAGGAAATACAAGCAGTGATGGGTGTGTGTTTTGCTGTATCTTTAGACTTCTCCTGTCAGAACCAGTTAACAGATGCAGCATTTAATAACTGGTGATGTTAAATGAACTTTTGGCCCATTTCACCTGACCATGTATTTTGTATCACCTTGGGTATGTTTCCCATTCCATATCAGCTCAAACAAATCCAGGGGGACAAACTGGATGCTCATTTGTTTGTCTTGGATACAATCGCAGGTTTTATTGTTTTGGGTTTTTTTTAACATTTTCTGAGAAGCAGAATTGGCAGAATTAGATACAGTTCAGTCCTGCAAGCTCCTGAGTTTGCTAGGATTTAGGAGGGTTCAGGCTGTCCTACTAGATCATGGAGACTTGGGGAATGCAGTGTCACCTGTAAGACAGGGCTATCAGAGTTACAAAGTAATTCCTATTAAAGCAAGCTATCTGTCTAAAGAAAAAAAAATCAAGTAAACTTATCAGCACAAAAGCTCATCTGCAGGTGTTTTTCAGCAATAATGTGTATTTTTCAGTTAAGTGCTAACTAGGTAAAAATTGGACCCATTCTTCAAGGGATTATTATGGAAGTTTAGAAGCTTTTTTTAAATCTGAATTTGGCTTGTACTGCATCTGAAGGTGTAAGAAACTTAGCACTTTATGCATCAACTACTGAAAAGAGACTTACTCCCCAGATAGCCCACATCTTGAGATGTCTTCCTCTGAAGGCCTCTGTCTCTTGCATTCACCCAAAACTTTTTGAAGTACATCTTTTTGTGTCCTACTTGTCATCTTTTGATATCAAGTGGCCACATGGCTTGACCTTCACAGTGTCCGTAATACCATTTTAAAATATATCTTACACTGATTTTTCAGGACCCGCTCCTCTTGCATGGGCATTAAGGTATCTTTCCCCAACACACCAGGGCAGAACTCATCATGCTAAAGCTGGGTGACTTGTGGTCAGTAGAGAAATTACCTGAGCACTGGTCTGTGCCTTCACACCTAGTGTCAGACTGCTAAATTTTAGTCAGCTGAATCCCATCCAGGGAGTAAATGTCCTTTTATAAGCACTGTAAATATAAAATCTTGATATATCTTTAGGAATGCAGGATGTATGTGACTGTGTATAATAGAGCTACATTTTATTATTTATATTTTGAGCTTAATAGAATCATAAGAGTTTGTGTTGGAACAGACATGTAAAGGTCATCTAGTCTAAGCCCCCTGCAATGAGCAGGGCCATCTTCAACTCACTCAAGTTGTTCAGAGCCTTGTCCAACCTTACCTTGAACATTTTCAGGGATAGGGCATCTATCACGTCTGTGGGCAACCTGTTCCAGCATTTCACCACCCTTGTTGTAAAAAACTTCATTATATCTAAACTGACCCTCCTTTAGTTTAAAACTGTAACCCCCTGTCCTATTGCTACAGGCCCTGCTTAGAAGTTTCTCCCCATCTTTCTTAAAATCTCCATTAAGTACTGAAAGGCTGCAACAAGGTCTCTCTGGAGCCTTCTGTTCTCCAGGCTGAACAAGCCCAACCCTCTCAGCCTGTCTTCGTAGGAGAGGTGCTCCAGGCCAGTGGCCATTTTGTGGCCCTCCTCTGGACTTGTTTTAAGAGGTCCATGTCTTTTTTGTAAGATAGAGATACGTACAGAGAGTGCGTCACATTTCCTAGAGGGATTATAAATTTTGGCTTTGTCTAACACAAAAGCTGTGATGTTTTAACAATACTGATGATATTTAGAAGCTTTGCCTGTAGTTATTCTTGTAAAGTAAATTTCCACATAGAAATATTTATGATGGCATTCTAAAATTTTTGCTACAGATTATCTAAGAGTAACAGTTCATCTTGGGGGGGTGGGAGAGGCATCAGTAACTGAAATAGTCTGCATGTAAATAATTTTCAGTGTATTCAGATTTTGAAGCCAAATTCTGCAATATGCTTTGCAGAATGGAGGAGCAGGCAGGAATGACCTTAACTGTAGTCTGCAATAAACAGTCATGTGCAAACAGATGAGATAAACCTGTCTTTGAACCAATGGCAAAAGAATAGATTAGTTTATAAAAGCTGAACTGTAATCAGAATTATTAAAAAAATATTATTCTATGAATGAGTTTATTTCACTGTACATCTTGCGTCCCTGTGAATTCTTTCTGAAGCTCTCCTTTGGCACAGCACCACCATGCTTTTTTTGCTACCAGAAAAAAAAGTTCACTAATTACAGTTAGTGACTGAGAAATGCTCGGTATTGTATTTTTTAGTCAGTTGCTATTGCATTTGGGTTTTCTTCCACTACATTTTAACTCTGTTCATTTTAACACAATTATGAGTAAATTTTAAGTATATTGATAGTTAGACCCAATTAGTTTCCTTCTATAACCTTCAACCAGAATTGGACAAGCGATAATTTTTTGTCAAGTTGGTAGAAAGAGGATTTCAAAAGTTGTTTCTCTTAGATATGCTACCTGAGGTCCTTACCAACCTAAATTACCGTGTACCTCCTGAAGGGGGAGAAAAAAGCAGAAAGCATCAGTGTTTCAGATTCTCAATGACCTAACAGTAGAAGGGCTGTGAAGTGTACATGATTTACTCACCAGAAAAGAATGTAAAGACAGACTGTATATGTTAGAGTTCAAAATCACTGCAATAATGAGATATATTTAGCACAGTGAGTTTGTGAAGGTAGGGAAATAGATGAAATACTTGTTCTAAAAGTTCACCATGACAGAGATATGATAAAAGAAAAAAGCAAACAACCTCTACATCTTCAGTAAACTCTGAACTATCATTTTTCCAGGTGTTAAACATATATTTTTCTACAAGACAATTTCCAGAAAGCAATGGTTAGGAGTAATATAGAAGATGCCCCATTTAAAAATGCATGTAATCATTCTAGGAGTACATGACACCTGAAAGAGAAGCTTTAATATTTTTTAGTTCAGCAATTTATGGCTATTGTGCGTTTTGCGCTGAGGAGTGTGAAATTCCTACATAAATGTATATATGCATATATATGCATCCATTTCCATGTTTATGGAAAATTCTGTGCCGAATTTGTCTGGAACCACATAGAGGACTGACAAAGCAGTTGTGTCTCCACATTAAACACTATTGCTTCACAAAATACACATACAGTGTGTACAGGTAAACAAATTCATGTCTGTGGTGGGAGAAGCATCTGAGACTTGGGGTGTCTGGCTGCTTTATAAATAATTAAGGAAGACATCTGTCCACTAGTAAATATGGCAAGAGAGAAATTGATATCACATATCTACCACCCTTTGTAAGCATACAAATCACAGAATCACAGGATATGTCAAGTTGGAAGAGATCCACAATGATCATTAAGTCCAGTTCCTGACCCTGCACAGGACCATTCCCAAGAGTAACACCATGTGCCTGTGAGTATCATCCAAACACTTCTTGAACTCTGTCAGGCTTGGTGCTGTGACCACTTCCCTGGGGAGCCTGTTCCAGTGCCCAACCACTGGGTTCTTCACCTCTGGGTGAAGAACCTTTTCCTATTATCCAACCTAAAGCTCCCCTGACACAACATCAGGCCATTCCCTCAGGTCCTGTCACTGATCACCACAGAGAAGAGATCAGTGCCTGCCCCTCCTCTTCCCCTCACAAGAAAATTGTAGACTGTGATGAGGTCTCTCCTCAGTCTCATCTTCTCCAGGCTGAACAGACCAGGTACCCTCAGCTGCTCCTCAAGGCCCTTCACCATCTTTGCTGCCCTCCTATGGACGCTCTCTAATGGCTTAATATCTTTCTTACATTGTGATGCCCAAAACTGCCGCGATATTCAAGGTGAGGCTGCACCAGTGCAGAGCAGAGCGGGACAATCCCCTCCCTCAACCGTCTGGCGATGCTTTGCCTGATGCCCCCCAGGACACAGTTGGCTCTCCTGGCTGCCAGGGCACTGCTGACTCATATTCAACTTGCCATCAACCAGAACCCCTAGGTCCCTTTCCATGCCACTGCTTTCTAGTATCTCATTCCCCAGTCTGTACATGCATCTGGGATTGCCCCATCCCAGGTGCAGAGTCTTGCACTTCCCCTTGTTGAACTTCATATGATTGGTGATTGCCCAGTCCTGTAATTTGTTGAGGTCTCTCTGCAGGGCCTCCCTGCCTTTGAGGGAGTCAACAGCTCCTCTGAGTTTTGTGTCATCTGCAGACTTGCTTAGTATCCCTTCCATTCCTGCATCCAAGTCATTTATGAAGATGATGAGACAGGAGAGCTTGAGGGACTACACTTGAAATTATTCTTTCTGTGTAAAGAAATACTTTCTCCTTCTTCTGAATTTTTCATCATTTTAATTAAGGTCTAGCCAAGACTGAAGCTTCACTTGGTGTGGATTGACTTAATGTGGAGGAAGACAAAGTTCTTCCTCTGGGAAGCTGCTACAAAAGATATGTCTTACCATGTGTTTTCTCACCTGAGGAAGTTTGCTAGGAATGTGCAAATAACCACCTCCATGCTAAACTGTGAGCTAGGGAAAAACTTCTTAGAACAACCAAGGACATATTAACAAACTGTTTTTTCTGCTAAAATCAGAGTGAAAACTGAAAAGACTGAGCGATATTTGTTACAGTTCAAAAAGGGAGGAACTGTTAGTAAATTATGTACCTATGTTTTGGTCTTCGTATGGACTTGTTTTGTTTTTACTATTTCTTTTTTTCTGTATTTTCAGAAAGACACCCATTGTCAGAGGAAGCAAGTGCAGCTGCCATCAATAGGGCTGTCGGTTTACTCTGAAAGAGGAGACCATGCTGAAGCATCTTTTTAATATACCTTCCATTCTGAGCATCAGAAAAGATCATCTAACATGATCCTAGGTTTAAATAACAAAGATGAATTTGACGTGACTTTTTGCTTGATTTTGCTGCCCTGGAATTACTGCAGAGCAGACCACTGGAAAGACACAGTGCAGGAATGTACTCTTGTGCTGAAATACAGTATTTCACGCCTGCATAACCATGTAAAAGGTATCTTATCTGAGCAAAGGTCAGAAGACTTTCTGAGATGGCTTGGCCTGTGATGGAACAACTCTTCTAGGAAACTGCTGGAGTACTTCAGCAACGGGCACCCAGCATCTCTGCCCCAACTGATCTGTGTCAAAGTCCAAAATGAACCACACTTGGACATACAACTTGAGCTTTGGTGCACCTGCAGATCCTGTTGAGCCAAGGGCTGGACTCACAAGAAGTGGGCACACAGTAGTGGCTGTTTTTCTTGGATTCATCTTTTTTTTTGGTTTCTTGAATAACTTAATTGTCCTCATCCTCTTCTGCAAATTTAAAACCCTTCGTAACCCAGTCAACATGCTCCTCCTGAACATCAGTATCAGCGACATGTTAGTGTGCATCTCAGGCACTACCCTCAGTTTTGCATCTAACATTCGTGGCAAGTGGATTGGAGGGGAGCATGCTTGTAGGTGGTATGGCTTTGTCAATTCCTGCTTTGGTAAGAGTTCAATGATAATTCTTTACTCTCTTTTCCTTAATACTGGTGCATGAAGCAACTTGATCAGTGAGCTCAATGCTGGTCTGTGCTGAACAGAAGGTTACTTTGATTGCCATGTTATGGTCAAACACAACTGAAATCCATCTTTTAAAACATTTTAAAAGACTTTAGGAGAGAGTAGCAGAGATCTAATAAATATTTCCTAATATATCCCATTCTTTGAAATTACTTACGTTTTAAGGGTTAAAAATGTAATAAAGAAAGAGGCAAGCCACTGGAAAGAGTTTAACTGTATGAATGCATATAATACTTCTCTCTTTTTCAGGAATATCTCTGCCATTGCAGAACTACAGGTCTCTCAGTGTGTTTCTGCCATAAACAAAGCCACCTGAAAGTACTCTATTTACCATTTGTAATTATCTATCAATCTATATCTATCTATAATATGAATTTCTCGTGTCCTGGATAATGAGTTTTCATTATTAGATGCTTTCCGTTCTCCTGCAAAGCAAAATTTTTATTTTAAAATACATCCTTGCAGATTCAATAGCAAACTAAGTCTTAGGAATAGATTTGTCAGAAGTGACAGTAAAAGTATTCAGTATTCTTATCTTGATCAGACAAAACATTTTTGCAGCCAGCTTTTTTACTGCTGGATATAAATGTTTTAACTGGAAATTATTTTAATTATTGAAAAAGATAAAGGACAAAGTACAGACAGAGGGAAGCCTTCGTCCTCCAAGGTGGCCTGTCTGTTTAGGATATGTGTCACCAAGCAGTCGTCCGTTCTTCGTTTATTCCTACATTCAAAAAATGTAGGAAAAAATGTATTAAAGCATAAACTGGCCTGTTGGTGCATGTCTAGATGTGATCCTTATCTCACCCAGACTGGGTGACTCAGTACAGGTCCCTCTTACTGTACATCCTTGTTTTGGTGCCACCAGGACAGGATGAGCGCAAGCCTGGCTCTTCTCCCATCCTGGATTGCAGTGCATCTCCTGCAGGCATTTGGCCCACAGCTCTTGATGTAGAAGCAGGTGGTGGATCCAAATGCATGTTTTCTACCTGAATTATAAGCTCTTACTGTTTCCAGTGTGTGGTCTCTGGTATGTTTTGATCAACATAACTGGTCTACTCTGGCCTCCAATCAGGAGGTCTGGAGACACACTATCTATACCGCTGCTGATGCTTTTGAGAAAGCAGGATCACTCTCGAGGAGAAAAGACAAAGCAGAAAGAATCATGCTTTGCAGAATATACCACCTAAGGAGTCTTTCTGCTGTGCCTTTTGCAACCGGGCATGCCTATCTCGAGTTGGCCTTTTTAGCCACCCCTTTAGCACGCTTGTAACAAACGTGGGTAGAGCCCTCCCCAAATCTTCATTCGTGAAGCCCAGCCATGCAGTCTCTGGTACCTGTCGCTTCCTCAAACGTGTGCTGCACTGATGACCATTAACTCAGCCTGGCAACTTCCCCTGGGAAACTGCTGCTTTGCCCAAAGTGAAGTCTTGGGAGTTAGCAATGTTGTGTAACATAAGAGCACTTACTTTGGGCATCCAAAAGTAGACCCCATCAACAATACCTTGGCTTGTTTTGATGAGTTATTTTTGGTTTGGTCTGTGCAAAGCAGAATGACAGGTCTTCTTCCAGGTTTCATTTCCATTTTTGTGAGTTTTATGAGTTCGAGTATTTCTGTACTTGGTCTTCTCAGGAAGAAAGAAGTTAAGACTGCTTTTTCTCCCTTGCTTGATTTACCTTATTTTTTATTATTTAACAGTGGGATGGGTGAATAACATTTGAAGGGAGGGGTGGAAAAGGTGTTTTTTAAGGGATTAGGAAAAAGGTATGTTAATGGTGCCCTTTGAGCCTGTTGGCTGCTGTCAGGATACATGTGAGTTACCACTTGTCGTGGGTTGAGGTGGCTGGGTTTTTTGGTAGTGGGGGAGGGCTGTTGCCCGAGGGGTGGACTTGTCTCTCTGCACTGCTGTGGTGGGAGGAGGGAGAACATGGAAGGAAGGAGGGGTGGGTGGAAAGTGTGTTTAAGACTGTTTTATTTCTCACTCTTTAGATCTTATCCTGTTAGTAATAAATTTTAATATTAACCCCACATTGAGTCTGTTTTGCCTGTGTGACCCCTCCCAGCTCAGAGCAACTTTAGTGGGTGCCTAGACTCTGGCCAAGGTCAACCCACGACACCACCCCAGTGACTGTGGAATTAAACCTTCAAATGGGGAAGTTTCTTCTAGGGTGACCTGCTTGTAGAATAATTCTTGAAAGTCAGATCTGTATAAATTGGATGGATGGCCAGAGTGCAGATTTCTGTGCTAACCTGTTTTCACGTGAGTTTCTGCTATAACTGTTAAAATGGATTAGATCATCAAGGAACACACAAGCAAACAGAACAACAAAACCCAGAATGTCAAAGGTGACCTCAGCTCCTCTGAGTGATGTTGGCCCCGTCAGCAGGGTGCCCTGGGCAGCTGAGGCAGCCTAAGTGCAGGTAGCGCACAGTTCTCGTGGCAGTCTTGCAGTGCTCACACTTTCTTTCATTAGTGGGTATAAAGGGCATGCATACTGAAGAAGTTTGTTTGCAGAGTTACAATTAAAAGATGTTCACTTACATCTTTACATACAGAAAAACATGCATAAAGGAACTAGTAGTAGCAGGCTGCCTAACATTTATGTGTCTATAAACAGATTATATCTGTTGATAAATACCATTATTCATCAGGTTTTATGACTTTTTGTACTCCAGAATGTGCTAAAAAAGAGCTACTGTAGGTGTGCAGCGCATTGATGGCTTTTTCATGTCTTCATAGCACTTGAAAACAAAATGCCTTTTTTTTTTCCAATTTTTAACATTCAGTGTGTGCTGTAAACATTATAGACTGAGCAAGGATCCACTGAGTGGAATGGTTAAATTGTTTTGTGGTTACTGGAAAGTAACATGAGAGAGGGTCTTATTGAGACTTGCAGGTATTATTGCTAAAACAAAATACAAATACCATCTCAGTAATTGTAGGATTATTTTCCTTGTCTTCTGTGGACTTTGGAAAATTTGTAAAAAACTTACTGAAGTGATTCAAAAACTGAAGAGGTGGAAAATCAAGTATATTCTGTGTCATAAACATGGTTTAAGACTCACTGATTGGTTCATTGTAGTTACTGAGGATAATCACAGAGTCATAGAATGGTTAGGTTGGAAGGGACTTAAAAAACCATCTAGTTGAACTCAAATTCTAACTGTTAAAATATTTTTAAATACAGTTCATTATTAAGAGGCTTCTGAAAGGACTGTATTTTAATACGGGGGTTTTTTTTCCCTCTCAGTTTGTTTTGTGATACTGTGAAAGCCTCCTTTTTGTTCTGTACCGAATGGAGAGTGAAGGTGTTATCCTCCAGGTTTGTGGCTTGGATGAAACCTGAGACAATGAAAGCAAGAAGCTGAGATTTGTTTAAAACATAAATGCACAGTAGATTAACTTTTTTTTTTTTTATCTCCAAAGTGTCTTACCTTTTTTAAAATCACATGACTGTTGCCCTGGAAGGTGATCTTGAAAACAGAGCTGATTCTTCTCCCAACACTATTGACAGTGCAAGGTACATTGTTGTCACTTAGTGTGAAATCCAGTAAGTTATTTACTGAGCAATCCATTGCCTACCCCAGGCACTTAAAAATCATGACTCAAGAACCGGCACCAGGGGATTGCCGTGGGCACAAGGGAAAAAAATTATGGACAAAGTGAAGGTTCTTTGGTTAAATTACTTGTTGCTTTCCCCATGTCTGCTTTGCAATTTCAAATGATTCACAAAAAGCAGAACGTTTTAAAGCTATGAGGAAGTGCAGATGCTGATCAATAAACATGTAGTCAGGATTTTATGGAGAAATTTAAATATCATAAGAGCTGCTATGGAAGTAAGAGTTGTTGGGTCTTGATCTGGGGGAGCATTAGGAATGGAGCTAGAGGAGAAACAGCATGGTCTGTTTGCAGCATAAATGATTTTATTCTGGTGCTTGTGCATGTTTGCAGCTCAGTAGGTCACTGCAGTGGAAACTGCACGTGTCACTGAGTTGGGGAAATGAATGGATTTTTTAAATTTGCTCCCATTACCCACCTGTTAGTCATGGTTTGACAAGCTCATGGTTATACATTTAAACAAACATGAAAAGGGACACAGGGACAGGATCCATTTTCCCAGCTGAACTCAGAGTAAACTTTGCAAGCAAGGTGAAAGAAGGACAGTTAAATATATTTATCATGAAATTATTAAACATCAGATGTTAATTTAGGAAAAATATATTATTTAGTAAAGTAATCCTATAGAGACCATATATACATGAAGTGATATGCTATCCTAAGATTAAGTTTGTCTTGCGGTTCTGTCCATCTCAGCATAGTCTCTCCAGTGCCTTTTTAAACACTACAAATCTCTGGACAGATGAAAATTTTCAGAAACTTTCCCTTAATGTAGACTTCCCAAATATGTAGGATAAGCAGAATTTGGGCCCAGATGAATTCTGGAGTTCATTTTCAGAATCACTACTATACGTCATATCATGATTAACTGTTAAGTAGATTAATACATGTGGGAAAGACAAAGAGCTTGCTCTGGCTCCAGAAATCCAACACTAGATTCTAATGCTGGAAAAGTTTCAAGGCACATTACTAGCAGGGATATTTCTGTGACTGTTGACCTCTTAGCTCTTGTTTTCAGGTGTCTGCTGGTTGTTTTCTCTTTCTTAACCTTCATGGTTGTTAAAGTACCTGGAAGTTTGACTCAGAAGTTGATTCCCAAATTTCATTGTTAAAAATGAATTGAGATTACAGGACCCAGAGATGCCTATGCCATGTGAAAGCTGTGTGACTCGAGGCTGTGTCTTCCTGCACAACATCCCGTCTGTCCTGGATGCTGGGGAGGGCTACTTTCCTAAACCTGTTTGTACTGAAGTAGGGCATGTAGACATGTCTTTATGTCCATTGATAAACCAAGGTCATATCTAAATGAGGACTTTAAAGTTAATCTTTTTAGAAATCCTGTAGCACTCAACTCTATGAGTAGATAATCTTCTTAGTCATATTAAATCAGTTATTGAATTATTCCCTTATAAACTGGCAGAGAAGACACAGAATAAGAAATGGAACTGCTCATGATTTTTCTTTAAAGTTCAGCTGCCTTGAACAAATGCCTTAAAAATAATTCTCTTCTTAATATTTTATCTTGATTTCATATGCTCTGTTTTAGGCTCCCTGCACTAAACTAATATACTTATTTTCGAGTACAGACTTCTAACATACTGGAAACTCCCTGTTTATGAGATGCAGTTGAGACTTCAGATGTAAAAAATGACTCTCCTGTGAAAAGACACATTTATTTCCATGAGTAAAGACATAATCTCCTTGGGCTTGATCCTGCAAGAGTTCAAGTCCAAAGTTTTCTGAGCCTTGATGCAGCAAGTTCTCATCTCTCAGTGCAAAGCCACACTTAGCAGCTCCTCACCTGGATGCAGACCATGGATAGCTCCTTTTGAAGTGGTCTTGGGATGGGATTAGAGGTGATATATCTATAAATAAAGCTGATAGCAAGAACAACTAATCAGTAATGTTTAGGAAAACATAGTTCTGCAGACAGACCCTAGAAATGTTCTCTGTTTGAAGTGCATTGACTCACTGTTATGTCTGCAGTCAGTCTGACCTGTGCAAACCTTCATCAGTGGTTGGTCAGTAGCAGAAATACTCTGCTGGATCAAAGAGAGTGGTAGAAAAAAAGGTGCCTGACTCATGGAATTAGGTCAAAGGTGCTTATAGTTCCTTCATCTAAAAGAGGAGAAACATCATTACCTAGAGGGCTTTAGTTATTTTAATACAGTGTTACAACTGATAGTTTGTCCTGAATTTTTCCACAAAATTTCAAGCACTCGATATGCATTAGATTGTATAGTAAATGGAAACGGGAAAGTACTTATTCAAAAGATATGTAATCTGAATTCCTCTTTGGCATCTCCTCTCTAGAGAAACTGAAGTTAGCCTGCTATACTTTTTGTTTAAATAATTAATCAATGAGGTAGTGGTATATTATTAATTACACCTTTCAGGGCCATATTTACATGGAAAAATGAAATGCTCTTAGAGAAAAATTAAATGTTCTCCCTTAGAGACAGATGGAATCGTGTGACTAAAACCATTTTCCAATCCCAAAGGCTTCTTTTATAATCAATAGAAAACCAAATTTGTATTGCCAGCATGCAAACTGTCTGATGCATTTGAGACATTCTCTTCAGGATGGTATGAGCTGTGCCCTACAAGAACCCCTCTATTTCCACTGGCTATGAAAGGAACCCAAGCTCAGGGGTAGATACTTGCTCTGTACCTCTCTGGAGTCATGAGACAACCCTCACAAATAGGGTGCTTATTGCTCCTTTATTCTTTCTGTAATTTTCTTACTTTTGCTTATAATTCCCTCCCCACTTCAGTATCCTCTTCTGGGATGTTTGGTTTATTTCCATTTCCTATAGGCATTAAACACTGCACAAAGCTGAAATCACTTAGAATAGTTGTTCAAGAGTGAGTATTTTTAAGACATCTGTTGTATTTTCACGAAGGGGTGCCCAAGTCCTCTTTCTGATCTTTAGATCTCAAATTCATCATGTAGGGAAAATGCTGTCTGCTCCTCCTACAGGCAATTTGTAGAGCATAAATACTGGGCTTCTCTGTTCGGTTTACATGCTTGAAGTAGGGAGACAACTTGGGAGAAAGTTTTGGAAAATGCGATAAAGGAGAAACCATGCTATGCAGAGAAAGTGGAAATGGAAGACCTTATGTTGTACTTTAAGTGTTATTCCTGAAATCAGAGACTTCAGTCTGGTAGGTGCTTGAACGCTGGTTTAGGATAAGAGAAGGTTTTGCCTTCATTATGACAGAGCATCATCGAAGATGTCATTCAATTTGCCTGTGTTTATAAGGCATTACAGATTATGGGTGTTGATGCCCAACGGTGTTAGGTCAGATCCTGTGGTGTGCAGTTGGTGTCTGTATTACCAGGCATGGTTAATTCTCCCTTCCCTGGTCTGGGCAGCTCTAGCTGAGCCCCATCTCCACGTCATACTGCAGTAGGACTGTGGAGCGCTCCAGAACCTCGACATTTTCCTCCTTCTCCCCTATCTCAGCTTTCAGTACAGCAGAAATTCAAGCACATGGCTTAAACAGGAACTAGAGTGTGCTCTGATCACTGATCCTCAGGTGCCCTCAGCTTTCAGCAGCAGCCAGGTGAAGGTGGAGACATATTTTCTCTTAGCTGCCATCCTTAATGTTTTCTGACGAATTTTGTTGTATGATAATGTAGAATCTGTTTTCCTAATGCCTGTACAAAAGAAAACAGCAAAAAACATGCAGAGTTATCAACAGCTTGTGTATGTGTCCCTGGACAGAGGGTCAGAAGAACAGTAGAATTCTGTAAGGGAATGAGTAACTTTGGCATTTTTTGTGCATAGTTGTTGGCTGTCAATGTAAAACCATGTTCAGCCCATGCCCAAAGTCTGTTTCCATGCATGTTCAAGTGACTACAGATTTCTGTCTATGTTTGATGCTTCCTTATTGGGCAGCCATGCCTGCAGTTTGGTTGCATAGTTTTGGTTCTATGTTATGAATCATGTTGCAGAACACTAGGGACTTTATGCAAGGAAGTACACAAATAACATCAATTCACATGGACACTGTGAATAGGAGCTTAAAGGCAAAGACCACATTGGATTTCTTGAAAAATTATCCTGATGGTGAATTGAATCCGAAAGGTCATGTCTGTAAGCTCTGTTGGAGATGATGGAACAGCATTTCTGTCGGAGTTCAGGTTTAATCATTGACATTTGCAGGCCCTTTTTCCTTATCCTGGGTCATGGCGATAATGCAGGCAATGCAATATGCCTGATGTCAGTTTTCTGTTAATTTAAGAAAAAGCAGAAACCAGCTCTGCTGGTAGTCAAGTCACACAGATGTGAAGAAATATGTCATGAAATTGTAGCTGGCTTTTTGGTCGTTCAGTGGGTATAATGAAATAAACTAGAGCCCAGTAAATAAGCAACATTCAATCCAAAAAAAGTGTTTAATGGGCTTTGCTTGTGAAAGACGAATCATATTATTTTTAACTCTGTGTGTAATAATCTCTAGGAATTGTTTAGACCATCTGCATGCTGACACATCGGGACAGAATTGAGTAATTTCTGGAAAATTTTTAAGCTTCCCTTGTAGGCCCTGAGGTATACCAGGGAGTGGATATTATCTTTGGCTGTTTAAATTGAAGTTGTATACCCAGTGACATTTTCTTAACTGATTACATTCATTTTCTATGTTTTTTTTTTTATGGTTTTTTTTTTTTAGGAAGCATTTAAGCTGAATCTTCTGGTCTAGTAAGCAAATTAAACTTACAGGCTTTTCAGTGATAAAAGGGATACAGAACCATTGGCATAGTTCCAAATAACAACACAATAATGGGTGATAACTACTAATTTCATTTCCCCCTCCCCTATTTTCTCAGCTGTGGCAAATACTTCATACTTAAAGTAATAACTAGGGTTGGGTTCTTTTTTTTTGTTTGTTTTTCAATGTTAGTGTTTCTGCCACTTTTCTAGTTAGAAAAGTCTATTAAGTGAGAAAATAATTTGTTAAAAGAGTGTGCTCACATGGAAAAATAAATTTCTTTGAAAGCCGGAGTTATCCTGTTTACATTTTTGTTTTTCTACACATCAACACTAGCTGAAAAACTGCTTCTGGAACCAAAGATGCAGTAATGTCTAATAATAAACTACAGCCTGTATTGATTCGCAGACCACTTACTGCTTCTGTGGATTTCTCAGCTAACATGATTCACTACTTTAAAAATCGAAATGCCTCCTATTACTGGAAGATTTGTGGATTTGGTTTTGTTATGAGTTGTTTGGGGTTTTTTAAATACTAAGTAAAAATCACCTCTGTCTGCTCCAAATTTTTCCATAATTGATACAGACAGGAGGAGTATTTGATATCTGCAGACAGCAAATGCAACGGAGCGTCACTCCAAGTAGGCATTTCCTCCCCCTAGCATCCCACCATCCCATTTCTGTGAGATGTCCCTGTACTTTGACTCCTGAGCAGCTCAGGACCTGGTTGCCCCTCTCTCTCCTCCATGCTGTGCTGGCCTAGTGTGGATCAAGGGATGCAGATGGGTGAGCATTCACCCCATACATGGGTGAAGTCTCAAGGTCCCTGGAGGCTGCTTGACTCCCCTCTCATCTGGTCCAGATGGTAATGCCTCTAATCAAGGTCACCTAGGTACCATCTTTTAAACCACCATGTTATAACAATGCCAGACTTCTCTTGCTTCAGCTGAAGGTTTCTCATGCCAGCTATCAGCATCGGGCTTGGTTGCTCTGGGCTATTTCAGCCAACAAGTCTTTCCAAAATGTGGTAAAACTATGTTACTTTTCCTGTTTGCAGTTTCTTAAACCTGTTTTACAGGCAGATGCCAATAAGTTGGAAGTACAATCTCATCCTATGGCCAGATACGGAATTCTACTGTTCCTTTTGAAAATATAGCAGCCACAATGCAGAAGGCTAGTGACTTGCTGGGGTAAGCTGAAAATCTACATATATTTCACAGTTTTTTATTAGAGGCAGGCAATCACTATCTGCTATTTTTCTAGTGTGTTTTTCAATTATATCTTCTATTGTTTCTTTCCCCTTCACATTTTCTATTGTTTCTATTTGTTTCACTAATGCAATCAAGTGCAGAAAAATAGTAGATAACTATGGCAAGAAGGAATCAAAGTGAACAGGCTTCAGATGAGTCAATAGATGGAAACTGTTTTATTCTGAATTATTTTTGAGGAGATTTATAACAGTAGAAATTTGTTCAGGACCAAATAACTATCAGAAAAAAAAAGGCATCAAAAAAGCAGACTTGATTGTGAAAATTTTTCATAAGGACTAGTCTGATAATCTTGAAAACAGCAATGTAAAACTTTGCTTAGATTAGAACTCTGGCAATTTCCAAGTTTCAAAACCATTAGTTAATTCATATGTATGATATTTTATTGCTTAATCTCTAAGTGTTGTCCAAGTCTAGTACAGACCTCTGAGATAGTACTGGAATAGCACTTTGACCTAAGAAATGGTATGAATTTTACAAAAACATATATCCCCTTTAACTTCTCCTTATGAAAATTTAGGACACGCAATGGTTGATTACAGTTGGATCTGCATTGCATGTGCATGCTGAAGCATTATTGTTTGCCAAATTTACAGTTTGTGAGTTATTTCTGTTCTGGCCTCAGGCTGTTTATGGTGTTACTGACACATTTAATCACCCTAATGAAATTAGGTGAACTGTTTAGGGTACTGTGCAGCAGGCAGCCCAAGGCAGAGCAGGTCAGGCTGCATCGCCTTTCCTTTCATTGCTGGCAGCAGAACAAGCACTTCATGGGATGGCCATGTCTGTGGCTGATCTGTTTGCCTTAGTGTAAGTTCAGCAGGAGTTAATTAGAAACAGTTCTAGGGCAGGAATTAATATGGTGGGCATGAGGAGTTATAATTTCTGCCTCTTAATGAAAGGGTGGAGTATGTACATGGTATTTGGGCGTATATTATGTATATGTTCTGTACACTGACTGTAATGCACGAAGCAATTCTTCTCCATGCAAGTTTTTGTAACAAATCCTAGTAGTTTGCCCTAATTTATCCAAACTGACAACTTTTGCTCTGTTTTTGAACTGCTCAGTTTTCACAGAAAGAATGTGTGGCCACCCAAGAGGGCTGAGGACCAGCAGGGGCTGCATGAGGTTGTTGGGGATTGCTTTACTGTGTGTACTTCTTAAAATTGAAAATGTATTTCTATGTAATATCCTTGTGAGAAGCAAAGACTGCATCACAGGAATAGGATGAAAGGCTGCCAGATAAATATGCCAGTCAGGATTTAAATAGGCTTTTTCTAATGGGTAGAAAGCAGGTTATGAGGCAAGACAAAGCCGGAGCTTAATATTCTTTGAGATAACAGCGGTAGATGTACCACCATCTGGTTTCCTCAATGTAACAGTTTTTCTCTATAGGTCAGTGCACCAAGGGGTGTTTAACAAGGATGAGTATGAGTAGGAGTTTTACGAGTGTTATTATTTTTCTGGGCACTCAGACCTTTGGTAAAGAAATATTAATAGCAGATAGAAACAGGTAATGGCCTCTTACTCTGCTGCAATTGTTCCTTCTTATCATTTCAATAACTAAATAATAGTTGTGCTTTGCGAAGGGTTGTATATATGTACTAAGTATTTGCCATTCAAAGTATTTCACCTAGCTATACTTCTAGAATACTAAACTTAAAGTTAGTATAACTATCAGCATCTAGTGGTATTTTTCCACTATGTAGTCCCAGCAGCCTGTGATTTGTGGTGTAGAGATGTCTTTCCTAAAATAGTACTTTTGATTCTAATAGGTCTTCCTGCATTTATCTTCCATGCCGCTTGCTTTTAGGAAACCTGCAAAATTTTGGTATGCACAATATAATATGCCAAGGAATTCCACTTCTTCCTTACCAAAGAAAAGTACCTTCTACTGTTTGTTAATTCTGAGTCTGCAACCTGATGATTTCAATTGAAAACCCAATTATTATATTATGAGAAACACTAAATAATCTTCCTTCATCCACCTTTTCAAATCACCTCTCCCTCTCCTCCCTCCCCTCCCCTCCCCTCCCCTCCCCTCCCCTCCCCTTCCCTTCCCTTCCCTCCCCTCCCCTGCCTTCTTTTTTTCCTTTTCTATTAAACCCTGATGTTTGCTTTTCTAAATGCTGCTGAGCATTGCTTCTTAGTGGAAGTGGTTTGTGTAAAGCTGTCTATCATAACTCTCTTTGCAGAGCAGTAAGTCAGTCAGAAGTAATCACTGTGTATTTAAAGCTAGGTCTGTTTTTCTCCACATATGGCAGTTTACATCAGTATTGCATTTCATCTGCTCAATGGCTCAGTTTCATACAGTTGTTCTGCAGTACTTTGCAGTCAGTTTTTGTTGATTTTGAGTTATTCAGCATACTGTAATAAGCAAACTTCCCTCTTTACCATCTTTTCCGGATCATTTATTAATGTGCTGAATAGCCCAGGGCCTAGCACAGATCCGTGGGGAACTTCTGGCCACAATTTCCACTAAAAAACTAATTATTTTCTCATGTTCTTTATTTCCTGCCCCTACTCAATTATTTATTCATGTCAAGATTTCTGTTATTGCAAGGCAGCTTACTATCCTTAAGAGCCTTTAGGCTTGTCAAAGTGGTTTGAAAATCCAAGTAGGCTTTATCAATTGCTTTATCAACCTGTCTGCATGGCACTGTCAAAGACTTCAAATGAAGTAGTAAGGTCTGGATTCCCCCCATGGTAGCAACTCTGGCTTGTTGAAGTATGTCATACCTCCTTATACACCCACTGCTTGCTCTCTAGTGCAATTTCCATCAATCTATTCAGTGGTGCAGATTAGACTCATTAACTGGATGAAATGTACTGCAAAGGATTTCTGTCTGCATTGGTTACAACTAATTTCTTAATGGATGTAGCAAAAGATCTCCTCTCTGAGGTCATTCTGAGGGGTTAAGGGATGGAGCCTACCACTTCTCACTGCACATCCTTTAGCCAGCAAAGTGATCTTGGATAAAGATAGTAGCAGCCTTCTCTGGTGTTTCATCTCACCTCCATAATATGTGAGGTTGTTGGGTCGCAAGACTGAACAAGAAATTCTTGGTTCAATGGCAGTGTAAAGACTTGTCAACATATATTGAGACTGCATTCATAGTATCAGACAAAATATTTATTGACCAGTTAATACCTAGTTGGTATAAAAACCAGTTTGACCACTAGACTTTATGACAGAAACTTGACTCAGAATTCTAAGTTAATATTTGTAGTGTGTTCCACTTCTAGGAAGGGCAACTGCTGAAAAAACGCTGGATTATGGAAAATCTCTAGAATCAGAGAGTATTCTGAGTTGGAAGGGACCCACAAGGATCATCGAGTCCAACTTCTAAGTGAATGGCCCATACAGGGATCAAACCCACAACCTTGGCATTTTTAGCACCATATACTCTTATTATTAAAAATGAGCAGCTGTATTCAGTGAGAAAGCAGAGGTTCATCAAAAGGAAGTTACTTAAGTGTGCTCTGGTGGACACTTACCTCATTAGCTGGTAGATGATAATAGACTGTAATTTCACCTCTTAACTTACTTGGTGCTATATCCCGTGTGTAGAAGACCCTTAAGACTACAAGTTGTCTGTGCAGTTCCTCAGCGTGAAAGAAGATCCTGGGGATGCCCCCACATTTCAAAAGGAGCAGTCCTGTCAGGGAATTGGGATCCTGCAGGACAGCGTGGGCATGGGAATGCTGCAGTGAACCTGACTGCCCTGAGAGCATCCTCCTGCTATGCTAGCACTGTATATCCATCTTTGCTTTTCAGGTGCAGACAAGCCCTAAAGATTTCTCCTGAGATGTTGCTGTACAGGAGCTCCATCTAGTGCTGACATTATTTCTTATTCTGATTCCCTAAGGCAGCAGAATAAATATACTGATACGGAGGCAGCCAATTTAGGAAGCTGAATTTGCAAGTGCTAGCCTGCTTTCCAGAACGCAAAGGGATCCTGCATAACATATGGAAAGTGAGCCAGAAATTAGTGTTCGAGGTTATTTTTGTGCTATGCTGGTACCACTGAGATGCAAAAGGGAATTCTTCGCTATATTTATGCCTCTGGGAGTTGGTTGGTTGGTTGATGAATAGGCATATTAATAACATAGTAGATAAGTATAGTAGTACTCAGTGATACATTAAATCACCAGATACAGCGAAAGACCACCCTTAAAGCACAACGTGTACAGGTTTAAAAATTCACCCAGGAGGGGGGAAGAAAGAAAAAACCCCTAGATAATTTTTTGCCATTCAAAGTAATACATGCTGTCTGTATTGAGGTATCACCAAACACGAAGGGTGTGTTGTACAAAGGATGAAAATAGAAATGAATATTGAGTGAAAAGAGCACAAAAGATTTACTGAACAGGACTGGTAGTGTTTATTGTCAGATTTGTTCCAGCAGGCTTGGATCCAACAGTGATTTCTCAGTGATTTCTTTCAAGCACACAGTTAAATTGTGATTCCCATTAGAGTTAAGCAGGAAGATAATTCTTTGGAGAAAGGAATGATTGCCTGCTCTAATGGACTCATGATTCCAAGACATCTTAGCAAACGAAAACAAATAATTACAGGCATTAGATAAACAGCAATTGGCGCATTTATTTCTATTTAAAGAGAACTGTTAATATCTGAGGTCACCTGTATTTTGAAAGCATTTAGAAACTATTTGTAATTGCTAATGTGTAACAAATGAATGTGGGAAATATTTTCTCAATTTTAAATAGGTAGAAGTGCTTCTAACGCCTTAAAAATCAAAAGGAAATAGTAATCTCATCACTAATATGTGGAAGCATTCTACTAGAATTAGTCACTAAAGGCAAGAATATTTGATTTTTTGGACCATTTATTCTATGCTTATCATATAAATATTTAATAGGCATATCCAAATACAGCTAATAGTGTTTTGGAAGCACATCCAATTCTCAGCTGCTTCTGTCAGTTATTGGGGCATCCATGCAGACCTCTGCAGTTCATATCATCTATATTAGCACTGAACTTATCAGGAGTTGTTATATTCACATTGTGGTTTTGCTATATCATAAAGTGATCTGTTGTGATTTGTTTATTCACTGAAGTGTAGATACTGAGCCGTAAATATCAGGCAAGTCAGGCTGGTTGGTTGTCCACCAAGACCAGTGCTCGCTTTGGGTCTATTCATCTTAACTCTGAAATGTCTTCTAGGTTCATCAGGCTTTCTTTTTAACTCTGGAAACGTTGGGTCTTCTGCCAAAATCTGCTGGCAGCTCATAAAATATGAGCTGCTCTTTTGGGGAGGGAAAAGGAAAAAGTGGATAATATTCTGGGGGTTAGCAAGGAAGGAACAGTAACCACAGATGTCTGCCACTTCAGATCTGTTTACATCCCTTCTGAATATTTGTTTGTGCTTCTCATCTCAAAAAATAGAAAAACCCACTCAAAAAAACCCAATCACCCCCAACAAAAACCAGAACCCTTGATAATAATATTTTTGTGAAATCCCATATTCACAATCTCTCATTTGTTTCTCTCTCAGATTTGCTGGTTTGATGTTACCTTCTCAGTAGCCCTAGTGGCTGTAAAAGTTGCTAGCTAACTTAACTGTGTTTTATTAATTTAACTGAATTTGTTTCATTCTGGGCCGCCTATCCCAGATTTTGCAGGCCAGTCAACATTCTCAGTGCCACTTTTTGGCAATCCCCGTATCATACAAGACTCTCACTGGAGACTGTATATGACATAGGTTTTTCCCTATCTTCACTATAGCAATGAAATGTATGTTACGAGACTCAGAGCTAGAAAGCAAAATAGAATTATTTTTTTTTCAGAATTAAGAGTTTTGTTCTTTCTTCCTCTGTGATGTTGTGACTGAATAGTTTTTGATGCTTTACTGAAGTGCACATTCTGTGAGAAAGTCAGGTCAACAAATCAGCTTTTGGAAGTTTCTGCTTTTATTGTTATAATATTCTTATATACTCACCTGCAAGGCAGTCTCTGATGGCAGCAACTACATCAGTGGTGATCACTGTATTTTTGTGGAAGAAATGCATTGACTTTAAGGGAAACAGAGCCCACTAGTTTTACTTATCAATATTAACATTAACATTAAATCCATACATAACAAATGGAAGTTAAACTGATGATAGAATGGATTGCTCTATGTGCACCCACATAAAGTCTTCGATGCTGTGGCAGTTGTTAGTAAGGTAGTTTGGCCCAGAGCTAACAAAATTTCTCCTGAAGATTAAGCAACCATTAGCAAAAGGTATTGTTGCCTTTTTTTTACCTCTTTCTTCTTTCAAACCTCTCTTGTGAATACCAGATCTTCCAATTTGTATTTCATGCACAGTCCCTGATGGACTGTGATAGATGGGCACATACAATAGGATATGTTTTCAGAAAGACTTCTATGGAGATATATAAATATAAATATGTTGGAAAGGTCATGACTTACATTGCTTAAATTGTTTATGTTTCATTTACACATGTGGAGTGTTTTATTTCTGTAGAGAACTAACAGAAATACTCTCATTTAAATTCAGGAAAGTTATTTCCCTTGAAAACAGCCCTGAGTCACTGATCAGACTAGTTTTGTATAACTCAGTGACATATTTATGTAATACCATTCAGTAGGACAACTTGGAATTAAACTTAAAACCTTAAAATTGAGGTATTAAGAGCCTTCATTTGAAGAGGGTTGTTTCTTAGTGCTGTTTCTTAGTCTCTGTTTACATTTAAGTCCTTAAACAAGAACAGTCAACGATGTTGTCAAGAAGAAACAGCAGAATACCTCAGCACAGGATTCCCCAATATTCTCAACTTGAGGTGCACCTACATCTTATCTCCATCTCATAGTGCCACAGAGCTTTTTAGCATATTATCCAGCTAATGGAAGAGCAGATTTAGCAGCTGAAAACTGAGGGTCTAGAAGGAAGGGAACATAGTTGTGTTAGGACACAGTGATCCTGAGAAACCTACCTATTGCTTGTGTTAGGTATTTACCAACACAGCATTTCTAAGTGGAGACCAGAGCATGCTTCTTCCATCCCTGCTAATGTCCTTACAGCACTGTGCACTTTCTTTCTTGCTGCCTCTCTGAGTTCACTGTTCATCACCGCACAGTGGCCTGACTGCACAAGCAAAGGTGAAACTTTTGGTGAGTCCCAACCTGCCAGCTGCTGGTTCATGCTCCTCTTCCACTTCCAAGTGCATGATGTTCTTCCCAGAATATTATGTTAAAGCTGCCTCACAGGAATAGGTGTTACATGCACACACATATATGAATGGAGTCTCATAAATGTATGAAACATCACCATTTTCTCTTCCTTCAGCAACACATTTAAGCAGCGATGGCTGGACTTGCGTTTGGTTAACTTCTACCACTGGCAGGCCCTCCTGGGGTTAGCACAGGGTCCTGTAGGTGCCATGTGGGAACCCCAGCATTTACTATCCCCTTGACTTCCCCTCTGCATTTTGTACTTGGCTGGCAGATGGTCTGATGCGCGCTGGGGGGTGCTCAGCTGGCACCATCCTGCCATGGGTCTCAGCAGCAGAACAGCCAGGCACACTCTGTTTCCCTGCCTTGCACCAGTGTCAGCTGCATTTTGCCCTGTCTCGGTCTTGGCAGCTGGGTTTGGGCTGGCCACAGGCTACAGTGGTACTGGGAGATGTATCGACTTGCTATGGAGTTACCAAGGTTGGTACAGATGATTCATGAAGCGAAAGGTATGTAAACACCTGAACACAGCATAGAAGAAGAGTGAGCGCAGCCTGTGCAGGTAATGAAGAACGCTGTTCCCAGCAGTAAAACCAAGCACATATTTTGACTCAGGCAAGCCTGAAGGACTGTGTGCTGATAAGAACAGAGTGTGACAACTCATCAGTGGAGGATCCTGCACCCTACTGAGAGGAGCATGACATCAAGGGTACAGCATGGTACACCTGCCATTTCTTTCCCTGGTAGCTCATCATGAAAGACATGGGGCCTGTGCAAGTGAGTGCATTCCAGGCAAACGTGTTTTCCAGATGAAGAAATGCAAACAGAGAGACATACAAGGTTCATAAGGGCAGGATTCATAAGCAATGGATGATTTCATAATGACAGTGTATAAAAGTGTATAAAAGTGTATAAAAGCTCTATCCAAAACCCAGCTTTTTTGCCAGATAGCTGTAAGCAAGGGGTTTGACAAACTGATAGGTGGGGTCTGCTGTTCTCTCTGTTGGACAAGAGAGATCCTGTACAGACTTCTTCAGCACAGACCGTTGTACTTGTGGGTTTGTGGGTGTGAGAGTGTGAGTGAATGAAAGCTGTGAGAGAATGCCTGTGAGTGGGTAAAATCCACTAGCGTTGAGATTGGATGCGGTAAATCTATCTTGGGTTTTTGCAGGCCCTTGGATTTAGTTTTGCTTGATTAGTTCCTTGCTGAAGAAGGTACTATTACATTCCTCCAAGTTCAGTCTGCCTAAGGTTACCTGTGGCTTCTTTTCATTGCCCCTGGTCCTTGATAACACAGGGCAGGGTATACATTACATCATACAACCACAATGCTCCAGAACTCTAACCATCACGTAGGATAATGACCTTCAGGAGATTTAAGAGGACAAATATACCTAAATTAGTAATCAAAACATTGACCCAGTGTAGGCTAACTCTATGTGATTCTCAGTTTTTCATAACCTACAGACCATGGGTGAGCTGTGTCCCCTTTCCAATTACTACATCAGTGAGCAGCACAAACCAGCAAGAACTGATAAGAAAATGTAACACTTTTAGCTGGGACTCATGGGAACAAAGCATAACGATTTGCTGTGCCTTTCACAGCATACTCTGTGCTGTACTGCCAGGGAAAAATGTACAGATCCTTAAATAAAGTAAACAGTAGATAATGTCTCAGATGATACTCCTATAAATAGATGCCTGTCCTGGTTTATGACTTGAAATTTAATTTCTTGCACTCCCTGCAACTAATTGCTGTGTAGAAAAGCCTCATGCCCCACTTCCAAGTTGTCTCAAAGTCATCTATTTCCATGGTTAACTTTTGAATAATTATCTATTCCTGTAATGAAATCTGCAGTGGATTTTTTGTCATCTTTCAGTGAGAACCTCATCTTTGTTCCTGTATATGCGTGAAATGTTGGGGGAGCAAATTACATTTCTCACTGTGATTGACTCCTGTGAACTTATTTGGCTAGGTACCAGCTTGAGGCCCTAAATATTTGCTGGAATCAAATTCTATTTAGATTTGCAATTCATAAACCTAATTTTATTGCAGTTTTCGAAAAAATTATTCATGTGAAATTAATATATGCAGTCTACCCAGTCATAAATGTTGCTGCACAATAAGAGTGAAATGTTGGCATAAAGCATTATGATTAACTTTAAAATTATAATTATTTTCTTCCTTTTTATAACTTACATTAATTTTTTTAATTTGATTTCTGGTTATTAAGAGCATGTAGATTGCATTCAAGTCTTCTCCTCAAATCTTTTCCTCAGAGAGAATTCTAAAGTATTTAATTGTTTTTTTTGTTTTAAAGCTGAGATTCTCACTAATTCCTCTGACTGCAATATATAGGGCATGAAATAGAATACCAGATAACTGCAGGATTTCTGGCAAAGGTCACAGCAGTTAAATGCACATGGCATTAAGGAAACTCTTGAGAGGCAAAGCTAGGAGGCACAATGAAAAGTGAGAAGCTTTATTCTACTTTAGCCAAACCAGATTACAAGAAGGGCATGAGGGAGGACGAAGGAAACTACAAGCCTGTTAGTGTAAAATCAGTACCTGGAAAAATTATGGGGAGGATCATACTGGGTTCTATTGAAAAGCATATAAAGGACAAGGCAATCATCAATTTTGCTGGCAGCCTATTCACTGTTACGCACCTGATGTCTGTATTTTACTTCCAGCCAGTGTCAAACTAAAACATAAAACCTGGTCTTGCCTTTGTTGTGAAATTATGTTGTTTCAGTCCATCAAATTAGGCCAGTGTATCCATTATAATTGATCAAATGATAGTGGTATATTTCTAGGATTCAGCTATTAAACTAATAAAAGAGTGAGATTAAAAAAAAAAAGTTATTTTTTGGGGGGGTTGTTTGTTTTAATTAAAAGGCTGAGGATATTCTTACCAATCAGGGATATTAGAGCTGATCTACCACAACATTGGAACAAGCTTATTGCTTGATGTGCATCCTGGTTTGGTTTTGAACACTCTTGGCTTCTGTGTTAAGGTGAAAGGCCCTCCATCAGTAAGGTTGGATGGAGCTGCAGTGTTGCAGTATAGAGGGTCAGGGCACATTTTGTGACTTTGTATATGCTGCACAGGGCCACACAAAGTAGACTGAGAGGGTTGCCATGGCCTCTGTTGTTCCCATTTCTTCCTCACCTGGGTAATAGATGTTTTCATTACAGCCAATTCAGCTGAATGTATCTCACGGTTGGAAAAAGCTACTTGTTTAATTTTTATTTTGATTTAGGCTCTTAATTTCATCCCTTTTTGTCTTTCAAAGTACCTGTTCTGTTCTTTGAAAGTAATTGTAATTTTTCTAAAAAGTTAGCTGGCCTTAGTAAATTAAACCACATGCAGAATGCTGAATTCTTTTATTATCTCTTATGAACTACCCCTTCAGTGTGTTCTTCATTTTCCCTTTTTGTCTTGAAAGTATTAGAAGTCAATTCACAGTGGTATTAATTTTAGAGCTATTAAAAAGTTCAGGCCTTGAAGTCTTACTGTGCCAAAAAGAAAAATATTGGATTTTTTTCTGAACTTTTGTGGTCTGGGATTCCATGTGTCACAGTTCCTGTCCTCCAGAGAAAAGTACAGTTTGTGTCATGTCAGTGAAACTCAATAATAAAAGGTGAGTGAAGATGAATTGGCTCCTGCCAACATGTGCAATCAAGAGTCTTTAATTTTCTTCTGTATGGAGAAGAAAAATTATTTTCTATAATTTAAAGGCAGCTTTTGTGGTTTTGTCTGAGTGCTAATATTTGATTTATTCTTCACTGACATCACCATGATCCTAATTCAGTGTCTGAGCATTAATTTTATGCCAGTCTAAGACAGGTCTTTTCTACATCCCAAAGCAATTAATCCTGCATTCATGGTCAGTTGTCCTCAGATCTGCTCCATAAAGCCATCCATCATAAATACCAGCATGAGAAAAGCCCAACATCTTCCTTGTATTAGGCAATAGGTGAAAATAAGAGGAAGTGTAAATGAATGCCATAAATCATGACAATACACACCAGGAGAAGCTACTGGGCAGTAGCACAGCCACAGGGATGAGCTGGCAGAGCTGTCAGCCAGAGTTGACCAGAGAGCCTAGTGGTGAAAGCAGCCATCCAGGAAGCAGGGCCCTGAGCTAGGGAAGTTTGAACACCCCATCTGGGTTTTCTAGGCAACACCGCATATGCAGCAATGTAGGGTATTCTCAACAAAAGTGCATCTCATGAAGTAGGGAAAATGTGGCCTCAATTGCCATCAGAGGTGCAGCAAGAACAATAGATCCTTTCTGTAGAGCACTCAGCTGGGAGGAGAGAGATTTCTTGTTCCCAAAGTTTTCTGTTAGTCCACGATTGTCTAATCTAAAATAGAGAAACAGATCTATATCATCTTACTGAGGCCTGGATTTTTGCCTTAGGTACCTACATGAGCTAAATGTTTTTGATAGCGAGAAGCTTTTTAGTCAAGCAGAAAAAGCATGGAAAAGAGGCATTGCTAAGAAAGTAAAGATAAATAAGTGTGGGCTGAAAGCAAGAAGAGAGCAGTAGATTCTTTGTTCTTGAGTCCAAGGGCTTTCAAGAGCAGTGTTTTGTAGGAAATAAGATTAAATGAGGGACGATCAGAATGTCTCCGCTGCCTCTAAAGTAGCCTAGCCTTAAAACAGGTCAGTTTGTCAGTTGGATTTAGTGGGGCTGTTACAGCTGTAAATGCATCTACTTTTTAGGATTGACTTCCAAGTAGTATACAGAAAATAATTTAGTAGACTCTTGTAACAAGAAACATGTTTTCTTCTTCAAAAGTTGCCTTTTCCTCACACCTTTTTGCCTTCTCTTCCCCTGAGAAATAAAGCATCCTATTGCAGCGAGCAGTGCTTGCATTCCCCTTGGGTCCTTTGCCATACCCAGCTCTGCACAAAGTAACTGCAAATTGTTGTCAGGATGACAGAAATAGCTGTGCCTGCATCCAGCTAAGTCTGAAATGAGTCCTTGAACTGTAAGGAAAAGAGGAGCAGAATGCTGTGCCTTGGGGAGAATATCCCACTGTGCCCTGTGTGGGTATATGTGGAGGATGTTTTGCCCAGGTAGAGTAGTGCTATTCCCAGAGGAATCTCTGACTCACCTCCATTCTATGCTACAGGGGAAGCTGACAGTTAAATTGGGAAAATGGATTACAGCTGTGGATTCCCCTGAAGATGACGTTTTCTGTTAATGGATTTGTTGGGAGTAGGTACCGCTCAAAATTTTGGCAGGCTACGTATCTCAATGCTACTGTATAGTTCGTGGTTACTAATAGCAAAGATCAAGAAAATAGTGCTGGAAGGAACTGGGCTGACATAGATCTACTCAGGTTTAACATCTTACAGGACCAAAAGAAGGAGACTGGAAACCATTGGAAAAGATGGTTTAAATGTCTTCAAACAAGTTCCTTCTCTCACAAATCCTGGAAGTGGTATGCAGTGTTGTGTCTCCAAGAACTGTAAGGAAGCTGCAAGGAGAACAAAACCACAGCAAATAGCAAAAGCCATTCAATTGAGTCATGACTAAGAACCTGCCATGGAAAACCATAAAGCTTCGTAGAGGGGGTTGGGATCTTGAACCTTGAAAAAGAGAATGGAAATATCCTACAAACCCAATTTTTAAGTCTTCTGGAAGACTGATATGACACCTAGGGCTCAATATTAATCTAAGTCACTGTTTAGATTGATTATATTAGATGTGATATAATTGTAAATAATGTTGCCACCTGCCATATCACAGTCATGATGTGGTTGTCTGATATTTCCAAATGAGTGATCGTAACTGAAGGTACAGCTAGCTGATGGGGCAGAGCAAAAGAAGCAAAAACTTCTTTCATTATGGGGCTCCCAGTCTCGAATATACAGCTATTTTTGCATGTGTAAAAGTCAATGCAATATTTGAAAATGCTCATGGATGCTAAAACTGGAATCGTTCTTACCAAGAGAATCTTTCACCATTTTATTAGGTCAGGCAGAAAATCTATTTACCCTGGGTAATACTGTAATAGATAAAGCTGAAAACCGGACTGGAAGATGAATATCTCTCAAGTATAAAAATCTTCCAATATAAGATAAATCTGAGTTAAACAAAATTTGACACAATGGACAGAGCAGCCAGGTCTGGTGAGGATTAAGGCAAAGAGAATAATGGAAATAGTTTTCACTGCTGCTTCAAATACGTAATAACCAAAAGACCACCTCATTTCTTGGGATTTGGAATGGATACCATGCAAAATAATGAAATAAGCATTTATATTGCTTGGTTCATTGCAGGAATCGTGTCCCTGATCTCCCTGGCCGTCCTGTCCTACGAGCGCTACAGCACTCTCACCCTGTGCAACAAGCGCAGCGATGACTACCGGAAGGCATTGCTGGCAGTTGGAGGTTCATGGATTTATTCCCTGATCTGGACTGTACCACCTCTGATCGGTTGGAGCAGTTATGGGGTAGAAGGTGCAGGTACAAGCTGTTCAGTACGCTGGTCCTCAGAGTCAGCTGAGTCCACATCCTATATCATCTGTCTCTTCATATTCTGCTTGGTCGTCCCTGTGATGGTCATGATGTACTGCTACAGTCGCCTCCTTTATGCAGTTAAACAGGTAAGCAATTGTGTGCTATCTGTAGTGCAAACTGCTCTGAGGCATCTGTTGCATTTCTCTTTTATCAAATTTGGATGTACTGATGACAGAGAGCAAATCAGCAAACCAAAATGAAATTGAAAAGACCACAGAAAGCCTCAAGGAAGGTGCATGAGGACTTAAATCCTTTTAATTCTCCTGAAGCTTCAGTCAAAACAACCAGATAAGATCCATATAGATACTGATTTTGTGATTGGTAATACTGTGTTCTATGAAAACCAGCATATCAGAGTGAAGGTTGCATTTGTAATGAAGCAAATGCATATGTTTACCTGTTTATAAATAAGACATCTATACGAATATTTCTTCTTGGTTTTGGATTATGACGGTTTAATAATTTCTGCTTCCTAATCTGTGGAATCTCAACTCTACAGTAATGCAGTTCTACTGTGGTTTACAGAGTTAGCCGTAAATCAAAATAAAGGATTAGCTTCTCCTTGTAATTCTAGGCCACATTTCAAAGCTTCCTTGTAACTACAACCACCATTACTGCTACTCCTCCTACTACTACAATGGTGGTTCTTGCAGTGGCTTAAGGTGCAATGCAGATATTCCAAAATGAATGTTCCGGAAGACCCTGCCAGGGGTGTGGTATTATGAAGCGTGAATACTCTTGGTACAGTAATGAAATGGTTTAATGACGAATGATGAGAGAGGAATGAATATATAGGTGTTCTCTAAAAAGCAGTTCTCTAAAATGTTCAGATGAATTAACTGAAAGTGTTAAATGGGAAAAAAAAAGGCAGCAGATCTCTGAATAGAGGTTCTTGTACAGAATTAAATTGAATGTAGTTTGCTTTTGATTAGTCATAAGGAATTAAGGTTGCTTGTTTTATGCGATATGTCAAAACTTTGAGAACACTTAAAGCCCAAATGGGAAATCTTTTCCTGGTTGAGTGCTGAGTGGGCCAGTAAAATCCCTTTGATAAGAATCATACATTAGTATATCAGATTCCTGGGCAGCAGTTTCCTTTCCCATCACTTTAAAGAAAGGGGCAGGATCTTGGAACATGTGATACTAATAATATGGAGAAGATACACCTTACTTAAAATTTTATCTCTTCTTTCCTTCAGCCCTCACTGCCCTTCCTGACAACAAGAATCACCCACAACATACAAATACTTGTATGGATGAAGCTTCTGTAGCATGTACTTTAGCTTCTAGTGCTGAGGCTGAGGCTGAGAATAACTTGTGTTATTCTAGTCACTTTTTTAAAATTTAAATTCAGTTGTATTAAAAGTGGTCATAATCTCACTGATCTGCTGTGAAAAACATGCTGAGGGAACAAAGTATCACAGAAGAGATATATGCACTCTGTAGCCATTTTTTATTTAGACATGAAGACTGGGTAGACTGGATGGAAGATTAGGTCGATTGATTAATCAATAATTTTGAAAGGAAGCAAAAACTATGGGAGAAGGAATAGCATCTTCCACAATCCTCTCTCCTCCATAATCCTTGTGCCTTCCAGAATGACCAGTGAGCTTCTGGGGTGCTGAGGTTAGAGGATCCTGAGAAATTTTGTAAATGGTGGAAGTGAAAGAGAATCAAACCTAATCTTGTATAACCTGTTGGAGAGACAGGCCTTAGGGAACTAACTCTTGTTAAATGCAAAGGAACTCTAGTGAGGATTAAATCATATCTCCTCTTTAAAGTTGTTATGACTAAGGGTCATAAGAGCTGCCCGAGCATTTGAGAAGTCTTGAATAGCTAAACCCTAAATTTTTACACAAAATATCTTATGTTTTCCTGCTGTTTGTAAGATTTCCTGGATGAGTTATATTTCACCAAAAAGAATCTCAATCAGAAAACTCATCAGTCCTAAGCTTTCTATGATGTACCAGAAACTGTTTCCGGTACCATAATCCTGAAATCTTGCATTTCATAAATTTCTTGTGACATATATATAAATTTCCAAAGAACATATCGTGACAAATCACTGAAATACAACCTTTTTCCCCCTTGGTCTGAGGTCCTCTAACTGTTCTGTACTAAATGGGATAGTTTATGAAATGCTTAAGTATGTCATGTTTCAAATTAGAGAAAAAGATGAGCAATATGTAAATGAAAATATAGGAATTCTTACATAAAAGTACAAAGAGTAGGTAGGATAACAAAAAAAAAGGTTAAGAGAGGTTTCAGCATTCATTATAATGCTGTAACTTTCTGGAGTGGGAAAAAAAATTAATTATCTAGCTATTTTCTGGCCTCGTAGATTTAAGTCCTTCTGTGACTCTTTGTGTTATGTATTAGAAGTAATATGGGAACATTGTAAACATAATAAGTGCATTATCCCAACTTCAGCCTCTTGGTAATTTTTCTAAATATGCATTTCATAATTTTGCCAGATCTATAGAAGTTTTTATGTTAGAGCATTGTAGCATTAATGGTGTTGCACCCTGAAATCAAGAGTGCGGGAGTTATGCCATTAATAATAGTACAATGCAAATTAATTGAGGTGAAGAAATGTCTTAATAGATTTGTGATAGTTAATGCAAGAATTGGCACAGTGCCTGGATTTCCTCTTTTGAGCAACAGTGATTATAGGTCTGCTTTTCTCTTTTTGTTCTCTGTATTTAGTCAGGTGCTGTAGCGTTCTGTCACTTGAGGCATTAATAGATCCCACAAAGTCATCTGCAGTCTTTGTAGTGGTAAAAAGCTCAAGGATTTCAGTAATACAGGTTATATGAAAGATCATCTTTTCAAGGAATTACAAGTCAGTAGCATCCTTGTGTGAATAATGTTAACAGCAAATGCCATTAAACAGCATTATGCCATTAAACTGCATTATTATCTCAGAGCTCTTGCCATTTATCAAACTCAAAGATCCTTACTCACATTATTTTCTTTAAAGGTATGGGGTTTTTTCCCCAGGCTAGCTTTATCTGGACAGTTGAGTTTGATCAAATGGGCAAAGTTTTCTCCCTCACAAAATATTATTCACGTGTATTTTATTCTTGCACATTCTACAGCATAAGGAAAGGAAACTGCGGATGTTTTATTTTTCCTTATGCAATTCCATTACTTTTTCCCACTTTTTGGCTTATGATGCTTCTCTGTGACTCTATCATTGCATTCCCTCTGGAAAAATGTTCTTTGTGAAGCCAGTGTCAGTTGTTTACACTTTGAGAAGTGGGCTCCCAAATGTGGAATTACAGGGATTAGCATTGTGATCACTGTGTAGCACAAAAGACACAATGTGATTAAAATCCTCCACCGAGGGGCCCAGAGAACTCATGTCAACCAATCTAATGAAAATTAGTAAAACTTTTAAAAGAGATCTCTTCGGTCTGCACTGTCTCCCACTTACATGCAGAAATCCTGCCCAAGGACAAGAAGAGTCCCAGAAGATTGTTTCAAGAAGTTTTCAGCCTGGTTTTATGGAGACTCTCATATCATTGCCAGTCTTCTTTCATCGAAAGCTGCGCCTGAACAAAGTTCAGCAGCTCTTTATGGAATGTAGCTAGTACATGGAAAACACTAGAAAGAACTGTATGCAGAGCATGAAGACTTAAATATATAGTGTAATACCCGTCTGACTGTGCGGTTTTTGCTCAGTGCAACAGACTGTGTGTTAAAATGGGCAAAGGGCCAGTGGTCACACTGTCTCATGGGGTTCTGGAGTAGATGGACTTGCTACATGAATTGATATTCCTAAAGTGTTTGTGGGTTTTTTGAGTGGGTTTTTTTTCTTTTTTTTTTTTGGTCAGGGATTTTTTTTTTTAAACTTGAGAATAGTGAGGAAAAAGTAGCGCTGAAAAAAATTTATTGTGTCCTTTCACGTTGTTACTCCACCTGTACTTTGACTTCGTCTTTGACAAAAAAAAAGGCAAGAAAAAATATTCAGGGAAAATTGTAAGACTAGCCCATATGAGGCAGAAGTTGGCCTTACCAGTATGTCTTGTCCTCTAGCCTGTGGTTCACATACTAATGCTTAATTGCTCATAAACTGCTATTTTTGACTAGTGACCAAAATGTGAGTCCAGGTAGTGGAATTACCCAACTATTTATTTTCCTTTACAGCAACTTTTGTTTTGTTTCTTTTGAAAAATGTCACATGATTTCTGACTTCTAGATTTCACAGGAGAACCAAATCACCTTTTTTTTATCCCATCCCCTGACCTTTATGAGTCTTGTGAACTTGTAGGGGAAGGGGACAGTCAAGGTTGTGCAGTAAAGAGCTGTCTGGTCCTCTTTCTTACTCCTCTTCCAAACTTCAACTTCAAAGTACCAAATTTAGTGGAGGAAAAGTGATTCTGTCTCTTATTTAAGAAGTAATGCCCCAGAGCGAAATTATGACTCAATTATAAACCCAAGGAAACTAATTTTTAGTTCTGAACTATGAGATTTTGACTCTATGCTATTTTTTAAAGATTTGGATATAAACAACAGTGTTGGTTTTGAAATCTTCCGTGCCCACAAAGGAAGTCTTAGAGAAAAAGGAAAGAAGAGGTGTAAATTTTTATGACTTCTGATTCCTTCATCCTTTTTTTATGTCTGTTCTATTTGGAAAATTAAGAAGAATCTGTAAAAACAATCATGGCATCATTGTTCATTAAAGTAGTCAGGGAAGGACGATAAAGTAGAAGGATTGCTCCTGTGAATCTTTCTAGTTTTCCATCTCATTTGGAAGTGACTGTTTGGAGAAAGACAGCAGATTAGGGCAGAACGCTCCATGATTTAAACTGAAATCTTTTTCACGTAATACAGAAAGTAGGATGGAAGTGTAATTATTGTTCCATCATTGCTTGATATGCTTCATATGCTATTTATAGAGAAACTCAATTTTCCAAAACTTTATCTTTGATGGCACTGAAATTAGGATTTATGTTGAGAAAACTGATAAAGCAATTATAGACCATTAAATCTTAGCTTCTTAAAACCATAAATAAAACCAGGTTTGTAGTCATAGGCCTTCTTTTAGGAGTAAAGTTCAAAATCTTTCTAGTTATTTAATTAAACAAATAAGTCCTAAGAAATGTGATTCAGATGAAGATGGTCCTAGACCTAGTTGTATGGCTCCCGTAGATCATCCCTTTCAAATGTGATTAAGTACATTTGGGATTCAACTGAATTTCAGATATGTTTACCTTGACTGCATCTAAGCTCAAACAAGAAGCTATACTCATTAGACAACCATGTCTTGTTATCTTTTACCATATGTTTGTAAATTTTACTTCTTCCCTTCGAATCTTCATGTATACTTTCTCTCTTTAGCTTCTGGTGGTATAGAGGAAGAATAGTTTTGCCTTTCATTTTTAAACCTTGCCATAAGTATATAATAATGACATCTCATTCAAAGCAAAAAGAGATTCAGTTTGCAAATTAATTAATAAATGTTTTCTGTCACTTCATCATGAAGATATAGGAACTTAATTAAAATAGAAATCTCATGTTAGGCTGAGAGAATTGGAATAAATTTAGCAAAATGTAACGAAAGAGTTCTGCTGGATTATCAAATGCTATAAAGTAATATAGCCTAAAGCCATCATCTAAAAAAAATAATAAAAATAAATATTTTCAAATTTTCTGTACAGCCTCCAAGAGGCACATAGCAGTCAATAGTCAACATCTCCTTATTGGTCAGTTTGACCTTTGCCAAATTCTTCGTGTACAAGCCACTACACAGCTAGAACACAAAGTTGGCAACAGGCCATTTTTTGGATTCTGTGATAACAGGAACATTCTGTGATAACAGATACTCAGGCTATACCCTTTTATTGTTTGATTCTATTTGCTATAAGAATGAGCTTTAAATTATGAGAGCAGTTTACATTCTTGTATAATACTGTATTTTTTCCGAATTTCTAGATCATTTCTCCAGTAGAAAATCTGACTTCTTTTTGTTGTTTCAAAGCAGAACACTGAAATACATTAGGCTGCTTTTGGTATGTATTAGTTACCAGTTCTTTGAAGATCTGATTATTTCCAAATCTTCTTGGCTTCTAATATGATCAAATTTATCAGAATTCTGTAGGTGAGGTGATATCTGGAACAGCTTTTTTGAAAATTATTAATAAAAAAACCATGGAATACTTGGACAAAAAAAGACAAGAAATCATATTTCACTATTTCTCAGTAAGTTAATAATTCTGTTGAATATGTAATTTATGTAGGATCAGATTGCAATCTGTAGATGATATTACATAAATAAATAATCTTAACATATCAACTCTTTTTGTTTAAAAATTTGCTGATAATATTTGTAACCACTCTCAACTTTCACAACCCATGTCCCATGGGTTTTCCCACCTTTACTCTGACACCATTCTATTTCATAGATAGATCTCCTCCTTCCTTCTTTCAGTGATTTCCATAATTTTTTCCTTTGATCGTTTGAAAATTATATGAACATACACAGATTTTCCAGTGCTTTGTAAAGCTGATACTACTATTCCTACTGTACAGAAGGAAAGCACATGGTACTGAGGAGTTAACTGTGAGAATTCAAGGCATTTTAAGAATCTATCTACCCTGAATTTTTTTCTCTATGTTTTCTCTGTAATCAGAGAAAGAAAATCACATCCAAGGAGGTTATTCTCAAAACTAGAAGCTTTTGCAAGCTGCTGACATGAGTCCCACTAAAAGAAGAAAATTGTTTTATAACAAAACAAGGAAGCACTTTGACCTTGAGAAGAGGATACAATGTATAATTTATTTTTTTTTTAAATAGTACCCGTTTTAAATTATTTTCAAAACAATGGTATGATAGTTAAATTATTATACCATTTTACCATTGTTATTTAATGCCAGGTCATAATATAAAGTACAAACATAGCATAACTTTGCAAACAAAATGTGTAACATTTTGACACTGACTTTTGGCATTCATACTTTTATAAACAGCAATTTTCAGATGCCAGCATTTCATGTTTCAAACAGTTCTATCCTTACATTTCTGTTCAAAGATATTACAGTGAAGCAAGTGCTGATTATTCCTATTGGCTGACTTCTTTTTTTTCTTCATTTTATTTTAATGGGAAACCTGCTTGAATAAAAAGCTGCTTTCATTAGCTAGGAGGAAGATTTACTAGTGTGCTTAATTTTTAAAGAGCCAATGTAATCTTATACTCTTTCATAACGATTAGGGTTTGCCCAGGAGGTTAAATGATTGTTATGTAGCTATCATGAAGACACTACAAATATAGCATTGACTTTTGGGGTTCACTGTTCAACTGTAAGAAGATTTCAGTTTTGTGCACTATATTTATACCAGTTTTTATTAAAGGTGTCTGTCCCGAGGGAATAAAATTCAATATTTTCTGTAACACTGGAGAAAAATGTCAAATCTTGAGAAATAAAGGAGATAGCTAACATTTTCTTTATTTTGTGTATAGCTTCAAGGTTTGTAAGTTCACCATCTCAGCTTTTAAGAGTGTAAAGGTGTGGTGAGTCAAGCCATTGTAAATACCATTCAAAGTGTCTAGAGACTTCAGCTGCTGTGCTTGCATAGACACATGTCTAACTCATAAATGACAGTTATGTTCACTCAGGGTTGTTTTCAGTATTTCTGATTAAAAAGTGTCGGCCGACTGTTGAAGCACATGTCATCAGATTAGTGTTCATTTTTTGAGGTCTGATCATGCTGGAAGGGAAACAGGTATGAAAAAACATTATGATCTTGTTTCCCCTGTGCTTTCAGAAGTGTAAATCTTTACTTAATTGTATTTGCAGAGAAACAGTTATGCGACTTTGGTGTAAATCGGGCACTGTACAAATTCATTGTAAATCAAGTTAATGGCTGGTCAGAAAACAGGAATTCATTGAGTTTGCCACTTTTCATTCTTTATATAAATTAGGGAGGAAATAAGCCTGTCATAGTGTTTAATAACAATCTAATAGAAATTTAGGATCTTATGCATTAATCTCTGGGTGCTTTATGTCCGTAAAAAATAGGCTGTAGTTTCATGAGTCTTTCAGTTTACAGCAAATGGTGTACATCAATACTAAGCACTCATGACAGTTCAGGGTATGAGTTAGGAAGGGTTTTTCCTGACTGGAAAAAGTCTAAGATTTTTTTGTTTGCTCACCAGTTATAAAACTGGAAAGGTTAAATGTACAGAAGTGTGTTTTGCAGGGTAAAGAGTGTGGTTTTGTGTACTTACATTTTAGCATGGAGAACTGAGCCACACTCACTCTCCTGTAGTTTAACTCCACTTCAGAGACCAACTTGTGACCTCAGGCAAAATCCCTGCTGGAAGGCTTGGAGCAAAATTAATTGTCCTACATGTAGCAGCACCGTGGCATTGTCCCCTAGAGAAACACTTCTGAGGGTATATCTGCAAAAAATATAACAAATGTGCAATGCCCAAGGGCTTCCTTCTCTGGTACCACCATACATTTGATATCACATTTAACTGTACCATTGTGCGAGAGTCCACAGGCCAGTCCCCAGCCAATGTTATCCGGGTGGGAGGTTAAAGCAGAGGGTGGGAAGCCAAAGCAGACAGCCTTGGTTCACTGCACTTAAAACAAAGACTTCAGTCACAATTGTAGGATCACAGAATGGTTTGGTTTGTAAAAGACATTAAAGACCATCTAGTTCAGCCCCCCTGCCGTGGACAGGGACACCTTCCACTAGAACAGATTACTCAAAGCCCCATCCAAGAAGGCCTTGAACACTTCCAGGAAAGGGGCATCCAAACTTCTCTGGGCAACCTGTTCCAGTGCCTGATGACCCTCACAGTAAAGAATTTCTTCCTAATATCCAATCTAAACCTGCCTTCTTTCAGTTTGAAGTCATTCCCCTTGTCCTATCACTACATGCCCTTGTAAAAAGTCCCTCTCCAGCTTTCCTGTAGGTCACCTTTAGTTACTGGGAGGTGCTATGAGGTCTCCCATGAGCCAAAATGTAATTCTGCTTTTTCCTGGTGGTGCAGAGTTAACAAGGATGTTTGTTTTTACTTTGTCAATCCTTGTTCCATCTTATCATTAGTCCTGTGTGACTTAAAACTCCAAGGTTTGGCCACAAACATTTGTAATATCTATTGCTATTCATTGGTTCCATGATTTAGCCCCACTTCCACTGCTGAAAATTCTGAAAGCTCAAGATACGGTGCCTGAGGCAGCATAGTTTGGCAATAACAGAGGGAAATAATTTTACTTGAGAAGTTATCATGTAGTGAAGAACAATGGCATGACAAATCCATATGCTGCAGAGATATGAAATGGATGCAAACGATTATGTGCTTATGGAATGAAAATCAAAAGCATATAAAAGAAAAGAGGTAAATACGTAAAATCTAGAACAAACATTGTTTCAAAATTTCTAATCCAGTGTTTCATTAGTTTGTAATCCTACTGACTAGGTAGATTTTTTTTTGCTATCTCAGTTGAATCTTGCACATCTGCATGAGAAGCTCTGCATAAACACAAATTGAAGGTTTATAGCCAGAGTTGTCACGCTTATGTTGTCTTAATGACAGAAATGTATTAAGCAATGTAAATTTATGAGATTGATCATAATTTTTTACCACAAATAAAATAAGTTAAAATTTGGATTCTTTGGTTACTTGGCACTAAAGCTGTTTCATCCAAAAACAAAAGGTGAAAAAACCCAGTTTATCGGTCTTACATCTCCAATGTTTTTTGATGTTTTTCAATTTCCAATGTTTTGAGCTTACCTGGACTAAGGATAAGGTGGTCTAACCTGCTTTTAATAGAAATTAATTTGGTCATGATTACTCATACTGTAATATTTTTATAATTCTTAGATTTTTATAATTTATTATAGGTATCAAATGTATTATTATATTTATTATTAATAATAAATTTTAATGGTGAATATTCTACCCTGCTAGACATTAGACTGAAATGTCATGTATGCTTCCTTAATGAAACCTGCATTTATTTTCTGTGGAGGCAAACCTAGGTGTAATATGAATCTATCAGATTAAATACAACATTTTGGAAGTGATGCAAGGTTATGTTGAAACTTAGCATTTATGTGAAGTGGGCAGGTCACTCTTTCAAAGCATACAAAATCTAGAAGCAGAACAATTTTTTTTTTTATTTTTGTGGAGTCTGCATGCAAGAGCATGCATGAAGATAACTGCATATGCAATGTCTACATGTTCCTACACGGTCAGGAATGTTCCTTGGCATTGAGGCAAACAGTACAATCTGCTGATGTCCATACTACACAGTGTTTGGCCTTGGGCATTCTCTGGATGTTACATGACCCTATGGCCCTCAAATATAGTAGTTCATATTTTCTTTATTTACCAAAATTAAAGTGTCTAAAATCAGATGAGAGTTGACTTTGAACTCAATAGAGTTGAGAGCTCTTCTAGTGTGGAGCCAAAAGTTGATACACTGCACCCTGATCTATACAGCAGAGGTGTGGGTGAGTGCAAGCCTGTGGCACAAGTTGGAGGACTATGTAGAAAGGATGGAGCCAAACCTGGTGCAGCCTTGTCCATGCCACCTACTGGGAGTTGTCACTGATGCTTTTGGGCATCTGCTTAGGGAGCACTGGGGCGAATCTGCACAGGGGATCCAAGCACGCTGACAATTAAGCAGGGTGGATGATCAGGGTCAAGATCTTTATCTCACATTGTGGAGTGGTTTTATGTAGTAGTATGGACATAGCCATTCGTGTTTTTAAAGATATGCGCCCATACCATGTCTTTTTCTTTTCCAAGGAGAATTAGCTTTAAATTGTATGTGTTTATGTGCATGCTAAAAAAATTGGAGTTTTCTTTTCTTCTTTAAAGGCAGCTTGTTCTACATGAAAGTGCTATGTGGGTACATGAATGTCTAAGTTTTTGCTTTCTTCCTTGGCTTCAGACAATTTTGGATACTATTTTAAATAGACCAGGTTGGGAAATAGATTTTCCGGTCTTTTTCCAGTTTGAGGTTTTTGATGGAGAGATTTCTTGTCTTGAATAAGGGGAGCACACACGCACACAAATCTTAACCTCACTATTTTTCACTGATCAGCAATTCATCAGTATTTTATTTTTACATAATCCTCCACTGGAACACTTAGATGTTAAAAATAAAATAATCTCCTCTTGACCCTGAAACCATTCAGAGTCCTAGTACCTTTGTACAGCAGTAGCTTAGGCAAAGCAATGTGGAGCAAAAGGGCCTGCAAATCCTTGGAGCTGGTGACCTAAAATGCCTGTGAGATCCAGCGTCCTGAATAAAATAGCTCTGTGAGGTAACTAGGCACCAAAAGACCTGGCATTTTCAGTCCTATCAGGCATATTGTCAAGGAACAAAAGACAAGCCCAGGGAAACATGGGTACTACCAGAAATGTCTCAAATTTGAATGTTCCCACAGGTTGTTTTCATTTTTGTGAATCAGTTTCCCAGTGCAAAAAATGTCATACTAGGAATAATTTTGACCTTAGCTGATGTGTAAGTTACCTCTTTGCCAATAAAAGAGTTCTGTTGCAGTGCAGCTGGCTTATACAATGCTAAGTGTTTCTGTGTTTCTACCTTTTCCCACCTTGTCCATCTTCACACCTTGCTTAGTATGCACATGTGATATTATAATAAATGTGGAGCTCTCACATTCACATAATAGTTCATTTCTCTTGGGGTTTAAGAAGGGTAAAGGTGCAAATACTGGTATTCAGCTCAGTGAGCCTCATCGATATGGTAAAGAAGTGTTGAAAACACACTAATTTTGATGTTCTAATTATGTGTTCTCCTATGTTCATGCAGTCAATCCAAATCTGTATTATTACAAGGTTTTTTGTGAGGTTTATAGGTCTATACGTGTCTTTTTTTCTTTATTAAAATAAACAGACAGGATATTTTATGGAATTCTCCCCTTTATTAAATTGTTGCTGCTTTGCACACTACTTGTCTTTGTCTCATGGTGAATCAGTGGAAATAGGCTTGTGTTTTCTGTAGTAGATTAAAACTGGCATCATATTTCAATTTACAAGTATCTTACTATACGGCTGGCTCTACTTATGTCACTGGACCTGATGGTAAATTGAGAGCCACTGTAACAAATGAAAACCGGCAGAAATAGGGCCAATAATATTTTAAACACAGACTTATATTTCAGGCAGCATTTTATTAATTGGAGTCAATAAAAATTGATTGCCAATACTCTGAGTGCATTTAATTACTAGCCCTGATAGAATATAATCCTACACCACTCAATACTCAGTGTAACTCAGTCAGATTAAACACTGGGGAATCAGCTGGCTAAATATTAATCCTTTTTGTTGTTGATGTTTTAAAGGCATGGCAGGGGAATAAGGTGGGAAGGTAAGGCTGGAGAGGGAGGAAGGGAGGGGTCTGTGGTCAAAGCCACTGCCTTGAATACAGCAGAGAATCAGAGCAGTTTGTGGGGGCCAGGTGGCTGCACCTGGGCAAGTCTGGGGAAAACACACTGCACTCCAACGGAATTCCAGCAGAACGAGACCTGTCCTTGTGAAGCATGTAGAGTAGAGGCTTCAGAGGCTTTTAAAAATTAAGTACTAACATATGGCTCTTCAAAACATCTGCTCTTGCTGGAAGAAAAAAGCTACTGTTCAGGCACTTTACAGTTTACATCTGACACTTGTTTTACAGGGAGCCTCCTTTGCTGAAGGACTGCTTGTCCAAACCTTCTCAGGAGAAATGACGCCCATCTATCACACCACAAAGAGAGTTTTATATTTCTTCTTATTTGGCACATGTTTCATTTGAATTTCACTTCACTAGTAATGGAGTTAGATGAACTCTCCAGCTGCTTAATTATAGAGACCTTCAACTTAAAAAGCTCAGGAATCCTTATGCAGTAAATCAATATCCCTCTGGACTGGTAAAGGATAGAAAATAAGAAGATAAGGTTTAAGTAGCCAATGTTTCCTTCAGAGAAATATGTATAAGATATATTACTCTGTTTCTCACGCTATTTTTGAGATGATGATGCTCAGTCCATTGACTCTCCAACTTTTCTATTTCATGCAGTTTTCATTGTAGCTTGACCACTGACCCGTTTTTGGTCTTAATTCTTTCTTCCTTTGTTATTTCAAGATATAAAACTAAAAATAATGAACATTCACTCTTAATTTATACTATTGAGAGGCCTGAGGTTTCACTTTTCTGTTTGTTAAGCATCTTTTTTCCCCTATGGTTTTTCTTTTAAAATGTCTACACCATATGAATCTTAAAACAATGAACAACCGTCTCTGGCTTGAGGTAGTCATCTGGGCTTACAGTGAATGGGTGATTATTTGACTTTTTAGTAGTACAACTGACATCTGCTAAGCAGCTAAATTAATCACACGTGAGTATGTGCTATAGGGTTGCCTTAGGGTATATTCCAAACCTTCTGTTGTACTTAACAGTGGTAATCTGAATTCAAATGAGAGCTCTGTCAACTAAACAGCTTCTCAAGTAATAAAAAGCATGTAAGGTGTTTACTAAGGGGATCTCAGTAGTACTGGACTGTTTTATTTCTAGTCACATACAAATAAAGAATTTGTTCCTAATATCTAATCTCAAACTGCCCTCTTTCAGTTTAAAACCATTTAAAACCTTTTCCTGTCACTATCTGACCATATAAAAAGTCCCTCTCCCTCCCTTTTATAAACCTCTCTAAGGTCCTGAAAGGGCACAGTGAGTTCTCCCCAGAGCCTTTTCTTTTCTGGGCTGAACAACCCCAAGCCTGTCTTCGAAGGAGTTGTGCTGTAGCCCTCTGGTCATCTACATGGTTCTCTTCTGGACATGCTCTAACAGGTCCACATCTTTCTTGTGTTGAGTACTCCAGAGCTGATGCAGTACTCTAGGTGGGCTCTCATGAGGGCAAAGTAGAGGGACAGATTCACCTCCCTTGACTTGCTGCCCACTCCTCTTTTGATGCAGCCCAGGATGCGTTTGAACCTTTTGGGCTGTGGGCATGCACTGTTGGCTCACATCCAGCTTTTCATCCAGCAGAACCCTGAAGTCCTTTTCTGCAGGGATGCTGTCAATAAAATCTTCTTCCAGTCTGTAGTCATATCTGAGATTGCCTCAACCCAGCACTTTGCACTTGGACTTGTTGAAATTCATGAACTTCCAAAACTTAGAATTTGGATAATGCTGTCAGTCACAAGGCAGAAAAGGGACAACACTGCAGTGTTTCAGAAGGCTGTAATATGAATTTTATTTGGTAACATAACACTCCACTTGAAACTGTCCCAAACATGTAAAAATAAATTTCTATTTAGCTAAGATCTTGCTACTTATATCTGGCCTATTAAAGATTAAATATAAACAAAGTGTGAATAAATGCAACCTGCGCAGAAGGAGAAAAGGACAAAATTAATAAATATTCTGAGCCTAAACTAAAAAAAACATTGAGCTAAGTGTCCCATAGACGCTTTCACTGCCTGGCAAACACTGAAGTATGTGCATTTTTTATTCCCATTGGCAGTCCCATTGAATGTACTTAAAGGTTGGTTATACATCTGTAAAACACTGCATACAAGTCATTGTCTTGCACAGAAAATAGAATTAGTATTGCCACTATTTACCTGTTGTATCTGTCCCCGATTAAACACCAGTAGCATTCTACTCTGCTCTGATGCCTTCAGCATTGAGCTGAGCATTTAAAAACACCTATCTCTGGGAAAGTTCACTCAACTAATTCACTTATTTTCCTCTATTGTTATGGCTTGCAAGAGCTCACTAGAAGTCTTTAAAGGCCTTACCTGATACTGTTCTCTCTCTCACTTCCTGAGCAACTTCAGGATATTAGTTCAGCCTAAATGACAGGTTGAAAGAACTGACTCTCACATTGTTCAAGTGTGTCTGTTCTGCATCGATCTTTAAGATCTTTCTGAAAAAAATTTGTTGCTGTGGTTGGCAGTCTGGCCTTGGCCTTTTATTAATTGCAGGCTACTCCTGGGAGTAATTCTTTTTGTATGTTTTCTTTCACTGTTCTGTAGTGAAAAAGCTTTTCTGCCCTGCTTGTGCTTCCATGCTCCAGGATGGTCAAGGCTCAGTAGGTGCTTAGTCATGTCAGCCTGGCACATTTTGGATTTTCTCAATATAAAATTAAATGAATTTGCTTTGGGCTCCATTGCTTGCCGAGTAAGTTCAGGATGTTAATTCAGTCTAAATGTCAAGTGAAAAGAAATATGACTCCAGCCTGCTGAATCATCTTGTTAACTCGGTCTTCTTTTTACTTTGACCTTTCCTCATCAAAGTACAGGTATTGCTTGAATAGTTTCAGTCTTTCCAGAAGAATGGTGGAATTTTATAAAACTTCATCATCTTTTTCTCTCTGAAGTTATAAATTCACACTGGACAGGCTTCATACTGGCTCTAACTATATCAATCCCTACTTACTCACTGCACTGTGAAAAATACTGCTGTCACAAAACTCAGGAATGAAAGTATTGCTCAAAAGTGAGCTGAATTTCCAATATTTATATTTAACAAATATCGACTTGAAGAGGGTTGGGCTTGTTAGTGAATTATTGCTAGAGTAGTTTGTATCTTGATATTAATTGTCCCTGACATGTGTTGGCCCTGTTGAAATTGGAATTAGAAGGAATCCTAGAGAATTATTTAAAATATCTCTGTTGTTTTTTTTCTGGCTGTAATTGTCAAAAAAGCATATATAGAGCAAAATTATGCTGTGAAAGAATATTATCCTAGACCTAACCTCTTCCTTGAAAAATAAAGGTCACATTTGGAAGTAATATTAATTTGCAGATTGAGAGTAAAACAAGGATCTAACCACTTGTCATGTGCATGGATGCAGAATTTCCATCCTCAGTGTGTGACATCCCCAATAGCTTTGTTTCAGCTACAGTAAGTATCCATGGAGATCATCAGCTGTGATGTGAGTGCAGTTGATTAGGAAAGGAAGGGACAATGGCCAATAACAATTGTCTGAAGCAGAAAACCTTGGAACAAGGGGAGTGAGTTGCTTAGTCAGTGGTGTCGGAGACCAGAGGTGGGGTGGGCAACACTGGCCATGCTTCTGCTGGAGGAAAAGAGCAGACTTTGCAAAGTCTATGAGAGCAGTAAGTGATAATAGTACCTGAGGTACCGTTACATCTGCAGAGAAAAGTAACTCTATCATTCATCATACATATACATACATCTGTGATGGAGGGTTCTCAGTTATCACTCTTCAAAAGAGATCACCGAGTTGGTTTGAGTCATTTAATGAAAAATTCTGTTCAGGAAAATCAAAATAAAAAGATGTTAGAAATTATTAGGAAGGGGATTGAGAGAGGCAGTCCAAAAGCAGGGCATCAGCTCTGAATTTCTGTATATGCCTCCATAAGTGAGCAAGAGCTGACTGTATCACACTGAATCCTTCCTTCCCCTACCCTTTTCCTTTCCTTCTCTTCCTCCCCCTCTATTTTTCTCTCCTCTTCCATCCTCTCCTGTCCTTTTCTCTCCTCATTCCAGTTAGTCAACAAGAAGCTTGCTGATAACAATTGTTTTCATCTAAATTAAAGCACACATTAAGTTATAGCTACCTGATCATGTTTGCTGAACCATTCTAATCTTTAACTCCTGTATTAGATTACTCTGAGATTGCTCCTGAACAAAATCTGCAGCTATATGAACTGATGCCTTCTTGGACACAATCAGTGTCCAAGCAGAACCCTGAAGTCCTTTTCTGCAGGGATGCTGTCAATGAAATCTTCCAGTCTGTAGTCATATTTGAGATTGCCTCAACCCAGCACCTTGCACTTGGACTTGTTGAAATTCATGAACTTCCAAAACTTATCATTTGGATAATGCTGTCAGTCACAAGATGTGATTCTTGGGGCTGTCCTGTGCAGGGGCAGGAGTTGGAATTTGATGATCCTTGTGGGTCCCTTCCAACTCAGAATATTCTATTCTATTCTATTCTATTCTATTCTATTCTATTCTATTCTATGCTATGCTATGCTATGCTATGCTATGCTATGCTATCCTATCCTATCCTATCCTATCCTATCCTATCCTATCATTTCACACAGGTTTTTCTGGGCCCCCTTTTCAAGTTTGTCTGGGTCCCTCTGAATGGCATCGCATCCTTCCATTTTGTCAACTGCACCACTCAGCTTTGTGTCATCTTCAAACTTGCTGGGCATGCACTTGATCTCATTGTCTGTGTCATCGTTGAAGTTATTGAAAAGCACGTGTCCCAAGACAGAGCCCTGAGGGACACCACTCAACCTCCACCTAGACATAGAGCCATTGACCACAATTCTCTGGCTGAGCCCACCCAGCCAGCTCCTTATCCACTGAATAGTTTGCCCATTAAATCCATGTCCCTGCAATTTGGAGATAGGAATGTGATCATATACAATATGCATGCTTAAATCAGCTGCCAGGGCTGATGGCTCTTCAGTGTTACAGTGATGCTGTTTCACCTTAGTTTCTGGCGGTGTATTTCCCATACCAGAAAGAGCAGCTCCAGCTGCTGTGGGCAGCCGCTCGTTTCTGTCCATCCCAGCTACTGTAGGGGTAGGCACACTTTGCCTGTACTCCAGGCTGGTGAGGTGCAAGGCAGCTGCAGACCTCCCATGTCTGTGTTGGCCCAGTGCTGGGCTCAGGGCACGGGCTGACTCATGGGCAGGCTGAGCTTGTTACCCACAGCTGAGTGCAGTGCATGTTCAGCTCTTACACTGGAATTGACTTGGGCCAACTCTGTGCATGGGAAGCCCACACTGATGCTTTTGTAACTATTGTCCTTGCTGGACAGGTCTGTAGCTTCCCACTTGGGGAAGATAGGAGTATTTAATGTACTTTTCTTTCTAAAACCAAACCGTTACTGCAAACCAAATGATAGCTATGTGTATACACCTTTAATCTTCCCATGCACACTGGTTCTAGAAAACACGCAGTGAGTAAAAAAGGTCAGGATAAAACATGAGTTGTCAATGATGGAAGTGACACCATGAGCTCCTTGTTTAGTGTATGGGAATATATTCACTGTGTTAGACAAGTTGCTGCTAAAAGCCCCTTAGATAGCGCAGTGGAAAAAATCCTGCATCTAAGAGGATTATAGTGTTCCTTAAGTTCACAATAGGACTTCGTGGATTTTAGCGGCAATGGCAATTATGCTTCAAGGACAGTTTATAAAACCATGAATTTTGTATTTAAAGCATCACTTCACCTTGAGGCATTAAGACATCTATTTCCCATTTCAGTAACAAAAATTCCCAATAAAGTCAGTCTTCAGCTGATATCCTTCCTATGAACTTCAAATCCTAAACTTAACAGTGACATTAAAATAATTAGCTATATGGCCCCTTGTGTGGTTTTATGGCTTCCACCTGCTGTATTTGTTGCTATTAACTCATGTGGCTCCAACTGAACAAAACGCTCATGTGCATATACATGTAAATGCTTTGTAAAGTCAAGGCCCATTGGATCCTAAGGTGACCCAAAACAGATGTTTCTGTTCAGTCTCTGTTTCCACAGAGACAATACATCTCTTCAGTGTTGACTTATTTGAATTTAGCCACCTAAATACTGATAAAGGAGGCATTTTTTTTTAAACCAGTGAGCCCTCTTTTTCCATGATGGTCTATTTTAAACAATAATGTATTTTATCCGTTTTACTGTTAATCCATAATAGTTCTGGGGTAGCTCACACTGAAAAGTGGATTACTTGAAGTGTCTGTTTCCTACAGCCTTTTAGAGCTTTTCATGCTTTGGAGGGCTTTTTTCTCGCCTTTTCCCCTTGAGAACAGAACCCGTAGAGATGGGAGAGGAGAAACCTCATAACTGACATTACAATCACTGCTTAGTTTGACTGTAAGGTTTAGTAGAGAGTTATTCATACCAATAAATGGAGACCATTTCTGAATTTCTTTTGTTAGGAACATAACAGAGAACAGTTTTACTTGTCTGGTTCTTCTGAAGGAAGAAGACTGATCTTTTTCCAGGTTTTTTCCTATACTGCAGCTTTTGCCTAGAAAGTCTAGATCCCTTCTGTTCATTTCAAGAAGCTGTAGTAGACTAAATGTTCAAAGATTGGCAGACTGCCTTCAGATGATTATAAATATTTCATTTGTCTCTGGTTTTGGTAGCACTGTTGAATACTTGATTATGTCAAAACAAGCACTTATAGCTGATACTGAAAGATGCTGGCAACAAACACTGCCGCTCATAAATAACCTTCTCTTTACTGTGCAGTTTTGAAGTCTTGAAGTAAATATGGTTATTTGAGTGTAAAAAGACAGATCTAGGAATAATGTAAGCTGTGATGAGAAAAGCACTTTGTGCCCTTATTTCCATATTGCTTGTTTAGAGTTAGCTACAAAAAGGATGTTTACGGCATGCACTGTTTAGATGCACAGAGTAAAATAACATGATATTATTTTCCATCTTAATAAATAGTTGAAGAAAGAGAAACTGACTTGAAGGACAAAATCAGGCCCCCTGATTTCTAAGATGCTATCACATACATGTCCCCTACTTGAAGTGGCTCTGGATGCTGGATAGTCTCTCCATTTAGTGGTTATATGGATGGGATGCCATGTATTCTTCATAACCTTTTAAAATGTTTACAGCTGAAAATGGGTGCGGGTAAAATATGAAGGAAATTCTTTATGAGGAAAAGCACATAGCTACATTAAGTAAGGAGGAGAGACTAGGGTAAGTGCAAAAAAATCAAAACACAGGGGAATTCAATTAAAACAGGTTAGATCTTCATCACTGAAGCTCCTTCTTAATAGCTAATGTTAGCCCAACTCCCTTGCCATACATATATTAACCAGCTTGCCCGTGTGTGATAGGAATATGCACAGTTGTACATTTTAATGCCTTACAGAGGTGACTGGATATATGCCTCTATCACCGTGGGCCTCACAGTTGCCTTTCCATCTCTGTGTACAACCCTCCCTCAGGTTTTTCCTGGCGCCTGTGCCTTGTTCCGAGCAGGTGAAATGCCACCAGTATTCTCTTGGTCCTGCAACTGGCCTGCTGAATCTAGAAAGAAGTGAGCAGGGACTGCAGTAAGTCAAACTTTTGGCCCTGGAGCATAGGAAGGGGAAGGCTGTCCCCTTGGGCAGGGCACTGCTCAGGCCTCTTCTCCCATACAAATCCATGTGGTGGCTAAGAAAAATATTTAAAGCAGTAAATCCCACCCCAGATGCAGGTAGCTACTGTCTTCTTTTTTTCTGGGCTGCACACTGCTCTAGTTATCTAAGTAGTGGTGTTTTATGTGTCAGATTGACTGGAAAAAGAAGTGTTGGGTGTGTCCATGAGATGCAGCATGGCTACAGGGCAAATCCAGACTAAAACTAATTGTGCCAGTCTCACGCTCAGTGCCTGAGATCAGACAAGCTTGACTGTCACTGCCTCCAGCTGAGTTCTGAAAAATCAAAACACTTCTGCTAGTTCCCAGAATGAAAGTAGGGGAGAAACACTGTTTGCTCATTAAAAATCCCTCAACGACCAATCCTCCAGCCTTCTTCTTTTCTTTAAATATAGGGCTTTCCCTATATTTATACTACCAAATTTGGCAGGAGATGATCTTTGTCCCAGAGAAAACAGTTGAGTTTACAGCAAAGACGTGTGTTTTCCGGCCATCCTACCTAAGTTCCATCTGATCCCAGTGGGTCAGTATTGCTTGTGCCATTTTTAAATCTGGTTTAGATCTCCTATGTATTTTAAAAGTATATATATACATATCCTATATTTTCACATTTAGATTGAGCTGTACAAGCTCAGCTATTCTAAAACATTATTTGAATCTATTTTTTCTAATCGCTATCTGATGCTCTTCTATCAGCTGGATATCCAGGGAGGCATTTCCATTTGACTGCTGAAAATACAGTGTAGCAATTGTGTTAAAATGTCCAGTAGTTTTAAAATAAGAAATAGAATTATTTAATGTTAAAATGTCTACTGCTTTTTCACGTGCAGAAGTGTTATCTTTCTGTAGGCTACATGAACTTGAGCTGTATTTTCCTGGAGGTCTTCCAGCATCTATAAAGAGAAAATTTTTAAAGATAACACCTTCTAAAGGTAGGCTACAAAGCTGCAAAGGCAATGCAGCCTTTCATCAAAAGTGTATGGATAAATATAGTACATGATTTCAAAACTTCCCCTCCTAAGGAAACAATCTAAAGATGTGAAACCAGAAGGATATGTGCCAAAATCACACCCATAGTCACTCCACTTTTAAACATCTTTCCTTCCTTTTTTATGATCTATATTTTATGTGTGCAGAGGGTAAACTCTTGCAAACTCCTCAAGACAGAGATATTATCTAAACACAGAGCAAAAATGTGTTGCCTGATGCTTCTGTGTATATTGAAGATCTTTAACTGTGGATGCCATGGCTAACTGGGGCTTTGCATTCCTTGATTAATATTTAACTTGTAGCATAGCTGCAGCTAAGATGGAATCCTGAATTCTTCAGTCAGAGAAATTTCCCATTAGTCATGAAAAATTTAGTTCAAATAAGCAATACAGGATTGGACCATTATCTATTATTAATCCTTTTCTCAAGCTAAAGTAATTATGAAATAAACAGGTTCCATTCTTAAAAAAAAAATAGTCCCAAGTCTTTTCATAAAGGATGGATTTTATTTTGCAATTGCCATTTTGCAGAAAACCATTACAAAATTAGACAGGAAAAATACTTCTTTTTTTGGGGCAGACTGGGTTTGTGTTTGTTTTATTTACTTTTAACAGGAACATTTCCGCTGAAACTCTGGATAGAACCAACCATTCTAGAAGCCTAGAGTCATAGTTAACTAAAAAGAACGAGTGTCACCATATTATTTTGCCTTCATACGTACTTTGCACAGTAACTATATGTGTTTTTAACTCACAATCTGATACATAACACATACATTATGCAAAAATACCTATACTACTAAGAGGTAGGTAAAGCTCTGACTATTTTCACTGCATTAGCATGTGTATGTTATGTGTCAGGCAACAGATGACATTGGACTGGGGTGGTTGGTTCCACCTTTAACTGTGTTCTATTCATTTACAGAATTGTGCACATCAGTGTTCTTCTTCATCAGCCTAAACCTATTCATTTTAAACCTTTGTTTTCATTTTTTTTTAGGTAAGGTAAGGTAAGGTTTGTGTGCATTCCATTAGAGGAAGCTGTCTTTTTGCTTATTTATGTTTGTAGTTTTACATGGATTTAGTTCCCTTGGGGCATTGTTTACTCTCAAGTACTGCATTCCAGAGGCAAAGAGACCTTAAAGTGGACATAAATTATACTTGGCTGAGTACAAGACTCAGTCAATATAATTTAAACTTTTGAATAGTGCCTGAAATTCTGCTGGTACATCTGGGTTTGCTAAACACGCGCTGGGGGAAAGTTGAGGAATCAACCATAACCTCACGAGACCAAGTGTGCTGAGTCTCCATCTAGAGTCAGTGGACAGAGGCTGCCTCCAAGATGAACCTCCCTGCAGATTTTGCTTTTTTCTTTGTTGGCTGCAAAGATGCTTAGGGAGAACCAGCCTTGCTATTCTGGAGTTAATATTCCCGAATGTTTCCTAAGAACTTTTTAATAATCCCTATAAAATAAGGCTAAGTACCCAAACGTTATCTATTCCCCACCCAATCTTGTGCTGACTTCCATGTCCTTTCGATCAAACTTAATGTCCATCTCACAGAGCTACCGCATGGGAAGCTTGCTTTTAAATAATGCTTGTGTGTAGTAATGAACGTGCATTCTGTGTAGGGAATGAAGCTTGTTCCTCACTGTTACCACCAATGTGCTCAGCCATACAAACACACTGGAAGAGTGTTCCATAGCTGTCTGCAGAAAAATGTATTCACACCAAAGCTTAAAAATAAAAATTGGCTGTTATTTTAGCGTTTGCTCCAACCTCCACCGGGATTCTGGTTTATACTGGCATGCAGTGTGGTCTCTGCAGGTCTTCCTCTAGTGCCTAAGGGAGATGATGAAAGTCTTCCCACTGCATTCGATGACTTTCAGGTTTGTGTTTGTTTTGCTTCTGGAACAACAGTGTTGATTGTCACTGCTGATCCAAGACCAATAGTCCCAGGTTGTTGATGCAGTCAATCCAACAGCTCAGCTTCTTAAATTCTATCTGTTTTCATCTTCCCCTAGGTTGGAAAAATCCACAAGAACGCTGCCCGCAAAAGAGAATACCACGTACTGTTCATGGTGATCACTACAGTTATTTGTTATCTTGTGTGCTGGATTCCCTATGGAGTTATAGCATTACTTGCAACATTTGGTAAGCCAGGTGTTGTGACTCCAGTTACAAGCATCATACCTTCCATCCTAGCAAAAAGCAGCACTGTTTGCAATCCCATTATCTACATACTTATGAATAAGCAGGTAAGACATATATTACTTTTAAATTGTATTTTCTTCAGGGTCTATCAGGCATTCTTGACCATTGTGACTACCAGTCCTAGAGATGTGTCTTTACAAGAAAGACATTCAAAGCTTGTCCAAGCAATACTACTGGAGTCTTGGGGTGGAAGTGTTTGCAAATAACAACATATTGCTAGATAGGAAGAACAGAAAAATGCTTGCTTATTGAACTTGCTTGTGTTCTTTTGAAGGCACAAGGGGTATTAATTTGCGTGCTTCAGTGTTAGTTGCCAAAGGTATTTACAAGAAGAATACTCAAACATTTAGTGTGGTTGAGAAGTGAGAGAAAAGATAGACAAGAAGATGATAGGATTTCATGAACTTGAAAAAAAATAAAGGAAGACACCATTTGCAAATACCATTTTCATGATAGATCCCCTTGAAAACAAATGATCATTGCAGTTACTGTTTTTGTGGACTTCTGCATTCTTACTGTTAAATTCCCAGTTCAGCTACATGCCAAAATAGATAATGAATTTTGTCTCATGAGGACCAAGGCAAATTCTAAAATGCCTAGATCCAGTTCAGGTCCTTCATTTCTGTAAATGTCATTTTCAGTACTCAAAATGAGCTTCCTAATGCTTCTGTGTTGATAATTCTGACTCTAAAGTTTGATAATGGCAGTCCTGGAAGTTTTAAAAGTGTTTTGCAGTAGGAAATTCTGAAAAATATGTATAGTTTATGAAAACACCTTTTTTTAAATTAAAATACGTGTTAGAGGTTGTTCTCAGTTTTCTTTTGTCATTATATCCATTACACTATTACAAAGCAAAGAAACACCCTTTATCTTTTCTTACCCAGTGTATGCTGGAGCTTAACTTGATATTTATCAACATTATATTATTATGGAGCTGAGACAAGGGAGAAGTTGAATATAACAGCCAAATATATTCCAGTTTTGCCACAGCCTGAGATCATTCTTGCTGTGCTTCCTCTAACCCAAAGTTCTTAAACAACAAAAGGAATCTATTCCTGGAGTTTGAGGCAAAGATCGCAAGCAAGCTGTGAAACCTCCCTGAAGTCAGAAGGAAAAACTACTATTGCCTTCCCCAAGACCAGGACTTCATTTTCAAAGTCTGGTTTGAGCTGATGTTGAAACAGATAGAGCATTCCATTTGAAAAATACTAATGCAGAAGCAAACCAGTAACTTTTTCTCCTTCACCTTATCTTTTATAATTTTTATGGAAACTTCTCAACAACATCTGTCTTGCTTCTTTATTCTCTGAGCACTTTGAGAACCTTGACTTCCATGAGATCATCTGATTGCACTGTGATCACTGGAGCAGGCTATAACATTGATCACAGGTACATTTTGGCATTGTCTTTACACAGGGAGATGTGACAATCCTGTCTTGAGGAGGGGAGCTTGATCAGAGTTGGGATAAATACTTTTCACTAATAAAACCAAAATGATAGCTAATGTCCAGCATTAACCTGCAACTCTCCTCTGCTGTGCCACTGTGTATTAGCAGTAAAAATAATTGGTTTGAACTGACACTGAGAAATGTGCTTCACTCAGAAAGGGTGAAACACATCCCTTTATCTGTTCCTTTCAGAACAGGAACAATAGTAACACTCTCATCCAATGTGTCAGTGGTGCTTTTGGCACCTCAGCTACTCTGTAGTTGTTCTCACTCTTTTTTTTGTAAATTTAACACCTCAGCAAAAGAAGTTGTTAATCTTCCCAGTTCTCAGCTTTCCTCGTCTTCATACTTAGCTGAGAATTGTCACAGGAGACTGGTGTCTCCCAGCACAGAAATTATCTGGCCTGCATTTTTCCCAGCCCTCTCTTTGCAGATGTGAGATACCACAGTAGGCTATTTAGTCCTGCATCTTATAAATATACTGAGAGCATTTGGCATAATTTTTAGCTCTCTATGCGTAAGCTAACTTTTTTGCTCTGGGACATGCCCTCAAGACTGCAAATGACATTGTTTGACTGCAGCTGTAGTGTTATCTTCCAGCTATTATAAATCTGTGAGGAGTATTGTGGAACTATCAGCCTCTGAGTCAGCCTCAAAACTCATCCTGCAGAGCACATTGTTAAATTAATTCTCAAGCAGTCCCTGAGTCTCTTGCATGGTCCTGGAACTCCAGATAAAAAGTTTTGTCTTTGCCATTGCCTACTGCAATGACCTGAGGTGATAAATTGCTTAGGAAAATTATAAATTTCTTTCCAGCTACAGGAACTCCCTCAGGTGGGGTGGCATGAGGTGTCCTTCTTCATCTGCTGTTCTCCAGAAGGACAGACATGCACTGTTTAAGCTGAAAACCACTGGTCAGATTACAATTTTGCTGATGTAAAATAGACGTGCTTCACTGCTGCTCATGAGCTTTTAGTAGTGCACCTAAGTCTCCCTGGACTACTGAAACTCAGGCTAGCACATCTAGTACTCTTTTGCATATTACAATTGGGAAGAAGTCCACCCAAACCATGTGATCAGCAATGTGCTATTTCTGGTGTTAGAAAGTGCCTCTGAGCAAAAGTAAGGAGGGAGAGTGTGAAGGAAGGGATGTATTAGATGTGAGTATAAGTCCATAATTAGTGATTTGATTCCTAGTCTCTGTCTTCTTGCATTAAAATCATTGCACTTTTATAAATAGAAGGTGACCCTGTCATTTTCCCCAAGGATTTGGAGAAGTGATGCCGAAAAGAATATACACACTCACATGAAATTCATTAATACTGTACCCTTTCCAAATTTATCATGTATTGAGGGATGCTGGGTGAGGGAAATATTATATAGAAGGAATGGCAAAACAAAGCCAAATACAAAGACTTAAATAATAATAGTGATGTATGTAAAGAGTATTCCTCAGTGGGACCTGGGCCCAGCATCACACCCATCAGACACCTCCCAGGCACCTCCATGGTGGCTGTGAGGGTCCCCAGGGAAGCTATATCACCACCACCTGCCTGTCACCTAATGAATGGCTTGCTACTTGGGGCAGCCCCCTCTTCCAGGGCCTTTGTGGAACTTCCCTGCCACCAAATGAGGAACGAGGAGTCCTTCTTTCTTTAATGATAATCTATTTGTTCTCCGTATATGCAGTTTTATACCAACCCTTTTCAGTCCTTCTTTATCTTACCTGATGCACTGAGCAGGGAGAAATGCACATGTGCTTTGGGAGAGATATATGTGATAGTGATAAAAAAAATAAATAATGGTAACATTTATCCACTAGCTGTATAACAGCTATATTTTCAATCAATTTTCATGTGGTATTGTGTAGTTTTCAGTATTTCCAACAAAATTTAAATTAACTTATTGTTAAAGCTGGAGGAATATGTGGGTAATTCAACATTGTATTTTTTAAGCTGCTCATTTTCACACTTGGAAAACTAAGATATTTTAGCTGCACAAGGAAACAAAACTACCAATCCAGAAAGACAGTATACAATGCAGGGACAATTGTGCCAAACCTCATTTTATACATAAATTGGAACACACCTATTAAGTCCTAAAAAGAGACTCTGTTTGCTTCTAGAGGTTTTGCTTCTTTACCATAAGAAGCCTGTTATAATTTTTCATTAAAATTCACACAGGTGTCAATGCTCATAATCTGGGGGTTTTTTATTTCTTCACTGGTAGCTTGGCTGACTTTGGGTAATTAATAGTCCAAATAGAATAGCACACCCAAGCTCTCAAGTCAAAAATGGGTCAAGTCAAAATGATCTTTTACTGCAAAATACTCTACATTAAGTATGATACTGTAGTACATTTCAGAAATGTTTTGACTTTATTTCTCTGCCAACACGTAGCATTATGACTTTTTAAAGTGGAGGGGCAAAGAGAAAAAAAGTCTCAAGGGCACCTTTGCTGCTATCATAAGGTATAATTATATTTCACACAGTAAGTTCAAAATTACTTTAGGAATTTCTCTCTCAGCTCATGAGAAAAAGATCAATTCAGGTAAATAACTTGGGCATTTAACTAGGGTCCCAAGCAGCCCCAGCCAGCCTTCATGCTGCCCTAGGCTACATCCTTGGTACAACCTGTCTGAGTATGTTGACATGAGCTTAGCCTTGTCCTGCCTGTCCTGTGGATGCTCGGGGCAGGGACTGGACTGGCTTCAACATCACAGAAGTTTTAGAACTTGCTTCTTCAAGACCCAGGGCAAAAGTAGGAAGCAGGTAGCCAGCCCACCTCTCATGCAAGCAAAATACTGAATAAAGTTGGAAACTAATACACGTGAATGAACACAAACACAGGATAAGCACATGTGTTTTAAACTATATAATGATTTACGATTTATGGCTAGGGAATGCACTAATGCAAATTGCATCCAGTTAAAAGATCCTACTTTCTGGAAGACACAGAAAGTGAAGGGCAGCAATATCTCTTTATATATAATTTCAAACAGCATCTAATATATTGATGTCACTTCCTACATTGCTCTTTCCATGACACCAGAGAAATGTGAGGATTCAGGAAAGTGGGAAGAGAAGTCCACATTAGACAAAGGAAATGAATGGGTCATTAAGAGATCATATCCATTCTAGTGCATTTTCCTTGAGATTAGGTTAGAAAAGAAGGACCATTTTCTCAACTGTTTCTTGACAACCTTGCAGGCAATTCTGGTCAATAGAAAGGGTAATAGTCATCCTTATCCTAGAGGAGACAGGGAAATCAGTGTTAACTGCAGTGATTGAATGATATGAGATTAACATTGCTGCCTGTTTGGGAGGTAGCAAGGAAATATCTGTAGATGAGATTTGACATCTAATATCACTGTCATCATACAAAAGGCAATAAAACAACAAACTGTTTAGGGATTCAAAGAATTTGTAGGGTTGCACATCTCAGATTTTCTCCAGTACAGGGAAAACAGCTTCAGTCAAATTGTTTGCACTTGCCGATAGTGATCAGCCTATAGTTATGCTGGCAGTTTCAGAACATCATTTACAACCAGCTGTTTTTCATACACTTCCATCTGTAATATTATACCTGCAGGGTAGATTGATAGATAACAGAAGTTTCCAGTATCCAGAGCTTACTACAGAGCAAGGAATGTGGTATGTTCACGGCAAAATAAAAGATGTTCGGATTTTTGTAAGCAAAGCCCCTTGGTAGCCTGTTTGCCCTTGCAAGTAGACATCAGCAGAAACTCAACCAAAGTGGTATTTCTTTGCTGTCTTCACCTACACATCTATCTGCAAGGGAGAGTCTGGCTGGTCAAAAGCTCAGTCAGTCCTAAGAGAAATGCAGAGAAAAAAATGGATGAAGTATTAATGATTGGGCTGTTTCTCACTTGCCACTACTTTGGTGTGATCTAGAAGTTGTGTGAAAGTACTTGGCATTTTGGGTTTTTTTCCTGAATTAATTTCCAAGTTTGGTGTGGGCAGCTAAGGTCCTACCAAGGCATACGTGAACAACAGGCAGTCTGAACTTGAGCTACTCTTCAAAATGGCATTGCCAAGCCACACTGAACAGATGTCACGGGATCTTCTGTTGCAGTGACCTCAGCTGCAATGCCAGATCAGGGATCAGACTGAATTTTAGCCCATGCCTTGGTTTGGTTAAGGTCAAGCATTAATTTAGCCTCAGAATTCTAATACATTAGAATTGAATTGGGTTATGTTTTTCTATAACTTGTCCATGTTTTATAAGTAGGACTCCAGATTTGTACTTGCTACAACTTACCATTTCAAAGCTGAATGCAAGCATAGGTCATCTGAAGAAAACAGAATGCAACATTCTCTAATACTATGCAACCTATTAGATAAAGAATTTAGTTGCTGTATGAGGACAATCAAATTCAACAGATGAAAAAGATTTGAAAAAGTAAGCATAACCTTGGAGGTGACAGAACCTCTAATTTTCCACTCCTGTTCAATAACTGAGTAATCTCTTGTCTTGTGGCAGTGGCATAATACTGAAATCTTAGTCAGAGCAGGATGTTTTTCTACATATTGTGGCAGTTAAGTTTACTACTCAGAGTTTTACTGTGTGTACCAGGCATATCTTTGCAGTCATGTATCTAGCTAACAATTCAAGCAACAGTCTTTTCAGATTAGATGGATGGAGAAAAAACAAAATGAGTTTTCCTAGACAGAGAATATTTTTCAGCCTTTATGTAACCTCCCCTAAACAAATACTTTTAATTGAGTTAATCCTCAGTACTCTTGCAGAGCAGATGATTATCATCATCCTAGTTTTATGGCAGGAGAAATTTGAGGATTAAAGGTTAGATTAGTGCTCAAACCCTCCTGGACTTGCTTGGCAATTCTAATTCAGATCTGTAGAACTTTATTTTATGATTTAATCCTGATGTCCTTCTACCTTCAGGGCAAAAAAGCTGCTGTATTCAAAGAAATAATGGTTGCCACAGTATGGAAAATACAATATAAAACTGTACTGGGCCTCTAGTTCATTAGAATAATTCCCTTTTCATTATAAACTGCATTATTTAGTGCAATTGAGAAATTTGACTGTGTCCAAATGAAAATACATTTGAGGCTCACTGTCTTTTGAAGTAGAAGCTGCTACAGAGCTTTGTTCCTCTGATGTTTAGTATAGTAACTGCTGTCAAACTAAATTTATTTGTAGACAGTTTATAAAACTTTATTTCTCAGAGTCCTTTTTTGGTAGTCGTCTTTTCTTCATACTGGGACACCATAAACACTTCACTTTCTGTCCCCATATTGCTAGCATGAACTAGTTTAGTTTCATAATCTCATGCTCGAAACAACTATTCAAATTATAAGCCTTTTGGTAATCATGCTTGGGACTGTGTATTTCATCTGGGAAACCTTTTAGGCATTCACTGGATGTTAGTAGAGGACCAACAGTTCAATGTAGTAGGAGTTATTCTTGTTTTGAGTTCAAATTCTGAAGATAATAATAATAGAATTAAACACTGCAAAACAGACAGAAACAAGAAATATCAGCTCTTCAGTAACTTCTTAAATCCCTTTATCTAAATAAGAATCAGACTTTCAGAAATGGGTTTTATAGAAATATGCAGGGGTCCACTACATACAGTACAGCTATTGTATACTGAGTACTTATTATGGATGGCCTTGCTTCAGATGTAATGTTCTAACCTTTTAGAGAAAATACTTACTCAAGACCTTACAACTCATCTAAGGCTTTATAGTACTTCTGTGTTTGCTGGCTTTAGGCCAATAGGAATGCACTACAAGTAGGATCCAAAGGTTAACCAAAAACTTTTCACCTTCACCACCCTTTCTCATGGTGAGCATCAACTTCAAAATCAAGGAATTTCTATGTGAGTGAGAAAACAAGAACCAGACACTTTTGTGACTTGTTACTCAATTTCCCAGTAAAGGATGTTCTTAGCGTAAAATGTGGCTCCTGCAATATTAGAACCTGTTAATTTTGCCAATTTTATTTTCAGCAGGGGAAAAAGAAAGACATTTCAGGCCACATCTCCATGCTTAAGCCTCTACACCTTGGTTCCTTTCAAATGTATCTTCAATGAGAAACACTGTCCTTCACCCAGGCAGATCAAGCTCTCTTACCAGACTTCATCCCTCATGCACCAGTACAGAAACAGCAGTGGCTCAGAAAGGGGGAGGACAGGCAGCAAAATGTAGCCCAGCCCAGAGATCTAGGGGAACGGTCAGATGCATAGGGGAACAGTAAAAATGAAGCTGAACTATACTTCCTTGAAGTCATCTACTTGTAATGGGATATTTTGACAGTCCAGTGCTTTGTTTGGAATTTTTTGATAATTTGTTTTGGTTTTGTCTAATATAAAGTAGAAGAATTAAAAATTCTGTCAGAGCAGAAATTCTGATTTCTCAACCCAGTGGGTTCTACTGTTGCGTTACTTACACATAAAGCCAAACGACTGCTACCAAAACACAGCCACAAATCAAACTGCTCTCAGTAATTTCTAATTCTGTCTTGGATAAAATCAATACCTAATAGGCTGCAAACCAAGGTAAAGGTAAAAAGCAAGAAAGACTCAGTTCCCATCCCTTATATCCACCACTTACCACACTGCATCTCTAATTGGCTGGAAAAGTGTGAGCTGTATAACAAGAGCCCTCATCCACCAGCAGGATGAGGTAATTAAAAGGTTGTTCCATCGTTCCTGTATCAGAAAAGTTCCTGTATATAATTCATAGAAATTGATGGAAATATCATTTTGGACAACAAAAGCTGTAGCAACAAGGCGAGTGGTATGGGAATGTGGGGGAAGAGAGGACTTGTAAGAACATATGTTTTAGCCAGACACATAATTAAATAATGCCAAGGAAGGCTCAGTTAGTAAAATAGCCAAGAGCCGCTCAAGTTTTGGGGGGTGTGTGACTGTTAGGAGAATGTATGAGTGACCAACCCTCAAGCAAAGGGAGTGATTCACAAGGGAACACAGCCAGTGGTATTCTCCTAAAAAAATAACCTTTCGGAAATATGGCTTTGGATTTCCTTGTGCAGTGTCCTGGGTCTCAGCCTTCATGAAACTCTGTGAGGAACATCTGGAAGATCTGTTTTCCCTAAACATGCATTATCTGCATAGCTAAGGATAGGCAGCTCATAACCTACCACAAAAAAACAACCAAGCAAAAAGACCAATAAGATCACGTTTCTATTTATTAATGTACTATATTCATAGCAGGATTGGGGCATAAACCCATCGTAGTCAGCTGGAGCCTTTCTTTTAATCCTTGTGAGCTGATCTAGAGTTCATGGGTCAAGAACTGCAAATACAGCAAGAAACTGGGTCAGCGGAACAGCATACTGACTATGACTAAATAAACACATATGCTTTTCAGGTGTCAAAATACTTCTTGTTTCTTACATTTTGAACTTTTAGCAAAATGGGAGTTCTTTCAAAATTATCTGGAATCACTCATCCCATATTACAGTAGTAATAGAGCCGTCATTTCTCCTCGTGAAATAAAATATTACTGTAGGGACTGGTAAAATTGCTCCTGCCTCTGTTAGTGAGGATCCATCAATCACACTGCAAAGCCTGAAACAATTCTAACTTAAGAAATTGGGAATAGGAAACAGTGGCAGGATCCATTTGCTGCTATTCACTCAAGTTCTTTGCCTGTTCTTATTCCTCATGTTGCTTTAGGAAACTCTTCTGAAGTTTCTTTTAGGTAGGAGCAATTAACTTCAGGTATGCTACTTCTTTTGTATACTGTATGGGATTTAGTAGCTCTGTTCAAGGCCAGGGAAAAGCACGTGTGAGATAAATATGACAACTGGTCTATTTTTCCTGCAGTGACAAACCCAGTTAAAAGCAACAGTGCTGTCTTAAACCAATGTGCATTGAAGATGCAGTAGCATTGTTAGTATTTGCTTTCATGTGCATAACCAATCCCTTTGAAGTTGAGCAGCCATGCCGTTCACAATAAAGTATGGGCAAAGAAAAGTTTCTCTCCATTTCCTCTAACAAAATAACAATCCTCACTTTATAATCCCTTCAGCTTTCATCTCTCACTTTGTGAACTTTATATGAGAGCACATGTTTCATGAGGACTTACTTAGAAAGAGTACTTTAAAAGAATTATCTGAATAGTATGCTATAACTGTGAAAATAAGGTAATATTTCTCAGACATTGGTATATGCTCGGTTGTTTCTGCTTTCCTTGCTCTTCTACTATGGAACAACTTCGCTAGTATTATTTTGGTAACAGCTGTTTTCTTCTCATCTCTACTTCTTGGGATGCTCATTAAAATACGTAATGGCCTGATAGCTACATTCAGCCCCATGCATTTGTAAAGTCTAAATTAGGTCCACCAGATAGCTTATAGTTTCATTTCTATGGAAGAAAAGAAGCACTGGAAGTAATTGAAAAAAACCCTAAACCAACACTTCCAGAGAGGAGTATTGCTAGGGAAGAAAAGTAATGTTGCTTGATCCAGTTGGAAGTATCAGCAAACACTCCTGTCCCTTTTTCTGAAAAAGCAGACTCAGAAACAGGTCCAGAGCAGAACTTTCCCCACTTTTCTTTTCTGGTCCTCTGCCTGTACATCTGTTCTCCTCATGCTCAGGATATGGCATCTTATATGAACCTCCTGGCTCACATGCCTTATGGGCAAGTAAGGCTGGGCCTAAGGGTAGACCTCTGGCATTTTTAGCTTGCACAAGATGCATATTGCATGTTTCTTGACATAACTTGCCAAAAATTTTTTATGCTGTCCTTGTCTTAATCCAAGCTAGATACTTTGGATCAGGAATGCCACCTAGTCTACAAAAGACCAGAAGTCCTGAACTCTGACTTCTTGAGGCATGTTCACGTTATGTTTCCTTGAACTGCTATCACTAAACTATGCTTAAAAGATAAAAAATGTCTTCTAGATTTGTAAAAAACAAAACAATCCAGAATAACCCAATCCTCTTCCATTATCAACACTCTGCTCGTCCCAGCCCCAGGACCTCACCTGCACAGGGCACATACCTGCTACAATCTGCAGCAGCAGTGCAGGATGCAGCCAGTACACCATATCCATCGGTACTCCAGGACTGAAGGTGTAAAAAAACTACTATTTAGAAGGTGGACTAGCAAAATATTTTAATCAGGAAGCTCAGTTGCAGTCAGACAACTGTCTGGGAGCAAGGTAATTTACAGCAGCTGACACAGCCTGGAGTCAGCACTGGTAGCAATTTTCCCCTCTGGCTGCTTCCATAAAATCAAGGCAGCTGTGATGCCTATTGCCTGCCCTCCTGATCCCCTCGGGGTTTCTGGAGTCTTCTCACAAGCATATAAGGAGTTGTTGCTACAGTAATTATCCCTTCTCTATCAGCATCCTGTAATCAAGAGGGTATTTGATATGTATTTGTCTATGTACAGACACAGGTCACCAAAAGAAATCGGTTTTCTTATTTCAGTTATCATACAGATGACTATAGGCACATGGAGGAGGTTGTTCAGTTTAATTTGTGAGGTTCATATGTTCACAAAGAAGCTGAGCCCAAGCAGAAGTGTTCTTAACTTTACCATAGTTCTTCACTGGAAGATCACGTCCCAGCAACTAAACCTGACAGCAGCAATATGAGCACCAACAGATGAGGTGGGCTTCTCTCCAAATGCACAGAAAAAAATAAGAAAACAAAATGCCAAAACCAAGTAAGCGACAATTAGGAAAAAACAGCATTTCTACCCATCTGTTATGGTACATGCCCATCTTCTAGCTGTTTCTTTCTATTTCCTTGGTGTCTTTCGTAATTCCTTGTCTCTCCTCCTTCTTTCCAATGGACCTCGTTCTTTACTTTTATAATTTTTAAGGATCCAGCAATCACACCAGCAATGATTCCTCCTGTGATTTGTCATAACCTACTATGCCAGTTTTCTGATGTCTAATCTGCCTCCAGCTTAAAAAAACATATTGTATTACTGCATTATAGTTAGTTCCCTGTCAGTTTAATATATTCAGTTAATATTTCCATCAAACTTAGTAAATATTTACTTAGCATATTTTTAGAAAAAAGAAATAACAGAGCATGCACTTCTAAGTTGCCTTGGTTATCAAGGCATGAAGATCAGGGGTCAGACTATACTAAACTTTCACAAAAATGCTGTAATTTCTTTGAAGTGTGCTCTCCAGAGTAACTCACTGGTGTAAGAAAGTAGAATCTAAATGTTAAAAACAAGGAAGGATAACTATATGAAGTAGACATTAGTAAATTTTGAGGTGCAGCAGATAAAACCATGCTATTCTGATGAAACAATCAAATTATATACTTGCCAACCCAGAAAGATCAAGACACCAGGAGAGGTGGAAGTCCAACAAAACCACAAGTGTTAGTGCACTGCTGATGCTGATTGATGTAGTTCCACAGTAAGACACTGCTTAATGACTGCTGCAGGTGCAGTTACCTGCAGAAGAAGATGGTGGATGTGATTTCAGTTAAAAACTAGCTCCCTCCTTGTCTAGCTGTCCTTATCATAGAATCACAGAATGGTTTGGGTTGGAAGGGACCTTTAAAGGTAATCTAGTCTAACTCCCCTGCAATGAGCAGGGCCATCTTCAACTCGATCAAGTCGCTCACAGGCCCATCCAATCTGACCTTGAATGTTTCCAGGGATGGGTATCTACCATCTCTCTGGGCAACCCGTTCCAGTGTTCCACCACTCATTGTAAAAAATTTCTTCCTTATATCTAGTAAAAATCTACCCTCTTTTAGATGAAAACCATTACTCCTCGTCCTACTGCTACAAGCCCTACTAAAAAGCCTGTCCCATCTTTCTTGTAAGGCCACTTTAAATACTGAAAGGCCACAATAAGGCCTCCCCAGAGTCTTCTCTTTTCCAGGCTGAACAACTGTAACTCTCTCAGCCTTTTCTCAGAGGTGCTCAAGCCCTTTGACGTCTTCGTGGTCCTCCTCTGGATTTGCTCCAGCAGGTCCACATCCTTCTTACATCCTTATGTTAGAGGTCCCAGATCTGGATGCATTACTTCCAAGTGGGGTTTCACCAGAGCACAGTAGAGGGGGAGGATCACAAGTTTATGCTGCAGTCAAAACAGCAAGTCGAATTAATCATCCTGAGACATGTCTTTCAGCCAGATCACAACAGGCAAGCTAATAATGCAGATAAACAGACCAAAATACCAGTATTAAGTTTGACCTGCCAGTAGAATTATGCCCCTAAGAACTGCTCAAGTGAAACACAGCTGGTTTCTATGCATTAAATGATAAAAGATCCCTCCATCAACGGCATGTTGTTCAGACCAAGGCAGCTCAATTTCAGGAATAAACTTGAAAGTGAGTTGCCTCTAAGGCTCCCTATCAGAAAGGTAGTGTCACATCTCCTATAGCTGTCACTGCTAAAGAATAGTGAGTACAGCAAGATGTTCCCTGTACCCCACACAATATAGTTCATGGATGTCAACCTCCTACTGAGGTACAGGTTTGAATGGAGTGAGACAAGAATGTCCTCTCTTGTTAGACAGTGAAGTTGACTGAGCATTTTAATAGATGGAACACAGTCATGATGTTTTGTTGTTTTTTAAATGAAAAAAACCCCACCAGTAAAACCAAAGTTGATGGATTTGAAAAGCATCAATCAGTTGCTCTGTTCATGCATCCCAGCATTCCATTTATCCCCTAGTGTAGCTCATTGTTCTGAGTTTTCTGAGAGGTGTTACTTGCATATTATGACATACAGTAATTATCCCCTCAACACTGCCTGCCAGGACATGGTGTAATACATAGGATGAGCTGCACAATTACTGGCTGCCAGGAGCATACACAATGGCAATCCAACTTTTATCATTTCACTAATGTGTAAGTAGCTTTATTGTCGGCATGGACTCAAGGTGACTCCCTGGGATGAAAACACTGACTAGCACCTCCACTGGCCCAGCTCTGGCCACTGCATAGTTGAAAGACTACCAAAAGTAGCAGAATGCCTCACATTTTACATATGTAAGCAGACTTGTAGTGGTTGAATTATATGGTATCATCCCAGACTGAATGACAAGTTACATTTTCCCTTTGTTAAGTTGGTTTTCATTTTAATTAATAATTTATTAATAAGTCTCTTCTTTTCTCTTATGAGAATGGATTCCTTGAATGGGTGGCATAGCCATTTAGCTGAAGTTTACCAGCATTTCAAGTATAGCATCAAATCATTGGAGCGTGACCTCCTTAAAGACATCTTGACTACCATAAGAAATCTACTGCCAAATATAGAGCAGTATGGTGAATATATTCTCCCAGGGAATCCTAGTGCACCTGCTCAGGTACATATGTTCATTTTAGAATAAAGCTGGCTTTACAATATTTGCCACTTTTCTGTAGTTTACTGATAGCTACTTGTCAGCCTAGCTGTCCATTTCCATTTGAGATTTCACTGAAATTGTGGGCAGAACTGACAGGCACCTTCCCTCTTTTGTTCCACTAGCAGTTCAGTGTCATTCCTTTAAGGCAATATGGAAACACCAGCACTCGTAAACAAATGAAAACAAATATTTTATTTACAGGAAAAAATCTGTACACTGTGCATACATAAAAATATACAAAATCATAATAGAAAATATAAAAAGTGTTAAAATGTATACAAACACTGCTTAAAAATGTGACTCCTGTAAAATCTTAAGCTTTGTTATTAGAGTACACATTCATTTAAAAAAATCATCATATAAAATAAGTCTCAAAGCTATTAAAAAAGTACACAGTCTATATTTGAATAGTTCAATGACTACATATTATAAGAGTGATGAGATGATATAAAGAAAAGTAAGGCTTTTACACACAACTCTTATTTCAAGAAGAAAATTCTGAATCTGATCACTAAGCCAGAGAGAAGACATCTACAGTGTCAAAATTCATTCAATGATGCAGGTATGCCCAGACATGGGCTACATTAAATTTCAAACAATTAAATCAGGTATCTGCTTTGTGCTGGGAAAGATTCAGTTGCTTTCTAGTGAGAGGCTTCTGAATTACCTACTTGAAAGAACGATTTCATTTATTCAATACACATCAACTTTAGAGAGCATGAAGGGAAAAACAGTAGCCATTTATTTTTGCAGTCAACTCATTTAACATTCCTTTCATGGTACATTTGTGTCACTGTCCGAGTGGCATTTTCCATCCTTAAAAACTGCTGAAGAAAAAGGAAATTAAAACCCCCACTACGGATTGGTCTACACGTGTGTTTAAATTTCTGTTTAATTAAATCAGTCTCTAAAATGACTGTATTCAGTCTGTGCAACAGAGTGTGAATGTAGACACTTGTCTTCATTTAAGAAAAAAACTGTCTTGGTTTTCCTGACATTGGTAACTTAGAGCAAAAAATTCAGAATTTGGATCTCTTCACCAAAGAAAGTGTCCTGACTAAAGACAAGCAATGCTGAACTTAAATTTGTACAGTAGGAATGTAGATTAGAGTGTTTATATCACCCCCCTTCCTCTCCAAAGGTACATTATCTCTTATATAATGTTAATGTCAGTGAATTTACCAGAGTTTCCATGGCATAAAACTGCACAGCAAGGTAAAAAAAGATGTAGTAGTTTAATCCAAGGAATGACTGACTGAACTGTGAGTTTATGCTGTAGTAACCTTTAGAACTATAGAGAAATAGAACAATATAATGTTTTTTCTAGCAAAAAGATTTTGGCCCAAAATGAAGCAAAAGATTTTTTTTTTTCTTGAATAAACAGAAGAATACCTTGATTTAACCATCCAAAGGCTGAATGCATAAAATGATAGAGCACCACAAGTTAGAAAAGCTATAGAATTCACAGTGGGGAAAAAGGAGCATAATGAATTTCAGCATAAACTCAGCACATTTCCTTAAGCTGCTGCTGTGTTTCCGGTTTGTTTCAGCTAACTTCAGCTGTTGTCCAGAGCACCAGGGCACAGCAATGAGGCTCCACAGTGTTTGAAGGCGACTTGTTCCTACTTGTCAGTAAAACTCCATACATTTAAAACCTGCAACAGGTGTGAAGGGAGCTGAGGGGTCCAATAGCAGAGGCAATTGCTTGGCTGATGATGCACCTCACAAGCTGGGTTTGTGCAAACCTCTCTTGTTTACAGTGCTGTTCTACTCTGTTAGTGTGCGACAACCACGCTGGAGAGCTACAAAGCCATGCCTGTATATTTTCCCCAAAAAGCCCCATGATCTTGGTGAGAAAATGCACTTCCTCTAACATTCCTGCATTTATTATATAGATATAAAAGCAGCACTCTTCTGTTATTTTTAAAAGATACACAGTTCAGTATTGTTGCACGCTCATTGTTTTAAATTTGCTGAACGCAATTCTTTGTAAAGATCTCTCTGCCCTCACAAGGGATGGGGACATGCCCATTAATGCAGAAATACTTGGTGGGCTCTTATAAAAGCAACAATGCCACTGTGACAGAGCGTAAGCAGTGGTGGGGGGAGCACCTCTACAGGTCCTTTTTGTTTCCCCTTTATTTCTGCCCCTTCCCCCCTTGCAGCAGCAAGTGGAGGTGAGCCCTCAGTTAGCAGTTCAAACACAAATTTTTTTGCAGGCATTACAATTTCTCTGGGATATAGTCTTTCAAACATTAAGTAAAAAATGCTGATATCCTCTTCTTTCTGTCAGAAAACTCTCTCTGCTGTCTTAACAGCAATAACTTGTGAACTTGCACTTGTGCCAAAAACCAGAGGACAAGAGAAGGTAGGAGACAAAATGCTCTTTAAGCAACTACAAAGGTGTTTGACCAGGTAGACCAGTGAAACATCACAGTGGAAACCAGTGTTGGGAAGCCTCACCAGGGATGCTTATTTTTAAAGATGGCGCCCCAAGTTGGTCTTCCTCCTCTGTGAGCAAGCATTTGCAGCACAGCTCTGCGGCATCTTCTGAGGTGATGGTGCTGCAGCACCCACATTTGCACTTGTGGAAGGAGGACTGACTGCCATACAATAAGGATATGGCAAAGAAAAGATTTTGGCTGTGAGGGCTTGAATGTGCGGTCCAGTAAATTAAAAATATATAGTTCATCTTGTAACATCTCATACCTGGTTCTGCATTGGTATATAAATGTAATAAGTAGGTATGCTTAGCACTTGTTAGATGAAACTTTATAATTTTCCTTGTTCTGTACAACAGCTATGTTGATTATTCTGACAAATTTTTGAGGGAGTAATACTACATAATCCTGCTGTGAGTAGTTGAGCAATGCAGTTAGTATTTTTCTTTGCGAAAATCAAAGTTAAAAGTTAGTGGTTGCAGGCCAAAGTGATATTCATTTTTTTCCTTTGGAACTTGAGAATTTCCTGCTTATTGAAAAGTAGCATATTCACTAGTCTTAGAAAGCTAATCAACTCCCTTCTTTTACAAACATGTCATAGCTAACAGTGTACAGCAGAGAGAGAGACCTGTTTGATTGCACTGTTCAGACTCTGAATGTTTTGCAAACAGGGTACCAAACATATGGAAAAATAGATTAGTTCTATGTAGGTTATCTATTCCCCACACATTAAGTAACAATGTTATTAACTTTAAGAATAAAAGTTGCCACCATATATAACATTAAAAAGAAATTGGTATGTAATATATCCAGAGTCTAAGGCTAATATAAGTAAAATCTATTCATTTTGACATGTACCAAAATGACTTATGGACATAATCCATATAGCACAGAAGTACAGTTATTAGATCATCTGGACATAATTTTTGTCAGCAAGAATCTTAAGATCATCATAAAGCCCTAAAAGAAGGCTAAGTCCTATGTAAAACACACATTCTTTGTTTTAGAAGAAGGAAAATAATGCTTCCCAAAGAGCAGACTGAGAGAAAAAGGATTTTGTGATTATACTTACATTACAATTGAAGATGAAATAGTCATTAATGTTGTTTGCATTCTTTTGCCTTTCTGGCAAAAGTCTTTTTGTTTAAGTCAAAACACAAAAAATACTTTCCACCACAAGCACTCAGCTATTCTTTTCAATGTTTCTTTGAGCTGTCTGCTTTTTTACTGAATGGATATGAGTAGGATATAGCTGTGCTTTTGTGTACACACGTTCCTGCTAAACTTACTCTAAAAGAAAGAGTACAGATGTGTGGGAAAAAAACAAAACAAAAAACTGAAAAAAACCCAAACCCAACATTTACATGCTGCCACTTAGAAAATCTGAAACGGAAGTCTCGGAAAATAAGGAAAATAATGTTTTAAATATATTAGCAATCGGGCATATTTTTAGAAATGCCTTAGAGAATATTCTCATTGTGTGTTTTGAGCAAAAATATCAAACTATCTCCATATGCAATCTGTAGTCAGGCTTTTTTGAGGCATTAGAGCTTCTCTGGGGTATAGTCTTTCAAACATTAAGTAAAAAATACTGATATTGTCTTCTTTGTGTCAGAATGCTCCCTCTACTTTCTTAACAGCAATAAATTGTGATTAAGTGACTTTGATTCAGATACCAGTGAAATACTTAACAAATAATGTCTGTATTCCTGTATGCTATCTTTGTTGCAGAAAGGTGACCCCCCTCTATGCTTGCTTTCAGTGTGATGTGTGAGGGCTGCACAGCCTCCCTTGGCTTTCTCTGGATATTCTGTATTGTGCAGACTGGGGGAAGGCAGCATGCCCATCTCACACCTTCCTGATAATCCTTTAGTTTCTCTTCCTAAATGGGTTACAAATACGTTTGTTTTTATCTAAAGAAACGAGACATTTCTCTCTTTCCTCTGCAGACAGTGTGAGCATGGGAGTCTGGCATGAGAAGTACATCCAGTAGTTTAATGGGTTTGGCTGTGTGTACAGCCACCTCTGACTGCACTGACTTCACAGCGACCGTAAGGCCCCTGTTCAGCTGGAGGCCTGTAACTGAGCCTGCATATGAGCAGGCATTAAAGTCTACTCCAGTTAATGACTGCACAGCTTGGAGTAGCAATTACTTCATTCTGGGAGAGCCTGAAAATCTTACAAAGCCATGGGAAACACTGCATTGTTCAACTGGCCGTTCTGTACATACATGAACAATAGAGGCTGTTTCACAATGTCAGGTTTGACAGTTAAATAAGTTCATTAAAAAAAATTACAGTCTAGCATATGTGGCATAAGAGACCACTGACAAATTCTGACACTCACACCAACAACGATACATCATATTTCTGCCTAAGTATATCCTTTGCACCTTCATGAGCTAAGCCTTTGCTTTTTTTCCTGTAACTATTTGCAAAGCAGTAATAAATACTCAGGCTCAGAAAAGAAGTATTTCTCATGCCTGCTACTTAATTACAATTTATAGACTCAAGACTAGATTGGTCTAAGATACGTTTTTTCAAGTATTCTCTTCTTGTTTATAGTACGACAGTAGTACCTTATTGCACATTGTTTCTGAAGGACTTATTCTATAAGTGTGAGAAATTTCTTTTGGGGCACTTGACAGCTTTGAACCCTGGCAAAATGACTTTCCCCTTCCGATACAGATCATCCTGCAAACCTTTGTTCATCCTTTGCACCAAGAGCTTCTCATAGAGCAGTGGATGGTAGGCCCCTAAGGTACAAGCTGCATCGTAGTAGAGTTCGTGGTAGTGACACAGGTCGGTCTGCCGGACTGAAGGGATGTATTCGTACACGTGTACTTCATTACACATGGACATCATGATGAGGATACCTGGAGCAAGAAGTGAAAACAAAAGTGAACCCCAGGTTTCATTTTCCTTGCGGAATTTTTCCTGCAGTCATCCGATCTCCTTTTTCTTTCCCACTTTCCTTTGTTGTTGCACACCTTAAGTACTAACTCTGTAAAATCATTAAGAGAAGCAATAGTTCCTTTTATTAGAGCGGCTTTCACTTGTTCCTGATACATAAAGATTTCGATCCCTAAAGAAAGAGTAAAAGCCTATATGGATTTGCATTTTACCATCAGCCTCCTGAGTGAGAAGACTGCTCTTTCCCACCTCCCCCCATTTACCTTATGTACTGTTCACAAAACATCCCACACAAGAATCCTTGAAACATCTCCACCTTATTACAATGTTGGTCTTTCTTAGTCTGAACTTGAATCAATTTCACTTTTCCATCCACTTACTTCTCTCTAAGCAGGAACACATGGCCAAGAAGGAAGCCTAAATACATGCAGAAGGGCATATAAAGAAACATCACCCATACAGTGGTGGCACAGAAGCCCACAGCTTCTGACAATTCTGTGAAAAGTATCATGGAGAGATGGCAAAGGCAGCGAATTTCTACTTAGAGCAGTGTTGTCACAACGAAAAACCCCTGACGACCTCCTGCTCAGCAAGGAGAAATCCACAAAATGACAGCACATATTTATTTCCTGCCACATGTCAACGGCCAAGTATCATCAGCACTGTCAACTGTGGTCTTATAGCTTTGAAACAAGAGAAATCTTACTATTACAGCTGCACATTTTCAAAGGGACTAATACCAGATACTGACCAACAGCACTGCCTAAACTGCAATACTTTCACATCAATCATAGCTTCTGGAAGCCTTTTCTGTTTCACATAGCCACATGAAAGGAAAATAACATAAAGTAAGTCTTGGACATCATTTATTTTTTTAAAGATTTCACTTAAAAAATAAATTTGTGTAGAAAATGTATTGAAACACTTGTTGCTTTACTGGTATCCCTATCTGCTGAATATGAGTGTCAGCTCTCAGAGGAGGTAGCTGTATAATTCTGCTCACTTGGCACTTACAGATAAGAACTGATGTAACTGATGTAACATCAGAGGTGTTTTGGGTAGATCACAGAATATGCTGAGTTGGAAGGGACCCACAAGGATCATCAAGTCCAACTCTTAGCCCTGCACAGGACCGTGCCCAAGAGTAACATCATGTGCCTGAGAGTATCATCCAAACACTTCTTGAACTCTCTCAGGCTTGGTGCTGGGACCACTTCCCTGGGGAGCCTGTTTCAGTGCCCAGCCACCCTCTGGGAGAAGAACCTTTTTCCAATATCCAACCTAAAGCTCCCCTGACACAACTTCAAGCCATTCCCTTGGATCCTGCCACTGTTCACCACAGAGAAGAGATCAGTACCTGCCCCTCCTCTTCCCCTCACGAGGAAGTTGTAGACTGCAATGAGGTCTCCCCTTAGTCTCCTCCAGGCTGAACAGACCAAGTGGCCTCAGCCACTCCTCATATGACTTCCCCTCAAGGCCCTTCACATCTTCAGTGCCCTCCTCTGGACACTCTCTAATAGCTTAATATCTTATATTGTGGTGCCCAAAACTGCCACAATATTCAAGGTGAGGCTGCACCGGTGAAGAGCAGAGCAGGGCAATCCCCTCCCTCTAACAGCTGGCAATGCTTTGCCTGATGCTCCCCAGGACAGGGTTGGCTCTCCTGGCTGCCAGGGCACTGCTGACTCATATTCAACTTGCCATCAACCAGGACCCCCAGGTCTCTTTCTGTGGCACTGCTTTCCAGCATCTCATCCCCCAGTCTGTATGTACATACAGGGTTGCCCCATCCCAGGTGCAGAACCTGGCACTTTCCTTTGTTGAACTTCATCTGGTTGGTGATTGCCCAGTCCTCTAATTTCTCGAGGTCTCTCTGCAGGGTCTCCCTCCCTTTGAAGGAGTCAACAGCTCCTCTGAGTTTTGTGTCATCTGCAAACTTGCTTAGTATCCCTTCCACTCCTGCATCCAAGTCATTTATGAAGATGTTGAAGAGCACGGGCCCAAGATAGAGCCCTGTGTTACCCCACTAGTGACTGGTCACCAGTCTGACATTACCCCATTCACAGTTACCCTCTGTGCTTGATCTGTGAGCCAATTGCTCACCCACTGCATGATGTGTTTATCTCAGAAGTAAAATGAATTAAAAAAATTCATTCTGGTTCATTAATTAAGCAGAGTCATTTTCTGAAGTTTAGTCTGCAGTTTGGGAACACAGATTTCAATGGCTTCCTAATGAAAAGAACCCAATGTTCTCCCTGCTGTGTATCATTAGATTATCAAAATTGATTTTTTCCCTGCCTGATGTGTGAAGTAACCATAAACCAATTACTTCTGTGATTAAATCTTCTTTTATCATAAACTAGAGGTTCTGAAAATCTTTTATATTGTTCTACAGCTTTACCCTTTACAGAATCTATGGTCTTAGAGGAGCTAAGTGTATCAATTTTAAAGAATTTAACAAATTTAAGTGAACTTCAGTCTTAAGCAGCAAGAAACACATATTCATGATGAAAAAATATTTAACCCCTATTTGAGAAAAAGATACAAGCTTAATAAACCATGTTTCCTTGCCCTGAAGGTATTATAGAGATGCTATGAATTGTAGCCTGCCAAGCACCTATGTCTTGAATTGTTTTTTTGTTGTTTCAGTTTTACAAATGCTTTTGTCAGCTTTTCCACTGCCAATCTCCTTCCTCCACTAACGGAGAGCCCACCTGCCACTCCAAGGTAACTGTCATCCAGCTGAATCAAAGGATGGATGGCGGAAATGTGTGCAACAATGAACCATATCCAGAAAGAGACAAAGTGACTTCTCTCCTGCACTCAGAGCCAAGCCTGGAGCCAATTTCAAAAGCTATACCACCACAGTCTTAGGAAAATTGGCTCTGATGGAAGGTACAAGCCTTAACCAAAGTGTGTTTTATTTCACTGCCACATCACTAAGCTTACTTTAAAAGTAATAAAGGAAGTTGCCATTTGTGAGATTGGAAAACTGTCAAGAACAAAAATTGTGACTCTTTCATAATCTCCTTAATAACAGTAAAGATAGACACATAACTGCCAGGTATGGTTCCATGATGACAAAATTTTAAACAGTATCATTGGCTTTCCTGTAAATTAATTAAAGGAGGACTTACAAGTGGTAGAGTTTTAGTTTTTAATGATCTTTGGTTCAGTGCCCTCCAGACTCAATCTAAAAGGCACATTGAGCTATCTAGTTTAGCTCCTTACCTTTCCTGCCTTCTTCCATCTAGTGCATGTCTTGAGATTTCAGATTACATTGCTCATAAATAACTGTAACTTCTGACAGTCCACTCACATTTTCACTCACGCTGGACAGTGATATTTGGCAGGAGGAAAGACAGTGACTTGACAAGCTAGTTTCTGAGTGGTAACAGCTAACTTATAGCACATTCTTGTGTTGAAGTCTAGGGTCAGCAAACTGAAAGATGAGCTACAACAACATGTAGAGATTACCACATTCAGCAGTGTCCCTGTGCTGGAGGCTTATCTGTCCTGGTGGAAACAGGAACACTCCTGATACTTCCAGACTTCATGCACACATCAAATGCTCAAACCCTACTCTGGGGAAAAATGGTGGTCAGTGCCAGACACCTTTTCCTTTAGCCCCTCTAACACCAATGACCTCCAGCCAAGGAGACCAAGTGTGGTACAGCCAACCATCCAAACCAGCCATCTTCTTTGTATGAATACAGTCCTCTCTAAAAACAGGAAAGAAATGGGTTAATTTCTGTCTCATGCCTTGAAGGATGTGAATCCCCCTCCACATAGGACAGTCTTAGTATTGTAGAGCTATTACTGCAAACTCAGTTCAAAAAAAAAACATTAATTGAGCATCTTTAAAAGAATAGCACCAGTTTAGACATTAGGACATTTACATTAGTCCATCCATGTACTAGGATATATTCAGTTTTTATTCTATTTTCTTCCTAATGTGATGTCTAGCTTGTTTTTCTTAATTCTTAAGACAGGGCTGGCAACAGAGCTCCCCAGACTACAGGTCTCACATTCCATCCCATGTTTTTTAATACCACTCTTCAACTCAGTTTCTCTCTGCTTGGTTTGAACAACATCACGGTGATTTACTGACACCTGTATCCAGCAGGTATAAGTGTGCCAAGCTGTCTATATTTTCATCTACCTCACAACTCATTTTTCCCATCTTCCCTTCTCTCCTCAAGATCACCTTCAGTGATCTTAAGAATTTTTTAAATTGCCAATAGCTTTTTGGCACTTAAATAACCCCAAATTTTTTTTTACATTATGTTCGAACTTTTATGTGTTGGATGCAGTCTCAAAGATAAAGAAGAGGTATGTGCCTGACTGCTTACTGACTTAATCTTGGTTCTGTTAACCTGTTTTGCTTGGCCATCTATTCTGAGAAGTCCTATGTTGCTTTCTATTTGTTATCTGTACATCTCTTTCTGTACTATTGCTTCCTAGGTTTCTCTTCTGTGGCTGAATTTCTTAGCATTTTCTCCCACAGGTATTAACCTGTAGTGTCCAAGTGTGCCTTGTTTTATTTCCTTTCCCTATACTGCCCATGGAGTACGTATCTATATACTTATTTCTTCTGTCTGTGTACTTTTACATCAATTTAACCTCATCTAGGAGTTTGTTTCATATCTCAACACTCCTTCAGGATTATCAGTATGAATGAGAACGGTATTGTTTGATAGCCTGTAGCGTGAACAATTTCCATATTTCCATTTCCACTTCAGTATTTGCTTTTGTTAACAGTCCTTATGTTAATTTTCAGTCAATGCACAATTACTAAATACAAAAAGGCACAGACTGGCTTACACATGACCTAAGGAGCTATTAGTAATCAGGATGAGACAGTCACCGTCCCAACATCATATAGAGTCTGAACAGAATTAATCTTACTGAAATGTTCATGCCCATCTCTGACCTTGCTATCTAAAGCATTCTTTACAGACAATGCAGGAGACAGGTATTTCTAGGGCAGAACTCAAGACTTATTTTAGACGTCTCCTTTAGGATGGGATGAATTGTTCATTTACAGGGAACTTTGTGACTAGACAGAAACTGAAAATAAGAGTCTGGAGCTTCGCTATCAAGAACCTTCTCCTCTACTCTCCTATGTAAGTAGCTTTTGGAACTTTGTGAAAAAGTACTATAATGGGCTTTTCCAGGAGCACTGTAAGAAGAAATGAAAACAAGGTGTGACAAAATGTGCCACTGGTGCAGTTACCCACACCTGAGATAGGTATCACAAGCTCCTTTGCTGTCAGCAGAAGAATACCACACTGTGAAAAAAAAAGGACTGTGAGCATAGAATACTCGTTAAAAAATACTAAAAAATGTGTTGTTCCTAAGAAATTATGTGGTTGTCAGAGAAACAGTCAAATGGCAGCTTTGTTATAACAGTACAATATTAGATGCCAATACAGTATTATGTATTTCAAAATATTATATATTAGTATTTCAAAATTCTTAGAAAGATGTGTTACTTTTTTTCCAATTTGGCGGATATCTATAGTGTTAGGAAGTATGGTATGGTTTAAACTCAGTCCAACTGGCACAAATAAACTGAACTTTTACAATCTGCACTGAGAACATTTAAACCAGAATTAAATGACAATTAAATTCCTTGCATGGATGATTTATATAAATGAACATATACTATGGATTCTAATCAAAAGGAGAAAATGTTTTTCAATTTGTTCTTGGCAATTTGAATAACTCCAAAGGTTTTGATTTTCCAACACAAATCTTGTATAGTACAATTAGGCTTTGTGCTTAGCACACTGATTTAAAAAAGAATGTTCTCTAGTTTACAAATAAATAAAATACAGTTTAATACACCTGACTCAACAGATGCTGTATGAAAGCATCTGGAATAATAAGTGTAATTCAAGCATTCAGGAAGAATGCAGAATCATTTTAACAAAATGTAAGAGATGCTGAAAACATTTAGATACACATAATCTGATTATTATATTGTGTCTCATTTCATGAACACCACAGAGTAGTTACAGAAAAGAATTTAGCTAGACACACTAGTAAATTTGTGTTTGCTAATCTATGCACTTGAAAGCATTACAAATAAACACAGAGCATTTAGAATGTATAGGTTTCTATATGTTACTCTACTTCTGTAGTCTCTCTTGACTGGATTGCAGGTATGACAGGAAAATATATCACTCCTTGAAACTGGGCCAAATGTGCCTGAGTTATTCTTTGGAACATGTACTAAAAGTAGTTCTGGCTTTTTAAAATACTGTGTTTCTAAAAAAAGGGTTCCTTCACCTCTGTTTAGTTCATGAACTATGTGACAAATACTAAACACAAGAAAACCAAATTATTTATTGAAAAACTGTCACCAAATGACCCTGTGTCTAAGCTTAATAAATTGTGCAAGACTTGTCATCTTTGCTGTATAAATATTTGTATTACATAGTAGACCTAGAAATTTACATATTTATCACAGTAATATACTCTGTAATATGAGCATAGACTGGAAAATGCTGACCAATGATATCATATAATTTTAAATGTATTATTCAATTTTGGGTGATACACTAGAATAGTAAAGATTTTTTTATGTGATTTAAGAGGAGAGTTTGCTCTTTTATGTCTGTATTTTGGGAAGTGGGAGATACTCAAATTTCAGTGTGCTTTTTGTTAGAGTAAAGAATAATTTAAAGCTTATGTATTGGAGGTATTATTTATTGTGTGCTAATACTTGAACAACACTGAGCTGGAAAGAGTAAGCACTATCCTGTTCCTTCACCAACTGCTGATAAAACAGCCAAGTAAGTAACAGCAATAAAGGCAACTCTTAGTATGTCTAATTGTTTCTTTCAGTTCATGCAAGTGTATTTTCTTCTAAGCAGAGCTGGAGATCAGCTGCATACTTCTGTTCAACATGCTCTCTGAAGCCATTTTAAATTTAAGTTCTTAGTCACACAATGATCTGATAATGCTGCAGTTTAATGATAGCCTTGCTTGTACTATTGTCTTGATGCGTGCAAATGAAGATTAATGTTATCAGCTATTAATGACATGTAACTGTTAAAACTATAATGTCAGCTGTAAAGCGTCAAACAACACTTCCTTTCTCCCAACAATAAAGTAATCTGGGCTTAGTTATTTTGTGTTCAGTGGATTGTATACTACGCTAAAAGCTATAATACATAACAAAAGACTACCACTTAACACAGACTACCTAAAATGTAAAAATCTAAGAAGTCCATGTTTTGACTTGGGAGTAAAAGAAAAAAAAAGAGCCAAACAAATCTAGACATATTAAAAAGCCCCCAACCTTCTGAATGCTAAAGTACCATCCCACCCAAGACGAGATGTAAATATATCAATACTCATTTAGCAAACCCATTTTTCAGCCAAACATGAACCAACAACTTTAACTGCGAAAAGCCATCATGGTAATGGCCTAATGCTAATGCAAGATGACGAGAATACTGTGCAGGGATTTGTTTAAAAGCATGAAGGCAGCAGCTGCAAAAATGATGCAAAAATATGCAAGAATGGGTTCTCAAAGCTCTTAAAGGATTAGATTAGGAAGAAAAAGAGTAAATAATGTATAATGAGGAGGGACATTAGCTATGACATGCCACATAAGGCAAAGTTACAAGCTAGCAAAAGTCCACATTGGTGTCTCAGAAAGTAAACCAAAAAAAACCAAAAAAGACTCTCAGATTAAAATAAAAAGTTCGGTTTATCCTGTTGGAACCTGTTTGATTTTTTTTTTGTTACCCACAAAAAAAACCAACCTACCCCACAAACAGTCCTGCTCTGTGCCATATTTCTCTCCCCATCCTCTCCTCTCCCCTCTACAGCTGGACATGCACTGTGCTTCCCTCACCCCAACCACCAGCTACCACAATGCTATTGCCTCTCCTCAGCAACATGCTGGTGCAGAGCTGATTAGTAGGGTTTTGGGAAGTCAGAGGTTCCAGGCAGAACTTTTGCAAATACAGGGCATCCCATACCTCAGAGGAAATGCAAAAAACCCATTCTTTTCCCTAGCTCCCACATGGTGAAGAAACCAGGGAAAAAGTCCTACATCTACTCTTTCTCTCATTCCTCTAAAGTCAAAGCCATGTGAGAGACTACCTCTTCCCCACAGATAACCCAGTAGCCCCTTTTCCAAGAGACTTAATAATGTTGTGACTCAAGTACTGTAATACAGTTATTAACAACATTAAGAGATTTCCCTGACATCAGTCAATGCTGAAGGATGCCGACTCATTGCTACAGAAGAACACCGTGAGCACACATTCCACCAAGTATCCTCCCTTTGGGAAGATGCAGTTTCTTAAAAATACTGCTAAGAGGCAGAAATACATACAATTGTCAGGTGAAAAATGTAATTACTGAAGAAACCATGTATGTATGGCCAGTCTTTGCGAGTGAAGATTTGGGAAAGGTCATTACCCTTCGAGCCTGCGCAATGGATTTTTTAGGTGAGACACAGTGTGCGCTGAACTGAGTCCACCCTTTAATCCTAAGGTTCATCTGCTGGGGCTGAGCGAGCTTGGACAGTGGCAGTGAGGTCCTCAGGACGTAGGTTTGTTTAGAGTGACCTTCTCGTAGATGGATGGCCTTACAGGGCTGACGAGCTCCATCTGCCCGGGGCAGTTTCCCTGACTGGGAATCAAACCCAGGCCACAGTGGTGAGAGTGCTGCATCCTAACCACTAGACCACCAGACCACCAGGGGGCCCCCCGAAGAAACCATGTAAGACCAAGCTAAAGCATGCTTCACATTCCTGAAAAACATAAAATGTGTTATTCCATGTTTTAATTGATATATTTGTCCAATTTTGTAAACTGGGTCTACTGGAAGCTAAAAAGCTTGAAAGAAAAGTGTCTCACTTAATTCAGAACTTTTTTTTTAACCTTTTCTGTGATATTAGGATCATTATGGTCCATGCTATAAATTGCTTAGATTCAGGAATGCATATCTCTGTCTGTGAAAATTCATACCCTCTATTAAACAGCAGCCTATTTTCCTTCATGTAGCTGTTCTAAGCACAGGTTAATTTATTAGTGTGGTCATTTAATAAACAATTTTCCCTTCTTGAAATTAAGATACATTTTATGATGGCCATCACGTACCCAATCTTTCTATTAATTCTATAGGAATTAATTTTATAGATTTTATAAGAATTAGGTAGAAGCTCAGTATTCAGGATACCCCTTTCATACAGGTGCACTCAGTTGTGTCTGCTAGCTTCAGTTCCAACTGGATTATTCGCTGCATGAGTGATTGAGAGATACCTGACCTGAAGACTAACGTGACTTTTCAGATTTCTGCCCAGCTGCATTATATTTTCTATGCTTTATCCTGCCCTTTATGTCCACTCTTGACAATACACAGTTGCTGTTTCTGTGCCACCTCTGAGTTTAGATTATGTTACATGTGCAATGCATAGACATCAATTCAATATGGTAACCAAAATAGGAAGCCTCTCCCTAATAAAATATTTAAAATGCATCTATCATAACAGTAGCTAGTTATCACAGGAGGTGGATATAACACCCAACAAGCTTGTCTTACTGCCTTGTATTTTTGAAAGTTAGTGACAGCATTTCCAAAAAAGCATTGCCCCTTGGAAATGAACAATATAAGTAAAATTCCCACTAGAGAAGGAGGCAAATTTGCATCTGTACACACCAGAGTATTTTTATCTATACAGCTTTTGCTGTTAATGCTTTTGCTTGTTTAATGGTTGATATTTTCAAAGCTTTCTCTGCTTGATGGATATTTTTTTGTCAGTAACATTTAGATTTGGGATTGAAGATTACTGTTCTGTTCTTACAGTGAAATTAACTCCATTTCTTCAAAGAAGCTTTTGAAGTGTTTTTTATGTATGGTGGAAGTACGGATTGACAGTACAGTGATCCTCTTCACTATTCTTATGATCAGCAGCTGTTAACCTATTTTTATCAACAACTTCATTGCTCCAAGAAACACTTCTGCAAAATGTGAATGCAGCTGGTGAGATCATTCCATGTGAGCAGTCTTCTCCCTATGAATGTTCACAAGCAGGTTTCAAAAAAAAAATAAATCATCTCACTTCAAGAAGTAACCAGCTGCCAAGTCACCCTCCTACATCACACAAGGCCTCTTTTTCTTTCCATTCATGTTCCAGGTATGCACAACCCACTCAGGTCATAGATGGGCATCTCCAAGACACCTTCATGTCATCCCTCTGAGAGCTTCAGCACCCTCTCTAAGGCCTTTGGTATGCTCCACAATATCCTAGGATGCCACTACTGCACACAGAACCCAAAATAAATGCTCAAAAATCGTATTCCCTTATCAGATGCAATCTCAGGTGTCTTTGCTTTCAGATTCAGGTAAAAAGTATAAAAAGAACATTTTCTGACTGCAGCAAACACATAGACTGATATCACAACGTCAGTGAGGAAAGGATGGAGTTTCTAAAGCGGAAGAGGGTATTTGAAGCTCTGTTGCCCTCTGTGTCTCTAGAAGCGGGCACAAGAATGACTCTGACTCAGCCTTGCTACTCCACTAGAATCCTTTAGACATTCATGATCGGCACCTGCCGAGCATCAGATAAGTTGTTCTGCTGTATGAATTGTGGGCACAGTGCCAAATTATTCCCAAGAAATACTAAGGAAGGACCAAAAAATACAGCGAAACTCTACTGCTTTAAGAGAAGAAGAGAAGTGCTCAGAATGAGCACTGGAAACCATGACAGGGCATGAGAAACCCCAATACTTGGCTTGTGTAGGGAATACAGCTTGGCCTGCCACTGATTTCATCCTCTATGATCTGCCATCTGCTTTCTCTTGTTGTCTGATGCATCCCTGCTTTATGATCCCAACAAAGAACTTCAGAATTTAGTAGGTGCTCAACACATAAATTAATATGGAATAATACAAATTTCTTACAGATATATGAATGTTTTAGAGATATGGGTATGCATACTATGGATGTGAAGGGCAAGAAAGCAGAACATCAATTCACTCAACTATTTTCTAGTTCTCATACTCTGTGTTTTTGCTAGTCATTGTTTCTATAGAGAGCGTCAAGAACAAACAGTACACATGTATGGACTTGATCCTCATGCAATGCATGCATTTTTAATTTTTTTAAAATCTAACATGTCTACTGGGACCATCTTTGATACACCTACCAATAAACCCCGAGGAAGGAGGGTTTGGCTGTATCTTCTCTTTAGTGTTCTCCTGAATGATGTCCCAGAGCTGCCATATAAACTTTGGATGGAGGATGTAAAACGGCTGGGTTGGATTCTTCCTACGATGCTGTACATAGGGAGTGAACAGATTGTAGTCTGGCTTCTTATACCACTGGAAGGAAAAAAGATGTTTTTTAATCTAATAGTATCAAATGTGTTTTGAACACTACATGTACAATAACATAAATGGGCTTCATTTGGATTCTGCAGAACAGAAGCAAAGGTACAAAAGCAGCCTGCACTGGTAGATGTTTTTGCTAGAAAGGCATTCCTCGCTCTGGGTTATTCTGTTTTCTTTCTTCATAGACTCCCAATAAATAATTGAATGCTTTGGGATAAACCAACCCTATCTCCCCCTCACAGATCCACATTAAAAAAGGGGTTCAAAGAGCCCTGACATGAGATCTGGGCCTGAGGGTGAATCTTCTTCTGAAAGTGTCCCTGTCCCTGCCGGAGGCAGCAGCAGCACACGAGGCAGACTGATGGCAGCCTGCGTAGGAGGCAGGCAGCCTCTAGCATCTGTTGCTAAGGGAGTTCAGCAGATGAAGGCTTAGTTTCTACTTTGCAGCCTGCTCAGCTCCAAGCTCCCTGTGCCAAAAGCCATCAGATCAACTTGTCTACTGGAGCTGCAGCAACAGCCAAAGCAGAGACTCCCCCAGTGACAACCAGGTGGACATATGCTGCTCTCGGTGAGGGGGTGGATGGCAGGGCACAGATGGCTGTGTGACAGTGGACATAAAGGGAAGACTGGTGGAGGATGAGGCCTGAGAAAGGGGGAAGAGATTTTCACTAGGATGTATTTTGTTTGGGAAGGCAGAGGGGAAGGTGGGGAAAAATGGATGCAATTTTTCACCTTTCCTGATAAAACCTCCTTCTGAAATCTAGCAATGTTTCCTCCTTGGCAAGAACACAGAAAACTCACTGTTATGTGAAAATAACAATGTTTTTTCAAACAAACGCCATCATCCATCTATCCTAGCATCTCAGAACAGTGCATTCTAGGACAAATGCTACAGAAAAGTTTTTGACCAATAAACCAGCTTTGACCAATTCATGAAGAAATAGCATTCTCCACTCAGATGAAGACAGACCCTGGGGTTCATCATGAAAAGTGAGAACAAGGAGACTATAGTGGTAAATACATTCATTTTTTCCACTGCTTTCAACTGATTGGGAAGAAAGGTCTAAGCGGACATCTTACCACATTCAGGTTTGCGGAGTAGGGAGCAGGATCCCAGGCAACTAAGACAACATCTTTATACAAGGAGCTGTCAACAAAGTGATGGTTTGGATTGGTGAGAATCTGCAAACATAGATGCAAAGAATTGGACACCATTAAAAGCATGTGGGATCCAGAAAAATGCAAAATCCTTATCTAAAATAAACAGTCCTACCCAGGTTGCTATTTGTTCTGCTTTAGTTCAGGTGGATTTTAAGCATCTTGTTTTGTTAAGAAAACATATAAAAAAAAAGCTTAACCATAAACAGCAGTCATGACAGTTTGAATTGGCAGTATGCTGAATTACTCTCTATCTGTGAGGGATGCGATGGGACCACTTGAGATGCTGCATAATTGTATATCAACATTACCTTGTATTCTGGAACTTGAAAATGAAAGGTACATTATTTTAAGACCGCCTGCAGGATCCTCTTAGACACAGAGCAGCTTTCTTTGAAGGGCTACAGCCCCCAAGGGTAATGTCTTTCCTGCTGCCCACCCCCTACCAACTTTGTGGTCGCTTTCTCATTTCAACAGCAAGTCAGTCTCATTTCAAGTAACTCCAGAAAGGCAAATCAGACCATGACTGTACAGGCTTGGTATACCTAAGAAAACAGTTCCAACAGCAGGCACACAATAGGGCTATATTTGAAATAACTGTCATTTTGCGCAAATCGACTGCTCTCATATAACTCCTTCCTGCATCTCCTGGTACTCTGCCTGATCCTCCTACCCCACTGGAAGTTTACTCTTCGCTCCTGCTGGCTAACCCCTTCCAGAACCCTCCATGTGTAACCAGATCTCTTTGATCCCTGGTACCTCCAATGTCAGGCAGGTTCAAGCTGAATGATTTCAGCACTAGTCGAAACAGCATGAATTTGGTTCCAGCTGTTAAACTAATCAACATTCCAGACAAATAAATTCATATTAATTTTCATTTCCCTTTAGGATCCAATGAGTCGTATTTGATTATGCATATTTTTCTTCAGAAAAACAATATTGTTGCCATAGCAATATTTTCCCTACCATAAACTTTGAGCTTAATGATTTCCATCAGCCTTCTACAACGAGAACAGAATTAGTCATGTTGCTGTCAGCATCCCCAACTCCATTTCTCAGAGCAGTTTTCACCTCAGAATGTAAACTCCTTTTTTGAGAGTACAGAGTAAACAGACCAAAAGGTCAAGATTTTAAAAGCTCGGTTCCAGAGTTACCACACAAAGGAGCTCTTACTTGCCTTGCAGGAAGCAAGAGCCCTTTGGACGTAGCGTTCACACAAATTTCGCTCTCAGTGAGTCTGCATTCATATGTATGAGATGAGTTTTTTCCTGCAATAACAATATATGTTGTGGCTGCATAGTCTTCTTTCATGTCCTTTGGGCTTTGACAGCAGAGAATATGAGGGAAGTGGGCCGCAGCAGTCTTTTTATCAAGTGAATATAGGAATTTTCAACATCAAGGAGGAAAGGAGGGTCAGTAAACCTGTATAGGTGACCCAGCTTCAGTACTGGTAGGGAAAGCCACTTTCATCACGTGGCCTGTGCAGATTTCACTCTCAGAGAGGACAACACTAGTTTCTCAGCAGGTGGCCAGAGTATCACGGGTGGCTTCTGACCTCTCTGAAGGTGCAGAAAGGTGGTGGGAATATAAGCACTTGTGAGGAAGCCGTGTGAGCTGACCCGGCAAGAACTTCAGCATGCCCTCTGTTTTCTGTTTCTTATGGGGAGTAAGCCTTATACAGTGCAGAAGAGAAGACCATGGGACCCTCCATTACCACTCCAGTGGCAGCATACTGCAGCAGCTCTGGGAGCCCAGGAGGACCCCAGTCTGCCCTGCCCTGAGCAGTGGAGAGCAGCTAGTTTAACTATTTAATGTCTCAGAATTCGCTGGAGAGCTAACAAAGCTCAGATCACTCCCTGAGAGCATTTCTCTCTTCTGCTACAGGGAGCCTACTGAGTCTAGTCAATTATAAGAATTTTCTAAACTGTTCTCCTTGCCTGGCACAAGTTCAGGCATGGTCAGCACCAGGACATTTTGGCAAACACTAAAACAGAGAACCATCAAGGAAAGGAAAAAAAACCAACAAAACCCAAAAAAGTAAAATCATTTACATGAAAATCCATGTTCTCTGATACACCAATTTCAGCACTAAAGCCAGAATAAGATATTTCTGCTTTCTTCCCCAAACAAAAGAAAGGGGGCGTATTTAATCCAGATCACGATGGCAAAGAACATGAGTTTATACACACAAAGAACACACTCACCTAAAGAGGAAGAAAAAAATGAACTCATAAGAATCACAGTAACTGAAAATTTTGTTCTCCTTCAGCGAGAATCAGTATGGACAGAGCATGCTTACATGGCCAACCATACTAATGGTGTTGACTAAGTAAACATTTCAATATGTCATAAAATTTCACAGTAATTCTGTTGTTGCTTTTTGTCTGCATTTCATGAAGAGAAAAGAGGTTTGGTTTGCCCAAGACTGGAATTCAGGTAATAGCTTTTTCAAAATTGAAAAACTACTCTCAACCATAAGGTGTCACTGTAGCTCAATGCACGGTTATTTGTTGACACCCATATGCAGAAAATCCCATTTTCTATTTCCATTCAGATGAACAAACTCGCCTAATGTGTAATAATTAGTGTACATTAAAGTTCTTTACTAGTTCATTCTAAATTTTTGAAGAATGATGACTTAAGCTACACATTAAGACAACTCAGTTTCCATTTCTTTTGGCTTCCAGCAAGAAAATAATTGGAGAACTGGAAAATATGAGGAAAGAGCTTTGGGATCACCACAGCCTGGATTTTGTGAAGATCCTGTAGACAGTGTGACAAAGGTCTTCTATACTGACAGCTCTGGCATCCTGCAGAGCCTTTGCAGATGCAGGACACATGAGAAACTTTACAAACCACTTCTTGAAATGAGGCTATCAAGTAACTACCGCAATCACTCTACACTGACAGCAGTGTGAACATCCCTGTAAGGGAAAACTTTTACCTTCTCTACATCATGACTGTTGAATCACTAGCAGCTTCACAGATTACCCAACGCTTTCTCAGAGGTTATTAATTTAATGTCATATTGTACAGAAGTGACATTGACTTGAATTCACAGAAGGAAGATCTTACCTGAGAGTTAATGATCCGCATGGTTGTTTTATTTCCAACATCTTTTTCATAGCCACGTGTTGGAGCAGAATTAAATCTTAAAACGGCATCATGAGAATCTAGGAGCATAAATGAGGGGGTAACTTGTTTTTCTTAGTAAACAGAACAGTAAAATAAAACAAATTATCTAAACCAGTGCAAAATTTACACATTTCTCCTAATCTCGATATTTTAAGGATGATAAACATTCTACTGTGCGCAAACAAAATCCTCTTGCATCTGCCATATGTTATTAACGTAAAATCCAGTAAAAAACAAGTTCAGAACCGCCTATTAATTTAGCTTGCAATACTTAAGTACTTCTCTTAATTGGATAAAGTTAATGTGGGAAGATTATTAGTACACCCAGTACAGACAATTGCTCACTACTTCTATCACAAAATTTACAAAGAATTATTCCATGCAAAAGCATGTACACTACAAAGATATCTAATTGCACATTTGAATGAATAACAATGCTTAACTATAAGCTTGTGTTTCACAGTATTTTGTAATACCTGAAAATCCCAGACTACCCCAAGCCTATTAATCATACCATGTACTTATTCTCAAACTCAGTCTTAAAGAGCCTCTGTAGGGAAGCCAGCCCACATATCTGCTCACACACAAAAACCATCTTAAAGATCTTAGAAGTTTGGGGTTTGATCACAGATCCCTGTTACTTCCCAGTGATGCCAAAATAACTGGTTCTCTCATTAAACAGCATGATCACGATGGGAGTGTGTGTTATACTTGCACAGTATTTCCATACCTACTTTCATTTAGGAAGAAATTCTTTATAGAAAGGGTAATCAGGCATTGGAATGGGCTGCCCAGGGAAGCAGTGGATTCTCTTTCACTGGAGGTTTTTAAGATGAGACTGGATGTGGCACTCAGTGCCATGGTCTAGTAACCACAGCAGTGTTGGATCAAGGGTTGGACTTGATGATCTCAGAGGTCCCTTCCAACCGAGCTGATTCTATGATTTAAAAATAGTCGGAGAGGTGGGGGAAAGGAGGGCAAAAGGTGGAAAATAAATTAACATTTTTGCTTGTGTTGCTAATAGGAACACGGAAGAGGGAGCTAAAGGCCTATGAAGGGACGAGTCCTTTGCTGCTGCTTTCTTATGCCTTTTTTCCCCTTTGGAGAGTAAATCATAGAATGGTTTGGGTTGGGAGGGACCTTAAAGATTATCTAGTTCCAATCCCACTGCCATGGGCAGGGACACCTTGCACTAGACCAGGTCGTTTGGAGCTCCATCCAGCCTGCCCTTCAACTTTTCCAGGCATGGGGCATCCACAACTTCTTTGGGCAATCTGTTCCAGTGCGTCATCACCCTCATAGTAAAGAATTTCTCCCTAACGTCTAATCTGAGTTTCCCCTCTTCTAGCTTAAAACCACTCCCCCTTGTTCTGTCACTATCAGGGGCCTGCATAACAAGGCCCCTCTCCATCTTTTTTTGTAAACCCATCTTAAGTTCTGAAAGTAAGGACTTTTGGCTGCAGCAATGTCATCAACCAAGGGTGTACAGCCCTAAACCCAGAAGTCATGTATGGAGTGTTTTCCCCACTGTTGCTGACTTTGCCGTGCCTATGTGGACATGGAGGTGCTCAGCAGGAATGGCAGGCTGAGTCCACAGAGCAGCACCTCTGGTGCCTCTGGTGCCTCCAAACTGTCAGGTTCACTTGCATTTTCAACCAAGAGCTGGTAGCCCTCGTGCCAGGTCTGGGAGAGGGCAGTCTTCCCCTACAGCTGTGCATGCACAGGGATAAAGAGCATTCGTAACTTTTTCTCTGTGGTCAGAGTATCACTTTTTCAAGGATTAGAGAGAAGGTGGAAAGGCACGGTCAAGAGCTCAGCTGTAACACACACTATCTGGACTCTGCAGGGGGAATTATAACTTCAATAATACAAACATGCTGGAGCTTCCGTTTTCCATTTTAAGTGGGAAACACTGGCATGACATGGACCTGTTGTAGCAAGTCCAGAGAAGGGTCACTAAGATGATCAGACAGGGCTGGAGCACCTCTCCTATGAAGACAGGCTGAATTAAGGTTGTTCAGCCTGGAGAGGAGAAGGCTCCAGGGAGACCTTATAGTAGTTTCCAGTACCTAAAGGAGACCTACAGAAAAGTTGGAGAGGGACTTCTTACAAAGATGTGTAGGGGCAATGTAGGGATGTAGGGGCAATGTCTTTAAACTGAAAGAGTGCAAGTTTAGATTAGATATAAGGAAGAAATTCTGTACTGTGAGTGTGGTGAGGTGTGGGAGAATGTAAATACTATGAATCCTGGAAAGAACGACTTTAGAAGCGGGTCCATCACAATGGCAGCTCTCCAGGATCGAGTGGAGTGGAAAAACACCGACGATTCACGTTTTTATTGTACAGTTTTCCCTGGACTATGTAATTCCCCTACCCCCACGGCCCCCGCCCACACAGCGCCATGTTGTCTCCCCTCCCCGAACCGGTCCCCGCCCCTGCACAGGCATTATTGGTTGTCTCATCCGCTTCTTCCCAGTCCCTGGCTTGTTATTGGACTTTGGTCCTCCTGTATCCCCAATTGGTTAGCAGAGCCCTCAAGCCCTTTTCCCCAGACCTTAGCCCAATCACATTCCTCCTTCTAAGCCCTCCCCCAGAGACCTTAAAAGCCCACGGGAGTTTCAAATAAACCACTTTTCGCCCTTGGAATCCAAAGAGGAGACTTGGTGGCTCTTTCCTCCTTCTGAAGGGAGATCATGCCACTGAGACCCTCTCCGAGAAACCACGAGTGAGGAGTCGCTAGAATAAACTCTGTTAGTGAGGCACTGGGACAGGTTACCCAGAGAAGTTATGGATGCCCCATCCCTGGAACTGTTCAAGGCCAGGTTTGATGGGGCCCTGAGCAACCTGATTTAGTGGATCTAGTGTAGGCCTTATCAAACCCCATCTCCTCCCTTTAGGCAGCATCAGATGAAAATTTCCCAATTAAATCAAAAGCTCTTCTGTAGAAAATGGCATAAGCTTCTGTGCCCAGAATCTTCCTAAGAAAATGGGTACACACAGGAGTGAGCAGAGCCCAGGTACTATGTCAAGCATCAAAGTCCATACCTGGGCTGCACCTGAATGTGCAAATATGACATGAAGCATGCTGTAATACAAAATTATGTAAATATGTCACAACGTGCTAGGGATTCTCCAGTACAGCACTAATCCATACTAGTGTAAACTGGGTACCAGGGAACACTGACAGAAGATTCTGTTTCACACAAGGATAACATGTTGGAGAAGGGAGGAACTGTTAAGCTTTTTCACCTCTAAGATTTCTAAATTAGTGAATTTAGAATTTCACGTTCTTCATGTGAAATTGGGGGTTATCCAGGTGTGATTTTAGCTGCAGGTCAGCCGGGCACCTCTGCTATGCTGGAAGCATAATAGTTTGATAACACTAGCAGATCTAACATATCCCAGAGATTTAAAGGAAACCTGTACGAAACCCATCTGTGTCATAGAGGTGATACCATGTGATAAAGTACTGTGACGTGAAGTCCTGGAACATGCAAGGATTAATGAGTGAACATCAAAAGGTTTTTATAAAGAGCTGAAGGAGATAACTCTTCTTGTTCCAGAAACAAGTTTTAGACATACATTTCCCCCTTCTTTCAACCCACTTAGCATACTGCACATGTACTACTAAAATGAAGACCTACTGAGACGATAACACAGTAGTGTAGTAGCATTCATTTTTAAAAAGAAAAAAAAAAACTGACCTGAATTAGTTTTATGGCCCCACAATCCTTTTCTGAATAGGTACCACAAAACTCCCACCCTGAGGTGAGGAATTTTGAGTGACACTGACATCTCGGCAAACCTGCAAGTTCACTGACTCAGTGCAGCAATGAAAAAACAATGGGTGAAGGTACTTGAACTCATTTAAATTCAGTCTCAGAAAAGAGGTCCGGGGACTTGATCTCAGTGCATGAAGCTACACAAGGGTGTGAATTCTTTATGTCTGTGAACTCTAAACATGCAGGAGATGAAGAAGACACTCTACTGCTTTTTGTCATAGAGACAAAGTTCAGTTTGGGACAGCAATATAACAGCAATTCCTCTATGAGCCACTGCAAAATAAAGACCAGTACAACACTGCTTTGCAGAATAAAACCTGAATAAGACTTTGATCTGCTAAAAATAAACGCATGTTGCAGAAAAATGTTGAATACAGCAGACCTGATGACACCAGTGCCTCCTTCATACTGCAGGCTGTAATATGACAAGAAAGCATAACTGTTTTTTTAAAGTTAAATTATGACTTCAGGCCTGATTTTGTTTTCAGTTATATTGTCCTGAAAAGGAACAGCTTCACTAAGTCCATAAGTTTGCATTCATGCAACTCTGGGGAGAGAGAACAACCAGACTTTACAGATCTATGCTTGAGGAGAATGAACCTTTTGAAAGATGAACACGAACACACACATATACATATTTATACACGTGAATAGATGCATTTCACCCACCTATTTCATCTCCTAGAGAGGAGTTCAGTATTGCACCAGCAGACATAACTACTGCACAGCTCCCAAAGCCATGTGTATATAATTTGCCCAGTGGAATTTGGGGAACGTGCTTTTCCCATCCAAGAGTGGAGAATGGAGCCTCCTTGCCATCTATTGTTTTCACATTCACTCTTTCTTTTAGCTCACAGAATAGCTGGTCTCCTGTCAACTTGGAGTTTCGTTTCCCCTTGAACCGCACCCCATGCTTATTGGTACTCAAATAATCTTTCATCGCCTTCTGCAGTCGAGGGTTTAGCATCTTGGATGAGACATCCCCTTTCCAAAGCTTGTAAAGAAAGGATTTCGACATTGTAGAATACAGCCCATCCCAGTCATCAGATTCATCAAGCATCTGGCTTCTCCTATGCTTTATGCTCCTTCTCCTCATTCTTCTCTGATGGCTCCAGTTGTTCTGCAAAATATTTACTTCTGCATTATTCACGTCAGCTGAGATGAATTGTTCTATCTCTTGAAGGTGGCTGTGTGACCGAGGCTGACCAGCAGCAAATAAATAATCATCATTCACTTGGTAATCACTTTTTGATTTTCTTCCTAACTGGGATGGAAAAAACTCATCTTCATTTCTAAAGGCATCTTCCAATACAGTCCATTTCTTAGAACTTCCAGTCCCTGATTTAAATGTACCTAAGAGATCTTCATTAAGAAGTACCTCATTCCCATCAATGGTTTCAGAGAATGATGGATCATGAATGGCTCCCATGATGACTCTCTGCTTGCCTTGAAGGGGCAGAAGTCTCTTAGTTTCAATGTAAGAAAAGGAACTTGGAACTGGTTCAGCAGTGTTGCTATCTGTAAAATAGATGAACATCACCAGGAAAAGAAGACCCCATGCAAAGATACCAAACAGCATGAGTTGTTTCCATTGCTTCAAGTTAGGTTTCATGGCAATGCCTTTACCAGCTCCTCTGTGCCTTGAAGTATTGGTGAAGGAAAATGAAACCTGTAGAAAACATCAAGTACTATTAAAAATTGTTCTAAAAATAGATACAATTCAGAAATATTTTAACACACATTGATAGAAGGTGCAGAATTCATCTCCAAGCTGTAGCACAGAAGATTCAGTAGCAGAAACAAACTCCAGAGCCTGCAGACACTGTAGGAGTGACACGCTTTGGCTGTAACCACACCGTGACAGCTGCTAGCTACAAAAGAAGCTGGTGGCCAGTTTCTACAGTAACACTGGATCCTGCCTTCAGGGAGATCATGTGCCTGCCTGCTTCTGATGTACCCAGTGTAGCATTAAGAGAGCAAAAGCAAAACCCATGCCTGGCTGCATGCACAGTGGGAACAATATTAGCTGTCTTCTCTTTTGCCATTGAAAGTCCTTATGTAGTGGAACTGTGAGCAAGGCTGTCCCCAGAGGGACTAGGCAGGGACAAACTCTAAGCTGGCAGCCATCCTCTGCCCACAGCCTGGAAAGGATGGTGCTCTGTGGATATCATCAGGGGGCATAAGGGGGCATTCTACCAGAGGGGAACCTTTTCCTCAGCTGGTATGAACTGGCACAGCACGAGTGGCTATTTGTTGCCCAGTACCAGACTCAAGTAAGAATGACTGCTGTACCTCTGCCATGGATGCTTGGATGCTGCATGCCCACTGAGTTGGAATGAAGGAGTTCTGCACATCAGGGTCTGAGGGGTTTGTATTTTCCAAAAAGGAGAATGGATGGCACAACTATCTAAACACATTCCTTTAGGATAATATAGAGATTTACATAAAGGGGGTGGGTAGAGAATGCCAGAACTAGACCTGGAAATCTGTGCTCTACTAATATCTGGGGGTTTTGGACAGCTTGTGCATTAGTGGAGGCATGCATGGTCCAAATGAAATAAGGTCTGACCAAGGGGGCTGTGTTCCAAGGAAAATACACTAACACGTTGCTGGACCATCAAGCACGCTAAACCCTTACATGAACCCACTTTCTTAATCAAGTGGTGTGGGCATCGGTTACAAAGCTGACTGAAGAAAGTACAGCCCTTCCCTATCATAAATCTTTACCATTCACCTCCCTGCACCATAGTCATCATCAGCCTCAGTTGCTACACTTCAGTGTAAATCAGTGTACTAATTAGAGACAGATCACTTAACTGATCTGAATGTAAAAAGAAGCCCCTTCTTCTGAAGTTTTCTTTCTAACCCTATTTGTTTCAAGAGCCTCTTAATGGTGGGACTTAAGAGTCACTTGTACCAGCCAGATGCGATTAGGAAAGGAGAAGGGGCGTAGGGGCAGGCTTGGCTTTCACTACCGGCCTGTGCCTCAGGAGCCACCACCTCATCATATCACATCTGAACAGCACACACAGCTTACACGCCTCTGATAACACACTGCCTGCCCACACCTGACCATCACGATGGACCAAACCCAGTCACCATACGCTGTCACCTTTCTGCAAGCTGCTGAAGTACATCAAAGCTAAGTGCAAAGTTTAGATCAAAGCTATAACTAAAGCTGTGTTTTCACATAAAAAAAACCCCAGTAATAACACCAGTATAAGATGTTCCCCGCTCTGTCCCATATTCCTGCAATGTGCCTCTGCCGCTGCCAATACCCCTGTGTACGGGGCTGGCATATTACAAACTGAACCAGTAAACTGATACAGCAGAGGAAATACATGTTAGAGGAGTTTTTTTGTTTTAGTTTTGTTTTGTTTTGTTGGGTTTTTTTTAAACTGGGTCAGCCCCTTTATCCACCACAGTGTGGTCACACAGCCAGTTGTTTCAGCACAAACAGGGAAATCGCCTACCACAATGCAGAGGCGAGAACAAACTGCAGGTTTTGTATTAACAGGGATAATTCAGGCTAGCATTTCTGCTGACCTCCTGAGAATGTGAGACTGCAGTATTACATTTCCAAACACAGTCTATTTTAACGATCTAGAAAAAGCCTAGAACATTTGGCTCAAGGCAACGTCCAAACAGAGAGAGAATTCATAAAGTTACACTTGGATGACACAATTTTATTGCAAACACATTCATTTCTAATACACTGAAAAAAAATCATAACTGTGATAACCCAGTGCTCGACACACATTTGGCTTGGCTCACAGAAACCACATGGGAGAAAGCTATTACTCCAACTAACCCATTTCCTACTTGCACTCTGCTGCTGCAAGATTTTTCTCTGCAGTACCTCGACACTCCCCCCTCTTCTAATTTTAAATCACTGCAGGTGATGTCCTGTGGGAGTTGCCTTACAATATATGGCTGTTGTGCAAGTGAGGTCTGCCCTGAACTTACTGCAACCTGCCCACTCATCAGTGTTCAGATGGTTTGCATTTTTAAATCAGCATTCTTCACCCATCTGAACTGCTTCCATCCCTTGTTATCATTTTCCCTGATATGTTTCCCAAGCACTTTTCAACACGTGGCTTCCAAACCACTGTGTAAGTTAGCCTTTGCTCAGTCAGATGTTTCTTCTGCTGAATATACATTTCTTACAGGATTGCAATGGTAGCATCTTGCATAATCTTTTTAACAGATAAGCTTGCAGGAAGTCAAAGTTATAAAGGAAGAGGTCACTAATATTTTTCTGAGTTATTGAGTCACGTAACAAGTCCAGCCACAATTTAAAGATAATCCATAACAAAATCTCATGTTTTTCTCATTTTTTTCCCAAGCTTTGTTGTATCTTATAAACAGAATGTTTTGATAAGAAACCAAAAGGTTTAGTCTTACTTCAGGTGCGAGACGACAAAACTTTCTAATTGTCTGTGATCGCATGTGTTTGGTGCAGCAGACTGCCTCAGCATAAAAAATTAGTCAGGACTCCTAAATTCAATATTCAGGTTAAAATCTGACAAAGGACTGAGATGCATTATTAATTATTTTTAAATTAAGGTAAACTAATTTCCGTCCCCCACCCCCAACACTTAGGAGGTCATGAAAGCACACTCATCTTGGTCAGCACGGACATATAAGCATGCATATGATTACCTTCTTTGTGCAGAAAAAAATCATCTGTGTAAAATAAAAAACAGCATACAACAGTATATTTGTCAACACTGCAAGCAAAAGGAGAGGGACCAATGAGAATAAATCCAAAAACTTTACACATTAGCCACCACAGAAGCTTATCTGCAATTCCTCGTTGCAAGTGGGGCCTCAAAAAGGATACTCAAATCTCTTGAAGACCAGAGCTATGCAGGCAAATCTCTGTGCTGCTTTAATGTTTTTTTGCTCACAAGAAATGCCTTGTCCTCCAGCAGTACAGCTGAGCTGGAAATGAATTCAAGGTCATTACTGTATTAGTTGCAAGAGGACTTCTACAACCTCACAGGATCTTGAAAGCTGTGTGTGGAAAGCTGCACTAAGTCCAGAGAAATATCAGTTTATCTTATCTCCCTCTACTATAAACATCCAGTCCTCTCCCCCTCAGCCCCTGCAGCTTCTCACACCTCACAGTCTCTGACTTTGAGAATGTCTGGGAGGAGAGGGCAGCCCTTTCGCATGCTCCCCACCACCCTCCCGCTGGCAGCAGACCCCTGCGCTGCTCACAGGGGTATATTCCTCTTTACCACCTGGGGATGCACTTGGATTCTCGCCCTGTGCTGCTGAAGGCAGCACATCTCAACTGAAAAGAAAAAAACATTTGTGTAGGACACCAGAAATGATGATTGCAATGAATTACACTGGCCAAATAAATAAAAACAGGTGGCTTCATGGGTGCAATTACTGAAATTCACTGGATGCTTCAGGAATAAACTTCCATCTCTCTCTTATTTACGCTCATCATACAGCTTCCAAACTGTTAAAGCAATTCTACACAAGTTTTTAAATTATCATTAACGTTTCTCATTCCAGCTTCACCATCCCTGCCATAATAATCCTCTCTACTTACAGACAACGGAGACTGCTGGAGTCAAAGCTCTTGCTAAGGAGGACCAAAGGAATAAGTCTACCCCTGGGGGAAACACCCAAGACTTAACCCAACCCAGCTTCCTCTTCAGCAGAAATAATAAGCCTGTTTGCCCCAGAGGCTGAAGATTTCATTTTCTTACATATCTCCCTTCTGATGGGCTCTTTCAATCATTAACTGATTTCAGTTCCAACTACCATATGGAGAACAGCTTTTTTCTTACCCAGTCTGGTTGTTTGCACAAAAGCCACGGAAAACATTAGACAAGGTACAAACCAGTGAAGTGGGCAGAAAGGGGAGACTTATTTGCTTAAGAGAAATACTAGCAGCAGCTATGAAAAAGAAAGGCAAACCCTAGTGGTATCTTTGATGCATCCCAGGAAATAAAGGCAATTCCCCAGTGAAAATTAAAGGCTGATTTTCAAGAAACGGCACCCACTTGTGGGAAATTTCATTTTGCTATGCTAAGATGCAAGAAACCAATGAGTTCCCTCTCCCTTTATAAAGCCCATTGTTTTGCAACAAGGAGCACTTTTCATTTTTTCTGAAGTAGGCCTCCTGACTATTTCTTAAATGAGAAGAGATGGATGAGGGAGATTTTTTTTATTCCTTTGAAACATTCCTTCCTTTCAACACTGTCTATTGTTAAAATTAATTTGTACAGACCCTGGCAGCTCAGAGGTCAGGATGGTTCAAGTTGATGTGCTAAGATGTGCACTGTTATGTTAAACAGGGTTTTTCTTGGCTGCAGCTTTACAGCGAGAAGGTCACCTCAGGGTTATTTGGGGTAGCAAATGTTAGCCGTGGGCAACCATTCCCAAAGGGCTGAGAATCAGACCAAGGTTTACTTGATGGAAAGCTTAGGCGGCCTGAACAGACAGCAAATGCTCCTTTAGTTTGCTTCATCTCTCAGTCAGCTAATTCCAGCGTATTAAGAAACCTCTGGCATAGGGCAAGACGGCTGGAGGCTGCATTTCCAGGGTGGGGAATACACTCGTCCTCTCATGTAGGGAGTGCCAAATTGGTTTTAGTGTTATCGCATCATTTCTGCGGTGGAAGCCACACAGTAGTCAGCAACAGACAGGCTGTGGGGAGTGGTGACTGCCAAACGGTGTATATTAGTCTGTGGATGGCCTGGGTATTTGTCTTATTGGCTGTGGTTATGCCTCCTAATTAATGAATCTCTTTTGGACAACTTCCTTCTTAGTCCGGATAAATCTGGCTCTTTCCTTCAACATTATTCAGAGGAGTCAAGCTGCACATAGTATTATTTGTGGCAACCTAAAACAATGTCTTCTGAAGTGAAGAAAAAACACCCAAACCCAAAGAAGCAGGATTTTTTTTTCCAGTATTGCCTTTTAAACCTATTTTAGTTATATACTTAGGAAAAATTAGGCATTCAAATGATGGTATTGCTAACCTGAATCACCACTAAACGAGGCATCCCAAGCTAGGACATTTGGAAAGCACAGTCTCAGGTTCTTGCTTTTGAGGATGCAGGCAGACAGTGTGCCTGTTCTCAGGTCCCCTAATAAAACCTAGGATTTCAAGTAAAAGGGGAGGTGGTGGAGTGACTTTTTTTTTATTATTATTTTTACTAATGACCCACTTCCAGGAGCTTAGGCTGTAAGAAAATTGCCAAATATAGTGAAACTTGCAGTAAAACTCACTTGAGCTAGCAACCTGGCAGCTGGAGAAATGCTCAGTGGGGTTTCTGTCAAGGAACGTGTCCTAGATTATTCTGCAGGAGACTGGGGGCTTAGATGCATCAATCTCTGGGTTTTAGTGGGAGGTCAAAGTTATCTTCTATGCATCTGATATCTACTCTCCACCCTCCACCATAAAGTTCAAGCTGCCTAGCATCAAAGCCAGCTATCACTTTCCCACAGCCCACAATGCCACCTGCACAGTCCAGAGACCACAACAGGTTATTTGAGTGTGGGCTGACGGAAGGGAAGTAAAAATAGCTGTACCAGCTCTTAGCGTTCACATATAGACTTTCCCACCACCAATGGAAACGTTCAACATGGCAGCAATGGTCAGAGAAAACCTGGCTTTGCAGTGACTGACTGCACCTCGGGGGACAACCTCCACCTACTCAACTTGCAGCAGCTTCTCTCAGGAGCCATGACAGCAGCTCTCACTCTGACATTCCCTGAGATTCACCACTCCAGCCAGGATCTCCTCCCAGATTTCAAGTCAGGGGAGACAACTCAACCTCTTTGTCTCTTCCAGACTGGTTATGAGCCAATCACAGTCTCGTTATTCTAACTGAGGGTTTCTACAGAAATGCACTACATACCACTTCATGTGAAATTCAGTACAACTTCAGTGTAAATTACTTCCAGGCTCTTTAATCAAAATTACAAAGGGGCAGCAGTGTCACAGAGTTATGCTGAAAACAAGCAATTTTCACAACGTAACTCAAATCACCCCCCACGGCCTCTCAAGGAGGCCCTCACATAGCCACATACTCCCTGCACTCAGCCTTTTCTATTTCTGACCCCTGTTTTTGCCATTTGCACTTGCCATACCTTTGTCATGTCCTGGCCCTGTTCACAGCAGGACACAAAGGTTCAAGGCTGCTTCAAGTTATTGCAAATGCCAGTGGAGCTTGGTTCCACCATGGACAGGGGTGCAGAAATCACCACTTTGGCCACAGTCCCTAGCATACCCTCACACACAGTAAAGAAGCAGATGAAGTATCTTTTCTACCCTTGCAGATCTACCAGTGTGTTTTGGATGGGTTTTGCTCACGTTTCAGCTGCCAGAGCACTGCCTTTTGATCCAAACAGCAGGGGGGTGGAGGGGGAATCAACTCATCTACATCAGTATAAAACCACCGCAGATATCCAAAGACAGTGCAAGTCACTTTTCCAAAGCGAAATTCAGTATGCCACTGCACAGTTATGGCATACTGAATACAATCCAGCTTTGTACAAACACCATCCTCGCTGGTTCCACTCTAACACCTCAGCAGTTCTCTTGCAGAACAAACCACAGAGCCGCACGTGGTTTTTCTGTGCTACCTTTGTGCAGCTCCCTCACATAAACTGCAGCTTGCAGAGGAACTGCAGTTGTTCCCAGAGGATCTGATCACCATTAAGGTCCTGCAAAGCCAAACTCTGTGCAGGCTGAAACATCAAGCTAGCTGAAGATAAAAGCCAGGTGTGTAAACAAGGTGACCAGACTAATGGCCATCACTTACTTGTGCATCCTGCATTCATACATAACCACCTTATTAAGGTATTTAGTTTTATTGCTGCAGTGAGGTCAATGAGGAGAAAGTGAGTAACACAACACAGGAAGGAAGAAGCAAGGGCTGAGGGAGGCTGTGGCACTGGACTGGATGGGAAAAAAGTCCGCCTGTAGGGCAGCATAGAGGATAGAAAGGCAGAGAGACTAAAATAAACTATGCTTATAGTGCTAGTGGAAGAGCAAAACAATACCTGCCAGAAACAGGGACACCTCAGCACCATGGGGGTGAGAACTGGAAGTGAAAACTTCCTTTCACTGGAACGATCACATCCTTCCCTTTGGGGAAGCACCAGGAGAGCCTTCTACTGCTGAGGGCAGGCTCTGGACCTGAGCATCCTACCCTGTTTCTCCCAATCAACAAATGGGAAAGAGGCCACCACGTTCCTTCAGCAGGTGGGAGGTCTGCCTGAGCGGCAGGACCTGCGCTGTGTCTTTCCCTCTTATTCTGGACAGTCCATCCCAGTTTAATGTGCTGCTTCCTGCCAACCCTGTGCTTGGGAAAGGGGACTCTTGGGCACTGACCCTGTTGCTTGTAGATGGAGCACATCCCTTGCACCAGATCACCCTTGGACTGACCTTTGCAATGAATTAGCACCCAATACAGCTGCACATATTTTCCCCTGTGAATGTTACTTCAAACCCCACACAGAGATGCTCCAAAATACAGGCACAGATGGTGCCTTAGGACCCACAACACAAGCAGGGGTTTATACCCATCTTCAGCACAGCCTGGCTTTCTGTGGGACTTATTCTTCCCTGCCCAAAGAATAAGATTTTAATCCCATTCCCCCTAGCAAGAGTTCAGAAGCAGCCTGTGCTTATGTTCTGTTGTCATGTGTAACTAAACAGGATGGTAAGAACATCTTAATGCCCCAAAACAAGACAGAGAGATGCAGAGAAATGGATAGTACTACTCAGTGTCTAATAAAACATAAGAAATAAAAACCCAGCCAACAAACATAACTGTATTTGGTCCCTCCCTCTTTTTAAGGGACAGCTTTTGATACCATACTTGCAAAAACACATAATTCAAAAAAGGAAGGAAGTGCTCTGAGGGTTTTTTATTTAAAGCTTGACAGGATAAACAAATCACAGTCTCATTAAATCACACAAATCTCAGGCTGCATACAAGACTAAACCACGAGAAATAGGACGTTACAAATCCTCATGCAGTTCTACACTTCCAGCACAACAGCTCATTTTATTTCTGCTCTTGGCAAGGTTAGAATAAAAGGCTTCTTTTCTTTGCTCCATAAATGTTTTTAGATGCTATATCACTTGAACTTAACACAGTAGTAATTGCACTGAAAAAGGGCAATCTGAATTGCATCCTGAAAGAAGGAAACATTTATGCTAACGCACACATGAACAGAGAGCACAGTTACAAAAGGTCTGTTTCAATTCTATCACAAAAAACTTAACCAAATTCGCTAACTCTTCCAGGCAGAAGTGCTTGGAGAATTTTCATTTTCTATTCTAAAGTAACACTTCTGATTATCCAGATCTCAATATAGCAGTATATTTTACATCTGCCAATATGTTCTTACTGTATGTTTCTAAGCCTGTAGGCACAGTTTTGCTTTCCTTTTTATTACTAATTTCTTTATTAGACTGTAGTTTGTCTTTTTACATTTGTTCCACAAAACAAGCAAGCCTGCCCTTGTTTAAAAACTCTAAAATAGGACAAATTGTAACAAATTGCTACTTTTTTCTCAGCTGTATCTCAGTGCCAATTTCTATTTGTTTTATGTTAGCAAAATAATTGTAGGAGGCCGTTAAGAAAATCATCCTTGTTAACGTCTCATTTCTATATACTTACATACATACATACAAACAACATGCCTTCTATGCACTTATTTGCCTTAGGCTAAAAGCTTGAAAAAAAAATTTCACCGTGGAAGAAGGCCTGCCAAACTGAAGTATGAAGTCAGTTTTGCCCTTGTTACATTACAATCTAAAAATGAAGTTTCCTGGACTGAAATAATTTCCCCCCCTTTTTGTATATTTTAATATTTAACATGACTATGCTGATAATAAGCCAACTTACACTAGCTGGGATGTTTTGTTTGGCTTCATAAAGCAAAATAAAGTGGTATTAGTATTTTTTTTTCTTTTTTTTCTCTCTGTTCTGGCACTGTTTTATGCATGGCTCTGGGCAATATTAGCTTAAACTATGACTAGATCAACAGAAATCTCTTCTGTAGGGGATACAGTTGTTTGTAATCTGACACGAACCACTGGAACCTGAATTCTACCTGCCTGGAAATTTTGCAGAGAAACAGGATCTTTAACAACTACCATTGTGAAACCAGTATGAGCAATAGTTACAAAGCAAGGTTGTTGGTTGGATTTTTCATAGCCTTTTCTCCCAGCACTTGCCATTCATTCCCTACAAATACAACTGGCTTAACAAGGTGGAAGTAGCAGAAAAAACATTAAGGTCTCTGAAATCTCTGACACCATTAAAACAGCGAGAAACTGAGGTGAGAAGGGAGACAGCTGGCTAGTTCTCAAGATTATTTGCATTCGTTGTTTTTGTTATAAAAGTTGAAATGATGGGATAAGATTCTGAGACCATCCTCACTGGATGTAACTATGGAATTACCATTTGATGGTCATTTTCACCATCATAAAAGACAACAAAATCTGAAACCCTGTGTTTTGAGATCTACTACAGATGAATCTGTGGAAGAGTAAATACTTTTCTTTCCAAGATACTTGGCAGAGGTTTCTGTCATGCCTCTAAAGTAAAGTCTCAATTTAAATACTGACTTTGAAACCTGAAGCTAACCAGTATACATGCAATACATTCCTTTCCTTCTGTTGTTCAACAGATGGGATTATCAAAATTTTCATTAAAATACTGCCTAGTATTTCAATTGATGGCTATGTCTCTTCTTGGTTTCAGCCAACAGGCAGGCCTTTGAATTATTCCTGATTTCATTAAAAGAATACCCTTTAAGATTGCCTTTAAGTAGCTGAGACATGTAAACCCTTGCCTGTCTTTTGCACACTCTGCTTAGAAGATGCAGATAAAGTGCATCCTCTTGCCTGGCACAGAGCATAGCTGTCCTCTCAGGAAGATGTCACAAACATCTGAAACTTGTTTTCTTCCTCTCCTCTTCCCCCTTGCTGCACACTGACAATTCAGCATCCATGGGAACACCCCCTCTCAGCTGTGGCAAGGAGTAGCTGAGGTCTGCCCACACTCCCCTAGCACACCCACCTACTTGCTTTCCCAGGGAGCGTCTTCTGAGACAGTGCTTGCTTCTCTTCAGGTTTGTGGCATTCCCAGGGAACATGAGTTCATAGTGGTACTGTCTGCCATTTAGAAAAGCTATTGGTAACATTCAAGCCAACCATTTGGAGAATCAGGAAAAAAAGTTCACAAGGGTGGAGATGAATGTTTATGTGATTTTTCCTCCTTGCCTAGGATAATACAGCCCCAACCCTTGTCTGCATCTTTTAAGTGCTTAAGGCACAGAGCAAGTAATAAAGTAAAGCCAATTCACTGCCCTAAATCAATCAGACGAAAGTTGTCTCTGCCAACATGAAAAGAGACTGTTCTGAAAAAGAAATCTTTGTTTTAACATAGACTGATTCCTCAGCAACACCCAATCCTTTCAAATCTATTCTGCTGATGGGGTTTAGACTTACTTCAATCCCATTCAGATACTAAATAAATCGGGGGAAAAAATTAGTCTGATGTAAAAACTAATGCTTAATGTTTCTAACATTTTCACGATTCTTGCTTTTATTTCCTGATTTACATCTATATTTCTAGTCACTATGTTAGTAGAGATGTTTTAATAACAGTTAAAACTTCTATAGCAGATACAGAGTATACTACACAGGATGACTGCAAGCAAAGCAAAATTTTCCTACTTTCATCAGGTGGGGAAGGTTTTTTAACTGTTGGAGAAACAGCTGGAGAAAAATGCATTGAAGTTCATGCTAAAGATGGGTATAAAAATGCAAACAGATATACTAGCAGCAATCATAAATGATGCCGAGCAGTGACGAGACTCCTTTTCTGGAGCTTAGCTATGTTCAATCTACTCCAAACTCTTCAAATTTTTCAGTATCTGTGCAAAATATTCTGTTGTGCCTGCTCTGCTCTAGTAAAAGAGTAAAATTCTTATCTATCAATGTTAGGACAGGAGGCAGTACAGCAAAGTGCTGGTAATCCACACTCACTGGTAGGAAACTTGCTACTACTAGTAAACCCGTCAATCACCAAACCCAGTCTGATGAATTGATTAAACCAAATTCTCCATTCCAATAAAGCAGAAGGAACTCTATATGGGAACAGTATATATGTTTTAATCCATTTTAATGCATCACACAATTTCATAGTACTTGCAGTAACTATAGTGAATTTATTATATAAGCCCCCAAATATGAAACCTGATATTACATCTAACAGATGCTGGAGGGTCATGAGAGACACCAGCCTCTTTCCAGGGAGTAATGACTCTGTGTGCTCCCATTACCTCATCCACTGATGCAAAGGTTTCTCCTGTAGCACCTCACAATCCTGAAGTGACATTTAGGCAGAGGGATTTAAAGATTTTAAGATGAACTTACAAGCAGTGGTAGACTGGTCTACTTACAAACCACATTATTTCAAACATATCCTGTACCTCAGATTCTGCTTTTTCACTTAGAGAGCCCAAATCTCTGAACAGTAGCAGCCAAATAAGCTGGGTTTTCTGACTTCAGCATAAGAAAATGAGCACCACTGAGCTTTTCTTAAACAAGCAGGCAGACAACATGTTATGCCCTACAAGAATCAAGAGAAATATTGTTTAAAGTTAGTTGGGGAAAGAGTAACAACACCCACAGACCTGGGGTCCAGCTCTGGACCCAGAACTCCACTGATGGCATTTGCACACAAGCACCGGCTGCAAGCACATACTCCGAGATCCTACTGCAAATCAGGAAGCTGGATACTGCCACAATTTAGTCTCAAGATGCTGTGCTATTACAGATTTTCTTCTATTTTAACTACTTTTTTAGATTTCTGTATCTCTTCAGATTGCTCCAAAAGCAGCAGAAATTATTAACAGTGAACTAATTTATGATGAAATGGACTTATCATACTAACTACTGATAATTTTTTTAAGCTTTAATTGTTTGAATTTGATACAGCTCTTTAAGAATCCTATCCAATGTGCTTTCACAATTCTCAGTGGATAGTATTTATCTGACTTATTTACTAATTACTTTCAAATTACAAATGTCCCTCAGGTCTGAATCATTTTGGATGAAAGAACGAGCAGACTTACATTGGTTTATACCATGAGGGAAGAGAAATTAAAAAAGACGAATTTGTATTGCTCCAATCAGGCTAATAGGGAGTTTGATTTCTTTAAAGTGTTTCTAACTTGATCACCACATGCAGTGAACAATTTGTAGCTGCTAAGTCTTCTATGCAATCGCCATGCCGAGGTCTTCTAGGGGTTTTTTTTAGTAAAAGGAGATAATTGTTAAAAGGTATGGCAAAAGCAGTATTCCAGACTGCAGATACCATAAATGTCACTATCTCCATAAAGAAACTGAGCATGGACAAGTGCATGAGGAACAATCACATATTTTCAAGACACTTAAACAGAACATGCCCAAGGGCACACTGTAGAGGAGCCCGTTTCCATCAGCGAATAACGTATAGAGTTTCCTTTCCAGGAGTTGAAGAATCCAAGCTTATGTGAATTCTAATATATCACTTTTCTGCCAAGCACACTGTTGTAAGAAAGGCACATTGGTGTCTTTAGTTTAAAATCAATTTCACTTGGCTTGGGTATCAGAGAATTGGGGAAAAAATAGACTTTTAGTATAAGACATGAGCTTTCTAAAAACACGGTCTTTCTTGGAAAATGTAACATTGTAAACGTAATACATACTTTATGTAGTCTATGTACTTTCACTACTGCTACTATTTCTCCAGCATTTCAACCAGTGATTGATGACGCCAGACTACAGTCGCGCGTCTCCTCCAGCATTACTATATTACTACAACCACCTCTTGATTTCCAAAACCTCAGAAGTGGTACTCCTATTCTGAATTGTCTCCAAGACCTGTGAACCAGTCACCATTGCTGCAAGTCTTGCCCAATTTTTCTTTCTCTTGATGACACTTTTATGTAGCATGCCTGTTTCCAAGTCACTTGACATTTTCCCTAACTACTTTTCATACACGGGACTTGCAACTTTCTTCTTTTGTAACTTCACTTCAGATGGATGGAAAACAAATGAGAGGAATCTCTGCCTTAAAAAGAAATTGCATTTCAAAGAAAAAAAACCATAACTTTTTTGTTTAGCAAATTCATTTTCAGTTTATACCCCTAAACCACAGTGGAACTGATGTGGTATTGAATATTACTTTCTGAGAAACTTGGACAGCAGAGTAATGAGCAACTCTCCTATTGCTCTGCTGTTACTGACCATACTTTATAACCAAATTCAAACAACTGGGGGGAGATATCACACATAAAGAGGCTGACTTTAACTCAGTGGTAAGGAACGAAGACTTAATACTCTATCACATATACTTACTGGGTAGATTCAGCACTCACAATATAGTTTTGAGTCACAAAACTCCAGTGTTGTCCATCTAACAGCTTTTTTGCATTTGCATGGCTGTATTATTGCCTGGCTCATTTACTTAAAACGTTAAAAGCCAGTAAATAAGGAACTAATATCAAGGATTTAAGGGGGTTATTTTAATTATTTTAGTGTCATACTTTTAAAACTGTTCTTTAGAAAATAAGTGAGCAAATTCAGAAACAGGGTTAAAGTGTGTCAATCAAAAAGCAAACTACTGTGGAAAGACTCCTTTACTTTCTTGAGCTTCTTTTCTTGAGCTGGATCAGATGTCTATCTTAGTCATGCTGAATTTCTCAATTCATAGTCAAGGCTATGAATTACTATTGGTTGTTTGTATGATTAACTATGGTGCTGGTATGCCTGAGACCTTCCAAATACAGCAGGATTATTGCAGCAATAGACGATACTATAATATTGCAGTATTACAGGCTTTGCAGTTTTTTATCCCTTCTCTCAGCTTGTACAACGGGTTTATGAGACTCCTTGGAAACTTTTACCTGGAAGCATGGGATGGAGTAGCACCAACACTAACTCAATGCTTTGCAGCTCTGCAGCCTGAAGAGTGCAGACATACTATTTCTAGAAATGCCAAGAAGATAAAAATTCTTTGAGGTGATCATCTCCATTACGGCCCTGCTTACTGAAGAAATCACATAGGGAGTCTCTGTGCAGACACTCCAGTGCCATGCAGTGACATCTGAGCTAACTCAGGAATCAAGAGATGCCTCCTCATATCTACATAGTCTGCTTTTAATTTCTTCTTTGATAATTATGGTTTTTGTGCTATCACTATGTGAAGAATCCTGGACTTTCAACCACAACTAGCAAGTTTGACAAAAATAAAGATCCTAGCATCGTATGACAGAAGTCCCATGTATACAGTATGCTCTGTCTAGTTAGTGCTAGTGTCCCTACTTATCTCATGACAACCTTGCAAGAGCAATATCTATTCCAGAGACTGCAAGGCTTAATTATTTTAATTCCATGGTCTCGGAGTTTTCAGCAGGGTTTCTCTCCTGCTTGCAGCTTCTGCAGACTGTAGTGGTATATCTGATCACTGGTTTAAGTAGCTGTGATCACATTATCTGCACCCTTCTCAGTGGCTCCCTATATAGCGGCACATTGATTTCTAGGTGACTCTGTTGGTCTTTTTAGTTCTCCTAATAACAAAACGCCTGAGCAAATAGAAAACCTACTCATCGGTATTTTACACGGACACCCTTTTTCAGGAATTAAACCATAATAATCTGCTGTAACTTGGAAGATAATTTTATGTTTCGTGTGGGGTATGTTAGGCAAGAAGCAGTAACATCCCTCTGCTACACCTGCTAGCCAGCAGCAGTACAGATGGCAAACAGGACAAAGACTGTCTTGCACAGACACAGAGCACCTCCTGGCCTCATCGACTGCAGAGTTCAGCAGGTGCTGAGTGATCCTGCCTGAAAGAGAGCCCTACCAAAAAGCGATGCAGAGCACCCTGTCTCTTCAGGAGCCTCCTGACTTCTGCTTAGTCTCTCCTGGGGAGCCCCAGAGAGAAAAATACAGATGAGCATCGACTTCAAACACTCTCAGCCCCTGCCTCAGGGTGAGGGCTCATTCCAGCTTGACATCTGTTCCTGCCCTGCTTGCTCTGTCTGTAAAGTGACTCAGTCAAACTAATTCAGTGTCTTGAAATACAGCATATTAAAGCCCTATGCTCATTTGACTCCATCTAACAATAGTAAGTACATGCAATGGCATGCTTTGGTCTTCATATCGTTCAGAAAATAGCATTCAGAGCAGAGGAAAGGGCAGGCGCACAGCCAGGTCCCACTCCTCTACAGAATTCAGTCATGCTAAGGTGCCTCTAACTTGAAAAATTAAAGGCACCTCCAGGACCACAAATATTTTCTCTCTGTTTTCTAATACCTATCTGAAGTATTGCAATTTTGGAAGCTAGACATTTCAGGCTACAGATGTTTAGATACAATGAAGAGCAGTTCAAGAGCACACATGGAGAACACTGATCCCCATCTTAGGCTATTGCCATCTTCATGGCTTCCTACAGGAAGAGCTGCCATTAGGGAAACGCTGAATGACAAGCTGGACATCAACCAGAAGCATTTTTTGCCTGGAGGTGAGAGTATAACTAGGCCAGAGACATTTTCTTCTACCAAGTGGAGAGGGAAAAGCAGTACTAAATAGTGATCTCTCAAACCAGACACTCCTTAAAGCTCTCCAGTTATAGTATGGTGGGAGTAGGACTCCAACTGTAAATTCTTCTCCAGCAGTTACAGGGCTAATGCTTCTGCCTTACCACATATGCCTAGAGCCAGCCATGCACAATTTGGTTCCAAGCCATACTGCTCTGAATTTATCCTTTAAAAATAAGAATCTGAAATAAATAGCAAAATTACAATCAACCTCAACGAGCAGTGAACAATTACAATGGAATGAATATCAACTATGCAGAAATATTTCTAATGGAGAGATTAGCCTTCTATTACAAACTCTGGTTTTAACCTTCATAGCTTCAACAAAATAAAACACAGTCACATGAAATTTCAGAGTCATGGGCTTGCGCCAAGGAAAGCTTCTCTGGAAAGTTTGAGGTAGATCGGCCAAGGCATCTTGGAGATATGAGAGTTCCTGAAAAGTGAGGTGTTCTTCATTTCTTGGACTATTCCCTAATTTTTTTTGGCTCAACATAACTTAAAAATGGTTGGCTTAGACATTCCAAATTTGCTTGGCTACTACTGGTGCCTTTGACTAGTTGCAAGCTATTTTATTACTAAATGTGGGTTTGTGCAAATTTTGAGCAGTGTAGTTGTTAACACCACATGTTGGCTTGTGCATACTGTAGGCAAGCCAGCCTGGATCACTGCAGACTCCTCGATCACCTCATCAGCTGTGCTCAGGAGGCAGCACCAAAGCCCAGGACCCTTCCCTCAGGTCCAATGGGGTGTAAGAACTTGGCTGGACTTTATAGAGTCCATGGAGAGACATTTCGTCAGGATGAAGAGAAATGGTCCTGGTGTGCTTCCAAGCCTTGCCAGTACCAAAGTGCCTCTCTTGGAAAGCTAAGCACACACAAGGTATAGATGGTTTCCTCCTCATACTTACTATTGTCCTCTTCCTATTCCTTCAGTCCATACCCCCTGATGTACCCAAAGAATTTTCCCTGTGAACATCCACATAACTCCCAAGTACCCTCTCCTCCATGGATTACTGATCCAATCTATTTTACATTTTCATGGTGATTGCAAAATCCATGCTGGGGTCTGGGTGCTTCTAGTGCAGGTGATTCTCCATCTCTGCTTCCATCTCTCCAAGGCCCTCTTCTAGACTAGGAGCTTTGTACACATAGACACAACATAGGGCATTAGACTTCTGGTCAGGAACATCCGGGGAAAGACTTCAGCCCTCAAGAAACAAATTTCCCCTGAGAAAACTTGTAGTTTGTTTGATGAACCCTGGAAAGACTGTGGGTAAGGAATTCACTCCTGATGGGGACTGCTCTGTTCACAATCTTGATTTTGATAACGGATACTATGGCAACCTCATGTATCACTTGACACAGTCTTGAGCATGGTCAACTACTCTAAACAATTCTCCTTAATCTGTAATATTTCCTTTGACAATAACTATGACCTGACAAGTTGCCAAGAAAAAAGCAGAGCAGAGCTGATCAGTGGTGGAAAACATTAGGACATTAAAACACTTCTCGGTGAAGTATGTTCCTACACATACAGTTCCTCAGTTACAAGGAAACCTATTCTTTTTGAGATGCACACATGCATGACTCCCATTCACAGGAGCTACGTGAGTGAATCCAAAGTAAAATAGGCTTGAAAGTGTCTACATTTACCAAACATTGATCCCACACAGAAAGTGCCTTTTAAGAATGACATATCCTTTGACCTACTGCATCTTACTTTTGCTCTTCAGAAACAAAAGACTTTGTAACGACCATGTCACTTACATTAAAATCCAAAACCGGTGCTATAAGCACTAAAAAAAAAATCCATAAAATAGAAATGATCTACCTAGTAGACAGTAAGAACAGAAAGTTTTTTCCATATTTCTTATCCAATTGGAGATTTATCAGAGCTCTTTTATTTGTACCGACTTCAACTATCTGTTCTGTCACCTTTTAAAATGCAGATAATCTACCTGAGAGGTTTGCTCTTCTCAGGAGAGACCACACAAAGCTCAACCAAGTTTTACAAAATACATAGCCCTGTGCTGGGTCGGCACGAACCTGCAGAGCACCACGGCAAAGCTTTGGGAAAGGTGCTACCCAGCTCCAGCCCGCCTGCCACTCTGTGAGCTAATGAAAAGAGCATGAGAAGGGTCTGCAGGCACTTTCCTCTCCCTCTCAATCCACAGAGGGCAAGTCACAGTCTGACCCTAACTTAACACTCACGCTGTAAAGTTACTTAACACTTGTAGAAGAATTTATTTTTTTCAAATATACTGATGGCAGCATATGGCCCATCGACAGGTTTATTATTATAAGACACTTTTTCCATCAGGTTATAGTCTTTTTTATAAACATATGTTTCAGCACATAATAAAACCCTTAAGAACTGTTTCTGAAATGTGCAGGCACAGAAACTACTTTTCAAGGTTTGTCAAGACAATGAAAGAAATAATCTTTAAAGGGACTTGCATTTTTCTAAAGGTCTTTTTCTAAATGTCTTTTAAATCTAGAGGTACTGAGAGTTATGCATGTTCAATAAAATGAAAGAAATAAAAAGTGAGGTCTCTTGTAAATGTCATGTTCTTCTCCATTTCATCAAAGCAATTATTTTTATACTTAGTAAAACTTCTCCTTCCACTAAGTAGACATTTTAACTATGCTTTAAATCAGAATATGTGGTTTATGGGTGAATGATAAGCTTCTGAAAATAAGGTGGCATATTATAAAGAAAATGTCAATGCCACACCACTACAGTCACACGAACTCATCACTGCAAAGCCACCCTTGATATTCTGTGCCCTTCAGCTGCGCTAATAAAGGTCTGCGTGTGGAGTCAAGGTGCTTTGATCACAAACTTCCATCCATCTGCATGACTGCATCCAAGCTATATATCTAAAAACATATCACTGCTTTATTTTCCGATAGACCACATTTGTGTTCTTAAGAAAAAAGGCTTCTTGTCTATGCATCTAATGCAATTTCTGTGCTAGCACCACATCGCATAGTGTACACTGCCTTATTCAAAAAATTCCTACACTCCTATTCTTAATGCTTTCTCCCTGACATCTCATATATTTAGCCCAAGCAGATTTGGTTTTAAAAGCGGTTTCTTCAACACATCAAAATATGACTCAACTCAGATACATTTGCTAGGAGCTTCGTTTCCTACCACACAAGTTCACAGTCTCCTGTTGAAAGGAGCCTGCAGCTGGAAAACAAACTAGGACTCACTGGGGTCTAGACCCTAAGCCCACTTTAAGGCAATACAAGACCTTTCACTGATTTTATGGGATTAGATATTAGGCCGGTGTGCTTCACTGAAACAATAAAGGCCTTGCAGACTGTATGATACAATACATTAAATACTCCTTAACCACTAGAAAAGATTTTTGCAACCACTTTGAACATTGCATTGGAATTTAGGGTATTTTGGGGGAGAAAGAGCACTTCTTTTCAATGTATATTTGTTCCCCTCCCTTAATGCCACTCCCCACACAACATAGATGTTTTAAGACAACGGAAAAATAATCACACACCAGCAGATTTGAAGCTTAAAGAATAAAAATGCCTAATTTTATCATAGCCATATTGTTATAATTGGCATGCATGAGCTTGCATTCAAAGAAAAGTCATTTGTTAAAATTAATACTGACTTCTCAGCCAATTTGTCAGTTAATTACTACCATGCCATTCCACCCGAAGTCTGGAAGCATGGGAGCCATGCACTCCATGCCAAATTTCACGAGTTCGTGGTGCACTGTTGGGAACCAGGCGAACTACCATCAGACCTTAGTGATGCAGTCATCATCACTTTGTATAAGAAGAAAGGAATTAAATCAGACTGTTCAAATTACCAAGGTATTACTCTGCTCTCCATTGCTGGCAAAATCCTGGCAAGAATACTCTTGAACAGACTAATACCCGCTATAGCAGAAGGAACTCTACCTGAAAGCCGATGCGGTTTCAGAGCCAACAGGAGTACCACAGACATGGTATTTGTTCTCAGACAACTGCAAGAGAAGTGCAGGGAACAGAACAAAGATCTCTATGTAACCTTTGTTGACCTCACCAAGGCTTTCGATACTGTGAGCAGAAAAGGTCTGTGGCAAATTTTGGAACGTTTAGGTTGTCCCCCCAAGTTCCTTAAAATGATCATCTCACTCCATGAGGATCAGCACGGACAAGTCAGATATGGCAATGCACTTTCTGAGCCCTTTCTAATATCCAATGGTGTGAAACAAGGCTGCATTCTTGCACCAACCCTATTCACAATCTTTTTCAGCATGATGCTCCAAAGGGCCACGGCAGACCTCGATGATCAGGACGGTATCTACATTCGATACTGTACTGATGGAAGCCTATTCAACCTAAGGTGACTGAAGGCCCACACTAAAACCTTAAATCATCTTGTCCGAGAGATGCTTTATGCTGATGACGCCGCCCTTGTTGCACACACAGAAGCAGCTCTGCAGCGTTTAACATCCTGCTTTGCAGACGCTGCTGAGCTCTTTGGGCTAGAAGTCAGCTTAAAGAAGACAGAAGTTCTCCATCAATCCGTACCTCAGGAAGTCTTCCATCATCCCCATATCACCATTGGTCAATCAGAGCTCAAATCAGTCCAGCAGTTCAATTACCTAGGTAGCCTCATCTCCTCGGATGGTAAGATTGATGGAGAGATAGACAACAGGTTAGCAAAGGCTTACAGTGCCTTCGGAAGGCTTTATAAAAGAGTTTGGCGTAATAAACACTTGAAGAAAAGTACCAAGATCAGTGTTTACAGAGCAATAGTGCTGTCTACTCTCTTATGTGGATCCAAATCATGGGTCATCTACCGCCACCACCTGCATCTCCTAGAACGCTTCCATCAACGCTGCCTCCGTACAATCCTAAACACTCACCAGTCAGATTATGTGACTAACAGGTCTGTTCTAGAATGAGCAGCAATCACAAGTATTGAGGCCATGTTGCTGAGAACACAGCTGCGCTGGGCAGGGCACGTCTCAAGGATGAAGGACCACCACCTCCCTAAGATCCTGCTTTATGGTGAACTTGCCACCCGCTGCCGCATGAGAGGAGCCCCGAAAAGGAGATACAAGGACTCCCTGAAACAACATCTCAGCCTTGGCCATATTGATCACCATAACTGGTCTACTCTGGCCTCCAATCAGGAGGTCTGGAGACACACCATCTATAACGCTGCTGATGCTTTTGAGAAAGCACACAGGATCACCCTTGAGGAGAAAAGACAACGCAGGAAGAATTGTGCCTTGCAGAATATACCACCTAAGGAGTCTTTCTGCTGTGCCTTTTGCAACCGGACGTGTCTATCTCGAATTGGCCTCTTTAGCCACCAGTGCGCTTGTAACAAACGTGGGTAGAGACCTTCCCAAATCTTCGTTCACGAAGCCTAGACATGATGATGATGACTACCATTCCTGGACATGATCAGTTAGCTTCACTGGGAGATATAGGGTGCCCTCTATAATGCTTCCACAGGACGAAACCCTAAACCCAGTCAATCTTTTGAACATTTTGCAAGCAACTTACTCACAAGGAGCCAGGAGTTCATGGACGCTACTACAGGTTCTACTTTTTTCTGCTTTTACAGATTAAGCCTTTCTAGGAGAGACAGGCCAAAACCTTCTACACCACAGCGCGCTCTTTCTCCATCAGCAGACAGAGCACCGTTAGCAATCACAGGTCCCTGCGCTGTGTTTGGAAACACTTAACTAGTGGGATCGGTTTGAGGCTAAGATGAGGCACGATGTACGAGTCTTCTGACAAGGGGGCTGGTTCCGCTCATTTAATTGCGGTTGCTGCTCCTATGATGTGGAAACCTGTCTATTAGAAAACACATTTCACAGGTGACTAAACAGCCATCAGATGGTAACAACTTTCATTTGTTACTGACCTCCCTTCCCTGCCGCACTGTAAGGGTGAACGGCTTGATATCCCATTGAGAGTCCAGAGGAAAACGCCTCCTGCTTTGCATAGTGAATTATAAAATACCTCCAACATTTTTCAGATTGTGCTGAAACAGCACTTTTAACTAGCATTTTCTCATCTAGGCATCAGTCTCATAGAAGAATGTCAAATTTTCACTGCTCAATTATGTAATGTTTGAGGGCATTTTGGACCATGACTGTAAAGCACATCACTACGTTTTTATACACAGAAGGTTTTACTCAGATCCCCGTCCTTCAAACAGAACATCATGGGCCGAAGAGACTTGGTATTTCATAGAGATAGGACCACAACCTTTGCTGAGAAACTGATATAACAGTGACTAGACTAAAACTAGTCCTTCCAGTGATGGACTGAAAGGCAGCTCCAAAATCAAATATGGAATTGAGCAGAGCTACTTTAAACTGAGGATCCTATAAAGAGACCTCATCAAATTTTATACCCTCCCAGACCTTTGGCTCCAGCAATGACAGAACAAATTCAGAAAGCCACACAACAAACCCATCTCACTAAGCCCTCTCCACCTGGTTGGTCACATATCTTCCAGCCAGACAGATATGTATCACATAGGAAGAAGAAACTTTCCACGGTGAACTACCATTTGGTTGTTATAAACATTTTGTGTTCAGTCCTCAGAGTACTCACAGTCATTTCACAACCCTAGCTATAGAACACCTTACTGTCGGATAGCATTCATACAATCTAATACAATAAACAGTGGAGTGTACAAAACCTGTGGTGAATCTTATTCTGACGACAATCGCAGAACTATGCAATGAATAACGTTTACTTTTCACTTACATTTAGATTTCTTAAATGCAACCTTCCAGAAAGCAGAGTAACGCACACACAACCAGCTGCACGGCCACATCTCCAACGAAATATAACAGCAATCCAGGCCACCACACCTCAGAGCCTAGCTCTGTGACACTTCCCCAGCCTCTAGCCAACTCCAGCAGCATGGAAGAACTGGCCTCTCCAAAGTGACTGGTGTCAAAGAGGGCTTTGAAGGTCTGTAGACCAACAAGGTCTGTCACAGCATCTGTCAGGAGTAAGTTCCCAAGGTCAAGAACCCTCATCAAGAATACTGACAACAGCTCCCTACATTTAACCCTTAAAGCGTTTATCTTTCTGGAAAGAGACAATCTCTGAAAAAAAGCATACAGCAAGCAGAATGATTTTGGCATACTTTCCCCTCAAGGCCAACTACTGAAGCACTCTTTCTAGTCTATGTAAAATTTTCAGACCAGATAAAAATAAGTTTGAATATCTTTGCAAGATTGCTTTTTTCAGAAGTGTTACTGATCAAGCAAATCAGTTTTCTATGGTTGCTCCTTAGAAAAGACTGGATCTAAAATACAAAATGTTCATAAATCCAATAACAAATATCAAGGTTTTTGTATTATTTTCAGCTATAATATGGTAGTTGTAGTCAGCTTTTCATATGATCTTGCACTCTAAATATGTCCCTGTGAGTTCTACTGGAGGAAGATGGCATTTAATATGAAATTAGTATATGTGATTAAGGACATGAAGAGGGGTTTGCTGTATCTGAACCCTTTATTGTAAATTCTTTGTGGCGCAAATTTCATCCTGTGCCACTCCTTTTACATTCTTAGCATCATTTTCAAGACATACAGTCTCACTGAAAAAAATACTCTTAACTTCAGTAACCAATTAAAAACCTTCAGAAAAAAATTATTAAAACTTTCCTATTTGTGTCATGGATTGGTTGGTACCTAAATACAAATATGAATTACAAAATTTTAAGGAAGCTCAAAACAAATTAACATATGAATGGCATGCAGAACAATTGCTCTGAATTACTACCAGCAAAATCAAAACTCAACTGCTTTTAGTTATGCAAATTGGAAATGTAGTGGCAGGACTGCAAAGGAGAGCCTAAGAACTGCAAAGTTCAGGGAAAAGCCATGCACGCAGCTGCTCCAAAAATAACCATGGTCAGATAAAAGTCTGAAAGCAATTATTTGGGGTGAATATTGCACACAGGCCACTGCACTAAGCTTCTATAATTAAACAAGGCAAAAGTTCAGATGGTGCCTAATAAGCCATTTACTACATTAATTATATTCAAGTGTGGCAGTCTAATGCTTGGTAATAATTAACAACAAGGGAAATAATTTAAAGAAAGGATCTGATGATGTAAATTTCTTTCTTTTTCATTCATCAGTACCAGTGTTGCCAGTCAGCCTTTCTAACACACTTCAAACACATGAAAGGGATACTGCTTAATGTCAGGAAGAGCTATTTAAGGGTTGTAAACCTTTATGCTGAGGAAACAGGCTTACTCAACAAAAATGATTTCTACACTGCAAAAGTAGCAGCAAAATCAGACTTTCCATTCCTTGAAGCAAGTCCCAAAGTTCCGGTGCCACAGGGGCAACCAATTTCTTTTTTTTAGCAACAACAGCATCTCAACAGACCTTCACAGATCAACAGATTTCCCACTGACCCTATTTCCTGGATTTGCCTTCACACTGATCACAAAGCCTTTGTACGCATCTGTGATTTTAATAGTATTTGCAGCAATTTCTTAACAAGATAATTAATATTAGAGAGGTATTTAATATATTTTGGCTTCTTTTAATGCCATTAGTAGCTAAATACATGAAAAATGAGCCTATACCATATGCCCAAGTACTTCTCTGTAGACCACTAGCCAATTCCTTAGCAAATACAGAGAAGTTTCCAAAACACAATCTGAAATTTACTGCAGAGAGATTTGCTTACTATTTCTGATGGACCAGTAGCATTCCAACAACTTATGTCAAATCCAGCATGCTCCAATAGTATATGCAGTAACTAGCACACACAGCATCAATTTACAATGCAATTGTTAGGATGCTACCAACAGGATACTGTTCTATCTCATTTCACTAATCTGCAATAGAAAAATATCATTCTGAAGCGTTACAATTATTTTCTATTTCGTTTTCTTAATTTTAAATCAGGAAACAGTCTCTCCAGATTTCATTTATGCACAACTCTATGATTAACCTAAGAGTGCATAGAACAATCATTTTTCAGATTTCAAAGGACAAGCGATAAGGTGAACTTTATCCATGATGTCTTTCCAACTGGGATGTTTACATATGCAACTCTAACATCCCTTTAGGCTACTTTTATAAGCTTTTTCTAACACTTTCCCTATTGTTTGGCCTTTCTTTTCATTTCCTCTGTAGAAAATACATCACAAAACATAGATGCAGAGGTCTGTAACCTTGCAACAAACCTCTAATACTTTGTATACATCCTCCAACTCTGAACGTGCAGTGTGGACAATGCTGGGAAATCCTGTCCTCTGCCCAGATGAAGCACAGAACAGAAAAGAGTTCTCTGACTAGCACACCAGGAGTTGTAGAGGTCCTAAATACCATCAGAGAAGACTTCTGTCTACAAATAGTTTGAAGACTTCACTTGCAAGATCTCAAATCGAGCACTTCCACAGCAAATTGCAAGAGGAGCCCTGCCTCCTACAGCAGAGGTGTCTGCAAAGACATCTCTTTGTTGTCGGCTGCAGAAATCAGTGCTGAATGTCCTTGGGTTTGAATACACAGGCAGGACCTCACCTCCGGAACCTTTATCACAGCTTCTCATTCAGCAAATATAGCACATCTTTTCCCAATAGTGCAGCCTTTGGTCTTAGCAAGCCACACACACAAAAACATTAGGCAGCTATGGCAGGATTTCAAGCAGTATTTTAATCAGAAATGCACATGAAAGAAAAATACCTCTACACTATAGTTCGAATTTACAAAAAAAATAAATCCCCCCCTTAAAAAAAAACAACCCACTGCAAGAACTTTATCTTTAAATGGAAAAAATGTAGTAATTCTTTCCCCATATCCAACAGTCCCACATTATCAAAACCAGCTGAATTACTTTCACATGAGTTTTCCAAACAACAACAAAAAAAGATGCATACATACATATATAAGTATTAAAATTACCTGGATGCAAACACCACACCTGAAAAGTTTCATTGCAAAAGGGTTAAAGTTCAGAAAGTTTGCAAGACTGAAAAAGGAAAGTCAGATTGAAAAATGTGCGAAAACCATAACCTTGAGCTTTGTCGCTGCCTCCTGCCTTAACAGTTCCCTACACGTGAAGAAATGAGATGACTAAACCTTACTCCAAGAGATCATCTAAATTACTTGAATGAGTAACCCAATCAAATTTTTTCTAGTACCAAATGAAACACATTGCCATGACAAAATAAGCTACAAATGGTACAGCTGAGTACTAGAGATGATAACATTACTGATAAAATATAGAAAGAGACCAAAAAAGTGATCTACACCGCTTATTAGAAGTGAATTTGCCGAGACTTTTTTTTTTTCTTCTGAGAATACTGATTTTTATATGCTAACACAGCTGCCTAACCATTGATAAGAGCAATCGGCAAGAGCAAATATAGAACTAACAAAACAGCCTCGAAAAGCAACCACAGAAAAGGGTCTCATTTAAATTCCTGGAAAGCACTGCTTCTCTAAACGTATCTATTCAAGCCCTCTTGAGAAGGCGAACCCTCCTAAAACACACCCCGCACGCTCCCCGCCTGAAATCTGTAAAGGCAAGAAGCCACTAAGCTATGCCACTGAGAACCCATGTGGCTTCACCTACAGGATTTTCCTCCCCGTAAACGCTGCACAGTAGAAATCCTCCCCTTCACCACCACCACCACCGGCCGCCCCCCGCCAAAAAAAAAAAAAAAAAAAAAGAAAGAGAAGTGTTCTCAGCCCGGGGGTGCCACTACGTACCGCCGGGCGCTCAGGGCTCTCTGGGGGCCCTGCCCCCCGAGGTGCAGCAGCCGGGGCGGCGCGGGCGCTCCGCCTCGCCGCGTCCCACGCGGTGCCGCTCCCCCCGCATGGTGGTGGCCGCCGCACGCACAAAGCGCAGGGCGCGGGCACCGCCGGGGGCGGGCGGCACCGCGGCTCCCGCCGGATCGCAAGCGGCACCGGCACCGGCGCCGGGAGGTGACAGGGGCGGCGGGCGGCTCGCAGCGGCTCGCAGCAGCTCAGCGCGGCGCAGCTCGGCTCGGCTCGGCACGGCACCGCCCCGCCCCCGCCCCGCGGGCGCTGCCCTCCCCCGGGAGCCACCGCCCGCCGGGGCCGCCCTCCACACGCGGCCGAGCGTCCCCCGCGCCGCCGCCCGGCCCCTCCCGGGATGGGGGTGCCCCCGCCCCCGGTACCTCGCGGGCGGGGCCGGGCCCTACGACAGCGGGGCGGGAGCTTGCGGGGGTTGACGGGCGGAGGGGCGGGCGTGCTGGGGCTGCCCCGGGGCCGTGCCGCCCTCTCCCGGCTCATTGTTCGAGAAGGGCAGCGGCGGCCGGGGCGGCCCCGGCGGGAGGGGCGGGCGCTGCGGCGGGAGGGGGTCACCCGGGCGGCGGGGGGAGCGCCGCACCTTCCTCCGCACGGGCAGGGGTTTGGCGGCAGCGCTGCATCTTCCCCCTGTGGGGGAGTGTGTGGGGCCGGCGGCGGCGGGGCATCTTCCCCCGCGCCGGCCGGAGGCGGGTGGGATGCGCGGAGATGGGGCGCTGGCGTTGCGTCTTCCCCCGCTATGGTGTGGCGGGGCCGGGGGACCGCGCTGCACCTTCAGGGCCCTGTGCTGGAGAAGTTCAAAGCGGCACGGGAGTGGGAGGTGCGTGGGCTGGGGCCGGGCCGGCAGCCTCCTCGCCTTGTCCCCGTGTCCCTGGCCTGCCGAGCGCGGGGAGCGCCGCGGGGCTTCGGCATCGGGACCCCGGCAGGTCTGGCCGGGGGTGCGAGGGTTCTCTGTGGCCGTTCCGGAAAGTTGAAGACATGGTCCTTTATTCAGCCCTTCCTCGTGAGCCGGGGCGGGACTCCCGCAGCTATACAGTGTGGAAGCGCCGCAGCCGGCTTTGGCTTTTTAAGATTAGGCTCCGTTAATTAAAGAAATATTTTAAGCTTAAAGGTCTCCTGAGAAGAAACACATTAACTCGCTCATCAAGCGGGTAGAAAAACAATGTGATGTAGGGCTGTTGGATCAGCGATCACAAAGGAAAGGAGAGATCGGAGAGATGCTACCGGAGCTGCAGTAAATGCTCCCTCCCGCCGCCGGACCCATACGGCACTAATCGATCCAGTGTCTGTCCAGCGGCACAAGAAAAGAGAAATGTTTGCAGTGCAGTCGTTGTTATCCTTTCTAAGCTTGCCGAACGGCTAAAAGTACCTTAAAGCATATTTTACTCTTTGTTCAAATTTAATTGTTGTTTACTTTGAAAATAGTATAAGTAAGTCTTCGCTTACAAATTATTGGGGTAATGACAGATGACCTTTTTTTTGTGCTGAATCTATGCTCTAAGATAAGCATCTGTGTAAATGCATCTGAGACTGTAGTTTCTTTGTGCCCATATTTGTAAAGTGTAACATGATCGGAACAGCATGCCTGCAAAAGGCGCGCCTTCAAAGCTGTGAAACAAGTGTCGAAATAAAAGCCATTATAGCTAGAGGAAAAAAGGTGCAATTTGCTAAATTAAGATGTAACATCACAAGGATGTGAAAGACAAAACACAATCAAGAGTAGGTTAACAGTTTAAAAACTATGATTGTTGTGATAACACTTCATACCAATAGCAAATAATTATTGTAAATCCCAGAGTTCATCTACTTACTTCCCTTTTATTGAGGAGTTTCATGAATTGCAAAGCAATTAATGAATAAAAATAGCATATTTTCCTCTAAGTCTAGGACATTGCAAAAATAAATTTCAAATCTAGAACTAATTTCAAAAATATAAAGATCCTCATTTATAAGTGTGATACGATGTGATGCAAATGGGTTGTCTTACATACATAAAGACAACAAAAATTCTATTGAGACGTATATATATCCACAAATTGGTTCTATGGGAACACTGCTGCTTGAGGGGTAGTCCTGTATAGCATTCATTCAAAAATCTACACTTATAAACATAATTAGCAATTAAGGGATGGATATTTTCCCAGTATTTTTTTTTTGGCCCAGACTTGCTGTCTGTAAAATGATATTATATTGTACGCTGGCTCATACAATAAGCACATGTTTGAAGAAGCAAAGTGAAAGGTGGATACTGCTAATTCAATTTTTAAAAATTATTTAATTAAGTTTAAAGTAAGAATCTAAATCTGTACAACTCTACAGACACCATCTGTTACTATTTTAAAATGTGCTGTTCTTTAGTAGGTTTATTTTAATATACCAGTGAAATAGATCTTCCATTTGGAATAAAAAGTAAATGAATAGCATAAATTAAGTGAATATTATGGGGAACCTGGTAACACTAATATATTCTACGTGGGAATCTGAGATAGTTTAAACACAATATCAGGAAAGCTTGTCGCCTGAAGACTTCCGTTTTTTTCAGCAAAGCACTTACAGAATGGGCAGTTGGATTGGTGACAAATAACGTTGGTTGAGCACAATTTTTATTGACTGCAGTGGGAGTCTCCCCTACACATGTAAATGTAAAATTTATCTGCAGAAGGCAGGAGGAGTTAGTCTGCAATCCAATAAGGTTTGCTTCAGCCTTTTACATTCTGCATTTGGCTTAGACTCTGAAGTCCATAATGGAAGAACTCTGCATCCTGTTTTATTTCCAACCATTGGCCTGATTCTGCCTTCAATTTCAGCGGAGTAATAAAGAACAACTTCTCTGGAAGCCAGAAAGTAAATTGGGATAAGGTCTGTGAGATCAACACTAGGCCCCCATGATGTGAGAGCAGCCTGGGGAAGGATTTGAGATCAGAGGACAAAGTAATTGCTGGCAAGTCCAGAATGGTAAAGAATTTACTTTCACACATTCACAGCTTGAAGAATTTGTCTTTTATATAAATTGATAGCAATAGGGTAAAGTTACACACAGTAGCTGTTGCTTTGTTATTGAGTTTGACGACTTATATAGATGCATCTGTCACTTTGGTTTGTTACTGTGTTAGAGCAGTGCATATAAATAAAGGGGATAAATAACCTAATTTACTATGAGCAAGAGTCACAGTATATTAAAAATGGTGACACAGGGAAGCTCTCGCCTCTCCTGGAAAAAGTTTTATAACAGATCTTTGTAGTCATCATTTAAACTGGCAGGTACAGCACACAAAGATCCTTAAAGCCCAAACACAAGCTTATTTAACCTTTTAAAAATATATTCTTGGCTAATAAGACTCCACTGATGGAAAGGGGAATTTTTCCATTGACTTTACCAAAGCCGAATTTCATCCAAGTAATTGCAATTTTATTTCAGAACTATTTTGGTTTCGAACAAAAGAAGTGCTATTAAGCTTACATGAATGAGTAAGCATGGGTTACCTGCAAATTGAGCATCTCCTACTACTTATGGTTCCCTGAGATATTTTTCTGCTATTACTCCTGAAGGGAACATGTTGGGTGGATTACCACTGTCTTTCTGCAAACCCTCAAACTTTCTGCCCCCCTGGTTGGGGCAGGGAAGGAAGGAGAATGCTTCAGCCTAGTGCCTTCAGCACCTTGTGAGGCAGTGAATCTTCTGGTTCTTCAGCAGTGCTGCCTCTTGGTAAAGCTCTTTTGGCTGGGCATTCCTGTCCTTCTGCATCCAGAGGGACCTGCAGCTATCACCTGCCATGGTTCTCATTAGTGCTGATCTGCCTTTTGTTTCTAGTCATCAAGCAGATTTTTAATAAACTTTATTAAAGCTTTCATTTAAGCTAGAGATACTGTTGTTGGTTCTGCACACATCAGATGCATTTCAGTGTCGCAGTTCTTCAGCTGCTGATATGGATTTAGGATTGGAGCCTATAGACCTCAATTAACAGCTCTCTCCTAGGAGAGAGAGTGACCTGGTTTCTTTTTCTCATACCTTCTCATGGCAGACGATTGGCAGAACTGCCTTCTCTCCAAAGTCAGATGTGTCTCTTCCCTTCAGAAACATCTTGACGAAATTCTCCTGGATTCAGTGGTGAGGTGGTTTAGTTTCAGATGCCTATGCAGATTTGGCTGGGCTCACAGCGCTTGTTGCATCCTGGCTGACAGGTACTGGTGTGTGTGTGTACAAAGAGTTTCCAAGGACTCTTTTTGCTTGCACAGAACTGACAGGGGAAAAAAGAAGAATGTTTGTCAGAATGGCATTGATAGTCTCAGGAAGAATTCCGTGTGTATCCTGTTCCATGTGTGTCTGAAGAGCCAGCCCAGTTGCTGTCTAGTGTTAGTTGTGTCTTGGCAAGGTGCAGTAGGAAACACAATGAATTATGAATCCAGAATGTGCACCTTGTGTGAGCTGTACTGCCTCTGAAGCAGCCCCGGGACTCAAAGATATAATGGACACAATTTCTTTGTAGTTTTCTCTGGTCTTGTGGGAAAGTGCTAACTTACTGCTGACCTGACCTGTGTTAATAAGTGATTCTTATCCTTCAGTGCTGTCTTAAATGTAAAACCTGATAAGCAGAGTCACAGCCTATTCTTTGCTTTCCTCTCCCTAATATTTGCCTTAGGAAGGAAGCATGGACTTCCACATCTATAGCATGAACTTTGAACCACACCCAGGTCACCTATCCATTTACTCCCTTGCACATGCAAGTCTCCTCATGATCCTTGTCAAGAATTCAGATTCATGAGAAATAGTAAAGTGCTGCAAGGAGAAGACAAAGGTATAGGATCTACTTCAGCTTGGATTTTTCTGCCAGTTGTCATATTACTGCGGAAGTCATCCTCAAGCTGTGAAAAAGGATGGTCTTCAATTGCATTTGTAAAACACGTGAGTAACAGGGCCAGGACTTCAACATGAGCAGGGCTGGGAGCTCCTTTCTGTTCCCTCTGGTGCTCCATCCCACTGACGTCAGTAGTCATCCTCCATCCAGTGTTTTCATGGCACTGCACAAGCATTATAGGCAGAGTCACACAGTAAGGTCACAAACATCATAAATCTGAGTTCTTCACATTAACAAGATCACAAAGCCTACACAAGCAAAAGACTAGGACCCTAAGGACATAGGCAGTAAAACATTTCTAAAAGCTGGCTGCTTTGATAAACTTGAAAACTATTCTCATCCACTTTCCTGCTGAAGCACTGGAAGTTTCTGTCCATTTTGCCCTCTGTTATATATTACTACTAGCATCACTCATTGGGTGCTAGGTGCCTTGACTCCTTGTCAAATTCTAACAGAAGTTGAAGGTGCTAAAGTAATTCACAGCTTTTGGGGAATTTTTATTAAAAACCAGTCAGTGCCAGACTTCACTGGAATTCAAAACCTAAATATTCTGATATGTAAATAAACTTCTAGAGATAGATGAGTTTTGGAGCAAATTTTATACACAAAATTGCTTTGAATTAATCTCTGCCTGCTCTCTGCACAGTTGTGATATATGGAGGCATTACTGATGAGCTACAGTGAGCTGGCTCTTTGGTTGAAAAAGGTTAACTGAAATAAACAGGGGTTTATGTGGCAGGTTTTTGAAGAAAAAAAAATGAGCCTCATCTGCTGAATCATCAAGATGGGTGAATGGAGAAAAAATTGGCTTTGGAATGACAGTCTTCTCAATGTATGGTGGGATACTTCCTTCCAAAGAAGAAATACATATTTGGCAGGACAGTGTTATCAGCAGGGAGACAAATACATATTTACTCCCCGAAACCTTCACAAGCAGAGAGCCTGTTCTGCCCAGCCTGCTCAATGCAGCACATGCTGGCTGAGAAGCAGCCCAGCCTGTGCAGAGAGCAAGACCAGGGCAGCATGCAAGGCCAGGATTAATCTCTTCAGTCCAGGCAGCATATGGCACCACAGTGAGATGTGTACCTTCATGGATGAGAAGAGGCATCTCCTGTTTTACCATCTCTTCCCCTTCTCTGGCCTTCCATTGACTGCTGTGGAAGTCTGATTTAGGGCCCCTGTACCTGAAGGGATCTAGAAGATCCTTCCATCTGGAAGGCTGATCGCCATGCCCAGCCTTCACCTCTCTAGATTAAGGGTTTATAACCAAAAAGTCAAAAAAGAGTGGCCTAATACCATTTGATCGGAAAGCTCTCCAAAATTCATCCTTAGTGCTTTCTCCTACCGCAAGTGTCTCTCATAGTGTTGTCTGGCCAACACCGTTTGCTGTTCAAGGGCAATGTGCAATGTTCCTGATGGTAGGATTCATAACCTGAAGCAGGACTGCAGCTTTGCAGAAGTCACATACACTGGTTTCACCTGGTTAGGAACTGCCAAAGAAAGCTAGTTTTCTGACAGGAATGACTTCATGCTTTGAAAATGGGTCATCATTTTCTTCTTGATTTAAAATGCAAGGGAGCTTTCCCAGGAATAACTTGGTTGCTGGTTATTCATTGCTTCAGAGCTGGTTATTACTAGTACACTGTTTCACGTAACTTTGTATCTGTCTTGGAATATGCTGCCTTGCTTTCTGCTGCCATACACAGACCGAAAAAATGCCAAGGCTCCGTCTCCTCTGCAGGGGAGTGCAGATAGTTCAGTGTAGCAAAGCTGCTCTCATCATGCATACTTTCCAAATGCTTTATGACAAGTAAAGAAATATGAACAGTGCTGTGGTTTAATGGCAGTTTGCTTACATACAGGCAATGTATCATACTTCAAATATGCAGATACTTTTTTTTTTTAAGACAGTTAAAATTGCAATTAAATTATGGGGAGGTTTAGCCAAATACTGTCACAAAGTAAGTCAGCAATTTTTACCCTCCACTGTTAATAGGAAGAGTTGGCAAAACCTGTTCCGATCTTGTTTTGGTATTTTCAGTTCAGAACTTTACAGTGCAAACATTACCTGTTTTTTTTAAATAATAAAGGTGGGAGTTCTGATGTCAATATGGGAAAACAATTCTTAGGCTGGTTGATTTTGTGTTCCATACCTTTTTGGAAACACCAAATGTACAATAGAATTTTATTCTACTTTAAAAGACTCTTGAATGTGTTGCAGTTACTTTTGCAAAGATGTTAAATATGTTGGTAAAGTTGGTTGAATAGAATTTGTTGTATGAAAAATGAGAAAGTAAATAGAGACATATAAGAAAAACTGTTTTGAAATGGTGTCACTTTTCTTCAAGGAATAGACATTGAGAAGACAACTTTAATTAAAGTCTTTATTTTCCAGCACATTTCACATTTTAAAGATAGTAAACAGTAAGCACTGTTTCCCATTTGGTGATAAAATTTACTCTTTTTCTGAAAAAAAAAAACAAAATTAAGGCAATTTTGTGAGGGAACATTCTGCTCCTATATATACCAGCAGGTATAAACAGGAGAAGGATTGTCCTGTTGTCAGGAGGTAGGTGGCATTTGAACACCTGTTACCACCGCTGTAAACACATGTCCCTTTTCCTGATTCTCTTGGTCCAGCTCAGGTTGCCTAAGTCCTTGTCTTACCCAGGTCTTCCTGCACAGAAGTGAACTTTACTGTTTCTGTTTTCTATGCTCTTGTTGAAGGAAATGGGTACCTTTCTCTCTCTTTCCATCCCCCCATCCAAACCCGCCCCTTTTATGTTCCAAAATTTTCTGCAGCTTTCTTCCTGTGGCAGTACCCTTCTCAAATTTGCAGTTTGCTCCAAGACAGAAATATCTCTTTTTGTGGCAAGAGGTGGATCAAGTTGTTAAAATCTTACTGAAAATATTTGAGAAGCATTGTTTTATTTTACCTGATGTTTATGAGGAAATGGCTCAAGTGGATGCACTTGTGGCTCCAGTGTATAGGGCTTCATCTATCTCCCAAATATTTATTTTAGCCACACAGGAAAGGTGACAGAGAGTTGGGAAAAGAGAATTAATGTTAGACTTGGCTAGAAAATAGAATTTTGGTTTGAAAAGAAGAGAAGAAAGTAAAAGGAAAATGTCAAGACTTTGTTCTTAATTGAAGTGAAACAGAAGCTTTTTGAATAAGTTCAAGGTAAAACACATTTCCAGAAGAGCCAGTCATCAGTGTACTTCTCTGGGTTGTGGAAGATTTCGGGTGTATATTCTTACGCTTCCTCATGAGGAGCAGATACTTGAAACCCATATCCCAGTTGGGCACCCTGTGGCTTCTGGCTTGTCTCTAGTAAATGCTTCTCTTTCTCTCTGGATTTTGAACAAGAGTCTTGAACTGCAAATGGGAATTTCATCAAAACTGATGTGTTTCTATATGCATTAAATGGTAATTTTCTGGCAAAAATAACAGTTTGAAAAATTATTGGCAAGATCGACTGACAGAGCATATATAGCTCTCAAAACAGAGAATATGCTAAAGACAATTACTTGGGTCCAAACTTTGTTCTCAGCTTCAGAGGCAAAATATGGGTGCAGCTGAGGGCATGCGCCCTTTGATTTGCCTGAGAAATAAAGCATTTCTCCAAACAAGTGAATTGAATATTGTGTCCTTTCTAGTGCAGGGATGATTACACAACCCTGTTTATTCTCTGGGGTTTTTTTCAGCTCATCCATCATTCACAGCTCAGATTTCTACAGCGACTTCACCAAGTTGGTTTGCTGTATGATGTAAAATGAAAGTCAAGTTAATTTCGCGCTCTACCCACCTCAGTCTGATTAACTCAAATTAAATTTTGTGCTAATAAGTCTGAGTGTGTGACCATAATTGGAAAGCCTTGAGTTCCTCTGACTGCAGGGAAAGTGCTGTTTTTCCCTTCATCATAAAAACATTTGAATCATAACATCTGGGAAATTTGCAACAAACAATGGTATCAATTTGAGGCCTCCATATAAAGTTTTTTATGTTTCTCATCAGGGACTATGAATACATATCTATATCACATTGCAGCTCTTGGAACATTTGGCCCATCTGCCCACCAAAGGAAAACTAAAAGAGCAGTGACACACACCTAATAATGGGAAACTGCTGAACATCTGTGTTTCTCCATTACATGGAAATCCTCTTAGACTAATAACTGGCTGCTATACCTTAAATAACTGGACAATTACTTAAATTTGTTGCCAAGGTCTGAGCAGTTCAAGTTAGTGGGAAGACTAGCTCAGGTTGCAATCATTCACCAGCCATTTGGAGAAAGAGGAAGAAAAAAACAAAGTGAGAACTGAAAGACTGGTGGGAAGGGAAGGGGAAGGGGAGGGGAAGGGGAGGGGAGGGGAGGGGAGGGGAGGGGAGGGGAGGGTAGGGAGGGGCTGGGAAGGGAAGGGAAGGGAAGGGAAGGGAAGGGAAGGGAAGGGAAGGGAAGGGAAGGGAAGGGAAGGGCAGGGACGGGAAGGGAAGGGAAGGGAAGGGAAGGGAAGGGAAGGGAAGGGAAGGGAAGGGAAGGGAAGGGAAGGGAAGGGAAGGGAAGGGAAGGGAAGGGAAAAGGTTTTGATCTAAAGATAAAGAATGCTTCAGCATGGCACAGAAAGAATATGGTGAATGTGAGTTTGAGTTTATAGTCCTATTCCATTTAGATCTATATCTTTGTTGTATTTGCTAGCTCAAAGAGTTACTGTTTTCCTTAACTCCAGCAATGACCTCCTGCTCCAACTATCACCTGCTTCCAGAAGAAGAAAATCATAAAACCTAAGTAAAACTACAGCAGGTAGAGTTTGGGAAAAGGTAACTTTATGTTCTGTGAAATCCTGGTATCAGTGAAGGCATGCACCTGTGTAAGACCAAGGAAACGTGCCCAAGTACCTGGTGCCAGAGATGATGCAGGAGCATACTGAGATTTCAGTAGTGTAGAAGCACATAAATCCTGTTGGATTACAAACAGAGAAGCCTAGTAAATGTCAGACAGGATGGAAGTAGTTGTAAATACATATACATGCATTATAATGGAGCATCTACACTTCCTGATGGGAATTCATGGGGGTGTATATCATCCATAGGCTATCTCCCTTAGCAGCAGGAACATCATGATTGCATAGCAAGTTTATTAAGTATGAAACAAGTCAGCAAACCCTTTAAAAAGCAAAGTCTCTTACAGCATACCATCCTAATGAAGGGTTTGAGAGTCAGAAATGTCAGCACTCACCAGAGAGCGGTTCAGCAGGTGTTTTGAAGTTAAGCCCTGCTCTCTAACCTTTGGATCAATGGGTATTTGCTGTTATTTTCTATAGAGGTAGGATCAAATGCAGAGGCATGGTGAAACATCTAACTGGAAGGACTGTGGCACCACTTTTGTGTGTCTCTATCAGATTGGAATTTAGTTTTAACAATACAAAATGGGCTTCTCCTACTTGTCCTCTGTCTCTCTGACAAACAGCCTTATAAACAAATCATTCACAAAACAGAAAGAACAGATTGTACATGGCTATAAAAACAACATGTTTTTGGTCTGACTGCCCCATAATATAGGAAAATAAGAGTACAAAAGAACTGCAAACAAGATAAGGGTCTGAGCACAAGCTAGCCTACCTGTACATCATTTCTACTGCAAAATAAGCAATGGCATTTGGGCTTGTGTAGCAAATAGACCTAAATTTCTTTCCTCCCTGCTGCTATGGGAATTTAATTTAGCCAGGGAGTATTGCCTGTATGTGACATCATCTTGAAACAACAGCTTTAAAAGTGGAGACAGGTAATATTTCCCATTAATTATATTCCACATCTGTAAAGCATATACATTGCACTGTGGATAAACAGAACAAGGTTTGGCAGGGAGTTTCCTGACTATCTGTAGCCAGATTTCTCATTTACAGTTTTCTCATTGTTTTGTACAATGGGAGCACATTGGTCTCTAGCAGTGGATGGGGAAGGGTAGGATTTTAATGAGGTGTGAGTGTTAAACAAATAAAGGGCCCTTCATCTCCAAGTACTGTGCACTGCCACCACTTCAGTGGAAGTCAGCTGTAAAACCCGATGTCTGAACACCAAATATACACCAATGTGTCAACACTCATGATGACATCTTTTTTTCCTTTTTTTTTACACTAGGTATGGGGAGTATTTTTTTTTTGCAAATAAAACATATGAATCGAGGTTCCAAGGATGGAGTTGCAATATCAGTAGTTGTGTATTGACATATAGTTGCGATTTGGTTTAGGTGCCTGATGAGCCCTCATTTTAACACTTAATGTTTGGCTGCAACAGAACAAAGGCACAGGGAAATCTCTTCAAGAGTAAAGATCTCACATGAACCATGGGAAACCTTGAAAGCATAGAGATTTTTTTTCTGGAAAAATGGATAAAATAGCATGCAATGTTCTCCTATTGATCTTAGTAGTTACTGTTGTTAGCAGCTTGCTACAAGCTGGTGATGCTGTCTCAGAGCCTGCCAACCTGTACCAAGTGTGTGCTCTCTCCCACATCCACACTGGCTAGAGAGGAGACTCCAAGTCACGCTGCTCTGCTCTTTTCCAAGTGCTCCCATTCTCTAACTCCTCACACTCTTTATGCTAAAGCCAGAGGATGAGGCAAGGATAGACTTCAACCCACTTAGGTTGTGGTATGCTTTTGAGTGGTTTGTTTGGCCTCAATAGATAAGTCACAAATTTTCTTGTCATTGTGACTGGCTCTTGCTATATTATCAGCTTGAATGTTGCTGAGGCGTTTTTGAACTGGGGATGTGACTGGGCTCTTAACAGTCTGTGGCATATGGGAATATGCACTAAACCATTGAGAATATTTCATCACAAAGGAGCTGTTGAAAGAACACGTCATATACACCTGCCAAGACGCATCTCAAATAATTGAGTTGATGATAGTGGAACGAGTAAAGTGTTTGTGAGAGAATGACACCACATCCAGCACACAGAGGACTAGCATTATAATTAATTAATGCTCATAGATATTTCCTTAGCACAGATGCTATGCTTTGTACTTCATCTTTGACAAGGGAATGCAGGAGAAGTGAAAATACTCTGTCATTTTTGTCATGTCTTCCGTCTTGTTAATGCCTCATACAATTGGTGATCTCAAGGTCACTTTATTTACTGACAATTCTCTTTCATCAGCAATACCAATTTTATGCTAAAACGAATCAAAATATGTTTATTGTAACATCCCCTCTGGATCCCCTACCTCCTCCCCATTCCTAACAGTGGTAAAACAACAATAAGATTAGTTTAATCATACAAAATTGAAATTTTCTGAGAGTATATATTTTAGAGCCATGGTGTTTAATGACAATCCACATTATTCAAATAGGAATAAAAATATTTATAGATGGTTTTTTCAGATGGTTTTGCAATAAAGCCAGCGTGGGTAACAGATTCCACAATCACTTTTCTCCCGTACACATATTGATGGAAACCCTCAGCTGAACACAATTGCATATATCTCTTTTTTCAATCTGTGTGTATGTTATTACCATAGAGGTGGAAAAGCTGCATACATAACCCACCCACTGCCCTACCTGCAGTAACAAAGCCACGAGTCATTGCTTGGATGCACCCATCTGAATTTTTATTATTTACATCATTTGATGAAGGTGGATTCCTGCCAGCATCCCACTGGAATGCAATGGTCAACAGATCTGAGTGTTACCAAGACTTCCGAAAAGTAAGGTAAAAAATTGGCAAGATAACTTGCAATCTCTAATATTTTTTTAAGTTGAACATGTAACAACAGTGGCATATCTTGGCTGAAATAATAGGATGAAAAGATTTTACTCTGATTATAACACTTGTTCCTTTCTTATGTGTCTGCAGCATGATGATGATTTGTGTCATGTTGTATCCTGGCAGCCAAAGTTCTCAGGATTTTAGTACAGGAATGGCAGTTTCATACAACCTGAACAATTGGGTCCATATGTGCTTGTGCATGAAGTGTGCTTATGGACACACTTAACTGGTGTCTTACTGACAAGATGACGTTGGTTCTGATGTGGTCTTTCCTTAACTTTCTTATTCTCTAAGGCAGCATCTCCGGTTTCTTTGCTACCTATGCATTTTTTTTGCATTGCTCTCATTTCGAAGAGTGATTTTTCTTTTACTCTGGCAGCATAATTTCTTGTGACAGCCACACACTGAGTTTGTGGGTTCTCATTCATTTGCCACAGACTTTCCCTTCATTTACAGGTGTATAACCTCCACATAAGATGCAAACACTGACAATTATGTTTGATTGTAAAATGGATTTTATCAGTACTTGCATCATCCCAATAGTTTTAGCATTATTTTTTGCTTGATTTCAGTCAACTTGCATTAATTCCTATTGATTTTCTCAAATACTGCCTAGTATTGGATTAATTTCATCCCTGTAAATAAACACAGAATCCTTCATTAGTAAATCTATCATAAACCATCCTGTGAGTTCACTTTGGATCTTGTACCAAGTCAGTAAATTCATGGCTTGACAATACTGGAGTAGCTTTTTAGAGAGAACTGTTTAGATATTCAGCTAATATCTGGCCAAGCACTATCCTTGTTCCTCCCTCTTTTTTCTACTCAGGTTAACAAAAAAATGTACAGTTCCTTATTTATTGTGACCTTCAGTGAAGTGCAAGCCAAGCTTTGTCTGTTGCTTGAAGTCCTATTGCTTGTCAGAAGAGCTGTCTTTCTGTTCTTTACCTACAGTCGGCATGGACTCCAGAGTACTCTGTCCTCTCAAGGAGTGTCCTGTCCTTTGGCTTATGTTAAGTCTTATCATAAGTTGCCCTAGACTGAGATTTGGAAATTATGACTCTGTAAAATGGGGATTATGGCAGTGCAAGGTGCTGTAAAATGTGTTGTTGGAAAGAGACCGATTTAGCTATTTGCTTTATTGTATGTAGGTATCATAAAGAAGGGCAGTGAAGTCAAAACAAAGAAGTAACAATTACAGTATAGCAAGAGAATATACTATAAATTTCCTTACCAATTGTACAGCACATTCTTGTGTCAAAGTACCGTCTCAGCATCATTAATGAATTTTGCTTCTGGGGATATCCTGTAGGCAGCAGCTGTGCCTTTAAAACCAAGATCCAGTGAGAAGTACAGCACCATTTTCCTGCTGATCTGCTCAGCTCTCAAGCATAATGAGTAAAAATAAGAATATTAGAAAGAACTGAGCAGACCTCGTAAAATGATTTACAGTAGTGTCATGGGGTGACTCCTAATGATGTCACAAACTGAGCATACGGTAATTGTTCACATCTTACTGTAAGCTTTCAGATATAAACTAAAAGAGAAACAAACAAACGAAAGCATGATATTGTTCTAACCAATAATTATAAGTTCAGCAGTGTATTAGGACATAAGCATATTAATTACATGGTAATCAGTGTAACAACAAGTAATTACCAACTTTGGATAACATTTTGATAGGGGCCTTCATGCTTTAGGAACCAAAGCCAAGATAATGTGAGCACCTACACCTCACTGAAAGTTACTTAAGAAATTTTGAGAATCCTATATCACACTTCCTTTACCCTAAAAGCACCCTTGATCTTGATGTTACCTTTTTATGTATTATTACTGATGCTGTTGTTTTAAATGACATTATTAGTTTGTTTCTCATGAGTTTTCAAATGTGTCTGGTAATCTATCACAGACTGCAAAGCCCTACAGAAGTTCCCAGGATTGGCACTGTCCTGTGGCATGGTCCATCCATATTCCCTGGGGTGCTCAGGTTGATGTCCGATGTCTAAGCCATTGGGTACAGATTCACCACTAGATGGGAGCATCGATTGTTTAGCCTTTGCTTTGAAGTGGTGCTCTTTCAGCCTTGGAAAATCATATTCCCTCTTGTCTCTTGTTTCAAACTTGTGGGAGGCCTGAATGTCCTCCCATCCCTGTGTGGCACATTCCAGAAACACTGGCTAACACTGATCCCTAGAGGACATCCCTCTTGGCTGATGCCCTGAATGACCAGCATTCAAAGCGGTCCCTACTGTTTAGTATGGAGGCACTCAGTTACTCCCCTAGACTTCAGGGGCGTATTGGGAATTGCAAGAATGTTCCAGTAATCTTGTTTTATGGCTTATTGTTTCATTGGGAAATGGAGTATCTGTATTTTGCTGATTGTCCTAAAATCACTCTGATCACTAGAGAAAAGTGAAGGTAAAAGAAAAGATAGACTCGACTTTCTGATTAAAAAAACAGTGGTGGAGCTGCTACATTTCCAGACAGATGCAGAGAAAGAAAAGAAAACTTTAGGCTATTCTAGCTCCAGGACAACTGCTCCAACCCCTGCAGCTGCTGGGATGCTTCCACAACTCTTTCAGGTGAGATCCAATGTTTAAACAAGGCCATTGTCCAGTGCATGTCCCTAACCAAAAGAATCTCCACCTAGGGGCATGTCCCTCCTCCTATGCCTCTGCTTCTTAAAGTGTGTGTTAAGTTAAAATATCCCCTTCCTACACCAAGGTATGTTTACAACGCTTGAATTTGATAAAGATACTCCTTCCACACGAGCACTGCCTGCCCTTGCCTTGCTGCTCCTTGAATAGGAAGATGGCAGAGAGTTATCCAAGTTGTTCCTGGGCTCAGTTTAATTATAAACAAGTTGTTCATCCATTATGAGGGAAATGCTTCATACAGAAGTAAGATGGACTACAGACCTCAATGCACAACTTCTTTTTTGAGTTGAGAAATGCAGTGTCTGCACATGTGCATAATTGACAATGACACTTCACTGGAACAACTAAGAGAAATAATGTATGTGGACCATTACTGACTCAGGACTGAGACTCAGCATGAGTGCAGCCAAAAAGCTGCTGGATGGTAGAGGATTCATTGTGTGCCTCCTGCTCTGGGCTATGAGGGTTATGAAAAACAGGATCTGCAGCGGTCAATCCATCAGCTCTCTCCCAAGCAGCCATTTTTGTCTGAGAAGGAAATATGGGAAAGGACATGTGGCCAAGATCTTTCTTGGAAAACAGTTTTAGCCTCTGCAGCTAGGAGGAACCTCCTTAAAGGAGGAAGACTGCTATGCCTTCAAGACCCTGAAAACAGAAGGTAAATGGCAAACACAGAACTTGGGGAAAAATTTACTTTTAACACTGTTGTGATTTTCTCTGGGCACGACATTTCGGATGGTGGATGAGAGGCTTGACACTAACCAGCAATGTGCAATTGCCTCCCAGAAAGCCAATCATATCCTGGGCTGCATCAAAAGCAGTGTGGCCAGGAGGCTGAGGGAGGTGATTCTGCCCCTCTACTCTGCTCTGGTGAGACTCCATCTGCAGTGCTGCATCCAGCTCTGGGGTCCTCAGCACAGGAAGGACATCAGCCTGTTGGACATCAGCCAAAGCAGGACCATGAAGATAATTAGAGGGATGTAGCACTTCTCCTACGAGGAAAGGCTAAGAAAATTGGAATTGTTCCATTTGGAAAAGAAAAGGCTTCAAAGTGACCTAATTGCAGCCTTCGAGTACCTGAAGGGAGCCTATGAGAAACATGGAGAGAGACTATTCACAAGGGCATGTAGTGACAGGACAAGAGAGAATGATTTTAAACTGAAAGAAGGTAGAATTAGATTAGATATTAGGAGGAATTCTTGACTGTGAGGATGTTGATGCACTGGAAAAGGTTGCCCACTGGAACAGTTGCCCAGAGACCTTGTGGATGCCCCGTTCCTGGCAGTGTTCAAGGCCATGTTGGATGGGGCTTTGAGCAACCTGGTCTAGTGGAAGGTGTCCCTGCCTGTGGCAGGAGGATTGGAACTAGATGATCTTTAAGGCCTCCTCCAACCCAATCCAGGCCATTCTATGATTTTTTTCATGTCTAAAGTAGACATTACCACAGGTACCCTTCTACTGGACTGTGCAGGGGCTCAAGCTAGAAGTGTCCCATTATCTTAGACTGTAATGATTCAAGTCTCCTAGCTGTATCCTGACAGCCTGCTTTTCTGAGGGGTGACACTGAACCATGTTCCTCACCAGCGGCCAGCAGCAGAGATGAAGGCACACTCTGAAGTCTGGGATGTGTGAGGAATTGTATTTCCTTCGCATTAGCACTCATGGAGGTTCAGTGTGCCTTCCAGGTCATGATGCACACAGCACAAACTTGCTAGTCCTGCAGGAGCCCATAGCCCTGTGCTGTAATGCACAGATACTATGTTGAAACCAACTAGTTTTTCACAGAATCATTCAATTTGTCTGCAGCCTCAAAGGAGATTACAGTTTATTGACCAAGTGAGTAGCGAAGTGGCTGAGTATCACATTCCATCAGACTTATGAAGGTTCAGCTAGGAGTAAAATCTGTCTTCAGATTAGTTTCTACACAAGACTGTGATGTGACTAACACTGAGATCAGATTTCATTGGCAAATCAAACAGAAAGCAAAGTGAGGTGCAGAGAATTCATTTAAAATCACAGCTGAAATAATACCAAACATGCAAGTGAAAAATATTACTGACAAAGTTAATTGCTTTTCTTAAATACTAAAATAGTTTTGAGTTTGTTCTAGCGTGAAAATCACTTGCAAAGACTCTAGGGCATTAAAATTAGGCTTTCTTCTTTTGATTTGGTCTAGGAATTAGCTGCATGAGAAACTTAGGCAGGGACACCAGCTAGAAGAAAATCAGAACAGTCAAAGACATGGGATCTGGCAAAGCTTTCAAAGGCAGTATACTGACAATTAAGTTTCTCACTAATCCCCATGATGCACGTAGAAAAGCCTATGGAAATTGTGTTTGATTCTTTCATTTGTTTTTTTTTTCTAAATTAATAGCTTGTTTCTCCAGATTTTCATTAAACCTCTCCTCTCCGAACCTCTCCTTTCCGAACCTCTCCTCTCCGAACCTCTCCTCTCCGAACCTCTCCTCAGTTAACTTGCTTTGTTTGAATACAGATTTTCTGTAAGGTGAGCAGCAGCTTAAGCAGCTACGTTTAGGACTCTGAAAATGTTTAAGTATGCACAGTTTGGAACTGTAAATATTTTGTACCAGGATTTGCTTTTAGCAGCTGGATTGATCTTTATGAATATCAGAACTAAACAACTAGTTTTTATAACACATGGACCAAATTTCACCTGATTTATAAATATGCAAGTTCACTTAAATTAATAAGGTTGCACAGGTAGTACAGCTACTACTTTGTAAGTAAAAGCCCAGTCTGGATTCTGTTTATTCAAGAACTCATTAAAACCCTTTAAAGCATTCAAATCTCTAACTGCTTAAAATGCAACTCATAGACTGATAAATATGCTTGGCTCAGGAGGAAAAATACCACTTTTGCAAAGATGCCTATCAGCATTAAGTACAGAATTTAAGAGCTCATAAAAATGTTGGCTTGACAGAGGAAGATGGAGCATCCACTCTCTTCCTCTGAGGCTAGGTAACTTCATTAATGTTCAACTTAGAGTGTGTAGATTGCCTCTTTCACCACTCACAGTTTCCTTCTTCCAAAGGGCACAGTCTCCCTTTATAAGCAAAGGATCAAATGTGGGATGCAGTGCTCCTGACCAGCAAGAGCTCCACAGGAGCATTTAAAGAAACAACTGTTGTATCTTGCTAACACATACTGAACTTCTGCTCATTACTCTGCTCAGTGTCTGTAGTGCAATGGCTTGTGAATATTCCTGAAAAGCAATTTGGTCCAACATTGAAAAATAGTATTGTCTGATGCCTGAAAAATCACAGGAGACGATCAGCTTTGCCAATTCTCCTTATTTACACCAAAATAGCTGAAATCACTTATAGAAATTTGTTGCTTCAAAGTCAAGTTTTCATTTCCTATGAAGAAAGATGAAGACATGCTTGAATAAGATGTAATAAAGGCAAGATGTCAAAATCAAAGCTGAAACCAAACATTACAATTAACATTACAATATGTGAAAGCTTTCAGAGAATTTGCTTGGGCTATTGTTTCAAACAAATGGTTGAAGTAACATTTTTTAAAACCTGATTTGGGATAGAAAAGTGCTCTTTATATTAAAACCTCTTGTAGGGCAAAATGCATAGGGAATTTTGTCTCTATCCCAGAGCAAACAAATGACCACAGTGAACTCAAAGGAATGTGGCCTGACCTAATGCTGGAGACCTACTCCTTTGGATCTTAGAAAGCAAAACTCACCTGTCCTTTGAAAAGGAACAAAGGTCTTTGCTCAGGTAACCTTAAAAAACCAGATAATTAAGGGAGCTGTATAGAAAGAAATGTAGGGATATGCTTGTCTTTGGCAATGGAAATAAGTAAGAATCACCTGTGTATGGGAGAAGTCATCTATGTTTTTCATGTGACTCAAGTGAGCTTACCAAGTCTCATCTGGAAGTGACTTCTGGTCTGGCCTTATGCTGAAAGCAGGGCCTCTGCTTATTAGGCTACCCAGGGCCCTGTCTTGTTTACAATGAAGGAGATTCTACCACTTATCTGCACAGCCTTGTCCAGACTTCTAATTGTTTCATGGTGAAACATTTTTTTTCTTATATCCAAATGGAATTTCTCCTGAAGAAACTATGTGAATCACTGTAAGGGCACACCTCCATCCACTCTGTAACTGCATATCAGGTGTTGGAAGACTGTAACTACATCCCCTAGAGCCTTTCCTTCTCTAGGACAAGCAAACCCAATTTCTTCAACATTTCTTCATGTCACATTCTGCATTACTCTCATCATCTTCATGGCCCCTCTCTGGGTCCTCTCCAGTTTTTCAAAGTTTATCTCAAACTGGGGCACAGTGTTCTAGCTGTGGCCTAACAAGTGCCAAGTACTATGAGATAATCACTTTCCTTGATCTGCTGGCTGTACTCTTGCTGATATAGCCTTGGATATGGCTTGTTGCAAGGACAGACTCCTGGCTCGTGTTTGGTCTGCTCCTCATTAGGACCCCCAGCTTCTTTTCAGCAGAGCTGAACCTCCCCAGTCTGTATCCTCAAATGATAACTCAAATTCTGTTTAGAGCATCTCGGATTCCTTCACAACAAAGGGCACTTTTCATTTCTGCATCTTTCTGCACCAGCTCTGTTCAGTATAGTCCTTCTGCTGATCAAGGTTAATTTAGTACCAGAGGAGTTAAAAAAAAGAAGGGGTCCAAGTGGGTTCTGGACAGGATGGGATTCATCCTCCTACATAGTTCCTGTCTGAAATGTGAACTGCTGGGACTGGTATTATTCTAGCAGCAGAAATCTACTTGCGTAAAGGAGCTTGTCGGTATATGACCAACAAGTCTGAAAGGTTTTGTTTTATGGCAACTCACATGTGGATCAGCCAGAAGGTAGTGAGCTCCTGCTACTCTGAAGACATGCCAAAGGGACTTCTTTTGGGCAGCAAAAGGAGGAAATATGACACATCAAGGCAGATGCCGATGCCTCAGGAAGAGAAGTGCAAGGGAAGGAAGCACATTATCTGAGTCAAACTGCTCAGGTCCTGGTGCAGTACACTGAGAGAGCCCTAGCAGTCTCCTTTGCACCTCTGTTACATGGGAGAACCTTCTTCTTAGTGGTATGTTCCTACCTCTTAAAAAAAAATACATATTTTTCCATATGGCTTTATTCATCTTGTCCATTCCCAGTTAGTATTTTTGACTTTGTCCGGTTTGTTTTTCAGATGGTCAAATATCAAGGGGACTTCCGTCAGTTCCTAGAATTCAGTGATCTATCTCTTGCTTACAAGGATGTTACAAAAAGCTTCCAGGAGTTTTGTCTACATTTCCTTTGATCAATGCCATTCTTTTGTTACTAGCTGTTCCTTAAATCATTTTAAACAAGGTTTCTCCATTTCTTTGCACCTGCAGATGCTTTTATGGAGTTATCCTATTCCCCTTAAGTCACTTAGTGATACTGAACTAAATTTTATTTCTTTAATCTTCTCTAGAAATTAATCCCTTGAGTCCTTTAAACATTTTTGTTGCCCTTTTCCGAAATTCCTGCAGTTTGTTGGAGCCTTTCTGGCAGAAATGTGCTGAGACTGGGGAGCAGTATTCTACCTAACGCTTCCTTGTTTGCTTCTCTCTGCACCTTGTCTCTGCGTTCTCAACTCTCCAGCTGGGGAATCAGTGGTGCAGCCCTCAGCAGTCTTTGAAAAATGTAGTAGTAGACTGATAAAATCTCCATCAGCTCTAATGATGTTGGAGCTGAGCCCTCTGTATATTGTTTGGCTGAGTCAGAGAAATATAGGTGCTGCTAGTCCTGAGAAAGCTGCAGCCCTCCTGAGATGTGTTTCCAAAGCTTAGCATCTTTACATAAGATATAAATCAGAGTGCTTTGTAACTGAAAGTATATATGTGCATGTGTAGTAGGCAGATGGAGGTAGTGATCACATGCCAAAATGTAATTCTGTGCAAAAAAGAATTAAAGAAAATTCATAATGTACGTTCTCAGCCAAAGTGAAATCCCTCTTAATATAGGAGCACAGGTCGGGAGTTAGGGGACACAAAGCTTGCATTGCAGTTTTCACTTTCTGAGTAAGGTTACATAGAAATTCAAATCCCAGCATGAGTTTTAACACACACCTTCCAACAGCTGTTGAGTATCACATAAGGAATAAGCAAGTCTGTGGTAGCAGCTGCAGCTTGCCACATCCGTGGCAGTACCACAGAGCTGTAAGAGATGAAGGTGATGCAAGTACTTTTGAGAGGCATTGCTCACTTGGGTTGTACTGAAACAGAGCAGCTGTGGTGACAGAAGACATTCAAAATGCTCTGTTTTACTTTCCCCAATAGAGTTAAAAGAAGATTTTTTATTTTTTTTCGGTCTACAAAACATGATGCCATATACACTAAATCAAAATAGAAGGTTTTGATTGTCAGAAGAAAAAATATGTTTTGAAGTCAGAGACATCCTATTTCATGCATAGTCACATGATTTTAGAGGCAGAGATATAAATTACGCTTGCAGTGTAATAATTTCAGATGCTTTATTTGCATTTGTCCACCCCCAAAACTGAACACCTAAATCTGAAGAAATGGATGCCCATTCTGACATCTCTGAAAAATTCACATGTTGTTTCCACCCCTGTTAGTGGGGAAAGGATGCAGCCACAATGCAGCAGTAGTCTAGGCAGGCTTTTATTCAAAACTGGATCAAAGAATAGCAGTTAACTGTAGCTGTTCCATGACATTCATTTCAGTCATACTGTTGGGCCTTTGAGCTTAACTTGAAAAATATACTTGAAAAACCTTAGATACAATATTCATGTCTATATAACTGAGCTTCTCAGTCCTGGAGCTTCCTTTCTTTTCTCAGATATCTTAAATCTGTGCCCACAACAATGTTGGTTTTGTTGCCGTGGGAGCTAGGTGCTGAAAAAATCTCCGGAGCAGTTAATTAGGGGTGAGATAAGAAAGGGTTTATTATGCCAAGGCAAAGATGTTACAAGACACGCAGGCAGGCCATGCCTGAGATGTTACATTTTATAATACCAATCCATCCAATCCCAGATGTGTCCACCTTGTGGCCTTTACTCTGGACCGCCCCGGGTCTACCCCCTGAGATATGGGTCTGGGGGCTTTTTGGGACCCTCTGTTCATCCCATCTTCATCTTCATCAGAGCACAAAGGGTACATAGTCACCCAGTTTTTGACCGTGTTCTGTGGTTTAGGCCCTAATATGCTGTTCTGCCAACAATCTAGGCCTTGCCTTGACAAAAGACTAAACATTTCTGCTGTATTTGGGGGTGATATAGGGAGCATAGAATGGGGTAAGAGGGTTAAGGAATGTGTAAACAAGGGTGCTAGAGGGAAAGGGATGCTGCTTTTAGTCTACTTCCACTACTTATAAAACTTACAAGTATTAGAAAAATAAAAACCATTAGGGGCTTGAGGCATCAGTTTCTTAACTCCTGCAGTAATTTTGAATCTTTCCAGCATCCAAAAGACTAAGCAAATTAATACTGTCTCTGATAAGCGTCAGTAAAAGTGCCTACAATTGCTGTATTCAGTTTGATTTGACCATATACTTATCTCCTTCTCTACCTCTGTATACTCAATGGAGTTAGGAAAGGGATTCAGCTGAGCAGCTAATAGGCATTTATTTCAGGATGAGATAAACCTCTCCTCATGTTATATCACTATATTGCCTAGCTCCCCATTGAGCACGAAGGCTCACAGAACCCAAACCCTCAAACTCAAACTCTGAGAAAGTGAAGGAGATGTCAGAGCGTGTCTTAGACTGGCCAAGTACGTGTAACACTGACCTGTTCCTATCCAAGCCCTCAGGCACCATACACATATCAAAAAAGAATGTAAAAATAAATCAAGCAAAAAGAACCTGAAAGCAGAAAAGGCCATAAGAAAGGCATCATTCTACCCAAGAAAAGTTCTTCTTATGTAATTAGGTTTGCTCCATTTAAAGTAAATACTCTCCTGTCTGTTCTCTTTATGCTGAGGTGCTGTGCACTTGACAAGGCTCTAGTTGAAACAGTGTCCTTCAGAATGTGGGGAGACAATTTTCCAGTGGTTATAAGCAGCAGAAGAGTGTGTACAGTGGTCTGGGGGAGTGTGGAGGGAGCTTTGTGCTGAAATAGGGCTGGCAAGCTCAGGCCATGCTTGCAGAACAAACTTATTTCCAGGCAGAACCCTATGGCCTTATTCACACATGTTCACTGTAACCAAACTGGTTAAAAATAAACCATTGTTACATACCCTGACCACTCCATTATTTTGGAACTCACAAAGAAAGCAGATGTAGTTTTATTTTCTGGTTCCAATTAAGTCCTTGCATGTGGACATGCACAGTTTATGACCCCTTGATTTTCAGTCCTGTCTCCCTCGCTGCACTCCATGTTGCAGGGAAGGACCTGGGAAAGCTGGGATTGTTTTCGATGGAAACAGCTAGAGTGGGAAAAGTGCATCTGAAGACTTGTTTACACTAGTAAGTCTTGCAGCTTTAACTGCACCAGTAAAGAAGCCATTCTCACTTCCCCGAGTCCCAGTGCAATCATACCAGTTAAATGTTCTTCTAGTAGTAGAACTCATTCTGCTTCCTGCTGCAAAATGAGTTCCTCTATTACAAATGATACTTTCAAACCAATATAACTACACATTAACTGCAGCTTCCAGAATAGATGTAAAACAAACACTCATACACACACAAAAAGTACCTGTATCATTGTGTGTTAGTGAAAATAACTATAGCAGGATAAAGCCTCTCTAACATGGACCAGGCCTAAAGGGCAGGCAAAGACGGGTATTCTGAGTGGAAATGACACAGAGAGACTTGTGTAAACTGCAAGCTCTAGTCAAGGTATGCAAAATATCTCTGCCCCACATTTCTTCTATATTTAGCCTATCATGTGCATCATCAGGAGAAGGAATTGACTGGGTAATTTATGCTGAAACTCATTCACCACATTCATTTAGATAGCTATGTTAAACCTTTCTGTAGATTTTTCATAACACATAATGCAGTGTGATTGATTTATTCCCCCTGGTTTCTTCTTTCTGCATATATCAGTACTGCTTTTGAGCATCCATGCCTTTGAGTCCTGTACAGCATAAGCTACACACTTCCAATCTCTGTCCCACATAAGTAAAAAATGCCCTACAGTGGTACTCAAGATTTTTTTGTTGTTCTTACAGAGTCAAGTGTTCCCTTGCATGAGGCTTCCCCAGACTGTTCGGAGACTGCTGCTCACTTAACCTGTTCACCACGGAAGAACTGACACTATGAACCACAATTTGGAGTTGGCAGAGCTGCCCCTGTGCAGGACAGTCTTCCAGCTGACTTCCTCTTCCTGAAGCTGCAGAAAAATGAGCCAATAATAACATGGTACTGCAGTGTGCCATGACAAAGAGAAATTATAGATAAATTTAGGTAATTTCCCTGCTTCTGCTATGAACAGTGTAGGCTGCTTTAGCATAGCATTCCGTGGACCCAGCCTTAGGGAGTGTGGCTCGCCTTGTTTGCATGCTGCAGGTGACTCTTCAGTATTTAGAAGACTTTAAATACTCTTTAGAATTCATCTCACTCTAAGCCTTAAATCACTCTTTTGTCCCCCAAAGTGCTGGGGATTGAGTGTGCGTAGAACAGTAACAGACTGAGGGTTTAGATGCTGCAAGACAAGGTGCTAACACTGTCACCTCTGAGTATGCCCAGGTCTTACATGCAGCAGACAAGCAAGTTTGCTTACCATTTAATATATCCATAATAAACACTTCTTTTACTCCACTATTCAAAACAGGGTTGGAAAATAGATACTGGCTGAGGGGGATTCATGGCTTACCCTAATGACAGGGCAGAATTTAGAAGGAAAGAGAGAGACAAGGGGATAGGGCTGCAAACCCTGGGGCAAAGCTGCCTGGGGGTATGACAACTACAGTACACAAATCTCTTCGAAGGTCAAAGTGAACAAGCATAAGATTTGCACTGATTTGCATATGGAGCCTGTGCAGTCACAGAAGTAATAATTACTCTTGGTTAAAAGCCTTGGTCCTGGCCTCCCAGGAGAAGTCAGCCTGTGGAGATGTTTCATACCAACCAGGAATGTCCTTCTAATTCTAAATATAGAAAGTCCTTCAACAGCTCTATAGTTCAAGCCTACATTTGATTGAAGTTCCACCATGTGGCATAATAGCTGGCATCTGATTTTAAAAGCACAAGTATACTCTTCAAAAAATCAACCAAATGAAACCAACTGACACAGTAATTTAAGTAGAAATGGTGTTTAGTTGCCTTTTCCTGTATCACTTCTAAAAATAGATGCTGCATACACTCTCTGTATTTGCATACATATATGCGTACATATGGTGGCTGCCAATCACTTTGTAAAAAGTGTACAGGTTGAAATGGAAGTGTTTGCAACTTAGGAAATGAGAGAAATAATATCACCAAACAATTTGAAGATGAGTCTGCCTGAATGATCATATAGTCCTTAACGTTAAGAGCAGATATTTCTTTTCCCTCACAGAATATCTGCCTCTTTCAGGGGCACTGAGCAGCCCTGGGTGATGAGGATCAGGACTTTGCAGTGGGGGCATCAGTTAGCTGTATGACACATGTCTTACTTATCAAACTTTACCCCCAGCATAAAAAATTTTAGTTCAGATGGTTGTGACTTCTGCTATTTGATGACCAGATAGTTTTAAGTTTTACAATGGTTAGTATTAAGAATTCCTTTTGTAAGGTGTGAAGCTGCTGGTCTCTCTGATAAAAGATAAAGCCTATTCTTTCAGGATTTGTAGTTCTTTACCTATTGAGCAGAGCTGAATAGAGACTAACTTCATTGGTTACCTCTTCCTTTCTGCCAGAGGTCTCATTTCAGACTTTTCACAGTTTTTCACACAGCAACCTTACAACTAGAACAAATGTTCACGGACACAAGCCATGACAAAGAGCAGTTAAGGATTCCAAGATCTATTAACAAAAAGGGGAAAAGAAAATACATTTGAGAACCACTCAAGGTGCTTTACCACTCTTCCTCAGAACTCCTGTCCCACCATATCTGTTGCTTAATTTTTGCCGCAAGAAATAAACTGGAACACAACCAGTAAATTTTAAAGGAAGACATTTATAGCTCTGTCATACCTCCACTAGTCATTTTGAAGTTTGACATAAGAAGATCAGCTGCAAAGGAAATGTTTACAAACATGAATTTTTTTAACAATTGATGACCACATGCCAAACCATAAATGTTGAGTAATTAATTATCCAGGGTGCCTTGTGAATCATGAAGGTAATTCATCTTTGTGTTTTGGTGAGCCCTATTGCAGGACATTATCAAAGCTGTATAAGCCAAGTAAGCAAGAAGGGAAATATGTTCCCAAGCAATCTTAAGTAACAAGACAACTGAAAAAAAACCCCAAACCCTGAAACAAATTCATATAACTTTAATCAAAATCTAAGTTATTCTTTCATGTATTAATTAATTCCTAAATTATATATCTGTTATAATATCTAGGCATGCATGCAATTTACTGCTTCTGACACCCTTCTGCACACAAAATTCCTCTTGCAATCAGTGAGATTTTAACATAGAGGTGTAAGAAAGTTTTCCTCTTTGTTATCTGGACATGTTTGATAGCAGAATGACTGTCTCTATAAGATATAAGCCCCGAAATGAAGAAAATTGGGCTTCCAGCTCAAGACTTCTCATTTAACACTTATGCAAAGGTCTTCAAGTCATCAGCTACCTTTATATCAAAGCTGCCATTAAAACTTTCTTATGTCCTACATCTCTTGTGAGGATAAAACCACTAGTAATAACTAGGTTACAGGTCTAAGGGTGGTGAGGGTAATCTAAGACTACATTTCTTGCACACAAATAGGTCAAAACCTCCGTCTTGGACTTACAGATACATTTCAATGGGAATGAAATTGCCTTTACAGAAATCAGGCTAAGTTCACTGGAAGATTTCACCAATGTAATTGGCAGCAGCTTCCTAGGGAGATGAACTGCTGAAGGGATTGGGTACTGGGGGCAAAGGGACATTAAACACACTCTGTCAACTGCAGACTGCAGTTGGTGCAGTAGAACTCCCACGGAGAGGTAATGGATGATGAAGAGACACAGCCAAAATGTCTCTGCAATGCTCACGAGCCCTGGCTGTGCTCAGGGAGAGACTTCTTCCTGGAAATCCAAAGTCTTGAACCCTCCTCCCATGGAGCAGAGAAAGAAGGAAGAGCAGAGAAGGAAACTGCTTTGAATAAAAACCATATGCACAATGTGTGCAAGGGGGACTTGGCCAAGGGAGGTATGTTTTATACTTTATGGAAGTGGCCCCTGGGAAACTTCTCTTTGGATGGTTTATGAATGTAATATTTATTCTACCATGTGCTCAGCCATTTAATCTCTGAGGGCTCCATGCTGCAAAATATAGCCACGAACAGAGTGGTATGCTCTTGCAAAGCTTCACTGACTCAATGGGATTCTCACCAGTGCACAGGCTGCATGCGGCCTAAAATAAAAATCCAAAGGAGTTGGATTGTGTGCACATCTTGTGCACACAAGACTTTGCATGCTGCCGTATTGAATCTGTCTGTAGGTGGTGTTAAACTTAGAGTGTGGTCTGTCGTTTGGAATGCCAGTGCACCAAAAAGACACTGGCAGGAAGATATTGTCTAGGAATATAAATGCCATGTGCTAAGTGCATATTTTATTTGAAAGCTAGGGGAAAAAATTATTTGGTTATTGGCTGGGTTTTGTTTGCTTGTGTTATTTCAGAGATGTGGCATTTGGTGTATTGCACTCCAGCAAGTTTGGAGCAATATGGTAGGAATCCTGGGAGCTCTCTTATCACAGTAAACCACTGCACATTCAGAAAATCTGTCTATCATTTGAGTGTTACTATAGCAACAACCTAGTTCCAGCTGGAAAATATTGGTCCACTTCTGCCTGCATACTCTGCTCTACAGGCTTGCTTTCTCCCATGGAGCAGCAGCACAATGTCTTTTAGCAATAGAGGCGTAAAATAACACTTAGGAAAGGGAACTCCATGGAAAGGACACTGCCCTACCCTCCTGGCATGCACTAGTAAGCAACTTATTTACTTCCAGATGAATAAAATATTGTATCTCTGAATCAAATCCCTGATAATTATTTCCAATTTTGTTGCTGAACTCGTCTATATTAAGAAAAGCAATTTTGCAGCTTTTTAACCAATTAAGCACTTTCTTAGTACTGCTATAAATCAAGACACTGTTTTTGTGGTAGTTATCATCAGTTCTTCTCCAACTATTGGAAGTGGTGTGCACTAACTCATGAGATATAGTGAATACAAACGATCTCCAGATGGTACCATGGCAGGCCAAAACAACGGTTTTATTTAGGTCCAAATGCTTATCTTCTCAGTCACAAGTAAGGAATTCTTTCAAAATGTGCCCAAAGTTTCCCAGGAGGGAAGAGGGGGTGCCTCTTGTGCCCTGTTTGGACTCAGGAAGGACCACTCCTGTGCTGGCCCCAAAGTCAGGTCACCATTGTGTTGGTGACACAGAATGCTTCAGCAGCATGGGATGTTTCTTTAGGACAATATGACCCAGCTGTCTCAATTGTCAGACATGAAGACAGTGGGCTGGTAACATGCTGGTAACAACAATTGCAATTTTAACAGTGAAGTTTGTCTTCTGCCCCCTTCAGTTCAGTCTGGCAGAGTGTTGAGGCTCAAACTATTGAACCTCCTCATTATTACCATGATGCAGAGATAGCTGCTAAACAAATCTCATCTTCAAATGATGCACCAAGGAATAGAGGGACTATTAATGCAATTGGTTTTGCAGCCTGCGTTGGAATGCAGCAGGCTTCACTACTCTCTCCTTTGTGCATTGGTTCTCTCCGGAGATCTCTCTCCTGAAAACAGCCCAATGCAACTTGATTGGAGCTAGGGCATTGTGGGGGCAGCCAGATCAACAGGCTACAATAAGAAGATCTTGCATGGAAGAGTTTGCCCAGAGAGGCTGAAGCTGGTCAAAACATCTGGGGCACCAACTGTGCATGGGATTCTGTTCTCTTCACTTAAGGTTCCTAATATTTAGGATGGAAAACACCTGAAGTCTCAATGCTTTTCTCAGAACATAATTCTACTTTCAGCTCAGGTAGTGCACCTATTTTATGCTTAGAATCCTTGAACTGTTATACACTAACATCTTTTCTCTCTCCTAGTACCCTCATGCATTTCACCCATAGCAAAATAATTAGGATCATTTATGAAGTTAATACAATGCACAGTAGCCTTAACTTCTTAGTAATTTTTCTGTTTCTTTTGTCATTTATCCACCAATGCATGTGGTATTTACAGATGGGTATGCTTCCTTTGTGGGGAAGGGCAGGAGATACACCTTCTATTAATGGTGCAAGCTACTATTTAATTTGGTTTTTAATGTGATTTGTGAGGCAGCATGGCCAAGAACTTATCTTTCTGGTTGAAAGAAACAATCATTCTTTCACATCTGTTAGGATCCTTTCTAAATTAATTTAAGCAATCACATTTTTAAAAACATATCCTATTGAAGACTGACTTCTTGTCCCACTGCGGATATGGGGTTTATTCTTCCAACATGCTGTTTTGCCATTCATTCATCCCTTTCTGAGCCTGGCTGGCCTGAGAATCCAACCTATCTCTTGCATGTTAAATTGCGAAGCTCTAACTGTAGCCCAAGGGAACAGTGTTGAACAACATGATTTTTTAATGAGCACACTCAGTGTGGGTTGCTCTTGTTTAACATAAAAGAAAAACATAATCCCTGCTCCAAGCCATTTGCAGTCTAAGGGCTGGATTGTGGCTCTAAGCCACATCCAGCAGTGGGGGGAAGGTGCAGAGGGAGTGACTCCTGAAGGCATTTTTATGAAGTCTGTGGGAGCTCAAAAAGTAGCAACTGCTGTTACTCTCATGTATAAACATGGGGAATATGACTGACACAAATTGGTAGCTCAGCTCTCACTCGGGGAGAGGCATGAAGCTTTCCTTTTTGTCTGAATGCCAGCAATGAAGCAGAGAGGAGAAGGGTCCTTGTCCCCGCCCCATCTTTTTCACTTGTGCAGGATTACAGCAGAAGGAGGTAAAGGTTTGTTATATGAGTTTGCAGCAGAACAGACACATCTTTCTCCACAGCTTTTTGCCACAAACATTGAAAAGGCAACCAAAACAATTGTCTTCCTGGGCAAACAGGTTGTAGTCGTCTAAACTGGAAGGGCAAATAGACTTTCGTTTTCAACCAAAAAACTTTCATTTTCAGCCAAGAACAGCTGGGACCAAGAACAACTGGGACCAAGAAAGATACTTTCCAGCCAAGGCTGTGATATGGTTTGAAGCTGGCTCCCTGCCAAGTCTCCAAACCTTATCACAAGAAGTTCCCCCCCAACCTCAGAGAGAAGAGGGAGAAAAACAACCAAGAAAACCGAACCGAGAGAGAGAGCTAAAGCAATATATATATAAATATATTTACAACTATGTTACAGTTATATACAATTGAAATATATATACAATTTCACAAGGGAAAGGGAAGGGGGAAGGGAAAAGGAACAAAACTAAAATAAAATATATATATATCCCGATTAGTAGCCCAATATCTAGCACTGAAAGAGTTAGCAAAGAAATATCTCACTACTCTCCTTGGGACAACAGAAAGTCACACTGGAACGGTCGCCGGCAACCTCCGTCTCCCAAGGTCGACAAGGCCTTACCAGGCCTCGCTCCCCAACACGGCAGACTCAACAGCAGGGAACCTGCACCTCCAAGCCGCCGGAAGGAAAGAGAGAGCGAAGGCCTCTCCTCCTTTCTTCTTATAGCCTGGCTTACGTAAAAATCGTAGGGAATACTGGGTAAATCTGGGCCCTTCCTTGGTTACAAACTGGTCACCAAGGAAGGCCTAGACCAAACTACCACAGGCTGCTTACACAAATTAATCACCCACTTTTGGAGCTAGTAACTCACAGAGCACCTGAATCTGAAACTTTTACAGAAATGGACTTCTTAAGTCAGTACCGTTTCAGTTCTTCAGAGGAAAAAGAACTTGCCCAGCCAAGGAAGGAAAGCTCTTATTGCTACACACAAAGAGTATCTGTTCCTAAACAACCAGCCATCTCTTAACAACTCCTTTCTGCAGGATATAAAACTAGGGAAAAAAAAGTTCAAGTCCTCAGACTGACAGACAAAACCTTCCAGGTAAGAATTGATACTATAGATCGAGAGATTTTATTTTCTTCTTGACGTCAGAGAGGCCTTTTGACAAGAAAGAGGCAATTAGAAGTAGGGTGTTAAGGAAGTATTTGGGGAAGACATCGCAAAACATGGAAATCTTCCAGGTGTCAAAGGAATAGCTGTCTAGGGAATGAGAATAGGAAGAAAGAAAGAGAGAATGGGAAGGAGTCAGGAAGATTCAGGATACTCCCTGCACTTCCATATCTGTATATAGTGAAGACAAAACTAGTGGAAAGACGATTCTTGGAGATAACAGCAGATGAAATGAAGCTGACAGAAAAAATGGAACATTTTTAGACTGAAGGAAGAAACCAGTGGAAAACAAATGTCAACTAACATCAAATTAGCAAACTTGACCTTTTGCAAGTGTGTATGACCTCAGAGTCCTATTCTAACAACAGAAATGTGCATTTGTCCTTTAAAAATCCCACATGCTGTACATCAAAGGGACAGACACAAAAACTGAACCGTTGCAACTCTGAAGTCTATAAAAGATATTAGGAATGCATCATTTTGATAAGTCTGATGTAGTCAAAGAGGTACAATATCTCAGTATGGACAAAATTGTCAGTATAATTTCCTTTGTACATGGAATTTATACAACTAAGAACTCTTTAGCCTAACATAGTTGTGCATACAGTAAGAATTATACCAGTATTACTATCTAAAAAAAAAGAAAATAAATAATTCAGTGAATTTAAGACAATGTAAAACCTGTGTTCAGATTAGGTTAAATCAGGACTTACAGACAGCTCAATCAATCCTAATTTTCCAGTGTACCCATACTTTGGGAAGAGAACCTGAAAACCTGCAATGGCACCTAAACTGAGACCACAAATTGCAGCACTGAAAACCATCCACAGCCCAAAAGTCCCCAGTCTGGGATGTGCTTGCAAAAAGTCAGCAAAATCTAGCAGGTGCCTAAATAAAAATGTCAGTGTATGTAAGGACAGAAGACTGGTGAGCTGGATATCTTGTCCCCAGACAAAGGCAGAGCCTTCTCTTTAAGACTTACGGTCAGACATGTCCAGCAGGCATATCATAGAATCATAGAATGGTTTAGGTTGGAAGGAGCCTTACAGATCATTTAGTTCTAACACTCCTGCCATGGACACGGACACCTTCTGCTAGACCAGATTGCTCAAAGCCCCATCCAACCTGGGCTTGAACACTTGCAAGTGTGGGGCATTTTCAGCATGTACCTCATGTGCATGGACAGCAGTGCATCCAGGCTCATTTCAAAATACCTTTCAGAAAGGCAAGTTCCTCTTTTCTGGTACAGTGGTCAAAGCCTGCATAGAAGATAAGAAGGAGTTGCTTCTTTCACCCCATCAAACGCAAAATATGCAGACCCACATGTCTGTCTCCGTAAGTGCCACATCAAATAGACTGAAGAGGAGGATGAAAGAGTCACTGTCCAACTCTCCTGTTGAACTGGAGGGGTGGCCCAGCAAGGGAAGTACAAGTCACAGGTACATAATCCGAATAGGTCAAGGAGTGCCTGATCTAGCCTCATGCTAGGGCAGAATTGCCTTTTCAGATGGATATTTTAGCATTAAATGCAACCTCCCTGAAGCTGTATGGACAGTACAAGAATGTAACCTTTCGATGAGAAGCATATGCACCATGGATAACCTTATCAGACCTGAACACAGGCAACACACAGGTTGAAAAACATTTGGCATGACAACAAAGATTTTTCTCGCAGCCTTGCCAAGCATATCTGAGCCAATTCAATCAAACACAACAATTATTATTGTTAAGTAATGAGTTTCCTAAAAAGGGCCAAGCTCTGAGTTATGCCTCATAGGAACAACTGTGTGAGTGGTCCTTTTGTGCACAAGTTAATACAATTTGAAACCAATATCACTTTCATTTGGCTGTAGTTTCTTCTCAAGAGAAAGCTGGTTATGATTTTGCAAGAGTAAATAGGGAACTGTGCAGATTTTTAAGCTTGGGTATTTTTAATTACTGGTGCAGACATACAGGCACATGAAATATCTGATGAGAGACGGGAACCACACTTCCAAAAAACTCGTTCCACCTCCCTGTCACTGAAGACAGTCACACCTCACAGAATTATTAAAGTATTTTTGTCCAAACCAATTATGCTTATGTTGAGAATTATACTCTATATTAAAAAAAAATTAAATCTTTGACCTAAATAATAAATAAGAATAAATGAAGCTCAGTCTAACATTCTTCCTGGTAGAGCCCTGAGATTTCTCTTGCAGTTCTGGTAGTGGAGGCTTTGGTGACTCTGCACAATGGGCCATATACAGATGGCATGTAGGGAACATTCTACTGTTGGCTTTCATGTATTGTCCCGCCGATACAGCGATATGTTTTCAACACCTTATAGCTGCCACTGGAACCTTCTGCAAGACACAGTGTAAGAGTTGTTTGTTCGTACTATCCCACCTGGAATTCTGCTATGGGACTTTGCTGTTGTTTAAACAGTGGCTGGAAGTTTTGTTCTTGTTTCTGGTCTGCCTTTGATCAGCATGAAGTAGACCTCAGAGAAGTCTCCTGCTGCATGTCTTCTTGCAATTCTCAGCCTTTCTCTGCCCCAAGGACCAGAGCACCTTCTCTGTTTGTTCTGTTGCAGCGAGCTCAGGGTACAGTTAACTGTAAATAAATTAGTAATTTCAAAACTCACACATACATTGAGAGCCATTATGCAAGGTTTAAATACAAACCATAGGCCAGATGAAGTCTGCAGAGATATGCCATTTTACACTATAAGGGAAACAGGTCCCATCATTTGTTATTTCATTTATGAGGCTGTGAATACTTGCCATATTATCTTTCGTCTTCCCATCTAACAGTTTTTTTCCTTGAAGGAATGAGGTCATAGAAAAACAAAGAATGTAGGAGAACGGGTAGAAGTGACACATGGAAACACTTCATAAGGCTTGTCTGTATAGTGGTCGCAACCACTGTCCTGATGCACACACAGGTTGGGGCTGTGCAAGAAGCTTGAGCCCTCTAATGCTTATGAACAATCAAGCCCTCAGGTCAGATCAGCAGTTCACAGATTCACAAAATGGGTTAGGTTGGAAGAGACCACAGTGGATCATCTGGTCCAATTCCCTGCTCAAGCAGAGTCACCCCAGAGCACATGGCACAGGACTGTGTCCAGACAGTTCTTGAATATCTCCACTGAGGGAGACTCCACAACCTCTCTGGGCAATCTGTTCCAGTACTCAGTCACTCTCACAGGAAAAAAGTTCTTCCTCATGTTCAGGCAGAACTTCCTGTGCATCGATTTCTGCCTGTTGCCTCTCGTCCTATTGCTTGGCACCAGTGAGAAGAGCCTGACTGCATCCTCTTGACACCCTCTCTTTATATACTTATTGGTGAAGTCCCCTCTCAGCCACCTCTTCTCGAGGCTGAACAGGCCCAGCTCCCTCAGCCTTTCCTCATAAGAGAGATGCTCCAGTCCCCTCATCATCTTTGTCACCCCCTGCTGGGCCTGATCCAGGATCTCCATATCTCTCTTGTACTGAAGAGCCCAGAATTAGACACAGCACTCCAGATGTGGCCTCACTAGGGCTGAGTAGAGGGGCAGGAACACCTCCTTCAACCTGCTGGCAGTGGACTTTATCCAAGTAGTTGTTTCATTGTAGAAGGCAATCAGGTTGGTCAAGCATGATTTACCTTTAGTGAACCCATCTGACTACTACTGGTCACCGTCTTGTCATCCATGTGGATACAGATGGCCTCCAGAATGAGGTGCTCCATCACCTTTCCAGGGATTGAGGTGAGGCTGTCTGGCCTGTAGTTCCCTCAGTCCTTCTTCTTTTTTTGAAGACTGGGCTGACATTTGATTTCTTCCAGTCCTCAGGCACCTCTCTGTATCACCGTGACCTTTCAAAGATGATTGTGAGTAGTCTTACTACAGTGTCCTGTAGCTCTCTCAGCACTCATGAGTGCATCTTATCAAGGTGCACTGACTTGTGGATATCAGTTTTCTTAGGTGTTCTCTAACCTATTCCTCCTTGATCAAGGGAAAGTCTTCCTTTCAGTTGCCCAATACTGTCTTTGGAGTCTTCTCCAAGAGACAATGGAGCCTCGGAAATTGTTTTGTCCATCTTTGTTGAGGCTTCAAGATATGTCAGCAATACTTCAGGGTCAGTGATATCCATCAGCACTACAAAGAATCAGTGAAGGCTCTTGATACTCATCTGAAGAAAAGGAAGCTAGAGACAGTCCCTACTTTTGCAGTGTCTGAAACTTACTTGAGTATGACCTACACAGCTACAGGTCAGGACTTTGGTATCTATGACATTACACCTAACCTCAAACTTTGGAGAAGTTTTCTGATTAACAATGTTGTTGTTGTTGTTATTATTACCTACTTATTGCATGATAAAACATACAAACAGAAGAAAAGAAAAAGTGAACAGAAGGCATACAGAAGTAAATTCACAGTTAATGGAAACCTTCACCATGCCAATTGTACTGCCTTCAGCCTAGGTGTGACAGTTCAGTGTAGAATCTGGTTCATAGTGCTGTAGGATTCTGACACATATTTAACAGTCATATTCATAACCTCTTCCCTCTGTAACCCTGTCTCAAAACATTTAATTTCTAGTTCAGTAATACAGAAGTTGTTTTAAATGCATCTAATGGTTAAAAAAATGAGTATTTTCAACACAGATACATTCCCTAAAATAGAAACATTTTAGGGATGACACTCGGTAAGCAGGTAATTGCCAGACACATGATCATTAGCACTCTTAGACACCTCACTTTTCATGCCAGATCATCCACACAGCAAAAGCTGTGACCCAGTTTCCTAGTGCTACCAGTTTTCTTTCACATGGGAACACTGAGAACTCCATTTCATGCTTTCAGGCACTAAATAAGTGGGAGTCTGCAAGCCATCAGAGCTGTGACTGAGCTAAAACCCCTAAGTATAAGAGCTGGGTATTCTTTTTGTTTTAAAAAAATCCTAAACCAAACTTAGCTTTATTCAACTATAATCCAGGGCTACCACATTCTGGCTATCTAGTCCATCTATAGAGACAAGTAATTATGGTCTGTCCAGGGGGTACGTGACTCAGATATCAAGAACCCTTCTCCCAATTAATTCTTTAAAGATTTGATGTCTGGTAGCCCTGGACAGTAGGACATGGGAATCACTACTTTTTTTCTTGATCTTAAGCAGCACTGTGTTTCCAATTTTAATGGCAAATTTAGAAATAATTTTTATTCAAATAAGATGCTTTCTCAACTAGCAAGAAAACAATTTCATGAGTGCTACTTTTTTGTATAGTTATGCTTAAAGGCATGCAGCAACTGCCTTTCACATGAAATAATTCTCAGACATTTACATTTGAAAAACAGTACTGTAAATAATGAGCTTGAATACCTCAGGGAGTAAGGATGTAAAAACTTAGCTTTCAAAAGTAAGTAATTTTTAAAGCTAAGCATGGTCATAACCTCTTTCAATAGGTGTAAGGGTTTCCTAAAAAAAAAAGAAACAAAAAATCCCCACATTTTATCACCTCTCTAGTTTTGAAGTGTGAATGATGGTTTTTAAAACAAAAATTCAAAGAAATTTTTTTCTGTGGTTTTGAATGGCAAGTTTCATCCCTGAAACTTGTAAAATGACTGAGACATAAATCCTGCAAAAGAAATGTTTAGAATAAGCACAATAATTCAAACCTAACTGCGTGATCATAAATAGAATTCCTTAATATATAATAGGGTCCAAAGTTTCATAACTCTCATAATAAATCTTGTTTTGATCTGGAGAAAATGGCAGGGTCATGCTCAGATTTGCTCATTTAGATTTATAATTTCTTTTAGCCTGGTTCATAATAACCTAGCCTCAATATCATTAGTGAGATTTGTAGGCATTATAAATCTTGGTCAGAGTTTTTGCAGAAGGCTAGTAATTTGTTCTAAAAACTTATAGTTATATTGAATCATTTTCTCACATCCTTAAATTAATTTTGTTTTCTCTCCAAGTCTATAAAATCCTTTATCACAACATTCTAGGCATTTCAACCCTGCATGGAAAATAGCCATATAGAGAGATTTCACATTAAGTGACAGTAGCATTAATACCAAAACGGGAAAAACAAACCAAAACAAATCCAAGGCTCTAGTCCCATGTTCACTATGTATCATCAGTAAAAATCAGATATACTGATCAGTGAAGCAATTTGTAGGCAGGACTCAGGGAGTGAGAGAGCCTGGGATTTCCTGCCAGCTGCATCACAGAGTTCCTGTGAGATGCTGGGCTCATCATTCAGCTCTTGCAATGCTGCCAAGCCACAATATGCAAATTAATTAACCAACTCTTCCCTTCATCAGCCTTCAATATTAAAAAAAATGATTGCAGGTACTTCTTGTTTCTTTACTTTACAGGCTGGTGGGAGTCTTGTTTTTCAGGTTCTCACCACTGCCTTCCAGAACTGCATATATACCCCATTTTATTCCTGAAAGAATTTATATTCTCACAAAACCTCTTGGCTCCAGAAGCTGGAGTGTTCACAAGAACTATATCATGAGGTCTGCCGTGGAACTAGGAATTTGTAACTACTGTCCTTGGTGGCTTTACATGGATTTCCAAAGACTTTGTTCATGTTTGCAGATCTCTGAACTGCTCAGGAGAAAGGTGCAGTATCCATGCTGTGCAGAAAATAAGGTAACATCTAGCTTTGAAGTCTGTTCAGCTGTTGGCCAGACAGCTGATGAGACTTATCCAATTTCTAGAGCCCTTCATCTGCTCTATGAAATGAAAACTAGCTGTATTTATGTAAATAGTAGATGAAATGCCAGGAGGTGGCACTTGAAAATATTTACTAGGTTTCCTGTGCTTTATTTGGGCCAATAAAAACATGTTACTGTGTACTGCAAATAGTTTCCACTATACAGCTCTTCACATCAGCTTGTAACAAGAGGGGGTTCAGTTCTTGTGCTCCCTTATATTGGTGACTGTCAGTGTAACCCCACCTCACTTGCTGGAGTGGTGGTAGTGCCCAAGAAGAGTCATGTTCAGCCCTTGTGTCTGTCTTCTGCATATGACTCCCTCTGGGCTCCAACAATTCCCCTTAACCTTCACACAGAACAAGCACCTGTCTTTGTGAGTAGTGGCTTGCAGTGGAGATACATTTTTTTGGTAAGGTTGACTTTCTATATTTTTATTCTTGCAAGATTTAACTGCATACAAAACAACTGTTAATAAGGTCTCCTTTGATCTTTGCAGACTTCCATGCTTATTTTATTTTACTGCACTTTGAAGTAATTGTAAATTGTGATATGGAAATATAGAAGAAAATCTCTCTAGAGAAGCATGGGGAAATTACTGCAGTTGGAGAACCATAGAAAACAGAGCTACAAGGGATCATGAGAGGTTGTACTCTGAAAACATTTGATTTATCATGAATTTTGGAAGATTACTACAGCATAACAACGTCAAATCAATTTAAAATTGTCCTCTGCAGCAGTACTGTGTTAAAAGGAAGGATACTTGTTTCTGAATGTCTGGTGAAATAAATTAAGTTCAACATTTCCTATTTCAAAATAGTTTTCAACACATTAACTTTGCCTTTCTCCCCACTAGTCACATGTCATGGCAGTGCAACTTCAAAGAGGTATTGGCACTTGTAGCTAGTGACCTCGTCTCAAAAATGCCAGAGAGTAGAATCAGATATGGCATACCACAACATTTTATGTGTTTTGTAATGAGAGAAACAATACTTCTTTAAGTAGAGAGGGAAAATGGTCCTCTGGTGTGCTTTTCTACAGCAGCCAGGAAAAACTAGCAATATGGTAGAAAGTAATTTTATGTTTTGACCTCTCAAATTCCTTCCAAAATGCTTTCATGTGCTATGAGAACTGAGCTGTCACTCTTGTATCAATTATTTGAATTCCCTAATCTCTTTCCCTTACTCTGCCAAATCTGAGTTTCTTAATCCTTTCCCTTATTGGAGGGGAAAATCTATCCTGCACCCACAGAGATTCAAGTGATATTAAATGGCTGAGGAGAGAAACCTTTCAGCAAGGAATAAATCGTAAAAGTAGGAAACTGCCTCTTACTGTTAAGGAAGAGAAAGAAGATGTGACACGGGGAGTAAGTCTGATTTTGTGCTCCCTGTTGTAGTCCATAGGTAATTCTGCTGAAGTGGCAGTCATGCAGGGGCAGTGCCACTGAGAGCAGAGTTAGGCCACTTCAGCATATCTTGTCTCTATCACAACAGACACACATGAGGGCAATTTACATTTTACTGCCATTGCAAATGTGCTACTCTACCTACACTACTTAGAGTAAACCAGTAAAGATCTTACAGTGCAGTAGCAAAACAAGAGAAGCAAGAAGTAACTTAGCCATTAAAGCATATATCCCATTTGTAAGATGATGCAGAGATTTTAACCCTTTTCTTATTTTTCCAAAATGCTCTTTAAGCACTCAGGAACTGCCATGACAAACTATAGCACTTGGGACCTCTCATTCTTCTGGAAGCCCAGGAGAGCAAAGCTTCCTGTCTCGGCAAAAAAATGAACAAAAAACCTGTTCTTTCATCTGGAGGAAAAGATCACTGCAAACCAACTCCTGTAGCCAGGAGAGGTCCCTCTGTGGACAACAGGCTTTCTGATTCATTGGCAAGGTTAAGAGGGACCCCACTGCACATTTTTTAGGAAAAGATACAGGTAAACATGAAGTAACCCCTGTGAACCAGTAGAGGCTATTAAGTTCTGAAAATGGAAAAGTTAATTATTACAGACATAGCTGTATTGGAAACTGTGTAAGAGTTTATGGAAAACAAGAACAAGAGTCTTTTTTAATAACAACAGGCAAGTTGAAAGAAATAATACCTGGATTCCCATAGTGAACAGAAGTCTCTCAGAGATAAAAAATGGGCTACTTCCTCTAGCCAGGGCTTCCGGACCACAGTACATCAGGCACTTCAAACTGGACCATGCCAAGACAGGACTTGTCTCCATTAGCAGTGGTTTGGTTGTCAGACTTGCCCTCTAACTGTCACTGCCAATGGCTCCTGACCAATGCAAAGCTGACTGTGAGCTCTATGTCCACCCAGAGACGGGCTCTGGCAGGACTTCCTTTGCTCTGAAGCTGCAAATGCAGATGCTAGCTCCTCAGCTGAAAAATACAGACATTAGCCCTCTTCCTCCCCTTCCCTCATTTCCATTGTGTTTTCCTGCTTTTTGATACTGTAATCACAGAGAGCCTGCAGCACAACTGGAGATCTGGGCTAAAATACTCACATTGATCTGAACAAGACTCAGGGTACATGATGAGGCTGTGAAGCATTCTGAGGCTTTTTGGGAAACTGAATTGGATGCTTTAATATGCACAATAAAAAAATCAGAGTTGCACTAGTGCTTACATTACAGTCCTATAGTATGTGAGTTATTGGATTTGCAACTGCAGTGCCACAGTCATTTTATATAGTTGCAGACAGATTCATTCCAATTCTAAAAAAGGAACCATTTTGGCTTATTTTTCAGCACAGGGAACAGATAATCCAATACCACAGCTTTCACTGGCTGACATGCCAAATCCTCATTCATACAGGCAAATTACCTTTAAAGGTTACTCATTAGGTGAATGGTTGTAGGATCAGACCCACAGAAAGAACTTGTTGAATTAACATGCTTTTGCAGTGTTTAGTCTGTCCTGATATCACTACTGAAACTGCAGCAGGCATCCTGTTTGACTAAAGTCCATGTATTTTTGTCTCCAAAAATACTTGTCCTGTGAGAGGACAAGTCATGAACATTTTGCTGTCAATAAAGCAGTATAGTCTCAGTGAGTAATGTGCCAGTGGCAATACACCAAAATATTGAAACTGAAAGTGCATCAGGTATATAGATTTTGACAGAAAATTAAATTATAGTAGACAGTTCTATTTCCCTGCCCCCTCAATTACTTCTGCAGTTATATATTCAGATCAATAAAACTATGTTAAGTAACATAGAAAAAGAAATTGCATCAGCTGTGTTTGGAACCTATTCCTGAATCTTTCAAATTGCTTTCCTTAAATGAAATAATAAGCTTTTGCCAGCTCTCTTGGGGATAAAATTTTCCTTTTTCAGAAAAAAATCAGATGAACTGTGTGGTAGGGTGCTGCTGTTTTCAGGGACATTTTACTCCACCTATATGCATATAAATACTGCTATGACAGCCATTCTTGCTTTAACCACATTTTCCTTGGCAGCAATCCTCTCTTTGCCTCCATATCTATCATGTATCGATGTGACTTGTCTTTACTCTTCACTGCCTAGCAATGCCTGCCTGTGATAACTACCAGTTTTCGTGTTCATAATAATTACATCACTGTCGCCCACTACCACTTTGTTTTGTTTGCATTCAGGTTACGTTTCTGAGCTTATCATAAAAAAAAGCTGCTCAGTCCAGGACCATCTATCTGAGAAGTCATCAAATAACACCAAGAACAACACACCCTTCCTCATATTGGCAGAATGGCAAAGAGACATCCCACATCACTAGCAACACCACTGTGGAAGCTAATGTTACTGCAGTGCAAACAATATTCATCCCAACCCTCATTTGAGTTTCACTCAAACTCTCTACAGAGATTGCTCTTGTAGGAGTACGTCTCAGGTCCTAAATAACAAGAGTATCTGCTGCAGGTAGCACTGACTCTGACTGATCCCTTCTGTGCAGGGTTGGAAGTTGTGTGAGCAACAGCAGTTCCAGGGGCAGATTTCAGAAGGTGTGGGGTTGACTATAATTTAATTGCCTGGTGTTCAGAGTCCTGGTAATGAACATGTGTCGCCATTTCTATAGGATCTTTTCAATGTGTCTGGGCATGTGTATTATTTGCCTAGTAATCTCCAAGTAGGTGTGAATTTACTGGTGTGGATTTACCAGTGACAGGAGATGAGATGGGACAAAAGGAGATGAAAGGCTAAGGGGGTTGTTTTTCCTCTATCAACACTGGGTGTTTCAAGGCAGATAATGTGGAAGTGGGGTCACAAGGCAGTGTCGCCCTTCCCTTCAGGCTCAGGCTGGAGCTGAATTTGTTGCTGCTGAAAGGAAAGGCTAATATTGCAGTGGTCCAGATTCAGCATTGAAGGTGGTTTCTCCAGGAAGTGTTACAGTCCCGTGTTACAGCAAATTGATTGTGAAAGTCCTCACACATTTTCATTGCAGTGTTTTTGTCCTGTAGCCACCACCCTTCCATATGCTGTGTTGTAACACTGATCTGCATTCAGTGACAGGGTCTTGAGTTTGTGCAAAAGTTTTGCAAATATACTGAGAAAACTCCAGATAAAGTTCAAAAGAGGCAGATGATAATCACTAGCATGTCAATTCAGTAAAACCAATGCCTTTATTCATTCTTGGCCATGAAAATTAGCTGGATGTTTCTCTTCTGACACTTAGCAGTACAAAGCCAGTGCTTTCAGAATCAAGTTGCTCTGAAGTTAGCAATTTTTATTTTATTACCAGTTTTTTTGACTGACCCAGTCTTCTGAGCAGCCTATTCTGACCTGACCTGACCTGACCTGCTCTTCCTTTCCAAAACAATTTGATATTTTTACAAACCTAAAAACTTGGTTTCCAATTCTCTGTTATCTCGTGAAATTAGATATATGTCCTTCAATCTTCCAAGAAGAGTAAAATTCTCTCCATTATGATTCAGTGCTGAAATATTGCAATGAGTATTGTCCAGACCCTGTAACAACTCTGTCTCTGATGCTTTTGAGGAAGGAACAGAAAAGAGATGCTAGACTATCTTCTCCTCTGATTTCTTTTCCCACCGCAGTTACCAAAACTGCAGGGAGGAAAGAAGTAGGGAGTGGAGGGGCAAGGCAGAGCTTTGCCTATCCTTGTTCTGCTTTTCTGCTCCAGAAGGGGCTTTACTGAGGAAGTCTGGGAAGACCAAAAAGAAATCAAGCCCTTAAAATTTCACAGTTTCAGCAATGTTGTCATAAGAACAGTCTATTCTTTTGGCAGTATCAGAATGATGTGGTTCACTTCCCCTGGTGCCACTGCAGGAGATTCATCCACTTAATTTTTTGTGTCTTGCTTATCTGTAAGCAGCTGGTGAAAAAGTCCTCTGATGAAAGTGCTTCAGTTAGCTGCATTGTCAATGGAGAGATATAAGACTCTGAGGACCTCTGGAGAAAGGCCCTACTCTGACATGTTTATTTGAGTGGAACGGATTCTCCTTGGCCTGGGTTCCTCTTCAGTAGTTCTGTGTCAGGCCCAGCTTCAGCCTCAGAGCCACCCTTTGCATTTTGCTCAGATGTGTTCAGAGTCAGTGCTTCTTGGTGTACCCTTCGTAACACTGGCCATATTCTTAAAACATTGCTCCTTGGTGTCTGTGACTCCCATTTCTTCCTCAGTTCTTCTTTTACCCTGGCTTGTGCGGCCAACCTAACACCAGCTAAATCTTGTAGGCTGGACACGTGGGCACAGTAGGGCATAGCTTCTGTGAGTGGAGTTTACTGAGGGGTTAATTATCAGCTGGATCCATTGAATGGGACTTGGACATGGACCCTTTCCCCCTCCTGCCCTAAGATGAACTGCAGCTATGGAGGTGGAGGGAAGGGCACTCATCTCTAGAGCCAGCGCAGAGAATGGTGGTGTCCGTTCTGGCTGATTCCCAATCAGACCTCTGGAGAGCAGCTGTGCACAGAGCCCTGCATGCTACCTCCTACTACCAAGCTCCTGCTTCGGAACGGGTGGGGTTTTTACTTGTATTAGTATCATTTGTAACTGTATTTGTCTCCTTGCCTTGAATAGTATCTTCTTGGGTCAGGTCAATCACAGAACATCATGTCGTGTAAAGCGTGAAGTGTGGGAATGTGACTATTAATTGAAATTTTTTTATGAGCTCCAGAGAGAAGACAATCATTCTATAAGGAAAAACTAAAATTAAAACTAAATTAAAAAAAAAAAAAGAGCGTTTCATGTCCTCCTAGTAGATGCATTTGAAAGTCTGGTTGCTGTCTATTATAGATGTTATAACTCAACCTGCAGCTTTTAAATAGGGTGAAGTTAACTGAACAGGTCTTTTTTCTGTCTTACAATACCCAAGCCCATTTCACGTCTCCAGTTTAAGACAAATCTCTGTCCTGACAGAGATCAATACCTGAACTGAGGTCAGTACAGGATTAGGCCTCTGTCAGTGGTATCAGCATATACGAATTTTAGGGTAGAACTTTTCCAAAGGCTAGAGGTGAGGAACAGTTATTCCATGATTGGGTATTATGTCTATCTGCTGACATCAAATGCCTTTTCATATCAATAATTTTCCTGGATAGGTCGGAAGTTTAGGGGTCCTAATCAATAATTAAAACAAACAACATTACAAGCACCAGCAATAAAAAGCAATAACAATCGCACAAAAGAATTTCTATTGCACATCTGACGGCTACTGTATGGATTACAATAGTCTTACTTTATACAACTTAAACCTTTGTTTACAAAGCCTCTGAACACTGGCTAGAATGAAGGCTCAACAGTCTTACAGTGTTAATTCCTCATCTTTTTTATAACACACAATTGCAGTTATTTGGAAATTTTAGTTTTGGATACACTAGTTAGTGATAACTTCTTATTTAAAAAATAGTTACAGAGTTTCTGAATTATATATACTGGCACCTGTTTAGTAGGGGGTTTTTTGACAAAAAAATTCCTCCTCTTGTATTCAAAAGTGCCTAATGAACAATGGTGTTGCCAGAAAAAAAGAGTAAACTATTATAAAACTAAAATTTAACAGTAGTGCTGGAGAAACAGGATAACAATGAGAAAAATTTTCAGGCAAACTAGCTGCACTATTGGTGCAAACTGGAGTAATCCCTTGGGCTTTACAGAGTTGTGATGAACTACTTCAACTGACAAGCTGTGCACATTAAATTTCCTTCCCACTCTCTCCCAACACCTATGTAAGAGAGCAAAAAGAAGAAATAAATAAGAAACCAAACACATTGTTCTGAGAGATGAAAATGAACAAAACTCTGATGTTCTGATAAGTCCAAACACAGATTTTGTCCCCTTAACCTAGAAACCAAGGAATTAAACAACAGAAAGTTGGACCATATTTTCCTATATGTACACCTGATATTTTATATAAGGGGAGAAAATATCTTCAAGAAGATGGACTTTAACACTCTGAAAACAGCAGGAAAAGTCTTGTCCCTGAAGGGCAAGAATAAACTAAACTTACTTTGCAGGTGAAAGAGAAAAAATAGTAGCCAACAACACATGAGTATACCAGATTTATCTATCTGACCCAGCACAGGTGTAGCAACCACAGCTGCTTGCGAATGGAAACTTACCATCCTGAAGTAATTTCAGAAAAAAAAGGCCCAAACAAGCTGGCAGTTCTCCTCTGTGATACCCTGTTTGAAAAACATTTAACACAATGCTTGTCTCAACTATTCAATTTTCTCACAAAAGCAGCACAGTAGATAGTATCTCTTCTTGCAAAGGAACAGGTAGCTGTCCTTGTAGAAGGTCAGATACTCAACCTCATGTAGCTGAGGCACAAATGGCAGCTCTGTCCCATTGCCTTACAATCCTGATGCTGACAAATGGGGCAGATATACTCAGAAAGAAGAGGCCAAGGATGAAGCTCAGATCAAAATCTACTTTGACTCATACCACAAAGCAAGCTCAATGGGCCTTTCACTGTGTGCATAGAACAATCTCAGTTTGGAGTAATTTTTTTTTTTTGTTTATAAGTCAGGTGGGTCTGAGAAGAAGAAGACAAATCACATCAGTCAGCTGTGCAAAAAGTGTAAGCAAAACTTCTGGTCCATTTGTTCACGTGTGTTTGACTACAACAGAATGCCTGATATTCTTGATGGAATTCAAAGGATCCCCAGATGATAGTGATCCCCCCTTCAACCAAAACCAAAGGATCCCAAGCCCAGAGGATCATCTACTGACTGACTTTGCAACAGAACAGTCTGTGAGTGTTCACAATCACCAGAACAAATGTCTTAGCTGTGGGAACAGTAACAAAGAACTGAAGGTTGTAGCTGCTCCACTTGGATCTGCATGAGCATTTCGGTCCCTGAGATGCAACATCTGTGAATAATCTGGGCCTAGGATGTCATTGATCATAATATCCTTCCCTGAGCAAAGGATAAGAGGAAAACAGAAAAAGGAGAAGAACAAGTCAAGAACCACAGAATACATGTCTGCATATATTCTTCCCTTCCCCTGGGAAGGGAACATGGTTAAACAAGAGGCAAAAGATTTGAATTTGTGGACCTGTTGGACTAAGACCCATATAGTGGATTGCATTCTGGGTGAAGAAGATCTACTTTGTCTGGCTCTGCAAAACTTTGTGAGCCAAAATAGCCAAGGCTAGTCTGGTGCTTGGTGCTCAACCAAATGTGGGTTGATTTCTTTGCTCGATTTCACTGGAAGTTCCCTTCCCATGCTCCTTAATTAATTTAAGGTTATGTGAGGTACTTCCAAAGTCATCCTGCAGGTTGGGCAGTCCTAAGATAAGAGTCACTTTGGAGGACTTTCCAGGGCATTTAGACAGTGCCAAGCCCTACTGAAATTATAGGTTTTGTGGTGTCACTGACAGACTTGCAGTGTACAGTATCATCATGAACAGCCCTCAGGAGATGACCAGGATGGGTATTTTACCCTTGACGTCAAATTCAGAATCTGTTTTCTAAATTGTTTCCCTCTTTTCTTAGTAGCAAATTAAGGATGAATGCATATAGTCGAACATCAAATAATTAGTTAATACGACTTAAAAGAGGTAAGTTTTCTCTTTACTTAAAATTTATTATTTAATTTTGAACAATGTCTGCTTGATATCTGCAGTTTCAGGGAAGGCTGTTCAAATTTGGAGAAATTGTTTGCCTCGCTGTACTATCTACCTTCATAAAGCCAGTTTTGTAGCTGCAATTCAAGGCACATTTTTCTTCCTTTCTTTGAAATATCTAGTTAGAAAGGAAATTACTCAGGAAGGAATGCAACAAAAAGATTAATTATAGCAGAGAACTTATAATGTAATGGTAAGAATTGTGCTGGCCCTGTTGGATATTGATATGATTGGGAAGAAGAATGATCAAGAGCCCCACAGTGTTTCTCTGGGATCAGAGGCAGTGCTCATCAAAGTATGACCTCATCTGTACAAAGATACCCCATGTGCTTCGTCACTGGCTTTTCTATGAAGACCCCAAACCTCACAGTGTGAAATGATCTCATTATATTGGATGTTGCTAATACTTGTGAGGGGCATTAACACAAAGGCTTAGCTAGACTGCAGAAAACCACACAGATCGGACTCATAAGGATGAGACAAAGACACTGTAAAAACTATTATATTCTTGAATACTTTACTCTGTAAATGCCAACAGAGTGTGACATCAATTCCTAGCTCTTAACTAGCTGTATCTGTGGTAGGAGAGGCAAAGGAGAGTAATGAAGGACAGTGAGGGGGATGTGGTATATTGATCAGTGAGGATTTGAGTAAACTTGAGATCTGCTCTAAAGATATTAAGTCCTGTTTAATACTAGATCAATAAAACATTCTGGGCAAGAAAAAAAAAGTAAAAAATTTTTATAGCTACCTGGAAGCTGAGCAGAGAAACTGGTAGAATGAGTAACAAAAATATACTCTTACAAGAGCAAAATGCATGGATAGGATACAAAAAGAAAACTCAATAGATGGATTATCCTGTGTTTCTTCTCTCTTTTTATTGGTTTATAATCTAGAGTGCCATTTTTCTCAAAGCCAAACTTCACTTCAAAATGAGATAATGTGCTTTTCACAGATCTGGATATTTGGAATTGCAGAGTAAAGAGAGTACCACTGGAATGCTTGCAAAAGGTGTATAAACAGTTCCACACTGTGCAAGGAGATTAGGTAGTCTTTATCCACAACAATGAAATATCAAAATATCTCTTTCTGCTCTACAGCACAGGTGTGACAACCAAAGAATCTGAATTATTCTGTCCTCCAGTTTCTTCTGTCACACTCTTTTTGACACTTTGCACAAAGTAGATGGATCAGAGGTCACAGTTGAGAAGAGTTCTGCGATATTGCAGAAACAAAGGTATTTGTTGAAATACAATTCCTCAAATAACTTTGTAGTAGGTCGACCTTCAGGGCAACAGGTGCCCACTGAAGTGGCCCTGTCGCTCCCCTCCTCAGCTGGACAAAGGAGAGAAAATATAACAAAGAGCTCATGATTTGAGACACAAACAGAGAGAGATCACTCACCGGTTACTGTCCCAGTCAAAACAGACTTGGCTCGGGGAAATTAACTGAATTTATTACCAAGCAAATCAGAGTGTGATAATGAGAAGTAAAACCAAATCTTAAAATACCTTCCCCCTGCCCCCCCCTTCTTTCTGTTCTCAACTTTGCTCCCAATATTCTTAAACTTCTTCCCCCACCCATGGTCCTCCCTGAATTCTGCAATGTGAATCCTTCCCATGGGCTGCATTTCTTCATGAACTGCTCCAGCATGGGTCAGTCCTTTCCACAGTCCTTCAGGAGCAGGCTGCTTCAGTGTGGGTCCCCTGCAGGGTCACAAGTTCTGCCAGCAAACCTGGTCCAGTGTGGGCTCCTCTCTCCACATGTCCACAGGTCCTGCAAGGAGCCTGCTCCAGTGCAGGCTTCCCATGGGGTCACAGCCTCCTTCAGGTATCCACTTGCTCCGGTGTGGGGTGCTCCATGACCTGCAGGTGAATATCTTCTCCACTGTGGACTTCCATGGGCCAGAGGGGGACAGCCTGCCCCACCACAGTCTTCATCATGGACTGCAGGGGAATCTCTGCTCCAGTGCCTGGAGCACCTCCTCCCTTCCTTCTTCACTGACCTTGGTGTCTGCAGGGCTGCTGCTCTCACATATACTTACTTCTCTCTCTGTCTGCAGTTGCTGTTGTGCAGTAACTTTCCCCCTTCTTAAATTTGTTATCCCAGAGGCGCTACCACTGTCACTGCTGGGCTTGGCCTTGGCCAGCGGGGGGTCTGTCTAGGAGCCAACTGCTATTGGCTGCACTGGACATGGGGGAAGCATCAAGCAGCTTCTCACAGATGTCTGTAACCGCTCCCACTGCCAAAACCTGGCCAAGCAAACCCAACACAAATATGTGGCACTCTTTTTCTCAGAGGGCATATGCCAGATGCTAACACGTCATCCCACAAGCAACTAGACACTGTAAGCAGGTGTTGAGACAACATGGTAGGTGATTTTATTTTGCTTATAGCAATTTAGTTGCCTGAAGTAGGTCATTTCTGCCAAAGGAAGACCATGATGTTCAAATGAGGGAAAGCTGATCATTATTGGTAATTTGTTTTATCTGTATGAATATAGAATTATAATGGGAGGTGTATGCACTTTAGCTTGCCAAGGAAGACTAATATTGACTAATATTGATTAAGTGGGATGAAATCCTTTTTTAATTTTTTCTCTGAAGGAGAAAGCAAATTGGTTCATTCATTAAATAACACACAGAAATGAGGCCTGTTCCCAGACCATGTACTGCTCAGATATCAATACTTCCTCCTTCTTTTTGTGTTTTTCTTCTTTTGATGAAACTGCTTCCCCGAAGAAAAGCACTGATGGGAGAGAATTTTAGAACCTCACTCACGATATTTATAAAAAGAGTGGGCTGCATTGGGCTGTTCATCAGAATCAGTGGTTCAGTGTCCTGATGTAGTCTCTGCAAACCCATTCTCCTGGTGCAAGAACTGCAGTCCCAGGAAAGACAATCAGCTAAGACACTGACTTGGTAATTAGGAACTGCTACTTCAGGCTTATTCGTTTGAAAGGAAGAGTCATAAAGTCAATTAAACCAGACCTTAAGATCATACTAGGTTTTTTTGTTTCTAGGTGGTAAGCCCTTGTAATCCTCTAAGATCTTATTATCTAATACATTAAATTTCAGTCTTCTAAAACAGGTCCCTTAACTGTCAGAAAATCTGAGTGTGGTGATCTTTTTCCCTTATTGATGATTTAGATATGGGAGCCCACAGAAGTAGAATGGGCCTAATGACTTCAAAATAGTATTTGTCCATCTTCCTAGCTCATCAGAGGATGATCCAGCTCAAAACTACCTGATATATAGAGTAGCAACCTGTAAATCTCATTTCAAAGAGAAGACAGTTTTGCGTCTCCAAAAAATGTTTCGAATGCAGCCACATTGATACTGTCAGGAGTAATTCCAGATTACTCTTCCTTGTCCCAGCATTTGGTGCTTTTATTCCAGTATATTTCTTTCCAGGAAAAATTTTAGGATGGATGGATCTTTTCAGAATATCATGATTTATTCTGGAACAAAGTGTTCACTGGGAATACAATGCCATGCAATTTCTATGCATTGACAATCCTATTTATTTTCAATTTAACAAGGAGATATTGCTTTAGGAGGGAAGTTTTCCAAGTAATCCCTATTTTTAAATGAACTTTGATTTTATTCCTTGACAGTTCAGTGTGAAGAAGTAGCCTGTTTCTGCAGCTGAAAAAAATGTGTTAACAGTTATATTTGAAAACTGTTAACAGAAGTTTGGAGGTCACACATAGGGCTGAAAAAGTAAGAACATCTTTAATGGATAAAGTGCAGGAACACTCAGGGAAGTGAATACACTCAAAATCCATATTCCACTGGAGACTGATATTACTTCCTTACTGCTTCCAGAGTATTGAGGTTGCATGGCTGTACAACATGGATTTGTGATAAGGCCTTCTGAGTGCTGCAAATTCTGTGTGCTTTGTTCAAAGGATGGTACTTTGTATAGAAGTGTTTTCACTCCTGCATGCAAGTGGATCTTTAAAAAAAACCACAACATGTTTTGCATATTAATCAAATTAAAATCTGATAAAAGTATTGGGGTTTTTTTCTGTCAAATGCATCTTGAAACATGTACTTCTGAAAGGACACAACTAGTATTCATTTAGATTTGGTACAGTCTTGGGGAAGAGTGGCTGAAAAGCTGCCTGGTGGAAAAGAACCTTGGGGTTGCTGTTTGACAGCTGGCTGGCAGTGTGCCCAGGTCACCAAGGCCAATGGCATCATGGCTTGTATCAGAAATAGTGTGTCCAGCAGGACTAGGGAAGTGATCTGTACACCCTGTACTCAGCACTGGTGAGACCGCATCTCAGATCATGTGTTCAGTTTTGGGCCCGTCACTACAAGAAACACATTGAGGTGCTGAAGTGTGTTCAGAGAAGGGCAACAGAGCAGGTGAAGAGTCTGAAGCACAAGTCCTGTGAGGAGCAGCTGAGAGAGCTGGGGTTGTTTAGCCTGGAGAAAAGGAGGCTTAGGGGGACCTTATCACTCTACAGCTACCTGAAAGGAGGTTGTAGCAAGGTGGGGATTGGTCTCTTGTCCCAAGCAACAAGCAGTAGGACGAGAGGAAACAGCCTCAAGTTGTGCCAGGGGAGGTTTATATTGGAAATTGCTATAGCTTTCTTCCCTGAAAGGATTATTAAGCATTGGAATAGGCTGTCCAGGGAAGTGGTAGAGTCACCATTCCTAGTGGTATTTAAAAGACATGTAGGTGTAGCACTTAGGGACATGGTTTCGTGGTGGACTTGGCAGTGCTGGGTTAATGGTTGGACTTCATGATCAATTCTATGATTCTAAGTACCAGAGAAGAGCAAGAGTATCAAATTATAGGAATCATTTTTCATACTGTGACATTTTAGTATCTTTTCATATTTGCTTTTGTCTGTCTGTCTCATGGTAATACCCAGAGATTTTTGCTGTTACACAGATTCTTAGAAAGGCATATGATTCTCAGTAAGAGTAATGGAAGTGACAGCAAGAGAAGAAATTATGAAGGTGTTGCCTTAAAAAGATAAAAGAAAACCCTGCACAGGAAGATTCTTTTACTGAGTTAGGTGTATTATCTGCTATCATTAAAATAACTATACTTTATCCATTTGTAATGTGACCAAAACCAGGCTAAGTTAAAAGTAAAGTATGATGACACACAGAAAATGGGATTTTCTGATGTGTTGAGCGAGGAGTTTTGATAATTCCAAGTAATTCCTAATGGATGCTGAAACAAACCTAAAAGCCGTAATAAATGAGTTCTTTTCTCACCACATTCCCTCACAACCACACTACACCTGTGTTTCTGTAAGTGATGAGTGATTTTGAGACAGCTGAGCTTTTTGCTTTAGAGAGTGAATGCTAAATGTATGCCTGATACCAGCAGAAGTTAATAGGAGAAAGAATGGCACCCAAAAGTCCCTCTTGTTTCTGAAAACATGAGTCTGAATGAACAAGCATAGTTTGCAGCTCAGCCTGCACCCAAGTAGTGTTGCCTAGGGATTTTTCCCGCCAAGATGTGTGCAACATCATAAAGAATTCCTTTTAAATTCTCCTTAAAACACATTTCCTCAAAGAAAATCTACAGATTGCCCTTCAGGACCTCCAGCATCTGCTTTGCTCTAAATTTTGCTTTTAAACTTTCTCTTCAATTGTTCTTCCTGCCGCACCATAAGAGCTTTTCCTGTTCAGCTATTGCATGCATCCTCACATTTCTGAGCCATGCCATGTCTCCCATTGAATCTGCTGGGCAGTAACTGGTGCAAACCAGCTCTCATTCCTGGGTTGGTTTTAGATCACCACAAAACCCAGTCACTTTCATAACTGGTTGCCAGACCCTTCTGTGAAGGTTTGGAGTTATTTTTGTGCATTGGGAGTGCACAGACTCTGTCTGCCTTGTTCATCTCCATGCTTGTGAGCTGGTGTTTGCCTGGAGAGTTTTTTGGCCTGAGAAATGATTACTCATTTCACTAATTTGTTAGAATCTTTACACTTAAATAGGGGGGTTTAGGTGTTTGGGATTTTTTTTGTTGGTGGTTTTTGGTTTTTTTGGGTTTTTTTCCCTGTGGTTCATAAAGTCTTTCTTTTCCCTCTCCCTGTTAACAACAGCCATCAGACTTACCCTTGGCATTCTCTTTCCTCTCTGCTCCGCAGGTGTGTGAATGCAAGCAGAGCCAGGTGGGGACAAAACGTGATAAAGGAGGTGGGTGCCCAAGAACTGTAGGTGGAACTAAGGCAGCTGTCACAAAACATTGACCCAGAACCTCTGCTGATATTCACTCCTCTGGTCTGTACCTCCTGGGATGTATCAAACATGTAAGCCTCCCCCAGTTTTTACATTTAGCATTCAACCAGTTTCTGCGCAAAATGTGGTTATGGCTGCCACTTTCTCCTTAAACATAACAGGAAAATGAGAATCCTCCACCTCTTCCCTCTTGTATAATATCCCACTGGGTCAGAGTGCTTGCCCAGAAGTGACAGAATCAGGCCACTTATTTTGTCTACCTGAGACCATCTACATTCAAAGTCTATTTCTGCAGTTATATAGTGAGGTCTCCCATCAGTGAGAAGGGCAAACTGCTTTCCAGGGCCTGCCTTGAAACCCTCATCTGTGTTTGCATTGCACAGATGCAGAGGCCATGCCTTTCCTGTGCCAGTAGCCCAGTGTTCAGAGTGCTATGTCAGTGGGTGCCATCATACATCCCTGGGCAGCTTAGCAGTGCCATGTTCTCCAGCACAGCACAGGCTGTCTGGGGCTCAGCATCCTGCTTTGCAGGGAGGGCTGTCACAGACCGGTGCATAGCAGTGCCTCTTTTGAGGTGTCCAAAGTCTTTATAGGCAAAAAGAAGGAAACTACAGAAGACCAACTGTCTGACTCCCTTTCACACTGACATCCAATGAGATGGACCACCAAAAGCTAATTCTTGCTTTTGGGTGAAGTTAATCACAAATTAATAGGTCAAATTGATTCAATTAAATTCGAGATTAGACAGTAGCAGTACTGTGTTGTTTGTATACTGGGTATCTCGTGGGACTATGATGTGGGTGGAATCATGCTTCTCCTCATTCCCCAACTGTTGTCCTTTTGTGAGTATTATAATTTCTCTGCCTCCTTCACCATGTCTGCAATTTCTCAGCAATAATTTCTGAAACAACTCTTATGTTCTTTTTCCTAGTTTTGTATGTTTGCTTGTTTGTGTGCTCAGAGGTTTTGATGTTTATCCTCAGTTGGAAATTATTCTTGTTTCTGGTAGCCCAGAGTGAGGATTTTTAGTCATTCCTGTTAAAAGGGAAATTGAGTTAAAAAATGAAGAGTTTTTCTTACACACTTTCAATACTGAAATATCAGCAAGGAACTCCGGATGCAGAAAACATTAAATAAAAGGATCGCTTTCAAAGGCACGAAACATAGCCTATTTAAGGCTTTAGTTAAGTTCTTATCCAGAAAGAGATGTCATCTTCTCTGCTCTGAAAGATAACAGCCTCCCTCTGATGGCACTGTAAAGGAAGGGCCTGGTCCAAGGTGTGTTGGTGAGACATAAGCCATAAAGGTGGAAAAAAGTGATTATTTTAACAGACCCTCCCAATACAATCATCTGCATCCACCTCTGGCTTTCTACTCGCATTTCACAAGAGAAATGCTTCAATGCTCTGCCTGTGAGTGAAAGGCTTATGTTTCAGAAAGTATATCTAGTCACTGTTATGAGCAGAAATAATAAAGGTGACAGGCTTTCCCATACAAAGACACTTTAAGGTTTTTATAATCATTACTTTACTTAAAAAGGAAAAATCATCCTCCTGCCACTCAGTACGATTGCTTGTATTGAAAGCTGCATTATTCATTTAGGTTTTTTTCCTCACCTCTTCTAACATGAAACCTACACAGGACTCTGAATTTAGAAAAACAAAACGTTGTAGTAAATTAAAGATGACCTTTTATTCTTTTCATTAAAAACCACGTTGGACACCTGCATTCACAGTCCATTTTAGGCCCAGGAAGAGCAGCTGCCCTGCATGGGGAAGCAGCTGCTTAGGCTGGAGCTTGGATACAGGAGTCAGTTCATGATGTACCCTTAATGTGACTGTATCTAATTTTCCCATGGTGAAGTTTTCCTGTCCAGATACACAGGGGAGAGCTTCCCCAGGGTAGAAGTGCCACAGTCCTGCCCTTGCCCTACATGCCCATTACTGATCAGCAGAGCCAGTCTCTGCTCTTTTTTTCCTCCTGCTTCTTTTAGTGCAGACTCAAAGCCAGCTGGATTGGTGGAGACATTGCCATGGCTTCAGGGAGCTTAGGTCTGGCTCTGCACAGGTGGAGGCAGAATTCCCTGCCACGACTTTTATTATTATTATTGTTATGAAACACAGGATTTTTAGTTTATTTGTCTGGCAGAGCTCTGCTGGGGTGGCAAAGGTCTGACGTTCAGCCCTTATTTCTGTGGTCAGCAGAAGCCCTTGCTGCATGACCTAGTCCTTGCTATTCTTCCTGTCATTGCTTATTTATTTACTTGTTTTTACCCCGGGATGAAGGTGTGTAAGAATAATCAAACATTTGCCAACGATGGACGCTACTCCTGCAGGAAGATGAACTGCTTTCTTAGAAGAAAAAGGAGGATATTGCATATCAAAGAATATGTTGAAAGGGGGATTTGTAATGAGAGCAAATGCTCCCCATCTCCATTTCATCAATCTTTATGTGTGTGTATGAGAGGCTGAGACCAGCCACCTGCTCTGTGCTGGTGCAACTAAGAGTAGCAGGGGGTCAGACCAGCTATTTCCTTGGCTGAAGTGGATTCTGCCACAGCATTAGCATGGTGGAAAAAGGTTTGACCTCCGTCCTGTCTCCTTCAGCCTCACCAATTGGAGCTCCTCTCAGGTTGCAGTGGAGCCAGGGAAAGAGCCAGAGCCATGTGGAGCGGCAGGGGTGGAAGAACAGGGCTTTCCTACAGGTTCCCATTCCTACCTCCCCACGGACTGAAATAATTCACAAAGAGACATCTGATTTTGTACCTCTGCCTACTCATGAAGTATCCTCCAGAAATCAGTTCTGATTAAAAAATTAAAAGAACTACTTTTATTAAGTGTTAAAGAAATAACTTCATTATTGCTGACACGCAGATAATTGAAGCCATTTGGAAGGTACAACATATTTTAAATAAAGGTACTATTGGTTACAAGAAACATCTCCCATTCCCCACACACTCTCCCCCTTACCTGAGATGATGCAGTGGTGGCTTCAAAAGCATGTCTCCTTTTCCTATCGTGAAAATACCTGAATACGGAAGTTTTTCCTTGCCATGAACAGACACAGTCAGATTGCTTGTTGGCGACCTACATTCTCTATTAACACATAAATGAGCCAGAGTCCAGAAAGTTTATCTGCAGTCAAAGCCCTACATCTTTAACAGTCCCACCCTTTTTTAAAATTATCAGCATTTTTACTCTGCTTTGCATAAAATGGCCTAAAATTTTACTTGGCTGGTACCCAGCTTACGCCCGCTAAAGAGTACAGTTCTATTTCTGACATTCAGACTGCTCTGTGATATCACCTTCCAAGCAAATAAGAAAAAAATGTTACTCCCTTGAGCAGGAGGTACAAGCAATATGAAGTAAATAAGACAAGTTAACCAGGTTTAGATTTGCTAAGCTATAAGAGAAAATCTCACTGTCTGTCTGCCTAGCTATCCAATCATCTCATTCTCAGTATTTTGAGACATTTGGATTTTACTTTGCTAAACCAAACCCAGATCAGTGTTGCAAAATTAAATATAAGGAAATAAATATAAGGAACTTAAATAAAGGGAATGCTACACAGTTTGAGCTGGGGAAAAAAAGTAGATGAAAAACTGTTAGGTTAAATGCAAAAAAAAGTATCTAAAATAATTTCAAAGGAGATGCTTTAAAATTGCCATGACAGCAGACTTTCAACTGTGTGCTGAAGAAACAGGAAAGTTACTAATGATGCTCCTGATATTTCTGCTCTCATCATCTAGAGTTCTGGCTTTGACTTCAAAGGGAATGATGCTCACACCTTCTATTTGCAATGTAAAGCTCTCTTCATGCTCGGTCTACAAAGCAACAGGTAGTGATGCTCTTTCATGTGGACGAGAAGATATGGAAAGGAAAACTTCCCACTGAGATGAGCTCAGCTCAGATTCCTCTGCCCAGGCAGCGGAAGGCTCTTTTCTGGATGTCTGTGCAGCTGCTGCATACAAAGCTGCTCATTGAAGCCGTGGCTGGGAGCACACTGATGTGCTCTCAGCATGCCGGCTGTTAGGCTGGTATGAATGGCCGAATATCCCTGACATCAGCGGAGATTCAGCCATTTATCCCAGCAGAGGAGTTGAACTAACATACTTGTTCCTCCCCAAGGAGGGTGTAAGGTGGCTAGTCCAGTCAAATCTGCACTCACTTTAAGCTCCCTCATCACAGTAATTATAGAGATAAAACTCTTAATGCATTACCCAGCTGTTTGGTACACAGCATCTGTGGGGTTGAGACAAGTAACAGTGGTAGTGTGGTGTGGGCACCAGCATCAACTCAACAGCTGATGTCTGTTCCCTCCCTGGGAGCTGTGCTGGCATGGTTATGCTCCTGTGTGCCTGAGCTTGACACTGGCTCAGGGGTACTGCACAAGTCTGTGCCTGCTTTCAACTGCTCAGCGACCCCAGGGTTGTGATATCTTCTGTGAGAGCATTTGGCCATCAGGTAGGAGTGCTATATAACACACCCACCCATTTTAAACCTGAAAGACCATATTTATGCAATCAATGGAGACGATGTAAAGAGAGAAATCTGTGAAAAAACATTTTTTTCACTGAACTTCTGTTTCCCTATAAGCAAAAGTTACTGTAAAATTGCAGTAGTTCTGGGAAATTGTCTCCCACTCAAAAAACTCTAAATAATTTTTTTTTTTTTCAGTTTCATGTGAGATGTTTTCATGGAAAAGTTTGAAGCAGAGAGATAGTCATGTTTTCTGGCTGCATTTTTATTCCACTTGGGCAATTATTAGTCACATGGTCTAGCTTACAGTTCTCTGATTCTCTTACATTAAGAAGAAACTGTGCTGACTTTAATTTCCACAAGGGTATGTTACATTGTGAATCTATCTTCTAGATAACAAGGTGGTAATTAACTCGTCTATTTCAAATAGTCAAAGCAAAAGTGGGACCTGACTGCTGTGATTCACAATTAACAGTATATTTCTTTTCATTATCAGTACACACTAGGTGTATATTGATGCACACTAGGTGTGTATGATGGTGAGTATCTGATGTGTCACATTTGCATAACATATTCCTTTACTTTGTCAATAGCTATGTCCCTGCATTTTCCCATCTCTGAGGTGTGCGTGCTGCACATTTCAGTATTTTAAGTACCCCCCTTGCTTTAATCTGACAAGGCTACCTTTCCCTGAGAGTGCTTTCATTACCCTCTTTCTCCTTTGTGTGGCAAATTCCTTAGACTGAGCACCAAGTGTAACTTCTCACTGAGCACAGGCACCTCCTCATGCCACACAGAGAAGTATTTTCTGCACCAGGATTTGCTGCATTGTCAGGAGAGGAAAGACATCCTGCATTTTCAGACAGCTATAGATATCAAACGATGCACAGACAGGTGCAGAGGAAGCAGATGTAACATCAGATGCCTACCTTTCTGCAAAAATGTCCCAGAAATGCCAAAAACTGTAGGGTGTAGATGCACATTGCAAAGAAATCCTTGGTCACATACAACTATGAATAACAAACTACTTGGGATTATGGATTCCTGTTGAGTTCAGAGATTGGAAAGTGCCACTTGCAAAGCTGCTGCTACAAAAAAGATCTTTCAGGTCTGCAGGAGAGGTTCCAGGCAAAGAAAGAGGTATTTCAGATTGATCTTGTGTGACAGCATGGCTGTGGGATCTGTGAGATGCAGGTATGAATGGCTTCCCTGAAATGCTCCAGTCTTGCCCATCCCTGCTAGAAATATTGGTACATTGTATGTTTTTTTATGGCTCTGAGCATATTGAAGACAAGTCCTTGTGCACACGCACTAAAACACGCAGGAATGAATCTGGACTGTTTGGCACATACTTGGTGTGTGCTGAAAATGTGAAGTTAAGAGACCTTCTCTTTTCTTCAGTTACAATAAATGCTGAATACAACCTCCATCAGTGGGGTATGACACAAGTCTACAACAGCACAGCTAATAGCCCTGTGGTCAGGATGCTCACACGGGAGATAGGAAGCCCATATCCACATCTGTGGTCTAAGTCAGGCCAAGGAAGGATCCCACATATTCACTGATGATTTAAACTGCCAGGTTACTGTTGAGAATCTTCCTTGATTGTGAAAAGGTACTTTTCCAGTTCCTTATGGTACTGCCAAGATACTCCCACCCACGTGAGAATGAAGCACACACATATGCACAGATCTTATGGCACTAAAGATGACATAAAAGGTGGCAGAAAAGCATTCAGCATCTGTCAGTCAGTCAACATCCTTCATTTGAGCAGTAACATCAGATTTTGTAGAAAGCAAGCTGTCGAGTACATAGAGTGGAGGCTGCTGGATCTTCCTGGGCCTAAATCAGCAGCATGCTAGTGAGGAAGGGTCTGCTCATGTCCACAGAACGCTGAATACACTGACTGATTAAACTGAAAGGTGCTGCTTTTCTTTTCATGATCTTGGTCTTCAGACTCCAAATGCATGGTTTTCTATACTAAAAAAATACCTTTATATCCAGTTCCTATTGATTATTTTCCCATCACACTTCATATTATATCACACACTAGATTTTCCTGGAATAGATGTATATTTAATCCCTTCTTTCACAAAGTTTGAGTTTTTACTCTCCATCTTCTTCCTTGCAAGAATATAGCTGTCTTTTTCTTACTTCTCCCCATCTACTTCATAGATGTGGAGACAAAGGACCAATTTTTGGAGATAGTGGACTATCTAGAGAATATTTTTTTTGTCAATAAATTATTTTTTCCTTCTCAAAGAACATTTCTATATCTCTTACTGACCTCTTGCTCCTGGTGTGCTTGAAACATTTATTCATTCTCTCACCATTCTCCCTCTCTATGATCTTTGAGATTTTCCACTTGATTTCTTGTGTTCTTTCTTCATTTTATTCTTACCGTCTTTGTCCTCTCTAGCCAGACATTGGTGCTGTTTGTGGCCAATAGACGAGGTCACCAGCTAAATGTCTATATTTGGCAGAATTGATATATATGTCTCTATTTTTGCTACAGTAATATCAGGCAGAGATCAGAGCTCCAAAGTGTTGCCATAACTTCACTACTTGCCCTGCAGAGGGTAGGGGCTGAATAAACAGAGTGGCACCATATGCACAGTATTCAATTTTTCTTTACTTTTCTTTACTGGAGTGATTTTCAGCCTAAGCATGAAGGAAAGTTAGATAAATATTTTTCAACTTGATTCTTATCTAAAGCAAAACATATACTTATGTATCTGTTATTGGGACCATAGTAATATAAACAGCATGATGGCACACACACACTACAGATCTGGCTCAGGAAATGTTTGATTTAATCTATTTAGGGAAAAGTACTATTGCATTTTGGCAAATATGGCACGTCTTAAGTCCTAACCGTACCTTCATGTAAAGCTGCAAAACTAAAAAGTCTGTCTTAGCCATTCTCAGGGGCAGTAAGTACAAATATTCACACAAGGATGAACCTTCAAGAGGAAGAAAATGTGCATAACTACATCAGATGCTCAAAATGAAAAATCTGACATTTTATTACTTGGCCTGCAGTAAAGAGAAGCTAATAGTAATTTTGCAGAAGTGTCTCAAATCACGAAGCATTTCTGTTGCTAATGATTTCTGTACTGTTATATTTTTATATGCAATTTGTTAGCATTTCCTTTTTCCATACAATCATAAACTTTCTGACAAGAAAATAGTTGAATCTTGCTCTTGCAAAAGGAAAAAAAGAAAAGAATTGGTCAAAGGTTATCACAGTGTTAAAATTGAAGAGATACCAAAAGATCTGTTTAAATATCAGGAAATGACATATATTTTGCTTGTTTTAGTGTTCCTCTCTGGAATGCTCCAACAAGCATAACAACCAAATGTTGCCAATGCTAACAAAACTGGCAAGGTCAATATCTATATTTAGGAGGCTTTGCACAAAATACAGGAAGGTTTGAAAGTCCTGATAAAACTGTCCCAGAGGCCAGCACCCACTCCTTGGTTTCGCCGCCAGGATCCTGGAATTCATTCCAGTGATATTTTTCCAGTTTGGGGTAGACAACAGAGCCAAGTTCACCCTTCTAACAAACCAGACTCAGCTCTACGTGTGCTGCTGCTGCAGTCTGGCAGAACACTTTCACCAGCAGGTTTTTCACACTGAAAAAGCCCATTGTGTTTCCTATTCACTGCACCATAGGCTTAGTTTAACCTTAGTAAGGAAACAGCATGGTTACACAGCCATCCATTTACCCTGCTTCTCTGGGTCCTGGCAAGCCAAGATACCCTGTACCATTTGAAAAGTGATTGTAACCTGAATTGGGAGAAAATGATAAAGAATGCAGTTGGAATCACTATGCAGAATCATGCAAAAATATATAAAAAAATATCATTTGTCTGCCTATCATTTTAATGAAATGTGAAATGGTGGTTTTGTGCAGCAATTTTCACGTAACTGGAAAATGATTTTCATTGTTTTCAAGTGTTGGTGTTTTACAAGGGGAGAACACTAGTATTCATGAATTACAAAATAGAAAAAAAAATCCTGGGGTATTTTGATTGAGTGATACACTGGAAAGGAGAGGCATGATGAACAATGCTGGTAAACAATAATGTGCTAGGATAATAAATTGCATAAATAGAAGAATACATTTTAAACTCTGAGAAGCTACAGGAAGGGTCATGAGTAGAATAGCTATGTACAGTTTAGAGAGGTTAGGATTTAGCGAGAAAGGATATGCATAATAATTTGGAAACACGGTTTATTTTATAATCATCTCAAAAAAAACCCAAAAGATCTGCCTGTCTAGCTTAATCTAGCCTTTTCTCCATAACATCTGAGTAAGTCTGTCATTTAAGTAGTGAAGATTTTACTGTGATTTTCTGGTGCACATACAACTGAACATACAAAGACCTGAAGCAAGAAGTTATCTCCTCTGTTATACTGCAAGGGAGAAATAAGAGAAAGAAATCGAATCTGTACAATAGAAAAAGGACTAGATATCTAAAGGGATTTTTATCCTGTTTCTCTAAGGAAACGAGGTTTATCTGACTATGCTATTTTGTGTCTGTCAACCTGACTTATAACTTTAGAATGTGTTGACTAATTTCAACTTAATGGACAGAAAGGTAGAATTATTAAATATATTGCATTCCTACTATACCAGAGGTAGAGAATTTGGAGAACCACCCAGTGAAAGCAAGTTCATTTGCTCACAGTGTTTCTGAAAGCGTGACACTTCTTTCCTGAACTTGAAGCAAAAAGATGGTTCTGCCTCAAAATGGAATCCACAATGCATACAAGCTTCCTGGGTAGCAAGAAAACCACAGATAAGAAGGTTGGGGGTTTATACTTTCCATTTGCAGTGTTTGAGATCGTCTTTTAGGATGCTCAGTTTGCTTCTCCAGGTAATTCTGGGGATAAACTAGTGAAGGAGAAATAGAGATAATGGACAGCTATATATTCTGGCTGAAAAGAGAAAGATAAAAACCAGGATCACGGAAGAAGGGGAAGTAGCATGAAAGTGTGACATATGGCTGTTTCACAGAGACACACCTGAAGGGTTTATAACAAAGATGATCCCATGTAAGAGGGCACCAGTCAGCAAAGTAAAATAGACAGCAGTGAAATTTAGGAACATCAGTTACTCTGCCACATTTGAGTGTTTTTATGCCTACTTTATATTGCCTTATGAGGAAGGAAAGTATTAAAATTGATCCTGAGATGCAGAAGCAAAGATCGTTAAAAATGTAAAGTTTTAAATAAAAAATAACACATCAATCGGGATTTTCCTTGTAGCTATCAGAAAGTGACCTTCCTTGGCAAACTTCCTGTGTATTTCCTACCCTGCACTGTTGGGAACTGTGTTTTAGCAGGTTCAGAGTTCAGAGGAAAAAGATGAGGAGCACACGACCAGATGATGGCCACCATCCAAATGGAGGTGCGTGAAAGGAAAATTAAGTGGTACCCATTAGAGGGAGGAGAAATAACTCTAGTACTGCCATAAAAAGACCTCCCTAAACTCAGTTAATAGGTACCACTCCTCAAAGGCAGGTCATTGGACTTTCAAAATTTGTCCCAGACACAATGTAACAAGAAGACATCCAGTGTGGAGGCTGATGTACACGGGTTACACATAGGAGTTCCAGACAGCAGCATTTTTCTGAAGGATGAGGTTAAATTTTCTATGGCAATTGTAGGAAAACCAAATGACAACACAGCTGAACTATAAATCTTATCAAAGTCACTATCAAAAAAGGGGAAATGACCGATCCATTTTCACAAATCAAAATTGAGCTTCATTGCTTTCTTACCCTCAGGAGCTCGTTAGTTGCTATGGAGAGCTTCTACACAAATATAACATTGAACGTATCACAAATGAGCACCTAGCTGACAAAAAGGTCTAGGAAAACGCAAACATACGTTTCACAGGAGGTTAGAAAGAATTGTAAATTTAGGTGAATAATGACTGCTATAAATATGTAGTGTAGCTTTTAAAAAAAGGGTATGATTTATTAAAAAGTGACAGTTGCAGATAATAGATTTGGTTTGTAAGGTAAGGCTGCCATTCATATAACTTTTTGCCACTAATCACAGCTGCAATAAAACAACATATAACACAAACAATATTTAAAAAATAACTGTATCAGCTTCAGTAAAAGTATTAATTATTATTTTGTATCTAACACTAGAACAATTTGATTATCCATCTTTCAAGACTCAAAGATATGTTTTTAATAAATCATCAAAAAGCACATTCTTAGTTCAGAGAAATAACCCTCTAAGAATAGAATTATCCAGAGTGTTTCTTCCCTTTCCATTACCACAGTGCTCTTTCTGATTTCCATCATGATTAATGGGAGCCAAGATTATTGTTATCATGAAGTGTTTTCAGCTTTTCCTGGAAGGCAAGTGTGTGGAATATTGTATTTTCATCACCTGGTAGTAAAAACTGTGGATAATTCAGGTCTGGAACCTCAACAGAACAGTTACATTAAGCAAAGAATTGCTTAATAAATAATTGATTAATAAATCAAATAATGACTGGACAAGAAATCTTTGTGGAATGTTAATCATTTTCATAGTCACTAATATGAGGATGAAGGGTAAAGGTTTCACACGAAACTAACATTAGTTACTTATGAGTGAGGAACAGTTTAATTTTAAAAGCTTGGAATAATTATTAACTAGAAGAATATAGCAATCACCTGGCTTTTTCAAAGATCATCTGCAGATAGCACAGGAAGAAATGCAGGACAAAATGGTACAGATGGCACATAGTTCAGATGTAGTTACTCCACTCAAAATCAAATCATCAAAATATTTCTTGCCCATGAATTTCTTTACAGATACAACGTGAACAACCCCACAAAGGATATCTTTATTAGCCAGTCTGCTGGGCAATATTGTAACCAAAATATTGCCTAAACTGGAGCTGTATGAGTGACGTTTTTCATGGCAGGCGTATTCTGCCTGCTTTCAAACACTGCTTTTTTGTCTTCTCTGTTTTGCTGTGGAGTTCAAATTCAGCAAATCTGATCCCCTGAGCATGGCCTGATAGCAAGTGGGATGGCCCTGTGCTTTCTATGCATTTGCTCACACAAGCAGCTTCTGCTGAACGACAGATGCACCATTTAGATTGCCAAGCAGCCCCTTGAGCGCACATACTCTCAGGGTCTCACCTACTTTATGTGGTGAAACAGTTAATAACTGAGGATAATGGTTATGATGAGTGGCTGTAAGAATAGCAGCACTTGTTAGACAAAAGGCCTTTTTAGCCTGATATTTCAATAGTGACCAGGAGTGGATGCTTAGAAAGAATATAGAAGTAATTATACGCTTGTCCTTCTCCAAGCACCAGGACCCTGAAGTGATATATGAAGATATATGAAGCAATTTGAATCAAGACCAGAAACAGATATGAAAAATTTTAGAAGGACCTTGGGAAAGGGGGTGATGAGGGAATGTGATAATGACTGACATGCTGCTGTTCTCAAATGCTGTGTAAGGGGCACTGAAGGTGATCACCTAAACCAGAGACTTGCTGCTGGGTTATGCCCTAGGTATAACTGTGTAAGTAACAGACATGGACATCATTATGGAAAATCTAGTCAATCTCAAAAGGTTTATCCTGTCAAAAAGGAAAGCCAAATAGAAGGTTGTGGATAAATGGGATAATGAACCTATGCATGTAGAGAAGTTTATTTCATTTAAATTAATAATATAAATCTAGTGATTTAGTGAATATGAACTAATAAAGTAATCTGATTTATAAGTTTAATGAGATTTCTGAATCTACATATTCCTCATATTTCTATGCTTGTTTCAAGGACTTTTCATAGCACAAACTTTGGATTTAATCTGTAATGAAATTGTTAAAGTTACAATGATGTCAGTGTGCTCAAGGGGATCCTGGCAGCCCAATAGTCAAGGAGATGGTTTTTAATTTTTAGGAGAAGTAGAAAGAAAAAATACAATGAAGTTCTATAATGCTTTTGAATTGCTCAGATATCATATATTTTCAAAAGGCAAAAAAAAAGAGAAAAGATGTTGACATAAAATACCTAATATAACTAAAAAGAAGGATAAAAATAGGATTTCTAGTATTCAAAAATTAATTTAAAAGAATATGAATATCTGCAGTGGTGATAAGGGACTTGATTAGTACCAGACAGTGTGTGTGTACCAACATAATGGAAATAGGTTTTTTTCTAGGATAGGCATAAACACAATGACATGGAAGTTGCCTTACATGAGAGAAAATAACTCCATGTTGAAAAAGCAGAAAAAGAAACTAGTAAATTATAGTCTTAATGCCAATGCAACAGTTGGTACAAGATTTATCAGTTCTAAAAAGAATAATATAAAAGAAAAATAAGATTTTTTCTGTCAGAGCTATATACATATAAAATCAAAAAGCAAAATGAAATTAGGATGTATTTTAATTTCTAAAAACTCACAGGTACCCTCCATTTTGGAGACATAGTGATTTTGTCTCTAGTCCTCTGACCAGCTAAAAGTAAAAGATACTTTCAGAATGATGTTTCCCCACTGCTATTTTCCATGGTTCCAGTGTTTCTACTGCCACTGAAGGGAGCAACTGAATTTAAAAGAAGAGAAGCCAGAACAGGTCCCAGTTTGACTTACACCAGCATTCCCCAGAGCTGCACCTGCAACCAGTGCCACACTGGTGCAACCAGTTGCACTTGCAGCTGGTGCAACCTGGTGTACCATGTGAGGACTTGGGAGCATTACTGAAACCTGTGCTGCCACAGAAATAATTGTCTGAGCAGCCTTACTTGTGATTGCTCAGGGACTCTTCCTGAGCTCGGTTAAAAACTGCTGGTTATCCTTCACTTTCTGTGCCTCTAAGCACATGCTGTGCCAGCATGGACAGGCTGAGCACCAGGACTGAGTCACATGAAGCCTCACACTAAGACACCTGGTAAAACTGCGTTCAGGCTTAGCTATGGACATTGAGAAGACCTCAGTCCAAGCAGTCTGAAACCTGCAATGTCTCTAACTGTGCTCTTGCTAATTTGCAGTCAGCTTCCCTTTTCATAAGCGAGCATATAATTCCTTCAGTATGGTTGGCTCCTGTCCATCCAGTGGGTGTGTGACAACAGGAGCATTGCTAAACTTTCTGTTTGCTTACAGAAAGGGGCTTGCAGCCTCCCCTTGGTTTTGCTTCAATGTCCTTCCATGCCCCTTGAAGTGGGCATGACAAGCTCTATGCTTGGTGTGTGGTGCTGATATCTGCTGGCTGAAATTCAACACACTTCCAGAGTGTGAGTGTTTGTCATTCACACCCTTTATTCCTACTGCCTGACACAGGGCTCTTCTGCAGTTATTTCAGATCTGCTTACCTTTAGTTTATTTAGCTCGAGCTGAAGGTAAAGATTTTTTTATTTGTCTGCTCACCTCTGAAACTGATTAGCTCAGAAAAAAAGTTATGTAAGGGGTGTTAGACTCCCTCACTATGGATTCAAATATTCAAGATGCAAAGTTTTTAATTCAGACTGTACCATCATGGCCTCAGGGTAATCAGGAATTAAACATGATATCGTTGCCTCTCTGATGTGTTTTCCCTGAGTGTACTGTACCTTGGTACCTTATCTCCAGCATTACTGCTTGTGCCTGGACAGACTTCTGTTCAGGCTCCTTTCTGTGACCAGCACCAGACAATGTGAGCTCAGCCCTATTCAGCATCCCATGCAGATTTTGTGCCACATTACTGACCTTTTATCATATCCTATTGTGGCAATCTTTTTTCTAGTAAAATATCCCATTACACGAAACTATTTCATCTCCATAATCCCAAGGCCTTTTGTATTATCAGTGGTGCTCAGGCTACTTCTTGTTAGCCTCAGTTTAAGATAATTCTTTCAAGCTGCTGTGAAGTTGGGTCATTTTACATTTCTTGCTCGAACTTGTCAAATTTTGTAACAGTAATAGGTAGCACTTAAATCACATTTACTTCAAACCGTTCTTCCTGCAGCTTCTTCCTTTCAGTGTTTATCAGCACTCCTAAAATCATGTCTAATATAAGAAGCTCTTTACTGGGATTGTATTTCAGTTTAATGAGGATTTTTGCAATTTCATGATCATTTTCTGAAGTCTAGATAGTCCTTTGCACAATGATTTTTGTAATAGGACTTCTGAAGTTTTATGGGCTGTATCTCCTCTGACCTATTTCTCTTTATAAACATACTTATGCAACTCCTCATAAACAAAAATATTTGGAGTCTATTTTCCAGGCTGGGAATTTCATTTTTGTGTTACAGCTAGTGAGTGTTTCAGAAGAAGACACAGCCACTAAAAAGGGCAGGATATGCTGGCTACAGGCTGGATTTGGATTTTTTTGACTCCATACAAGTGGGAAGGGTCAGCTGCCACTGCCTCCAATGGGTCGTTTAACCTCCTGGCTAGTTGCTAGAGACTTTTCCTGCTCCCTACCTTGCCCAGTGTCCCTGTGGCTTCTAGGTGACTTTTTGCATGGTCTGCCCTTTTTAAGGTTTTGGATTTTCAAGAGGGAGTGTCTTGCTCAGTTCAGCTCACTATTGAGCTGCTGCATTTTGTAAACCAGTTTAGAAGCTATGCCCTTGTGTGCACCACATTCCAGCCCACAGTGCTATAATAAATATGTGATAATTAGAAGCTGATACTGCAGCTAATACCAATTAATTCATGAGGGAAGTAAAAAAGCCAATGTTAATATATATTAACTGTCACCTTCATATTTCACATTCCCTTGACAAGGCTTTAATTGGCTGAAACTGTAACTCCTGCAGTGCCATGAGCAGCAGGATGTCGTGTATGATTTGGGGCAGAGACATCTACTCAGAGAGCAGCAAACACGGTTTGCAATCGACAGATGACACCAAGAAATGCGTGAGATTTCAAATGTCAGGCAGTAAGCTGTTTTGGGTGCTTCTGTGTATGCATTTTTAAAGGCTACGTAACTCAATTTCAGAATGCAGATCTGGGGAGATACCTCTTCATATGGTAAATTGATTTTCTTATCAAATTATATCAAATTGTACTTCTAACATCACTTACTTTTCTTGGCTTAATCAGCTGAAACCATTAATTTATTTTGCTTCTGCACAAGAATTACAAAATGCTTGTGTAGTATCAGACTAGAAATCAAGATTTCAAATCAAATGAATGTTAGAAAGGGGTTTGCAAATGGCCTAATATGGATAGCAGCTTGTCATAAGAACAAAATAATTCTTCCCTCCTCAAGTTCAATGACAGCAAAAATCATGCTTTCAGTAGAAGAAAAGTTGTAGTTCACACAACATTAGCCGCATTCAGAGTAAATTTCATTTGCACAGCTACTTTACCCTTTCACAAACCAGTGTGAAATCTGTCCATCCTATAAATAATCAAAGGAAATGCAGGTATGTTTAAAGCAATTTAGGCTTGGAAGTTTCTTGCAGCAGCAAAGCCTCTATGAGTCAACCAGATGTTCCAGAATGAATTATTTAGAAAAGGATTTTCAAGTTAATTCTGTGAAATTAGTTTTTCATATTTTGTATGAAATAAAAAAGGTGTTGAGTTTGTGACGGCAAAAAGAAACCATCCAAACTTTCTATTCTTTGTACATATAGGAAACTAAGTCTATCTCTTCAATTCAAAACTTACAGATGGGTAGGAAAATATTTTAAGTTATTTATATGCCTCCAGCATGCTAACAGCCACAGTAAAGATTTTAAAATATTCCTGTTCCCAGAGAAATGCAAAACAACCCCTGTGATTGGAATGCCCAGTAAAAAGTAACTTAGTCCTTCAAAAACACCATAGAATCATAGAATTGTTTAGGCTGGAAAAGACCTCCTAGATCATTGAATCAAATCATTAACCCAGCATTTCCAAGTCCAGCATTAAATCACATCCCCAAGTGCCACATCTACATATCTTTTAAATACCTCCAGGGGTGATGATTCCTGGGCAGGCTGTTCTAGTGGTTGACAACCATTTCAGTGAATAAATTTTTCCTAATATCCAATGTAAACCTCCCCTGGTGTAACTGGAGACCTTTTCCCCTCAGTCTATTGCTTGTTATTTGTGAGAAGAGGCTGACCCCCGCCTGGCTACAATCTCCTTTCAGGTAGTTGTAGAGAGAGCGATAAGGTTCACCCTGAGCCTCATTTTATCCAGGCGAAACAACTCCAGCTCCCTCAGCTGCTCATCACAGAGCTTATGCTCCAGATGCTTCACCAGCTCTGTTGTCCTTCTCTGGACACACTCCAGCATCTCAATATCTTTCCCATAGCGAGGGGACCAAAACTGAGCACAGGATTGGAGGTGCTGCCTCACCAATACCAAGTACAGAGGGACAATCACTGCCCTGGTCCTGCTGGCCACACCATTTCTGATACAAGACAGGATGCCATTGGCCTTCTTGGTCACCTGGGCACACTGCTGGCTCATGTTCATCTGGCTGTCAACCAGCACCTCCAGGTCCTTTTCTGCTGGGCAGCTTTTCAGCCACTGATCCCTAAAACTGTAGCACTGCATGGGGTTGTTACGACCCAAGTAAAGGATCTGACACTTGGCCTTGTTGAACCTCATACCAGTCACAGTATGTGTAAAGGAATCTAATCCTTCTGTGTTCCCCATACAAATTTAAGAGCAGAGATTCATTTTGATGTCAGGGGGTTTTCATCCATATTTTAAAGGAATTTTATGCACAATCTCTATCACAGAATGGGATTAAAAATCCGCAGTGATAGATGGATTATCTTGAGATATAAAGTAAGTATTTGGATTTCACTAGGCTGATTTGCCTTGGAAAGGAGTTGACTACTTCAATCTTGTATCCTTCATAAATCTTTCTCTTTCAAAATTCTGGATTAGTGTCCTTGATGCAGAAAATGCCTTTTTTCTTTTTTCCCCAAGGAAAATTGCAGACAGTATCTGATGTAAAATATGTTGAAAATAATGTATGTTTGTAATTTTAAAGTGTTTAATTGTTCCCATCACACATTTTACAAAAAATACAACGTTAGAACTCCTTCAGGACAAATTGCTGACTATTAAAATGTCAGCTAAATAAATAATTGAAATAAAATAGGAGAAAGAAAAAAATAGCTGTGGTTAATAAGTCACCTTAAAAATTAAACTCAGAATTTGGACCACAGCAAAACAAGGGAAAATAGTACCACTACTTCAGAAAAATTTGGAAGGGTTTTTTTTGTAAGAGCAATGTGAGTCAGGTCTTCTCAAAAACGAGAGGAGTGAAAATCAGAGAGCAGAAAATAATCTGGGAAGGGTTGTGGAGGACAGGACACTGCTCTGTGGAAGCTCAGGATCCTGTAATAACACTGCAATATTGAAGAGCAGCTTCTCCCTTCATACAAGCACCAATATGCCAGAAAATAAAGGCAAAATGTTGAAGAGGTCAACTGGAGAAGTAGAGAGATGTTTGATTGTGATGCATAATAAGCTTCCACCATTCCACATTTGTATCCTCTTTGTAGCAGTGGGTTTTTACTTAAAACAAAATCCTATCCTCATTGTCTTATTTTGGCTTCCATTAATCTTTGACTGACCTTGGTAAAGGGACATCTCGGGGCCAAGACACTGTGCTGTAATGTCATACCACAATGCCACATGGACATCAATATGGTAGAAGTAACAATGGCAGAGATTTTCATTTCCCATGAAAATCAAGAATAGGAAGAGCACCCCAATAACAAAAGGAGAGAATTCAGAAAGGATCTAGTCTGAAATCTGCATTCCTGGAAGGCTCCTCTTGCTTTCACAGAAGAAAAAGCTTTCAGGGTTGGGGTACCTGCCACAGACAAGGAGAAGTGGGAACAAAGCTGAACTGGAATTCCACCAACTCAGAGTGGGTCTGCTTCTGAAGTTCAGATGAAATTGAAAATGTAAGGTTGATCAAAAGTGGTTCTGTCTGAAAAAAACTGTTTATTCAGAGCAAAAGGATTAAGTTTCATAAATATGAAACTGCATTAGCACCTGCCCATTCCTACCTCTGTTTCAACCTGTAGTTAGTGCTATGCTTCTTGTGTGTTTTCAATTGACAATATGGGATGTTTAGGCTCTATTCGGGAGCCAGTGCATTTCACTATTGATCAATGGAGTTATGATGATTTGCTCTTGTTGGTCCTGGGGCAAGGTACAGCTGAGTTCTGGTAGCACTTTTGCAACAATGAGATCAGCTGCAGGCAAAACATACACTTAAAAATACCACCAGTGCTACTTCTTCCATTGCTTTATCTTTCAGCTCCATGAACTTTAGGATGATCTCTAGGATTGATCCAGTCAAAACAAGCAGTTAGACAGCACTGAGGATAGCTATAAATTTATTCCCTAGAAGGCTGTGATTTTTCATATGATATCTTGACAACAACAGACCAGGCATGTGATGCTAAGTCACAGCTGGGATTTACCACCAGTCTTTACATGCCTACAAACTGCATGTGTACAGCATAAAATGACAAATGAAAGAAAGATGAAAGCAAAGACATTTTCACTCCTTCAGAAGTACAGAGAGAATCTTAATTCCCTAGGCCAAGTGACTTCCCTCACAATCTTGTCAGATCAATAGCAAAACAGGAATGAGATGATATGTATTTTGCTAATTGCTAGAATTTTAGGAAGGAGAAAATTCGTTCTTCCTGATTCTATCTCTTGAGATGTGCCATGGTATCCAAACACTAGTAACCAACTGTGCCATCTCTTTAAAAATCTGTCAGTTAGAAACAATAAGCTGAAATTATTACAACTATAGAAAGACCTGTGTAAACAACAAGTGCTTGCTTTTCAAACTAATGGGCATTATTCTTTTACTGGTATTCCTTAGTTAGTACACTAAGATTGACAGCTTAATGATTAGATGAATGTTTCACTCTGTCTCTGTAATGCTACTTTAATGGTATGTAGTCAAGTGTCTAAAATCCAGCTCCTAAATCTCTTAGACATTTTTGATAGTCTCAACTCAGCTCTTTGTCGGCATTCTCTGAATAAACACCCCTTTCTTTGTTTTTTATCTGTCACAAAAGACTGGGTCAAAGCTATAAAAAAATTATATCTCTTCAGTGACAGAAGATACTGCCATACTTCATCTTCCTGAAGGGAGTCAGGAGCCTCTTGATTAACTTCAGTGGGAGCACAGTCAGACTCAGGATTTCACAGTATTCATTCTTTTGCTTGATAAGTTGAGTTACTTTGCTTTGTTTAGTTACATACAGACCATATTCATTAGTCATTTTCATTCATGACATGGATGAATTCATTATTTCTGATGATGATTTAGATTCATAACTATCACTTACAATTAATTGCTAATGAAGGTTATTAGTGTCTAGCTGGCATTTTTACCTTCTCTGCTAAATGCTAACAAGTTTGAGCACAGGAAAAGGGACTTGTCTTAGACAAGAATTGACTAATTTTAACAAATAAGCCTTAACAGTGCACTGAACACTGCCTTATGAAAAGTAAAATAGTAAAATCAAGGCTGCAAAAAGAGCTATTTTGTTTTTTACAGTTGTTTGCAAATACATTCATCTTTCCCCTTAATCTTCCTCCTATACAGACATACATTAGACACAGAGAAGTATTTCTAGTGCATTTATACACTGGTAAGGAAAGGTGGTGAGGCATCAAGGGAAATCTGGCCTCTGCTGCTTGAAAGATGAAATCTTTCAATGATGCCACAGGAGCTATTCCAAATTGGAGCTGGTGTACATAACTTCTGAAGTCCTACTTTCTGCATTTCCATTTGCCTTATACAGAAGGCCAACTGCAAAGAGCAGTTGCAGGTAGACACCATGAGTCTGAAAGCAACATGGTGTGCAAACAAGAGGGAGCCTTATGCCCCATGTCGACCTTTGGGAAGGCAATTCTTCCCCATATAATTTATTGGTTGAACAGGTGAAACATCAAGAAAATGGCCCAAATGAATGCATTTTGTCCTGTATCAAAAATAGCGTGGCCAGCAGGACCAGGGATGTGATCCTTCCCCTGTACTCTGCATTGGTGAGGCCACACCTTGAGTATTGTGTTCAGTTCTGGGCCGCTCAGTTCAGAAAGGATATTGAGGTGCTGGAGCGGGTCCAGAGAAGAGCAACAAGGCTGGTGAAGGGACTGGAGCATAAGTCCTATGGGGAGAGGCTGAGGGAGCTGGGGTTGTTTAGCCTGGAGAAGAGGAGGCTCAGAGGTGACCTCATCACCGTCTATAACTACCTGAAGGGAAGTTCTAGCCAGGTGGGGGTTGGTCTCTTCTCTCAGGCACTCAGCAATAGGACAAGGGGGCACGGGCTTAAGCTCCGCCAGGGGAAATTTAAGTTGGATATCAGGAGAAAATTCTTTACAGAGAGAGTAATCAGGCATTGGAATGGGCTGCCCAGAGAGGTGGTGGATTCACCGTCCCTGGAGATTTTTGAACGCAGATTGGACGTGGCACTGAGTGCCATGATCTAGTAAATGGACTGGATTTGGACCAAGGGTTGGACTCGATGATCTTGGAGGTCTTTTCCAACCCAATCGATTCTATGATTCTATGATTCTATGATTCTATGATTTCAACTGGAGTATGGTAGTTACAGTCTTCTTTCTCCTTTATATTTACCTTGCCATCCCCTAGTCACTCAGAGGGGGACTTATGGATACTGCAGCAATACTCACCATGTCCTTTCAACCTTGTTAGGAGTCCTCAGCAGGATGAAGCAGGAAGATGGAAAGCCAAGATACCAAATATTTTTCTCCAGGCTCTTTCTGGTGATTTTTCCAGCTTTTTTTTGTGGGACCACTCTCAAAAGGGATTTATGAAAAGGCCCATGCTAAGGAATCCAATGTGGACCTGGAAACAGAACAGGCACGGCAGATGGAAAAGCCAATATAATTCGTGGAGCCTTGGGCAGATGCTGTGAATTTGACATTTCATGGTTTTGGTTTATAGAAAAGCCCTCATTAATTACTCATGTAATTTAATATTAATCAAAAGAATCTACTAATTCCGATACTTTATAAAAGCTCTTTTCAGTGGGCTTTTTGTAATAAATATTATATTCTGCTTAGCATTAGAGACGGACTAAAGCTTTAAACTGAGATATCAACATGCCTAAAAACAGTCAGGGAAATCTTAAAGCAAAAAATGACTACAGCAAATCTGAAGACTGTTAAGACAGTGGTAAATGACCCGCAAAGGGTAGCTTTCCAAACCAGTGGGAAATCAGAATGTTTACCTATTATGGCATATATGTACCTGGCATTTGTAATTTTATATTACATGTTCCTACCTCTTCTAATCATAACTGTCCTCATGGGCTCAGATATTTCATTTTCGCTTAACTCAAGTGTGTACAGAACCTCAATAAACCTAGTTCCCATGTATGCTTTCTCAAACTTGTTATTCATAAAATCTCACTGACACAGACACTGATAATAGCCAGACTCAGTGAGCGGAGTCTAAGTGTTGCCATCCACTCTTTCTGCCCCAGTATCCCCAGATTTCATTCTGTTTGCCACTGTGCCTGGACTGTTCTGCAATTAATCAAAAGGTTAAAACAGAAAGGTAATGGGAAAATGGAAAGGCAAGGGAAAAAGGACAAGCTTCAGGACAGAGTGATAGGGTGTGTATTCCCAATAAACACAAAAGACACTTGGTTGTGAATAATGCATTTTGCTGATGAAGATCAGTGATGTGCAGCTGAATACTACTATCTGTAACTGATAGTTCACCTTGGAGGTATGGATAGATTGTGTAGATCATTGAGTTGAGAGAATGTCTGGAGCCTGACTCAGAGGCGATTTTTTTTGGTATTTTAAGGGGATGTGTTATTTCAAAGCTGATTTACTGATAGTGAATAAATAAGACACATATGAAGAACAAACCGTGCAAACAGAGACCACAGAGAAGAGTCGTGTGTCTAGTGTTCACCATTCAGTGCTCTGTTTTGCCATGTCTTTTTCTATCATTAGCTGTGGCAGGTCAGATGACAGGGCAGGAAGTCCTAAATTGTGGCTGCTCTTTATGTATGCTACAAATCACATTCTCCATGAGTGCTGGAAGATCTGGGGCTAGACCTTTACTGGCAATGTGACCATGAATCAAAATTTAGTGGAAGTCAGTGGAAAAGTTTGCACAGATTTCTATAAACTTTGGATCAAATGCCATACAAAGTTAAGAAAAGAAGAATATGCATGTAGTGTGCTCTACCCCATTTTACAATGCCTCAATTTTACAGTGCTAAAACAACAATATATTTCCCCCCTTGTCTGCTGCATTCTTATCATGGGTTAATAGCACACATTCTTTGTCAAAATAAAAATAACAAAAGCTGTAATTTGGCAACAGCAAGAGTGACAAAACAAATAAGAGAAGCAATTTTTTGTGAAAGAACATCAGTACTGCTTAGGATCCATGGATTATAATTAAACATAGCATTAATATTCAGTGTGGCTTTTTAAAAAAAGATTCCATTCAGAAGCTGATATATTAAGAAAAAAACAAATCTCATAATAGATGTGATGGTTCTGCTGTATTTCAAATTTATAAAATAAAGATGAAAACCTCATTCATAGAGTGCACTCCATTTACCCATGAACCACAGTCGCCTCTGGATTTACAAATATCTAGTTAACTATAACACTAATTGATTTAATGTGATCCAGGAGTAAAGGCCATCCTTGTAAATGTGGCTTCTTGTAAACATTCTTCCCAGATGTTTCCTTGTCAGATTCTACTTTTAAAACTATTAAAATCTAAATTATTGACATTCTTTCTTTGTATTTATTCTTTATTCTCTTCCTTTTTTTTCTTAATCTTTGAAGTCAGTTCTCCCTCAAAAATTCTCTGCCAAAACCAGGTGAAATTGAGCTTCTCTCATAGTAGCGGTACTCTTCTTCAGTGCTCTAATTTGCAGTAGCTTATAACTTTCTCTTGTCTAAATTACCTTTGTGCTGACACTTCTAGTACTTGTGGGTTTTGCTCAGAGGTAATTTGGGAACATAAGTTTGGAGGAATTCTACTTAGCCAGTTCAGCTATCCACATATGACTGTAACATATTTACCCCCACTTTCTGGATGCTAGCATCCACACACACACACATCTGTGCGCATCTATACACTGTAATGGATGCCCACATGCCCAACTCTCAGTGAAATGGAGATACTCAAACATGTCATTATGGATTAAATCTCCAGATGGGCTAAATCAGGTTAATGTAATTTTGATGCTCTCTTACAGAGATATGGCCCTGTTTTTGCTTCAGTAAGGAACATGTTGTAAGGAGTTAAAGAGCACAGTTGTCTGTCTCAAACGCTGTTAAGGCCACAGAAGGACTTTGCTGTTTGAGATAAGCACAGAAGGGAGCGACAGGATGGCACAAACTCCAGGCCTGGTGGAGGCAAGGTTAGCATATCTGGTTAGCATATCCTGGGTAATGCATCCAGATGAAAGTTGCCACTGTGGTAAACTGCATAAAGAAGCAACTGCTGCATACATCTAACTGGTCAAACAACGATCACCCCAAGTTTGGGACAGATGGCATCTGTGACCACCAATGACCACGGAAGCCCCGCCCCCAAATATGCCTCTTTGGATACTTGAAACTTGGACTGTAAGTTAAACCATCACAGCAGAAACTTGAGATCAGATAAAGGTGGTATTGTTGTCCAAGTGTTATCTCAGACCTAGGGGGAGATTAACAAATCTGGGGGAAAAGAACGTATCTCTGATAATGGACACAAAGAATGCAGAATTTATGGGCCACAAGGAAAGCCAATTCAGCAACTGTGTGGCTCTGACCGGGCAAAAGGTAATTCTGACAGAGGGAGATCGTGACCACTGACTCATGGACCACTGACCCAAGAAACCTAGCCAATCAAAAGAAGAGAAAGACTGAGCATGTGGACTAATTAGCACTAGAGGCAAGGGAACCATTTAACCAATAGCTGAAGAGAACAATGTAGCCAATGAGCAATCATTTCTTTGATTGCTAAAATATATAAATGGTGAAAAGTTTCAATTTACCTTGGAACCCCCACTACAGAGAAGCCCAAGGTGAAGAAGGACCAGTGGGATTCAGTGGATCCCCAGGTGGTGACTACTGTTTGACCTGTCTCTCTCTCCCACATCTCTTTTCCATTTTTTTCTATCTCTCCATCTAAAATTCATTGTTAAATAAAATCCATACTATTGACTTTGGCATATGATCTCTTTTGCACCTTAATTTGGCAATTGAGAGGGCACCTCTCAATAATAGGATCTTTGTACCTGTGCTTTTCTGGAGTAGGAGAAAAAAAGTGTTGGGTAGATGCAAAAATATCACATTTTAAGTGTTCTGGTCATTGTTTCTCAGTGTGACTTAAATATATCCCTTCAAATTTTTTCTGTCTTCCATACTCTGAAAAGGAATATAATAGACCCAAAATCTTCTTCCAGAGAGAGCAGATTTACAAAGCCCTGGACAGCTGAAGTATTGATCATGACCTATGACTGTGTTGCTCAAACAGCAGCTGATAATGCACCACTTGGTTGTACAAGAGGTACAAAAGAAGTTTATCTGCCAGATAATGGCATTTAATAAAAAATCATTATATGACATACATGGAGATTTTTTTGCTTTCAAAAAAAGGAAATGTACAAAACGGGGGAAAAAATGGTTAATATTCAAAGTATAATCAGCTTTCCATTCATAAATATGACAGACTGTGGTGACACCTCATGAGATGGTCCATAGAGTTTTTTCCAAAATGGTAGTCAAACTTTGGATTTTTTTTTTTTTTCTGAGGAAGTTTGATAGTCCTTTGCTAAGTATAGCCTAGGGAATACAGCTTAACCAGTCTCAGCACTAATGGAACAGACCAGAGCTCTGAGTCTGGTGACTTTAAAGAGAATAAGGGAGATGAGGGAGGAGACAGATGAGGAAGGAGATGCAGAAGTTGCAGTCACTTCCCCAAAAGTTTTTAGACTAATGCTCCTCTTTAGCATGTATACCTGAAAAGTTGAAATCATTATGTGATTAAAGTGCTCCACCCTTGACTTCTGTGGGAGTCTTGACTGTCTCCAGAACAGTCAAGAAAATGAATTTGTCACAGCTCATAAGAACAACTGCTTATTGAAACGGAACAAATGTCTCCAGGTATGATGGGAAAATGTAACAGTATCTCTCTAATCACAGCAGAAGCGAAACTGGTACATATAAGACAAAACATTAAATTAAATATCTTTCAAAGAGTGGATACAGACTTCTCTTCTGGGGATACAGACTCAAGAAAAGATTTGTTTAGCTATCAGGTGAATGTGAGATCTCAGAAAAATGCAGGAAGCAAAGGTGATTTAGTCTGAAGACTGTGTAAACCGAGGGATGTGGAGTGGAAGCAGAGAGGGTTTTTTACTGCTGTTTTGAACTATAGCAGGGAAATGGCTTGTAGTACATTGCAGGTGGCTGCAATACTTGCAGTTCAAAGGCAGAAACAATAGTTGCTAGAGAAGAAAGCCAACATGACTAAATGATTGGAAATTGTCCTGTAGAGTGAAACATGACAGGAGCAAAATCTATTTCACTTCTCAAAGAGAAGCTTAAAGAAGGCTTAATTGCAATCTGAAAGAAGGTGGAGTAACAGCAGCCATAGGCTGGAAGCTGAAGTTCAGCAAACTCAGAACTCAAGCAGGGTGCACATTTTGAATTATGGTGACAATTAGTCTTTGAGACATTTAAGTAATTGTTAACAAAGATCTGAAATTTTAAAATCAAAACAGATTTTTTCCTCCCCTCACCCCACCTAACCCTCACCTCCAAGGAGATAGGCTCAGGCTAAACCAGAAGAATATTCAAATAAACCCTTTGAACAATTTTATGTTCAAGATCAAGCCTAATGGTCTGGCAAACTAATACTCTTTTCTACCCATCAATCCTCCTGCCTAACTTGTAGGTTATAAGCTGAACCTGTGACAGGTATGTTTCTTCTGTAGAGTTCTCAACATATCTCTGATAGTCTAGTAGGCTGCTGGGAAGGTCTCTTTCTCTCTCAGCTACATTCTCCATTTCTCCATATTTCCAACTGTCTTTAGTCCCACTCAGAGCTGGAAATCCCCTGGTGCATTAGTTCTGTGCAGGTAATTGTGTGATTTGATGCATGCACTATGAGCCTGGATCCTCTCCAAACCCTGGGAAGCAATGCTATTCCAGCAGGTCACCTTCAGTTCTCCGACTCCACTGGAGCAGCTTTCTGTTTCAGCAGGGTCACAATGCAGTAATGGTCGATACAGAAATCAAACCACTGCATTCACCTGTATTTAAAAACTATTTTTGAAAGAACAATAAATATCAAAGAAACATATCAGAAATATCAGAAGTATAGTTACACCTTACTAAACACATAAGGGGATTTCCTTAAGAGGAATCCTTAAGGCAAGCAAGAACAACATTGGTGTGGATGAATTTAGAATCTATGTGACCCACCGCTGTTTTTACAAAGTAGCTCCTTCCCTGAAGTACTGAATGCCCTCTGCTTCAAAATGAAAAAGGAAAATACTGCACAGCATATGTTCTGCAGCCTCAGAGTGATACACGTGACTCTGTATTTAAACACATTGGCCAGGTTTCTCCCACCTGTAACTTTGGGCACTGACCAATCCATATAGTCGTGAGAGAAAGGAAAGATCATCTTGTTAAGTGGCTAAAGTACATTAGGCTGTATGTAGAACTAAAAGTAACTATGCTCTCAACTTTGGATTTTATATGCCTTAAATGAAGAAAGGAGATGAAAAGAATTTGAATTTAGCATTGCACAATAACATTTATTTAAGAGGATACAAAATATCACTGAAATATTATCACAGACCCATTTCTTACTCTTCCTTATTGCTGTTTAATTCCTACTTTTTCTCTTCCTTCTATTCTTTTACTTACGCTAGCTACTTGATCCACATTTGTTTTCTGTGTGATGTAAGAAAATCTTTTTCACCATAAAAATACATACCAACAATATTTTCATATTCTTTCACAATCCCACACTCTTATCTGCCCTGTTGGCCAGATGGGCAAGCCTGCCTTTCCACATCAGTTTCTACATATGGACAAATACTTTGGTGTCAGCCACTGACTACATGGGAAAAAAAAATGTTACAAAACTCTGTCACTGCTGTATATCCATTTTGGACAGTATCATCACCAGACCCAAACCCAGAGACATGCTGGTGCAAGGAAGAAGGAAATCTAGCTGTGAACACAAGTGAAAGAAAAGATGATGTAGAAATGAAGAGTGATATTTCTACACATGCTCTTTCAGTCATAATGCTGTATTAACGGAAGTTTTGCACTTAATTATCATTAATCATGGACTGATCTCCATACAAATTGTAGTAAGCGTGAATCTGATCTGCCACAGAATACTTTGTGAGCCCTACTGTATAAACCAATCCTGAAAGCACATTCAGGTTACTTGAGCTCCTATGTGATTTTTTTAAAGAAAATCTAGACTGCTAGCACTTCTACACACATCTGGCACTTCAGTAGTGCCCATGCTTACATCAATTCTGCTCTGATTTAAAAAATAAAAAAGGCTACTGCTTCGAAAAATTGCACCGGTTTCAACGACGTCATTGTGTGTAGCATTGTTATAAGGGTTTCCATCAGAAGGGATACAGCTGGTGGGTTCTCCCCTACCATTGTCAACTTAACAGGAGGATTTTCAGTAAGGTTGTTACACTATAAACCTGAACACGGAAGCAAGGACACTTGTCATAACTGATTGACAGCAGCAGTGGGAGGCATATATAATCATCAGTTGAGTGCTGTATATATGTGATAATGGGTATGTTACAAAATTGCTGTATATATTATTACAGTGGAGCTAAAAACCTGATCAGGTAGCTTTAACACATACCCTTATACTTCAAAAAGAAGAATACTGCTCTATGATTAAACATTGCCGAAGGAGTAAATTTTACAGAAATTGACTTAAAGTCTGGAAGACTGATGAATATGCAGGTAGTCTGAAAGCTATTTTTTTTCTTTCTGGTGTTTTGGCTGGGACTGTAATTCTGGATCCCTGGCTAAGTGCTGTTTGTGGTTATCTCACACTTCTTTATTGTAAAATCAATCCCAAGAATTTCATTAATATTTTTCCCGAATCATGTGGACGAGCTCAGATCAGGCCTTAAGGCTTCACTGGCCTTCCATACATCTCTTCTTCATGGATTTAAGCTATTTATTCCCCAGCTTTTCTGCTGAAAGACCTCTTTGTTCTTTCCAAAATGAAAACCTCAGGAAGCAGATTTGGGCCTTCCTTTCCTGGAAGAACGTCTATAACTACATCTGTATAAGCAAACTAAAAAAAATTGAAGCATAGGACAAAGCGCTGTCCCTTGACTTTCTATGCTATTGGTAAAGCTGTAGGAACAGTTTTGGCGTGGGTCAGAAAGTGTAGTTTGAAACCAAAGGCTGTTTGTTTGCATACAGTTTTTCAGTTATGGAGGAAAAGAGCAGTGCCCCCGCACTGTGCTAAATGACCTAGTCTCAGAGTCCAAGATCCTTTTATCACAGTTTTCAACCCATTTATTCATACCCAGTGGTATGGTCCTGCAGAGAAGGATTTGGGGGTACTGGTGGATGAAAAACTGAATATGACCCAACAATGTGCTCTTGCAGCCCAGAAAGCCAACCACATCATGGGTTGCATCAAAAGAAGCACTGCCGGAAGGGTGAGAGATGTTGTTTTGAAGACACAGAGCGGGGAGGAGTGGCCAATATGCCAAAGTGCCCTGCAGCCCTTCAGAAGGACCTCAACAGGTTGGAGAGATGGGTAGAGAAAAACTGTCTGAAATTCAGCAAAGGCAAAGGCAGAGTCCTGCACCTGAGGAGGAATAATGGGTTGGGGGCTGACCTGCTGGAAAGAAGATATGTGGAGAAGGATCTGGGGATCCTGGTGGACAACAAGCTGTCCATAAGCCTGCAGTGTGCCCTTTTGGCCAAGAAGGCTGGTGGTATCCTGGGGTCCATTAGGAAAACCATTGCCAGAAGGTTGAGAGAGACAATCCTGCCCCTCTACTCAGCCCTGTGAGGACACATCTGGAGTGCTGTGTCCAGTTCTGGGCTCCTCAGGACAAGAGAAACATGTAGCTCCTGGAGTGGGTTCAGCAGTGGCGACAAAGATGATGAGGGGATTGGAGCATCTCTCTTATGAGGAAAGTCTGAGGGAGCTGGACCTGTTCAACCTTGGGAAGAGACAACTGAGAGGGGACCTCATCAAGTACTTGAAGGGAAGACGCCAAGATGATGCAGTCAGGCTCTTCTCAGTGGTGCCAAGCAACAGGACAAGAGGCAACAGGTAGAACCTGAATCACAGGAAGTTCCACCTGGATATAGGGAAGAACTTTTTTAGTGTGCAGGGGACTGAGCACTGGAACAGGTTGCCCAGAGAGGTTGGGGGGTCCCCCTCAGTGGAGATATTCAAGAACCATCTGGATGCTATTCTGTGCACTGTGCTTCAGGATGACCCTGCTTGAGCAGGGAGGTTGGACCAGATGACTCACCATGGTCCCTTCCAACCTGACCCATTCTATGGTTCTGTGAGTCTGATTCTGTGTCTCTGTGCTGCTCTTGGTGAGGCCCCACCCGGAGTACTGTGTCCAGCTGTAGGTTCCTCACAGGAAAGACATGGACCTATCGAAGCAGGACCAGAGGAAGGCCATGAAGATGATTAGAGGGATGGAGCCCCTCTCCTACTAAGACAGGCTAAATGAAATGAGGTTATTTTGCCTAGACGAAGGAGGGCTCCAGGAACACCTTATAGCAATTTCCAGTACATAAAGGGGACCTGCAAGAGAAATAGGTAGAGATACTTTTCTGATGGTAACAATTTTAAACTAAAAGAAGGTAGATTTAAATTAGATATAATGAAGAAATTCTTTACTGTGAGGGTGGTGAGGCACTGGGAAAAGTTGCCTGCGGAACTTTTGAATTCCCAATCCTTAGAATTGTTTAAGTCCATGTTTGGATGAGGCTACGAACAACTTTGGTTAGTAGAAGATGTCCCTGGCCATGGCAAGGGAGTTAGAACTAGATGATCTTTCCAACCCAAACCATTCTTTGATTCTATGATTCTATGGTAATATTAAAAATACAGTGGCATCGATAGCAGTTTGAAGACAGTGTTTTAGAAAGCAGTGACTGGCAAAGTGTATACAAATATGTATTTATGTGTTTATACTGAGTGTTTATTTTGTGTGTGTTGCACATTAAGTGTTCAGATTTTCATTTTAATACCACTCATCTGTTCATGCTTTTGTTTACACTTGAAGTTTTTATCAAATAAGGAAATGGAACAGAACATGTAGAAGTATTTAAGTAAAATAAAGATTTCTGAACTCTACAAAATTAAAATGCTTTAATTCCACAGGTATGCTTTCAGACTATTTTCATTTTAGAGCAGAAGCCACATTTTTTAGTGTCTTGTTCTTATGAATTACATTTTCCTCCTTGAATTGTCAGCATTTCCAAAGAAACAGCAATTTCAGTTCCTGGCTAGCTGTGCACAATGAGTTTATGAGTTTCTCTGGTTTGCAGAACTTGCTATGTCATGAACTTGAATTAATGATAACTATTCCATTTGGACACATCTCCTATTCATGATTTTCTTCAGAACAGCAATGATCTTCAGTGTATTTGAACAGTGATACAAGATGAAAGAAAAATCCAGGCTTTTGGAAGAAAAAAGAGACTCTCGGGAACTCTTTGTCAAAGCCCATAACCATGACCTTTCCTCTGCAAAGATAATCCTGCTGTGAAAGGCTTTGAGAGTTACCCATTAGTGCAGAGATTTACCATCCCTTGTGCTGTTTGGGATAATAGCTGAAATAAAGAAAAGTAAGTATATTCTTCATGTGTACAGACACCATCTGGAATTTGCTATTAAACTATCGTTCCATTAAAGACCTTTTCTAGAACCTGTAGATTGAAAACTTAAGTAAGACCCAAGAGTTCTCAGGAAACATATATGACCCTTTATCCTCTTCTTGTAAAAAAAAGGAAAAGAAAATCTTGTTTCAAACTAGTTATCCAACTAGTACTTTTTTCCCAGCTTGAGGGGAAAAAGACTTAAGGAGTAAAATAAACCAAAACTGTCTTCTGTAAATAGCACAGACTGAGGACTGTTAATACAGAATTAATATTCATGAAGAAAATTACAGGCTTTGGGTGCCAAATTTCAAATCTTCAATATGCAACAGTCAGAAGAAATCCTCCCGTAAGTCAGAGCAAACTCAGTTCCAACAACCTGAAATTCTTCCTCCAAAAATGCAACCTGTAAACATTCTGTTAAACTGGCTATACACACCGATGTAAAAACTGGCACTAATTTAAAACTATAATAAGAATATAATACTACCAAAGACCTTTCTTTGAGGATTATACCTTGAGTGAAAATGAATGCACAACCTATTCATTACAAGTGGTATCTGTAAGAACCCTGTGCCCATAATTTATAGAGATTTACAAGGGATGGTTCAGTGCCACATAATTTCAAAGCAATATGCTGCTATTTAGGGCAAATGCCCGGCCTTGGTGCAGTCAGTGAAGTTTTCACAACATCAGGAAAGGATTAAACATTTCATGCTTTGCAAGTTTTTCAGAACTATGTATATTCTTTCAACCTCACTGTCCTGTTCTGTCAACAGTCCTGTGAACTTTTACCATTTTCATTCTATTTAGTAGTCAGTAATAGGCAGATTATCAAAACAGTCAGTAATAATAATTTCTAAGAGTATTTATATTAGTTTTTCTAAATCCAACTCCTCTCTGCTTACGCTTTTTGAGTGAGAGCTTCCTGATTCTCATTCACATTGAGATTTTTTGCAGCACACCAAAACAGGGAGATGAAATAGGATTCTCCGAGGCCCAAGAAGGAATGGATGAACTTATGAGCTATGAAACAAAAATAAATAAAATAAAATAATAAAATAAATAAGAAGTTGCTGAAGAGAAACATAGCCAGGTCAAATACTGCCATGAGGACTTGGGAAAAGAGCTTGCACATCTACTATTGTCACAGTTCCCCTTTCCATACATGGCTGGCTCTTTTTTCATAAACCTTATCTGCTCACAGGGGATTCTTCAAATGACCTACCTTAAAACAGAGGTGACCCTTAGCACTCTAAATTAGTTTTAGACTTACTTGTGTGCCTGTGAAGCAATGGCTGAGCTTGCAATAAGTAAAGGGGCATGGAGAAGTGATTTACAAGGAGTCTACAAGACCTCTAGTTCCTGTGTTGGTTCTACAAGCAGGAAAACCATGTAAAAAGTTAGAAGATAATATAGCAAAACTCCTGTACTTTACAGGACCATCAACTCAGAGGCAGAAACAGAAGAAACAAATTAGACAAGAAAGCCAAATTCTTCCATAGAGACAAGAAGTAGGAATTCTTCACAAAAAGTTACTGGCCATTTACCAAGGTAAAACCTATCCCACCTGCACAAGGGTCATGTGTCAGGTTCACACCTGCCTGTCCATGCTACAGGAGAAACAGAGACATAAAATGAAGCACAGGAGGACAGGAGGTCTCTGTTCCTTAGACTGCTGACACTACTTGTGTGCTGAGAGACATAACACACACCAATCCATCACCTGGGACAGCAAACACACATATCCTAAAATATGTTCCAACTTTCACCGACTCTCAGATGATGAAAAAGACAGAAGGAGCTGCTGCTGGGCTGAAGGGGAAAGTTTTGGAAAATCTAACCACTGTTGAAGTCCAAGACATAATGGTTATGGACAAATGCCAAATGACAAGCAGAATACACTTCTTGTTATCAGGTCATGTCTCGCTATTCCTCTCCTAGATTTCTCTATTTAATCATTCTGATAATAACCTGCATTAATGTGTTGCTGATTTTGACTAATATTTTGATTACAAAGGAAACAAATAAAAAGGCAACACTTCCAAAACCACAGCATGTTGTACTACTGCAGAAATTTTAGTGCTCCAAAATTCCCCGGAGCTATGCTAGTGCTGAAAACCTGGCTGCCTACTGCGTATTTTATAAATTCAGAAGCATACACTGGATGATGTATTTCTGTTGCAAAACAAAATGAAAAGGGGCAGAAATTGGAGAGCAGTTTGAGTTTGGCAGAGGAGACTGAGTGGCAAAAAAAATCCTGTGAAATCAATGATGAAGTTGAGTGTCTTAAACACTCATTTGCAGTCATTCATCTCTGGCAGAAGATGTGAGCTATTATTCTAGGTGTCAGGAGTAAACCAAAATACCGAGTCTATATGCAGAATGTTATGTACTGGTGAGCACCTCCTTGCGCCTGCACAAATCCAGTTCCTAAATCATGTTGCTCAGAATGGATCCAGAATGACACGAATTCCCCATAATTACTTGTATTTTAATTGAATCCAAGGCAAATTGGGTTTGGGGTTTCTTTGTGGGTTTTGGGGTTTTTTTGTTTGGGTTTTGGTGGTTTGTTTTGTTGTTTTTTTTTGTCATTTGTTTGTTTTTGAATTCCAGAGAGCGAGTTTTTGTAGGTTTGGACTTCATATTTTTCTGTTAAATTTTTTGAAACAGTAAAAATAGGTTGCTTGGTTTGTTTCCGTGAAAATCTGTACCACATTACCCCTTTCATTTTGGGAACTCTGTTTTTTGGTTTCTTTCTAAATGTAACAAATATCTCTCAAGAAAGTTTCAAAGCCAAATCATCTCCTTTCCAAGGGAAAACAGAACACTGACTTAAGATACTCAGGTGTCTGACTGATGAGGGCCATTATATTACTTAGAGAAAAAGATGATGAACTCAGGAATGAGAATTTGGTTGTATAGATGAGACTTAAACCCCCACATTTCTGTGGGACAACTTTTATCTTTCTGATATAGAAATCATCCTTTTACAGCTACTCAAAGAGATCTTAGAGTCAAAATGGCAGGATGTTTTCCTCATGAAATTCAATAGAGGGAAAAATAACAAAAATACATGAGAAGTAATTATGCTTTTCATAGTCATCTCCAAAATATGTTACAACTTGTGTTGAGATTTGTTTCCCAATAGCTTTATAAACACAGAATCATAGAATCAAAGAATATATTGAGTTGGATCATGGATTCCTACTCTTAGCCCTGCACAGGACAGCCCCAAAAGTCACACCATGTGACTGAGAATATTGTCCAAATGCTCCTTGAACTCTGTCAGGCTTGGTGCTGTGATCACTTCCCTGGGGAGCCTGTTCCAGCATCCAACCACCCTCCGGGTGAAGAAGCTCTTTCTAAAAGCCAACCTAAACTTCCCCTGACACAACTTCAGGCCATTCCCTTGTGTCCTGTCACTGGTCACCACAGAAAAGAGATCACTGCCTGCCCCTGCTCTTCCCCTCATGAGGAAGTTGTAGACTGCAATGAGGTCTCCCCTCACTCTCCTGTTCTCCAGGCCACACAGACCAAGTGACCTCAGCCTCTCCTCATACGGCTTCCCCTCAAGGCCCTTCACCATCTCTGTTGCCCTCCTTTGAACACTCTCTAAGAGCTTAATATCTTTCTTATATTGTCATACTCAAAACTGCACACAGTATTCAAGGTGAAGCTGCACCAGTGCTGAGCAGAGCAGGACAATCACCTCCCTGGACCGGCTGGTGATGCTCTGCCTGATGCCCTTCAGGACAGGGTTGGCCCTCCTGGCTGCCAGGGCACTGCTGACTCATAGTCAACTTGCCATCAACCAGGACCCCCAGGTCCCTTTCCATGGCACTGCTTTCCAGCATCTCATTCCCCAGTCTGTCTGTACATCTGGGGTTGCTCCATCCCAGGTGCAGAATCTGGCACTTTCCCTTGTTGAACTTCATATGATAACACTTTGGTGCAAAATGTTCAAGCTCTATTGACTTTTATAGAACTGCAGCACCCTACAACAGCTAGGGATATGAATATAAGTATCCATGAGCCTTTTCATGTGTGTACAGATATGAAGAGTCTGATTTATTTAATCAGATTTATGCAAAAGTATATTCCTGTGGAGCAGAGGGTTTAGTGCCACATCACGCAATGATGAGATACACAGTATTTTAGGTTTCAGAACATATCTTCTGAGAGTTTTTATCAAATAGAGAAATGTATTAAAGAATATTTTAATAAAACAACTTTCTTGTGGTAAAATCAAGGGAAAATAACTTATGGTAGCTCTTTGAGATGTTACTCACTTTTTATTGAGGACTAGCTCTTTGTAACTATAGGTATAAATCATTTATCATTTGTTATCGCAGACACTCTGCCAGCAATCCTTGCTTTAGAAATGTATTTCATCACAGAACTGTCCAGCTAAATGGATGGCATTTCTCAATGTTAAATTTATGACTCAATTAAAGTCAATCTTAGCCTATCTGCTTCCAAAGTGTGTATACAATTAATACAAATAAAATGGAAAGCCATCATTTCTCATGTCATGGTTTTCAAAACAGAAAAAATTTAAATCAGTGCTCTCTTTACAGGTAATGGAATTTAGCATATATCTGTAGGCTGTGCTACTTTCACCTGAGCTGATAAAATACAGGCAGTGCTTTTCTTCCCTGCAAACCAGTAATTTATTCATGTTCTGTAGGCTTAGGGCTGACATCCACATAAAAGCTTGCACAAATTAAAGATTTAGAAGTGGTGTTGTTGGGAGGGTGTTTGTTTTACCCTCCAAAGCATGCTCATGAAGGCTTTTCAAAACCTACAGAACACTGCTTGTTGTCATTGTGCTTTATATGAAGCAATCAAATGATCAGGACATGACAGGGACCAAACAAACAGTGGAGTCACTGCTCTGTCTCAGTGCTGAAGGATGGAGGAGTCCAGCCACTGCCTGAGGACAACCCAGGTACCAAATGGACTGCAGCCTGCACATTCAGAGAATACAGGACTCAAAAATATTTTTTAACAATTTTCTATGTGGAAAAAAAATACCATTGCACCATGTATGTTATCAGAAAATGGATTAGATATAATTATATTTTGCAAGTGTTTTCATTAAGGTTTAGGGAAAAGCCATCATAAATTTTTTAATGTCAGTGCTTCAATTAACGACTCACTGGCCTTCAACCCTTCTATTTTTACACAGATCTGTGTCAGGTAAACCATGTGCAGTTGCAAGTAAATCCTGTCAACACATTTAGCTGCATTAAAAAAAATAAATCTGAATATGCGGTATCAGGATTATAAAAGATCTACAGAGGGCATTGTTATGTTTGATCATCCTGTGGACCAGCAAATATCTGAGCTGCATAGCAAAATATTTTCTTTTTTATTTTCCTTTTTTTTTTAAGAACAATGGTGTGTCAGTTTATCTTGGCAACATTCCATACCTCGCCACAAGCTCATCTCCAGATGTGCTTGCTCCTAATCTATACAATTCTACAGAGCTAGCAACAACAGGAGGAACTACTTATAATACATTGATGAACCTTTTTACCATTCAGCCAATTGATTCCCTATTTGTGCCTGCTGCTTGGTTTAACATGATTTTCTCAATGAAATGTTAATATGCTTCACTAAAACACTGACACTCACAAGTCATATTGAGGTCATCAAATACACAATCCAACATGCAGCATTGTACACCAGAGTAGAATAACAATTAAATCCTTCCTCTGAGGATTAAGAGGGTTATTCTGACAGACTTCTACAAGCTTGGGCTTCCTTGCATGACACAGAGAAGCGCAATTTGAAGACAAGGAGGCAGCGGAGCGGCTCAAGGCAGCATCAGTACCGTGCAATGCCCCAAGGTGAGTTTGCTGGGAGAGAGCCAGGATCTGCACTCTACATCTCTCCAGGCTGTGCCCAAGAACTCACTCAGGGTGACCCTCACACCTGAGCTGGGCATAGGCAGGGCTGAAGGTGTGTCTGTATGGGAGAAGACCCAGGACTGACAATGCCAGAGCAGGGACACCGTCAAAGAGATTGAAGCCACGGGTGACCCGTGCTGGGGATGGGACACCCCGAAACAAATAGCAGCCAAGAAAAATCAGCAAGAATCAGATATCAGCAGAAAAAAACCCAATACACATGGAGTGACAGACACAAACCATCATGCCCACAACCACAAACCTCCTGTGCCTCACAGGCAGAGTTGAGACAGAGTGAGTATAACTTGTGGTGAAAATAGGGGAATTTGAGAATAGGAAGTAGAATGAGAAGTATTCTAAGTGTTTGTATTCTCTTTCTTTTTCTTCTCTCAATACCTGAATGAATGATCAGAAGTTTGTATTGTCAATAAATTACACTATTTAAAAAAATTTAAACCGTAACAGCACCCTGATAGTTGCTCACTTTTCTCACTTCTTAGCTCAGATTGCATGATTGCATTGGGTTTGCATGGCCAGGTTTTGACAACAGGGGAACTATAGAGGGGGCTTCTGTGAGAAGCTGCCAGTAGCTTCTCCCATGTCCAACAGAGCAAATGCCAGCTGGCTCCAAGACGGATCCACTGCTGGCCAAGGTCAAGCCCATCAGTGACAGTAGTAGCACTTCTGGGATAACAAATTTAGGAAGCATGAAAGTTGCTGTGCAACAGGAACAGCAGATGGAGAGAGAATATGTGAAAACAAGAAGCCCTGAAGGTTAGAGAAGAGGGGGAGGAGGTGCTTCAGACACCTGAGCAGAGTTTCCCCTGCAGCCTGTGGTGAAGACTGTGGTGGGGCACACTGTCCTTCTGCAGCCCATGTGTCAGAGACTGAAACGGTTAATGATTTATGCATCCTAGGATTGCCAAGGGACTTTTGCAGGCTTCTGCAGGACTTTAGCATTATACCTCTGATGGTCCATCAAAGCCCATCCCCCTCTCTGCCAATCTTGAAAGGCGGGAACCAGGCCACACACAGAAACTCTGTGCAGGCCCAGGAGAGGTTGGAGGCTCGAGGCATGGCCCGTGACACTAACCATGGATATAATAACTCATAACTTCTTGGAGTGTGGGGGCTTCCCTCCTTCACCCCCAGCAGATCAAGGCCACCACTTCAACTGACAGACATGGAAGCTGCAACTACCAAGTTTCATCGCTGGACCCCGTGGGCGGTGATTATATACGTCTGTCCACTCTCAGCTTTTCTTTCTCTTACTCTCCCTTAGCCTTATCCTGTCTTTCCTTTCTCTCCCTTATGCATTTTCCCCCCAGGGGTTATCCCTATGATAGATAATATAGATTACAACACCCAAAATGCTAACATATCTGTTAAAACAAAAATGTTAAAATAAACCCTACTTATATATGTTTTCAGACACCGATTATTCAGTGTAGTTTCACTCTAATCCACCCCAAGGGAATTATTGATAAAAACCTGGGTTACCCCCCTCCCCTTTTTCTGGGGCGGGTCGTAACACCATGGAGGTCCATAGTGGAGCACATATGCACATGCATCTCCTGGAGGATCCCACACCGGAGCAGGTAGATGCCTGAAGGAGGCTGTGACCCCTTTGGAAGCCCATGCTGGAGCAGAGTCCTGGCAGGACCTGTGGACATGTGGAGAGAGGAGCCCACACTGTAGCAGGTTTGCTGACAGGACTTGTGACCCCACAGGGGACCCACACTGGAACTGCCTGTTCCTCAAGGACTGCACTCCATGGAAGGGACCCACACGGGAGCAGTTTGTGGACACCTGCAGCCGTGGGAAGGACTCACGTTGGAGGACTGTCTTCCATAGGGAGGCACCCCATGTGGGAGCAGAAAAAGAATGTGAGGAGCTCTCCCTCTGAGGACGAAGGAGCAGCAGAGAATTGTGAATAAAGTTAAGCCATGGAAGAAGGGAGAGGTAGCAGGAAGGTGGTTTTAAGATTGGGGTTTACTTCTCATTATCCTACTCTGATGTTATTGGTAATAAATTAAACTAGATTTGCCAAGTGGAATATGTTTTCCATGATTGTCATTGGTGAGTGATCTCTCCCTGTCCTTACCTTGACCACAAGCCTTTTGCTGTATTTTCTCTCTCCTGCCCAGCTGAGGAGGGGTGTGGCACAGAAGCTTTGGTGAGTACAGTAATCAAAATATTCTATGTCCCTAACATATCCAGAAAGTCTTCCTCTTATAGTCCTCCATTTAATCATGATCTGATCTCTCTTTTTCCTACCATGATACTTTATGCACTGGTTTCTTCCCGTAACATTTTTCCTTTCCCAGCACCCATTGGAGGCTTTCTTCTCACCACCAAGTTTCTGCTGAGGCCCAGTTCATCTTCAGTCAGGCTTCCCAGCTTCTCTTTCCAGGATACTGACACTCACTGTGTGCCTGACCCCATTCAGTCTTTTTGTTTCTCTCAGTTACCACAACCAGCCTGCAGCTTTGAATATCTTCCCAGTCATATGTTGGTCTGACAGAAGGAAGACCTTGGCATAGGTAAAGATATATGTAGATAAACCTGTGGATGAATGGATTAAAGGCAGCTCCTCAAATGCAAACTTGATGTTGCTCATAGGAGGAGGCTTAAAACTAATCAGTTCATTACATCTGAGTGTAATGGCTCTAAAGTAGCCAGGTGTAAGATGATTCCAACATGATCCATACTAACAAACATAGAAATAAATACAGAATCGTGCTGGTAAAAGTACAACAAGCAGCTAGGAGCAGTGGTAAAGAATGAAAATGATGGGTTACTAGTACAGAGTTGTCTGAGTTAATTGGTAAATCCATTGATGTATTTCCTTGTAGTTACATATAAAAAAAGATAGTTGGATAAAGAGAAAGAGTTGGTCAGTTCTGGGAAGCAGAGGTGCTGCAAAAATCTTTAGATTATCAAAGATAATCATCAGAATACAATTTTTTTGGTAGTTTGCTGACCCTGTACACCCTACTAAGGAAGTAGCTCATGTAAAACACGTTAAACACAGAAAGAAGACGGCTGAAAGGATTAATGCTGTTCTTCCATGGGTAAACAGAAGAATATTAATCGAGAATAGAAAGGTCACATTACCTCTGTAAGTACACTGAAGGGATTGCCTGTTCTGAAACTTAATGAATCTTTGAATATATAAATCTGAATACTTTTTCTTCTCAAGTCATGTTACAAAGAATCTACATGGATTGCTTATTGCTGTTCCTCTAGATCCTATCAATCCTTCCCTTTCACTGCATCAGTCCTCATGCTCTTGCCTGGTAGTGAGCATGCAGAGCTATGTCTGATCTCTGCATTGAAGTGAGAGAACAATCAGACTCGTGCTTAGACCAGTAGTTAAGACAGCCATCTGTTTCTTGTGTTTATTTATTTGAAATAACAGAAAATATGTGATAGTAGATTTTAGGCTGACCACCATAACACTAATCTGGTCTATATCACAATAGAGATCAAGGCTTATAATTTTCATTATTGGCAGGATTAAGACCTAGAAGAGGGCTAATTTTTTTATTCAATGCCAATGAGGATCATTTCTTTTGACTTCTTGTTGCCAAGATTTACAGAATCATATTGTGCATCTAGCTTTCTTCATAGGGATCATTGTTTATTATAGTGGAGAAAAAATTTCAGGTCTTGGCAACTGACTTTTACATAAGGCATTATGTATTAAATTTGTGGGTAAATTTTCAAAATCTCACCTCATGGACTGGTAATTGCATTTGGTACAAAAAAGGCCCTGTTCATAGGTGTAGTTCTCAATTTCATCTGTGCAGATGTGAGTGCGCAGTTTTATTATCCGTAGATCTCAGGTTGGCCCACAGGTTCTGAAAGCATACTTAAAAAATGAGTAAGTTTTCCCAGAAAAAACATCTCTCTTCTCTGGGAGTAATACTTTTCTTACTTCTTGCTCTCACCTTTGGGACAGTACATTGTTAAAATTCCATTCAAGAAATTCCGCATTGTAATTTTACCCATACTTTGGGAAAAAAATAATGAAAAGCTTCTGCAGTGTCTCAAGTTTCTACTAAGATCACGCTGATATGACCTATGCTGCTCAAGGGACATAAGTGGTCTGTATTCATCTTCATTCAGGAGCGAAATCCATTAGTTTACCCATCCGTAAATATATATGAGAAATGGAAATGACAATCTTCCAAATGGACGCTAACAGCGTGTTTCTAGTCAGATGTAAAGCATTTAAAATCGTTCTCCACCTCCCACTTCTCTAAAAGCAGAGTTATCACTAGAATAAGATGTTGATCTTTGCAGTACTTTGATCAGCAGTACTTTGCATTTTAAGCATTGGCATAGAATGGGGACTTGGAAGCATCTCAAGATATAAAGAACTGCAGACTCTTACACTGACAGGAGAAGCAAAGACAGGCAAAGGTGCAGAGACAGAAGTCCCTGCAGTTCTACAGGGAAATGCAATCTCAATGGGGATGACGCAGGTAACCATGGTAAGACCCTGAAGATTTAGGAGTTTGAACAGTACTTCAAAGACTCAGCTTTCTCTGTATCTTTGTGAAAACCTCCATGGAAATGTCTAGTCTTTGGAGGTGACCTGGATTCTACCTTTGTGCTTCAACTGTCCTTATAATTCCAAATCACAAAATGATTTTAACAAAATTGCTATGTGTAAATTCCTATGTTTATAAACAAGCACTCGCTTGAGCAACTCCTACCACTAGTCACGTATCAAGGAAATAATGGCAAGTCTTTTTAATTCATTACATCTTACTAAGAGTGACACTGAGAAATGGTTTTTCAAATGTCACCTCCTAATATCTCAGTCTCCTAAAATACTGTTCCATAGCAATTGTATAATGTACTTCAGTATTCCATAAATAATCCCACTCATTTAAAAAAAAACAAACAACACAAACACAAACAAAAGAAAATCCCTGCCTCAGCCTCTAACTGAGTGTTTCCTGCAACAGGTAGAAAAATCCATGCATTTTGACATCATTTTCTTTGGGACAAGGAGAGTGGTGGATAATGGTTCCAAATATCAAATTATAAATCCAGTAGAAGAGTAATCCTTATTTCTGTAGGTAAATAAAACACACTATTGATTCATTTAAGTGATAGCTTCTTGAGTTAAGAATAGTCTACCATGTTTTTCTAAGACTTAACAGAAATTAAAACTGTAGCAGCTAATATGGGGATGAAAAATCATACTAAATTAGGAGACAACAAAAATTTAAGTGTGACCTCTATGTTATGGACATGGTCAAAGTAACACATTTGAGCAGTAACAGGGCAGCTCAAGCAAACATTTTGCAGTGAATGCATTAAGTTTATGCATGGCTGCATGAACACATGTTTATGGGCTACTTCTATACTAACTGTAGTGGTGAATGCATCTGCATTTTAATGAAGATAAACATTTCCACAAGCAGCTAATCTCAGATGGGTAAATAAAAGAGATTACCTAAATAAACTACTCTGGAACACTGGATTGCTCTGTACTGCATTTGTTGGTCAGCGTAATCTTGTGTTTCTATTTAGTTCTGATAGCTAAGGAAATACACGGTTATGGATAATAACCTTTACTTTCAAAATTAAATCAGAAAAAAAAAGGAGAGAAAAGAAAAGGCATGATTTCTAACACAAATTGCAACATCTAAACATTTTTTCTTTATATAAAGAAATAGAAAAGTACCTGCCTTTCTAAGGTCTTGCTAATTATATGTCTCCAGTCTCACAAGACTTCTATTGTTTATCAGTTCTTCTCAAGTGAACTTATCTTACATATGGACTTTTCTTATTATTTCTACCTTCCCATATGTTATTCTGAACCATTTCCAGTTCTCTTCTCCACCACTTCTTTCTTACCCATCCACGACTTCTGGTTTCTTCTGCCCTCCTTCTTTGCTGTTCATATCTCACATAGCTCCAAAGCTCTTTCTCTTCCCCTTATGACCAAATTCCTGCTGTTTGCTTATCTGAGCTCTTTCTATCCCCTTTTTGCAGATCTGTAGATCCTGTCTTTTCCCTTTTACATCCTTTTCTGCAAGTACTGATCTCCTCTGATTTTACTGGGTGCAAGGAGCATACAACTTGCTTAAAACCAAAGCAACCAAAACCAACATATGCTTCCTTCCCCAGAGCAGTCCCAGTGGCATCTCAAGGATGGTTTTTCATCACCCGTGGAAATAGGATTATTCCACTGAACTCATTTAGGTATTTTTGCAATAGCCTTTTGGGTCAGTATGTTTGCCACAAACATTTCTCAATGAAAACTCTCATAACTCTGTCCCAGTGGAATGTCCACCTTCAATTCTGATCAGTAAAAATCCCATTAGAGAAGAGCTCTCCATGAGTTAAAACCTGCAGTAGGACCTTGGATGAGATTCTAAGGGGAAATCAATAGCTTTCAGCCTAAAAGCTTGAGTTTATACAATAACTGACAGCCTCTGCTCTCTGGGGAAAAAAAAAAAAAAAGACACGTGTAAAGTATTTAAATCTTCACCTGGTAAGATTCAGCTAATATTGCCTTGGGCATGAAAGCACTTAGCAGAGTACACTCACTGATAGTCTCCTCCATCCAGTAATTATACTTTCCCCTCCATTTTATGAGTACTTTATTTTTTCAAGAGTAGGTCAGACCCAAATAGGGGGGAAAGTTGTCTGTTAGAAACTGAAGGATTTGCACACAGTAGAATTAATTTGCCAATGTTCGGTGCTTTATTAATGATCTAGTGGTGCTAGCTAAGGCTACTAGGGCTATATTCAGTTGAAACGGGACTTTGGAATGAGGATTTGATAGGGTTTAAACCTTCGGTTTGAACGATCTCAATAGAGACCGTTCTGAGTAGAGAACAATTGCATCAAGTCAAAAGATAACTCTTCACTTTGACCCTGCTGTTCTCTAGGGAATGCTGATTTACTCTCCTGTGCTGTCATCTGTCTACACAAGTTAACTACTTGTATGTCAACAACTCCTGGAAAACTGTGTTAGAGTGATGTTGAGAGTCTGGCTTGATCTCTACACACAAGTAAACCTCTGTATGGTGCTATGTTACCTTACCTGGCTGAAGAGTAAGGCATTAATTGCAAAACAAGCTACAAATTTTGAAAGACTTCAGAAATTCTGAAGAAAAATAGCAGGATTTAAAGAAGGAAAGGTAGGCTTAACTCTGAATTTTCCCAGCTTTTGTGGATATAAATCAAACCCTTTGTTATTTTAACTATTTTAGGTGTGATATTTTCTTGGTCTGAAAGACAAGCCAGAGGGAAAAAAGACCAGCCCGGCTCAACAGAGAGATTTTTCTGGAACTCAGGGAGAAAAAGATAATTTATCACCTCTGGAAAAAGGGCAAGCAGCTCAGGAGGACTACAAGGATGTTCTGGCGTTATGCAGGAAAAAAATTAGGAGGGCAAAAGTCCAGCTAGAATTTTATCTGCCCACTGCTGTAAAAGACAACAAAAAGTGTTTCTGTAAATACATCAGCAACAAAGAAGAGCCGAGGAGAATCTCCATCCTTTGTTGGATGTGGGGGGAAACATAGTGACATATTCATATATTACAGTGTGAAATATTTTAGTGTCTATATTAGTAACTGTGGCAATTTATTGTAGTGTACTATTGTGTTCCAACAGAAGAAACACTAAAAAAGAAACAAGAAGCCATAACAATACGATACAGTTTCAAATTTGCTGCTAAACCCTTTCAGTAACTTCAAGTTAATAAATCTGTTAAAGTTTATTGGCTTCACTTTGCTAATAGTATCAAAAAAGGAGATGGCTGAGAAACAATTCTGAATTCAGGGCAAGACTAGATAGTGATGTCCCCTTGGAAAGCATTGAAACATACCTTAACTGAGTTTCCAAGGCTTGTGCTTTGAATGTTACAATATTGACCTATGAAATCTGCAGCAAAATCTGTCTTGATGCCTTCTTGAAGTCAGTGGCCCAGTGGGGGAAGAGCTAGTGCTGTGGGGATTTTGGGCAGCTTGTATTCCTCTGTGAAAGGAATAGAAATAAACCAACTAAAGCTGGCTGTCAGGGGAAGCCTTGGTTCATGTATCAGCACATCTTATCTAATACTGGGATACTAGGGTCTGAAGGCATTGCTTGTTGTTACCCCACTTCAGAAACAGAAGGAAAAAGAAGAAATAAAAGAATAATAATTAGAAAGAAAAAAATTTGATTCTTAGTTGATGCAACTAGTATAAACACGAACATCATTAGAAGACAGGCACAAGACAAACAGCCTGCCACCTGCCACAGAAATATCCCAGACTTGATTAAGGCAGATGAAAGTACTCAAATTCAGCGTGCAAGAACACACCATGGAGTTCAGTTTGCTGCAGGAGAAGTGAGGATGGTGTGAACTCATTACTGGGTCAGAGCACACTGGGGACGCTTGAGCCTGTGCTGAACAGAAAGAGGAGTTTTACAGAATACTATAGCTCAAAAGAAGATTAACACCTACTGATACTATAGACAAGTTTCCCAAATTCATCTCAGACTTGTACCTGCACAATTCAGGGACATGTTGGACTTGGAGGGAAATATAGTTAACAAAGATAAGGAGAAGGCTGAGGTACTTAACACCTACTTTGCCTCAGTTTTTAGCAGTAAGACAGGTGGCCCTCAGAACAACTGGCCTCTAGAGCAGATAGACAGAGACAGAGAGCTGAATAGCCCTCCTGTATTCCAGGAGGATGTAGTTAGCAACTTGAGCCAGCTGGATCCTAACAAGTCTATGGGACCAGACGGGATCCATCCCAGGGTGATGAGGGAGCTGGCAGAAGAGCTTGCCAAACCGCTCTCCATCATCTTCCAACAGTCCTGGCTCTCTGGGAAGGTCCCAGATGATTGGAGGTTGGCGAATGTCACCCCCATCCACAAAAAAGGCTGCAAGCAGGACCCTGGCAACTACAGGCCTGTCAGCCTGACCTCGGTGCCTGGCAGGGGTATGGAGCAGATCATCCTGAGTGCAATCACACAGCACCTTCAGGATGGACAAGGGATTAGACCCAGCCAGCACGGGTTTAGGAGGGGCAGGTCCTGTCTGACCAACCTGATCTCTTTTTATGATCAGGTGACCCACCTGGTAGATGAGGGGAAGGCTGTGGATGTGGTCTATCTAGACTTCAGCAAGGCCTTTGACACTGTCTCCCATAATATACTCCTGGAAAAGCTGGTAGCCCATGGCTTGGACAAGTGTACCCTCTCCTGGATTAGGAGCTGGTTGGAGGGTCGGGCCCAGAGAGTGCTGGTGAATGGAGCTGCATCCAGCTGGCAGCCGGTCACCAGTGGTGTTCCCCAGGGGTCTGTGTTGGGTCCAGTCCTGTTTAATATCTTTATTGATGATTTAGATGAGGGGATTGAGTCCATCATCAGCAAATTTGCTGATGACACCAAACTGGGAGGAAGTGTCGACCTGCTGGAAGGCAGGAGGGCTCTGCAGAGGGATCTGGATAGACTTGAGAGATGGGCTGATTCCAATGGGATGAAGTTCAATAAAGCCAAGTGCCGGGTCCTGCACTTTGGCCACAACAACCCCCTGCAGCACTACAGGCTGGGCACAGAGTGGCTGGAGAGCAGCCAGGCAGAGAGGGACCTGGGGGTACTAATTGACAGGAAGCTCAACATGAGCCAACAGTGTGCCCAGGTGGCCAAGAAGGCCAATGGGATCTTGTCCTGTATCAAACATAGCGTGGCCAGCAGGAGCAGGGAAGTGATCCTTCCCCTGTACTCTGCATTGGTGAGGCCACACCTTGAGTATTGTGTTCAGCTCTGGGCCCCTCAGTTCAGAAAGGATATTGAGGTGCTGGAGCGGGTCCAGAGAAGAGCAACAAGGCTGGTGAAGGGACTGGAGCATAAGTCCTATGGGGAGAGGCTGAGGGAGCTGGGGTTGTTTAGCCTGGAGAAGAGGAGGCTCAGAGGTGACCTCATCACCGTCTAGAACTACCTGAAGGGAAGTTCTAGCCAGGTGGGGGTTGGTCTCTTCTCTCGGGCACTCAGCAATAGGACAAGGGGGCACGGGCTTAAGCTCCGCCAGGGGAAATTTAAGTTGGATATCAGGAGAAAATTCTTTACAGAGAGAGTAATCATGCATTGGAATGGGCTGCCCAGAGAGGTGGTGGATTCACCATCCCTGGAGATTTTTAAACGCAGATTGGACGTGGCACTGAGTGCCATGATCTAGTAAATGGACTGGATTTGGACCAAGGGTTGGACTCGATGATCTCAGAGGTCTTTTCCAACCCAATCGATTCTATGATTCTATGATTCTATGTCTTGCTCATATATTTTAAGGGAAGTTCTGTCCATTTTCTTAATCAGGACTGATGATTAAAAATTTCAGAGAACAATGATTATATATTGGGACCAAGTTCAAGTCAATGCAATATTTTCTCTGACTGTATTTTACAGTGATTACAATGTTTTCTGGTGTAATTTTAATTTTGCATTTCTGATGTTTAGACTATTAAACAATGAAACGCTATTAGTGCTTATCCTCTTTAAGCTACTGATACAAATGAAAAACTTAAAATCAAGAATAAGAAGCATTTTTCATATCTGGGAATGCAGAAAGTGATTCACTGTGCTATTTTTCATGACAATACTATATTTGTCATGGCACAGCCAATTACTACTGTAGGCTTAGTTCAGGCTTGGTTTTGGGTTTGTTTTTTGGGTTTTTTTGCTTGAGAAGGAAACAAGGATACTAACACTCACAAAAATATATTTCTGTTAATTTTGATTTGTGATTTATTGGTAGTGATAAAGAAAATCTTAGCAGAATTTAAGTTTCTACCTCCAAGAGAAAAATGTCCATCGGTTTTGTAACTAAAAAATACTCATCTCTTTTTCTCTTTGAGGTTTTCTGTATTTTCTTATAAATTATTCATTGTTTCACATTATGATTCTTGAGCTTATTCTCAGATCTATTAAATCCCTGTATATGTAAGTTTTATGAACACTGTTTGTAAAGATCATGTAGAGTCTAAGTGCATTAGTGACAGAGGTCATGAAATATTGAAAGATTTAACCACATCTGTGAGAAAAATAAGTATTTATCTCAGAGGCCTAAGAAGTGGCCTGTTCACCTACAACACAAAGTACAATATTGACACATGATATCCTGCTATTTGGAATTAATCCATAAAATAACACTAGCTCCTGTATCAGAGGTACTACAGGTAATACAACCATCCCAGAATCTCAGGGGGATCCAGGGAGATGATTTAGCATTGCAGCAGTCATAGAGAGAAGGGAAGGAAATTAAAATGAAGAATAAAATATTCTTAAATACACAAAAGGGGTTTTTTTAGTTAAAGTTAATTGACTGGTAAAATCTCCTTTTTTTTTTATTTCCCCAGTCAAGTTCACAGCAGAATATCAATGAGGTTTGTTGAAATGGAAACTTTTCAGTGTGCATAATTAGAGCAAATGAAATGTGCATCCATTCTCAATGTGCTTCTTTTATTTCTGTAAAATTTATCTTCTTTAAGAATGGAGGCAGGAAATAAATGGGATGAATGTCAACTTACATGAGAATGGTTTGAAAATTTCAAGGCCAGCTCAAGAGCAATGATTGGGATCAGGAATCTATTTCTGTGATAGGGGCAGACACTTCTTAACTTTGGTTTTGCCTGTGAAAAGCAGGCACCATTAACAAGAATTAAGCACATGGAGGCAACGAAGAAGCAGAGTGCATTTCCTCTCAGTGTGCTGCTGGAGTAGCCGGATCTAAAAACCTTGTGATCTGTGTCAGATCTGAAAGAGGGCCATGCTCACTTCACATCAGTCTGTGCCGGAGATGGGAATGAGGTTTTGGTGGGTCTGACCCTGGAAGTAGGGACCAGTTAGGTTAAAGCACTGGGGCTGTAACAAACTGTAACTCTTTCCATTTCAGCAGTGACCCCATCAATGCTACACCTATTAAACCACAACAGGAGGATGGGCCACCAAGACAGACAGAGAAAACAGGCAGGAAAGGAAGAAAGAAAATTATGTAACCCTCTTTTGCAGGTGGGGAGATGGGGCAGGTGTCCTTTATCTAAGGACACATAGGAAGACTGGGCAGAGGCTGGGGCTGTGCTTTGAGCATCACCTAGATGTTCTTGGAGCTGTTCTCTCAAGGAGTGGTCTGTCCACTCCACTTGCCAGCTGAGCCTTCACCACCTACTGCTGTGCCAGTGCTCCTCTCCCACCCCAGCTGATGAGTAACACTGGCTGAAGCACCACCATGGTGTTCACTGAGAGCAGGTCTTCTTTTGCTCTTGTGACAAGCTGGGAATGTGTGTATGGTTATGGGGTAGCAGAGCACAGATGATACATAGCAGCCTCCACTGGTCACTCTCCCTCAGATGGGGTGCTGTGGGTCGGTCAGGCTCCTGGGAATGCGCCTCTTGTCTCAAACCAGCCTTTTACTGGCTTAAATACCTGCAAGGCTCAGTGGTTGGGGGAAAGTGTATGTGTGGAGCAGGAGAAGCAGTTAAATGCATTTCTGTGTAATTAAACCACTCGTGAGGGACTTTTCAGTGTGATTGAGCAGTCCATGAAAGCCCTCTGGATGCGACCAAGCACACTGTACTTCTGGTGCGCTTTTGTGGATGCCATCAGGATCACTGGAGAACCCAGCGTAACAGAAATCTGAAAAACTTTACCTTGTCAGACACATTACACTGAGCTTCCAACCATGAAAGGTAAAAAAAGGCCGGAGTCAATGCCTACTTCACTGGGTACGGCCAGTTTTCCTCATTTTATTGTCACTGGATTTGTAAATGTCAGAAGTTGAGACACAAAACAACAGAGGATGTTCTGTTAGAATGGCTGTTCACACTCTGTAGTTCTGTGCATTGAGGTGCCTCTTGCTATAAAACTTGAAGCTTACCAAGCCCAAAGCAAGTCTCTGCTGCTATTATTCACTTATTACTGCAGAATTGCTTAGCAATTCTCACAGGACATCCAGGGCACTGTTACAACTGTCACTGTGTGAGCAGGCTGCAAGAAACAGAGGAGCCGCCAGCCTGAGCAGATAGTCCTGTCCCAGGCAGGATGGAGAGCTGGCCAGCTGCCTGCTCGGAGGAGACAGAGCACAGTGAGGGCTAGCCAGACACTGGGTGCAGCTGCCAAATTGTCTGCTGGGCAGATCATCCTGACTTTTGGAGTTTTCTCAGTTCCCTGGAAATAATTGCTTATTGGACATGCCCATATCTCTCCTTTTAAGTAGTTTCAGGGAGATGACTAACTTTATGAGGATAGAGGCAACTGAGTCCCAAAGTGACATACTCAGTATTGCACAGGAAACCTGACAAGGCTTGAGTGTGGAGGGGTTTTGTGTTCTGGTTTACCACCTATTCTGCAAAAGCACCTTTCTTCTCCTGTTCAAATGTTCACAACTCACTTTAGGAGGAAGAGAGTTGGTACACAGCATCCCTCGTTCTATCCTCCAGCTCTTCCACTTCTTTGTAGAAAGCACAACCTTATTTTCTAGAAACACTGTCCTCTTTCTTTTGTCCTCTGAAAAACGCTACTCTTGCACTTTTATTTTTCATGTCCTATGAGTAAACATATCAATTAATGAGATATACGTAGCAGTCAGACCAGAAAATGTAAAACATATTGCTATTAATTTGGGTCACATAAGTCTTTGTCACAGAAAATGAAATCAACTAATTTTAGAAAACATTAATTCATTTATTTCATTTGACAAGCATTTCCAATCTGAATCTCAGAGACAATTTTTTACTTTCAGACATGCATGCGATGAGGGGGATCAGGTGCATGGCAAACAAGTGAGTCTTCTGTGCAGGATATTCAAATTCCTCCAGTATTACTTCACTTTCCCTCCCAAAGCACAAACAGTGGTAGCTATACCTTAACGACTGAGCCTAGACCTGACTTAGCCGTGTTTGAGGAGAAACTATGTTCTGTCTTTGTGCATTCTTTTTTCTTTATGATTCCTCTGTCAGACTTTTTACCCTGCTGACCCTGAGCAAATTTGTCAAGACAAAATGGACATCTAGTTTTACAGGCTTGGGCAAAGTAAGCAACATGAGAATAGAAACAGAAAAGCAGACCACTGGACTATAATTTGCAAAATCCCAGAAGCTAAACTCAAGGAGGGGCAGAAATTGAAACACTAACACAATATGAAAAGACACATGCCATTTAAATCAGCAATGTAAAGGGTCAGTCTGCTATGGCAACATGGGAATTTTTACCAGCTACTCTCTTTTTCACCTTGTCTTTAAAGGGCTTTGTTTCTCTGTGATGAGAAAATTGCATGCTTTCTTGAATAAAGTTCCTTGATATGATGGTATTCCAGTTACTACCCTGAAAGTAAGGTTTGTACTACGGGGTAAGTAAATTACAGTGAAGAAACTGAAGCAATCTGGGCCATATAGTAGGTGTATAGGAACCATTTCTTCCTGAATAATAATATTTTTTGTCCAAGGCATGTTTCAAAGCTTATGTCCACAGCAAGATAACAATGCTGCAAATTTAGTAGGTCTCATATCTAATCTCCAGCTGAAGTGACAACCAAAACCAAAAAAAAATGTATCCCTGACAACAGGCTGACACTACTGGCACATTAGTCAGCTCTGATATGCCGATCACAGGGCCCTCTGATTGGTTTCAATATCCTGCAAGGATGATGTATTTGTACTAAACCATTCAAATATGCTGTTTTCTCTCTGCACAAGCTACTGTTAGGGAGCAGCTTCTCTTCCCCAGTCCCTCTCCTCCTCAAGAAATATCTGACATGCAGAGGTGCATAAGGCCTGGTCTGCTTGTCACTTCTCCTTATATCCTGGTGCTAGGGCCATCATGAGAGGAACTCATCTGGAAGAGATTACTCTTCAGGCACTGTTGGGTTTTGCATTGTCTTGAATTGCTAGGGTAAAAATGCTTGAATAATGCTGTTCCTGTGGTGTGTCTGAGCTCTGTGTACCTAATTTAGGGTACCATTAGCAGTGCTGACTAAGTAAGCATGAAGTGCAGCATCTGCTTTGCTCTCTGGAGGAGTGTAGTCCTGAACAGGCTCCTCCTCCATGACAAAGCATTAGGGAAAGCTGGGGTTGCCTGAGCTAAGACTCCTAGAGCTGCCTCAGGGCAACTGCTTCTTGTGGTGGAATTGCTGTCTATACATAGTGTGTATTGTCTGAGAAAGTTTCCTGCCCTGACAGCACACACCAGAATAAGTATTTAATACAAATTGTACAAGTATATAGATTTGAAATAAGAGCTTTAAAGGACAATGAGCAACTTAAGTATAGCCAAGTCAATGTATTTCAGGTTACTTTTAATAAGAAGCAGAGAGACAGGGACTTTTGTGAGGATTAAGGAGTGAATCATAGAATCATTAAGATTCAAAAAAAGATAAATTTGTTTATATAAATTGAATTACAAGGAAGAACAAACCGTGTAACTTAGAAATCCTGCTACATTAGAAAGTACCACATAAAACTACATAAAACATTCTGATCAATTGTAGTGTACCCTCCTGTATGTTGTAGAGGAGCCCAACATGAAGACTTCGAGTTGGATCATCTCTTTAGCACAGCATTGAGGGAAAACAAATTATGATCCTCTGGGCTCCTTTTATATCCCAATTTGTACTTTTCCTCATTCCTTCCATTATCTCCACCTTATATTTTTATTTACACCTGTTTTCACCCATCCTTCATGTTTCAAATAATTTCTGTTTGACAAGTTAAGAGAAAACATCCTAGATAGGCTGATTACATCCTAGGTTTTCAGTAGGTGGATTTTATGTACCATCCTCTGAAATACCTAATCCTGGTTTCTAGGAGAAACAAGATGCTAGGCATCCAGGGCATTGGCACATATCTGGTACAACCATTTTTATATTGATTGTGCCCTCTTGCTTTTGTATTGCCCATTCCCTTGAATTCTTGTCTCCTCTGCTTCCATCCAGTCTTATGTAATTCCTCTCCTTTTTCTACCTCCCTCAACTCAGTTCAGTTTAATTTCCCACTTCCTGTTTTTTTTCCTCTATTCCATCTTTCAAATACACACAATGCTTATGTTTTTGCTGCTAAGACCAACAGTCTATTGATGATTAACTTGGTTCCAGATGTATCATTGGATGTAATTTTCATCATGCTGTTGAGAGAAGTGAATGCACTTAGTCTCATAATCTCAGCCCACGAGCAGAGAAGAGCACTTCAGGAGTCAATGCTTGTCCCAGGCACATATTTCTTCAAACATCCATTTCCTGACAGAACCCATATATTATCAGCTTTCAGGGCATAAGTGTCTCTTCAAGCCTCCAATTGCCTGGCATAATAGTGATGGTATATCTTCAAAGTTCAGCATTTCCTTAGAGCTGATGGCATAGCTATATGCTGAGTTACCCTGTGTTACCTCCGTGTTTTACCTCAGTCTGAGGCAGTCTCCTCAGACTGCCACTGAATGAGTTATTCTGGTGAAATTCAGACACTTAGAGCACAACTGTGCATGTCTAAGCAGGTCACCCAAGGTTCTTGCTGTCAAAATTCTAGCATATAAGTCATCTCATCCCAGTTTAGACATCTGAATAATAGAATGAATACACCTTGAAAGTGTTCTTCTGAGCTGAGATACAAGAGGAATCCCACTCATCAACTGAAACAGAATGGGACAAGGAAGCTGATGCCTTTCACTTCAGCTAAGCATAAAACACACGACTGTCCTTTATGAAGACAGACCTTCATCCTGTATGTTGGCATTCAACTACTATCCAAAATGAAAGGATGTGCAAGGCACATGATGGATGAGACGATTTCAGCCAGTTACAGGTTTACGTTGACAGGAGGCAATGAGAAGTTGGAAGAATGCGTGAAACACAGCCTGGGCAAGCACTGGGAATATGGCCTAAGGGACAGGTTTGAGGGAGAGGTGTTTTGGACTGAATGGCTGAATAAAAAAATCTTGGGAATTTGGTCACATTTCTGTGTTGTTCTACCTCTGCTTTTCTGAAGGAAACAGAACTTTGTGAGCTAAATACACGGGCTCACATCAAAGACCGGACTGATTCCACCTAATTTTTCTCCCACAATGGAACATCATCCAGGGTTTTACCTAGCATTTTGAGCCATTAGGGTCACCACTGCAACTATGTGGTTCCCTTCAGTACTGATCTTTCAGATCTTGAAGCATCAGTGGGCCCTGCCATTTGTCTGACATCATAGATCAGGCTTTACTGAAAATCTTATTAGCATATTTGCTTTCACTTTGTGAGCATCAAATATTTATTAACAACATTCTAGTATTTCAGATTACCAGTTTTTACACATGTTCTATACACTGACGAACAACTAAGTCCTCCTCATGGTAATTATTCTGGGACAAAACCACCTTGTCTTCTAAACTATATTTTCTCAGCCTTTATCAACGTTTGGGAAGTTGAAAATCACATTGCTTTTAATAAATGAAGGACACACAGTTTCTTTTGTTTGTTGATGAATGTGAAGGATACAGAAGTTCTTATGTCTTCTGCTGCCCAAGCTACCGTGTAGCTCAACCTGAAGGTCAGGATTGTGGAAGGAAAATAGCACATGACTGGAAAGAAAAGAGCACAAAAATAGCATCAGAAGAAAGCTTTTCAGTTTACATTTTCTTAGGCTGTATAAGTCTCTGGTAAATAGAAGTGGCACAGTGGCAGACAGCTCGGGCTCACTGTGGCCAGCCAAACAGAAAATAATAAGAAATGCTTTATTGAGTAAGGATATTGAGAAAATCACCCTGTGCATATAGGAACTGCAGAACCAAGAGAAAGCAAGAGAAAGGCAGCTCATAGGCCCCGGATTAACACATCTCAGGTAGGTTACATATGAATCAGTCGAGGTAGAGCACACAGATGTTGTTCAAGAAAGAAGACAACATGTCTGAGGAAATGGAGTTGAAAATACCCTACTGGGAGACCACAGCTGGGAGCAATGGGAATATCTTAGGAATGCTCCCCAGTACACAGGGCCCAAATGTGCAGCACTGACACACAGGGACACAAACCAAGACAGATCCAAGCAAGTATCCAAATGGTGCTCAAACATCACTGGACCTCTCAGGGGAGAAGTCTGTACATCACTTAACTACAAGCTCCTACCTGACATGACTTCCTAGGCTCTACGTGCAGACAAATGAGTATTTCTCCTCTGAAAAGCAATATAGCCTGAAAAGGATATTCTGAACTTTTCCATGGGCATTCTAGGAAGAACAGGGAAACTTATATCCCAGTGTAGGCATCTGTATAATTACAAACAGTTTTAACATACCCTATTCCTTACTGAGTCCTATTTAGGGACCATAGGGGCACAACTGTCCAGCCTCTGGCTGCCCTACTTAACTTGCTGCTTCATGAGTCAAAAGACATTGTCACGTAGATGCACCAGCATCTTCTGGGGGATGCCAGCACTGCTCTGCTGCTGTTGCACATTACACAAGGCTGACATTTTTTTTCCCCAAAACTTGACCAGTCTTGTTCCATTTTCTTTCTAGTCTAAAGAATTATGTCCAGATTTAGGCAGGGTTTTTTGTCAGATATGTGACAATGTGTCATATGTCACAATGTGTGGCGGCCTGCCTTCTGCTTGCTAGTTTTATGGGTCTCTTTCAGAAACACTCAGTGAAAAAAAGTATGTGTAGGCATAGTGCAATAGAATATATTGACTAATGTAGATTGGGACTTTTTTTCTTTACAGAAAATTAATGATTTACAGGAACAGTCATACTGCCTGAAGACCTGTGATTGGTTTATTTGTGACTACGTGGATAATAAAAGAGATGCATAATAACATAGAAAACTCTTATGTGGTTGCACTATCAACTATATCATGCCATTTTTTGGATATTCCTATGCTTAAAAATCATGAGGATCATACCATATTGATATCATACCGTATTTTTTTGGCTGCAGCTTTTCAGAAAACCTGTTACTATAACATGCCTTGCAGTTTGCACTGTATGCTTAAAGAGTAAGGGATCCTTACCTGTAAGAATGCTCTTTAAACAGAAAAAAAAAGTTACCTCATGATCACCTCACTTACAAAAAGCATTTTTGCTCTTCATATCTCTTACATATTCAGTATTTTAACTAAAACCTACCATGCTAAAATGTGGCATCTTGTCGCCTATTTTTCATGAAAATTCTTCTCTCACAGTTCAAGGTCAAGAAAGACATTACTGCCAATGACTGAAAAAGAACAGTATAAAAATGCACACTGATTTAGGTTTTCAAAATTGATTAGCTGTTCTAGACTGTGACAACACTTTATGTGACATTTCCAGTTTACTATAAGTTAAAATTGATTAGCACTTTTTGAGAAAGTACCATACTAATCAAGGTAAATTAATTAATGAAATTACTTGATTACTAGACAATTTGCCATTTCAGTGACTCTTTAAATAAAACTAGTTTGGGAAATATTTTCTGGCAGCAGATCAGCTAAAGCTATTACTTGGACTGGGAGAAGGTTTTCTTTCATGCTTTTTGTAATTTCTCATATCTTTTTAGTAAATAGCAATCCTAGTCTGAATTGTTCTATTGGATGGTTTTTTCCCCTTTCTTTCACCTTCTACTTCAAGACTTGATTACATTCATCCTGATAAATAATTACATGTGCTACCACCCTTCCTGTTACTCCTGTACAGTATGGCAGAATAATGTATGGACTACAATCTGGAAACCTAAGCCTGCCAGAAATAGTTCCAACAGGAATGATAGTCTAACAAATCTAAATTCAAACTCCCTTCTGAGTGTGTATATTATGTTCTAGAGATAGATATATAGTTTTAATGGGAAAGACCCCTGAATATTATTCACACTTAAGGATGAAATTCAGATACACGTAAAAAATGTATGAAGTCAAACTAAATGAATTTTTAAATTATTCCATAAGAGGTGATGGAGATGAAATCAAATCTTCGTTGTCTGTGAGAGTGCTTCAACTCTGATGGTGGCAAGTGAGACCTACCTTAAGCACTGGACCTGTGGCCCCTTCAACAGCTTTTACTCCCAGTCAGCCCATATTCATTTGGGAAGGGGATCATGTGAGGTCAGGTTACCTCTGAGGGCACGCAGCTGCATAGATTACGGTGTCACTGCTCAGTTATGCACACACACTGGAGATGCTGAGCTGAAATCTGCTTCATCTTTTGCTCAGTTCCTCACCCTCGGAAAAAAATTCTGCATAAATAAGGCATGTAACAGGGAATTGCATGAACAAACCATGTGTCAGGCCAGAGCTCTTTACATGACAACATAAATCCTGGTCTGCAACCATGACACCTCCAAGAACAGAGACTACCATTCCTGCCAAACCCCTCCTAGCGATACTGGCACCAGTGCTGTTTAAACCAGATGCTTCTTATTTAAGAAAGCTATTGGAAACATATAGGTCTAAGAAACTAATGTTATCTATGTTCACATCTGGCCAAGCTGTACAGGGCTCAAGGCTGGTTTACTTTAGGATTGGGCTGGAATTCCTGATTTTCCGACAGAGATTGTATAGTGAACTTAGGGGAGTATAGTTAATTTAGGGGAGGAGACGTGGCTGTGAGATGGTTCATCAAGTGGAACTTTCTCAGGGTGATGTGACACTAGAGTGAAAGTCCCCTGATTGAAGGGACAAAGCAGAATTCACATGTAGAAGGAAGGAGGATACAAATGGATAAGAAATTAACTTTAATCCTGAAGTATTTATGTATTTCCATTTGTATATGATCTAATATGCTTATGCACAATGGTTCAGATATTAAATATATGTAGATCTATGCAAATCTGGAGTCACCTGGCTGTTGTTCTGGTGATGTTGCCAGTAATGCAGATAGCTTGGTTAGAAAAGTCAAAAACTAGTAGCAGTAGTTCTGTGTGTCCATGATTCCTACATTTCTGCTTTCTTTTTCTCTGCCCTCCTGTTTTTGAAAGGCTGCCTGACTTGTCTGTCTTTTTTCAGACTGTTTTCATTTCCAGTAAGGATCTGCCTAGTGTGAGAATCCTACCTCTGATTTCACATCCCCTCTGCCCTCCACAGTATTAACAGTGTTGATCTGTTTTTGTCAAGATACAAGATTTTTTTTCTCCAGACTGTCTCTCTTTCCCTTGAGAAGCCTTCCAGCCTAAAAAAATATGTATTCCTTAAAAAAAACCCAAAGCACAAAAAAACCCCAATGAAACCTTGAGAATTAGAGTTCAGGAAAGTAAAAATTATGCAGTGTGATAACTAAGCATTGGCAGCCACACTGTGTGGCAGAGACTGCAAGCTGGATGATTTTTTCATGTTCATATTGACTGTAGCTATCTCTCCAGTTTCTCACACTTGCCTCATAAATTATATACTCTTGCAAACCATGCCACCTGGCATTTAGAATTTACCCCTTTACCACTGGGAGACATGGAACAAATAATGAATCAGTGACAACGTGTGCTTCCTCCCTTCCTGCAGAGATGGGAGACAGGGACAAAACCCATCCAATGTGGATGCATTACTCAGTTACTAATACCTCCAAGTGAAATTCCTCAGGCTTAGGTCTGAAAGCAGAGCAACAGGTATTAATATTCCATTTCAAAATGATTTTATTAAAAAAGGAGGTAAAATAGGACGGTGAAGAAGCCATGCCCCTCTCCAGTTCCCCTGGGTGACAAGCGTAAACAAGGGCTTTTACTGCTCTCTGTTTTTCATTGCAGCCATGCTCCAGAACCACACGCTCTGTGCTATTGTAAATACACTGCTTCAAATGTCAGACCTGATTACTCTATTCTTTGGAAAGAGAACAAAGGAAGTCAATTTTTGAACCCAATAATGACAATAAACAGCAGGACAAAAATAGCCCAGACAAGGCTGGGCTGTATAGAGTGCTGTTTCTGCAGTTAACTATTATCCACAGTATTCCTACTAGCTGCTGTTCATAGTGTAAGCACTTTCATGGGCATTAACAGTACCACAACTTGTCAAAAATAGTCATACGAGCCAAGCCTCGATGAACAAAACACTTGCGTGTCCTAAATTTCCACCGTAGTGACAATAAGTGTTGTGGTCTAACCCCAGCTGGTAAAAAAGCACCACACTGCTGCTCACTCACACAACCTCCTCCCCACCCACAGAGGGGAGAAGAATTGGAAAGGAAAGGTAAACCTTGTGGGTTGAGATAAGAACAACTTAATAACTGAAACAAAATATAATTGTAATTATAAACATACTAATAATATTATTAATAATAATAATTTTAATTACAAGGAGAGGCAGAGAAAGTAAAAGGACCCGAGAAAAACAAGTGATGGACCATGGAGTTGCTCAGCACCTGCTGACCAATACCCACTCCAGCCCTGAGCAGAGATTGGTTCCTTCCCAATAATTCCCCCAGGTTAAATACTGGGCATGATGTTCTATGATATGGAATACCCTTTTGGCCAGTTTGGGTCAGCTGTCCAAACTACATTCTCTCCTGGCTTTTTTGTGCAGCTCCTCGCTAATATGAGACTGATATGAAATCCTTGACTTAGGGTAAATACTACTAGCAACTGCCAAAACATCACTGTGTTATCAGCATTATCCTCGTACTGAATCCAAAACCCAGCACTGTACCAGCGACTATGAAGTAAGCAAATCGTCCCAGACAAAAGCTGAACAATAAGAAATGGGATTATCCTCAAACACACATGTTAAACTAAACATGATCTGCTAACTTGGATGTCACATTTTCAAGCAGAGTTTGTTTGAATGCATATGTGTGTCATAACACAGGGCTGTGTAAAGGTATGCAGGCTAGTGTGTACACTGGAAGCAGAATGGTGCTGTTCAGAAAGTCTCCGCCCAGACGAATGTACCTCCTAATGCAGCTATGTTATTGTCAGCAACTCAATATTGCACCTTATTTGGAAACCTAGAAAACTTTATTTAGATTTAAGTAGTTTTATATATATAGATCCAATATAGGTGTCTCTCAGAAGTCTGTGTTTGGATTCCTGTTTTTGAAAACTTTGCCAACAATAGTACTTTGGCACAAAAAAATCGAACACTAATCAAACTGTTCTATTTAAATATGCTAAACCAGCCATACTCCTGTAAATCTGCAAGACATCATGCAACTTAATGTTTTCAAACAGATTACATCCTATTTAAAAAGGGGGACCATACTCTAAAAAAATGTGAAGAAACTGTAATACATTAAAGTGAGAGTGAAATGCTATCTAAATTCTTATACGCAGAGCTGCTTCACACTTTACCTTGCTGCATCTCATTCTTCTGTGCTTATTCAAAGCTTGTACCTCTCTAGGAACGAAAACATCAGCCTCAAAACTGGAAATTTCATGAAAACAACATTAATAGTGACATCTTCCGAGTGCCTTCTTGCCACCAACAGGATACATGTTTTTTCACGTGGTGTGTACATAATTTTCTACAGTGTCTAAACAAGGCAGCACAGTTGACAATCTTGTTCCTGTTAATTGCCAATTCTTCACTTCCAGGGCTGCGTAAATCTTCTCAATAAAAGATCACAGCTCATGCTGTCAGATCAAGAATCTCACAGCACGATTTTGGGGCCAAGTCAAATGCAAATTCCCCAGAGATCACACTGGTAACACCTTTTATTTTTTTTTTTGTTTTAGATCTGTGGCATAACAGCTTCAAATTTGTTCTGATGTGTTAGTGTTTGCTGCATGTGCAGGTCTGTAAATTTCTGAAACACTTGGCTTGAGAAATTGTGCTGTGAGTAAGGTCCCTTTTCTTGCTTCTGGTCCTTGACTCACTTCTGCCTGGACTCCTGGTGCTGCACACCAAAATATCACCAATGACACCACAAGAAAATTAGTTTCTCTTTGGTAGCTCTTTCTTTGTTAAACAACAATAAAACTAACCTCACTGTACCACCTTTTCATACATATGGGTTCTGTGTTTTCTACAAAAATTCTATTTCCTTTAGTTTGAAGTTACCCCTGGTTGCCTGGCCCAAAGCACTGCATGGGTTCTGTTGCAGCCCGATTGTCCCAGACAGGCATGGCAAGCCAAATCACGTCCATCCTCATAATTTTTACCCCCAGGAATTAGCCCCTCAGATACAAATTTTCCTTGTGTCTCAACAGGTCTTGTAAATTCACTGGTAACAAAGATCTTGCTTCCTACAGTTCTAGAGGCATGTCTGATGATGCCATAGCTTTCAGCTGATGCTTATTGCAAACCCCAGCCTGTGAAACGCAATGCCTTATTTCACCCGCACTGCCAAGCCCCGTGGCATGAGGTGGGAGTCAGACAGAACAGTTGCCTCCTGCTTTGCTCTACTGGGTGGTCTTGGCCCCATGGAACTGTCAGCTTCTGCTGCTGCAAAAGGGAGCCTGAATATTGAGTAGGACCCCATCACTACCCATAGGTAACAAATAGCCCTTCAGACTCTCTTTAAGGTAATAAGAAAAATGGAAAAACCAGAATCAAGGCAATTAAGTGTAGCTTGATGCTGCCTTCAGTGTTCCTGTGGCTCAGATAGGTGTTTCACCATGCCACAGAACCAAGGTCTTCTGTCCCATGGCAGCTTGTGTTAGCATCAGTCCTAGCTGGGCCAGTCCTCTGCCCCTGTAAAACCACCAGACTCTCAGCAAGACACTGCCCTTGGCTCTTGGTGTGGGTGTCATGTACACATAGCCTTCATAGATTCTGGCTTCAGCAGCCTCTAGGGACCTGATGTGTTTAAAACAGTACTGGGAACTTGGCAAGACATTGGGCTGATGGTTCAACTGCACAGAGTTGATCTCATCTTATTGTGTGCCAGTCTGCCAACTGAACAAATAGGACCAAAAATACCTCATGAGTTTTATTTAGTTTTAATGCTCAAGCTTATCCTCTAGATCCTTTGAATTATGAAGGAATTGTGGAGCTCTAAAGAACTTCACTTATCATGGAATCTTTAAGAGTGTCTTTCCAGGCACCATCCATGACAATCTGTCTAGAGATAAAGCCCCGCACCAAGATGCATCTTCAAGTAGCAGATATTCCCAAGCTTCTTTTTTTTTTTTTAATAAGGTCTGTCAGAATGCTCCAGTGACCCTTTCTGAGCTTCTGCTGCTGGAGAAATTTGCCAAGGGAAAAAATGGACCTGAAGAAGCTGCCACTCCTATTTACTCTTCTTTCATTTGAGGCAGGGGGAGAGAAATGGTGCTTTTGTGCACTTCTTTTTATCTTCTCTTCTATCTCCCTGGAGGTGTAGCATCTGTTCCCACAATTTATTTTGGCTGAGGTTTCTTTGCAGTTGTTTTCCAAAATCTAACAAATTAGACAGACTTTGGTCTTTCTCTCTGATAAATTTCATATGAAAATGGCTCAAGTGCCTTTGATGTATTTGCGCCTGGAGTTTGTAAATATCTTTCTGAAGAGCATTAGGGTTCTTTGGGGTTTTTTCTGTTTGAGTTTTGTTCTTTTTTTCATTTCATTTCATTTCAAATTTTAAAATCTTATTAGCTGTAGGCTTTTCATAGGAATTTTTTTCTCACCTAAACTGAGGTAGGTAGATCTAATGTTTTTTAGTTACTTGGACAGATTGGCCTCCATTGAGTCATAGGTTGTGAGTGTCTGGGGATAGTCCCAATACATTAGTTAATCAATGGAAACACAGAGATCTGAACTAGTAGAACTAATAGTTTTACAAGCATCAGGGCATTACCTCAACTCCATGTTCAAATGAATGGTGTTGGCACTGAAGGATGACAGTTGAAGTTAGTATTGTTTTTTTCTCCTAATTTCCCTTAAAAATCCTTTTTTTCCCCCCTGAGAGTAGAAGGCTCTGATTTTCCATGGATCTTTTCTATGATCTCTGATGTGTTCATATGATATTGCAGCTGAAACAAGGGCAGTAGATAAAGCTTGGGAGTATTGTATACCAGTGTGCCATTGTGGCTCTAAATGGATCATGCACTAAATACAGAGGGATTGCTTGCTGCCAAAAACAAAATAAAAGAATCATTTTGTCACTAAAAATAAGTAGAAGGTTCCCATACATTACTGTAGCCCGGGGTTGCTTTCTGTCATACACTCACTTTTTTCCAGTTGGACAACTGGACAACTGGTTCATCTTTGTTCATTCCAAGACAAATCTCCTTCTCCAGCCTTCTTCAAACCACCAAAAAGAAACTCCAAGTTTGACTGAAAATCCAGATGGAAGATTACAAAATCTACATATCTTAAATGAGACAGATGAGTAATGCAGCTTACTTGTCTAAATCACTTAGCAATCCAAATTACATGCCACATGTTACTCCTTAAGCCAGTCAAGACCAGTTCTCTCTCTCTTTTTTTTTTTTAATTAATTCAATCTAAATGCCTTTAATAACTTCAGAGCTGAGAAGAAAGAGTACTGCTGTAAACAGCATTTTGATTTCATCTGACCCATGCATTATGAGATCAGCTATTAAGATACATTATCTGGAAATGCAATGGTCCTTAATTTTTTCCTCAGACACACCTGGAAGCATGATATTGAGCTAGAAAAATATGCTCAGGAAATTCAAAGAGGACCTTTGGTGAAAGTAAGGCAGTACATTGTATTTGTATTTCTCTCTGTAGTGCTTTGGAAAGCATATTTCAATGGTGCTTTCCAATGAGCAAAGCAGAATAAATGCTTGCCTGTTTTGCATGCCATTCTCATAAAGAAATCATTTTTTCATTTTTGAATATAACATTGCACCTACTTCAATTTCTAAGGCTTGTTCTTCAGTTTGATGGTACTGATTCTATAAACTTCAGCAACATCAGGCAACATCTGTAGGGAATTCAATCAATAAATAAGCTCTCTCTTTTCTGTTGTTGAGCGATTTTGCCATCAAATGACTTTGTTTAGTGCTATGAAAGTGGCCAACCATACTGTGCCACCCAAGAGAAAAATAAATTTGCAATCTAACACAGCCTGTTTCAACCAAATGAACTGAGTTTTGTTTGGGAAAGAAATGCATCAGCATTGTGGGCTGTTGCTTTGATTGTTTTATGCTGAAGGTGCCAACTGTCTGTGATGTGAGTGGTTTCTGGTCAGAGAGAAAATTCTGCAAGAATATACATACACCTTGTTAGGGCACTTATCAGCTCACCACTAGACCTTATCTAGTCAACTGCCAGAAACAAACACTTGCTGTAGAGAGTTCTGTGCAGCTGATAGAACTGTCAAAAAAATTGGCATTTCTCAGTATTCTTGATATCATTGCCACATCCATTCCCAGACACTGATTCCAGAAATGGAATGCTAAGTCTTTTCTTCAGACACTTGGATGAGGAGATTTTATTATTTGTTGAGAGAATCAACAGCAGATGGGGGAACCGAAGTTCTCTGGGACTACACCAGTCCTGGAAGGGGTTTGGAGCCTGCAGGTGCTTCTAGGCTCAATAATCTCTAGGGAAATGCGCCCCAGCATCACTGGCACCATCCACTTGTCTGAGGCTGATATCAAGAGTATCAGTTAGTGCTAAGTGGGGAAAATTCTTACGCAGGAGCAACTACAGGCTGCAGCCAAGATCTGTGTAGGTGCTGACTGTGTAGCTATTGTGCTTATAAGGCACAACCTCTGCCCTCAGTATGCTGTATAAGCAGAGAAGACAGATGAAGGCTGGTGAAGGGACTTGAGCACAAGTCCTATGAGGAGAGGCTGAGGAAGGTGGGGTTGTTCAGCCTGGAGAAGAGGAGGCTCAGGGGAGACCTCATCACTCTCTACAACTCCCTGAAAGGAGGTTGTAGCCAGGTGGGAGTTGGTCTCTTTTCTCAGGCAACTATCAGCAAGACAAGAGGGAATGGTCTTAAGCTGTGCCAGGGGAGGTTTAGGTTAGATATTAGAAAGAATTTCTTTACAGAGAGGGTAATCAGACATTGGAATGGGCTGCCCAGGGAAGTGGTGGATTCTCCGTCCCTGGAGGTTTTTAAGACAAGACTGGATGTGGCACTGAATGCCATGGTCTGGGAACCACAGCGTTAGTGGATCAAGGGTTGGACTTGATGGTCTTGGAGGTCCCTTCCAACCCAGCTGATTCTATGATTCTATGATTCTATGATTCTATGATTCTATGATATATGGAAGAGGAGGCAGAAATGTTATCTCTCTTTTGTAGATGAGGAACCATACAATCATACGGTCTGAATGCTAGCAACTGAACATCAGGCTCAGATTCCCGAAAAAGGAAGTTTACTAATATTTTCCATTTTCAAGTAACATATTTTAAGACATTCGGGAAGAGAAAGGAAAAGTGTTGCATTTGAATGAAAATCCCTAGGTGTTGTGGCAATGTATTAAAACATAGCACATCTGAGTTCTTGTCAAGTACAATATACAAGTTGCTAATGCTACAGTCAAATGCATTTTTCCAAAGAATCAGCTGCTTTCTTATTGCATTTATCAAATATATCTCCATGGAATTATATTTTCTGAGACATGAATCAACACAACATATGTTATAGTGCTTCAGTTTTGTTTCCATAATGAAAAGAAGCTGCTTTAATAGCATCTGTTGTAATGTTAGGAATGTATCCTATTCTCAGTGAAAAAACCACCAATTTCAAGTTGCAGAACTTGGATCCAGGGTGATTCAAATGAATGGGAAGGCTAGTTGTGATTATGCCTGCTATTAGCCAGTTATCTGTTCTGTTTCCTTCTCTTTCTTTAATTATTTAGCAGAATTAACACAAAAGCACAGTAAAGGAAACACTCAAACTCAGTATAATTTCTGGATACAGATATTTTTCTTTTAGCCAGCAACAAATTTTGACAACAAAGTCCTAATCAAGTAATTTTTTTTTTTCATTTGGGTTTGTGGCTTTCCTATGCTGCAGTTGTCTTCTAAAATATACATTGTAGATAGAATAGGAAGGAAAATAGAAGGAAAACTTACTGCACTGGGACTTGGTAAACTACCTCTAATCTAATCGATATTACAGGGCACCAATTATTGGGGAATTCATATGCTACTAAATGTCACTTCCACTCTTTTCTAGCAATGACAAAAACAATTTGTAAGTCATTCTAATCACTTACATGAGCATGCCATGCTGAAAAATCTCCTTATTGTTCCTTCACAATTCCCTGATAACTGCAAGATTATGGCTTTTCAAGGTCTTTTTGCCCTTACCACTGCCTGTCAGCAGAAGGAGGTAGCAGATGTTTTCATTTTGAGTCCTTTCTCCAGGGCCAGAAACAAAAAGTTATTGACAAGTGGTTTGAATAGGTCTCTTTCCTTTTGACCCTGCTAAGGTGCAAGGAGTTACACAAAAAGGAGCTGCTATGATCAGGATATTGCATTAGCTTTTTATAGACCCTAAATATTTTAGCTGTGGTTAATATTTCGTATTTCCACGTAGCGTGGTAGACATAAAGGTGGGCAATGAGTGGAGATGTGGCACCTGTTCCAAAGAACTTCAGTCTAAGTCATACCCCTAGGGATTTCACAGGAAAAGGGGAAAGTTGAAAGATGTCTGAGTACAACAGCGAGGGCTTTTAGGGCAATAAACTGTGAATTCCACTAGTCTCTGCTTCCTTGGTTTGGTTTTGCTATTCTTGTATCAGAACTATTGTCAAGTTATGCAAACTACCAGTCCTGGCATGGGGAATACACTTTGAAAATACCTGTTTAGACAAGACCTTTATACTTTAGTGATGAGTATTGAAATGTCTGGATTGACACTTTTTGCTATATATAAAAATAGATTTGGGAAATAGAAAGCTTTGACATATAAAAGGATGATAAACTAGAAATATAATTTAAAAGAACTCTACCAGTGCTTGAGTGTCTGGCACTTTCTGCTTCATGAATTGTAACCTTTGATGGCAGGGAGGAGAGTTCATTTCAAGTCAGAGAAGTAACAGAGAGAATTTTTGATGAAAACCCAAGTTGGCTTGAAGGTATGTTTAGATCTCTCTGGATTACACTGACAAGGTCTGAAGATGTGTTTATCAGCAAGATCTTAGGATTGTGCCTGGTCATCCTCCAGGAATAACTCCCCTGGGGCTGGTAGGGTGGATGGAGTAAGCCAATGCCTGGAGACACACACTGACTACATGCTAACAGTCAGACCAGCCCAAGAACAGGCAACATCTCCTGCCCACCACTTACCAGGATATCTACTGCTATATGGATTTGTGGGTACACAATCACAAGTAGGGTGGTCTTGTCTGTTAGATGCATGTAATCCTTTCCATAGGAAGTCACAAGTGGTTCCTACCTCATCACCTTCCTGTGAGAAGGGAGGGGAGGCAGATTTCTTGTGACATGGGTGAGGCTCTGAAGAGCATACTCTGCCCAAGACAAACACAGATTTTGCCTATCAGCAAAGAGGCTTTCCTAGTTTCTTTTTCTTGTGCTGGGTTGCATCATCCTTACAGAGCACACTTTCACTAGACAGAAAGGTCATGGAATCTGGCCTCTGGTGTACAGCCCCCAGCACTTTTCTACCTTTAAGACCTGATATTAAGATGCTTTGAGAACATCCTGCCATGCTGATAGCAAACAGATTGTCATCTGATTGTCAGCAGAGTCCACTTACTAAAGTGAGTGTGGTTAAGGCTGAATTTGATGTGGCACAGAGCTGAATAGAGCTACCTGTTCCTGCTCCTCTTTGCATTGGAATTCTTCTACTTGAGGCATTTCGTCTCTTTCATATATCCACACAGATGATGAAAGCAAAACAAATTTAGAAAAGACAACACTGAGTTGTATTCAAGAGTATTCTAGGAACAAAGTTACATAGTTGATGGACACAAATACAAAAAAACCTTGCAACAAAACCCTAAACATGTTCTTTGCTACAGCTTTTTTTCCCCTGGAAATTGTTATTCTCTATATTGCACCCAGTATTATACTTAATGCACTAAGCATCCCAGGTAATGATGCAATTTTGATATTTTAATTTACTGATGAAGTAATGATGACTGAGAACCTGGGATGCAAGGCAAATTCCTACTATTGCTTGATGTTATATAAACTCACTTATCAATCCCCTAGTCATCTGCACCCATCACCATGATTTCCCCCTCAACATAATAAAAAATGACTGAGTTTTGGGAAGCAATACCTATTCTGTACTTGGTTGTAAATCTGATCTCTGCTCTAATATTTGCTTGAAAGTTATCCCTTAATAAACATTGAAGTCTTTTGAAAGGGGGAAAAAATGTCAGTCTCTCCTTTTTGACCTGTAGAAGAGATGTAAATTTACTCACACTAACTGGAAAGCAACTGTTGCAGACCTAAAACCTAATCCTTTGAGCTATCATGTTTGCTCAGTATAGCAAAGAAAATGATGTCTAGGGACACTGAGCAGCAGTTTCACATCATGAGTGTATGTTTTCTAAATATAAGGAGCAGCTTTCCTCCTCATAGTTATAAATACAGCTGTGTCACCTATATGTGATCTGACAGACAGCTGTAGCCAACAGAGGTGTGGACTGGACTGACAGTAACAGATGAGCCAGTGGCCCCATGCCCTGATAGTCAGGTAGTCTTCTCTTCTAGGTTGGATTTATTCATCAGGAGAGTAGCTGTGGGTTCAGTTAGGAGGCAGTTATTCTGTTAATGCTCTGTATTGCTAGACAACAACCTCCGACCTGTCCCTGGAGTAACTCCTTCATATGTTTTGAATCAAAACACAACCAGGTTCAGAGCACTGGGACCCTCAGATGTCAGCACCATTCCAGCCTCTTGTTTCAAATGCCACTGCTCCACTGGGACAAGGAGAGTTGTGACCTGACCTCTCCAGTGGCCTCTATAATTTTCTGCTGAGTCAATGAACTTGACTCAAAGATCAAAGTAAACAAGAAGAGTGTCTGTCTGGGAGTGCTTTTTACCATGTATACTGAAATGAACTACCTAGAGAGTGCCACTTGTCAGGCATATGACTAATAAAACATGATACAAGTGCAGACATTGGCATCTTGAGCAGAAAATGTGCATCCCATCTTTTCAGACTTTTTCTGAGCCTAGTAAGTGCATACAATCAATACCAGAAACACAGACAAGAATGTAAATTCAAATAAAAAGCATATGTTATCTCCCCTATACCTTCAGCTCTCATCTCTCTTCTGATAAAAGTTCTACATTTCAAATGTCATCAGCCTGCAGGAAAGTACAGTTTCTTCTTTCTGAGCCTATTAACACAGTCAGCACAATAAAGGCAGGGGGGAAGGAAAACAGGAGAAAAATGATAGCAGCAAACAGAACAAAACAACACAAAACCACTCTTCTTGCAGTTCTGAGAAGCATTTACTAATCTCATCTCCTGCAGAAAAATTCTGTTCTGTTTCAGGTGTTCCTGAATGTACTTAACATTTCTCTTGAACACTCAGAATATTCTTTGTGATTGCCTTCGCATCCCAGCAATCCACAGATTTTACACATTTATTACAGAAAATCCTTGAAATCTAATAGATCTTATCTGTGCACAGGCTCTGAGTATCCCCACAGCTCCCTGCCACCCCCCTCCTGCCTTTGGCTGAGTTAATCCGCAGCTCTGCCGGCTAAGGGGACTTACCAAGGGCTTTTGGATGGGAGGATGCTGTTAGGCGCTCACACACATTGGAATAGCTGCTACCCAGTAATGAAGCAGGAACTGAGAAGTCTCACTCTTTCAGTAGCTATTCAGGTAGTGCTGCCAGCTTTCTCTAGCTCTCTGCATACACACACAGGGTGGGAGGGTGTGGGGAAGGGAGGGGTGGACAGGAAGGGGGGTAGAGAGGGAGAGACACAATAAACTCTGACTATAATTATGAGACCTCCTTTCTACAAATTATAGCAGTAAGACATCCCTTCAGCAGTTTTTTTAGCATGATCTCTTCAAAAAGGAGTTCCTTGAAAAAAACTGTATCCTTCCTACTCTCTTCCCCCATAAGAAAAATAAAAGCCAGCTCTCTCAAAGATTTAGTCATTGATGTATAATAGGGAGGTTATTGTTGTTCAGAATCTTTATTTTTTTCTTTTTATGATGAAAATTTTATTAGGAAATCTAGCCTAGTTTGCAGCCAAAAAAAGACCCGACTCTGCTCTCTATAGGAAACAATCTCCCAGGAAAGCAGTTTAGATCAATAATTTCATACCTTTAATGACTGTATTTATGAAAGAAAGCATTTGGGCTAAATGATTCACTAACTGGAAAGGTCACAGTTTAGTAAATACATATCACTGCCTGTTTGTACCTGCATACACCATTAAAGAAAAAATTGAATACCACGTGTAAATTAACAGGACAATTTATAATGGAATATTATTGCATTTGGTAAAGGAATAAAAAGGATTTAAAAAAGCTAAATCTCCAAGACAGATCCTTTCTTTATAATTCTTCAGAATCTTATTCTTTAGAATCCTTACTCTCTGAAGCCTTAAAATTATTTATCCTTTCATTACTTTTGATGTCACCTTTGATAAAAATCGGATAAAATATACCCTCTTCCTAGGCAAAAGAGGAAAGTGTTCTGGAAGATTTCTCTCCATCAGTCCATCTGTCTTTCTTACACATGGTCACCCATACATCCACCACACACAACACGATATCAAAAGTAACGACCAGGGGGAAAATCATCAATTTCCTTCAGTTCTGTTCCCCAGATAGCAGTGGCTTTGCCAGATCTTGGTACAACTCCAATAACCACAGGGTCATAGGTAAACCAGATGAAAAAAGGGATGAAAAAAATTAAGCATGACATATGAATCTGGTTTTGTCCCCATGAGCAATGCAGGGAACATCTGGGAGCCAACTCAGCAGAGCCCCAATGTGACAATGACTTAAAGGACTGTTGTTTGGTATCACCATTCAGAGGCATGAGGAGATCTTGTAACAAAGACTGAAATGGGGAGAAAAGAAGAGCAAATAATTAATAGAAGCCTACTAAAAAAGTAGTCACAATTGAGAGTTGCCTTATTAGTTGCCTTATTCATTAGCACTCTGCAACACTCCATGACACCCTTGTGCAGTCTGCTAACATTTGGCAGGGGATATTTTCACACACAGCTGTCCAGTTGTTAATCTGCAAAACATGTACTTAGTATTTAATTACTCTTAATCAGAGACAAATATTGTTAGGGCCTTGACAAGTCTATTAGAAAGTCATAAAATATGAAGTGTTCAGACAGAAGCTCTTTCTGAGTCTTTGAGTTGTCTCAGTAGCAGAAAAAATCTTGAAAAGATTGATATTTCTGTACCTCATTGCTCCTGCCTTCCTCCTGCTCAGAGTAGTTGAGACAGTGGGTGGTAAATACAAACCTGTGTTTAAACTGAAGACCAACCCTGTCTGGCACATTTTGTTCCTAAAGAAGTCCCAGTGCAGATGGGCTCAGAAGGCATCTATAGTCATTGGAGGGCATGGGCAGTGGCAGCCGTGACTTTCAAGACCTTGTTTTCTTGGTATAAAAAGCAGGAACTATTAGTGGCTATAGCCCACACATTACAACACCCCATTGTTAGCATAACTTGTTGTGGAAGTTCACTTCTTCTCTCTATTTGGCCCCTGGAGAGGTTAACCGGGAGATTGTTGAGCTGCACTGCTTGGATTGCCAGAAAACTGCTCCCAAGGTCAGAGCTGCTCTTTCAGCACTATTGGGGCTTCCCATCAGTACCTTCTTTCCCATCACAAACACCCCTACTGCAGGACCATGAGGGTCTTAAACCTCCTCGCTACACTCCCACAGTTGGCATGTCTGTAATACCACAGCAGGGTAGAACATGGCTTGAGGAAGAGCTGCAGGTGTCTGTCTTAGGTAGAGCTTCCCTGCCTTGCAAGCTGTACTAGCTGAGGTTGCTGTTTTTTAAAAGCTTGTTTCTAGAAATTACAAATAGGCAGTGGAAATGTGTTTACATCATGAGGGCAACCTGAACAGCTGACATTTGACATCTTTTTACATTAAAAGCAAACTATCCAACCCTTTAGCTATTCCTCCATCTGGGCTTGCTAAAAGAAGGTTTCGCAGAAAAGAATGGAGAAAAAGGGTTCAAAGAATGCCTATTACCTTTAGAATGATAGGAGGGCTCTGTTCTTAGGGGGTGATGTTAATTCAGTCAGATCTGTGGGTTGTCACTTGAGAGGACATGCAACTTACACTTTAATAAAAAAGATTCTTTTCTGTAGTGCAGGTAAACAGTTCTGGAGAGCTCTCTCATAAATTACAGCTCTACAACTTGGAAAGAACTAACAAATCATCTGTGACCTGTGAATCTAATTTTACTGCGCAAAGAACTTTTCCTCCAGGGCTCTTTCCCTGGTACATGTATCTATTTGTCATTCTTCATTGACACAAACCAATTTCTGAGGTTTGCCTGTCAATAACCATACTTAACTTTTAATGAGTAATAGTAAAGCCATTAACCTCCAGTAGCAGCAGTTTCTTAAAGAAACAGCTCTCATTTTCTCTGTGATGTGCAAGATTTTTCTTGAAATACACCTCTTGACTGAAAAGTGCATTTAATATACTAGAGGATGAGGGCAATATACTGGGAGTATACTGTTTCTTGTGTGGATGCTACTCTCCATCAATATCAACTACAAGTTTTATACACTGGCATCTTGCTTACTGTCTGAAAATAGTTAAGACTTATCTAATATGGCTTACTGTATCCTTTGGCAGTCAGTGTGGAGTGGGTACTGGCTGGTGCTAGGTAGTCCTAATGATGTATTTTCCTCTGTCTCTTCATTTTCTAACTCTCTTCACACATGACTGAGTGACCAGAAATGTTACACTAAGGAATCAGTGCATGTGTTATAATGATACCAAAATTATCCCAGTGTCAGTATTATTAGCACAGGCAAATATCAATTTTACAATTATTAGAAAGCTGAATGATCTGAGATATGAAAACTCGTAATTCATACATGCAAACAACCTCTGCCCTGTGAGTGACACCACACTAGTTTAGATAAAGCTGATTTCTGAAGACATAACTATCACCTCTCCCTCCTTTCTCACAAAATTCTAATCATTTTATAGTGCAAAGATACAAACACAGCCTATCTTTCAGACAGTGATTTTTATGTGTGCTAGACTGCAAGAATTAGGTATGTACATCTTAATGTCACAGGCGCAAGATTTTACTCCACTGATTAAAGGAAACAATTCCTTGATTCATGGAAAACTCATGGAAGTGTGTAGCAGACTTTTTATTGTAATAGCTATATTCTGTTCTCATTTACATTCAGGTAAACTAATTTCAATGTAGTTACTACTGATTTGCATCCATACTAACTTTAGTTTGCAACACGAAATTAATCAAGCTAGTGCTGTAACTCCAGTATAGTATGTAAAAAACGCACAAATGCTGTCTGACTCATACAGATTTTGAACCTGTAAATATTGACTTGTGGTTTTTTAAGTTGCACAGAATCAGCAGGAACTTCTGCAATGTCATTCTGAATAAGCTATTTCTCCTTAAATAGAAGAAGTTAATGGCAAGAGATATTTTTTGGAATTATGTATCAACAAAAATACATTGCTTGTGTCAACTGCGATGTAACTCACAGTAGCATTTATCAACTAATTAGGATTGCATAATATTTTGCAATCCAGGATAAGGTAGTGTCATAGTTTGAGAGTCCCAAAATCCAATTCTTGAGTCCAAGCCCCCTCCCACAACTCAGAGCAGCATGAAATGGGTTTTCCAGACACAAACACAAGACTCAGTGTGGGGATAAAAGGGAATTATATTACAAACACTGTACAAATAAATATTATAATACATCATATACAATCTTAACTATCTCTCCTATAATAAATCAGTATTTACAATGGATCAATCTCTTCTTCCTTCAATAAAAGTCCAGAAGGGAAAAGGAAAGATACTTTCCACTCTCAGAGCAGCAGTCTCTCTAGGGCAGTAGTCCCCCTTCCTCCATGCAGCAGCTGTAGCTGGATCTCTTTTCATTACACATGAGGGAGGTCTCCAAGCCCCTCTCGACCCTTCGACTCCAAGCGAGGGTCTTTCTCTTCCACGGGCTGCATTCACCAGGACAAAGGTCACTTCATTACGTCATATTCACAAAGTGCAGGAGTCTTTGTGACGGTCCCTATCCTCAGGGGATTCAAGCTCCCTTGCAGAGCTCCCATGCTCTGTCATCAGGCTGCTAGCTTAGCAGCAGCAACAGGGGGGCAAAGCCTCCCTGCACATTCCTTCTGGCCATCCCGGTCCAGCTTTCCAGGACGCCTGAGCTTCTTAGCTCTTCTCTGTCTCTCTGGTGCTGCATTTTAGGACTCCTCTCAAGTGGGAGTCCACCACCCCTCCTCTCTAGGAGAGGTCTCCAAGGAGTCTGGGGAGTTTGCTTCAGTTCTTACCCAAACTCTCTCTCTCTCTTCAGACAACTCTGTGTCTCTCTGCTTAGCTGCGTGCTTGGTTTGCTGCTTCTTCAGTTCTTATCTCTTGGCTTTCAGCCATAGCCTCCATTCACTGCTGTTTCTGTCGCTGCTTCTGCTGCTGCTTACAGTGGAGAAACATCCCCCAGCTCTTAGCTACAGATACTTAGCCCAATCTAACACTGTTCCAAGTCCCTGTAGCCCCCCACCTGGGGCTGGGGGGGGGGCAGCCCCCAGTGGGGCTCTGGGCCCCTTCTCCTCGTGGCCTCAGAACATGGCCACCTCTCCAACAACTACTACAACATCCCCTTCTTTTCCGCTCCGGTTGTTGATATGTTTATATTTTGCAGGAGCGCTCATTGGTTCAACCCCAAGGGTCACCACCCCCTTGGGGTTACCATTTTATAACTCCAGAGGGAAAACGTTTTTCCCCCACCACAGGCAGGAAGGGAGAAAAATATAAAGCCTTTGTATTTGTTTTTTTCTGTGTTTAAAAGAAAACAAAGAAGTTAATCTTGATGTACTTCAATAAAACCTGAGCTATTGAGTTGAAAATATGCTCAATTGTGGGGTTGTTTGAGGTGTTTACGGTAATGAAGATTTTATATCCATTCAGAAGCTCAGTCTCACTCACTGTCCCATAGCGGAGGGCTTCTATCCCCACATTGCCTGACCTTGCAGATTGAAAGAAAGACAGATGAAGTCTGACACTGCACAGGCCCTCAGCATATGTAAAACTGACTGTTTCTGCTACAAAAACCCAAAACTGAGTTAGGGAACCCAAGTGGTAGCTCACGAATTACTTAAAGAAAATCTTAAACTGGCTTTACACTTTCTTATTTGCATTTGGGGAATTTTAATGGCCTCCACTGCCTATTGAAATCTGAGGAGACAAAAAACAGTTTGCATAATAATTGCCGTTGAGCGGACATACTAAAACACCAAGAAGTAAAAAAGAAGGACTTAGGAAAGTAAGTACTAAACTAATACTGAGGGAAGAGCTGTCTTTGGGGAGATGGCAGCTAGCAAAACACCCCTGCGAAACATGCAGAAACAGCAGCACAAATAAGTGAGGTGGGTGTAAAAGTGGTGGCTGCTGAGTCCAGTATTTTTTCAGCGAGTCTTTATCTCCCCATGCTTTGATCTGCCAGGAAGTCATCATACAGCTTGGCTTTCTTTACCAATCTGTGCATTTTGAATGTACTGGAAAATTTCATTCACGGTCATTACAGCACTTGTACTAGCACTACACTTGATCTGGCAGTAGGTCTGATTAGGCTGCCTCTCTATCCCCATCAAGGTGTTGTGGCAGTAAGTCCTAAGTGATCTAAAGGAGACTGTTTCCCTCTCCTGGCTCTGGGTGGTTGTAGTGGTGGCTTACAAGCATGTGTATGTGTTGTTGCTATGCTTGATGGAGAACAAACACATAAGTGTGACAGGAAAAGAAAACTGAAAATATGGCTTGTACCATTTGCTTTGAAAGTGCTGAAATGTGTTGTTGAGCTGATGCCTTCCAGACCTGAATGCCATAACCGTGGGGCAATCACTAAAGTGTCTGAGATGTGCCTAATAGTGCATGGTTTCACGATATGGCATGAGATGAATTATCAGCTTGCCTTTGCCAAAAGGGACATTCTGGTTGTCCCCTCACACCTCCTTATCTCAGCTATGATTTTTGTGGCATATCTTGAGCCAGAGCTGGGTCTCATCTAAGTACACAAGAGGTTCAACACATTAAATGGCAGAAAATTTGCTCAGTATATAACGTGGGTGATATGTCTCTGAGATAGTGATCAGAAGGGGTTTACTCCAACTGTGTGAGCACAGAACTGGATAAGGAAGGGGCAGCGTGTGGGAAGGGGTGTCAGATTCTCCTTTTCAGCAACAGGGAAACATTAGCCCAGCACAGCCTATTGTAAAATCATACACAAGTATGCCTCTGAGTTAGTGTACTGCTTTGCAAGTATCTGCAGTCACAAATGCCTATAAAATTGAGTTTACATTAAACATTGCCCTATACAAGTTTAAGCAGCAAGGAACAATGTATTTCACTATCAGAAAATGAAGTACCTCTACAAGAAACCGGATTTGAAACTTCCCAGGGCGGTTCCTTTAAATTATCAGAAAGAAACAACCAACAACCTCCTTGGTGTTAATTTTTCTGTTTCCTAGAGAAAGGAAAACCAGGATTTTACTGTTCACTTTTGTGTGAAGGGTTGCTGCTTATCCCAGTTCTTATCAAAGATAATGTGGCTAACAGCATGAAGAAGGAAAAAAGGTAAACTGAAAAGGGAAAAGGGACAGAACTCCTCATTTCAGTCTGAGCCTAAGTTCACATGAAAACAACCCAAAGACCTGGATTATGCACAGAGCATTACCCACCATATCACCCAAGTGGAGGTCAGTAAACCAAGGAGAGCAGAGTACATGTAACGTCGGGGGCAGAAAAGCAATAGGCATGTTCATGCAGTGGTTGTACTTGGAGGAGAAGTTATCTACCATGTAGGCAATGCTGCAGCTTCTGTCCATGTGCTCATCTTTGTGCAGAAAGTAGAGCATGGAGGAAGAGGATGTTACCTAAATTTGCACCTATGCCCAGAAGCTCAGTCATGCTCCTAGACATAGAAGGATGTGCACAGCCAACATAAATGTAATCTGGCTGAGAAAGTGGTCATTGAAAAAAGAAGACAACACAGAAAGATTAGGGTCATGTCAAACAACACCTATTCTTTTTAGGCAAAGTACAAATAAATTTCATACAAATAACCTGACATTCTAGGCTGGCTTTGTTGCAGAACACAAATCCAGGCTGATGTCTGGTAATATTCTGTGACTCCCCACTTCCTTCTTAGGCATAAAAAACTCTTCTGGGCCATAACAGATGAGCTGTGCTGCCTCTGCCTCATAATGCCCTGGCACACTGCAAAGAGCTGAGCGGAAGGAATACCAGGAGGAGGTGAGGGTAGCTGAGGGAACCAGGGTCTATCTCAGCACTACTGGAGCGATAATTGCATCTTGTCATGCCTTGGTGAATAGTTGTCCCAATGGAAGAGAAGCCTTTGTCTTTGAACCAAGCCTTGTACTGTTAGTCAGGACACAACCCACAGTAGCACAAGGTCATCTGATGAAACCTAAGCAAGGGAGAGAGCATGATTAGCAGCCTCCAGAAAAAGAGCTATCAGGCATCAAAATCCTACACTGGCTGCCATGGCAGCTGGTTTGCCAGATAAAAGTCAAACAGAAGCAGTGGATACAAAAACTGGGGAAGAAAATTAATGTTAGCTATTTTTATTGTATCCCTGAGGGAAAGGGATGAGAAGAAAGAATGCCAAAAGCATAAGAACAGCTGATAAAGGTTTACTCAGCTCAGAAAATCCCACTCTAACATTTTTTAGCCTAGGAAATATAAATTAAGCCATTACTACTTAAGGGCATTTTGATTTTTGAATAAGTACAAATCTAAATACATTCTACTTGGTGTCTGAAAACCTTGAAAGCCTGAGAACACTTGAGATTATCCCAGCTACACAAATAGGGTATTGTAGGAAATGTCCTCCTTTATCGCTTACTCAGTCCCAGGTAAAAGAGTGCAAAAGTTGCTCCTTGTATGAAGAGAACATACACACAGTCAAAACATTTGGAGTAGATCTTTAGCTAAAAATGGAAAAAATGGAATTAGTACTGTTAACACCAGCAAGGAATCTATGAATTTGAGAGAAGTATAGCAGTAGAACAAAATACTGCTAAATCAGTTTGCTCCTTTTGTTTTCAGTTAATTCCCCCAACAATTCCTATGCATGCTCTAGGCATTTTTGTAAAGATTTGGTTTAAATTCACGGTGTTGCTAAATACTTAATTGAGAGGTTATATTTTTGTTCAAAGAATTCATGTGTAGGGTTGTTTTTGTCAGATGTGAGTCCGCAGAAGAATAAAAGGCCTAGAAAGATCAGATAATAAGAGCATTTAGAAAACAATGATAAATCCTCAGAAATATAATTGAATATGTTGCAAATTTTAAATATTATATATGCTTGATCCTTTCCTCCTTCTTCTCTAGATAAGTCCACAGTACTGAAGAAGTACTGTGATACTGATACTAGCTGGGCATAAGAAGAATATGGCACTCTCCTGGGTGCTCAGCACCTCCAGAGGTGCGAGAAGGCTTAATACAAGGCACTTCAGAAAGCCAAATTTAAGTTCCTAAGAGCAAATATTCTGTTTAACATTTTTCACAAACAATGAGCCCACTGAGGAAAGACAGGGCAGGATTTTGCTTCAGGATAAGCAGCCATACAAGAAAGGGGAAAAAGCCTGCCTGCAGCAGTCTATGTGGTCTGGATGTGGCTATACTGCTTTTTGTACTGCACGAGAGTGAAGTGAGGCAAAGACAGTCATCTCCTGTGGTGGAACACAGATTCTGCTGCAGCAGGTATGATAGGGTAGGTTGGTATCCGTGCACACCTTCCTTGAGGATATCAGCCTAAGGGGGCATGAAATCTGATGATCGGGGTAATCCAACTACACACAATTTATGAACTCTGGCTGACACGTGGAAGTTGCTTTGAAAAGGCTGCTGCAGGGGGAGTTGGACTCCTTGGCTTTCTGAGTGACCGGGGAGGATAGAGAGATAACTTTCATAATTTGGGCCAGACAAGACAGCAGGCTGTCTGGAACCTTGGAAGACTAGCTGTATTTAAACATTATTACCAGCAAATTCATTTTCCACCCTACCGGCTGTGTGTGCGCACATGTGTTATTGACTCTAGATTTGAAGTGTCCTTAAAGATGTATCCAATGGACTGAGAGTGCCCATGAGTTGAAGGTAACATTGAACTTGAAGATGTCAATAAGAAAGGACTATGCTGGCCTAGGGCAGGGAACTCAGGAACTCACATGCTCCAGTATTTCATTTCCCTGAAGAAGTGATCAAAAATAGTCTGTGCCCAGGAAGTGTGCAAAAAAACCCCACAAAACATAGAAAATGAAAAACAGTGCATGAGTAATGGGAAACTTGAGAAACTGCAGGCTGAGCAGGTTGGGATCCAGTGCAGTAGCATGGAGAGTATTCATATAGGAGCTGGGGAGTTGTCCTCTTAAGCCTGTAGCATTTCCATATTTTCCTTATTGACATCAGCCAAAACAGGTCTGGATGCTGATGGAGAACTTCTGGATGGCACTCAGATTTTGTGTCTCCACAAAGAGTCAGCACACAAATGATAATAATTATCATCTTCATGTTTACAATACTGGCAGATTGCAGATTTACCAAAGAACATAGAGGTAGAAGAGAGAACAAAAAAAGCAGTGGCTAAAGAGTGAATTTTTGTGTGGTTATTGCAATTTTTTCTTGGGTATTTATTAGTTCCACTTAGGTGCCACCTGTACTACACTTTTTGAAAGAGGATTTGAGCCCACTCCTGTAGAGAGCACTGAATGCCAGAAGGATGAAGCAGGAGGAGGAAGATAGGTCAGTCAGATGAAGACTGACCTGGAAAGATCCCAGGTCACACAGCAGAGCACCTCACATGGTAGAAGAAGCCTGTTTTTAAGCACCTGAATCTCACCTTCAGTGTTTTAGACTCTAGAGAAGTAGCTCTGATAAGGCCAATACCTTCTTCCAACAAAATCAATGCACAGATTAGTGGCAATTAACAACTACTCATCCTCAGCCTTACACCGCCTAAGCATGCAAGGTAGTATGTCTGTTCGGAGGTAGGATGAGTCTACATGACCTATGAGACCACCACATGATATGCGGTTGTTTACAAGAGGTGATAGCTCACTCAGAAATCACCATCTTTCAGCAAAATACCAGGTGCAAGGAAAGAATCCATCTCCTTCATTAACATGATAGTGTCACATATGTACCTGTGTTTCATCCCAGAGTTAATTCATTTAATTAAACTGTTCTGTGAAAAGCTTTCTTCATAGTATGTGTTAAACTTCCATAAAAATAATCACATTGATCTTGGATTTTACCTTTAGCACACTTAACTTCTGGATCTGTACTAATCTGACATACTTTAACTATGAGAAAAATCTGCCTTTTTTGACAACAGGAGCACTGATTGATTCTGTGCTTACAGATGGATTTTGTTTTATGGGCTTTTTTTTCACTCATGCTTCAGAAATGTATTGGTTGGTTGTATTCCCACAACTGAAATAAACTGGTGGCACAGGAGAAAACTGCCACATTTGCTGAAACGCCACAGACAAATTATTATTCCTTTAGCTAACCTTATTTTTTTTATTTCCCAAGAAGTGTGCTACACTTCTAAAGAGAACAATTTCAAGAAAACGAAACGCTCTGCCTTTACAAAGAAAAATGAGATAATATGGGGGTGAGGAGAGAGTAGAAACATTTCTGGTTATTCTGAAAGTTTTTATTCTTTCCCAGTAAAACATTATTAGGAAAGTATCCAAAGTTCACAGATGTTGGGTTTTTCTAAAATACCTGCAGACTGAACTCATTATTCAGGTGAGTGGTCCAGGGAGGTCAGGAGGCCCATTCCAATATTTAGCAAATAGTTGCAGGATGAAAAATTAAAACACCAGTTCTTTAAGTTGCCTCATGCTGTCAGGTGTCTGCTGTATCTTTAAGAATGGGCACAGGATTCCATTCAGGCAATGACATTCTGTGTAAATAGGCATTTTTTTAAATGTCATAGCACACTGGCTGTGCTTTGAGATATGTTCACGTGAATGAGGTAAAGAATGGTAAGGCTGAGTGTACACAGAAGTCAGTGAAAGACAGTAGCTGTCTAACTTTAGCCTTGTTCATCTGGGGAAAAGGTCCTTACACTTTGGGGCTTTTCAGTTAAAGTGCTTTGCCATTATCTGTAGCTCTAATTTTCTTGCAGACCTTCCCAGAGAACAGAGAAAGGAATGGACATATTAGAGGGATCAGACAGCTGTGAGTACAGAATGTATTGTGCAGTTAGAGTCAAATTGTTGTGGGTCTGATCCTGGGGCATGCTCAGAATCTACAACACTTACTAAAGTCAGACTGAGGAGCCCTCAGCACCTCGCAACTACAGGCTACAGCAAAATAAGGACTCATCCATGCCATTGCTAACATTGTCAGAATTTTTAGACCTAAATTCATAAGAGATTTAACATCCTAAACCCACAATTCCCAAAGCACTTTGCCAGCTGTCTATCCCAACAGATATTTATATTAAACTGTATGCTTACATCTCCACCACTGCACACGCAATTATTGCTGAACTGTTTGACACTTTCTAAAATATCTTGACTTTGGAGGAAGGTTTTTCCTTAGTACAACCTCATCAGGCAAATAGCCGTTTTCATAAATGTGGTCTCTACACAATAGGGATAAATTTGGTATAAGAGAGTAGGAATGCAGTTTCTAGTGAAGCTGCAAAACTCGCAATTGAATTGTTAAGTAGCCTAGTTTGAGCAGCATTCAGCTCTGGTTCAGGTCCACTTCCCGGGTGGTGAAAGGTCTACTCACCTTTTAAAAATTTTTGATACCTTCGTTGGAATGGCGATACCAATCACAACACAAAAAAATTCTGAGATTTGATGATTACATAGGTTTGGTTACATGGTTGGTGAGTTATGGAGGCAAAGAGTAATACTAATGCTATAATACAATGACTGTGATACGAACATAATCAGCTATTCCAGATATAGGTATATTGCTTTCTTCTGCATATTTCTGGTCCTCAGCTTAAAATTAATGGACAAGTGTATGATGTTGACAAATTCACCAGAAGTTTAAAGATACCCCGTATGGTAATTGAATGGTTATGCAGACTGAAGGAAACAAGAAAAGATACCTGTAATAGCAAAAAGAGGTTTCCTGGGATGGTAAGGAAACCAAACCAACATTTTGAGAGTAATAGCTCTAGTCCCAGTTGTACATACATTCATGACCGACACTACTTTTTATTTTCAGGGTTACCAACATGCAAACTGTTCTAAACATGAAGTATAATAGTGTGTAGGAGGATTTATGTTTTATCCAGGCCTGTAAAAATGCTGACAGAGGATGGAGATGTGACTGAAAGGTGTCAAGACACCTTTTATCGACAGATGGGCAACTAAAGAGGGTTGAGCCTTGAGGGCAATGCTGTCCTCAAATACTAAGGAGGAATTTGTCTTAGCTTGATTTATGAGTAGTGAATTATTGTACGTGGTCAGTGTGGATCTCATCTGAAGCTGAAGGGAGCCTTTCTTCCCAGCATGAATCTCTTCTGCCTATTTCAAAACCAAGATACCAGTCCTGGAGATTTCCTCGTTTCTTCCTCTTTCTTCCTCCCATCAGTGACTGGAAGGTGAGGTGATGGTTGTAAATTCAGCAAAATTATTATTGCTCCAAATTGCACCTCTCATTCTCTATTTCTGTGATTTTTTTCACATCTGTGGTTTGTTTTTTTCTCTCATGTTTTGATGTTCTCTTCCTCTTCTTCATTGCATAACCTTTGCTATGCAATAGCATACCCTAAACCCACTTCTGTTTTCATTCCTAGATATCTCTGTTTGTCTCCCTCTTTTTCTCTCTCTCCCTCTCCTGCTTTTTCCAATTTCCTTACCCTCTTAAATTCTCTTTTCAAAACCTTTGTCTGGCAACGGCTGCCACAGTATGAGAGGGAACTGGTATTCCATCTATTGCACTTCAGGCTCTCACACACTCAAGCAAGTACCCTCCCGGGTCACCACACTTTTCTCTACTGGGAACAGAGAGATACATCCCACCGGCGTAGCTCATCAATATTTACTGATACAGAAAAGTATTGTGTGGGAACGTATGATAGGGAACTGTTCTTCCAGTGATTGGCTACTAATAATGAATGACAAACACTTTTAGTTCTAGACTGAAAGATGTTTTGATGGATACATTTTCATTTACCACCCTGTTTCTCATAGTGCCAACTTCACAGAGTCATGGTGATGACTGGTGTAAAAAACCCAGAAATCTGGCCATTTAAACTTGGATTGACCTCCTGCCATCATCATTAAAGAAAAATATACCATGTTAAGTTCTTTTCTAATTGATTTTTTTTTCCAAACATCAATTTACTTCACTAGGTTTTCAGACAACATTGATTTAAGCAAGCAAACTAATGCAGAAATATTAGCAAAGGCATAATTAGCATGCTTTCCTCCTGTTTTCAAAATTGACTTAAGATACTTCAGTGACAGTATTTTTTTTCTGTTGATAACCAAACATTGCCCTCTTATGACATTTATCCCATCCTACTTAAACAAGAGATGTTTTTTTTAATGCAACTGCAGATGCATTGTTGCTTTTGAATACAGACTTATATCCAAAGTAGGACATTTCCTGGTCAAATTTGCAAAGCTGTGACATTTTCTCTGCATGACTTCATTAGATACTATCTGTGAAGCATTTATGAATGCAATTGCCTTCTAACAATATATTCTCTTTTTCCACCCCCGCCTCCGACTTAATTTTGTGTATCTGTTTGCTTATAGATACAAAGAGTAAGACCTTCCCATCACTGGAAATGAAACAGATTGATTTATCTCTCACTAGTGTAATTATGTCACAGTAATCACTCTGCTCCACTGACGACCTTCACCTTAGTTCCCTGGATGGAGTTATTAGTTTGCTTTCTTTGCCAACTAAGATCCTCATTCATCTCATGAAGTTACTCTAAGTTAATCTGCAGGGGGATTGTTGTATTGCTTTTGTCTGCAGGCTGGACAGAGAGGCAGCATTGTCTACAGTATTCACCTAAAGTGCTATTAAGGATGAAAATAAGAGTTCACATAAATGGGAAGAGAAGCCTCTCTAAAATTTCGACTTTCACAGAAAAATGTCATGCCATTTACAATGAGGAGAATAGTTATGGAAGTGAAATTTATCAGGAGCATGTGGAGTAGAACATTAACCAATGCAATTAACTGTGGATTATAGACTTGCTGAAAAATAGATTTCAATTTGTTAAAAGTTTGACATTGACACAGAGTTTACTTATACACGTGTATCTTGAGTGAAAAGATCATAAAAACCTTCTCCTTCCCCCAGTTACCCAGCTGGTAAAATGAAGAAATATTTAAGTGCATGGCCTTTTCCATAAATGAGGATGCTGTGAGCACATAAAAGTTTGCCATTGGATATGTAAAGGCTCTGTCTTTATTTTCAGTAATCTCCCTTGGGTTACTGCTTTTCCCTTTTTATCATTTCTGTAATGTTTTCATTTCTTCCCCAACTACCTCAGTTTGAAATGCTTTCAATAGTCACTTGCAGTATCATTTCCACAGTATGTATTATTTATTTAGATGTTGCTAATAGTACAATATTTCAGCTGTCAAGAAACCTGATGTCTAGACTTTCTCCCACTTCCTTTCATTTGAATGACAAATAAGTTGTACCTCCTGGGTGTATTTCTTAGTGCTAAACAAGAAATTTAAATTTCCCTAGCTTTGCAGACCTAACACAGAGGAAGAACTAAGTTTTGCTGAAGGAACAACCTGTTTCTAATGTTTGTACAAAGGGTATCACATATGGGTATCATATAAGGGTATCAGGTCCTCAACTCAAGCATTTTTAGTTGCAAAGTAATAGGATAATATGAATTACTCTTCAAATGCAAATTTTGAAAGTCTCAGACTTGACTGGGAAGCACTTACTTCCATCTCTTCTTGTCCTTCAGAGCAATGACCTTCAACATTTCTTGCCCAGTGGAAGGCCCAATGAAGTCAAAATTAAAGGTACCACATACTTCTGAAGTGTCAAGTCTCAGCTGAAGCTGTAAATGAATGGATCAAATAAAAATATGGAAAGATCTGTTCAGCTTTCAGGGAAGAAATCTTTGTAGGTCTAATCTTTCCCTGGTAGTCTACCATTGTTGCAGAAAACCTTTACAGGTTAAGCAACCAAAGCAATCATACTGTTCAAGTTGCTCATGTAAGTAGTATCTGTTTGCTGTATAAGCCCCTGTTTTTTCATTTTAATTCTGAAAACATAAGTAGCATCAAGGCTTCTCACTGGCAACTTACCTTCTGTCAATCAGCATCTACAGATCACTGTATTCTGGCTTCCCATTCTAAATTAAGTCCACAAGTGCCCTGGAGAAAGAATGATATAGTCCTGAATTACCGTTATTGCTTCAGTTGCATTTCAAAGTGTTTCAATACAACTCTTGGAAAAGTTGTTATAGGACAGTCTGCAAATACATCACATTGCCCCTTGGGGGTTTCAAAAGTAGTTGACTTCTCAAGTGTGTAGTATAAGTGTACTCTGTTGATTTGGGATCTAAAGGAATTCATCTAATCAAGAGGTCACGAAAACCTCCAAACTGACCAAGCAAAAGAATGCACTCTCCAGTGCTCTTAATTTATTGTACAAGAAGCCTAGACAACAAGAGAGTCCTGTTATGAATGACACAGTTGCAAGTGTTCGATAGTTCTCCAGGGAACTTTACTTAAGCTTCTCTGGATATAAATTCTATATTCTAGGATTATTTTCTTGCTGTGAAAATACCAGAGAACTTCAGTGCAAAACTTATCTGCTGACACACTAAAAGACCAGAAAATTATTTCACTGTAGCATAGCTCATTCTAATTAAATTGACTTAGATTTTTAAAGTTCTCTTGACAGATTGTGCCAGTTCTTGTTCCTTGTCATCAGTTAAGTTTAGCTACTCAATAAATGTATCTTCCCTCATAAGAAATAACACCAACAGTTTGTTACTTTGCTTGAAATGACAATTTTCTCTCTCAAAATTTCCATTTATGGTGAAAGGCTAAATTACAGCTACATATCTCAGGCTGTGTTTCCTATTACAAGGCTTATCAATTACATTTTGACTCCTCTGGAATCTCTTTTTAGAAATTAATGCTTTTTCTTGGATCACAAGGAATTTGACAAAAAAAATAAGATCTAGTTATGATCTTGAACACATCTATGAAATTATGACTATAAACACACATGCATATGCATATATATAGAAAGACAATTCAAAGACAATTCTCTATATGTGTAGATGTATTGCATGTGTGTATGCCTGTTATATGTAGAGAGAGATAAGATTCAGACGACTAGAAGTTGAAATAGTAAATACAATATTTGAGTATTTGGTATGTTAGCAGAAGCAGTTTTTCTTGTTTGCTTTACGTGTTACCTGAGTCACTGTTTCAAAGAAAAAAAATATTCAAAATATAAGAAACAGCTTGGTTATAAAGTGATGCTGGATGGTGGATAAAGCTTAAAGACATATACATTACTGAGGCAGCTGCACTGTTGTACACAAAACCAGAAAAAATTTCCAATAACATCTTGTTCTGAAAATATGGTGATGTAAGAAGTGTTTCTTGGAGACTTACGATGCCAGCTTTGAGAATTTGAGATTGTTGTACAGAAACGCTTGGAATGCTTTCCCAGATGAAAGTACATCACAACTGAAAGGTATCAGTCTTTTGTTTCCAGCAGAAGCATTAGGTAAGAGGTGTTTCTTACCATAAAACTTCGCTCACACTCACATATTTTCAGTTAAATACTGGGCAACCTCTTTACTTAGCAGTAGTGAGTTTGTACCACAATCATTTACTATTCAAGTAGCATTATTGTCAACATTAGTAAAAACATCATATCTTTTCTGTGCATAATATTATTCTTAGATGAATTATTTCTGATTTGAAACAAGACAGAGAGACTGTTGGTGACATAGTCACCTAAAAGACATTTTCATGCCCTGTAAATGAGGGAGATTCTGTGTATTGTCAAAGTCACAGCTATCAAATCAAAGAGGTTGCAGCAGCAGTCATGAAAAGGTTGTATGGATGTTCTGAAAATTATCCTTGTGTGACAAGAATATGCCCATCCTATCAGCCACTACATAGCCAATCCAGTTTGGTCACTAGGGAACTGTGACTTAAGTTGCAGGAAGATGAGGGAATTGACATTAGTTCTTTTAAGACATAACTTAGTTTATATATTTTCTCAAAGATGGTAATTTTTTTTCAGTAGCCTTTTTCCCCAAAGGTTTTGATTGTAGCAAAAAATGTCTTTTCATCCCATTTTCTTATAGCTCTTGTGACTGAAGGAAATATAACAGACTTGCTTTCCTGTCATGATTTGTCTTCATGTTTTCTGTATATCCTTTTCATCCAAAAATTTATTGAAATTGCCTTATAATTCAGTAAAATTAACTCCTACTTATTGAATAGGGCTTAAAAGACAAATGCTGAAAAGAGTGTCTGAATACTTGCTGTTCCTATGAGACCTAATTAAGAGAATGTAAATTTCATTTTTCAAGTCCTGATTTCAAAATGATGACAAATAAAATCGTTGCTGCCAATCCCAAACTGTTGGGCTGTGAAATAGGAGCTATGTTTTGGGTACGGTGATATATGTGTATGCATTTGTATATACACAACTACACTTATTGCTAAATTTGGAATCTTCGAGTTCACAAATAATCTTTCCAGGTTGAGCTGAAAAAGCACAATCATTCTTGTGAGACTTATTTTGGGTTAAACATTAAAAATATATTTTGTTGCATTTCTTTCTTCCATCCTTATGCCAATTCCCATATATTTAAAAATAGTTTTTGAAGTCATTGCAGGAATAAAGCCTAAATCAAACAGCAGATTAGTTGCTAAGAAAGAAGAGGGCTTCTTTTATCTTTTATTGTCCCAGGCAGACAGTCATCCTCTTTTCCTGCCAGCCTAAACTACCTAGGCATACACGAAGATGCATTGCAGAAAAGTGCTATGCTCTGACACCATCTGCTCTGAGCTTCCCCTTACTGCAACTGTCAATATGTGAACACATTAAAGACTTCTCTTCTTTTGATATGTGAGCATTGCCTTGGGATGTGTTGGTCATATCATTTTCTCTCAGTAGATAATGATTTTCCATCTTCTACCTTGTCCTGAGTTGGGATTTGTGGGGCAGAGAAAGGCTTGTCCTGTTGCCTTTAAAAACCAGTTTTCTGGGGCTTGGGATGTGTCTTTCATCAAAAGGGAATATGAGAAACCTATTGAATATAATCTAAAAATATCTCTCCTGTCTTTCAAGGACCTCCAACCCATAAAGCCTCTCTTTATGTGAAATGCATGTGAAATGTTGTTCTCAAGCTCATTTTCAGCATTTTTTTAAACATATTTTTCAGCATTCTTTTGACACATATTTTTCCACAATCTTCCTATTCCATCATGAAAAATGCTTTTTCCTTGGCAGGAGACTGTGAAAATGAGCACTCAAGTGTTATGATCTTCCAGATAGCCAAAATCTTATAGTAATTCAAGATATAATTCAGGGTACTACTGGAGGTAACAAGAAGGCAGAAGGTCACAGCGGAACTCCCAAGTGACTCTTCCACAACAGCCTGAATCATTTCACTTCCACCAAGGGATATGTGTGACAATTTGGTGCTATGACAAGATGTTGCCAGATATTGCAACCACAGGCATACCTGGGGGACAGGTATACATAAGAGATATAAGACATACATAAGAGACATGCTTGAGTACTTCTCTATAGCTACCCTGAAGAAATTGTCATGACCACCTGCCCAGTATTGCAGGAGCTATATGACACTGTGAAGTATTTCTCCTTGTCAAGTTATGAACTCTTTAAACTGACATTTAAATTGCATTCAGAAACAATTTATCCTATCTCTAATGCAGATGGGGTTTTGAAGAGGTATCTGTTGGAAGGAAAGGCTTGCACTGACCTCCTATAAAAGTCAAATCCATTCCTTTCAGTACCACTTTGGAGAGAGAAACAGTGCAAGCCTCTAAAGGAGGCAATGTTGGCTGAAATGCAGCCAAGAGATTTCAGGGAGCCTCCTCTAAAATACAGTACCCCAGGCAAGTACCACTGCCTGGCTTTCCCTAAATAGGCTCTGTGGTGCAAATGTCCTCAGAACCCTAAAAGGGTACCTCTAGGAATGAGAACAGGTGAACTGTCATACTGCATTCCCTAGTTACTGCTACCTGCAAGTATTTTACCCCTCACCTCTCAGTTATATTAGTCAACTAATTTATTGGGATAAATGTTGGATGACTGTGAGCTCTAGTCAGCACCCTCATCGTTCTGTTGTAACTCAGACTGTGGAAGGAGAAAAAAATGTGAGGAACTATTGACCTTCTTGTTACTTGAACAACTTCTTTTCTTCAGTCTGCATATTTTGCAAACCATGGAGGGGAGAAGAAGTAAAGCCTGTATTTCTGATCTCACTGTAGCAGTACCCTAACCGTACCTCATCTGTTTTCCTGCCGAGAAAATATGCTGCTGTTCTACATGGAAAGACCAAAGATTTATACGTCTTGACTTTGTGTTGTGCACATAAATTCCAGCTCTTGGTTTCAATAGTTACACCATTTAGACCCCTTTGGAATTGTCAGCTGGAGGCTGCAGATATTCCCGGGTTCAATCAGACAGGAGCATCTTGGGTCTCCAGTGTGACTTCCTCCATCTATGCTGTGCTGCTAAACGAATTCATTTATGAATTGGACAGAGCTGATCCTCCCCTGCTCCACACTAGCTATGCTTCTAATCTACTGAGAGATCGGGTGTCTCACATGAAACTAGAAGTTGACTTGCAGATAGACATTGTCTATGGTGCAATGTCAGTCCTGCCACTTAATTCTGATCAAACTATGCTTTTTTAAAAGAGAACAGAAACAATTTAGCTAGCAAAAATCAAGTTCTTCACAGAATACTCCATTGTCTGTATTCCCATTTTTATGCCAATGATTTGATAATCAGTCTTTTTGTTCTAAAACACTTTCTCATGCAAAAATGTGCAATCAATCATTTTTGTTTCCATTGCACACTGACATTTATTGGTACTTTTAATACGCAGTTTCCATGAATAGTGTTATAGCCAGACGAAGAGAAGAGCTGACTTGAACTTCTAGCTCACTAATTCGTCGCAGATTAGCGTTGTCAGCACTGATGGATGAAGGGAGAGATCTATCAGAATGGATGTGAGGAGTTTCACTCCTGCTTTGTAACTCATGCAGGAAATCCCAGTGTAAACTAAGTCTCTGCCTCTCACAAATGTTAAAACATCACAAGCAGAGCAGTAACCCCCCAGTTAAATTGGCTTTTTGTTGCCGATGATCAAATTTCTTATAATCCTTCCCACTTGTTCTGTCTAGTGTTGCATTAGTGATGAAAGGCCTTCAAATTTATTAAAAGAATATAAAAGCAGAACAGAGCAAATTAAAACAGCCCAGAAACACATGAGCAGGGAAAAGTACATAATGCCTTTTTGTGTGATCCCGTTGGTTATCACATTCCCCATGGAAGTCATGTGGGTGCAGAGCTATGCAACAGTCTCTAGGAGTGACCCTGTTTTTTTCAACTGGACACAAAAAAACGTGAGCAGTGATATGAAGCACTTTGGAGTATCTTTCCTAGGAAAAATTATCTATTTCCTTCCTTGTTAAAGTAAAAGGAAAGAATTTTTTTTATGTCTTTGACCCAGGAAAAACAGCAAGTGGAACACTGGTGGTTTGTGGAGTGTGAATGTGTCTCTTTTTTTTATTATTTTTAATTAAGTGATCTCTCTTAACTCCCATGGTTGCAGACCTGCGTTCTTACAGGTTTTTCCCCTTGGTATTACTTCAGGGTGGGTGCCTTACCTCTAGGGGCACAGGCATCCAACCTCTAAATTGAAGTTGACCGATGTATTTTTTGAGACTACCTCCTATAGCTATATCATTTTTACCTAATATAAGAGTTAGTTTCATCTTCTGAGAGGTTTTCTTCTCCCTGAGACAATAATATGTTCACCTACAATGAGACAGCTGGGTCAGGCTACATTTTGTAAAAATTTTTCATTAAAAAATAGTATAGATGTATTAGAAATATACATGCATTCTCTTTATCCATTAGAAGAAATCAGAAGGACTCTGGCCTTCCATTCAGTAGATCCTAAGCACTGACAGATATATCACAATTTTGCTTTAAAGACACTATCAAATGCTGATTGTTGGCTTTTATGACTTGTAGTTTCAGTAATTTCTAGTGAGATTGATAAAAGAAGGCAAAGAAGAGGTGAAAGAAAGACCTTGGTTATTTAAGCCAGCCAGGGAAAGCTTGGAGAAGAGATAATTTCCTCTGTGAATAATATCTGAGTAAATAAGCAAACACAGATCACTGAATAAGCTTCCCCTTGGGAAGAAGAAAAGCTCTTTAAGCACAATAACTGGCTCTGAATAAATTTAGACTGGAAATAGTAAGTCTTCTACCACTAGGTCAGTGGTATTCTATAATGAGCTTCCAGCTGGAGCTGAAGGAGTAAGTGAGCCAAGTAATTCATGGGACATATCTAGATGATTACTTTTTGAAGGCATTATCTACTGCATAGCCAGTGCTGATTCAGGGACTGGCACTAAAGAGGGTCCTTCCAGACCCATGTTCTTAGGAGCAGTGCCCTAAAACGAGAGCTGTCTCTACTCGAAAGGACATTTCTCGTTTAGTACTTTTAGGTCAGACCACTTAGTATGAAGTGCAACTGAGTCCAAAACTCTCTGGGTAAAATAACACAGGAGGTGGGCTGCACTTTCTCTTACCAAGCCTAATTTTGTTTCAGAGAATTATGACAGATTTTGATGGAATCCCTCCTTGTCTGAGGATGTATTATTGAAAAAAATTCTATACTAAAGGATATTAGAGCTTTACTATTGTCCTAAAAGAAATCTAGAAAGGAGACAGTGGGAGAATTAACATCTAAATTCTCTCATTTTTAATAGTTGTCTCCCTTTACAACTTTCATGAATTGCTTTCCAAGTATTTTTGGCTTAGGTTCCTTCTAATTGCCCCTTGAAAATTCAAGGACACCTGGCTGCATTCATTTTTAAAATGCCACTGGTCCTGTATTATGTGCATATAGTTCATGGTGCAAAGAGGGAAGCAAATTTCAGTGTGTCTTATGAGTGTGCACTGTTATGCCTTTTCTTGATGATCCGTTGATAAGGTTTGCTACTGGTTGAATGGTTTATTAAATGCCTTTCAGCCCATCAGCACATCACTCATTACAGACACTTCAGGAGTCATCAACTCTACCAACTGGGTCAGAGTAATGAAGACCCTCCTGGCGTGAATACAGAGAAAGGGAAATCATCATTCAGGTTCTTTTTCCAGCAAGATGATGGAACTTGACTTGCTTGTCATCTTGGTTACTGAGAGTTTTTAGACAGGAAGCTTATTACTTAGCTTTGTCTTACAATATAGGTGTGGTCAAAGTGTGGGGCTAAAAGCTCTGTGGGCATAAAGACATCTGTCCCAAAGCCTCAGTCAGCATCTGATAAAGAGAGTTAATCATAGAATCACAGAATTGCTAAGGTTGTAGAAGACCAACCATTAACCCAGCACCACCATATTCACCACTAAACCAAATCCCTAAATACCCCATCCACATGGCTTTTGAACACTTCCAGAGATGATGATTCCACCAATTCCCAGGACAGCCTGTTCTAGTGCCTAACTACACTTTAGGTGAAGAAATTTTTCCTAATAGCCAATCCAAACCTTCCCTAGTGCAACTGCAGGCCATTTCCTCTTATCCTATTAATAGAGGACATCATAGTTCTTTCAAACCCAGTTTTCCTCACAAAAGGCACAGAGATGGTACATACCAAATTCCCCCTGGATCAGTGCATGCTGGGACCAAGGTATGCAACCCTGACACACAGGCAGAAGGGTACAGAATAGTGTAGACCCAACCAGTATCACCATGGAGATCTCACGGTTGTTTCCATGACATTTATTGGCATTTTCAATTCTTCATAAGTGGTGAATAGGCATGAAAAAAGCAGCCATTCTACTTTACAGAAAGAGAAAATGGAAACATGCAGCACACTTTAAATTCACTGTTTAAGAGATTGCTTTTAAATCTTTACATTAGCTGTACAATAGCTTTTTGTCAAGCAGTGAATCTCTTCAACTGTGCATTTTTGTATCATCTGTTACTGTCCTGTGACTGCACCTAATAATAAATATTAGCAGGAGTTTTATTCAGGCTTTAGTTACATACTAAATCAATTAAATTGGATTTAAACATAAGAAAAAGCTGTTTTACTATGAGAGTGATCAAACACTGGAGCATGTTGCCCAGAGAAATAGTGGAGCAGCCAACTCTGGAAATGTTCAAATCCTTACTGGATATGATCCTGGGTAACCAGCACTAGTGGACTCTGCTTGATCGGGGGGTTGGACTAGAAGATCTCCAGAAGTGCCTTCCAGCCCCAGCAATTCTGTGATTGTGTGATATCAAAGCACATACACAAGAAGACATATCACCAGAGGCTAACCTACAAAAGTACCAGGATTTGTTTCTGCTGACATGAATGTGAATTGAATAAGATCATGGGTGGTATGCAGCTTTGCCAGGAAATCTAAGATGTGCCTTGTTATAAGTATAGTGCTAATAAAAGCATCCTTTCTGTTATATCTATTTTTATTTTCAATAACTAAGGGGCACTGCTTGCCTTTTATATTGAATTGCACATTTTCTGTTATTGCTGTTCTCCATATTTTTCTGTAACACCAAGATGTCCCAATAAATAGTGTTGTCTAAAAGAAACAACAGCTTTTATCACTTAGATAAAAAGGAGAGGAGTTTTTTCTTAGAGGAGAAACAAGTACAAGAGACAGTGGTACATCATACATAATATGTTGATTTTCTAAAATAATTAATAGAAGACTCAGAACATATATTTGTGGCAATGTATCAGTATTAGAGTTTTACATTTTCCCAACTTCTTTCTTTCTCAGTGGAGTTTCCACTGCATCAGCAAATAAACATAAAAACTGCTTGAATAAATCGCTAATCAAAACTTAGTCTTATAAGAAATATTGGTTTGTTGCAATATTTTTTGCCAGAAAGCTGAAGTGTAGGATATGTGTTGTTCTACTCTCTGCTACCTAAGAAAGAAAATACTTTTATTGTTTATTAGTCAGATCTTTAAAATGGTTCACAAAACATGCTTGATGAATAATGATAGCTTCTGGGGGAAAAAAATTAGATTTGACACATTGCTGGTTTTAAAATCACAGCGTATTAGAATAAGACTTTTGGGATAATTGCTTTGTGAGAGTGGTTTCCTTCTCTTTTGGAGCTCTCCTAAGCTATTTTAGCTGGTATTAAGTTGTTCTTTTTAGAATTCAAAGCAAATTTCAAAGATATTTAAATCAAACTCAGATCCTGGCTATTAGCTCTGTTTCATACCATTCAAACACTGTAATAACTAGTATTGAATGGGTCTTGCACAGGTGGAACATGGGTTTGAGAGACATCTGAACACTTAATTTCCTACTGAAATTCTTGCATTTTTGATAGGCTGTTCAAGATCAAAGAATAGTCAAAAAGTTACAAATGCATTTTAAGTTCTGTTAAAACCCAACAGCAGTAAAATGTTTTCGTATAGACAGATTAATTTACAGTGATGCTTATGAGTACTGAGATGTTATGGACAGAACTGTACAAGGAGGTTCTGCACATAGATATTACCATGGCTTGGTATTTCTTCATATTGTTTCCAGTTTTAAAAATATTTCCAAGTTTCTGTGCACTGGTACAGCACCACACTCTATTGCATATCATGCCATATCATGACCCTGGCCAAGAATATAGCATTCATTTCCACAGCAACTGTAAATGAAATAACAGATACTTTGCATATGACTTGGACTATGTTATGTTAGTGCTCTGTCAATGTCATAAAATTCTCTAGTGATGAATTCATTGTCTGCAAGTATTTCACACTGTAAGGGCACAGTCAGGCCCTGTGATTTTAAGTTCTGGTAAGGGTGTTTTCAAGAAGTGATGGCTACAACTCAGAAGTTTTGATAGACTGGGAAGGTTTAAATAAACATCCTGATGATTTCTTGAACCACCTCAATCTTTTAAGTCTACAAAACCAGACTGAAAAGTTTTCAAGGAATAACTTGATTTGTAAAGTTTGCATAATTTCTACCTTTTCTTACAAATTCTGCTTCATAATCCTTAGGCATAAAATGTCTTCTTGGAGGCACTGGAATGGCAAAGGTAAAAGCAAGGAATGATTTAAAGGCACAGACTTGATCTGTAATTGGAAATTCCAATAAGTGATATTTAATTTTTTTTATTTGACATTTTAAAACTTTCTGGTGGACTCAGTTGTTGCACTAGGTTGTGCAAGGCTCTTCTCCTCTAAGGCACCCAGAGATTAGTCAGCAGCAGAGTGCAGTGTGATAGGGCAGCTAAAGAAATGGCTGAAATTGTTCAAAAAGATATCACTGTATTTGTTTGTATTTTGACTAGAACAAACCAAAGAGCTCAGGGGAAAAAAAATAGAGGGGCTCTTCTCCCTGTTTCTCATGCATGTAAATATTACTCAGAGAGTCCAAACATAGTCATATCCTCAGTTTCTTCCTTTTGAAAACACGTACCAGCAGCTTGTTGATGATTTGCTAGAACTCCAGATTTTGCATATACACAGATATTGTCCCCCTAGAAAATGTCAAATGCAATCTGTGTCAAAGGCTCCTGCTGATACCTCTGCACAGAACCATGACATTACTGTCTTTCCAAATCTATTGACCAGACCCAAAATGTCTATTAACCACAGACCACAGAATTTCCTCCCCCACCCCAAAAAAACCACATCAAAACATTAGCAAGGTTATCCAGCAATTCAAAAGCATGAAGAATGAAATAGTACGATGAATGGCAATCAGTACAGGATATATGCTTTCATTCTAATTATTTCTTCATTGATATAATTAACCACAGATCAATATACTTGGGACTTTTTTGGGTAAATAAATCAAGTGGTAAAGTACCAGCTACACCTTTATTCAAGAATGTAAGTAAATTTCACACTCATTACATGAATCTTTTAACATCCTGCAAATAGTTTTGTGTAAAATCCAAAACACATCACCAACATTTTTTTTAGGGAGTAATGTGTAATTTGTTTCCTGCACAGTCCTTGCATGCGGATACTGATACTATGCATAAATTTCACCTCTTTTAGGAGAAAAGCTTATTACCTCCTAATATAGCCATTATTAATATATTATGAAAATAATAACAGGCTAGCTGTTACAGCCATCGAAAAAGCACCTGCTGGAAAGGTAGAATAAAGCTATGATAAACATTTTAAGAAGTGCCTGCAAATTACTTGCAAGGTTCTGATAGTGTTACTAAATGCCTAAAACTAAAGAATTGAAAATAAAAATTCTAGCACTCTGCAGTACAAGCTCATCTCTCTGAGTGATTATCTGTGATTTCAATCTCTGTTTCATCAGTTGAAAGAGCCACCCAGGGCTCTCTGAATACTGACTCCTTGCAAATTATCCCATTCCATAGCAGGTGACAAGAGAAATAAAACCACAGTCCCCTTTGTCTCATCTTTATTATTCAAATCAGATAATTCTTTTTTTTTGTATATATCACTACAGAGTTCCAGTAAGAGAATATTCTGATGTCAGCAAACGGTTCCTAAATGGAGATCTGATAAGCACTCTATTTGTACGATTTGTACGTAAATGGTGCCATTTTTCAAGTACCATACAGTGCACTCTACTTAATTGGGATGTGCTTAATCAGAAAAATCATTTAATGGGACAGTGTTTGGGGATCCATTTTAAGCCCAGTGATAATTAATAGCAATGAGTGCTGATTAATGGTATCACTAATTCTGCATACCAGGACACTCTCTAATTATTTAGTCTTGATGATGCCTTTTGTGTCTCACTCTCCTGGCAATTTGCTCAGTTTGCTTCTCTAAGAACTGCTTTCAGTCTCTGGAGTGGCAACAGAAGGATCAGCAACCATCTCACTCCTGCCTGTTCCCAGTAGTCAATGGGTTTCTTAGAAGTAAAGTTTCCGATTTCTCACTGAGGGGTAACACTGTAATACCAATTCCAAGGTTGTTTGAAAAAACATTCTTGCTAAATGATACTTGGGTTTACCTCTTACTGATTAGTGGTGGTCTGAAAGGATAAGTAGGGCAAGGTTTGTTGGGAAAATAGATTATTTTCATAGGAAACAATGCAATAAAGAAGATACTGAAATTCGGCATTTACAGCAGGGATGATGTGACTTAAAAATTGACAAAACTGAGACACCTTCATCCATCCATTTAACAAAAGCTAGTGCTCTTCCCTACAAATCTTTCATCATTTTCTGCTTAGTAGGAGTCTGCAAGGGAAAGAACAAACTCTGCAGAAACATAGGACAGCTAAGCTAAGCTTTCCTTTGTTCTGTGATATTCTGTCTGGTCGCGTGTAATCACCATAGTATTTTCCAATGTGGAAAAGCTGCTCCAGACAGCCCAAAAGACTACCTGAAAGTTTCATCATGTGCACAGCAAAATACAGATGTGAGACAGTGTTGAACCCTTTGTCATGACAGCATTTTTTTTTTTAGTTTATTCCCTTCCACATTTCTAACTGAAAAAAACCCAACAAAAATTCACTTGTTTAAAAATAAGTTACTCTAGTTATTACTGCAACTTCAGAAACTGCATGAGAAAAACCTCTTTCCATGCTGTGAACTGCTGTGAGTTTCATCAGCTCATCTGCATAGTTCACTTCTGATTTTCAGCATCCACTGTGCAATTTCAAAATCACACAATACACAGAGACAACAGTGTCCATCCACCAATCAATTAATGAGAGATGTTGTAGGATGAGGCCTCATATATGCTGAATATAAAAAAAATACACACATTTTGAGCATTATCTGAAAAGAGAAAAAAGGCATTGGGTTCATTTTATTAAATAAAGATGCCAACACTGAACTGATACATATGAACTGATCACTGAAGGCACCTTGTATAGCCAGTGGAGAGAAGGAGGCAGTGGCATGCTGTTCATTACAAAAAGAATTAAGGCAACTTAAAACAAATTTTTTTCTCTATTGATTATTGTGTTATCCCAATACATCGAACAGCATGAAAATTCATCTAAGAAAAGAGGCTTTACTGTAGCACCTGAAGACAGCAACAGAAATTGTATTTGCTGTGTTTCAACTATACTGATTGTAACATAGATAGTGATAGAATTTGGGGTCCTCACTAAAAGTTGCCTGTTAAATTTGTCAGCTCCTATAGCAGAAGTTTTCATACCACAGTAGCCACTGATCAGCACCTAAGTTTGTCAGACCTTATAAAAAATACCTACACCAGCACTGCCTCTAAGGTGAAACCCCAAGCTAACAGAAATGAAGTCAAGAAACACACTAAAAAATTACATTATGCAACAGGAGTGCCAAAGCTAACGGTGACCCTATGCCACCAGAAAGTCTTGTTTTACAGTTTAATTCTGGGTTCTTGTCCTGATTGCCCAGAGTGCAGGGACGTCAGCTCATTCCCAAGCTCCTAATTGAATCTCTGTCCAAAACAAACCTTGATATGATTCTGGGAATTGCTGTGTCCAGGAATGCATTCTACCAGGCATTAAGGCTGAGACTGCTCTGTGTTTGACTATCTCAGTCATGTCTGGGTTTGCAACTCAGGTTCATGCCAAAAACTACTTGTCTGTTGGGCTGCAAAGCATTCCTCATGTTATTAGTTGAAAGAGTGCCTAAGAGTAATATTTATGTTGATGGGGAAGGAGATGCAAGGTTGAAAGCTCTGTAGTGAGGGGGTTGAATGAGGCCAGCCAGCTCTAGAAAAGTGAGAACCCAAGCTACCCTGCACATCTTGGCCTGGGGTTCAGAAGTAATGCCCCAGAAAATCTTCACTAAGTCCTGCACTGCAATATTTTCTTCAGACATCTAGTAAACCAACAGTAACCTACAAAAGAGTATAGGCTTCAGTGGAGATGCTGAACTTAATTTATTGGTTTTGCAGATCTTATTCTCCCCTACCCTACCACCTCCATCCCTGCCCCCCCCACACAGAAGACAACTGATGTGAACCTGCAGTCCTTATTTTAGTGACTCTTTAAGTATGGTAGCAAAAAGCCATCAGGCTTCAAGAATTAACTCCTGAAAAAATCCAAAATGAAGATTCCTAAGACAGAGAAATGATGAAAACGTGTATAATGATCTTGAACAACTTCTAAAGAAAATACAAAGAATATTTTTTTTCTTTAGCTAAGGTAATTAATAGGGGGAAACAGTAGTCATTAAGGGTTTCTCGATGTTGTTTTATTAACTTTGGATGAAATATTTGCTTTAGTAAAACAAAAGAATATTTGCTGTTGACTGCAAGGGAGGTAGGACCTCACCCTTTCTATCCTTCAGCAATAGACAAACTTTTAAAGGGTAAGAATCATCTTAACCAATATTTATGTTTGAGCTAAATTCCATCTACTGTTAAGTCGCAGATATAACAGTTTCTAGAATGAAATCAATATGATCTATTTTAGATGTCTGTTTTTAGATGTCTATCTTTAAAAAGGATTAATCACATCCTAGCATTTTTCCCCTTTCTTCCTATTTACAATAAAAGGAATATAAAGTGCTATCATCTACATGTAACCAGATGAATCCAACTCCAGCATATTTGTCTCAATATATTTCCAGTTTTTTTACTGTTGAGTATGCAGTAAAGTAAATTCTGGTCAAATTAAACTTTGTGTTTTTATAGTTGACTATACATATCTTTTGGTCTGATACTCTTATTTTATCTTAATAATCACAAGCAGAATGTGAAAAATTTTTTTAATGTGTTTTATAAATTCTGCATACATAACTATATTCAATAGTTATATTATTACATTATAATTTATACACTGTACATTCAATAAACCAAAACCATAACACAAAACTGTTCAAAATTGTGGGAATATATGAAAACAGTAAAATTGAAATATTAATGTGTTTACTGGTGTCAGGATGTGTACTCACAGTTACTACATTTTCTATGCAATATCTTGAATGCCTGTGTTTTACAGACCTAGTTAACCTACAGTTCACTTTGTCGGAAACTCTCTTCTCTCCATGAAATATTTTATGTGGTAAAGAGCTTTAAAGTTCTGCTAAATGTACACTTAATAAAAACTGTAAAGATGAATAAAGGCAGAAAGTTTTGCTTTGCTTTATAGTAAATATAAAGTCACAGTAGAGTTATGTTTGACTAGCTGAACTACACGTCTGTTTTCTACAGTTTTGGTATAGAAATGTTCCATACTTACAGTAAGGGAAGCAAAGAAGGAAGGACTGACTTGTTGCTGGAAGAAGTGCATTTTCCTCACTGGGCTGTAGGATAGGATTCCTAATAAATGTATTGCAAATTATTAATACAGCAATTGCATTACTGAATGCAATTGATTCCATTGCCTCTTTTGGCCTCCTCTTGCATACATAACGCTGACCCTGGTGCATTCCAAATTAATTGCTAGAGTTACTACTCATTGATATTGTCTCCAAACAAAAGCCAATGAGGAATTCTGTTCTTGCTTTCATGTGGGAATTTCAATCAAATTATTTACAGAAAAAATCCATTTTTTAAAAAAAGCAGTTACCTTATCAGTAGTTTCCCTCAGATGCCTACCAGTTATATTCTTTCTAGTAGAAGAATAAAAAGTCTTTTATAGAAGTAAGAGTAAAAAAAGGGCTTGCTCTTTAACATATTTACATTTGGAATTTCATAATTCTTCAAGTTGTTCATTTGTTTGAGTCCATTTCATATTGCCTCACTGCAAGATTTTCCATACAGAAATTACCAATTTGGAAGGAACAATTTTAAGATCTCCAGTACTTTATGTGACAAACTCTAAACACAGTGTAAATTCAGATGATTGACAAAGAGAAGAGGGAGCAAAGAGAAGCATTACTGTTCTACAGTGCTGCCAAAGCCTCTCTGAATTACAAAGGCAAAAGCGTTTTTGAAAAACTCTTTAAAATTCTCTTGGAAGGCTCTTTTGTTTCTGAAAGCTGTCAAGACTGCTAAAAAGATATTTCTGGAGCAACAACTAAAAAAAAAAAAAAAAAACGAAAACATTTCTTAAGGCTGGAGCTTTGTAAACTTTTAAAAAGCAAGACCTGAAAATTTTCCATTGCAAGTTCTAGTTCATTTTAACAACGGTCTTTATACACAGTTATACAGGATGTAGCAGCAGAAAACAGGTCTGCCCGCAGCTCGGCCTCAGTTGTCCAGTGGAAGAGAAGTTGGAGTAGTGGTTGTTGCAGGAGAACTGTGTAAGGCCAGGAGACCACATCCATGGGGACTTCTGTGAGGGGATCTTGAAGACCAGTCATGTCTGCTGTACACTGGAGAGTATGCAGGTGCATGACACAGCAGAAGGGTTTCATCAGGAGAGCCAGCAGCTGCAGCATCACCCACAGATCATTGTCTATGGAACTTAATACCTTATGGAAAATCTTCCTTCGGAGTGATAAGGATGAGTTTCTCATGCACCTAGGCACACAGTAAAATACCAAGAGAATTTGATATACTTCCCCTTTCCTAATAAAAATCCCAATTTTTATTAAAACTGAATCCCACTACCTCTTAAGTACTGGAAATGGGAGCCTCCCTTCCAAGCCAGCTCAAGTCTCTGTGATGACAACAGGACATCTGCCTGCCACCCAGGTGGGGGCACAGGAACACATGAAGCAACACAGAGGACTATTCCTGTACTATTAATTGATCTTCATTAGTGTAGTGGAGCTACACTACACTACTACTACTACTACTTCTGCTCTGGTGGGAGCAGAAGCATGGAAAAAAAAGCCTTTGTCAATCCAATGGAAGGGGTAGCCAGACTCCCAGTAATAAAATGTGTAATGACAAGAGTTTACACTGTGGCTGAAGCATGTGATGGTGCATCAGAGCTCTATTGCTTATGCTAGAAATACCAGGGAGGAGTTGATTAATTTTATATTAAGGCCTTCGATAGTTACCAGCTGAACATAACTCCCTGAGGATAGAATACTGTTTTGCGTTGTTTGGGGTTTTTTGCTGTTTGGTTGGGTTTTTTTTTAATATGGAATTAACCATTCTTTTAATTGTTAACCTTGAAAGTAGCAGTGAAGTGCTTCCATAATCAGAGTCCAGTTGTGTAAGTCACACTTTGACTACCAAAACAGATCTTTCACCATAGAGCTTGTAATATGGGGTAAAACAAAGAAACAAAATCATATACAGCAAGAAGGTGGGGTTTTTAATCTACAGGCAGCATTTGTCTTCCAGTCTAGGTGAAATGTAAAAGTCCAGCTTTCTGCTAGTGAGATGCTGATCTATAACAGTCTTGCGAAGGGGCAAAAACTCATGCTCTAGTTACTGCCAAAGCAGTTAGCTCCCCTAAAACAGGTGAGGGTCTCTGCATCATCTGAAGTAATCAGTCTGAGTAACAAGAGGTACCTGCCTTCCTCAGTTCAGTCATACCCAGGGTGTTCTCTCCTCTATAAAAATGATGGTATCATAAATCTGCTTCTCCAAAGCAGTCAAACAGCTGATAAGCCATTTGAAAAAAATGGCCTTAAGACAGCCCTGGATGCATCCAGCAGAGCCTGCTTTTCCCTACTGAGGAGTGGTAGAGGTGAGCAACTATGACCCAGAATCATGAAGATTTTCCGGACTAAAAGGTTTATACGATGATGGAGAATGGGAAGCTCACCAAAGACTGAGTGAATACTTTGCTTGCCTTCCTTCAGAGACAGGGAACCTGCTGGTGTGGCAATTTGCCTGTTCCTGTATCTAAACTGTTCCATAAAAATTTACTCTCTTTGAGCCTACTGTAATATATGCACTCAGCAGAGCTCAAATCTCCCTGGAAACACTATGGATTTTCCTGGCCCATATCCAAGAGTAGTATGTGCACAGGGGGACAAATTATTAGAAGATATTGGAAAAAATCCTTCAGAATTACCTATATCTGTTTGAAAACTTGACAGATACCTCTCCTCCGGTAGCTAAATAGAAAGGGCAGAGTTCAGGAGCAGAGATAAGCAGCAGGAGACAGAAAGTTACCACAAAACAAGCAATAAGAGTTTGTTATTTTTCAGAAACCTTTTAGATGGCCTCCTTGAGACTTACCAACAGGCTTTTCCTAGGCCCTGCAGCCAGTGCCTTATGCCCCATGACCTGGAAAGTGAAAGTTGTCTGAGGTCCTTGGAAAAGCCCAAGCCCCATTTCTCAGCTCAATGAGGGCAGTGAAATCTATGTTGGTGTCTTTTTTTGCATTTCAAACCATGGCATATTTTTTGCGGTTTATCAAGCCTGTAAGGGGCAGAAGACCATACTACTCAGCTCTGTACCACAGTCATCTTGGTACAGCTGATGCCTGTGTCAGGAAAATGTTTATCTTTCACTCCTCCTGTTTACCTGTCAAGAAGGAACAAAAAAATATTCTTGACTGAGTATGGAGCACCCAGGCCCTGAAAGGGAGAGTCGTGCCCTGGCTTAGCCTGTGAACATAAACCAGCCCCACAGAGAGGTAATTAGGTTTTGGGAGCTCAGCAGACTGTGCATAATTATACTTTGAGGAGGATTACTGCCTTGTATGAATAATACCATGATGCAATGGCAAGTGCAGAGTGTATGCATCAAACCTACAATCCAGGCTGGATGACAGACCCCTCCTGGACCACCCTGCCTGCTGGACAGATTAGCTGTCCCCATGGGAAGAATGCCCTGCATGAATCAGTTTCCTAGACAGACCTCACTTGTTCAGAGATAGATAACAACTGTAGTTCTACTCCATCCAGGAGATAGAGAAGTGAAGACTTGCTAATCAGAGAAATAGGATTTTGATTGGGAAAAGGAGAAATACATTGCTCACACTGCTTGCAGCTTAACCTGGACTCAGTCAACCATTCCAGTTTCTCCTTTCCCAGCAGCTTCTCAACCAAGAGACCTACACAATTGTTCTATGATTCACAACAGCTTTCTGCTAAACCTGACACACCAAACAAGCACCTTAACATTGCACAACCTGTGCACATGGGTGCAGCACACAAAGCTGAAACCCTGGGCATCGGCAGTTATGTATGAGACTACTCAGGGCTTCCCTGTCTCTTCTTGTTCCCTTCCCCCTTCTCAGGGAAATTCAACAAAGCCTCTCGCACCACCTGCCCACCTGCCAAGAATCACACAGAAATCTGTCAAGAAGGTGATCTTTCTGTGTGCTATGGAGTGAAAATGGCTTTTGATAGAGATTATCCTAGCCTATGGGGAGATCCCTTTGACTCAATTAAATCCAGTGGTAAGGCATTAATGGGCTTGTTTGCCCTGTTTAGCTGCTGGCTTGCTTTGGACTCCAGCCCCCCCTTCACAGCCAGGTTTCTCAGTTGTTGAGGTTACCAACATCTAGTTACCTGTCCCCTATCCCACTTTCTCTGCTTGTTATTTGGCTTTTGAAAGCTTCAAGCTTATAGTGTAAAGAGATCCTCACTAGTAGCTCTGACTTTCATGCCATGGTAGAGGGCAGGCAGCTGTGGGCAGATGACTCCCCACTTACATCCCAGCCTCAGCTACCCTGGTGGCCTGTCATCTGTTGGTGCCTAAAATATTCTTTCTAATATATTGAGAAAAATGTCCCATTGTACACAAACTCTTCTCAGCATCTGAAAAGCCTGGTGGCACTTGAAGTGCTTTTGGGAACAGATGTGAGATATAAGCACAGAGATATGGAAGTAGTCTCAGAAAGGCATTTTCTCTCTTTAACAATTCTTACCTTCTATCAGTTTGTCCTTTGCCTCCTAACAGTTTATTAGGGCTCCTTAGTCATATGGTTTAGGTTTAGGTAGTTGTGCAATGAGCAGGAAGCTGCACTTGGTGATCCTTATGGATCCCTTCCAACTTAAGATATCCTATGATTCCTTACCTATTCTACTAGACTTGAGGGAAGATGACCCAAAAGAGGGAAGAGTCAAGTACAGAACATCCAGAAAGTCTTTCCTTTCCCTTAGCAAACAAAAAAAAGAACCAAAGATACGAGGTATGTGATCCTTTGCTTGTGCTCTGGCAATCTGCGTAAAACTAGAAGTTTGAACTGAAAAAGACAGGAGGATTGTGACGGATGTGCCTAAACCACACAGGACATCACACAGAATTACAGGATCATTGCGTTCGGAAGGCACTTGTGGAAATCACCTAGTCCAGGCCCCTGCTCAAAACCAGGGTCAGTTATAGAAGATTTCCTAGGACTGCTGCCAGGCAGGTTTTGAATATCTCAAAGACTGTACAACATCCTCAGGTAGCCTATTCCAGTCTTGCCTTACAGTAAAAAATATTTATTTTAGGAGAGAATTACCCATATTTTAATTTGTGCCCATTGTCTCCTGTCCTGCCACTGGACTCTGTTGAGAAGAGCCTGGTTCTGTTTTCTTTACACTCTCCTAAGAGTTATGTACACACACTGCTAAGGTACCCCTGAACCTTTTCTTCTCCAGACTGAACAGTCCTTAATGCAGCCAGCCCTGGCCAGCTGGCTGATCAGCTGCTCCAGCTCTTGGGCAGCAACCTTCAAGCAACCCCTCTGCTGTGGGTGTTTGTATAAAATACTGGCTTAGTTTTCAATAAACATGTTTTCAGGGAGAAGTTGTGGGCAAGCTTTTGACAAAAAAAAGTAGAAACTACTGTCAAAGTAGCCCTTTGACAGATGAGTTGGGTAATCAAAGGAGACAGGTGCCTGAAGTGGAAGGGTGGGGGCTAAGTGCCAAAAAGTAAATAGAAATCTGAATGGCAAAGTGTGGGTGACATATAAGTTTTAATGAATGCTGTGTTTCGTAAAACATCTAGATGGACATTAAGAAAAAACACTCTTTGCCCAGTCAGTGTGTATCACATGCTCTATAGCAGATTCAGGTGTGTCAGACCACTGGCAAAACAAAAAAACAGGCAATCAATAACACAAAAAAAATGTTGTCAATTGCTTAGGTTTATAACTATAAGCATGGTAAAAGTCTAATCTTACGGAGAATAGTTTTGCTTCTAAAAAGAAAAAGAAATAAGAGGAACCATTACAGTTCCTGGCATGTCTCAGCAAAATGATTAAACCAACAGGTATACCACACATACACTGCATTTTAGATATTTGTTGCAACCATGAGGATTTCAGGACACAGATCTTCACTGTTGTTTAGGCACTGCTTGGGAAGCATAAATTTAGATCACTTGTGTCTATAAACATTTTAAAATGTAATAGTTTGCATATGCTGCAATGATAGACTGCAGCAACTGCTGGACAAGTATTGGAAAGTTTTTTTTACACTGAATAATTCTACACTGTGAAAATGTTCAGAATGAAATCATTGCTGAAAGTGAGAAGGAAGCAGAAATTCTAAGTGCCCGATGCACACCTATTGCAGCCAGCCGTTAATGGCTAAATAAGTCTCTCCAATGACTAATGCGCATTTAAGCATAATGATATGTTATACTGGTGATCTGTGATAAATTCTCCCACGTTTTTAAATTAATAAATCAAAAGAAGAAAACATAAATTCCAATTTCTAAAAAAAAAATAAAATTAATAGCTTGCCCAGATTATCCTGGCTTGTGTATGTGACCAAAAAAAAAAAAAAAAGTGAGAATGGATCTATACAAATACATAAGGTAGCTGGTGACTTCGTAAGTAATGTGACAGTTCCACAGTATTAAAAAAATAAATAAATGCTAAAAAAAAGTGAGAAAATGGCTTATCACTTCATACTGTACCATTAATAGAAGTATTGAACCATATTACAGCTTCAGTCAGTACCTCCCAGCAGGAGTTAAGGAATTTCCTTTAAATATGAGGTGTGTTTCCTGTCATTTACTTCAGATAAATTCAGTTCAGTGTTTTGTCAAAAACATTTTTAAGGAATCAAAGTTAAATAGAAAACTGGTAATTCAGAGAATGTCACTGAACTATGGCTTTCTTCAACACTGGAAAGTGTCTTGGAATAAAAAGAAGACATCCCCTCGAACAGCTATTTTGGAAATAAAGGCTAGATCCTTTAAGTTACTGTTGACTCATCATGTTTCAGTGGCTTTCACAGATACTTAGTGTCTCTGAGGCTTGGGCCCAAAAGCATGACTGGTCCCCTAGTTCATGTTAAGGAATCAGAGCAGTAGCTTTTCATGAGTGTTTGCTTGGTACTTGACATCAACTTTTCTTTTTAGGATGCAATCTGTGCAATTGATTTTATCTGCAATGAGCCTTAAAACCCACTCAAAGTAGAAACTCTGGAGCAAAGGGAGAGTTAAGAGGGAAGAAGCAATTAGATTAAGAAGAAAATCTTTTGTTAGTTGTACAAGAAAGAATTCAGTCCCCTACACTCTCAGTGTTGTTCCAGTGGTGACAAGGGAGCTGTCAAATTAAAGCTGTTCAGAGTCTTACCCTTTCTTTTTGTAGCATCTTTTCCCCATTAAAAGAGTGATACTGCATCTGAGAGCTGCAGGGCTAATGCTTGGGTTTTACTGTTGCAATATACATACTTTGTGCTACATCCCAATCAAATTTCCCATATAAAGTCATTTTATTTGGCTCAGAAAGAACACCATAATGTAAGGGGAAATTGTGGCTGTTCAACAGAAATGGGAATGCCTGTATTCCTGCCCTTCTGCTCACTGCTGGCATTTGGGGCAGAAAATGGCCAAGGGGAAAGACCAAGGCTTGTATGGGGCACATGCTGCAGCAATCACGAGCCTGTGCTTCGGTAACTGTAAGGCTACCAACCAGCAAAGCAAAGTCAAAGCACCTCTGTTTATCACAGGTTCCTGCCTTGAAAAGGTGTGCCTCATGCCTGGGGCATTGCTAAAGAAGAACATACCCATTCCCCTAATACATCTTGTTCAGTGAACGTGTGAGGATTTCATTCAAGAGATTCATACGCAGCCACAAGCAGCATTTCATCTATTAGCATTATAGCGCTGGTTTTAAATAGCTTCTGTTGTTTACAGATGGGCTGTCAAGACTGTCACTATTGTATGACTATTTTTAATAGTGGCATAATCAATTAAATTGAATACATTTGTTCAAAACTCCATGAGAAGCCTATTTTACGAATACAGAATATCAGAAAAATCCATTTACAGAGGTACTCACAGAGAACCAAAATAAATTACAGAGTACCATGTGCCATGAGGACATTATTCATTCATGACAACATAACTTTGTCTTCCGTGAACCCTACACTGTACAAAGGGAGCCACTGAAAAGTTACATGTGGCAGCACAGTAGGGACTGGTGCCGACAGTAAAAATATAGTAACCGCTAAAAAGTATCTCAACTGCAACTGCATCTGTCACACACAGCCTTAGTGGGACTGGGGGAAACTCTAGGAGAACGAAAATAGTTTGGCTTTACTAAACCATCTGTGGGAGCCATGTGTTTTCCAATAGCTGATTTTCAGTCGGTCAGAAATCACTGTCAAGTACAAGTGCTCAGACAGCCAACACAGAGACAAGACAGCAGCTCTGGGATTTATATCACAGAGTAACATGGTGCAGCTAGAATATGCTCTACTGAGACTCCTAGTGCCCAGATACGTGAGATGTTTTCAGGTGGTATCAGAAACCCTTTCTTCTCCATTGTGACCAGACGTTTTATATCTTGATTTAGATCCTATAGGCTTTTTTTCTCCAAACGGGTGGATGGGTTAAGTGATAAGCTAAAAAAAAACCAAAAATACCAATATATGAGGGACAGATTAGAGTAATATACATTTAAAACCTCAATTTAAACCCTAATTAGACAAAACTTACGTGTTGTCTCACTCATGGGGAGGGGGCAGAAACTGACTAAGAAGCTGACTGGAACGTCCCTTTTATAACATTCCCTTCCAAAGAAAGGGTAGATGTGCAGGAGAAGGATGGAATAAAGGAGTAGCACACATGAAGAGTTTGCCCTGACATACCAACAGGACTCTTTTTGCATTGCAGACTTGAGAGATGGAAAATGCTCCTTGGTCCCAGAGTATGTTGGTACCTGTAGTCAAGCCTATAGTCCCTTGCTGCAGAGACCCTCCTGTCTATACACAAAACACCTCCGCCCACTGCTCTACCACCAAGGAAACCATGATTTTCTATGTGCTTGACTGCCCCTTGCTCTTCCTGAAGAGCAAGGAATTTATAATGGGCACATCATTTGTCACAAATTGCTGCTGTGAAGGTACCTAGCAGATACTTGCTCTGTAGGCCAGAAGCTGCTGAAAGCACACAGTATGATTTTTCTTGGTATGCTGTCATTGAAAATCAGCTAGGAAATCTGAGAGCTCTGCATCTGTGGCTATTTTATGAGTGGTTCATAGTGAATGTTTTAAATTCAACACATTTGTATTTAATTTTTAACTGTCTACCCACAGCATGATATTTTCTGACCCTTGAATTGTCAAGTAGAGCTCTTTGAAGCTCTTTGCGTGCACCAGACCTTACTAATACATGCCTCTTTTCCTTTATTAGTCTGAAAGGCTCACTTAGATCATGGTGGTTCTGGACTAACTCCCACCACTAATTTTAATTACTGAAATATTTGAGAGACATGCAAACACATCCTGCAAAGATTATGGAAATGGACTTGCCTTGTAAACTAAACAAATCTTCATGGGAAGTCTCAAGTGTCCCCTCAGATGTGGATGCAAGCATGGTCTCCAAGGTTCAACATTCTCCAGAGTATCCCACAGATCACGTGCCTGCTTTGCTATCAAACAAGCCACATCACAAGGGTTATATTTAAAGAGTAGTCAACATGGAGGTCCCAGACACTATGCTTAGTAAAGATGACAAAAATAGATCTTGCATCATGTGCTAAAAATGACCAAAACTTTACCTTCAGAAAATCAAATTAAGGGAAAACATTACTAAAGTATATTGATTCTGTCATATATATGCACCTGCCAGTAATCACCTCCTCTGTTTTACTTGGATGTAGACCAAGACATCTATCTTTCATCCAGAATATAGAGGTAATGGAATGGAAATTAGAAAAGCTCCCTTAATGTAGGCTAGAGTAGTTTTTATAATGTGTTCTTTTGCACCTAATGTAGGGAGATATAAAATGTCAGAATAATTGTTTAATTGTAAGAGAGGAGTCCAGACTTAATTCCAGACAGGATAATAACTAAATCTTATAGACACATGTGAATGCGGAAAAGAGATTATATCAGTTATGCATATGAGTAATTTAATATGGAACAAAATATGTGAGCAAACAATTGTGGGGAAGATGAAAAGTCACATTGCATAAAAGTGCCCAGCATTATTTTGTGAATTAGCAATGCTGTGTGTCATTCAACTGTCAGAAAGAATCAAGAATGTCACTGTGACAAATTCTTCATATGGCATTACAGAAGGCTCTGCTGCACTTGAGATTAATTCAGCTGGTTTCTAGTGAGCATTACCAATACAGCAACAAGAGGTTTGCAGGAAAGGCTCATTCGGAAATTTACATTTAATACAAAATAACTATTCCAGTGCAGAATCCTGGACATGAATAATGCTAAACCTTTGTCAGCAAGCCTGGATTTTATGGCAAAAAATTAAAATGTGCAAAATTCATACATTTTCAATTCTGTGTTGCTTTTTTCGTTTCAATAAGCACTATATAATGATAGGAGTAAAACAAATCAAGAAGTCCCACTGCTCAGTAGTATGAGAGAAGTAAAGACACTTCTTACTGAGATTATGAAATGTGTGCAAGTGGGGGTATATATGAAATATGTTAAATTTTTCTCCTGAAAACTTTGCTTCCTATCATGTGAAGAATGAAAATCGAAAGAATTGTTGTAGTACTAAACCAGAGAATATTATCAGAGTTAAAAATATGCCATCCCAAATTTACAAGCATAGAAAAATCTCAATTGCTTTCAACTGTTGACAAAAGATGGAGGGGAATTATTGAGGGTGTTTTAGGTTTTTTTTCCCAACCATTTCTACTCTAAGTGTTTTCAACCATGAACTGAAATGGAAGCTCACAGAAGTCCTGTAAAAATTTTATTAATAAAATTCAATTACTTTGTGGAGGAGACCTATCTGAATTAAGTAAGACACACACTAAGAGAGCAGACCTTGACCTAGGAGATTTGAATAACTTTATAAGTATTCTGGGAAGCAAGATGTTGGAAACATCAGCTGTCTACACTAAGGCATGACTTCTGGCATCATAGTATATCATTATCCGTAGCCTCTGAGACAGTCCAGAAATGGAAGTTAATGATAATTCATTAAAATAAACTGACAAAGGTGTGTATAACAGTGGAAAATACTTTGAAGTGAATGCACCCTCTTAAAGTTGTTCAGTTTGATTTCTCCATGGTAAATATAAAGATCAAGGGGTAGTTTAAGCACTTGCACTTACCGGGAGTGTTTTCTGCCATATATGGTCTCAATGCTTATCAAATATGTATAGAGGTGGTGGATTCCAGATGAGGTGGAATTTTTCTGGAGTGATTACCAGTGCATCTGTTCCCTAAAGCAAGTCAATCAATTTTTAAATGTGAGTGACTTTTTATCTCAAATTTATTTATTATCTGTTCAGGCACAAGGACAGAAGAATGTTTTTATTTTTATTTGTCCTCTTATCCAACTAATGCCTTTATTCATTTGTAAATGTCAGTCATGACCAATTCTTTCACTGATGAGACTAATCAAGGATACAGTCACTAACGAAGACGATCTTGCCGATCTGTGCTGTCTGGTTACATTACAGCTCAAAATGCAGTTTTGTTTTGGAGTTTGCGTTAGGGATAAATCACGACAGAACAGCAGCTGTCAATTTGAACTATAGTTTTACAAGAGGTCTTTATCTAGTATTTGTTTAAGTAGGCATAATAAGAAAAGCAATGAATTTGCCAGTGCAGTTAGGGGAATTGCTGAGTCTACAAAAATAGAAACTGGGGAGTATGGTGTGATGTTATTAATCAGAGTGTCTTTCCTTAAACTCTCCAAGGCAGAATGAGACATTTCCTTAATAACCACTTATGATTTTCATAAACATTTTCCTACTGTGTTTTTCAGGGCTCTATCAGGCCTGTGTCCACTGATAAAATCCTGGTTACGGTTTTGTCTACTAATGAAGAGGATTATGACCATATGGTGCATCCAGATTGTATGTGGAAACAGTATTAATTCCAGAAAATCGATGTTATGCTCCCGATCACTGTAACTGTAAGAAAAAGTAATATATACGTGCGTAAATTTACAGAAGCTGTAGGAAGCGGTTTCCCAGTTACTGAGTAAAAGATATGATGTGCTTATTTCAGAAAGGGGAAGATGAACAGTCCTCTTGTTAATCAAAAGTGAAATCAGGGTGTTTCTGGCCACTTGCTATTTCTGATTCACAAATCAAGTAGAATTACGCCTGGTTTCAATATTCTGCGGGAACAGTCAAAGCTGCTAACTTTTAGAAGTCTCCCTGTTAATTGTTACAAACACAAACTTTTCTTAGTAATACTAGGCTGAATTGTGTGTTGGCAAGGAATGATCCCTTTTTGGAGTTGCGATAGGTAGGCAAGACCCTTATTTTACTGATGCTATGGGGATGGACACTACTTGATGGGTAACACGAGCATGTAGTGTCCACTTCCTCAACAGAGCTACTGTACATACTGAAAAAGAAAAGACATTGGACTCATCTCTGTGAAATTTTTGTGCATACAGGAACACCTCAAAATGTACATTTTGACCATCATAGAGGGGCCTCTTGGATCTGTCTGAAAGAAAGGGGTGGTGACAAAGTCATGCAACTGCTTCACTGTATACCTGAGCCATTTGTATCATGCAGACAATTCCACTGAATACTTAGGGGATTCATTAGCATCAGAATGAACTCTTTGTCCTTAAAAAGGAGAGTATTTCCTGGCAATCCTGATAGCAACATTATTCAAAGTTGGTACATTCATGTCTGCAGGCTGACTTAATGGGGCCAGACACAGAGACAAAAGCTAGCTAATGTTAGAATAAATTTTCCACTATTTTCCTCCTCATGTTGCCAGACTGAAAGTGCAGAAATTGAGTGGAAAGGAGAGGGAGAGTTTGAAGGGACCATCTGGCTCAGAGTCTTGGCCTCCGAAATTGCTCTGTGGAAGACACTTAATGCAAAACCAAAGGCATGAAGTTTGTTCCATATTCCTACTCAGAATCACAGAATACAGTGAGTTGGAAAGGACCCACAAGGATCGCTGAGTCTAACTCCTGACCTGCAGAGGACCATCCCCCAAGAATCACACCCAAGAGTCACACCACGTGCCCAAGAGTATCATCCAAATACCTCTTGAACTCTGTCAGGCTCGGTGCTGTGACCACTTCCCTGGGGAGACTATTCCGGTGCTGAACCACCCTCATTTTTGGCAATTTATTTTAAGTTTCTTTCAAGGCCTACCTCAGTTCTTTTACATTTTCTTTTCTGTACCTTTTAACTACAAAAATATATTTTTTTTGCTAATCCATTCCTTTTCTATGTTTTTTTTTTCAGGGGAATTGTATTTCTTAGTTACTTTGTGCATCTTAGTAAAAACTCAAAGTATTGCAGTGCAGACCTAAAGCAATTTACCACCTTTCTAGTGAAAACTTTTAGTTTAATTCCCATCAGTCTTACAAATTAACTTCCTCTGTTTCTTTATATTTATACTTAGAAAGTCATACACTCTTTTGTCCAAATTTTTCTGTATTTCAGTTAAAAAAATCTTTCACATTTACTCAATCCAGGATTATTTCCTATGAGCATTTATTCTGTGTTTTTGGCTGCTCATGAAACCCAAATCTAAAATAGCATTACTGTTTCACTGACTATTCGTCAAAAAGTTTGCTAAATATAATATCCCACATGTCTGGGTCTTATCATATTTGGTACTTTGTGTGGTTTGGGAGGGGGGGGGGTTGTGGGGTTTGTTTTGCTCCCCAGCATGTATTTGAGAAGCTGAAATTTCCTTTCTCTCTCTCTCTCTCTCTCTCTCTCTCTCTCTCTCTCTGTCTCTCTCTATATATGCCCTTACTTTGTGTGTGATTATTACCTAGATCCATATCCAGCTCTGGAAAGTCTGTAATAGTGTTTTTATCTTCCTTTTTAGGGGTAATCTTTACAAGAAAAGACTTCATTTCTTTCTTGCTGCCACTGTGCACTTCATTCCATCATCTACTTAACAGATACAAAAGACAACCACCTCCCTCATTTTTCTGTTCTGAATGTATGAATACTTTCATTCCACTTAAGCCTTCCTTTCCTCCATTTTCTCACTTTTCCAGCAATGTCTCCTCATATGGGCCAATCTCTTGACAGTTGGACTCTTGTGGGTCTCTTCTAACTCAGAATATTCTGTGATTCTGACATCTCTCTCCTTTGTCTGGTTTCACAACCTTCCCAAGAATTTCAGTCTCTTTGCAAACATAAAACAAACCTTTCAGTTGTTCTCACCAACTCAGTTCTAAGTTCCCAGATAGAATATGTATGCTCTTGTTTGTTCCGTAACTCACAGCTGAGTCTTTGATATAAAATCATGCAATCACAGCATGTAGATAGTTTCAGGTGGTCGTGGTGTTTTACAGGGAGTAGAGGTTATCTGCGACTCTCAGCGTTCTGTGGCAATTGTCTCCCTTATACCATTTTGGAAATCTAATGTCAAAAGGTAGCATAGTGGTGAATGTAATGTCTGAATGTGCAGTAATCACCAAGAAATATCTTATTGCTCTTCAAACTCTTGAATTCTTTTAATCTGTTTTTCTGGACAGGAATAATCCTCAAGACTTGCATTCTTGGACTAGACTTCCTCATCAAACAGTTTGTTGTCTATGGCAAGAACCTGGTTGCCTGCTCTGATGTGAAGACCAACCAGTGGCCTTTTCCACCTTTCAGTCAGCTTCCTCTTCAGTCCTGAGTCTACCTAATGTGCTCTTGCTCCTCAAGACAGCACATTTTTGATAATTTTTGATAACATTCCTGCTTACTCCTCTGAGTAATGAGGCTCTAGTGATGAGCTGGCATTAATGACAGACTTGCCTATTTCTCTTTGGTATTCTTTCTTTTGCTCATTTTTCTTCTTACACTTCATCCTGCTTTTAAATGTCTCCAGAGCATTCTCCTATTGTTCCTGGACACTGTCACTAAAAGCTTTTATTTTCTCATTATCTGCTTACTGAAGACTAGGCAGAGAGGCCCTGCAGAAGGCAGAGAGGCCCTGCAGAGAGACCTAGACAAATTAGAGGGCTAGACAATCACCAACTGTGAAAAGTTTAACAAAAAAACAAGTGCTGGATTCTGAACCTGGGATGGGGCAACCCCAGATGTACAGACAGACTGGGGAATGAAATGGTGGAAAGCAGTGCCACGGAAAGTGACCTGGGAGTCCTGGTCGATGGCAAGTTGAATCTGAGTCAGCAGTGCCCTGGCAGCCAGGAGGGGCAACCCTGTCCTGGGGGGCATCAGGCAAAGCATCGCCAGCCGGTCCAGGGAGGTGACTGTCCCGCTCTGCTCTGCACTGGTGCAGCCTCACCATGAGCACTGTGTGCAGTTTTGGGTGCCACAATACAAGAAGGATATAAAGCTGTTAGAGAGTGTCCAAAGGAGGACCACGAAGATACCAAAGGGTCTAGAGGGGAAGTTGTACAAGGAGCAACTGAAGTCACTTGGTCTGTTCAGCGCGGAGAAGAAGAGACTGAGGGAAGACTTCACTGCAATATACAACTTCCTCATGAGGGGAAGAGGAGAGGCAGGCACTAATCTCTTCTCTCTGGTGATCATTGATAGGACCCAAGTGAACAGCATGATATTTTCCTTTCTAGTGCTATAGGCACCCTCTCCATCTGCTTTAAAATTTCCTGATATAATAAAATCCAAATCCCATCTCTCTCTGTGATTCTCCTAACTCATAAGCAAACTGATGGCTGTTGCCCTGTTGACAGATTATTCTGTATGCATTTTTTTAAAAGCTTTCTACTGAGTCAGTCCTGCCCTTAATTTATGTGAGCAAGGATGAGCTTTTTATTCCTTCAGTTTCTGCAAGCTCAAAAAAAGACAAAAAATAAAAAATCACTTACTCTCCCATGGTCATCATCAAAATGTTCCACAAAATAGAAACTCAAATCAAATGTCAAATTAAACTGTCACTAAACAAAATCTTCCCCAACAACAAAATTAGAGGCTTATGTGACAAAATTTGTGGCAATTAGCCATGACATTGCATTTATTTCCTTCTGATAGTAGTTACATGTTATGGGAAGACTAATGCCAACTATAAAAAAGAGTAGACTTATATCAATTTAGAGTTTAAGAGCATTTCATCAATGTAGCAGTAGGAAAATTATTCCTTTAAAATTGAGGCTTCAGTTAAATACTGAATATCAAGCTTTTGTCTTTCAAGATTTAATGGGGAAAATCCACTTATCCCTTTGATCAGTCATGGATGCTTTAGTCTTTTTCTGTTGAAGTCTTTGAAAATCCACCTATACAACCTCCATTATGTTGTTAATACCTTGCAGACTTTAAATAGATTGTGGAAAAAAGAAGGAAGACTTCTTTCAGTCCTCAATACCATCAAATGCACTGTATTGTTTAATATGAATCACAGTCAAATAACACAGCAGTAATATATTTTTACATTATAATAAGTTAAATATTTGTCATCTTGCAATTTTCATATTATTGTTTTAGAACGATATAGGAAGATCTCTTCTCTGTTAAAAAGATTAGAGTTTTAAAGTTTTTACTACTGTGATCCAAGGATAGTTAGGATGACAATGCAGCTGGCTTTGCAGGTCTTCAGCTTACTTTTTTTCCTTCTAGGCTATGAGATAGGGAATTTGATAACAAATTTTGACCACAAAAGCACTCTTAAACCTAAGATGGTTTGAATTTTTCCTAAATAAAAAAACCTAAATCTTTATCAAATAGTTGGCATTTTTAGGGCAGCTGAAAATAAAAGAGAACTTCAGAAAGGAGAAGTTAAGCAACAAAACTTATCACAAGTAAGGGAATATGACTATCCAGTGTCATTTTTCAAGCATAATTGCAAAACATGGACTTTAGTGCCTGTGTCTGTCTGCAGCCCTGACAGACTGTGAATAGGCTTTGTGAAAAACTACCTATTGTGATATTGAATCTTAAAGATATACTGATGTGCTAACTAATTAAATTAAAGCTAACTCAGATACATATGAAATGATACCAGGAGTCCTCAAATGACAGTGTTGATATGTCCTAGATTAAGAAATAAAACAAGTGGGACTAATTCAGTATTATATAAGTGCAACGATATTTGGACATTCAAGCTCTGTTGAGGGAAACTGGTACAGTGACCTGGCAAAACCAGACCTGTGTAAAAAAAGTGCATATGGAAAATCTCTTAACAGACAATGTAGCTTAAAAATAATAAGCTGACTAAAAGGTGGCTATGAAAAGTGTAAGACCCAGACCACAACCTTCAAATCGGATATTAAAACAAAGATGAAAAAGAAACTACCTGAGGAGTAAAAATATTTCTTTAATGGTAAATTGTGACAACGCTTGCAGCCCCTGATTGCCTAAAACTCACTCTTTATTTTCATGAGGAATTTGTCAATGTGGGAACTAAGTGGGAACTTGAGTAAAGACCTTGAGATATGGCCTGTGGAAAAGACAATATCAGTGCTAGCAGATGTGAGTGAATTATCCACTGCTAAACGGAGAGGAAGGATTTTATCTGCTTGTTATGGGCAAGTGCTGATAAATGATTGTGTAATTAAAATGGAAATTGAGTCCTGAGCTACACTGGCTGGGGTGTGAGCAGGCATTCTGAGGTGGTGCGAGTCCTCACAGTCCAGTGACAGGCACAAGGTTAGACATCTGTTCCCAGCACTCAGTATCTGAGTGAGTCATCTGATCACCCTCCCCTCCATAAATTCCTCCATTACATACTTTGAGACCTACATACAGTCAAAGAGCAAAGTGTTACCAGCAACAAGAGGTTTGCTAGGTGGCCCTAAAGTCTTAATTCGGTTACCCTGCTGTAGTGACAGATAGCAGCACTAGTTCTGGTAAACCCATTTCAGATTTATCTCAGGAGCACAGACTGACCATTTGTGTACTAAAACTAAAAAGGAAAATTGAAGTTTGAGCGGAAATTTATGGTAAAATAAAATTATTCACATTAAAGTAAGTGCCTGATATAAAGAATAGTAATGTTGTTATAATAGTGACAGGCTAAACATATAAACCAAACTAGGTTTACAGAGAGAAGTAATAGCTTTTACTGGACTGGTGATGTCATTGGAAAAAAAACCCAGACAGCGTTTCAAGCCCTTCTTCACTTTGGAGTGTGATAATTGGCATGCAAACTGAACCATTGCAAAAATAATTAAACTAGTTATGTTTGGGAAATTGGTCTCATCAATCATTAACACGAGTTACAAAAAATACACACTCTTCATGGGTAGGAAGAAGGGAAGCTGTAGAAATCTTTTATCACTGCTTAGAAGCTGCTCATGCACTCCAGAAATCCTCAATAACCAAATTGATTTAAACCCCAAATTCAGCCCAGCTGAAAGCCTGGTGTGTAAAGCTTAATAAATAACACTAGAAATATTTCTACGTATTTTTATAAAGTTTCCACGCATGTGAATTACTCAGTCACTTTCTGTCATATGAAGAATATCAACAGGTTATTGCTTTACTCAGCTCTCAGTCAGCCATTACCTTTTCTATTTCTCTCAGCTGGACCAAAGAAAGTGAATTATTAATACTGAGAAGCAATCAGCCTTCATCAGGCTGGCAGCTGAATGCCAGAACCTAAAAACAGAGCTCGCAGGGACGCTAAAAAGTAGGATGTGGAACACGAACTGAGGAAGAGGCGTGTAGTTGTGAAATCTCTTTATGGATGGAATAAAATGGGACAGTGGGGGAAGATAAAGTAAGAGACTGGAAATGTGGATTCAGAGAATATCTGCCCTGAGTAACGGACTACCATGCCAGGAGCTATCACAGATCAGAGCAGCTGGATCTGGGTAGCATGCAGAAACACTTGGTTCTGACAGTGGTCTAGGTGGCTTTATGAGACCATGGTTTCCAGGCTAAGTCGTCTTGCCAGTCAACTCATCACTGCCCATTCCTGAGCTACTGTGGTTTCCACTATCCAAAATGTTACACTACAGATTTCCAGTAGACATCCTTTAAAGATACTTATCTAGAAATTAGTATTAAGAAATTAGAAATTAGTTAAGAAGGGATTGTTTTGGAAATACAGACTGCTCAGAAGTACAATGTTTATTCTGTATCCCACATGATCTCTATAGGAAAAAGATAGCTAACTTAACCTCCTCCCTTTCCATGCTTTTACCTCTTTCCTCACCTACAGGTCCAAGATGTCTATGGGAAACTCTGTACTGAGGAACTTTATCAATGCTGAAGTTTTTAGTGCTTGCTATTTATGCCATTAAAAAAAAACCTGTCCCTTTGCAGGAAGGAGGGCAGAACATTCCTTAGCTAGAGCTGAAACTGAATATGGTAGAGATGTATCACTGGAAACAGCTGAGCAATTCTCTTTGGTTTGTACAGTCCTTTTGCTGCAGGGGAGGCAATCAATGGAATTTGCATATCTAATAAGACCAAAAGACTAGCTTTTCACCTCTGGCATCCTATGGTTCAGAGCTCATTCTGGTGACACTTGCAGCTGTGTTAAAGAGTTTTCATTCCCAGTGGACACCTATCTATTTCACAAAGCCACCCTTCAGTTAAAGCCTAACTGGGAAAGTCAGCAGTTTGGAGTGATAACTAGTAGCAGGAATCATGTGGATCAGATCCTCTATAAAACCTGTGAAAAAAACCCTTACTGTGCACTAAGTCTGTATCTTGACACCACTGGATGAAGCACATTAGCAACAACAGCGAGGTGGTTATGAAAAAATTCATTGAGATATTTGTCTGCAGCACCAAATAGCTAAAAAAAACTAGTCAGCCCCAGTGAAGTCACCACTGCTGAACATGAGATTTATTGCATGGTTCATGCATCTAATCAACTTGCATATATCATTTAATGATATGCAATCACTGCCCTTTGTCAGTTGGGTTTGGATATGTCTGAAGAAAGCAAATGATATTTTTGCTGTTTTCCTCAGATCTGCTGTGGCATTTCACTGCACTGTGTAAGAACACAGCAAAATTTCTCATTGTACAATCTCTTTCTCAACAAGCAGAGTGAGATGAAAGCAACACAGGAAGAATCTAAGAGAGGTTCATGGTGAGGTGCTCTGTGTCTCTGTTTCATGATGTGTGGAGTGGCTGAGCACTTAGAGGGTAGAGACTCAATTTTCTCTCTCAAACTGGTAAAGAACTTTCAGAGATCAAAGTGAGGGAATAAAAGTGACAGTGAAGGAGTGTTAATTTTCAGCAATATGGAAATAAATAATAAAAATCCACTCCAGTGCATAGCTGTGCTGGGAGGAAGAGTATTGACTAACTTCTGATCATTTGCTTGTTTTACTCTGTGTGTTAAAAGCATTTTCTTGACCTGCCTCAGTGGAACAACAGACAGATTTGTTTGATCCTTTTTTCTATCATTTCCAGTGTCAGTGCAGCCTAATGTTACAATTAACCTAGATCTCATCAATTGGTAGGGTGATTTCTCAGCTAATAAAACTCAGTGAAATGTGAAATTTAAGCCTTTATGTTAGATTGGAATTATCCTAGATTTAGGGAAATAGAGGCTGCTTAAAGAAGAGTGATTTTTTTTTTATTTAAATAATGTTTGTCACATGAACAATGTTGGTACAGGCCCAAGATATGTCAGCATTAGTGTCAGGTACATCCATGGGAAACTGAAACCTGCATAACATTATGAAGTTGTAAACTGACAGGAGAAGTTTCATAGTCTCTGTTTAGAACACTTTCATATTTCTTGACTCAAAAATGAGTTTTGGAAAATGAAAAACTTGTAGCAAATGTTTGCCAAATATTGCACTAGGATGTAAATGACCTGTTGTACTGTATACTGGTGAGTCATGTAGAGTAACAACAGCCCGATGCAAAACTATTCTGATGAAATGCCTCTAAGAAGACTTTGACATTTTTTGTATGCTTTTCGTCCTGCAGAAGCCACAGATAACGGTGCCTACAAATTATTTTTTCACACATTTTTATTGCTACTGTGTCTGGAAGTGTGTTAAGATTTTTTAATAACTTTCATTTAATCTTAGCTGGTTTACCCATATTGAATGTGCAAAATGCTATAACTATAAGAAGCGCCTGGGGCGAGGATTGAGACTGTAAGGGCTAGGGCCTTTTGTTGTGCAAATGACCTGTGAAGAATATAATTCCTACCAGAAGGTGTATACATTAGCTCCAGATTAGTTTTTCAATAATGGATACAAAATAAATACTGCAAAATAAATAAATAAATGGAAAATCCTTTACTTACTCTGCACTCCTACAATATGTGTCTGAGTACAACTGTTTTCTAAAGCACACTAAAGAAGCAGAGATGAGGGAAAGAGGGGAAAGCAAACGGCTTTGAGTTTCCTTAGACCATAAATCAGATCTTGTTCCACAAAAGTTACTGCTTCTCCTGAAGGCAATGCAGGTGTGCTGATGGTGTTCCCTGGCCCGAAAGGAAACAGGATCAATTCACCCTGAAAGCTCATGGTAATCCATGTGCAACTGTGGTAAAACAGAAAAATCTCCTGGGAAATGAACCCTATGAGGAACTGCTGGCATTCGCACTGTGCCTGGGATCTATTTACTGCTATCATTGTTGAGGTATTAAAAAAGATGTTCAGAAATTTTTTACATTCTGAAACAGACTCTCAGCCACAGTTCAGCCATCAGCTGCTTCCCTGGTACCACTGCTGTTTCCTCTACTGCTGTGTCAAGTCCTTCCAGTGACCCATGTGGGTCACTTGCTTCTCTGTTTTCACCAATATTATTTCTAATGACACCACCAACCTCCTTTTCCACTCTGGGAACACGTGAGGTTCTCCAGTGGCACTACATGCCAAATCTTTTTGTCAGCACCACTATCTGCTGACAAACTTGTAATCAGGGATTTTGGTAAGAGAATAGAGATATTTCCCTGACCTTCAAACTATGCCAGGCTGTGGCTGGCCATGAGTGCCAAGCACTGTTCAAGAAGCCGTGCCTTGGAAATATGAACACTCAGGGAAGGCCCTGGGTTTCCCAGGGAAAGAAGAGATACCTGGAGGCAGAAGAGTTCAGTTACCAACTTCAGAAGACATGGCCACCACCTTGAAGGAAAGCAACTGCACAGGAGGCATAGTGCTGCTTCCCAGAAATGCTACCGTGTCAAAGTGATTGGATGCAGGTCACTATCTGAGAACAACTGGGCTTAACTGTTTTTAAAGTTCTTATAAAATCTGAGTTCTTCAGACATCTCCATTCATGCCTTCGTGTAATCTGACAGATAAAATTCTCCAGTAACTAGAGTTGTAATCTTTTTTGAATGCACTTCTATATTTTAAATCAAGACAATGAGAAGAACAGGATATTTAAGTCCCTGCTCAGTTTAGCCTCACATTCTTGTTACTTCTGATATTGGTTATACTTTTGCCAGGTTGTTTTAACTTTCATCTTCTTAACGAATATAAAATTACAGTCAAAATAGCTGAAATCACTCAATTGATTCTATGTTGACAAACAAATCAAAACAAATTCAAAAAGAGGGGAAAAAATCTTAGCTGCTGTATGTTTCCATGTATATATCATTTCGACGCATGAAAAATATAATGCAAAATATGACTTTTCACCTGATGTATCTTTTCCTCCATTTTGGTCTGCAACCCCTATATATGTGACCTATTTATTTGGATACCTTGGTATTTGTAATAGGAAAAGTTCTTCAGAACCTCTGAATTGTTTTTAGGTTTTGTCCTTGTGTGGTGTCAGTTCTTGTTGTTAAACTAGATTTACACAGAGACTGTGACAGTGACAGCAGTAGCTTGTAATCTGTCAAGTCTGTCTGAAACATCCTTCAGTTGCCTTTGTAAATTTAGCACATCTGTATAAAGTCCCTTGATGTGTAAAATGTATATTCTGGTTTTGATCAAGTCCTCCGTATGCTCACAGCAAATTTCAAGACACTTCTGGTAGCTGTATGCAAATGCAGAGACAGATTCAAGGCTCTCCGATATATCTCTTTGTGCCTTTTTGCTGCTGCAGTTATTGCTTTACATTTTTCATTTTTTATGGTATATTGATGATAATGTTAACATGGGAAAAGACTGTAACTTTCCTGGTTTCTATCTTTTGGGTTCCTTTTACAGCATAATCACCAATTGGTCCTTTTTGTTTGTTTTTTTTTCTTTTTTGAAGATTGTTCTATATTCAGTTTTTAGTTTTATAGCTCAACATCTACTTTTCTGGAAAACTTGGGTCAGAGATTTAAATAAGCAGATAACACAAAATTCATTCAAAAATGTCTCCCTGTAACATTAATTGCTTCCATATCGTATTCTCCTATTTCAAACATCTGAAGACATGACAGAAGGGAATTATCCAGGTTTTGCCTTTCTGAAAGAAATGTACACTGTTTTCCATAAAGCTAAGAAATTTTGGCTTACTGTCCACCGTCCATTAAGTAGAATGACTCCCAACAAAGTACCTTGCTCTCTGCTGGTTTGTCCACCCTCCTAATATCTGATACGTATCTTACCTCAAGGCAACACACTTAACACATTGCTGAATAAGGAGCTACCACCAGAAGGTTCTAGATAGACATAAATATACAGGACAAAACCCAACTTCTTGTCTTCAGGATTCACCTCTTGAAGCTGGAGTTAGACACAAAACCCTTTTTTTTTTTTATAAAATGCAGCTGGGTAAGGTAGCGGTGACATTTCCTGCTTGTACTCTTCTGCTGAAGAGTTAAGAATATTCCTCTTGCATGTATCAAGGACTGGTTACACACCTCTTACTCTGGAAAGTGCAGCTGACAAGCAGCTACTTCCAGTTTCCAAGAGAGTTCTCCACTGTCAAGCAAAACACATCTTTGCACAGGCCTTCCATTTTTTCTGTTGAAACTGCTCTGTTTGCTATAATACATTCACAGTAGCCTGAGGTCTCCTCTGGAGGAGTTCCAGGCTGTAATCCCAGTCTCACCTGTGTTTTAAGACCCTATGTGATAGGTATACTCCCTAAACCCCTACAGGATTGGTTTACATATGGAAATCACAGGATTAAGTAGCTTTTGAATTCCAGCAGGTTTGATGAGCCTTGTACATGACTTGTGGAAGACACTGACAAAATCCACTCTTATCAACGTCTCAGAGGAGGTGCAGCAGTCTCCACCATTCACTGTCCTCACAGACAGAAACGCTACCTTAGGGTAAGTCAGGCATTTTGCCGCCCCCTGCCCTCCAGGACTGCAATTTGCTAGCCTTCACTGGCTAGTTATTAAGATCGTACAGCTCTCTATTAGCAAAGTATCAAACACACTGAGTTTGTGATGTCTCCAGAGAAACGTAGCAGCTGAACAGGGTATTTCTAAGTTTTGTGTTTGCAGGAGGATGTACTTGGCCTGATATGTAAGTAAACTATCTGGATCCATTTTTTGGATCCATTCCAGTCTGCTTTTGGATCCATTCTGAGCTTTTCATCTCTTCTTCAGTTTTGAGCATGCAAGAAAGAAACACATATTCTCATGCTCAGTAGGTAATGTTAGGTACGTGTGTGTGGTATTTCTCACCAATCATTGATTACAGCAAAAAGCAACCGTGCATGGAGCCAACACTGAGAAATATCAATGAGACAACCTATCATGCTTACACTGCATTGGAGCCCTTATGTTTGTTTATGTCCCGAAAACCCCAGAGCAGTTATTATGCCAAGTGAGTCCATCCAGTTTGGGCATTGTTTGGTAAGTCATTTTCTCCTCTGAGAAATCCACTGGCCTCCTCTTGTTTCTAGGTTTTCAGGATGGCTAAGATTTTGTCATGGTTTGAGATAGCCCCAAAAATCCAATTCCCTAGCTCCATCCCCCCTCCCACATCTCAACCTAATGTGAGAGAGGTTTTTCCAGACAAAACACACCAGACTCCAAAGTGGGGGAAAGGGAAATATATTACAATGACTGTACAAATAAATACCATATCACATTGTACACATGATCACAAACTATCTTTACCATGACATATGTATTTACAATGGATCAGATCTCTTCTCCCCTCCAAATAAAAGTCCAGGAGGGAAAGAAGGACAGATCCCTTCCAGTCTCTGAACAGCAGCATCTTCTGAGGCAGCAGGTTTCTTCTCATCTCATGCAGCAGCTGATAGCTGGCTTTCTGCCAGCGTCCACGAGGGAGGTATTCAAGCTCCCCCGGCCCCATCGCCTCACAACCGAGGGGTCTTCCGTGGACTTCGTAACCCCAGACAAGGTCGTTTCACCACGTCATATCACGAAGACACAGGGGAGTCTTCGTGACGGTCTGGTATCTCTTGCAGGGCCTCTGTGCCCTGTCTCTCAGGCTGCCACCGTGGCAGCAGTGCGAGGGGGGGAGAGCCAAGGTCAACTCCCCCTGCATTCCTCTCGGAGCTCTCTAGCTCCTTTCTACAGTGCATGTCGCACTTCAAGGCTCTTTCAAGTAAGAGTCCATCCTCTTCCTCCTTCCAGGAGGTCTCAAAGGAGTTTTGGGGATCTGGTATCAGTCTTACCCCCAAGAACTCTGTAGCTCTCAGCTGCTGGCTCTCCTTTCTTCAACTCTCCTTCCAGGAGTCTCCTCTGCAGTGCTGCATGTTGCTTCTGCTGCTTCTTCAGTTCAGGTTCTTATCTCTGGCTCTCTGCCACTGTTTCTCTGGTCAGCGTCGGCTGCTGCTCTGTGCCCATGGAGAAAAACATCTCCCGGCATACTACAGGCACCTAGCCCAGCTTTATGCTGTTCCAGGTCCCTGCAGCCCCCCAGCCAGGGGCTGGGAAGGGGGCCAGAGGCCCCAAGGGGCTCAGAGCCCCTTCCTCGTGGCTCTACAACATGGCCACCTCTCCTACCAACCAAAAAACTACAACTCTTCTTTTCCGGTCTGGTTGTGGTATGTTTACATTTCTGCAGGAGCGCCCATTGGGCAGAACTTCAAAACTTCCAGGGGTTTCCACCCCTTGGGGTCTACCACTTCTCTTAGCCTCTGGGGAAAACAAGGTTCAAACCACTACAGATTTCCATTCACAGCCTGAAAAAAAAGCATCATGTTTTGATATCAAAATCATTAGAAATCTCTCATTTACTGTCATAAATGTGAAGAGTAACATTTATTTCCCCCCTAAAAAGTATCCTGTATCCTACAAAATCTTTTAGATAAGAGCTACAATACTTTTTGTAGTCCTATTGGTAAATGACGAAAAATACCAATATCTATAAATATTACAGAAGCATACACATTAAAATTAGAAAGGACATACCAGATCAATTAGTTAATCTTCTTGCAAATGAAGTTCTACTGCACAATGCAATATAATTTATGCTTTCTAATTCTCATTTACAACAACCATTCAAATGTACAGAAGAAACTAATTGCTTTAATGACTGGGATACCTTTTTGAATGACTGAATTTTCAGGGAAGTTAAATAGTGTGCAATCTACAGAAAACAGAACTGTCAAATCTGTGTTGGGCAATCACGTGGTAATCAGGAGTTACTGTAACAGGTGTCTTTGAAATGGGCATGTTGGAATCTGAAATGGAAATTCCACAGTTTTTATATATAAGACATTTAAACTGCAAAATTCCCAGCAAACTGTGCTCCCCTGTGGATATTGAAGGGTTACAAGCTTATGTAAGTCAAAATACAGTTGATATTGAAATTACAGTAGCCTAGTAACAAGAGAAATGTACTGATGATGGAATGAACCCAGAAATAACTGATGTTAAATTAGCCTGGTAAATGGGCAATTAGCACGGATGTGGTGTGAACAAATATGCCTCAGGTATTACCATGCTAATTACTCAGAGGCTTTGCTATTCACACCTTTCCTACCTTTTGTCTTTTTCCTTCAGTTTGTAGGTACATGTCACATTGCAGCTAAATTTTATTGTGGAAAAGAAAAGGGTATAACAGATTTCATTCATAACCACTGTGTGAAATCCTCAGGTTGTTCATCATTGCCCTTCCCTTGGTGCAGTGTATGTGGACAGCTAATGCTTTTGATCTAGACAGGCAAGAGTTGTGTTGAGGTGGGGCAGCAAGAATAGATATAGCCCTGGTGAAAATCAGCATGTTTACATCTGGCTGATTAAGCTACACCATCCATTCATAGATATCTATTTCTTGCAGCAACTATGGTGTAGAATTTAAAAAAAAAAAAAAGAAGAAAGATGGTCTGATCTGTCAGGACCATTAGACTTCTGAGAAATTTTCTGAAGCTGAGATGGATCATTAATGAGTGGTTTCAAACCACAATAGTAATTTCATCTTTATGGATTTCCATTATTCGAGCAGTGGCAGAAATATATTAATTAATTTTTCAATTATGCATCTAAGTAACCTTTACACACAGCAGACAACTAAAACCAACAGTGAAATCATGGTTTAATTATTTACCTAGCAACAACTTAGAATCAATACAACATCTCTTACTGACTGCAAGAACTTTATCTCCTTTCTGTTCTCTTCCTTTTACGTGATTATCATGCAATCAGAAGACAAAAAATGATGGAATTTTGCTCACATAATTATAGCTCATCAAAACAACCTTCATGAACAATTCGTTCATCAGATTTGACCTGCTGGAGAATTATCTGAGAATTATCTGTGAACTGATTATGGCTTTTATTATTTCGTTTATGAAGAGCTATTTCCAAACATATCTGACTGTAACAAGTACTTCTTCAAGTGTTTGTTATTTAGAGTTCTCTGGCTGGATGTCAGCTCTCTTGTATAGTATAATTTTTTTTACTGTTTGATTAAATAGACATTTTTTGCAAAGTGGAGATATACTAAAAAAAATACTAGGGTGCTGAAGCTTTTCTAGGGAGAAAAGTGAATATACTATGGAGAGTTACCAGGAAATGTTAAGGCCTGAATTCACAAAGTGTAGGTATAACACAAAATAGGGATAACAACTTACTGCTGTGCTTCACCATTTTCTATCTCATTGTTGAAACGCTGTCAAGCCTTCAAAAATTTTAGGACTTTTTAGAAATTATTCAACATTAAACATTGAGGCTGTTATACATAACACTTGATACCAAGTTCTTAATAGTTTCAGTCAAGGTCAAAAGGAAGCACTCTCATTGTTCTCCAGAAAAAAATTAATGCTCAGAGAAAAGACTGTAAATGGTGTATTACACCATAAATACCACTACAAGTGGCTTTCATGCAACTCTGAGAGAATAGATCTACTTATGCTAGTCCTAAAAATTCCCCTCCTTTTACCATTCTTAAGTCTGTTGCAGATCTCCGGTAAATAGAAAATGCCCGATTTTATAATTTCATATATGTGCACCCATTTAATTTTTCCCTCCAGTTTCTCCAAGACAATTTCTCAGTTATTACAGAATGGTGATATTGACTGCTGTGGTCTACCTGGGATTTTGACACTTACCAAGAAAAACCTAGTGCTCTCCCTCCTCTCTCCTCAAACCCATAAACCCATTATTCTCTTAAGATAAGGAATACTCTCTGACTTGTTCAATAAAATAAGTAGCACTGAACTAAAATACTTTACGAGAGGATTTTGTAATAGATAAATCTGGAATTATACTCTCATCCCTAACCAAAGTGCTGTAAATTTTTGGAAAGTGTTCTCATATATTGTGCATTTTTGTGTATTATGTGTTTTGTCTGTCAGTCACCAAACCTCTAACTTGTAAATTTGTTTCATCGCTACCCATCTGTCAGTGTGCTCTGATTAACTCGGCTCTCAAAGAGAAAATGTGTGTGGAGCCTGAAAAGCTTTTTCCCAAATGTAATCTTCCAACACATTTGCGTAAGCACTTACAAAGTAATGACTATCCTTTACAACAGTCCTTTCAGTGGTTTTATCTCACCGAACTCTTGTAGAGACAAATAATACTCAAGATAAAGTGCATGTCACATCCCATTGCTGCTTCCCTTCTCTGCTGCATCAAACAAAATCAAACTGGTGCTGTCTAACGTGGACAAGTGACACAGATTGAATGATTCATTTCAAATCAAGGGAAGCAAAATAAAAAAGTATGAAAAGTGCTCTAAAAAAGAAAACGCATCGTGTATTCTACCCTACAATAAACTATGTCTCAACTTTTTGTGAAGAAATCCTCTGTCCTCTGAGTGCAGGGTCCAGTTCAGGTTAGTTTCTCAGGCCAGACTGGGGTTTCTGGTGGGAACTTTTCTACACCAAGGCAGTGATAAAGCGTCATTCATTAACTTACAGATTTTCCCCTGTTTGAGGATGTGACATGTAATGCCTTTCCTTGGTCAGGATATCTCAAAGACATCTCTCTACTCCCCTGCAGCTAAATTTCATTAAAGATATAAAAATTTCACATTTTTGAGGTTTCCTTTCTCCCCCCACCCTTTAACTGAAATCAGCCATGAAGTTTGATAGTTACAGAGGAGATGAAGGCAAACAAAATTGGGCTCACAGATATCGTCTCCTTAAAAAATGGAGGGAGGAGAAATAGCTGGGTTCTGTCAGAAAAAGAGATAAAACATACATCTTAGATGGGCAACAACTCAGGTGGCTGTAGGAAGGTTCTCGTGGAGTGGTAGGGTGGTGAGAAGAATGGGGGAAAATGATATTTGTTAAGAAGCCAAACTCTGCAAGTTGAGTACTAGAGCAGTGATATTTCCTACCGCTCTCCTATGCCTCCCAGACCCCTCAGGGAGCACTCTACGTATCCTACACATTCCCTTTTGCTACCCCCAGATATTTTCCCCACCCCTTGCTGCCAACCAGCTGTGGATGGATACGTGTGTGCTGTGGGCCTTCATACAATCCTTCATGCAGGGTCAGGCTGCTGAGCTGGGCAGCCTGGAGAAGCAGTGAGTGCTGCCTGTCCTCAGCTCATTGAGAGCAGTAGTAGTAGGAGTCTCTTCTCCAAGTAGCCCCTCACCTTGAACAGCTTTGCAGGTCATTATTATGTCTGAGACATCTGTCTGCCTCTATGGAATGATGGATTTAAAAGAAAGGTTGTTGTCATATGCACCAGAGGAACATGCACACATTTCCTTAGGAAATCAGACCAAAAAGAATGCCAGTCTCAGGAACTCATCTTTGACATAAGAGACACATTTACTCAACCAAGAGATGTGGCAGCCTACAGCTCTGGTCAAAGCATTATTATAACTATTGTATGAGCAGAAGATTTTTTTTTATATATGTTATCGTTGTGATATTTTTTACCTAGCATATTTAATTCAAACACACACACATACACAGAGTCTCTCCAACAGTTTGCATTTGGATATTTAAAACAAATAGAAAGCTCTGTTGGTGTGCATGCATATAATTACAGGTATTTAGAAGTTTGAGGGGGGCACCTCCTGTTTGCTGACATCTTATTTTCTTTTATTATACATCCTTCATGGATTGGAAAACAAAGACAGCAGATTGCATCTTCCAAACATCACTTCAGGGAGGACAAAAACTTAAGCCGTGATCTCAAGGAGACTGAGTTGCTATATGCTCTTTTTATCTAGAAAGCTTTTTAATATTATTAAGCTCATTTTTCCATCAATACTGCATTGTTGCCTTATCTCTCCCCTACACAGTTGTCAGTGCAGACCAAATAATTAATTTCAAATGCCAGTGCAAAGAACATGAGCCTAATTTGTGTTTGTGAATGGTAAAGGTCATACAAATTTAATATTCTTTTTTTGGCACTTCTAAATACGAGGTTAGGAAAATACGGCACATCAGTGCAAGTGTAGGAAAGAGGCATGAAGTTTGGAAGGAAAATAACATTTACTAACTTATATAACCTGTTCAGATATCCAGATCAGGATGATGACATAAGGCAAATAAGCAAATTAATTGCTTAATATAAGACATGCTCTATATTAACTCAAAACCCAAGTCTGGCTGTTTTACCACTTGAACGGTAGATTTATTTTGATGTGTTGTTTTATGATTTAATCAGACCTTGCCTGCAGGTAAGTGAAGAGAAGCAGGTGGAGGAAGAGTAAAGGCAGAGTTTTGTACCAAGGGATGTGAATTTTGCCATGTGTTCAAAGCAGAAACAGAAGTCAAGTAGCACAACTCCCACCAGTACCCTAAGGATTAAAAAAATGGAGCAACATTTAACTGTTTTCAAGCAGTAGGCACTTAATCCCAGGCTCCTCAGAGCCTCTTCAGAGGTTCTGAAGCTCTTTGCCTTTCCCTACCCTAAGGCACCAGGAAGAGGGTGCGTTAGCGTCCCTTTGTCCCCTCTGCCCTTCATGCTGGTCCATACAGATGATCATTGGTACTTCCCACTGTCACACAGCACTGACATGGCTCCACTCGGTCACTCGGACATTATTTTATTTTGATTCACCTTTGGGGATGATTCTCTGCAGAAAAAATTGGATGTCTTTTCTTATCCCAACCAAATGCTTGCTTTGGGCAGCACAAGGAGCTGAGGAAGAACAGGAAAAGCCCATCCAAATGTGCAGCAAAATCCTCCATGTTCTCCAGGGAGCCCTTCATGAGGATGGCCAGATTTGGTCCTGTATGCTATGTACATTGCTGTCCTAAAAATACATGTTGTTATAAGGCTTTAGAGAAGATTCCATGAATTTCCATTGGTCAGCAAAAATTGGGTTTTTCCCTTCAGTGACTGTCTCTCCAATCTGTGATGGTCTGGACAGTTTCCTCTGGTGAGCAAATTTTCTTCAAAGAAAGGTTTCTAGGGATGCAAATCAAGTAAGAGATTAGTTAGGGTCAACTGAGAAATCCCCAGGAAAAATATAGAGACTGTCTTCTGGATCCATACAAACTCCTTGTCTGTTCCTGGCTGAATTGCTGTCGTACTCCCAGATAAAGCGCTTGAATCAGTAGTTGGCAGCTGGCCAGCATGTCTTCCTATCCAAAAGGTGAAAGGCAGGGAATCTGTGAGCTTTTCAGAGCAAGCCAATGATGTGTTTGCTCAGCAGAGATTGAATTTCTAGTGAACAGCTTGCTACAGCTTTTGTCTGTCAATGTTATCATTTTGTCTATCCATCCTTTGTTCCCCCTGATTTCCGCTCACACTAACACGGAATGACAGGCTTGCCCATTTAACTCTGCAGGCTAAACTTCAGCTTCATTACTATATATTAGACCTATTTTCACCCCAATTTAGCATTAATAGAGTAATTTGCAGAGTTCTTAACTGAACCACAAATCTCTTAAATTACCATTTTACTTCCTTTGTATAGATTCAGCTTAATATTTAACATTCTTTTCTAATTTAGTGTTTATGCAAATGTCACACTTTTGCTCCTCCTTTTTGCTTCCTACTTGGATCCCAGCTTAGAGGGCATCATAGTCATAGCTTTACTGCTGTCTGCTTCCATTAGACTGATCTAAGGAATCAGCCACCAGTGACCACCACAGTTTAATGCTGTTGGACCAGGTTACAGCCTGTGACAATGCTAAGCAATAATCTTTTAGAGTAATTTCTTTATCATTTGCAGACTAATGGTCCAATGGTTTCTTTGTCACCCCGGCTCTGAAAACATTACCCTTTTCTTCAAGGATGCTACGTTTTCTATCTCTAACTTGTGACTTCACTTACAAGAAGGAATGTCAGCTTGAGGACCCCATGGGCTGGTGCTTTTAACCTATGCCTATAAGCAGCCTCTGGTGGTCTAGTGGTTAGAGTGTCTGACTCTCACCGCTGCGACCCGGGTTCGATTCCCGGCCCCCTGGGCAGGTGGAGCTCGTCAGCCGTGGAAGGCAATCCACCTAAGAGAAGGTCACTCTAAACAAACCTACATCCTGGGGACCTCACTGCCACTGTCCAAGCTTTGCTCGGCCCCGGCAGATGAACCTCAGGACTAAAGGGTGGGCTCAGTTCAGCGCACGCTGTGTCTCACCTAAAAATCCACTGCGCAGGCTGGAAGGGTTAATGACCTTTCCCAAATCTTCGCTCGCGAAGACTGGCCATTACATTACATTACATTACATAAGCAGCCTGAAAGTGTTTCCAATGAATTTAGGAACAGTTCAGTTTAAGAAATCTGCTGATTGTGGCATACAACATGTTCATACCTGCCTGTGCTGGATTTTCTTGTCCTTGTAAGCAAATTAAGGCCCTTTAAAAGGAGTTGAGAGAAACTTCATCTCTGTCCCTTTAGAGCTTTCTGGGTCTTGGACTTGGGCTTTTAACACAGGCTTCATAACATAGCTGGTAAGTCTGTTCTTGAGAAGGGGCTCTGAGGAGTCTAACCATACACAGAGGTCCAGTGGTCTTGATGTAACAGTGAGTTTTCTTGATCTGAAAGTCTGAATTCAACTGAATAGTTTTATTGGAAAAAAACAGTTGTTTCTGTTCCTGACCTCTTCAACAGCTGAAATGATGCTGAGGCTTAAATATTTCAACAGACGGGTGCGGTAGGGCTGTATGTTTGAACTTCATTTTGTTCTGGTTTTTGCCAGTGAATGTGTGCCCTTTTTCTGACAATGTTAGTAATGTGATTTAATGGTAACATTGCAATATCTCATGGTTCTCATCAAAACTGGAGCCTAATGTATCAAGAGATACATTATGATTCAACCTCTGTGCTTTACCTCTCCATGTTTAGGCAAGCCAGGCATGATTGCCTTGCCAGAAGCCGGGTTCCAGGGCCAGACAGTCCTATATTCTTGGCTTTCTCTCAGGTGCCCCATCCCTGACTGAATGTCATAAATTTCACTCAAAACATCTGTTAATGGCAACAGACATTACCTTGTCAAGAAGGTTAAAATGCCTGAGAGCTTTCTTACCCTTTTAAGAAATAACTTGGCATACTATTTTAAAAATACAATAGATAAGAGAGAGCTGACACAGTCAAAATCTTTTTATGGCAGTTTAGGGGCTTTTGGGAGTGAACGCTCCACTTTATTTTTGCCTTTCTGAGAGGAAGAGCCTTAGGATTCAATGTCTGCCACCAGTCAGTTTGTGAAATTGCATTTTATATGACCGAAAAGGGGCTCTAAAAAAAGCTGGGAAAAGGGACATGAAGGGAACAAAACTCTGTTAGAAGATAAAACAGCTTCAGAAGACTAAAAGTTCACACATTGGCAGCTGGAATCTACTCTCACAGTGCCTGGTGCTGATGAACTTTGATATTGCAAAGCACAACACCTTTCCTTAGGAATATTTTTAAAAACATCAACCACCAAAAATTGCTAAAGGTGGGAATAGTGTTCCTGGAGTGCATTGTAGAAATAAGACCCACTGCTGTCATTAAGGGTTTATATATCTGTTTGCTATAGTATTTCTCTCTGAAGTCTTTCCTGTTGTGAGAGAGAAAAGGCAGGATAGAGGAACTGATTAAATGCTTCCAGAGTCCTATGACAAACATGTATATCTTCTTGTCCTTTCAGTCAGTACTGCTCCTGTTCAGTTCACTGAATCTTTTTCTTCAGAAAATGAAGCACTGTTCATTTAATCTTTTCTATCACAAACACAAGGAACTTTATTCGTATGGGTGGTACCAAGAACTGTTTTCATAAAAAAGGAGTATCTTCAAAAAAAGGAGTATCTTCTTTTTATGTATTTTAAATGCAGTGATGCTGTACTGTAAGCTTCATCCACAATGAAAAATGTTGAGTTTATGCAGTCACAGGAACCAGCATCAAGATGACTGGTGTCATTGAGAGGAAGCAGTTTTCTTAGTAGGGAAGAGTATCATAGACTCATGGAGCAGCTCAGTTTGTAAAAGTCCTTGAGAAGTCACCTGGTTCCAGCCACTCAAGATAGGCCCAGCTTAGATCAGAACATTGGTCTCTGTCAAACCCAGACAGTTTCATCACCCAGAAGTCTTATCTTTACATTTATCTACAATGACCAGTGCTTAGACAGAGCTCAGATTATTTTAAAGGAAATACATCATTTCTTTAGAATAGGAACTGACACTTTCCAAGCACTCAACACTGTAAGCAAAATTGGAATACTGAAGAATGAAAAAGAAGATAACCTTCATTATCGACAGTAATTTTATTGATCTGGAAGCTGAGTCATATTAGAGTCTGCCACTCTCACAGAAGCTTGAGTTCTGTTAAAATCTGCTGATTAGAAGATGAATTCTCCTAACTAGAAAGCTACAAAGGAGAGAAACCTGGGATGCTATTTTTGCCAACTTGACACATTCTCAAAGTAAAAGCACTAACTACGTACAATCTTTCATGAAATGAGCTCAGCAAAAACACAAGGGAAGTATCTGCAGTACTGCCACTAGTGGTTAAACTTGATGTACAAAGAACACATTTTCTAAACAAAGTTAAACTGTTCAGGCAGTTCTGACCTCAAGATAATTCTCTGTTTTGAGAGAAAATTGAAGTGACTCTAAGTATGGAAAGAAATATCTTCTGCACATTGTTGGGCTCTGTAGTTGTTGTCAAGAAACCACATGTTGATTCCCAATATATTTGGCCTCAGTCTGCAGAAAAAGAGTGGCTGAGGCAACCATGGGGCTTAAAGAGTAGGAAAAAGGGCAGGAGGAGAAAAATTAGAGTGCCAAACACAACTTCTAAACTAACTGGGTATATTCCTTCTCATTTTTGTGCCTCAGACTTCCCATCACAAAACAGTATTAAAACTACTTTTTGAAAAAAATCACACAAGCATAGGGAAGGAGGGGCCTGACTTTTTCAGAAGTCAGTAATGTCAAAGTGCTTTCCTTGACCTGTTCAAGACAGGTGTACTTTATGTGGTGGAACTGAGTTCTGTTTTTAAACTATTATGCTTCAGGGCACATGATTTCCTTTCCAATCTTTTTTCACAATTCTGTGAGCACAATGACAATGTAAACACTCAAAACCTGAGATTGGCAATGTTTCCTGGACAGTCAGGAGTAAAATGACAGATATTCAGAAACCTACAATTATTTAGAGAGGGGAGAAAATAACCTTTTTTGAATGGCAGCGAAAAACCAGCTGCCTTCTATTTTTTAAATCATATGTTTATTAGTCAAAGATAAAATTAGTTAGACTTACTGAAAATCAATTGCCTGTGTGAGGGGTGGGGGAGAAAAATTTATCCCTTTTTTCTGTAAATGGTAGCACAGGCGTAAATAACAGCGGAAATATAGTGTGTGCACAATGTGTGAAAGGGATATGGAAAGAGGCATGATGATAGGATCACCCAGGCATCCCCTAAGTGGTCTCAAAGTCCCCTGAGCACTGTTCAAGGTGTGTAGTTGTCTCTTTGGCTTCAGCAGGAGAACTCCCTTGCTTCATAAGGGAGCATATGAGCATATGATATGAGCATTTTTCTTAGATGGAGCTTAACTGTGCCCCAATGCACATTGATGTGTGCTGAGAGGGTGTAGTGGGAGCTGGGCAGAACAACATCAGGACCGGGAGGAACAGAGGTGGTTATGCAGAGAGGGACTTGAAGTAGAAAGAGGAGGGATAAGTGTATGTGGCGAAAAAGCAGGAAGATTTACTATTACATTAAATTCCAATATTAATTAAAATGTAAGTGTGCTTTGAATTATGGGACTATCGCTCCATTTTGGAATACTTGTGTCTCTCCTAACTGCTGGAGACTCATTTTTGAGGTTTACGATGCTGCCACAAGCCTTTGATAAAATTGCATTTCTGTAATTCACAGTGCTTGTTAAATTGTTATATACAGAACTACATGTATTATAAATTAAAGCCTGTGATAGGTTTTAGGGCCAGTGACTACACTGAAAAAAAATTCAACCCATAATTTATTTGATCTGTTTTCTCAATTATATTTGAATAAATTATTCAGTGAAGAGCAACTGACATGGTCAAAACTTACCAGAAATATTTGCAAATTTGAATATTTACAATATTCAACAACAGAAAAGGTGAAATTTGATGAGCTTTTTGTTGAGGTACATAAAAGAACATTTGCTTCTTCAATATATTTCAGTATAAAACATCTCATGATTCATGTTTTTCTCAACATTTCTTCAAATTTCAAACATATTTTCTTTCCTCAGTCCATTTTGAGAGGAGAGCTGAAATCTTTCATATTGTTTCACAGGATGCAAGAGATTTGGGGAGATATGTTTACACTTAGCCATTCCTGACAATAGAGTAGTCTTATACTTCAATATTATGCTATTCAAACCAGGGCCTTCTTAAGCAAAGAAGGAGTTTGTACCCCCATATACTCTGCTACAAAAATATTAATATACTGGGGGGTTTTTTAAGCTTGATGATGCATAAGTGGAAATACATAACATCTTCAGAGAAGGGAAATGTCCCTCGTTGGGCACTGCTTTTGCAAGGAAGTTTGACACTGCAAATTACTGCCACAGTAGCCCAGGGAATGCTATAAAATAGCACAGAAATTAAAGTAAAGGCACACAAAAGTTTGTTATTTTGATTGACCTTTGTAATCTCTTGCTTTATCTACATTGAAGAACAAACGTATTAAAAATCATTATAAATTCTCTGAAATATATGATTTAAGCCCCTCTTGATAGGATAACCCATAAAACAGAGGAGGAAGCAGCAAAAAATTGCTTTTGATACTGGGGAATCTCCAGGAGTTATGAATGAAGTTGGGAGCTAAAAAAGGCCGAGTTTATGATCTTAGGTCCATGCAGGACTGATAACTAAAGATAAAGTGCCAGAGGAGACAAAGAAGACTTTGGCCTCAATTAAGAGAATTTAGAATCACATATCACACTGTTTGGGGCCCAAACCCCGCATGATGGTGAATAACGATTGGTAAGAATCTGCAAGGCTCTGACCACTACACTAATAAGTGATGCCAGGACAAACGTGTAACAATAAAATCAGCCCTTATAATTTTCCACTGTGTTTAGTTGATCTATTTTTTTAGTTAATTATGTTACTGGAAGGTTTACTTGGGTAAGATATACCGAAGCATTTAATTGTTTATCCTAAAATTGGAGATAAATTCTGTCTTCTTCCTTTTTGTAAAAGGTGGTATAACAAAATAAAAGGAGTAACCTCACTGCCACTGTCCGAGCTCACTCAGCCCCAGCAGATGAACCTTAGGATTAAAGGTTGGGTTCAGTTCAGCGCACACTGTGTCTCACCTAAAAAATCCACTGCACAGGCTCAAAGGGTAAAGACCTTTCCCAAATCTTCGTTTGTGAAGACTGGCCATGATGTACATATGTGCACATTAATTTGACAGTTGCTGCTGTGGTGGTTTAACCCCAGGTAACAAATAAGTACCACACAGCTGTTTGTTCACTCCGCTCCCCACCCCATGGGATGGGGAAGAGAATCAAACAAAAACTCATGAGTTCAGATAAGAACAATATAATAATTGAAATAAAGTAAAATACACTCCTAATACTAATAATGCTAATGATAACAACAATATTAAAAATAATAATGAAGAAAAGGAGACAGAGAGATTTAAAACCCAAGAAAAACAAGTGATGCATGGTACAATTGCTCACCAACCGATGCTCAGCTAGTCTACAAAAACTGATGAGCGTCTGCCAGACAACTCCCTTCTGTTTGTATTCCGGGCGTGGTGTTCTGTGGCATGGAATATCCCTTTGGCCTATTTGAATCAGCTGTCCCGACTGTGCTCCATCTTGGCTTCTTGAGCAGCTCCTCACTGGCAGAGCATGGGAAATTGAATAGTCCTTAACTTAAGGTAAGCACTGCATAGCAACATCAGTGTTACACACATCAGTGTGTTCTCAATAATATTCTCATACTGAATCCAAAACACAGCACTGTACTGGCTACTACAAAAACAAACTCTATCCCAGCTGAAACCAGGACGGTTGCCTAAGAGACAGATGATATTCTGCCTCCACATGGTGCAGAATTTAGTAAGTAGTTGACCAGACTGATTGACACCACCTGAAGAACCGAGTCCTGGAAGCTCTGTTTGCATTTGGTTTATTTTCTGTATTCAAAACCAGAATATTTGATTTTTACCTATTTATTTTACAGCATGTCTCAATAATTCTCCAGAATGATAATTCTCCAGGTATAATACTCAATATAATACTTGATTCTTGACTTCTCACAGAAGTAAAAATTATTCCTCGAAGCAATTTTTAAAAGTTCTTAGGCTAGACTCTTACAGGTTAGAGAATATAAAAAGCAATAATTAAACCCACAAGATATATTAGGATAATTACACTGGTGCACTGTTATGGCCTAAATTATTAAGAACGGAGCCTGTGTGTTAGAGAAAACTTGGAAAAAACATGTATTGAAATATTCAATATTCCACAAAGTGCAAATTAAAAATTAAGAATAAATCATGGAAAATATTGCTTTGAATGTTACTTATATCATAAGAATAAGAAGGAGCTGGAGGATGAGAGTATCTTTGTCCTACGCAAGATTTACTTGCTCAGACCTACCAATAATATCAGTGGAAAGCCTTTGGCTAAATTTTTATGAACTCTGCTCAAAATGAATGTCAGGAAGAGTGACACTGCAAGATACCTAGGCATCAACCAGTGGAATACCTTGAATGCCACATAATTACTGGGTATTATTCAAAACACAAATAAATGCTGATGATCCAGTTAAAATACTCCCATTCTTTCTCATTAGCTTTCTATGACCCTGAATCTTCCCAGTATAAAATAAATGAGAATACTTTGGGGAAAACAAATAGCTCTTCAGTGTCGTCAAAAGTTCACAATCAATTTGGGCTGCTATTACAATTTAAAAAAAATAAATAAATTAAAAACTCATAATAATTTTTAAAAGGCATATCTTACAGAATAGCATTTATTCTAGCTATCTCTCCTCTGTCTGAGAGATCAGCTCTCATGTATATCTGTGAAAGCCTCGTGTGCATACCAAGGCACTATGCTGCCCAAGTTGCATGACAATGTTAAAATATTTGGTTTGACATGATGGTTGTTCATTATTGTACTGGAGAACTGGAGATACACAGTAGCTGTCATAGGCTGTAGAAATATTTTATAAGTAATCATCCAACACATGAAGTCCTTACCCAATTATTATTTGGGCAAATTCTTTTATTCTTATAAATAAAGCTGAATTTGACCCCAAACCACTTATTCTACAGAACTGTTATTAGAAAACAATCACTGCAAATGCAATTATTTTCAGGACAGCACAGCAAAGAATGCCGTATTCCCCAAGCAGAGATCAAACTCAATAATTAGGAAAGAACACTCCAGAATGATTTGGTGAGTAATGAAAAGCAACAGAAAACACAATCTATGCCAGTGTTGATTATTCCAATTCAAACACAACGGCAAAATGAAATACAAAAGCGAAGACAAGGCAGACAGGGATATATAAGTTGTGTCTTATTGTCAGTCTGTATAAGAAATCAGTGGAAAAAGGCAGAATATGTAAATACATATCTTTTAAAAGCTGAAAGAATGAAAGTGAAAATAGCATGGCATTCCATGGGCTGTTTCTGTCAGCATGAAATTTTCATTAAGACATGTTTTATATAATCTGCTTTTGGGAGAATTTTCTTTTTCAAATTTTGGCTATGATAATGCTTCAATCAATTCATATCAAGCCACAAGGATTCTGTGAACAATCTGTTCTTATTGGAGATCCCTCTATGATAAGTACTTGTTCTTGAAACCATTTATTTATTGCAGTATTCTGCACTAGGTCCTCCCTGCCTGTTCATTAAGGGCCCACCTTAATAAGCTGTCACCATAAAGTTACCATAAATATCTACTTTAAGTATCAGACATGGAAAATGGCTAATGACTCAGATACCATTGTGTGTAAACACTTAAAAATCAGCCTGTAGCACGGATACCTGGCCAAAAAAACCCAGTCTTTGGGATTTGCTGTAAATTTCCTCCTCTTTCATTTGGTTCAATTCCCAGCTGAACACCTGGGAGGGTGGATGACCATTAAAGCTTAAGGGTGATGTTTGTGGAAAAATGAATTAGACATCAACAAAGCTAGGAAGAAAGGAGAAGCAAAAATGTACCCTATAGGAGTATGCTGTTCTGGAGTAACCTCCTCTGCTGGGTTTAACTGACAGGTTTAGGTAGCAGAGTCTGCAGTGCCTGTGTGGGAGGGAAGGCTGAGAACTTCCTGGAATGTTCACGTTGGGTTCAGCCAGCTCTGACATTGATTTGAGAGGTGCCAGGGCAAGGACATCCTCAAGGGAGGGCAGTCTTTTGTGACCCACAACAGAATAGAAGAAAGCCACTAAGAAGCAGAAGTTAGGAAAGAGAAACTAATATGCATGGAGCAGCAGGCCAAAGCCATTATGCACACAATCCAAACATCCTGTGCTACCTATCTCTTCACAGAAGACATTGGGAACATCTGCATGTAACCACAGTGAAAATAAGGGAATTTGACATGGATTGGAGGGAAGTGTTTGGCTGAAGTTGAGCCTGGGAACGAAAAGCTTTTATTTAAACATTTGATTGTATTATTTTTCTTTCTTTTTTAATGACAAAACCAGTGACCAGAAGCTTGCGTTATTGCGTCAAAAAGATTAAACTAAGTACAAATTGCCCAAGAGAAGACTCTTTTGCCTACAATGTAGCAGCAGTGGGACCAGAGAACATGTATTGGAACCAAGTGTGCACCTACAGCGTGAAAAGCTCATACAAAGAAGTACCTGATGTCATCTGCCAAGCTGAGTCTTATCTGCAGGGTAAGCAAACTTGGAGGTTGCTGATCAGGAATGAGGGCCTAGGACCAGCACAAGGCTGGGTCTTAATGTGCCAGAAGGGAAGAGAGGAGAACAAGGGAAATGTTACCAGAAAGAGCTGGGATTGCTCCTGTAACGTTGTGAAGATCCAGACTGCTGACTTTCACCTGCCTCTCTGCATATCTGCCTTATTATGTCTCGGTCTTTCTCATAGCATTCTCTCATCAGCCTGCCTTATTCTCAAATTTCTATTTGACTTCTAATTGTATCACCATATCTGAATTATCACCCCATATTTCTATACTGCCACTCTAAGCCTGCAAGTATAGCCTAAGGGGCTAGCTTCCCACATGAAAACATGCAGCACAGTATTCCTTACAGGAAGTAAAAAATTGGTTTTTAGGTTTTAGTCTTGGATACAAGGAGATATTGATATGATCTATTATGACAGAGATTTAATTTTCACTACTGTCAATTAAAAGCACCACTCTTAATAAATCAGAGATGAAGATTCTTAATAAACAGTAAGATAAAAAAAAGACATCATGTCTTTCATTTTGATGTATGTACTTAATATTCTCTTTCATCACTGCAAGAAGATAGTGATCTTGCCAAAAGCTAGAGCAGCAAGAGGGAGTGAAACTGATGAACAGCCACTATTCTACAGCTAACTGAGGAGTTTCTTTAGCTGCAAGATGTTATTAAAACTGTACCTTGAGCATCTAAAAAATTTAATCTGTGTGCCTCTTGGGGAGAGGCAAGCAAACATTGAGCAATGGGCTGTTGTTTTTCTTTCACTCCCACAGCATAAAAGAGTGAAACCAATTAGATCTCTCATGCAAAATGTCAGCAGTGACTGCTCTGTGGCGGGCTCCATGGCCGACTTGGCAATGATGGGATGGCAAGAACTTGGCAGTGCTGAGACTCAGGTTTAGCTTGAAGAAAAAAACTGGTAATATTCATCTTGAAGATATCCTTGGGGCGTGGATGGCTGGAGAGAATGGATGAGGTTGCTGGCTGAAGCCTGACCTACTTTTGTAATGACCAAGCAGCTTTACTATGTGGATATTTCATATGATCTATTATGTTCATATCATGTCCAAACTACTATGCAAACTGCAAGTAAATGGAGAAACCCTGAACTTTTGATTGGTTTGATCTTCATAGCAGAAGCTCTACTTCTTCAAGTGAACAGTTTTCTTCTACGAATTGGTTCAAACGAGTTCCTCTGTAACAGGATTTATGCAACAATTGCTCTTATGATGATTATAACTTCACAGTACTGACACTGTAATTGTGATTGAAAATGCACTTTCAAGTCCTTAACTTCAAATATTGATGTCATGAGGAAAAAGACATCCAATCTTGTAAACAAAGTTTTTATTGTTATTTACCACTTTCTAAATATCACAGCTTGACCAACATGCTGTCAGGGAGCAGTGAGGGATGGCTGCTCCCAAAGAACCAGGGAGCTGAGCTGATAGCCCAGTTAGCATGGTAGGATACTCCTGCAGCACCCAAGGGAGGTGAGCATGGCAGGTACAGAGAGAGCAGCCAGCTTCAACCAAGAGTCTGGATCATCAGACAAGTTGTGGTGATGAAGCAGGTACATGGCCAAGCTGGAAAGTCAATCAAAAGATTGAGGTTGGGTCTGAAAACAAACAGAGTAAGACACAGACCAGCCATCTCCCAGGTAAGTCCATAGTGACCAAAACATTCCTAACTCAAACTGGGATGTCAGCCCACATAGGTCAGAGTCCAGATCAGCAGGTCCCATGGCCAGGCAGAGGCATAACTGTGGCTTAGCTGGAGACCACTGCTCCTGTGACACAGTGGGCAGAGAATGGGTGCCCAAGGCTTCACAAAACTGGCTCCTGGGCCCAGGTGCAGGGGAGGGGATGAAAGGCCCAAGTGAGTTGATCAGGTCCCAGTAAGATATATTAGTGTCCTCGAGACCCTGACAGACTTTTCACCACGCTCTCAAACAAACAACAAAATCAGTATTACAGCCATTGTCTTGCCTGTTTGTATTTTTGCAACATATGTCACAACAAACAAAAATAATCTCCTTAAGAAGCCTATTTCCCCTACAAAGAATTTTTCAATCTGACACACATGTATCTAGCTTAATGTGTTTTGCTCTTATTTATTCATTCTGTAATGTCCTTTATCTATTAACCAATACTAGATGAAAGATTATAGTGCATCTGATCAGGGATCATCTTCCATTATGATACTTTGACTCCCATGAATAACTATCTGAAACCAGCGGAGTAATAAAACTATCTAGACCCAGCAATTCAGCTACTGCACATCAATGCACATCCGCACCACAGGGAAGAGACACTTCAAATCAGGTATGTAGTAGTGCAGTAATAGTGCAGTAGTAGTGATGCCACATCAAGTCTACAAGCAAACTAGTTGCTTTTGTGTGTTATAGCTCTCCTACTTCCATTTGTATTCTGGAGACCTCTGCATCATCTTAGAACCATATTCCACTGAGCATTGCTTCAACTAAAAAACACCAAGAGTTTTTTTTCTTAGTTTGGTTTTGTTTTGAATACCCAGTTTGTTTACCCATTGTGAATACCATCTAAAATTCAGTGCTTTTCCAGTCAACAACTTTGTTTACTATGAATTTAAAATTAAGCTCTTTTTCATAAAAAATTTACCTCAGCTATCTATGTAAAACGGCTGTCATCCAGAGTCTGTAGAGGCTTGTATTTTATACATAGTGATTACAAGTACAGAAATCCAAACATTTTAATGTGTCAGTCTTTAATGGATAAGAGGTAGGGCATTATATCCAATGCCATCTCCAAAGTTAAAAGATATCACCCAATTTTTGTGAAAAAGATGAAAAATCAATTTTAGCTTAGTGTTAGCAATGTTAAATACTGTCCTTCAGGACACAACTGAATGCTTATCTTTCTGCCTTTGCTTGAGACAAGATGACTGGGTAAGTCATAGCACTAAGAAGGATGAGTTTGGGATTTGTGGAAGTGTTTGATGGGAACTTTTGTCAGTCCAATGCTACAGTCTTCCTCTTTTTAACTGCAGCATGTGGAACCATGTATTCAGACAAGGCAGTTGTCATTAGTTTAGATGTAAATTTCTTAAAAAATTGAATAGCTGAATAGTGAAAATTAATGGCACAAAAATTAGTGTTCATATGTACAAGAGGGTTTGAATTATAGCTCTTGGAGGAAAAATAGCTCTAAATCTTACACTCAGACAGAAATATTTACTGATTTGTTTTAGTTTCAATTGCAGTGTATATTTCTTTTATGAAAGAGAAAAGTCTAATATGTCAGTGATGAACAACTGCACAGATACAGCTTCTTTGCCACTGTGCTTAGTTTTATGCCAGGATAACTAGATTTATTTACAATAAATTTCTTACTGAAAAAGATAGTTACAGCCCATAAAAATAAATTGCCTAATATTTTCTGTTAAAAAATATTTTTGGAGCATTTTCTAGAGAAACTCTTACTGCTGACTTTAGGCAAACCTTTCCAAACCAGCAGGAAATTCTTCTCAGGTTAAGCTAGCACTTAATATTTTTTTAAAAATTCAATTCTCGTGTTTGCATTGTGAGTCCAACTCATGCCAAAGAGTAGATGGACATAAACATTTCGGTCTCATTGAGGGTCTGCAGAGCCACAGAAAAAGTGAGGTGAGGCAGCAGAACATTGTACAAGGCATGCTCTCAGGGAGCAGGTGTCTCAGCAGCCCAACATGGTGCAGGGTGACAGTTCCTCCTTGAGTTAGTCTTTGCATCAGGTGGCAGCAGTTTACTTGGAAAGTTCAAATTCAGGTGGTGATATACCCTGATATGTTGCTCGGCTTCCTATTGCCTCCTACTGAAACAACAGGGGGAATTATGCTAAACCCAAACCCTCACAGCGAAAGAATTCTTCAGCATAAGTTACCAAATAAGTTACCAACTTGGAAAACGGCAAATGCCGTTTTCATGCTATATTTCTCTATCTACAATACAGTCTTTATTGCTTTGTAACATCCCATGTTTCCAAAGACACCTGCTGCATTCAACACATATACCAGGGTATTCATATGTAATTGTGCAGTGAATGCTGCTATTAGGAGGTTTGTTGAGAGCAAAGTAAAAGACTGTGGAAATTAAAGAAAAGCACTGGTGTTAATAAAGGTGTCCTGATATTAAAATTATCTGTATTTTCTCTATGTCACCGTTATTGTCAGACTTTTGGAAAAACCAAAACAAATCACACCAAAATATGAACAGCCAGAAAAAGGTCTGAGTTCCTCTGTGGGTCTACTTGACTCTGGATCACTAGTAGTGGCTGGGAACAGAGCTACCATTTTTTATTGCAGCACACACCCACAATATGGCTGTTCAGAGTCTCTGACAATAGGCACATGCAGACTTGGTGCAGAAGCAAAGAGCTGTCAATGGGAAGGCTCTATCATTATTCCACAGGGGCAACAATTATTCTATGGAATGAGAACAGGCTGTGGGACACCTGACAAACTGGTTCTTGTACTCCACTTGAATACTCTGAGAGGCTTTGGAGAACATCATAGCTCATTTCAAGCCTGAACAATTGTTTGCCACTGCGTGCTGAGCAGTACTAAATGGAAAGGTTTGTATGCCCCTGGACCTCATCCCATCATGGAGCTGAACCTTGGCTAGAGCAGACACCAAAATCCATGATCTGGGAGCATTCCAAAGCTACAGAATGAAAATAGGACATCCAGGAGTGGACCCACAAAGGACACATGGAACAGACAGGATTTTGAAACAGACAAGTCATCCCACTGTGGGAGAAGGGCAGAATACACCAGCACAATGAACTGTGGTTGCAAGTAGCACATCAGTCTGCATTGCCTTTCCACATTGGCCTTGGTGTTACATAGGAAAAGAACATCAGTGAAAAGCATTGGGAAACAATAGGGTGAAGAAAATGAAGAAAATGAAGGGTGAAGAAAATGAAGCACTGATGGAGAACAGAATAGGAAGATGATGTAAAAATGACAGAGAACATATCTGATTTCCCCTCTCTTTCTATTCCATCAACCAGACAAAGTCCTGTGTCTTTTCATGTATAGGTTCTGATCACCTTCCGGTTCATAACGTTCACTTTGTTCCTGCTTTCCCCACCATGACAAAGCAAAAGCCATAGCATTGCTAGAATACTAAACGGAAGCATCAAACTGGGGCCAAAGCAACATCAAAGACCCACTTGACAGATTCTTGTAGTGTCAGAACAAAACCATACCCTTGGCTGGTGAGTGCTTAGCTATGTACACAGTACCCTACAAAGAGAAGAGTTGACAAAAAGAAAATAAAACCAAACCAAAACCAAACATAACTATGACCAACCAACAACAAACTAAACAAATCGGTATATATATAGTATAAATTTACATAACTCCACACAGATTTTGCTTCTTAACTGTATTAATTTGCACTAGATGCCTATCAGCCTGAAACCTTTCTACCTGAAGTTTCCAGATGAAAATCCTCAATCTGCATTTCTTGCATTCCTGGAATTCACATTCAATTAAGAATTTATGAAAGGAAGACTTAAAGTGTAAATTAAACCATTAATTCTCTCTTGTGCTAACAGATCACAGCAAATTAGAGAGGAAGGAAAAGGAAAAGAAGGAGATTATTTTTGTGAAACACTAATTATCTTTGACTATACACTCCTTGGGAGGTGGGAAAGACCATCATTGATTGTTTATTAAAGTCGTTGAGTGTGGAAGTCCTGGAACAAAGACTAACGGTAAAACCTCTGTTGTTTTTGCCTCTTATTATTAAATCATCAATAATATGTAACCTGAACAGCATCTCAGGGAAAGAACTATATGTCCAAAATTTCTATAATTTTTCTAACTGTGTTAATTGTTCTAATAAAGGATATTATTATCTTCCCACAGACCTTCCTCAGTAAGAAGCACACTGCATGTGCATATATATGTTATTAGTTATCTTAGTAGTCTTGCTGGAGCTGTAATCTTGCCTTATAAGAAAAGTCTACAAAGCAGCTCAGCAATGGATAGGAGGAGATAGTGGGGAAAGGAGTGTGAAAAAGGAGGGATGGAGACTGGATGCATTTTGGATCTGTTAGCAAAAACAAAACTGAAAATCTACAAAAGATTGCTGAAGGAGTGGGAATATGGAACTGACAGTCATACTTGGGATAAGGAGGAACTGCTGCTTTTGGTCTGAACTTTTTGCTGTGGAAACTGTATTTGCTGATCAGTGGAAGAAAGGGAAAAACTTTCATGTCTCCATGAGCAAGGCTTTCAGCCTGGAGATTTCAGAAGGAGGGGCTTGGTAAAAGGCAGGATGGTGGCAGATACCACCTTCTGGAAGTGCTGAGGAGAGCAAACCATCACCGTGAGCTGCGGAGCAGTGTCAGAAGAAGAGGACAAGTGGATGGGGAGATGGTAAAAAAGGGAATCTGTCTGGCTGAGAGGTGAACCCAGTGTTGAGACCAAGGTAATATCTTGAAGGGCCGTGGAGCCAGGATATCTCAATGCCAATGTGGAAGGAAAGGCCACATACCACATATATCTATAGTCAGTGCAGTTGTGACACTGTCCAGGGGCCCAAGATGGACACTAGTAACAAACCCACTATTTCTCCAACACCATCCTTCAGTTTGTACATACACTTACCATTCATTTTAAACAACTACAGCAGGGACGTTTATACCTAAACTAGTCAGATGACACGTTTGTAGTCGAAAGAGAGAAAATGGTACTATTAGCACACAACTTATGTGAGCTATTCTAGACACCTCTAGTGTGGTGAGTCATACTTTGAAAGTGGCTATTCTTACTGTTGCCTCTAAAGGAAATTCAATTTGGTGTAATGTTTCTATGTTTGGTGAAGTGAACCTAACCTTTTCAGCCCATCTTCTTAGTCATTTGAAGCAAAATATGTCAGATATGTATGTGGAGTAAAAGAGCAGTCCTGTAGCCATCCCCTTCAGTCACAGATTGCATTTCCTCAACTTAATCATATGAGACAGCCCAGTCATTTTGATTATGCTTTTTACCTGACTGAAATGGCTGATTTGTTTGCATGTAACCACAAGCTCTGCAGCTGGAACCAACAGCTCAGCAGACATTATACAGGTGCCTGTACCCATTATAAAAGGAAAGTTTTCAATCATTTAAGCTGTGTGGTTAAAATTGTATCTGAAAAAGTATTGCCTAATTGCTCTGCATAAGCATGCCACTCATCTGCTCAGAGCCCAATTAAAGTACACAATGGAGGACTATTAATGAACAATGCCTTGAATGCTGAGCAGAACACTTATGGCTTGATAAATAGTCACATTTTATTGGGTACACTTTTAAATACACTGTCTGAATATAGATAAAAAGCAGAGCTAGTTAACTTGCAGATGTTGCTTTCATTAATGGATTAATGTGATGTGTAATAGATTATACTGATTGCCATTAAATCAAACTTCAATTGATTAGCTGGCATATTTCACAAACTTAGTCATTTTCTATGCAATGATGACAAGATGACTCATCAGTATGACACTTCATAGACAGAAGTAGCATTTTTGTGCACTGGAAGACAGTTGGCTCCTGTATCACCTCTACAGCTTGACTTTACTTCAAGGTTTGCTGGCTAATATTATTTTGTCTTGTCCAGTGTAACAACAGTGAGCAGAAGCAAGGGGAACACGGACTTAGAAGCCTTCTATTCCTGAGATTCCCTCCACACTGTCCTCAGAGACAGTCACCTCTGTCTGCCTCTGGGTATAACCACTTGATCCTCCCTGAAGAAATGTAGCTCAAGGCCAAATTTAACACAAGATTTTTTAAGTCTTTATTACTGGCATCAGTGCAACATATCAGCAGGAAGCCCAAGAATCTTTTAAGAGGTTGATGCTGAGGTACAAACATGAAAGGTAACTTTGAAAAAACTAGAAGAGATAAGCTGTTTTTAGAAGGTTGTTTGTGCTATTTTCCACAGTTTATTTTTCTTAAGTGGTCCAGTGCTCTTTTTCGCTCGCTTCCCTTAAAATTTCAGTATGTAAGCTGAGAAATACTATGTGATTTTCCAGTATGATTTTGCCTTGTGTACTGACTACAGGGACAAAGCAGAAAAGTGTATACCATAGGTTTGTTCAAAGAGTAGGTGCCCTTGAACAAAGTATTTCTGTCTTAAGGGAAATACACTGATTAGATGAAGCTGCATTATAAATAAATATTTATGTATGATGGGACTTTGGAGATAGTTTCAGCATGTTCCTAGATACAGCCTAATATATTATTTTAAAGGACAAAATCTCCTAAGGTTCATGGTAGGCATCGTCTGTTATCATCCTGAACATCCACCTCACCACTGCAGCACAGCGTTAATAAATATGAACTACCTTCATTTTGCACTCTAAAGGATCACCAGTGATGTCCCTTTCATAAGAAGATCTGAGATAAAACCATTTAGACAAAAGATACATTTTGAAGGGAGGTAAGAGCCTTTCAAACCTTTTCATCTAACAGTTTATGAAATACCTTCAAAAGAAGAAACTGTATCATTAAGGTACCTTAAATTTTCACAGGTGAACTTGCAAAAGAAAGGAGACAGTAAAACTATGGCAATTTTGTACATTTGTAGATTTCTATGAGTTAATTTCATTTTAATCTCAGGCTATTTTACACTAGATACCTGCACATGTATTTATGCAGCTGTGGTACAAATACAAATTGGGGATTTACAAATAGATTCGTTATTGGACCCAGCTCATCTTCCACAGATATATGCAGGCATGCAGATGCAGCATGGACAAAGTGGCTTTTTCCAGGTAACATAAACCACACCCAACAACTATACATGGTCATGAGGTTATATCTCCTGCTTACTAAACATTTCCCATCTTCCTTCAAAGTGAATCTTCATCTCCTATTTGTCATCCGCTTCACTAAGACAAGGTTCACAAAAACACTGAACACTTCTGAAAATCTTGCCCCAGAGGAAAATGTTGTATTTTGATACCTCAAAGTGAGGATCAGTAGGGATTGCAAATTCATCAGGCTGCCTTTTTAGTGTCCTTCTAGATCCATTTTAAAAAACAGAATCTTCCAATTTATTTCATTTGCTCAGAAAAAAGTTAAATGTGAAAATGTCATCTCTGAGACTTTCCTTATTCTATGGAGACAGCATTTTTGATTTCATTCTGTTAATACCCTGATCAGTGTGCTTTATGTTCATGAGAGCATCCCAATGGGCTAGAAACAGGTAGCGAATGGCTTGGCGAGCCTTGTGTCCTTCACCCCATGCTTGTCGAGATGTTAAATATTCTTCATATCCCCAGTGCATCAACCATTAGTTTGAAGGTATATTTTAAAGCTTTTATTCACAGAGGCTTAAATCTTGATCAAAAATTGTCTGAAATCATCAAGATCCCTGCTGTTTGTCTAGCCCCTTCAGAAAATGCACTTGTCAGCATGGTCTGACTCATTAGTCTATTCTCACATTGATGGTTTATTAGAAAAAAACAAACCAAAGAGCAATGCAATAAGATGGGCCTGGCAAGTCAAGATTTGATAGCCAGCATGTGTTCTGCATGTAACACTAACTCATTGAAATTGGACAGAAAATCCCTCCTTCCTTTTTTTCCAGGCAAAATGGAAATTCTCTATTCTAATTCTGCCTCTCTTTCTAGTCTCCCAGTTGACATCTGGTGGCAAAGATTACCAGATGGACCTTGATGCAGGAGGTCAGTCAGGGGCACTGTTGAAGTCTTCAGAAGTGCAAAGGAGCTGCAAAATCCCCTTTGCTGGCAAACCCTCAGCTGGCTAGACCTGTGCAAAGAATGAGCTGCCCGCTGAGGGATGGTGTCAAAAGGATAAACAGGAGATGTGCTGATTATTCTCTCAGCAGCATCTACTTAGCACATCTTTTATGATGAGCTTGGCAGGGTCTGTATGTGCTTCATTAAGTCACCCTATCTTATAAAGTCTAACAGAAGAAACCAAGAGCTGAATGAACCTTACCTACCCTTCCATCTCCACAAGCAGCCTCCAAGGAGTAGTGTTTGGAGGGATGACCTGGATGAGGCCAGACTCATTGCACAAAAACTGTGTTTGTCCTCCAGCTTGGTCAATTTTCCAGTTGGGCAAAATTCACAGAGTGTTTTAAGAAGAAAAAAAGAAGTTAAACCATCTAATAAAAAATATTATTTTCTTACATTGCTCATATTAATAATAAATACATCAGCAGCATTGCTATGTAACAGATCTTTGTTGTCAGAAGGGGTAGGTACACTGAGCTTTAGAAGAAGGACCTGCAGTACATAGGTGAAACTGGCATCCTCTTGTTGAGAAAGGGATCCAAAAGCAGTAGGGACAAAAGAGAACACGATCCCACAGTCCAGACCTGGGAGAACTACAATTACACCATGTAAGAAAAGATGGTGAGACCTGACTGGAGAACTTTGCTATTATCCAGTTTCTAACATATGTTGAGTTCTCTTCCTAAAACAGAAAAATATTCACCAAGAGTGATGAACAGAGATTTTTGAAAGATTTAAAACATATAGATTTATTACAGGCAGGGTTTTTTCCTTAAATTCCTTGTACAGTCTTCTGGATCGCAAACAATAAACAAGGACCTATGCCTTCATACTTCCTAAACCCCTGGGAAAAAATAGGTAATCCATTACAGAATTGTCCATCAAAAATGAAATCACAAAGTAAACATGTGATTTCCTGAGAAAAGTGTGTACTTTTCAATGAATATGTGCTTTTAAAAGGGCAATTTATCAATCAAAAACCACTCTAAACTATCTATGTGTTCTTATGCAGAAGAAAGACCATAAAAACTTCACAAAACTTGTGATAAAATGACATACACAGAGGAGATGCCATTGCTTCCTTGCTGATTTTCTGATTCTTAGGCAACATTCTCTGCTTATGACAGGATGCTTTTTGTATTTTTGGCTCATTAAATTTACCAGAGAAAAGGCACCACTTTGTATGAGGTTCTCTGTATCATTCTGAAGTTGATAAAAAAATTGGTATGACTTATGCAGGTATTTGTTTGCTCAAAGAGAGAACATGTAACGGTATATACTGTAACACATATGATCCAAGTTTGATTGTAAGGGAATTTTTATTTGGATACCCGATGCCAAACTTTACAGATCTCTGCATGCACTCTTCCACTGCTAGCAACCATTACAAGAAAGGAGTGACGCACAATATCAGGACACATTGTCATATTACGTGTGAGGACATGGCATATCAGTGCACGTTATGACAATGTTTTGGGTTAGAAATATATTCAAGAAAAATATTAAGCAGCCCTATTACTTTGTGTCTCTTGGCTGATGTGAAGTCAGACATGGGTTATGGATCTTTCTATTACATCAGCTGTTTATGTCAAGCTTGGGGCGGTCACAGCAATTAGCATGAGTAATATGCATCATCCTTGCAACTCACCATCAACTCTGGTAACCACTCACACAAATGACCCGAAAGACAAAGTCTGCCTCGGATGGCTTAAAAAGCCTTGGTCAAACCAAAAGCCTGGTCTTCCAGCTGAACCCACATGAATCATAAGCTCACGAGAAATTCAATCAACTCAATTTTAGGAAAAACAGTTTTTCTAACCATAGAATCATACAATCACGTAATGGTTTAGGCTGGAAGGGACCCTTAAAGGTCATCTAGCCCAACTCCCCTGCCATGGACATCTTCAGCTTAATCATGTTGCTCAGAGCCCTGTCCAACCTGGCCTAGAATGTTTCCAGGGATGTAGCATTTGTCACCTCTCCTGTCAACCTAGTACCTGTTCGTAAAAAATTTCTTCCTTATACGTATTGTGAATAGACCATTCTTCAGCCTAAAACCATTATCCCTTGTCCTATCAAAACAGGCCCTGCTAAAATGTTTGTCCTCATCTTTCTTATGTAAAGAAAGTACTTAAAGTACTGAAAAACCACAAAGAGGTCTCCTAGGTCTCTTCTCCAGGCTGAACAACCCCAGCTCACTCAGCCTTTCCTCACAGGAGAAATTCCCTCTGATCATTTTTGTGGTCCCCCTGGACACACTCCAACAGATCCATGTCCACCCTCTGTTGAGGATCCCAGGGCTGGATGCACTGCTCCAGGTGAGGTGTCGTGAGAACAGAGTACAGGAGGAGAATGCCCTCCCTTGACCTTCTGTTCACGCTGCTTTTGATGCAGCCCAGGATACAGTTGGTTTTCTGAGCTGCAAACACACACTGTTGGTTCATATGCAGCTTTTCATCCACCAGTACCCCCAGGTCCTTCTTGAGTAGGGCTGCTCTCAATCTATTCATCCCCAAGCCCGTATTGATACCAGGGTTTGCCCCAGCCCAGACACGGGACCTTGTACTTGGCCTCATCGAACCTCATGAGGTTCACACGAGTCCACTTGAGAAACAAAGCAATGATGGATAAAGAAGCAGGAGTGTAAAAGGATCTAATCAGGGGATGGTTTCATATCAAAGTTAAAATATCGAGATTAAAAAAACCCTGGTAACATAGGCTGTCCACCTGTCTAACTATTCTCCTGTGGTCATTTTTTCTGGAGCCATCACAGTGAATTTGGGGTTTATTGTCGGCAGGGTAGAATCCTTTTGCAGGAAGAATTGGAAAAACAAAGGAAAGATTAAGTACTGTAGGTGATCTAAGATTAAGAAAGTAATGGAGCCCCTTAATGAATCAGGAAGATTTTTCTTTCTTTGTTTAAAGAAAAGTTCAATTCACCCATATTCTCTATACCAAGGAATATTTCACCTGCCATGCACAGTGCTGCACAGTTCCTTGTGTACTGCTGTAAATGAAAAGATAAACATATCTTCTCAAAGGCACACTGAACAGCTGTGTATTGAGAATATCCATTAAACAGATATCTAAAGCAGAATTAATTTTTGTTCATTATAAATTCATAATGGGCAAGCCTGTACGTTTCATGCTGACTCTAGTTTTATGCTGTCAGAGCTTTTTAACTATGCTACATTGCCTCAGCACTTCATTTTACTGCAGACTGAATATATTTCTCGGCTGGTTCTATAACTGAAAAAAATCATCCCATGGTAACAAAACAAATAAGTCTTATGGCTTCATTTTTTTCCTCAAAGTAAGTAAAAAAAAAATAATCTTTTGAAGGCAGTTAGCTTTTGCAAGATTTTGTGTGCGTGTTTGTCTGTGTTTGTTCCCCACTGGTTTACTCTACCTTTCCATGGAGGAAAAAATAGGCAAAAATTTCTTCTTCTAAACAAAGACTGATCAACCAAAAGGTTTTATCCTTAAAGTAGTATTCACAGCATGAACATGATTGTAATACATAAAGTCTTGAATCTGTCAAGATTTCCATGTTTCACTTTAAAGAGATCCAATAAGATTATTTTAATACTTTTTTATTTTGAGTTTTAGAGTCTCTGTTGATTGTCTACATTTCCTGTGGAGGACCCTAAGTGATATTCCTGTTCACATGTTAAGAAGAACATTTGGTCCTTGAAATGTCCCCTGGTGTGATTCAACAAACATGTTTAAGAGTATCATATGCTTGAAAAACATTGTAGAAGCCATTACATAGCCCAAACAGCAGTGGACCATAGCCCATATCCCTTCCTCTTCTACCCCAGTGCACACGTTCACTCATGTTTGGCACATCTCTTCAAAAAAAGTCTCTGTTTATCTGGTGTGCCCCACAATGCAAACATCCAGTGACCTTGACTGCAGCCTTAGCTTACCCCTGTGCCTCGTGGTGGTCCTCAGGTGTGTGTGTCTCAGCTCTCAATCAGCATTTAGAAACAAATTCTATTCACCCAAGCCCAACTGCAGTTAGGATGTAGAGCTACAGGATGTTAGGAGGTTTAGAGTTGCAAGATCCCACCTCAATTCAATGTGAACAATTTTATAGTTCAGTTACTCAGTCAGTGAGCTTCTCCTATTGATTTGCTTTTCTTGTATGGATATTACAGGTGTGAGTCTAAAGTTTTCTATAGGAATATTCAGTTTCAAAATAGCTGCAGGGAGGTTTTGGCAGACACAAATGCACACACCCTGGCTAACAATTTTTCTTCAGAGCCCCATTGCAGAAACCAAAGATAATTAGAGGTAGTTAGGGACTGAAAAATACTGTTTCAGAAAGCAATGTGTAATGAGAGCTCAGAGCTCAGTTCAATGATTGAACTGCCTTCGTAAAGATCCAGTCTGCCCTCAGGCCTCAATCTTTTGGGTTGAACATATTTGTCAACAGCCTACCAGCACTTTCTAGGTGGCATTTGGTGCCTCTCAGTGTAAGAGCCATATGTGTGGCAATATATTTATCAAGTCAAATTACTCTTCCAGTAAAGTTACAATGATATGTGACAACACATTTCCCTGACTTAAGCATATTTAGCAATTCTGTGTGCACATTGCTGTGTTGGATAGGCTTGTCTGGTCACAGACTTTCATTTTCAAAGGTATTTCAGCTTACATATGGGAAGCAGAATCTGGATTCACAACCTCAAAAGTTGCACCCATTTAAAATAAAAGAGGTAGAGTGAGGAGTATTTCTGAATGTCTTCTGCTGTCTAGACCATGAATGAAAGACACTAAAATACTTAGGGGAGTGCTTTATTTGCAGCCTTCTGACCTATCTTATTGGCCAGGTAACCTTCATCTGAGCTCAGAAACTTTATTTGAGAGTCTTGTATAAGATATCTTAGATAATTTCTTTAGATTCAACCAATCCAAAAAATAGCCTAAGTATTTTTCCCAAGATTTATATAAACCTCCATATTTTCAATAATCTTAAGTCTCCTTTGCCAGTATGGAAAGTTGCCATGATACTTAGATATATCTTTATAATCAAAATTTCATCTTTCAGCAGAGAATTTTTTTCACTTTTGTAGAGGGTGTGCGCAGTGAAACAAAGTCTATCTGCAGTACATACAAGACAGTTCCCCATGAAGGATGAGTAGCAGGAAAACAGGAAGAAGGCAATGGAGATCCATAAAGCACTTTCTACAACTAATGTTCTAGAATAATTACTAATGATCCTTGATTACACTGAGGGGAACTCCAAGATAAAGTGATGGTCACTTTTGCCAAACAGAAGTTGTCAGAGAGAACAAGCAGATTTATGCAGTCAGCTAAATTAGCTAAAGGAATTAAATGCAAATGTGGATTTTTCTCCTCTCCCTGAATTTATAATATTGAATAGAAAACAAGCTGGCATACTTCTTGCTATTCTGCTTAGAATGTTTTTGTCTGCTGCAGGTTTTGCAAACTATATTGAACAGGGAGCATAAATATAATGACCACCAACTAAGCATCATTCCCTTGTTTCTACCTCATGTTCCCTTTGCACGGGTTTTCCTCTGGGCTGCTGTCTTTTCACCTTGAAGTAAGAGCACATACATGAGTAAGAGTAAGGAATACAACAAAGGCAACTTCACTTGGCCAATGATCCATATTCAAGACTATGAAGCATAGTCTCTGAAAATGCCAATGAGATGTAAATATGCCAATAAAAGAGCAAGTTCTCACCTGCCTGCCCTCCAGTCCGCTGCCTCTGCAGAATGGTGGTTACCACAACTGTGAGGAGTTTGCAAGGAGATTCTTCCTTCAGGACTGACTATGTGTTTGTTTATTTAAGTCAAACTTCCTTCAGCTGTTCCATGGCCTCAGGGAAGAGAGGAAAGGTGGTCACAAAAAATCAGATCTTTGCCTTGAGCAAGCATGAACCGTACCTGTGTAGTTTAAGGAAAGGAAATCAGGGTGAGAGTGTACTGTACAGTTAAGACTGTCCAGGTGCCAGCATCTGAAGTGGCTCATCTGTTTATCCCACTTCTACATACAGATGCAATAAGCTGCAAAATGAAATCCCTTATGCCAGGAGAAGGTTGTCAGAATTCTGACTTAAATATATGTGGCTTCAGTTCTGCATAGCTCTGAGAAAGACCCATTCCCCTCTCTACATGTAGAAGATAAAAGAGGGTGTCAATTATACACCAGTATGAAATTGAGAGGAGATCTAAGAGGAAAATAATCTAATGAAAAGTTAACAGTATAAAGGAGATCCTCTGCTTTAGAGTACACTTTCTTAAATTCACCAGTCAGAGACTGAACTCCCTTCTGCTCTCTAGTATATAATTTACTGCTCCCTTATTCCTGTTTTCTGATCTTATAATATCTATCAGCCTGGGTCAAATTCTGATTTCAGCAATGCAAGTGAAAATTTAAAGCCCCCTGAAGTACTTCTGCAAAGAGTAATGGATTTCTTGTGGATGTATAAGGTTGTAAATTAAATACAGTTTTGGTAAATAGCCTATGCCTGACATCCATCTGTTCTAGGATCTCAAACTGCAAGTCCTTCTCTAGAATTCATCCAGTTTCATGATTAGTATTATTTTTATTGTGCTAAGACCCAAAATATTCTGGGTGCTTTTCAGACCAGCAGAAAATATAGTGTTTCTCCTGCAGAATGTACAGCGTAAAGTAAAAGAGACAAAAGAGGATGGAAAGAAACATAATACAAAAACCAAGGGATATCTGTAATAAATAGAGTTTTATCAGAAAGGTATTTGCCTATTTTAATTATATATTTTGAGCTTATTTTCTTAAGGAATTGTAGCACAGCTCATTATCTTAGTAGTCAGCTAAGCAGGGAAAGTGTGGAGAGTTCTTTTGGTCTTAGTTCTTACCTTGCTAGGCATGAGTGACTCCAGTCAGGCAGTGTCCCCTATGTAGTTTCACCAAGGTCTTAAAAGGGTTGAGTTCATGTTACAGCCTTGGTATTATTTAATTAAAAAGTCAATCAACCATTAGACATGCACTCATTGGAAAGCAGGCTTCATTAATTCTGAAACTGATATTCATAAACAATTTGATCTTTCTTCTCTGGTTTTCTTTCCATGGATCAGTTCTCATGTTCTTCTGACCATCCACACCAATAAATCAACTTTACATGCAGTAATCCATCCTCTTCTCTTTTTAGTATATTTGAGCCTTAGTTTCAAAGCCACTTTTGGACCTGGTTAGTTAAATATCAAAACTAAGGGTTTGAGCACTGTAAAGAAAAGCCCCGTCTCAGCAACTCCCCGTTGCAATCGTGACTGTAGATTCACTGTGTTGGTGCCAAACAGACATGCTCTGGGGCAGTTTGCTCTCTCATTTTGCAGAATGAAAGTTGTGCCTTGCCTTAGCATTATAAACAGCTCTACTTGTGCAAATTTCCTTATGATAGACAGGCCTTGGAGATAAAGATATGCAGTCTCTGGACACCCTGAGAACTAGCAGGGTCCACTGAGCTAGACTGTTCTGTGTCCAGGAAAGGGACTTTCTTCATTACAGGTTTTACAGTGAGTTTATGCTGCAGCCAAAGACATGAGCTCAGCATAACCTAAGCATATTCATGTCTACCTTATAATAGTAAAGTTGGCAATGCAGTGTGGACTTCTACAGCCATTTGTGGATTAGTGAAGGCTGTAAGTCAATTTAAGACTAGAGGAAAGTGCTTGGAAAGCTAATATCAGTATTCAACTGCATTTGGTAGGCCAAGCTTTGGTGTTTACAAAACTTTCCGTCATCTCTTTGACTGCAACATCGACAGATTTTAGAGTCCCTGAGCAGAAGTACTCAAGGAGTCTCTGCACAGTAAATGTAAAACACATTTGACTAATTCTGTTGTTCTGATGTTGATCAAAGAGTTCTAGAGAAGCAATTCCAGGGTATAACCCTTCATGCTATAAAAACTTGTATTTCCAGATCTCAGTCATTAAAGTATCAAAGTTTGAGGGCATTTTGGTCAGAATATGTCCCACAGGTCAGATTAAAATTGAATAGTTCTATTGATCTTCTCTCAAGCAGCTGTGTTCCACTCTCAATCTGTCAGTCAGTTTTCGATATTAACAATTTCTTGGCATGGCAGCCACCTATAAACTACATCTCTCTGTGGAACATAGCTTTAAATTGACTAATATTTTATTAAAGTCTTCTTGAGGTAATAGTTACTAATAGTATCCAAAATGAGGATGCAATAGAAGATGCTGAACTCTTCCCTCAAAAAAGAGAAAGAGTTGTGGTTATGGTCAATTAATAACACTTTGTATATGCCATTCCTTCCTTCTCATGCTGTTTCCCTGCTCCAGTATGGAGTCCCTCCCACAGGATACAGTTCTTTACAATTTTCTCGGATATGGGTCTTTCCCATAGGATGCAGTTCTAAAAGAATTTCTCCAGCTTGAGTTCTTTTGCACAGTGTGCAGTTTTTCAGGAATGTCCTTGGTCCCTCATGGGTCATAGGTCCTGCCTGAAAACCTGCTCCTGCACAGAGTTCTCTCGACAGGCTGCAGCTCCAGCATAGTCTCTCTGCAGGCTTCAGCTTTTTTCAAAACATCTCCACTGGCTCTGGCATGAGGTCCTCTGTGGTCACTGCTGTGTTCAGTTTTGGGCAGTGGCTAGTCCACCTTAGAGCTGTCCAGAACTGGTACTGTGTGACATGGGGCAGCCAGCTCCTGGTGTCTTTTCACAGCAACCACCTCTGCAGCCCACCCACAACTAAAACCTTGCCAATACGAAAGGACAGCACTTCTTGTCACTGTGAAATAATTTAATGGGTTTGTAAAATTTCTTCAACTCCAGTTGTGACAAAGTGCAAATGCTTTCAGCAGCCAAAGAAAGAGGAAAGATTGATCCAGTCTGCTGCACTGCCCTTGTGAGAGGGAAAGTCAAAGAGGGAAAGCTCTGTCCTGCTGCAGGCTGGTGAAAAGAGATAGATGGAGTCTTCAGCCTTAACTCAGAGAGATGCTCCCATGATGAGGCTGTAGTGTTGGCTGATAGGCAGCTTGAAGAAGGCTAGCTTTCAGGCTGAAGGCAGGTAAGCAACTCCATCCGTCAAAGGAGACAAATGAGCAAGCCCTTTACCCTTTTGGTATCTGAGAGAAAGTCTCTGAGGGGTCTTCTAGGAGCCTGGGAGGGGTCCCAGTCACTGCTGCCACGTGTGCATCCTCTGCAACAGTGTGGGGGCACCATAGCAGGTCCCCTTGCAGTGTGTTTTGAACACACATGAACACAAATATATATCCATACATAGGTATATGCATATATTACATATATATATATATATACATACTCACACACACATATACTTGCATCCTGAGACTGAAATATTCCAGCCCTCTTATGCCAGTCCATGTCCCGACACATCTGTGCCAGCAAGCTGTCAAAGGTAACTGAATTACTACTCAGTGGACAGACTGATGGCAAAAGTAGTGAGAAGAGATGACGAAGAAAATAGCTGTTTGCTGACATCAATGACAATGAGGGTGACACCTGAAATGTCGTCCACTGAGTCATAAAAACAGATGGTGTTGAACAACACATGATATATACAGCCAGACTTCTTGGGCTCACCTCTGAACACTCAGGGCAACTTGAGAAAAAAAATTAGAAAATGAATTCTCAAAAATAAGGCACACTGCTTTGCAGGGTGAGTCAGCAGAAAGCAGTTGTCAGCTGATTTTAAGTGTGCCTGCTGCTTTCTTAAATGACCAACTATAGAAAAGCATTTTCTATGTGCAATCCACACATCAAGAAAAAATTTGCTTTCACTTTATTTGTTTCAGGGCAGCAGAAAATACTAAATACGTGTACTCTTTCAACAGTAGTGAGTACAGAAAGAATTGTGTCTTAGCCAAAATGTTTAGCCTAAGAGTTATAATATGTGATTATGTCAAATTTTGGTAGCCATTTGCTACAAAAGGAATGAACTTATTGAATGTCTCTTTTCAAAATACAACTTAGGTACATGCATGGCTCAGCCCAAACTGTAAAATTTAAATACTTGCAGTAAAAAGGTTTTGCAATGCACCTTCTATGAGTTATTTTAGGCCTCAGATTCAGCAAAATAAATGAAAACTCTCAAGGAAACCCATTTTTTCTCTATTCCATCTTAAGGTATTTCAACATGACTGCTGGGGATAGGTGGTGGGAAGTTGAGTTACAAAAGAGAATCAGGTGGGTTAAAAAGACCTCTGAAGAGCTTCAAGACCAACTCACCATGAGAATATCTACCTTAATCCCCCAACATATGAAATATGGTGAGATTTATAGGTGTTGACCAGCTTAATGTTATTTCATCTGCAGAAAATATCCAGAGGAAAGAAATACAAATAAGCAGTGAGCTCTTCTCTCTCTACAGGCTCTGGTCTCATAGCTACTGTTATGCATTATAAAACTCAACCTGTCCCCATTTGCTACAACAAGCACTGGTCTTCCACTGCACAAGCTGGCAGTCCTCCTCCCACTGCCTGCTGCTCACCCACTCTGGCTGACTCTGAGTCTCACCAAATAAAGCCCTGATAACGTGGCCTAACAGTGCCAATACTAACATCCATTTTTAGTAAGTCCAGCATAACTCCTTGTCTTAGCAGAAAAGTGCAATTATTTCTTTTCATGTGCTCCTTCTGTCAATGGGAATCAAAAATACATCCATGTTTCATAATTAGCCAGTACTTCAGCTCTTTGGGATTTGAAGAATTTTTGCTTTTAGCACACAGTAGAAGTAAGAATATAAAGTTGTCTGTCTTTGGTGTGTGTGGGGGGGTTGGGTTTAGATTTTTTTTTTTTTTTTTAATAAAGCTTTCACTCTTCTCAATGACTTCTGACACAGGAGTTGCTCTGGGTAGCTGAAGCCACTGTATTAACACATTTGCTTCTTAGTGGTACAGTTGGACTTTCCTTTGGGTAGAGACATGAATGGTACAATCTTTCAGGATCCTTTCTGAGTCTATCTGCTGCTACACAGAGAATATTTTATGCCACTGAAGCATGAGGAGAGCAAAGGTATTTGGATTTATGTTTCAAACCTGAAAAATATTGGTGTACCTGAAAACTTCTCTGCCCTTTTTCTAACTAAATCAAATTGTCTAATAAAAGACAGAGCCTTCCCTTGTAATCTTTATCATGATAAAGCCTAAATTTTATCAGAGTCCTGAAAATAACAGCTTTTTCTTGCAGAAATATTACCCTTTTTGCTGGAATTTCACATGAGCAGGGGTGAACGTCAAATATTACCAGAAGGTCAACATTTCTGACTGTTGAGAACTCTCTCCTGCTGTTCTTGAACACTTTGCTGATTTCTTATTTAAAGCACAAAGTAGCTGGTCACTCCATGCTTTCCTGAAATTCTCACTGCAAGTGTTGAACTGCCTTGGTCTGGTGTAGTTAATGAACTACTTATGGGCAGAAACCAAAGCAGTCTTCAAAGAAGCAGGTGCAGAAATCACTGTTGCATAACACTGCTTTGCATAACAATATACAGAGAAAGCACACACAGATGTCTCTATAATGATATAGGTGAAGCTCAAGCATGGTGACATGATAGTAAAATTCAATAGGTTGTGAAAAGTTCAATCCTGCGTGTTGACCATGAACATTATAAGGAGTAAAGCAAGATTTGCAGCTGGGAGATTATTTTTCTTTCCTGTATGAGTTTTATCTAGATGTTGAGTAGAAACAATTTATATGAGGCTTGATCCACCTCTCAGAAACTGGTCTTGGTAGACCTAATAAATAATTACATTTACACCAAAGAATTGAAAGAATCTGTGGAATAACCATATGGAAATGACGACATTTTCTATCATGGAAAACCTCTTAAAATTCAGAATATTTTCTTTGTGTTTAGGAGCATTTTACTAAGATAAACCTTAAAGACAGATACAGAAACTGCATTCAAATCTGTGAAAATCAATTAATAATGTAGGGTTCCTTTCTGGTTTCCTACAGAAAAGCATAGCAAGGATATGATTATGTATTACAAAGGATGGTTGAATTCTTAAAAATTATGACTCTAATAAATGTCTTGGGACTCTAAAAAAAAGGGTAGAATGGATTACAGTTAGCAGGAAACCTCACTGCTGGAAGACTCATACTGGTGCTAGATGCACTGGAGGGTGTCAGGGGTTCTCAGGCTATTCATAGAATCATAGAATCAGTTGGGTTGGAAAAGACCTCCGAGATCATCGAGTCCAACCCTTGGTCCAAATCCAGTCCATTTACTAGATCATGGCACTCAGTGCCACGTCCAATCTGCGTTTAAAAATCTCCAGGGATGGTGAATCCACCACCTCTCTGGGCAGCCCATTCCAATGCCTGATTGTTTGAGAACATATACATATACTATGTATTCAACACCAACAGGAAAGAAGAGATGGATTCCCAGAGTTGTCATTTAATTGTTTTCAAAAGCTATTGTAGCTCAGAGAAAACAATAGCCTTAGGTTTATTTTATGTTGGCGTGGTGCAACAAGAGATTAGTGCAGGAGTAAGACATTACCATCTATCCCACAGAGGTGCTATATGCTGAGACTGTCAATGTATGCAAGTGTCCTATTACTTTATCCCTAAAAATATAGTCCTCATTTCACAGGCTAACTTACAACATGTGGTATGTTGTTTCATACTCATCAGCAGGGTAAAAAATGAGAACAACTGTTTTTTTTTAGACTGGCTAAAACAGAAACCTGAGTCTTTTACAATAAAAGGAGATGCTCACAGGCCCTACACCACTTTAATTTAGTTTAAAATACATGGAAGATGACTGAAAATAAATGGACTTTTGCTATATATATGTGTGTGTGTGTGTGTTTGTGTATGTGTGTATATAAACATAGACATATATATTTATATATATATATATATATAAATATCTATCTATCTCATATAAGTGAGTGCCCTCTGTAATAGTAGAAAGTAAATGCCACTATTAATATCTTGGTGATGATGTGAGCTGAAAGTTCATTACAAGGCTCTAGCATGAAAATAAATTTCTCTAGCCTGTCTGCAAAGGGGACTTTGTAATATCTACCTTATGCATAATTCATTGGAAAGCAACTACAGTCACATATATAAAGGAACATGGTCACTAGAGAGACATTCTTGTGAAATAAAGAATCACCCTATTAACAGCTATCATTTATGACAATACTATTCAGATCTTTATAACTACTGACATCTCTTTAGCAAACCCATTAGACCTTCTAGCATAGGCTACAGCAGTAGCTAAAAGCAATTCTTTTAAATACACAGGTGTACTTAACAAATGTTATGGAAGTGGGCTACTTCAATCCCGCTCTCCACAACCACGACCTAATTGGACTACTACTCTGCTTCTCTTTTCCTATACTTTTTTCAGTTCTCCATGTCCAGGGACCAGGTCTGGGAAGCCAGAGAGTATTGGGAGTTGTAAGTGAAGCCTGAAAATTCTCCTAACATTCTGGATCTTTGTCTGACTCTGCCTAGGAAGGAAACTTGTGAAGACCAATGCAAGTAGCATCAGAGAATTAACTTGCTTTTTTTTCAAAGCATATCACCAGTTTTCACATCTCATGAGAAAGAAAGTACTATTCCAGCTCTAATAATCTTAAAAGTATATAGCCGAAAGAAATGAAAATCCATGGAAATATCCTTGGGCTGTCAGTTGACTCTTGTATTGAGTGCTTCAGTCTCAAGTTGGAACTATTCTTGGCACTATTCTTGCCATTGTGCAGCAGAACCCAGGTCTAAGTAGGACTAATTGTAAACTGAACTGTCTCCTTTGCAGGAATATCATCCAAGCTGAGCCTAAAAGAAACTGCAAATAAAGAAGAAAAAACTTACAGTGACTTCTGCATTACCTTTCTTTCTCTCCAAAGTTATTTCCTTGTGGACTCATTCATAATCCATTCCAATCTGCAAATTATCAAAAGGTTTTATTTTTCTTAGCCCTGTAACATTTTGGAAGGTTCCTTTGGAACTTTTCTGCCTTGATGTCTAGAAATCTTACAGCCTCCAGCCCCTGTCAATTCATAATCGTCTGTTCCTGAGTCTTTCAATGTCAAATGTTCAGGTACTATGCTTCAGTTTGTAGTATTTTTTTTCCAGTTTCAACAATGGAGATTATCTACTATCACAGTATCTGCTGACTTCAATCAGCTTATTAAGCTAGTGTCTTCCTTTGGGATAATCACCTTTGAGCCAACTGAGAATAACCTCCTCCCACCTTTGACTTGGAAGGGCCACGTAAGGGCATTTTAAGCCAGTGCTGGCAGTCAGCTGGAGTTCAAAAGAAGTGGTGCACCTCTTCCCAATCCCCTGCTTCTCTCTACCAGAAGATGAGTTCATTGTCCTGAAAGCATGATTAGACTACTTATTGATCAAACTGTTAAAAAATATTTGCACTACTGTTGTCAATGTAGTCTGAGTGTCACTTCAGTTTGGCAGTGATGACTACCATTTTCCTGTCCTCATTCTGACAGCTCTGTCTCTACAGGTCATTGATCTTGCATCCCTGCTTACCACTGGGGCATATGCTATCAAGGATAAACCAAGAACAGTCCTAACTGTTTTCCGTGTATCTATATTACATTATTGTCCATTTCTCTTCTTGATGTCCCTATCTGATAGCTGAATAATCTTCTATTTCTTCCTTTAAGATTATAAACTAAACATAACTTGTCTCCACCATGGCAAATTCCTGCAATATAAATATACTACCTGATTTCAGCTGTCTTTGGTCACATACAGACTTACCTGAAGTTTGTTCAGGGATGCTGATCCTGCAGTGATTCAGTAAGCAGAGTCCACTTGGAGGGAGAAGAAGGGACAGGATTTGGGATACATCAGAAGCATATACCCAGACCAAGGAATTTGGAAGTGCTCCCGGACAAGTAATACAGTCATAGCCTGAGCTGATCTAGCTTTTTGCACTCCTTCCAAGGTCTCAGCTTCTTCCTAATACCTTGTTTGGGAAGGAGAGAGAGATTACTTAAGCAAGGAAGCCTGCAGCTTACTTGTCATGCACATTCCTGACTGATTTTTGTAACTTTGATCTGAATGAATCCTAAATAACTTTAGCATTTTAGTCTCTGGTTTCTGAGGTCACTTGATTTCCTAATCACTATCCCTAATTTACCAAAGTTTGCTCTCTTTAGAAAAACCATTGTCACTTAATCCAAGACTATCCACCTTCTATGACATTCTCATGACTCTTGAAAACAGCATATAAAATAACACTGCCTCAACTCTTCCAGTGATTGTTTAGTGAATAAATATATCAGATATCATACTCAGGAATATGTAGCACTTGGCCCCATGTATGCATCTATCTAGGGTACAGAGGTCTTTTGTGCCACTGCTAGTTCCAGTACAGATCATAAATACAAATGCTCTGTCTTTGCTTTCCTTGCAAAAAGCCAGTGCGGGTGTGCAGGAGTGTTGCTATTCTAAGCAAATGTTCTAGGTGGATTCTAGATGATGCTGCAGCAGTCTCAGATGACTATGACTGTGACTAATATGAGCTGACCTCGCTGATCAAGGATAGCTTGTCTGGCAATCAGTTATATGTGTGAACATAAAAGCCAAGGTAGTCTTTAAAAGAATGATCTTTATTTAAAGCTAGACCAAAATAAAGAAATAGTCTCAGAAGTCTCCTGTGAAAAAGGAGTGGGCTTCTATTTAAAAAGAAAAGCCAAACCAAACCAAATCTTTTTCTGAGCTTTTTTAGTTTTCCAGTGGGACAGCTATCTAGTTACTATGTCCTAACTGCTACCTGTGGCCTGGCTGACTGATGTACCCTACTGCCAATTTACTTCTTTTGGGAAGGACTGTAGCTTTCTCATACTTCATATGATCACCATGCTTGTACTAGACCACAGTTAAGTAGATTATCTTCCCCTTCCAGTTCCTTGATGAGAATACTCCTGTCCGTGTTGCCCTTACAACTGAAGCAAACTGTAAGATTCACCTACTCAGGAGTTCTGCCTGTCCGAGGAGGTCTCCCATGGCAGTTCTCACTCCAGGGAGGTATGGGTGGCATCACATGTGTCTCTCCCTCCACTGTTTGAAAGGAAGAGAAATGGGTGGTTCTCAGCATGGAATAAGAACTACCTGTATGCTTTCTTCAGTAAGGCAATGTTTCTTCTAAAAGAAGTACTTGAGCCAAGAGAAGAGATTAGGGACCGCTGCTGTAACTGATTAGATTGAGCATTTTGCTGTTGGCCTCAAGATGATGAAGAGAGGGGTTCTGTTCTCTGCAGAGAGAATAGAGAAGAGGAGATGAACTAAGGAAGGGGCTTTAGATGGAAAGTCTGTGGACAAGGCAGAGACTCCACGGTGTTTGTGTAACATGCATTGCATTGCACTTACATGCACTTACATGCAGATTGATTTCACACTGTCCTTTCCTTCCCCAGAAGGTGCTATCAGTTAAGCAATCCGTCAAATTTGCCTGAGGCTAGGTGGGAGCCAGTGGACCACCCGGCCTGCCTTCAGCCACATCAGTCACTAGCAGCATGTGAAATGTGTAGCAGGCCACGGTGATAATGTTCTTCACCCTGCCAACAAGCTGATCTCACAGACAGTGACTTGAGCTGCCCAAACACATAGCTGATGAACTCCTGGCAAGGATGCCTGGAACAGACATCATCTGTTACTGCACAAGAATAATAATTACATATTGTAATAAGAGGAAGATTCCAGATTTCTAAAATAAATTTACCACTACTTTTAGCAAGGCTTTGGTCCTTCAGAATTATAAATCACTGTGGCCTTCAACTCTACTTCCTCCTCCTTTACAGCAGGGTCAGACTGTTTCCTCTATAAAAATCCCAGCAGACCGGAGCAAGATGCTCTTAAATGATGCCCAGAATGCTGTGGAACACACTGACCAAGATGTGGCACATGATGTTGTGTATCTCATTGCAATGAGACACACAGTGGACTCAACAAATGTAAACCACTGGGCACATGCTAGAAATAATGGAGCCTGGCCAGCCTCTTGAGAAGCTTATTCACCCAATACTGGAACAGATAAAGACCTTGGCTGCTCCACAGTCAGTGCTGACTCACTGCAGTGACTCTACTCCTCCAGAATCTCAGCTTGCTGCACAGCAGCTTGTAGCTGGAGCACAGCATGGCTCAGGACAGGATTGCTGGTACCGTGCATTCAAGATCAGCAGGACTCAGCAGGCCTTCACCAGTCATCCATAACCCCACGACATTTGTACCACCCTGCAAAAGATGTTCATCTGTGGCAACTGGGATAAGGTAGTCAGTCTTCCAGTCTCTTGTTGCTGCTTCTTCTTCCCCCTCTTGTTTATGGTTCTGAGACTGTCAGTTTCTCTCTTGCCAGCTTTATTTCAAACAAATTGCATCATCGTCCCACGGTGAAAAGAGTAGAAGGGCAACAGAGGCTGAAATCCTTAAATGTATGAAAGGGGCACAAGAGCTTCTTGGAAACATGGAGTTAGCAGCTTGTTGCATCCAAGTTACAAAATTGCTTGCTTGAATTCTCACTGATTTGTTATGCCTAAAATCTTTCTATGGGCAAAATGAACACATTATATAGGCAAAGACAATAATTCATTGTTACTCTAATTAGCCTTAACAGTCTAGTCAAAGAATTGTCAGTCCAGTTATGATGATACTAACACTAATAGTTCAAATTATATAGCATTAAACGATATACACACAGACATTTAAACATCTACCCCTCTTTGGTACCCATCCTCCCACTGCCTCAAGGGCCCTGACATTTTTGGCTTCTGGGGATGTGCAAGCAAGTCCTTCTCCAGTTAGAATGCAACACTGATAATTCCTTCTTTCTCATCCTTGGAATGTTTGGGGTAATTTCTGCATGTTTTTCAAGAACCTTCAACTCCTTCTCATTCTTCATTGATCTGCAAGTCCATGTTATGTCCAAATTTACTATCAATACCACAATTTACAGATGTCGGATAAAAGTCACTTCCAAAACCATTTTACCCATCTCTAAGGGTTGCACTTCTCTGATGACTAGTAACTGACCACTGGTGGGCTACTTACAACCCTGGGATCATATCCTTTACCTATGCTTTCAAGGCTGTCTGCTATGTTCCCAGCTCTGTAGTCCTCCAAATTGTATTTCTTTCTGAGATCAAATATCACTCTGCATGAAAAATTCATTTGTTTTTACTATTAGTAGATGATATTATAAGTATGCATATAGCATAAAATGTTATGCCAAAGATCTGTACCATGCTAAGCAAAAGCCAAAACAAAGTAAGTTATTTTAATAGTTGCTGTTATTAACTAAAATAAATTTCCAGGGAGGCCAAGCAAAGTGCAGATAAAGCATGAGAAGTCATGGGACTCACGTTGTTAGTTAACAGGAAGTCTGCACTCTGTTCCAGGCAATGGAATGCTATATTTACTGGGTTAATATGCTGTGATAGACCTTCCCAGGGTTTCTCCAGAACAGTGAACTGTAAAGGATGGTCCTATAATGCAGATGAGAAATGAGTGCTTAACTGTGGGAGAGCTGCCTAACAAAATTTGTGTTCAAGGCTTTTAGTTCAAAGTACTAAGCACAGCTTAAGATATAGTTCAGTTCCCAGCTCAGTCACTGCTTCTTGTGAATTTTCTAAAATAGTGCTTAATATGGGCTTTGTCTCAGTCTCTTGTTGATAAATGAGAGGAGTGGAGAGGAGTGACTGTCTCAATTACTAGCAGCGAGAAGCTAAAGGAACAGACAGAAGGGTATGAATTCTTAGTGAGCTAAATACATTTATGTCAAATTTTTGAATCTCATAGCCTACATAAGCAGGAAATATTTCTGCCCTCACCTGAAAATTCTACTTTTAGATGTTATTTCTCCTTTTTTGTTAGCAGTTGAACTGATTTGCTGCCACTGTCAACTGCCTCCAACTGGCATAAAAATAAGTGGTGTTTTGATGAGGATATTTACATATCATTTGGACAGGAATTCTTACTGATGAAGTAGTCTTCCCATCTCCATCCCCACTCATACAAAAGAAGGACGGCACAGAAACAAGAAGATCCATCACCCACTGAGGCATGGCAGTCATGTTCCCTGATATATGGTCAGACGGATAGGCTTGGGCACCAAGCTCAGCATTGGCTGAGCAAACATCCTAAAGGGGACAGAGGTGTCATCACTTGTGCTGCAGATGAGAAAATGATGTCCTGGGAACATTGTCTGTGCTTGCTTAATGCAAAAAGATGGTTCCAATTTATATTTAGCATCCACTTTATTAGCAGCCTGTATTTTTGTATCCCAGCCTGTATCCCTAGAGAGAGTCTTCAGTATGAAGGGTAAATGAATGCCTTGAACTATAGAGTATTTATTTTTAGTTTACATATCTGTACTAGTTTTTAATACTATTGAGGTAAGAGAGGGAGTGGATGCTCAGAAATTAATGGGCACTGCTCTCTTTAGCCGGTTCTTGTCCTATTACTTTTGGTCATCAGGGTCTCATTCTGTTTCTGTTTGGTGAATTTTACCATTGACCTCAAAACTAGAAGTCTCCAGTTCTTATTTTGTCTGCTGTGTTAAAATGCATTCCAAAGACACAGCTTGTTCCAGTACAAATAATTATTATCTAGAGTAAGCAGGGAGAAATCATGACAAATAGCTGATAAATAAGAATGGCTCTATTGGTAGTCTCAGTGGAAAGAGGTTAAGGAGTAAGAAGCTGGATGTCATTACTGGCACAGGAAAAACCTCAGAGAAGGTATATTGAGAATACAAGTTTGTCTCAGCAAGAGGTAGGAGCATAAGATTTCTTTGCTGAGAAAGAAACAAAAAAACCCGTAACATTTTACCTACAGTCAGCATCTATCTTTGGACATTCTAAAAGAAAATGGAACAAAAAGCCCATTGCACCGATACATATCCAGCTCGTGTCATAATAGTCTTGAAGGAAATCCATGTGAGAAGAATGTCAGTCCTCTGCAGAGATGCATTGCTGGAGATGAAAGAGGGAGATGGAGCCAGCAAGGATGGTGGAGCTCAAGCACTGCTTTGCAGTGCCTTCTTCAATGAATTTTGTAGCCCACTAACTGAAGAACCTGGAACAATATATCAGTGGGAGCACACATCTTCTGCAGTTCATTCAGAAGGAGTAAATGAGCACCTTCTTCAGCACAGAATGTGCTCATTTACTGTATTGCAAGGCATTTCAAAAAAACAGCACCTTAATTCTACTGAAGTGACTCTTCAGACCTAAACCACCATAATTCAAAGGGAAATTTCAGTGTGGAGAAGAAATTTCCGTCTTCTCCTATGTATGTGTTTCCCATGCAGGAAAGTCTTGGAAGAAATTTCCATTTTCTTTTACCTACATGTTTCCTGTGTAGAAAAGTCTTGGAACAGCCTATAAATAAACCTATTCTCTCAGCTTCTGAAATCAAATGACCTCACACTTAGACCCTCTCATTTTCTTTACATTTCTCCCCAATAGTTTAGGGGTTTTTTTCCAAAATGTGTCACATTCTGCTTTAAACAAGTAGGATGTTTACTACTTCCTCCAATGAGACCATTATTATGCCAATAATTAAACACCTTTGAAAGTGTCACTGGTACTTTCTTCTTTACTATCTTGATATTTGTATTTCACCATCATGATCATCTCGTACAAAATTTCTGCTGACAGTTACATTAATCTTTGATTTCCCTGATGTACCCTTAAGCAGGAGATGCATCATAAGATATCAAAACTAATGCTCATGTTCATTAAAAGAAAACTGAGAACTGGTGAAATCTGTATAGCCACCCACCTACCAGTCATGGTGGCTGAGTCTCAATTACTCTGTAGCCTGTAGAAAGAGCTATGCAGAATGATACTGGGGAGCTGATAGGAATACAATAATGGTACTTCTTTTAGATTTATTATTTTAATCTTCTTTCATTCAAAATCTGGAACTGTCAAAAATCCATTTTCAAAAAATTTCCTGATAATAATTTTGCAAAAGTTACTGTGGAGAAATTAAAAAAGAAAATGTCTTGACATTTTTATTTTGGAAAGTCTACAGATTTCAACATTCTAAATGTTAATGTTTAATGTTATGACTTTGAGTCGTTTTGACTTGTATATATTTATATAATTTTTAGTGTACTTGATTTTGCATTTTTCATGATGCATTTTACCTTATACATTTCAAATTCTGACATGGAGAACATCGTAGCTAAATAAAAACATTGCTTTAATCTTTAAGAGCAGCAGTTGCTTAAGTATTGTCTGGCACTCTACATGGGTAGAGTAGAGCACTATTTCAGGTGCTATATGTCTAGAGTATATGAAAAATCCCCTCATAGTCAGGTCAGAGAAACTAGGCACTGTCAAAGTATATTCCATCTACTTTGTTTTAGACCTCAAGCTTAGGACAAGAAGAAATGCACTCCATGAAGGTCTCATTCAGTCAATGATATAGGCATTCTTTGTCACCTGAGGTATACAAGGGTATCTAAGACATCCCTATGGAGATCTGTTTCCCATCGGAGTGGCAGAGCAGGTGGGACAGTCTGATCATCTCAGATAGCATAGGACTACAGAAGTGAATTCAAGGCGTCTGATACTTTTTTGTCGAGTAGAAAAGAAGATTAAAAAAATACTCAGTTATCATAGACACCCAGAATGGATTCAGCTGACTAAATTTAGGGATGTCACTTGCCCTCCAGTTGTCTTTCCAATGTGGCCTGAGTTACCTCTGTGTCTTTTGCTGTATCTGCTTGCTCCATGAGGTTGTCTTAGATATGCCAGAACAGCTCACACAGCACAAGGTGCCTCAACTTAAGTAGGAAACTCACGCCCTATAGGTGGCACTCACTTCCAGATTAAGACACCTAAATTTAAGTTTCTATATGTGCACCAAATATCCAAGTTGCCAAAGGATTCAATGCAGGCAACAGAGCCTGGAGATCAATCCCAGTGGCTAAAAGTAGCAGCTTTGGTCAGTTTTATTCACAGAATCATTAAGGTAGGAAAAGACCTCCAAGATCATTGAATCCAACCTGGGGTCTCCCAGTTGACATGGACTGCTACTTCACAACTGCCTAGCTCTCCCCTAGGTATTGTCAGGCAGTCCTCACTGCCTGACCTGTGAAGATTGCTCAAATAGCCCAGGGGACCAGATACCACAGGGTGGGCAGCATCTGGAGCTCTGCAATGTACATATTGACACTGCTGACAGGACATGTAGGTATTGTGATGTGAAACTAATGACTACCCCTATAGCTGGGGAAATAAAAACCATACTTTTGTCAAGCTACTCACTACTGAGTAGATAAGATCTTTAGATCTAGGTAAAAAAAAACAAATGGGGGGTATTAATTACAGCTCTTCTCAACATTTATAAAATATGAAAAAATGCAGCAACTTTAATAATACAGTGGCAGTAGTAAAAAGACACTGATTTAAGGAAAACCAGAACAATTCAATATATCTTGCTCTGTGAAAAACCTCAAAAATTATTTCTTTTCATTTTTGTAATGAGAAATTCTAGAACATGCCTTCAGCTCAGCATCTGAAAAGCCTCTGGATTTCAGGCTAGTCTTCCCGAGGGGGCCTGCCCTCTACCTTCACAACTGCACACCCCTTCTGAGAGCCACCTTAACACACAGCACACAGTGATGTCATCCCTAACCTGTTTTCACTGGAGACACCTTCATAAAAATCTGGACTATTCAAGTCTGAAAAATGACTTCTCAACTATTTTGACTCAGCCAGAGGCAGTAGATCTTGCTTAGACTTTGCTGAATCAAGCAGGCTTATACACTGTAATTTTGGAGGTACACTTGTTCTCCAAAACATTTTTTCCAAAGACTGAAGTCCTGAATTTTTTTCAAGCTACAGCTCCTAATAAATAACCTGGCTGACTTTCTCTATGACTTTTTTCAAGATATGGTTTGCTAGAAAAATATATGTGTGAAATTTTGGACAGATTGCTTGAGTTTGGGGAAAACTAGCAAAGGAGAAAATCGATCTTAGTTACACAAATGCTACTGTGTATAGAAATTCCTGTCTCTGCAACAGGCACAAGAAATGGTGGTTTAAGATCCTGAAAGAACTGCAGAAGGAGAAGCTAATGAAATGTGAATTTGGAACATTTACTCATTCTAAACTTGCTGGAAAGAAAATGAAATGAAAGGACCTGTATTTTACACAACCAGTTGGAAATATCACTCTCCCACAAGAGAAAAGCTTATGGATCAGGCATTGTATACTCAAAGAACTGTGGTTATCCAGAAAAAATACAAGCATTTTTTAAATTTTATATATTTCATAACTGGAGTTCTGAGGAAACTTTGGTACAGAATGAGAAAAACTGCATGTAAAATTAATGGAAAATGAAGATTTGTTAGATCCCATTAACCTGCTCACTGCCAGTAAGAGGCTCATACCAAAGACTTGCCAACGACTTTGGCCTTCAGTCTGGAAATAACAAATCAAAGAACTTTGATTATCTGCTCATTATTCCAGAAGGTAAAAAAAAATAAATTAAAGATGAAGCTCGTTTACCATTTTACATTCCTAATGTCTCATCTGTTTTTTCCATTTCTTAGCCCCATTTACCTTCTTTAGGCATCTACTGCCTTTAAGCAGTTGCCATTTACTACCTTTCTTTCCTTCTCTTCTCTGTTTTTTCATTGCTTCATTAAATTAAATGCCTCAAATGTTTCTATATGCTTCAGTTTCATAACCTTTGCTTCTGCTTCCTAAAACTTGTTGGCATCCTTCTCCTCTTAGGATGCATGAGTTGGGCACAATAGCTTGAAGACACTGCACGAGAATACAAAGCTAGTCATATTGTGTGCTGTGTACCAAGCATTTGCATACACAGCTTCAATTTGTACTAGCATTTTTGGTTGCCATCTCTTTTCAAATTCATGCATGCTGTTTTCTGTCATCTTTCTGCACCTTTCAGCATTTTTCCTCTCATTTTTTATTTTTTTTTTTATCCTGATCGTGTGTTAGATTACTAGGGGTAATCTTCAGTTGAATCCAGCTTTCAAATCTCTCTAAATCCCTTTTATTCTATCTCTACCTATCTTAATGGTAGTAAGCTAGTACTTGATTGGGTTCTTATAGTACAAATTTATGTGCACTATGACCTGCAGGCTTTCAATTATGTGCTGTTTACTTTCTCATTAATAAGGTGATCAGTTTGAGAGGAAGTTCTTTTATCCAGAGTGATTTCAGATTTTTTTTTCCAGATAATACCTTGTGAAATAGGATGATTAATACTAAAGTAAATTTAAAAATATCTGTTGAATTGCTTCAAGCAAAGAAAACTTTCTGGCCCGTATTTGTTCTTCAGCAGTTCATGTATCGTCTAGCACGGGGATCACTGGAACCGTATTTCGATTAAATTCACTGACTTCTCAAAATGTTTTATTCCACAATTTGCTGGAAGAAAAGCAAAAAGATCAACTAAAACGAAGTTTTACTCATGAATTAAAAGGGGTAGAATCTGTTTCTTACATGATTTTTTTCCCTTCCCTTAATTCCTAAAAGGTTCTTTTTCACAGAGTATTTCCAAAGAGTATTCGTTCCTTGTCCGAAGGTCACAGTAGCATTTATTTTTATTAACTTGTTAAGTAATTTACTTTTATCCTAGTTTTACCCTAGCTATTTATACCTCTCAACTTACACTAATATTTTGATTTACCTGAGACAAATTTTGAATCTACTTATGTCAAAGTGAAATATGCCACTCTTTAACTGGAATAAGAGCACCTGCTTTTTTGCTTTCATTTCTGTAAATTGGCTTTATGTTGCTAGTGAAAGCAACAGGCATTACTTAGTGGAAAGCACACAGAGCCAGTTACCATGGTTCAGCTGGCATGAAGTAACGTGCTTTCCAGCAGTAATTCAATCATGCTCAGTTATAGGGCCACATCATCAATTTTATTGCTATGACTTTCAAGAGTAGATGAAGCCTACAGCTTGTGTAACTCTGGGAGGTGATTGCCATAAGATATGATCAAGATCAGCTGGATTGTATGCATTCATATTTTCAAATGTATTTGCGTAGTTTTTCTCTGTACCTAATATTTCAAATTTTTTGATGTATATTCTTACTGATGACAGGATTGATACCACTGTAAGTTATCTCAGTTGACTTTTGAAACATTATTAATTTCATGTCTTCCTTATTTATGAGTAGACCTGTTTTCTTCTCTCTGGTAAGCTTCTAAAAATTGTTGTACTGCTTTTGTATCTCTGGCACATATTAACTCATTTTGATGTTTTGCTCACAAATATCAATTTTCACAGCAAACCTGAAAAATTCATCACCAATCCACTGAAAATCTGATAACATTTTCAGGAGAGATAAGATCCTGTTTTCAGTGACTCAGCTCCCATAGGATGTCATATTATCAAAACATAAATTGTAACAGTTACGATTAGTAGTACAAATTCAGTTTCTTCCCTGAGATCAGGAGAGCTAAGAGTCTAGTCTGCTAAGTTCTGATGAAGCCTTTAATTTCTATTGGGTTTCTATGCAAAAGTAAGCAATGGTGTTGATTTTTTTTCATAGAATCATAGAATATCTCAAGTTGAAATAGACCCATAAGGATCATTGAGTCCAACTCCCTATTCCTCACAGGACTAAGCTTCTTCTGTAATTTTTTTAGGAGTGCTCGAATACCATTCTGAAAAGAAAGCCTCTAAGGGAATGCTTACCTGATGAACAGGGTGATATTTCTTCTCTCATATCTGAAATGATGCTTCCTGCAAAACTGTACTCATTTTTATAAGGGTTATAGGTTCTCAGTCATATTCCTTTACATTTGTTGGTGATGACCATCACCTTATGTGACTCAGTGCAGATGCTGAAGGGTTTCAGGATCTTGGTGATCATGTTGGCTATTCAGAAGGACTGGAGAGGCTTCAAAATTTCCCTCAAACTCCCTCTGAAAATATTAGGAAGTCCCTGCCCCACATATAGAACAATACACATAATTTGGGTATTTTTAACTTCCTCTTAAGCCCATGATGTGTATGCCTGTCCTAAACCACTTTTCTCTGCCAGAAGGGAGACTCATCAACTCTGACATTTTTACAGGTATCAGGAAGAAACTGGAAGGTTCAGAAATGGCAAGAACAGGAACAGGTATTATTATTTTCCAAAACCCACTTACGGGAGGTCAAGGCTTCAGATAGACCCCATCCCTAGGCTTAGGCTTCAGCTTATGGTTGCAGAAAATGTTCAGCAACACCACCACAGGTGCTGGTGCTCCACAACACTGTGCTCGTCCTGACTTCTAGACAAAAAAGGACAAACTGGAATGAACTTATTCCACCCATATCTTCTGCCATGCAGCCTGTATCCCATTGATTTGGACTGTCAAGCAGTGCTAAATGGTTTGGAGTTGATCTTCCAGTTTGATGCTCCCTGTCAATACAAGTCCATTGATGCTGAGGCACAAAACAACAGGTTTCATCCTATGTCTGCAGTCTGCTTTGTGTACTGAGAACTCATTTGTGGTTGGTTTTGGTTGGTTGGTTGATTGGGTTGGGGTTTTTTGTTTGCTTTTGATTTGGCTTTGTTGGGAGGTTTGGAGTTGGTTGGTTGATTGGTTGGTTTTGGGGAGGAATGCAAAACCTTTATTTCTATTTACTTCTCCTGCAGATTGTAATTCGGGGGATCAATGTGCTTAAAAAAGCAAGGAGATAACAGTGTTATCATTCTTTGACTAAGGAGTTTCTATTCAGTTTGCACTGATGATTATTGTAATAATTACAGTGGGATTTGAGTGTCAAGAGAGCTTGACAAGTACCTTTTTAAGTCAAAATTTATCAAGGCTAGCAACAGGAATAAAAAGTTCAACTATGAAAAATTTTTAAAGTCGGTTACTGAGGGACACATGCACATTGCCTCTTGTCAATTCACTGAGTGCCCAAAGCTTTTCTGTCTTCTGAAGTGGAATCTTAGAAAGAGATTCTAGGCTGGAATTAATTTTTTTTTACCATAGTTTGTTCATAATGGTGTGATTAGACTTTTTACTTTTAATTTAAACATAACAAAAATTCTTGCTAGTAGTTAAGTAGCTTTACATTAACAGCTTCACTTGTGGGAAAAATACAATTTCATTAATTTAGTATTTCACCCAGAAAAAAAAGTCCAAGTGGGTGAGATAATTTCCCTAGGGTCTTTGTCCTGTTGTATGTACTCTAGGCTGAAATATTTTCCTGTTTTCTATTGTTTTGATATTTGACCCAGAGGCATGCCAAGCTTAGTGCCTGTCTTCGAACCCTGTGGAGAGAGAACTGCTGTATCATACTCTGTTGAAGCTGAGTACATGCCCTTCCTAACAAATAGAACTACTGTATACCAGTCAGATGGTCCTGGGTATTACCCAGACATGATGAAATTTGTCTCTTTCTCAGGTTATGCCTTTTCCTCCCAGACACATTTGTCTTACTCCAGTGATACACAAGCTGCATTACCAACTGCATTGACTGAGATGGTGTTTGGATACACAGATGAGAAGCTTGGCCAAAGGGCTTCCTGCTTCTCTGAGCAGAACCACTTATGGGGAAAATTCCTTCACTGGGGAAACTTAGACTTTTCCAGGGAATCGAAATAACATCAGAAACGTGTGTTCTAAGACCACTTCTTCCTGGCTTTTACTGTGGTCTTGCCATGCTTTTCACCTTTCTTTTATTTCTTTATTGTTTCCACTGTTATCCATCTTCTCTTCCATTCCCTCCCCAGTTATAGTAGTTCAATCATGCTAAAGTAAGGCTCACAGCTTAATTGAAGTTCACAGCTGCCTTTCATTGTAAGACAATGTGGTCTTACTACCGAGTATGGTAGGACCCCAAAGCCACTTCTCCAGAGAGGGTAGGTTAAAGTAAATCAAAGCATCATCAGTCTATCATTATTAAATTGATAGTTTCCTACCCAGGTGATAATATATCTATAGCTTCTGCCAGTCCTTCTGTCTTTCAGTCCTCTAGAGAGGACTGAAGAGGGATTGTATTCCTCCAGAGGGAGGAATGATGGAAAAGGGTCAATTCAGGTTCATCACCAAACTAGGAAGGTTTTTTTGTTTACCTATGAAGCGAGGACAACCCTGTGAAACATATCAAAACACCCAAACGGGAAGATTTCTATTGTGATTGTTCTCTATTAGGACATGGACATTATCAGACTATTTCTTTGCCCTCTATCTCCTCGACCTTTCAGCAGCCTGTCTGGAAGTCTCCTTTGTATACATACCCGTAGATATACATATCTTTAGGACTGTGAGGAATCTTCATTCTCTCTTACAGGTTATTTTAGACATTTTTTTTCTTCATTTCCAAGTTAGAATAAAAGCAAATATCTGAGTACCTGAGTGTTCCAAACCCTTTTTCTGCTTAATTCTAATACTGGCAGTTTGAAGGTGATTAATAAATTGTTGGAGGTCTCCCAGAAATTGATATACATAGCAGCATATGGATGAGTCTATATTACCATCAGCTCCCTTTATAGTCAATAAAGAGAAATAGGCACTTTTGGCTTATGATTCATCTGATCTTTTCCAGCAGTCCCCTTAGGAGGAGATGGTTTGTGCCCTGTAAGTGCTTATTTCTCTCTGCTGAGAAGGTATAAAATCTAGGCAACTGTCTCAGACTTTAATGCATTTACTGTAGGCATCCATGGAGAAGAGTGATGAACGCCAAAGGAATAGGACTCTGATAAGTTTCTGGAGGAGAACCTCTTGTGGACAGCACATCAGTCCTGGAAAAAAACAAAGAACTGGTATAAAATTGCTTCTAATTTTTCAGCAAGTCCTTACATAATGAATCTGCTCCAAAGAAAGTAGACTGACTTCTGTTTGCCTTTTGTAACCAATTTCTTACGTATGCATTTTTGGAGGAAGATTTCCAGTTATTTTCTGAGACTTGACATGATTCTTGGCTTATTACACCTAAAACATGCCCTTAGATCCTGTTGTGCTGGTTTTAGCTGATATAGAGTTCATTTTCTTCCTAGCAGCTGGTACAGCAGTGTGTTTTGGATTCAGTATGAGAATAACGTTGATAACACTAATGTTTTGGTTGTTGCTAAGTAGTGTTTACCCTAAGTCAAGGACTTTTCAGTTTCCCATGCTCTGTCAGTGAGGAACTGCACAAGTTGCCTTGAGCGAGCACAGCTGAGACAGCTGACCCAAAATAGCCAAAGGAATATTCCATACCATGGAATGTCTTGCTCAGTATACAAACTGTGGGGACTTGGTCAGGAGGCGATGATCGCTGCTTGGAGACAGGCTGGGCATTGGTCAGTGAGTGGTGAGCAATTGTATTGTGCATCACTTTTGATGGGTTTTTGGGTTTTATTTCTCACTATCCTCATTTTTTTATTATTATTAGTATTAGTATAATTTTACTTGCTTTCAGTTATTAAACTGCTGTACCTCAAGCCATGAGTTTTGGATTTTTTTACTTTTTTTTTTTTTCTATTTCTCCTTCCTATCCCACCATGGGGGAGGGTGTGAAGAAGTAGATGATGGTATTTAGTTGTGGGCTGAAGTTAAACCAAGATACATGTCTATCACAACACAGAGGGATCCTTAGGCAAACTCATGCAATTGAAAGCATTATATCCACTTGCTTTCTCATTACCTCTATCAAAATCATAAATGAAAAAGTAGATGTCCATTGCTTGTCCTTCCTGCTGACAACCTCAATACCCTCAAACTGTTCTCCTCTCACTTATATTTTTTTGTACTTTTCCACCACGTCCTCCCTTTCAGCTAGGTTCCAAACCATCACACCATTGCAAATGCTCCCCACCAGCTCCCCACCACCATTAACGTGGCCCATTGTCCTAATAGAATCAGATTCATGTGGTTGATCTATTACAAAGACATGCCTTACCCACCCTAATTATAAAGATTCAGTTTCTTAGTCTGACATCTGTCATTTCACCCAGATTTTTGGCCACAACTGAGATATATGCCAGTCTGGCCATTATGAGTCTGATGAACCTAAGAAATATGATTTCCTGTAGCCATGATATCCCTGAGAGGGTACATGATTTGGGGGTAATAAGTGCCACACTAGTTTCAATACATATGGTGGCATTTGGTACCAGTGGAGGCTCGGTCAACATTCTTTTCAGCACAGGATAAGGCATGCCTCATTTAAAAAACAGCTAAGGCAGCTGACTTGGTTTTGATTAATTCTTCTCATTTTCTCCTTTTTTTTCTTGTCAGTTTACCTGAGACTGAACACATCCATTTCTGTCTTTCCATAGCTTAGAGTTACTCCTCTCTACAACCACCAACATCCCCCATCCCCCACCCTGTCCTCCACCCCTGATTTATTTCAGTGTGAAAAGGCAACATGATCTCTCTTTGACATGGAAATTGTTCTCATAGTTATTTTTATTGATTAACTGAATAGACAAGAACATGAAGCCCACATATGCCCAGTGTCTGACAATCTCTTACTATTCCAGTCACAGAAAACAGTTAGCAATCTAAGATATAATGACTCCAACTACCTTATCTCCCTCTAAGTTGCACCAGAAAAAGCACTCTCATTTAAAAACTAATGCAGGACTGGGAAGAGTTTTTTTCCTCCCTGTTAGGCACTGTGTGCTACTGTGTAGGGCAATGTGCAATGTGTGACTCATACTCCAGCATTGCAACGAAAGCTTTGCACAACAGAAGTAACTTGTGCACAACTTTCAACAAATGGGTAACCTCCCACAGATCCTATATGGAGTTTTCGTGATTCATGTAGGTATTTGAATGAGTACGACTGGAATAGAGAAGTACCCTGAGACACTGCTCCCAGAAGTGTTTTCACATTTCTGTGTTGAGAGGGGATCTTATCAATGTATAGAACTGTCTGAAAGTGGGGTGTGAAGGATGGAGCCAGGCTCTTCTCAGTGATGCCAAGCAATAGGACAAGAGGCAACAGGCAGAAATTGATGCACAGGAAGTTCCACCTGAATACGAGGATGAACTTTTTTCTGTGTGGGTGACCACACACTGGAACACATTGTCAAGAGTAGTTGTGGAGTCTCCCTCACTGGAGATATTCAAGAACTGCCTGAACGCAATTCTGTGCGATGTGTTCTGGGATGATACTGTTTGAGCAGGGATGCTGGACCAGATGACCCACTGTTGTCCCTTCTAACCTTACCCATTCTGTGATTCTCTTTAAAACCTAGTGGCCCAAGCACAGGGCCAGAAGCACACTGAGAAGAGTAATTGTGATTCCTCCCACCACCCACAGGCTAAAGAGTCAGTCTGTGTCTTCCTCAGGCCATCAGGCCCTACCTATGGTTCAGTTCCAGTTTTATGATTACTATGACACATTCAGAAGGTGTGAATATAGTACCTATCTTCTTGGGCTTGGAATGGGGATATTCCATGTCCTGGGCATGTGCTCCAGACCACTGACCTAAAGGTAGCTGCTAAACTGACCCTTGTAAAAGTACCTTATCCACAAGAAAGGTATTTCAGAGAACATGATTCAGGCTGACCACGGTATACATATCAGGACAAGTCAATGTGGCAACTGGACCAGCATGGAGGTACTGACTGATGTGAGACTTCTCAAAGGCATGTAAGAGCAGGGGAGATTCTGGACAGTTTGCTAAGGCTCAGAGACATAAAATGTTACAATTGCAAATTTTAAGGAGAATTTAGCCCAGTTGTATACACCACCTTTAAAGCTTGAAGTAATTTTCTGTGTACTGTGGCTGTTATATTGCAACCTATTTCCCTTATATTCCATCCACCAGCTAAAGAATACATTGCATAGAAACTTGCCCTCTTACTTGAAGAATAAGACTCCAGTTCCAGTCTCTGGTTAGGACTTTGTTCCAGCTCCCACATACCTTTGCTTTCAAAAAATAATGCCATTAACAATGTGAATTTGTAAGCCTTTCATTCCTGTCACCGATACTTGCAAAGTCTCTTCTCAGCTATACAAAAGACCCCTTTCGTTTTTTCTCCCCATGAGGGTACTTATATACTGTAATCAAACCACGTCTTGGTTTTCTTTTTGATAGCTAAACAGATTGAGCTCTTAAAGCCCTTTATGTTGACAGAAAAAGTATATTTTTCTGTGCACTGGTTGCTCCCATGTGGCACTCTCACATCTAAGGACAGTCCATGCCTAAAACTGACAAAGCAGCGTGTTCAGAATATTTTGGGCAGTCATTTGCTTTTGGTTCTCTGTCTTTTCTTATAAACAGGTAGGTAAATAAACAGACATTTTAAATTAAAACATATTTTGAAGTCCTTGTGTCTTCTGGTAGGCAGCAGCGAAGCTACTGCTTTGGATTTTAATGTTTTTTAAATAGTTTTACACCTCTATCAGTCATTTCTACTCAAATGAAATGAAAGTAATCTGTCTCAAATTCTGATTTCAGTCCATGCTGCATTCATTTGTAACACACTGCTGATGTAATGTCAGAAAATGAGCCTTTTCATTTATTTACTCCACCTTGTTCATTTCAGCATATATTGCAAGAATTTGACAGGCTGTATTCTAAAACCAGAACTTTTAAAGTGGAGCCAAGATTAGGTCACTTAAGAGCTGCTGCCATTTCAGGATGTTTTCCAGGTTTCTCTTCCTATTAGTATGTGTATGTTTCATATGTGGGTTTTTGGTTTGGTTTTGGATTTTTATCTTTAATATATTAGTCAGCACATTTTTGGGGGTTAAGGCTCCTCTTACTTTATCCCTACATTTCCAACATCTGTTTTGGGTTGGTCTCAAATTCCTCTGTTCAATATCTTTCAGTTCTTTATCTCAGAGTATAATGAATTGTGGTTTACCCTTTCACCTCAATAATACAACCTGATCTCTACTGATGGCAAATGATAGTCATACCTTCTATAAAGCTCCAACACCAGTCTCACTTAAAAGAGAAGTTACTTTAAAAAAATTAAAGTCTAATGCAAGTATGATTTTGCAGCCAGCTTTATTTCTATTTCAAACTTTCTAACAGACCATTAGTTTTGGTAATATTTAGTCAAAGATTTTCAAGAAAAATCTGATCTGCTGAGACACTGAGGCAGTGAAATGTAACACCAAGAGTCAAGAAAGTGAAACAAAATCATTTTTGCTAAAGTGCGTCTGAATGTAAAAAAAACCGTGAAGTATTACTCTACCACATGGTAAGTTGAAGTTGTAGTTTGGGTTTGTATGCCCTCTCAGCATGGTTAAATACTCTAACCTGACCTAGAATTCCCTCTAGCCCAGTTTTCTGGTCATTGAAAGTTCTCAGAAACTGAAAATATTGCCAATATAGTAAAAATATAATATATTCTCTCATTCTTGTTCTATGAGGGTAACAACAGTTAGTCTGTTTTATAATTTTTTTCCATCAGTGACAATAAAAACTTTTATTGTTTTTCAGCTCATTCTGGGCACAAAGTTCCCAACTGGGGAGCCAAATAATAAAATCCTTCCATCCTGGCTTGGGGGCTCAGTTGGAAACAGCTGGGCAAGAATCCCTGGATGTGGCTTAATATTAGACAGCTGTAGATGAGCACCCTAAATGGAAAGAAGTTTAAAGTACCAGTCACATTGTCCATGGAAAGATGTCGAATCTTCATCCTACAGAGCCATATGTTTCTGTAGACTGCAGGAAAAGAAATTGCTCCTGTCTGGTTAATTAAAATGGTTGAGGGTTCGTTGGAGTTTTTTTTACAGCTGGGGTAACCATTTGAATTCCCTTTCCATGATTCATGGGAGTTGTAACAATGTCTTTGAGGACTGATCAGTGGCAGTGACATTCATTGTGTCACTATTGCTGCAGTTTTTTTAAATGAGCAACATTTTCTGGTGAAATATAAATGCAAATATGCTGTTTCCTTTTTTTGTGCTCTAGATGTAAAAGAATCACTTAATTAAGCTAATTAGGATGAATAAATCCCTAGACCATGAGTGTGCTCTCAGTTCAATTCCTTAGGAAACTGCAAGGTAACTGAGACAGGTTAACATGGTCACTATTTAGTATAATGCTGCAGAGAAGTGAGAGCAATGGAAAAACCTCACAGGACAGCATCTCACATGAATTAGACTGGAATTATTTCAAGAAAAACTCCCCATCATGATCAAGCAGAGTTGATTTGCACTCATATTTTCTTCTTCTTGTGCTTGCATATTAGTGCCTTTCCTATTATTGCTTTGGTTTGATTTCTGTCACATCTTTTATTGTATGATGATTGCTTTTCCAATAAATCTTATCTGCATGAAGGTCTGAAGCTACCAAAGCACTTATAAAAGACCACAAGATACTAGGTAAACTAAAGTCTACAGCAAAATACCCCTGAACTCTGGAAAGAAGCTTGTTGTTACTTCGCGCTGAGCTTTGGCAAATGACTTTATTTTCTCCTCTTCTCTCCACTTTCATACATGCTGCTTGGAGTCCTTGGTTTCCTGGACTATGTTACTCCATACAGCTTCTGTAAATGAGATGGAGTTTGTAGAAAGAGGAACTTCAGGCAGATCCACAATCACATTACTTCAGCAACACAGCTTGATGTACTCAGCAAATGAAATATAGTCTTCGCTGGTGGTAGAAGACAAAACTTAGCTTCCACCAAAACGCCGTAATTTGCCCTAATGTTCTTTCGTCTTGGTCTTCCTAGTGATCAGTAGACCAGCCGTCAAGGATCCATGCTGTGTTGAAAGGAAGCATACAGAGTTCAAAGCTCTTTAGCCTTAATGCAAAGCTCTCATTAAGAAACGAATGCACTATTTGATATTGTAAAGTTATAGGCAATGACAAAATGCAATAGCTATGAGAAATACCACAGATAAAAAAACCTTGTCCTTCCAACAGTCTAAATTTAAATCCTACTTTGGTGTCTCCAAGAAAGATCCCAAATATTGGTGAAAAACATGTACTTGCTTCTCAGGTACAAAAGGCAGAAGGGCCAGGATGGACATCTTTCTTAAGGTCAGATTTTGTTGTGTTTGTACAGACAGGTTTGCATTATAATTTCTATTCAGTCTTACAGATTTCCCAGGGAAAATTTCAGGAGTGGAAGGTAACTGATAGAAGAGAAATAGGTTTTATTGACAAGGTCTAATTAATACCACAGACAAATGAACACACAAGTTCACAGAAAGAGAATTGACTTTTGACACTTGTACGAGGGACAGTAGCTGGGTTTCATTTTGCCTTTTGTCCTTTGTCTGCTGGAAGCTTCATTAGAACATTTAAGGTGCTGCAACCTGTTTCATTTCAGTATCATATTTCATCTCTTGGTAAAGTATTTATACTAATTTAATGAAGCACAGAAAAGACAGGTAATGATAAACATGAACCTATTTCAAGTGGGTCTTGTGTATGAATTTCCCCCAAAATGTTCACCATTAATAATTGCCCTTAGTTATCCGTATGGTAACAGTACCCTTACGTCTGATGAGCTATTGTGGCAAATGACAATCATTCAGCTTCATTTTGTCTTCCTGGTTTAAATCTCTTTGAATTTAACTCACTGAAGAATCACTCCAAAGATTTTAATCATCCCCAGAATCTACATATTAACCAAATGGTTCCATATAACTTTAACTTTGCAAATATTAGAAAATGTATTCCTAGGACTATGCAATGACCTACAGTTGATTGTTTCCTTGGATATACAATTTTTAAGCTTGGGGTCATTTTTCATCAAAAAAACCCCAACAAAAACACAGGACAGTGGATGGATTGTTGTAAGATTTTTCCTTTTTTGTGTGAATCTACAGATTCACCAGTCTCTTTCATTAAACTAATAGAATTGACACACATCTACAGAAAGGGCACAGAATGAGTTAAGGGAGAGTTTTACATCATTTCTCCAGATATCAAAACGTTTAAGTCAGCTGCAATGAAACATTGTTAAATCTCAGGTCATTTGAATGTTAAAGCAAAATATTCCCTTTAGAAATTTCACAGCTATTAGCCTTGAGTTACCAGTGATGAATGTTTCTGGAGCTGTAAAATTTCTTCAGACCCAAGAGCACATTTTAGCCTAGTTTATTGTGGTCTTTCTGTCTCCTTGAAGAGGGACGATCATTACTGATTAGCTGTGCTAATGCAGTGCAGTGTAATAACTACATACACCAGTGTCCACTTTGCTCAGATCTGAATTTGGAAAAAAAAGTGTTATTTCATACTGCCAGATCCTGAGTGGATATAAAACTTGAGAGACTGATGGAAATAGGCTTTCAAAAGCAAATACAAGCTGTTCTCAATTCTACTTTAGCATTCAACATGTTTGTATGGATGAATATACCGGGTCCATGGATACATTTCTCCTTTCTTGATTGCAGAATGCAAATAATTTTCGTGTCATTGGGATTACACTAAAGCTTCTAGTTGGGTTTACACAGTAAGTAATTCCTTTACACATTGTCATAGATGTTATTAACTGGCTTGAGAAAGATTTTAATTCCTTTTCTTGTTGCCATAGTCTCTCATGGCTGGAGAAAGGTCCTTTTTCCTCTCAGAAATATGTTCTTGTTTGGGCAGAGGATTACGATATTTCTCATGATGTTTTATTAAGATATTTATGTTCTCACAGGTCTGCTCTAACATGCTTGATCTGTCCACCTTTCATGTCCTCACTCTACCTGGTTATTTAGACCATTTCCAATCCCAGACATTTTCTCCTCTACAGCAGTTAGCAGATTATTTCTCATCATGTTAGCTAAAAATCACAACCATTTCTCCTCCTCACAAGCATGTCAGCCACACTCTTCCTTTGCAAAACATAAGTTCTGGGAGCCCTTTATCCCTGTGTTGTTCAAGTGAATATACTGAGTGACAAAGCGGCTACTCTGCTGTACCTTACTTAGCTGCTTCCAATTCCCAACAGTTTTACTTAATAGCTCATCTACAGTCTCTGTTGGAAGCACTGGAGTAATGCGATATCCATGTGTCTGCCACAGCACTCTAAATCATAATGAAAAACATAATATTAATAGAAAAGGAAGTTTTTCAACTGTAATTGATTTCCATTACAATACTTACATGATCAAAACACAGGATGTGGTGCAAGCTTACTTGAAAATTATGACAAAGGCAGAATAGAACTAATATTTCTTAGTGGAAGAAAAGCCAGTAGCTCTCCATACAAAATACCTGGCATTTTCATGTCCATGTAGGCATATGTTACATGGACACTGACAATAGGCAGGTACTAGATACTTTTCCCTTGTTTTCTCTGGAAGGATAAATCTAGGCAGGTTGGCAGATTTATTTATTGTTATTTTTCTGTTGTCCAACAATGGTGATATTGTGGCTATAATGTGACATTACTCAAATGTAGAGAATAAATGAACATGAAGAGACCATTGCAGATCTCATCTGGCAAACAGAAGGAGCCTGGAAAAGCTTAATACATTATTGAGTAGCAAGCAGTGGAATCACAGAGCTAGCAGATGTAAAAGATTCGTTGTACAAGATCCTCATCTCTTGGATGTGGCATGCTCTTGAAACCCAATAAAAATATTAGTATGCAAAAATGGTCATGAAAATCTAAACAAAACTGTGCTCAAAACAAACTTGATTTGGGATTATACCTTTCCACAGAGATTTTATTTGTTTGTTTGTTTGTGTTAGTGGCACTTGAATACTTTTAGTACATTTAATTTAGATTTATTAATATATTTAATTCATACAAAATACATACTTATAACTGAGACCATATTTCTCCATAACAATAAAACAGAAAAAAATAAAACCAAAATACAGTCTGCTAAAGTGAAACATTGCTAAAGTGGAATTATTTCATTATATATTAAGATACATTTGTTAAATCAGAGGGGTATATGCTTTCACATGCAGGCTCTAAATTTACTTAGTCATGCATAGCCAAAAGTATGTGTGGGCAAATTTGCACTTACAAATTGTTTAGGTAGCCCTCTGATTAGCCAGCTTCTACAGACAAAAGCATGCAGCTTGCACTAATTCACTAGCTCTATAATTGTTCCCTTGAAAATTTGTCCAAGTAGCCATCAAATCATATTTATCCGGCCTTAAATAATTCATATTTACCAACTGTTATCTCATTAACAATTAACAAACATTTACTAAATGCAAATTATATTGTAGCTTGGATTATGGATTCAAAAAAAGTAGTTTAATGATGATGGTTGGGCAAGTTTTTTTCAGCAATAAGTGAACTGGAAAGTCCCATTCTCTTTTGCACATCTCTGGGTAAGCGTGTTGCTGCTGATTTTCAGCTACCTGCTACTATTTAATCTGTAAGTCTCCAGAGAGTTCTTTCTATTATTACAAGAGAGTCACTTAACATCATGTGAGGTAGCAGATGAGTACTGAAGAATCTGTGAAGGAAATGTCCAGGAATATGCGAGAAATGAAGGAACAGGAAGCATTGCTTATAAATGGAAAGCTAGTAATTGGAGATAATTTTGGACAGAAAGTAGCACATAACAACACAGTCAATAAGTGTATTTCAAAGTGATCATCTTTACAGTAGCATGAGCTTATTACCTACACAGGACCTCATCTTGGTGTTGTTAGCCCTAAGGTAGCAGAGGGTTTTGAAATGCAAGGTTTTACTTCATCCTCAATCTACAGTTGAAGGTCCACACAAGGAAAGGCGGCTCTTGTGCCACTATCCAACTCCCTCTTTGTACTGCTCTAGTACTGCCCAACACTCTCCTGAGCCACTTCAGCAAACTAAGTGAATTTTTGAGATGGTTTTCTGCTGGATTAGCACACATGATTTGCTCTGTAAAGGAACAGACAGGACCAGAAGCAACAGTGCAATAGGAGAACTTGCAGAGGTAATAGTTAAATAGATGGAGGTCACATAACAACCTAAGCCAAATTCTCAGCTTCCACTCAAAAAGGTGTTTCTGCCCTATCCCATTTCCAGTCACACATCCCCAGCACTTCACCAGTGTGAACATGAGTTATATGCTGCGGTGCTAAAACCCAATCCAACAACAGCAGCAAACAATTAATTTCCAGCCAGCTCAGCATTCTGGCAGACATTTTCTTGGAAGATATCGAACTGCTTGTAACATTTCTCCTGCTACTGTTAGTGTTAAATGTTAAGGAGGTGACAAGGTGAGGTTACATAGGTTCAAAATTCAAAACTACAGAGATGAGACCAGCCCTGTCAGCAGCAATACAGATTTAGACTCCAATCATAAAAAAAACCAAACCCAACATTAGGGTCAGAAGTGCCAGAGATCAAGCTTAGAATTGTAGTCACTGAAATGAACAGCTGAATCAGGTCAAGGCCCTGGCCCAGACACAGAAGCAATTTGAACGCAGGCTTTCAGATTGTGCTGCCAATTAATGCACAGTGAAGGTATGGGTGTACACGATTCACCCATTGAAAATAACTCTACAAAATAGATTTTGCACTTAATCTGTAATAACCTGCCTATTACAGTATCAATCAATGGAAGAGATATTTTGCATTTCAGTTATTTGTTCCATCTTTCCGTTTTAGCCTAACAACCTGCATGTACACTTACATCATCCTCTGACCTGCAGCCACAGGGAGGCAAATCACCAAGTGTCAACTAGATGCTAGAATTTAATTTCCATGTGAAATCCCATATTATGATATGAAGCCATAAAATACTCATGAAATTAAGAAAAAAAAAAACCAAATCTTTATTTTGAAAATACTAAAATGATCATTTGTTTCAAATTAAACTTCTCAGAGCTGCTGCATCAGATGTTCTCTTTCAGCTTTGTCAAGCCATCTAGGAATGATCATGACTTATAACAAAAATCTAAACTTGAGACAGTTTAGCTTAGAAAGAGGAGCCTGAGGGAGGATGTGACAAAAATTTTCAAAGACAGAAAAGGTTACTGAAAGGGTGAAGAACCAGTGCTCTGTGACCATAGTAGGCAAGACAAGAAGTAATGGACTAAACCAACAGAACTGATGTAATACCATAGGAACATGTGTCCGTTCTAGGAACAGGTTAAAAATGGACTCTCCTGTTTGGGGAAGCTTGAGGTTCTTTATGAACATAGGAGATGAATATCTGTCAGTAAGTATCACTGATGTGCCTATGACAAAGAGATTGCACTAGGTGAGCCAGCAAAGTCTCTTCCAGACATATGAATTTGTTCAACACTGAACTGAACCCATCTGAGCTGCTTGGTGCTCTGCAGGAATTAGTGCTCTGTGGGATGGTGGTACTCTGGACAGGGTCCCTGGCTGCCTAGCAGTGTCATCCCCATAATGGAAATCCACTGAGGGAAGCATTGGGTTGGACAGCAAAGAGAGGTGTGAGGTATCCTAAGTGGAATAATTCAATGAAATTACAATCTCCATTCAAAACCCAATAACACGCTCAGACAGTGAGTTCTCACCCAGTTTGGTCTATGTTGTGTGTCACTTTGAAAATCTAGCTTTTCAGACTAAAGTACTTTTTTTTTTTTGCCACAAGGTCCAAAGGTTAAACTATTTACATTTTAATTGACCAGTATTCCACAATGGCATCAATGAGTGCTGAGAAGTGTTTGTTCTAGCAGAAAAGTGGATAGCAACCAGAGCCTCCTACAATGCAAGGACACACACTCTGCTACTGATGCTGGCCCTGGAAGCATTCAGTTTCTGAAAGTCATTGAGAGACTGTTTTTGGAAGTGAATGGGAGTTCAGTCTTGTTTAAAAAGAGTCTTTCCATCTGAGAGATTATGTCATTCTTGTGAAAGATGGTGTGTTGCTCTGACAACATGTACTTGCAGGAATAGGCTGAGAATCATAGCAAAAGAGAGCTCATCACAGCCTCTTATCTCTGCAGAGGTGTCAATGCAGTTCAAGCACAGTTTGCATAGCTTGGTTTCTCCCGCTGTTCCCAAGTTTAGGGTGCAAAGTTACGACAAAAAACACCATTGAGACTTTATGTACTTCAGGGAGAAGAGCATTCCAAATTTGTTACCCAGCAGATTAACTGGTGTGTTGATTTAACTGATGCAATACAGCAATTGAAATTACCATTTGCATTGAAATGCCAGTGGGATCAATCTGGGGCATGTGTTGCCTTTGGGTTTCTCTGGCAGAGAGATGTGAAAGCTCTGTGCTGCTGGGAATGCTGTGGCCAATGAAAAGATGAAAAAGAAAACAAAAACTGTTTTTCTACACTTATTATTTCCATGATTGAGGTTGGGGTAAAGAGATACGTCCTTCTGTTTTCCATCACTAAGTTTACTAGCTGATATGAATTAAGTGATTTCCACCATTTTCTGCACTTCTTTCACTTGGAATAGGCCTCTGACTAACTCTTACCTCCACATTCATCATGTTTGAAGGAAGGTGCTTTCCTTTGAAAGGAGGTGCATTTCTTTGCTGCAGTTTGAGGTAAGAAGGTCAAATAATGGAACAAGACTGTCATTCTTTCAGCTGAAAGGCTGCTGAGAATTGCCCTTGAACGGACAGGAAGGAATATCCTTTTCTTCTTCAGAAGATGTATGTAAGAAGTTTATGATGTTCTTTTTGCAGCATACCTTTCCATTTTGTTTTTTTTTCTGCACCACCCTTTCCTCAACTAACAATAATGTTGTGTGTTTGACTGTGGTGATGCATGTCCACCCCACTAAGATTAGGGGAAATATATGTCTTTATTATTTTGCTTCATTCTTTCTGGCTCAGTAGACATGCTCCTTTCTTCCTTCAGCATTCTCCATGTCTATATTAAGATTTCTCATTTAGAATACACGAGGGCAGAAATTAATTGGGGGTTACAGGTGGTTTGTTCAGTGAGTAATTCCTAAAAGCCTACTAGCAGTTAAAGTGGCCCTCATTATACTGAGTGTTGCAGCTAGGAGAATCTATTTCCATTTAGGAAAGATAGGTCTAAATCCAAATCCTCTTGGAAGTTTTCCAAAGTTTATAATGAAAAGTTGTGTGCAGAGACAAAAAGGAAATTGATGCCTTAGCTGAAAATGTCCAGGAAATATGCCAACCTTTGTTGCCTTATTTGTTGACACTTTCAGAAAATCCACTTATCTAGGAGGCTGTTTCCCTGTCCTGAAGCAGTTCTGCTTTTCAGAACATTGACTTTCTATCAAGGTGGTGTTCTCTGTCCTAGAGTCTTCAGAATTACCCTCAGAAATATTTCAAAGGATACAAGCCCCTTATGTGCCAACCAGATTTAATGAGGTGTCATATTTGTGAGAATAGGCAAGTGGTTCCAACTTCTTCTCTCATTTTTTCTGTTTTGTGACTTTTTCAGTAGCACAAGATACTGATACATAAAACAAAAGATACCTTGATGTATTGGGTTGACCAGCATGGATGCCAGGTACCCACTAAGGCCGCTGTCTCACTCCCCTCTGCAACTGGACGGAGGAGAGAAAATACAACAAAGGGTCCATGAGTTTAGATAAGGACTCGGAGAGATGACTCACCAATTACCATCACAGGCAAAACAGACTCAAAGTGGGGATTTTAATTAAATTTATTAGTAACAGAATCAGAGCAGGATAATGAGAAGTAAAATAAATCTTAAAAACACCTTCCCCCCTTCCACTCACTCCTTTCCAAGTTCTAACTCCTCTCCCCCGGTGGCACCAGGAGACAGGGAATGGGAGTTATGGTCAGTTCACCACAGATCGTTCCTGTTGCTGCTCAGAGAGAAGAGCCCTTCTCCCGTTCCCTGTGGGGTCCCTTCCACAGGAGGCAGTCCTTCACCAACTTGTCTAGCGTGAGTCTATCCCATGGGCAACACACCTTCACAAACTTCTGCGATGTGGGTCACTTTTCCACGGGGTGCAGTTCTTCAGGCACAGGCTGCTCCAATGTGGGTCCCCCACAGGGCCACAAGTCCTACCAGGAAAACCTGCTCCAGCAGGTCAGCAGGTCCCTGCCAGGACCCTGCTCCATCTTGGGCCTCCCAGAGGGTCACAGTTTCCTTCAGGCATCCACCTGCTCCAGCATGGGTCTCCTCCATGAGCTGCAGGTATGTCTCTGCATCCCCATGGTCCTCCATGGGCTGTAGGGGCACAGCTGCTCCACCATGGTCTGCTACACAGGCTCACAGGTTCCCTGCTACACAGGGAACCTCAGCTCTGGTGCCTGGAGCACCTCCTCCTTCTCCTCCTGTACTGACCTTGGTGTCTGCGGAGTTGTTTATGTCCTCACTCTGCTCTTCCCTGGCTGCAATTTCATCTGCCTAATAATTTTTTTTCCCTCCTAAATATGTCGTTACGGAGCCATTACTGTAATTCCCAATTGGCTTGGCCTTGGCCAACGGCAGGTCCATCCTGGAACTGCCTGGCATCGGTTCTATCAGATATAGGGGAAGTTTTTGGCATGTTCTTGCAGAAGCCACCTCTGTAGCCCTCCTACTACCAAAACTTGGCCACACAAACCCAATACAGTTGCTTATAATTATAGCTATTTCAAAAAAAACAGATTAAAATCACCTGTTCTTATATATTGTTGCAAATATTTTTCACAGATCTCATGTCAACATATTAATTCCATTTGCCTATTTCTGAAAGTCCATGAACTGCTCACAGGGAGGAACGGAAATGTGTCATGACCAGTTTGATGCCGTCTGAACAAGTGCACAGCAGGAGCTCTCCACTTTTAAGCTCATGGTGTAATACTTCTGAGGCACATTATTTTAGGATGTCTGCTCCTTCATGCAACCACTTTCCATGAAGTGTGTCAAATTTAACTATCTTTGAGACATCTTTGTAAAAGATAATTGAAATTATGCCAGCAGATTTGAAAGATATTAGGAGACGATAAGCAGACAAATGGATGGAGAAAATTATTCCTTAAGCCTTTTCTCCTAAGGAAATTAGGCTAAAATCAGGCTATTTTCTTTAATTTGGCAGAATAAAGTCATATTTTAATCTCAATAACTACTTTAGAAAAACTTGGCAAAGTCTGAAATGTCCATGTAGACTTATCTTCATGTGACAGTGTTTGGAGTCGTGACTACTGTCTATGTAAGGATTTATCTCACAGTGTGTAAAAGTTGTCATGGCAACAGTTCTCTGCAAATAATTATGTGAATAATAAATGAAAGATTTTATGAGCATACATTAGGGCTGTAGTTCTCATATAGCCATCTTTTGCTGCACAGATTGAAGAAAAGGGTCACAGTTTTTCTTGGTGTGCATATTTATTTGCCTTGCTCAAGCAATTAGGACCTTTGTTTTAGGATGTGAATGCTAAAAATTACTAATCCAAAAGATAAACATTGGCCAAACCCCATCAAAGAAATAATAAAATTTATGTTTCTTAAAGCCAGAGGTCAAAAGCACAGGTTCTGAGTCTCTCCTAAAACCATGAAGCAAATTAAAAGCTGCCTTAATAAGACTCCTGGGATTCCACCTGTACAGACAAATTCCCAGGTGAAGAACCACCAGAGAGCTGCCTTAATGTCTTTCTTTATACCCCAGACAGAGGCCGTGACCAATGAAAAGGTTGCACAACTAATGAATTTGCCCTCCTTGATCTCTGGCTACCTTAATCCAGCACATGCTGGTTAAAGCTACTATAAATTAACTCGCTCCCCACCTTGTTCTGATCTTTCTTCAAGTACAAATCTCTGCTCTTACAAGAGTGAATCTGAGTAATCATGCATATATACTTCACATGTTCTCAGGGCCATGTCCTGTAGAGATTCTCCACACAGAGCTCTGATTGAACATGTGCAGGGTTGCCTACAAAAGCACTGAGGAACCAAGTGTTTTATGTTTTCATCAGAAGGTACTAAAGTCTCTTCATTCGAACTATGAGGTTTTTTGTGTGTAGGAGTGCTCTTTAAAACTGAGAAATGAAATAAGTGCTTTGGTAGGAGGGGCAAGCAGAAAACTATTGTTCATCATTTAAAACTAGCGAGGAAGAAAATGTGCATACGTTTATGGGTCATCAGTGATTTTCAGCAGCCTTGGTGAATCATGAGGCATTATTTTCATGTGCAGCCTGACTGGCTAACATTATTCTGTATTATCCTTAGTATTTTGGGTTAATGAAGACATAAACACGAAGCTTGACTCATCAGTTCGACATTTCAGGCAATTTTTAAACATGCTTTCCCTAACTGATTCTTTAAGTCTATCTATAATTATGATAAAGCCTGTTATATTAAATAGGTGGATCATATTTTTGTGCACATATATGTATATTTATACATATGTTTATATTTTATATATCTATAATGTCTATCTAGAATATATATAAAATGCACAATTAATAGAAACAAAGATTGATCCAGCCAGACTCAGTTATGAATGTCAAATCGTATTGATTAAAGTATCTTCTGCTAATGTTCTGAGATTTTTTTAGACTACTCTGCGTAAAAATAAAGATCTGCTTTTCAACATGATTTTAAGGTATAAAAAACTTCCTTTTTTTTTTTTTTACTAAAGCTGAAAGTGAGTTCTGAGCCAGGATTTTCATAAGCACTGTCCTGAAACCAGTGCCCTCTTTTTAAGCCAGGAGACCAACAGCCTAAATATCTCCATAAAACAAAACTGGCTGTCTGTCAGAAAAGCAAAATCCCAAAATGCAGGAAGACTGAATTCAGCAGTGTATCTAATTTTAACACATGAAGAATCTCACTGACCTTATATTGTTAGTCTGAACAAACATATGATGGTCCTTTCAAAAACAAGCAGGAGACAATCCTGACTGTTAAGCATTGCTGCAATAACTCTGCCTAGGAAATGGTGGATAATTGCTTTTCTAGTTCAGACTTTTAAATTAAGGAGTTTAAGTGGTCAACCAAGACATAAAATCATAGCTGACACTAGTAAAGTCTGTGTTTTAAACAAACATATAGTCTCTGAAGCTGTGTTCTTTCAGGTGAGCAGCATCCAAAAGTGCAAACCCTTTTAATTAATCACCTTATAATTTCTTCTGGAAGATTCTCAAAACGTTCCACCAATGAAGGGTCTAATTCTGTTTGCTACATTTGCTTTGTTGTGTCATATGACAATAAGAGGCCACCTGGATCACAATCCAGGTGGCCCCAAATCAAAAGATATCAAACCCTCCTTGCCCCCATGTAACAATTTTCATCCCTTTAGAACAATGACTAGAATTTCACAAAATACCTGCCTGCAGGATGACAGGACTTCTAGTTGAGAAATATGGTGATATTTCTGGAGTGCAAATGACCAGATGATCCTAGGAAGTGGATCAGAAGGCAAAAACACAAATCAACAGTTCTTGATGGTATAATGGGAAAAAAAGTCCTTCTTGTGTCCAATAAAAAAATTGTTTTGTAGGGCATACATAAGACTCACATCACTGACCATAAGACAGTTTACTGTTGCTACAAGCAGATGCTCATGTAATGTCTCTTTGCTAGCTGTGGCTAGTTTTCAGTCCTCCAAAGGAAGTAAATCACCTAATTCCTCTCCACTCTTCCTCAAAGCCAAGTTATATATCTGCAGTAAAACAAACAAACAAACAAATTTCTTCCTGTGCCCTGCAGATGCTCAAGAACCCTCAAATATATTTCCAGTTAAAAGCACTAGCAATATGTGGAACAAGCATACATGACCACATCTCTTCAAACTTCGCTTGCATCTACGAGCAAAGTCAGCATTGGAAACCTTAATCACAGGCTTGAATTACAGGCCCTGGAATTAAGCTCACCTTATAATAGAAATATTATAATCCATTTTATATTTTGACCCCATTCTCTTCTAAGTGGAAGCCTGTCCCAGAAATGTGCTCCTTCAATGCTTATTAACTTTCTTCATCTTTGCTTATCCTTTCTTAGCAAGAATCTGCTAGATCCAAAGGATAGACCAATATGGTGATCAATGTGCAGCAAGGCACAAAGCAAACACAGTTAAGTCTTGACTGAATAGTGATTTGTGTATTTTTGTACTATTCTGAATTGGATTTTTGGGAGGTTACTGCAGCATGAAGCTGCAGCATACTATTTCCCCAGCTCAGTCTGCTGGACTGGCCTAGCTGGCCATTGAAACCACAATACATAGCAAAAACCCCTGCAGATTCTATCAGTACATTCCCTAAAAACACCACATTGTGAACAAAAATATGTAAACTTCAGAATGAATACCATAGAGTTAATTTTAGCATAAAAATTGCTTCCAGATCCTTTGCTGCTTTTCAAATTTCAACTGCTCTAACCTCTGCTAAAATATTGTTGCCGAGTAGGGGTGATACCCTCTGCTAACTGACAGCTCACTTGTACTCTGGAGAAAGAAAAACTGTGCATGCTACATGTTAGAAGGAAAACATAACATAACCTGGAGTCCAGAGTAGCTTGAATTTCATCAAATCCACTAGGAAACAAGCTTAAATGCAATACTGAGGAGCTGACCTAGGTCTCTTGTGCTCCGTCTGACATTTTCTTAAACTGATCAAATGTCTTTAGTTTTGACAGTTTACTCTGTCCAGCTCTTTTCCTCATCTATTGCTGGTTCATATACCTTTGGCTCTGCAATGCAAATAAAAATCCTAATACTCTGCTTTAGAGTAGATTCCATTTCTCAAAGAAGATGTCTTAAAGAGAATCTTGCACAATGAATGGCAGCATGAAATTATTTCTTCTCTCAGATTTTCTTCTTTTTATTTGTGGTGGTCCAGCTTAGTGCTTCTTTCACAACACTGATTTCAACAACATCCAGCTAACAACACTCATGAAACCCACACAGATCAGATAAACTTTTACAAGTCTAGATTGAACAGTAGCAGGATGTCAAACAGCATTACTAAAAAAAACCAAACAAACAAAACTCCCAACAGTGGATTTTCTTTCCTTAAGATGAAAAATTCAGATTTCATATGTATGCAGCAACCCAACAACAAACACATCTACCCACTTTCAGTTTGCTGAACAGTGCCACATTTGATTAAATTGTTTTAAAATATCTTTACATTTGTTCCTTCACCCATCAGGTTGCCCAGCAGTTGTGTTTTTCTGGTTTCCCACATAGCTGGATCTGGCACTGGGACTCTGGTCATTGCTGTTCCTGATGTCTCGAAGGGACAATAATATTGTATGTCTGAATTACAGTGGAAAACACACCCTAAATCCAGTCATTTTTTGCGCTGTCATGAATGCTGCACATTTCCAATGCTGTATTCAAAAAGAAAAGATGCCTGTGGAAAATTTCCTACGTTGTCTGACATTACAGACTGAGTTCTGTCCTTGTAATATTACATTTCAGAAGAGATAAAATCCAAAGGTAAGAAAAGCTCATTCTTTATAATCATTTCTAACCTCTTCTCTGGCTATCTAATTGTCTTTTTCTGCATCCTCAGACCACTATGTATTATTTTCAATTTTGATGCTACTGACTGTAATAAGGGAAATATAGAATAGTGAATTTGTCAAGTGTAAAAGAAGGAAAAAGATCCTCCAGCTGTGTACTTTTCATTTTATGCTTGTTGGAACTATAAACACTAAACATTAAGCAAATAACCACCTTAGGATTTACACACCAGGCATAGGCAAATCAATAGGTTGAAAGTTGTCAAGCTACTCTAGAGTTGAAGTTGCCCAAAAATCTGGCTTGTGAGCTCTTCCAGGGGGCAAGCAGAACTGGAGGCACCCCTCCATCAGAACTCCATGTGGAGGGGCAGCTCCAGCCCTGCGCAGGGATGGCGAAATGTCACTCCCCTTCTGTGATGATGACACCCAAGCAAATCAGCTTTGGTACTCCTCCCACAGCTGGTGTTTGTGCCTTGGTTGAGGACAAGATCTCAGCCATGACGGTCTGGATGTGTTATAAATTATTTGTAAACTCGTTTTAATGAACAATCTCTTTTTCTTCTCTCTACAACTCAGTCTTCGAGGCTTAGAGAGAGCTGAAGGGATATATTTGAAAGATGTTATTTTGTCTTTTTAAAACAGTCCCTGCAATCGTGAGCTGATTAAACAGCTGAAAATATACTCAGTGTTAAGGGCAATTCATTTGCATGAGCTGTACTCGCTAGATAACCACAGTCCCGTTTTGGACTCTTTGTACAACCAGAACACACTTTCCGAAAGACATAAGTATTCTGAAAACCAGCTGAAGAGCCAGGGATGAGCCTCATTCTGAAAAGCAGGCTTTATTTAAATTTTCATCCTGCATTTAGCACCTGTTTCTGATCTACACCTGTTTCTGTTCTTTACACTGAAATGATAGTGCATGTAATCTACAGATACAGATTCCGAATTAGCTCTTGTCATAGCATGGAAGGTATTTACTTGAAATGAGTCAGCACACATTTGAAAGTCTGCAGTCAGCACACATTTGAAAGTCTGCAGAGCACACTGAGCCCATACTTAGACTTCCATAGGGTGTTTAGTCTGTGTCAGGAAGGAGGCATATGACTGACTTGAATAATACCGAGCGATAACTGGCACATCTCTGGGTTAAAGACCTGCTTGAAGAACTGCTCCTCATTGCACTCAAAAACTGCGAAGAGTCACAACACGTGTGCAGCAACACTGCAAGGGGCTGCTCAGTGCCACCAGGAATCCACAAATACCCCACAGTTAGAGAGCAAAGAGTTCTCCGGAGGTGTCAGTTATGCCACTGTTGCTCCATTCTTACCACTCCTGTCTCGCAAGGGGCTGCAGTTTAGATGGAAAACCCTCAATCAAGGCTTCCCTCTCCTTCCCTTCCTGCTGTCAGGCTGTACAGTAAATAAAGATGCTAAGGCTGCTATTAGGCTGGACCTTCCCTTCCTTCCTTTCTATCTCTGTGACTGGAAAGGGACTACTGCACTCTCTGTGCCACTGGGTACTCACAGCAGGGTGCTTGCTGAAGTGTAGACACATTGACTTACCTCCAGGCAGCTCAAGAAAGCTGAGATAATTTGTCCCAGCGTAGAATCTGACCCTATATTTACAATTCATGTGATCCCAAGCACTCATGAAATATTAGTTACGTGAGTTATGCCAAGAACAGAACAGAAGCTGAATAACTGGTTGAAAATACATGTAAGCCAATGTGTCCCCAAAAGTTCCTGAATAAACCAAGTGTGCTTTCCCATCACAATTAAATGAGAGCTAGGGCTCAGTATTATTTAAGGTAAAAAAGGTGATTTATCTGTGCAGCCTTGGATCGGGTTTTCTCTATTGTCAGGAGCGGCAATGCTGGTGAAGGAGAGGGGAAAGCAGCTTCAGGCCTTTACTTTCCTGCCAGTGCAAACACTTTTTCAAGGTGTACTGGCACAGTCTGTCCTGAACCATAACCCAAATGCAAGAACCAGTGTTATTGTTAAAAACACAACTCCTGTCTCCAGCAGTTTTCTTGAGCAAACACAAATGTTAATGAGAGCGGTTGTTGACCTTTGCCCAGCACTTACCATTCAGGTTTTCCTGCCCTACTGGGGCAGATCAACTAAGGAAAAGAAAATCTTGATTTGCTTGCCAATGGATAGGAACTTTTCCTGAACATTTCCTGACTGATTCTCTGCCAGCTTGTCCTGATAGTTGGAGCCTAACTCTGCAGCAGGAAGCCTGGCAACTTCAAAGCCCCCATCAACCTGGGAAGAAAATCAAGGCAGGCAAAGGCTTCCAGATGCTGGGATTCTTAGTAGCTCTGCAGCCAGACAGCTGGAGAACCCAAGCAGATCCAGGAATCTTGTCAGTTATGGTTAGGATTGTTTTGACAGGGTATAGTATTTTCAGGTACTGAGACAAATTAGAGATGTCTTCCCATGCAATAAGAAATTCCACTTTGCTGGATCTTGCTCTGATGTAAAATTGTTTGGGGCAGGGGGGGCAGGACTTTCTGGAGCTCAGGGATTCCGGGCTTTGCCTTCCTTTATCAGGCAAGAACCTGAAGTCTGCTGTCTTAGACACTTTTCAGCTTCCTGAAAATTGTGCAAGGTGTTAAACACTTGGTTTGTTCACCCTAGAGAAAAGGAGACTGAGGGGAGACCTCATTGCACTCTTCAGCATCTTCATGATGGGAAGCAGAGGCTCAGGTACTGATCTCTTCACTCATGACCAGTGACAGGACTCGAGGAAATGCATGAAGCTGAGTCAGGGGAGGTTTAGGTCAGATATTAGGAAAAAGCTTTTCATCCAGAGGGTGATTGAGCACTGGAACAGGTTCCCCAGGGAAGTGGTCACAGCACCAAGCCTGCCAGAGTTCGAGAAGCATTTGGACGATACTCTAAGGCACATGGTGTGATTCTTGGGGTGTCCTGCTCAGGGCCAGGAGTTGGACTCAATGATCCTGATGGGTCCCTTCCAACTCAGAATATTCTATGATTCTACGATTCTATGAGCATGTCTTTGATCACTAAAACATATTAATACCCTAGTTTTAGGGACCAAAACTATTTTTCTTCAATTCAGCTCCCCTTTACGCTCCTTTGCGTGTAATTTGTTTGGCAGCTATTTACTGATAAAGCAGAAACTCTGTAACATAAACTGCATTTAGGTGCTAATGCCATGATTTTAAAAGTAAGAGTATCTGGTCATGAGGAATGAGAATATTTCCTCTTTCAAACAATGGAAAATAAGCCTTTAAAAGTTTCAGACTAAATTCCTACATTTAGGCTATTTTCAGTGTTATATCCTGCAGTTGGAATGAATCCACTTTTGCTCTCCTTGAAAACGCATAGCCCCATGCTGACTTGCGTATTGTTTAGACAAGCCTAGTGTTCTATCCCTTGTCTGGTCTATTTGAAGAAAATCAATCAGCATTCCTCTGATGAACTTTGTAGGCACTGGTGTTAGACACTTGCTTAGACTTGCCTGCTTAATGGAACGCGTTTTCATTCCAAACACCTTTTTTTAAGTAATAGTGAGACAACTGTGTTTACCAAGAAGGGGTCACAGGTGAATGACAATTACTGGGCAGGATCAAAATCCTTTTTAGGCAGTTAGTGATTGCAGGTAGGAATTCCCTTCAAGGTTGAGCAATTGTCTTAAGCACCTACACTTGTACACACACTGGATTAGCTATGCACCAGACAAAGAAAAGGAAACATACGCTGAAGAAAAATAAAGAAAAAAAGGAGGAGAGAGGCAGACAAAAACTATAAGGACAATGAATGTTAATCTGAGATGTTTGTGAAATGATTGGGTTAAAAGCAATGCCTTAATTCACCTTTTGAATCTGGACTGAGCTACATGTCTCCTAGCTTCCCCTCCCTAGCTTTTTGTCCATCTGTCCACCTTTGATTGCAGCTCCTGTGGGTGAGAAATCTACCTTTTTATCTGTCTGGAAACTGCCTGGATTTAATTTAATCTCTAAAACCTCAAGTCTGGACAAAGTAAATCAATGCAGATAATATGAGGTCTCAGACCTTTTGGATGAAGAAACTCACTTCTTGTAAATTGGTTCATTGAGAATAAACAATAAAGTGGCTGCATTTGTCTGCTTGTTGGTTAGGAGTGTTTGCTGGCTCACACAGCATGGGATGTGCTGTATATGATACTATCCATACATCTCTGCATTACTATACTTTAACACTATCTGGTAATTGCATGAATTTCCAAAGGAGAAACATTTCTGCTTTGAAGTCAGAGGCAATTAATTTTGCCTATAACTTTCCTTTCCTTCTATTTGTTTTCCATTGGGAAAAAAAAAGATAAGCAAGAAAACCCCAACTAACTCAAGAAAAAATAGCCTGTGGGCAAACTCACCCCCAGTGACATCAAAGGATGAACGTTAGTTAATTTCTGTAATAAGGTTTCTGCCTTTCCTTAAGTAGCGCACTCTCCATTTCTAATGGTCCTTTAAAACCCTCTCTTTATGCCAGCCATGTTCACACCTGTCAGTTGTGCTAGAGACCACAGGTGAAAGAAATTGTCTGGGGACAGCATTCGAGCAGTGGTGCAGTCTGAGCCGTCACACTCTTCTGTGCAGAAGGATAGCAGCAGAGCCATCAGCCAACAGTGCCCACTGCTTCCAGCACAGCTCAGCTGTAGCTGGGGATTGGGACTGATCTCTGCACAATACTGAGGGTGAAGATAAATAAATCTTCAGAGATAGAGTTATCCAGCTGTATTAGTCTAACAGCTGGACTCTCTCCCTCTCACAGACCCACAGCCACTGTATTCACACACACTATGTGAGAGTCGATAACACAGTGAGAGGCTTGTCATGTCATCTCTAATACCCATGTTTCCTATGCACTGCAAGTTACTGCAATCATGACATGAGCTAAGCCATCAGTAAATGAGAAGACTATTGTCTCAACTGCCTCTCCCTTCTAGTGGATCTTCATAGGCTTTGCCTTTGGGGAGGAAATGACAATAAAATTTTGATTTGCTTTCAAACTGAATATCAGGGAAAGGAAATTAATATTAAGGTAGCTGCTGTTCAAAAAAGGCTACATGTCTCTAAAACGCTATTGGGCCACTACGTGGCAGTCCATGAAAAGACCATCAACCAAGTCCCTTCTTAAACACCAGGAAACAGTGAATATAGTGACCATTTGAGGAGTTTTTGCATATTTTCTTTGGGTGATAATCCATTAGATTTACATAAACTGAAGATGGTAGAGTTGTAACATCCTAAGTTTCTTCTAAGAGCAGAAATCGAACACTGAGAGAAAGTCATCCTGACCAGGTGTTCCTGACATCTAGCTGTAATATCTTTGTTTGGACATTTTACTAGGTTGTACCTGCATGTACATGGAACATGGCAACAAAAAACCTCAAACAAACAAACAAACAACAAAATAACAACAACAACAGAAAAAAAAAAAAAAAACATAGAAAAAAAAAGCTAAAATAAACTGCTCTGTGTTGACTGGATTAATTTCCCTTGCAGCATTCACAGGATGCACATACCTCTGTCCCAAAATGGTAATTATACCATGCAGCAGTGGACTTTTCTAAAATCAATCTATTGATCTATTTATCCAACTTCAGCAAAGATTTTCATATCTTTTATTCAGTGCTCTGAGTCAAGCTTGCTCAGTGCTCTCATCACGCAGAATGGACTTTCTGGCATGGATGCACGGGAACCAGTCAAGAATAGACTGGGTGATCTTCAGATGGGTCCGGTGTATCAAAATCAGAACATCTTAGCACAGAGAGCACAATGCTGGAGGAGATGTTGTGGGTTGGTTTGACCAGAAGTCAGTCCCAGGCCCTGTCTGAAGTCTACATCCATCTACAGGGTAATGCAGCTGAACCACTTGGGAGTGTTCAAGGCCAGGTTGGACAGGGCTTTGAGCAACCTGGCCTAGTGGAAGGGAGTTTGGAACTAGATGATCTTTAAGGTTCCTTCCAAAACAAACCATTTTATGATTCTGTGAGTAAGATAAATACACAGTATGAGAAGGTTGTAGGGTCAAGAATTTCTTAGAGAGTTCAAACCACTTGGAACGGGACTGGGGAAAAAAAATTGAAGACAGAAGTGTAGGGGAAATAGAAAAAATGAAAATGGGCACATAAAATGAAAACTGTGGGAGGAGCAAAAGACAAAAAAGGTGCATGAAAGGAAAAGGGCAAGAAATCTCTATGAACAGGTCACCTCCATCCTGTCCTCAGCTACCAGTCATTCTTGATCAATATTCTGTGCCTGACAACAGCCTAGGGCAAGGGCTTTAAGCCAAGGTGAAAGCCACCTGTAATGAGCTATAGCATTGTGATACAACTAAAGGGAAGTTTCTTTTTCACTTCAGGGAGCTATTTGACTACAAATTACTTGTTTTCCTTATAAATTTGATCCTAACAAGTATAACTGAATGATATTCATCTTGCTCACCTATCTGTGTCTAATCCTTTTTAGCCTTCTGCAAAGTGTTTTTCTTGAGTGATATCTGTCATGGGGTTACAGAACTGAATTATATATTCTGGTTTCAAGTTCTAGTTTTTAAATGTTTCCTTTTCCAATTGATTTTTTTCTTTTTAGCTCCTGCATCCAACATATCTTCCCATTTATTTTAGATGACAATTTAATATCACCTTATACATTTCCTCTCTAGACTAGTCATAACAGTAGGTAGCCAGAAAAAAACCCTCAACGTTTGCATAAGTAGTATCTGTTAAAATATTCCTCTTTTTGAAAAAAAAAATTAAAAATTTTTTTTTTAGCTTTCATCCTAATATCACGTAGAAGGCTTTCACACCAGTAATCACTTCGCTACTCTACCTGGACTATAGTTTTACCTTTTAGTGACAGGAATGACCAAAACTGCATAAGATATATTATGTGAAGGCATCAGTGACTCACCAACTGTTTTCAAACCCTGATATATGCAGAATCTTCTAACTATCTGGTTTTATATTACTTCTCTGCATGGGGCTGACATTTTCTTGATATCTAAAGACCCTTTTTCCTTGCTATTTGGATGGAAAATTAAAAGGAAAAAAAAATAAAAATTAAAAAAAAAAAAAAAACCAAACCACTTGATGAAAAGTGTTAATATTTCATGTCAGTATGAGTTACCTTCTACTCCAGCTTACATTTGTCACTATTCCCATTACTCATCTAACTCTGGTAGGTCCCTCTAACTTTCATCTGAAACTCCTGCTTTGGTCATTAATAGCATTGACAACACTGTCACACAATGGTTACTTACAATCGAGGAAAGAAGATAACAGCTGTTTTAGCAGAGTGATTATAACATTGTTTATTTTAATTAAAAAGGGAGAGTTAGACTATATCTTTTGCAAAAGAAAAGAAAGGTATTCTGAAGAAAAATATTAAATCAGTGGAATTCGAAAGCAGGATTAGCTGGGAAAGCAAATATGCCCTATCAGGAAGTACTTTTCTCTGTGGTGGATGCAATCTGAGACAGAAAAAATGCAGAGAGACAAAATCTCTAAGCAGGTAGACTGAGGAATGTCTACAGTAAATCAGCCAGCAGTGAGGTGAGAGAAACCCCTTGGTTTAAATTAAATAGAATAAGTATGTTCTTTTCTTTCATTTCTTGACCCATGTCTTTTATAAACATTGGCAGCTGTGTTGTCAATTTTGCTTAAGTAAATCCACTCTTTCCAGTCTCTCCCCCAACACTTTACTTTAACTTGGCCTGAATTAAGAGCAATTTTGACTGACAGCAAAACATTCCTTCCCTGGGCGTTTATATGAATTTGCAGACCAGGGTAGTGGGACACCTTAACCAGATACCTCACTCCCTACCCCTAGCACATTTCTCAGCCTACCCAGTGGGTAAAGAACCCCCCAAAACTTAAGCCAGTACATGACCTGGTCTCATGGGGTCAGGAGAGACACTAACAGGGGTAAGCCAAGAGGCCTTTCTAGCATGCACCAAGATGTCAAAGAATGTGTCAGCTCCACGTAATACCTCTGTAAACCGGAAGTGGAACATCCAGTGCCACTGTCAGTTCCTTAAATTCACACTTAAGCTCTTGAAAGGAAATACTTTAATGCCTGAGCATCCAAATTCAGAACAGAGCACTCTCTATCTGTATCTTATTGGGAAAATATCCAGGATCTGCTCCCAGATACGCACAAGAGCCGTTATAGCATTCCTTGTTACCAAAGGCACCCACAAAGATTTAATGGAAGCACAGAGACCTATAAGGAAATAGCCTTTTTTTAAGACAAAAATCTATAAGTAGTTTATTAGGCACAGTCTCAGACAGACTTGTGTTTCATATCTGTTGAAGGGACTGTGCCCAAAATGTATTTGTGTTGCCCAACCTGGTTCACTGCTCTGATCGAAGTTATTACATCTCCCTATAAACCTGCACTCACACATATCCTGAGACCGTCACATCTATCTATTATTTAAAGATAAATTATTACCTGCCTCCAGACAGACAGACCAGGAATTTATATGTTTAGACTCGAGCAGAGAATAACTCCATTTTTAGGAAGAAATACGTGTTTTGTTTTTATTCCCATTTGGACAAAAAAAATATTTCTGTTTAAAGAAAAAAGTCGGGAGAAGAAAGAACAGTACCCCACACAGCTCTGGGAACAACACCTCACTTGGCTGGCCTCCTCCAAGTCCGTCCCAGGCCATGGGCACTGGCATCTAAGGCTGTTTGATGTCCAGGCACCCACCTCCCTTCTGAGCCAGAGGAAACACATCCAGTGTGTAGAAAGGCAGCTGGCACACTTCTGGTAAGTGCAACCAGGAGGCTGGTAAATCACTACCAAAATTGGACAGACTGCCAATGGTAGGTTTCAACAACCTTCTATTTTATTTAAAAAGAAAATATTTCAATTTTTGTTGTGTCTGACCAGGTTGTATCATATAGGTCGAATAAAGATAAATCTTTGCAATACGTCAGTTTGAATAATGCTCTGAAGCCAAACATCTGGAAATTCATATTTTATCAGTGTAGCCTCTGTCAGACAAGCTAATGTTGATACTTTAACTGTTCCTACTCTTTTTTCCAAGACCTGGATCATGTTATGGGAATTGCAGTGTTCATGGCAAAATGACTGATATGAAACTGCAGGAATTTTAAGCCCTTGGGGGTAATGGTATGCTTTAGTAATCTGATGCAGAACTGAACTTCATGCTGATTAAGCAGAGTGGCCATCTTAAATTGATTTCCAGAAAACATTTAGCTTCTAAAATGCTTTCTGTTACAAGAACTTTGTGGAGGGAGTACAGACTCTGCTTCTGGCATGAATTAATAGGGAATTGGTTGGTGTGTTAACAAAGGCACCCTCTTTGTCCCTCCTTTTGGGCATCTCTAATACAAATGCATCGTTAGCTAGAGTGCCCTTTCTGATAACGTAAAGAGGTTCTAACTTGAGATTATTTTGCATTTCAGTGTTACCCTTCCATCTCTCCTGCTTTTCGGGGAAGACTAATTATTGCTGCTATTACATCTTGACAACAAAAGGATGTTTTTACTATTTCTGTTCAAGTTAGAGAACTGGATCTTCCACTGGAGAGGTGGGGAACCAGACCCCTCTCTCAATGGCAGCCTATTCAAGCATCCTGAACAAGGGTCCCACATCACCATACTTTCAATATATCCTGCAGTTCAATGAATGCAGAGACGAATGAGAATTTCAATAAGTCCTACAGGTAGCAAGTTAAATGATCCAAGCAAAACATACCAGCCTTTTAGATAGGAAGATACACTTTTTCATGTAATGAATGTACCACTAGTGTCTCACTAAGCAGAATATGACTTTCTACTAGTAATCCAATAGCCCACTCCTAGAGAACATTTTATGACTATGTATTTCAAATCTTGATCAGTGGGAAAGCCTGAGTCTTGGCACAAACATAAACACTGACAATAAATTAGACACAAGCAGGGTATAACTTTTCAAGATCCAGGCTCTGTAGACAGAAATTTAGACATTTACAGGCTGTTTGCTGAGACTTTGTGACTAACGGTAGCATAAAGTATTTCAGTCAACAGGAAAGTGAGGACTCGGAATGATTGAGAAGTTCTGTAACTGGCTGCTCTGATTAACGGTGGGTAAATTACTGTTAATACTGGTAATAAATGTCATTAGCAGTAATTCACTGAATAGCCCTCCATAGGCTCCAATCATGACAAAGTTTATCTAGAAACAATGACTGACTATTCTTGGCAAGCTCCAGGCTTTGCTGTGCTTCCTGATGGCTAGTTGAAGATGTTGCAGGTTGCTGTGGGCTGTGCACACTTGTGCCTTGAGAAGGATTGGAATGGCTTTCTTATCAGCTATTACTCTTTCCTTCAGCTGGATGATACCTGCAATATATTTATGTTCGAAAACAAACTATGTTCCTCTGCTGCCTCCAGTGAGATGAGTTGCCACAGGACCTGGGGACCGGGCACTACAACAGACTTCTGTGCTTTGCTGTGAATTTGACCCTTCAGGGGAAAAACAGTATGGAGCCTAATGGAATTTTTTGGATCCCCTAAAGGGTTACCTTCTCTTCTCCTGCCTGTCCTCCCGTTCCCACTCCCCCACCCTTGCCCCCCATGAAGCATCTTCTTCATGTTTCCACCAGTGTAACAATATACAATTGTGTCACTGTTTACCAACTGAGCGCATCAAACTCTGGCAGTGAATGGATCCATCCTATTGTTTATGTCTAATATGCCCTTATGTGAAGCACAAAGGCAACGGTGTTATGCTTTATTGTAATGAGGGAGGCATTATTCTCATAAGTTATGGTGAGGGATATTATGCAGAAAACTTGCAATTTTAATTATTATATTTAACAATCCATAGCGACATAAACTATAACAGAGGTCACTACACTACATAGCATCTTTACTGGAACCTCAAGTATTTGTTTAAATTAATTCCATCATAATCTCTCACAGCAATATGACAAAAAAAGGTATTACCTTCTTATATGCATACAAATTTGGGATGAATTTCATAATAATGTATTGTTTCAGCTCAGTATGTCTGGTGCTGAATTTCAATTACAAAATGTTGCCTCACTGCTTTCCTAGTCCTGGGCATTTCTAGCACATATTTTGGCATGTGACTTGATACAGTTCTGGGTTTTGGTGCTTTGAGATGCATGTGGATCAAATATGCTGAACTTGACTCATTGAATTATCCAACTTGTTTCAGACTCATTGAGGAGGGAATATGGCAATATGCACCCAAAGGTTATGAGACTTTTTAATCAGTAAACAAAGCTGGGTCCAACACGAGGATTTGGTAAAATGTATTTTCCTCATGAGAAATGAGGTGATCATTTGTTCAGTCAACCTAATGAACCTGCTGTTCACATACACACACAGACAGACATTTCTGCTAACACGGCTCTAATAAAGCAGCATATGAAACGTCAGACATTTGACCAAGTCATTTCTAGAACTGGCAGAATATTGATCTTTCAGAATATTCAGATATTGAATAGCAGTGAGCTGTCAGTTAAAGCTTCAGGATAACAGTAACAAGGAGTCTGCTTGGACGAGCGGGGAGACTTGTTTCACAGACCTGAGATGGATGGATACTGTCAGCACTCTGTGCATAAATGATGAAACAAAAAGTGGGAGCACTCAAAGAAGCACACACAACCCTGGAAAAATAATATAGTAATTATTTTAACCTATTAGGCATACATTCCAACAAAACTAAAATGACATTTTATTCCCAGACTGGTAGCATTGTATTCATTCATGCTGGTAGTATTTCCTATTTTCATTAGAGGAGAACCAGTGTGCATGCAAGTCATTACAAATAAAACTTCAAGCTCCTAAAATATGTTTATCTTGCAAGAAGATGCTGTTAGATACTGTAGTCTGCTATACATTAAATAGATACAACACATTCTTAATTTGATAGTTTGCCATGTGATGCATTTTCAGTAATACATTTTCATTAAATTTTACTGTTTCCACTATCTGAAGTAAGTGTGCAGAAATCACAGAGTCAGTGAATCACAGAATCAACCAGGCTGGAAAAGAACTCTGAGATCGAGTCCAACCCTCGACCCAACACCACCCTGTCAACTAGACCATGGCACTAAGTGCCACATCCATATGAGACATCGGATTTTCTCCTCAGAGCTGAACAATAAAAAATTACTTAGACAGGGGGCTTTTTTATAGGTCTCGAAATGATATTTTGAAAAGATAGTTGATGGTCCAGCTTGCTCTTCTACCAAAATCTCATTCTTTACAGGAACATTCATATGTCTCTCATATTTGCAAATCCTTTTTCCTGTCTCACTTATCAGCCCTCAAATGTTTAATGAACTTTACTCCTCCACAGACAGCCTGGTAGTCTGCCCCACATGGTTTCACATCTTCCCTGCCACAAAGGCTTTTCATGTGAGTAGCCAAATCTTTTTGTTCCTGCTCCCAAGCAATTTGGAAAGCACATTAGGACTTAGTGGGATTCAGTCATGGTTTGTCACGCTCTTCAGTCTAATCTCAGAAAAGTATCTTATATGCCTAATGCCAATATTTTTTGTTTTACAGATGCATGTCAGATGATTTCATTGAAGAAAAGCTGCACTTTCCTACTGTGTAAGTAGTGGTTTTGGGGTTTTTTTAAGGTTGTTTAAAACACCTTTTCCATTACTGTAAAGCTATGGCAAAACATAAAGAAATAATAGCCAACAAATTACAGTTCCACAGAGAAATAGGCTCTTACAACAAAGGTTTTACTGGAATAAGACTTTTTCCTATAAGGGTTGCTGCTAGGTCTCTGACATCCTCTAAGCAAATGCAAAGAGTGAGTGAAGTTGTCACAGAACCACATGACCAAACCATCTCATGGCCTGATCAAGTGTTTTAGCATGGACAGTCATTAGATAGACACGGGTAGGGAGGATGGAAAAAGCTGGAGCCTTGTCTGCTTCTGCTGCTAGAGAACTAGCTATGAGCCCAAGAGCAATGCTATTTTGGGTTGCTTTAGTTGTCATTTAGATGTATCTTCTGGTTTATAGACTGTCTCTCTGCTGCAAGGCACTAAATAAGAGTTTGTGTTTGGAGCAGTAAGTGGATCTACTTTGGGTCCCTCAGATACAATATATAGGTTACAAAAAACATGTCATGGATATAAGATGGGTTTCTGGGGCATTTCTAAAAATTAGGACCCCGTCTGTTTTCAGGAGGGTATTGTGTTGGAACCTAGTTAACAAGTTTTCTGTGGTATTTCTTGATGCCTCTGTAAATGCAGTTTTAATTGAAGAAAAAGAGAACAGCTGAATGGAAGGCATAAAGTTTACACTTTCTGTTTACATCAAATCCTGGGTAGGAGCATGCTAATATGTTTATCAGAATAAGTTACTATATTGGGTCAGTAAAATTTTCAAATGCTTCATTTAAGAATTCTTTTTTTCTGGGATTTTTTCTGTGAAAAATGGAAGAGGAAAAGGACATTTACATAAAGTGACTTTTGGTGTAAGAAAATTAAAGAATCAGCATCTTTATTTTTAAGATCTTCTCAGTAATTATAATCAATGCAACTTGAAAGACAGGATTTGAGGTGTCTTTGTTTAAAAGTTAAGGAAAAATAGATTTTTGGACTTATGTATTCCTGTGCTACTCTGCTCTACTAATGCATGAGAAAAAAATTAATTGCATAGCTTGAGAAATGGATTGCTTGGATCTAAAGCACTAGCTGAATGACGTTAAAATTAGGGCTTTCACTCTTCATTGCCCTGAGTATTACGTGTTCAGTTACTCTTAAACCAAGTGGGTGTAAAATGTCACTGCTGCTATTGTGTATTCTGATTAGGTACACTTATTATAAATTATTTTGAGGTAGTTGCAAACATCAAAGGATGCTTTATGTTCAGATCCTATTAACATATATATGTATATTTATTTGATGCATATTACATAAAATATTACCACGCCCTCTTGCGTAATGTGCAGGAAAAAGGCTGAGCTGAGGAGCTAACAAGAACTCAGGTATAGGTATTTTCAAAATCGAAAGACAAAACTGTTGTAAGCATTGTAATGTCCTGTAATGTCCTACTTTGAAAAGAGATACTTTCTAGGCTCTTTGCCTGAAAAGCAAAGCTAAGAGAGAAATTAGCAGAAGTAAAGTAATCCTTCTCTTGCTGGGCCTAAAATCGCAGGTGACAACCTCACCCCTCACACAGTGTCCATAGTAACGTAAATTCAAAACCTACCCCCAAAAAGAGAGCTGAAGCATGAAATTCAAACCCTACCTCCAAAAAGAGAGATGAAGCATGAATATGTGAATGCGCCTACTTATCTCTCATGTACAGCCACCATGGTCTTTTATTTCATGCTCAGCTAATACAAATCTGCATATCAAAGAAACCAATAAAACTTCATAAACCACAGAATTTTCTTTCTTTAAAATTAACACAGTTGCCTTTTTATAGTTTCCACTAAATCTATTAAAATCACATAGAATGACCTCTTACAAAGAGAGCAATTACTTGAAAAAGTAACTTACCATGACAATACGTGGCTGTACACACTTTTGAGAAGTGACACTTTTTCAGGCAGAAAGCATTTGTCATATCAAAACAGCTATTATCAGACAATCTGCTATGGACCCCTTAACATGGAAAGGGAGGGAGAAAACTTCCCACTTGCTTTATGACAGCATCTGGTTTGCAGGGGATAAAGTGTAGCTTCCCAGCCATATTTTTTCCCTTTGGTAAAAGCCTGCCTAGGCCAACCACAGCCCTTGGCAATCTTGTCAGCAAAAATGACATTTAGAAGAAAAAAGTGCTATATTTTCATGATGTGGATCCTTTTTTTTTCAAAATATAAACCTTTAAATTCTTCATATAATATCTCAGGAGGTAGACTGATAAAGAGAGAAATAAATGAGCAACTCCACTTGACACTGAAGTCCAAGCCTCACCCTCTTTGATTCCTAACCGTTTTTCATAGAGCTCAATGTAGTTATCTGCATGCCTCCTAAATGTGAGTGAAATACTGCTAAATTAAACTTCCCCATTAATTTCCCCTACTTACTGTTTCTATATCTACTTTACAAATGTAGAATGCACTGCACAAGAGATACTTCATACAGATACATCAGTGGTGATTTCTGAGCTGTCTGCAGCTTTCCTATGAGTTTCTATATTTGCCTGCTGGACCTTGTCATGTTGCCTCCTCCACAAAAGGAGGCTTTTCTGGATCCCTTTCCCCACCCACGACGTGGGGGAGCCCAGCTCTAGTTCCTTCTCCATCTGAAGAACCATTTCCAACGTCTTGTGGGACGGGGAAGGGGGACTCCAGAAACAGGGTTTTTCAGGCCCCGAGCCTGGAGGGGAGAGGTGCCCTCCCCTCCCCCCGACACCCACGTGGCTCCATGGTAGGCACAGAGACGGCACACCGGGCGTGGAGAGGAGGCAAGAGAGAGTTTATTGTTGGGAAGGGGTTTATAAGGCTTTTAGGAGGGTCAAAGGGGAACCAATCACAAGTTCAGGGTCACACAGAAAAAACCATCAGGTAAAGGGTCAACAGCCAATAGGAAGGGGTTAAACAAAGGACCAATGGGACACCTCAGGACACCTTTCCCAGGACATTCCTGCATGGGAGATAACAGTTGCTGTGGGGGGTGTTGGGAAGAAGAAACACGTGTTTGCAAAGGGACCACAAAGAGCCATTTTAAGACATGTTTAAACAAGTTTCTCATCAGATTCACTGCTACAGGCTTTCAGTGAAGGTGGTTGACTGTCCCTGATCACATTGCTTCAGAGGTTTGGCAGTTTCCTCACTGAAGAAAATGCATAACTCTTTCAAAGGACATGTGGGATGGACTTGGTGGCTTCTCTGAGGACTACTTTGGAGAACTAAGTGTAAGCTACATGAGCATTACATGGTACTCAATTAACTCTCAAGTACACTGTGCTCTGTGGATGGTAGTTATGGGGGGACATCAGTGCTCCTCCCTGAATGAGGAAGAAGTACTGCTGATCAGAGAGGTTCTAAATACTTATCTGGAAGCTGGTGATGGTCAACTCCTTACTGAGATGCCATCTTCCAGGACAACAGCACATGGGGGAATATCAGTTACACATTCAGAGTCATCTTAAGGACTTGGTCTTGGGCCATCCGTATTGCAAAGCACTCAGAAGATACCACTTCAGCTTCAAAAGGATTGCTGTGTGGGGTCACAGCTGATAGGGGTCTGTCACAGAGCACTCAACAGCACATATGCAGCAATGTCAGACACTGTCTCTGCTTGTGCATGTGCCAAGGGCATCCCTGCAACATCCCTGCTACTGCTTGAAGGGGATCTGCATATGCTGACAGACCATTTGGCATGTCAAATGTAGATATAAAAGCATTTTCTGCTAAAGAAAAATGAGACCGAATAGGAAACACACTCCTGAATTCCTACTTCAGTCCATGCAAATGTGTTTAGCAATAAATAGACACAATCAGAGATGCTCAGCCTGTAACATCCCATCCATTTTTGTAAGGTCCTTTAGAGCTAACACCTGGAGTCCTGAATGTGTATGGATGGATTTTTGGTAAAGGTTGGACTTTGCTGGGTTTTCAATTGGCGATGCAAATGTTCTTAAGTTTATATTAACTTCAGTTTGCTACACTGTGGTAGAGGAGGTGTTAAATCTTCCAGGTGACCAGTGACAGAATCCACATTATTGAGTCTGCTGTGATCTCTGCGAAGACTTAAATACCAAAGCCATAGCCTTGTACTGTCAGTATACTGACTAGAAGAAAATCTATTTGCATTTATTAGTTGAAAAACTGAGACCAAAAATCAGCAAGTAACAGACAAGTTGTGATGCAGTTAGGATCAGGTTAGTTTACAATCTGTCTACATTTGCTGCTTTGGTTTCACCTAATTAATGCTAAGCCATCCAAAGGAGGGATGTCTTCACACATGTCCATTGATTGTTTTTCCAATATCCCAGTTCATTCAGGACAACAAGTTTATCTAAGATGTCACAGAAGACTGAGGTGATTGCTATATCAGAAATGTTTTTGTCCAGTTAACTATCAGATGACATAACTTCTGAGCTCTTTTACAAATTCCTAGGGCAACAAACCTCTGGGAAGTGCAGTGTCTGGGCCAAACCTAGACTCCAGGCCCTCTGTAGGCTGGGCTGCTTCCTCACCTCTTCTATCTCATATCCTCCCCTCTCTGAGGTGCAGGGAAAGCTCACAGACTGTCCCACAGTGCTGCCTTCTGCTGCTTCAGCCAAACACCCTCTGTGGTGTTGTCCATCAAGAAACTACTTCAGCTCTCCTTTGCCTGGAAAAACTACCTCTTTGCAGCACTTAGTAAAGATTACTACAGTAACATTATGAAGTGCAGTAGATTTCTTTTCAAACTGTAGCAAGTTGAAAATTCAAGATTTCTGGTACAGAAAACATCACAACTTCAGCTTCTTTAGCCACCAGATCAATTTTCCATTTAATGTGGAATAACTTATGTCACTTGATGATCTCCAGGGACCTTTTCATAATAAACCACTTGACAAGTGAGGCAAGTAAGGTTTGTAAAATTTATAATTGATCACTGGTGCTATTGTAGACATGATGGAAATACCATATATAACATAAATACTTTTTAGTAAGAAAATATTATTGCTTCATAATCAGGTGTAGGTGTTAGTCTCTGATTTGGCATCTCTTTGGCATAATGAGCCTATGGTTCTGCATCTACAGAATATAAAAATAATGATGTTTTTATAAGGGTGCCAGACATCTTGCCTGTATATGAAATGTAAATACTGTATTCAAGCTGTAGGCCTTGAAATTGGGTGTGAAGGAGGGATTCTGTTTGGGCCTAAACACAGGCAAAGCTTTATTTGTGGGCTATATTCCTATGGAAGTGCAGCTGTTCAAATGCTCTTAATACCCAACAAAGACAGCATTGTTCTGTAAATGCATTTGCTGGAGTTGTTGGGGCTCTGGCCAACTGTAGGTGGGACGACTGCAACAGCAAGAGCCTGTCACTCAGCAGCCCAGTAAACGATGCCTGGTGGCTTCTCATAGCGATGACGGACTGCGTCTGGCTGGGTCTGTGAACAACAGGGCAAGAAATACCTTGCTCAGACACAGTGTGCGGTGTGGGCCTGCACTTGCACTCATGCAGTCGGCAGAGGAAAGCTTGCTGTGATTCTAGCTAGAATATGTGACTAGTGTGGCCTTTGAGGTCAAAAGGACAATTACAAGGTCCACCTTGCTCTGTTTGTATTCATACATCAATTCCACAAAACAAACCATAGGAAGGAAAACTTGTTGTAGGAGTCTCAACCTAGCTGTCAAACCCTGGTCTCTGAGAAGTTGTACTGTCTGGAGAATTGCCTATAAGCACAAATACAGACAACGGGACACACAGAAAACATCATCTGTTGCATGCCATTTCACCATAAAATTTGCAATCATGCAGCATTTTCTGAATTATTCAATTGTCACTAAAATACTAAGAAGCTGTGCAACAATATTATGTGGTGGCACAGCTATAACTGTTGGAAATTTCACTAGAGAACTATAAATCCTCCTGTTTGAAGGCATAGGGCTAATACTAATAAAGGTGAATGAATAGATTATTGCAAAATCCTAACAAGGATTTCTTGACCATTTATCGTAAATATTCAGCATTTTCTGAAAAATAATATCAGGCTAGATGGATCATTAATAGAATCTGTGGTGATAACAGTCATGTACTGGCACAAAAAAAAAAAGCTTTCTTGAGGATAACATTTGATTGCCAAGGAAGTCTTCCTTTGTGTTCACTTGTACAGTTATCATGTCGGCACCAGGAGAACATCAAGCCTAACAGCGTTTTCCGTAGCTCAGCTAAGGCTATATTACAACAGTATTCTGTAAGAATGCTAGTTGGGAGGTTTTGTTTCTCTGATTGATTATTTGTTTGTTTTCCAGAGACACTTGGAGTAATGCACTCTAACACAGTCCCTCTGTCTTTCTTCCAGGAATGGTTAGACTTCAACTGGAGTTTTGAATCTCCTACTGTCTTTGAAGTAATTAATTTATTCTTTCAGTTCAGTTGGCTCATACTGTCACTTTGAGATCCCGAATGCAACCCCTATTTGCAGCCCAGACAAACCTGCTACCAGATTGGCAACATGAGAAAAAATTTGTAGTAGGAGAGAAGTAGAGGAGGCAGAAGCAAATTAATTTGATTCCACTCTTTAAAGTAACACTTACAGAGAAGTATCTTATGCAAAGGATTGCTTGAACACGATGCCCTCTTCAGTACTTCACGTGCAAGTTCCCCTGGGCATTGACTTGCTACAGCCAAGGGTAGAGAGGGTATCTCCTCTTCTGGCTGCAGCTATCCCAGTATCATATCCAGAGGCTAAGCCACATGACTCAGCTCCCTCCCTCCCATTTTTATTTCTCTCTTTCTGATCATATTTTCATTATAGAAAATGACAAGAGAACACTGCAAGGTCAGTCCTCTCTGCTGACATTTGTTGCAACACCTATAGGGATGGAAATACAGAATAAAGTCTAGTTTTTCAATTTTCCATATCTCCTATTAGTTTCAGTCAAGATTAACCATAACATCTTTAATAATATCAAGGTACAAAGTTGAACTTACATGTTGGTGTTTTAAATATATTTAAGGCTTATTTTACTAGTTTGGACTGCCTGTGGTTTTGAAAATTTCCTTAGTTCTTTTGATTGACAAATCTGTAGATAAACCAATTGGTCTTAAACTGTCCTCTGCTAGGATGCCTCATGGTTTTTTTAGAAACTATGTGATCAACCCTGTGAAACTCACAACCTATATCTAATTTTTTTGAGCTAAAATTAGATTTAGTGGTTTAAAATTTGTGAGTTTGGAACAATATGACCTAGCTATTATAAAAAAAAATGAAATATATGAGAAACAAGATTATTCACATGCAAACATAAATTAATAGGACTAAAATTTCAATGGGCTTATGAATAAAAGTGATTCCCCAATTTTTTGAAGTTTTGTCCCAGCAGTAACTTTCTTTAGCACTAAGACCACCTCTGTTCACCTGCTGCATACCCTGAATTTTTTTCATATTGGGTTAACTCAATATCTCTATAACATTTTTATCCTCTTCCAAAGTGACATCCTGCCCCTGTTGCAATCAGTGGCTTTCTAGGAGTCTTGATTTTCATTCCCTATGTATACCAAAACTGTACCGGTGAGTTGTCATCAGCAGGGAAACAATTCACTGGAGAAAGGCATCTCTGTGGAACTTCAGTAGTGGTCCTGGCTGAAAGCAGTGTCACTGAGCTGGGGCACGCTTAGCCACGATGGAGAAACAAGTCATTTCTGAATGCTCCATGGTGTCTGTGTCTGCTGAGACCAACCAGAGCACCTGCTATATCCATGAGCTCCTTCAGCCAGTACCAGCCAGCTGAGCAACCAAAGGGTTGCCCTTTCCTCCCTCCCTGCTCACTGCCCTCACTCTCTCTCACCCTTCAGCAAGAACAAAGGCAGGGCACCAGAATAAGAATCTGCTCTGGGTTAATTTTAATACAGAGCTGGCTATCTGCTCTGATGTGCTTTGCAGCCGACACAACCACACTAGCTGGGGACAGGACAAAGAAGTGGGCGGGGGAGACTGGAGCAGGAGGAGTATGTGTGGAAGGGAGGATTTCTCCTTTCCACAGCACATCCCTCATGCCACCTGAAAACACGCAATGACAGTGGGAAGAACTCTCTACCGCTTCACAGCACATCTAAAATACTACACCTAAGCAAGGCAAACCTATTCCCATCCTTTATTATTTTACATCAGAGTGTTTCACTTACGAAAGGCATGTATAATTTAAAAACTAAAAAAAACCTGTTACCACATCTTTATGCAAGCCAACAATTAGCTTGCTTTAACTTTGAGATTTTGTTCCTCAGACTACCTAGATAAATCAAGTATCAGATGAAGATTTAGGTATTTGTTATGCAGGATTGTTCCATGAGGAACTTGGGACCACAGTGCAGCTGCATTGCCATGACCCTAGTTCTGCAATCAGACACCACTGTGGTTCTGTGTAAGAGCTTACCCAGGTGGAACTGATTGCAGATTTAAAACTTAAATTTACCCATTAGAGTTTGTAGCAGTGGCCAAACCATATTTCTCTGAATTTTCTGATTAAATAAGAACATTTTGGATTTAGGTCGATTATAAAATTTATTGCAAAAATAATTTTCCTCTCATGAAAAGTCAAGGTTCTACTGATGATGTACTTGTAGACTAACTTTTTTTGGTTTTTTTTGGTTTTTGTGGTTTTTTCGTCCCTTCCAGTTAGTTCTTTTAGCTCTAAAGAGTGGTTAGTTTGTCACTTTCAGGTAAGCAGAGAAAAGTGCGTTGAGCTCATGGAGAGGCTGATGTTCTCTCACCAGATCTCATATGGGTGTCTTGTACGTGGTGGTATTTTGGTCTAACTGCTATTAGGTTTTAAGGTTTTAATTAAAAAATATCTCTGAGAAAGACAGGGGCACACCCGAGACCTGCAGCAAATGTGCCTGGGATCAAAAGTCGCTGCACTGTGTGGCTAAAGGGTAGAGCAGGTAGCACAAAGTGAGATTGGCAGGAGGGAGGCACCTTGTCTTCTACTTGTCAAAAAACTCTCTGTAGATGGTTCCTTTGGAAATAAAGAAGTTGCAAAGAGATAGTTTTTGCAAGAAAAGAGTCATTTTTACCAAGCAGACAGAAGCTGAAGCAGTTTCCTGATGGACAACACCACAGAGGGTGTTTTGCTGAAGCAGCAGAGAGCAGCATCGTGGGATGGTCTGTGAGCTCTTTCTGCACCTCAGAGAGGGGAGAATATGTGATAGCAGAGGTAAGCAAGCAGCCCAGCCTGCAGAGACTCTGGGAAGCGCAGTGTCTGGGTCAAACATGAGCTCCATCACCTCATTCAGGAGACAGCAACCATGACCACAATGACTGGTGGTATAGTCTCCTCTCTGGTGGATAAGGATGAAGTTTCAGACTGCCCTGTTACATCCTATATGTGTTGGATATAATAAGGGGAATTTTATTTGATACATGGACAACATTGTTGATTATCATTGGCTTTCCATTCTTCACCTTCAATAATGTGTTCTTTGTTTTATAGACTTGGTGCTTTTACAGACTAAACTTGGTGTTTGCTAGGAGGAAGTATTACATGACAAAAGTATTTAGTTTCCCGGGGACCTGGTTGAAAAATCAATCTAATACTCTTTGTTATTAATACAAGAAAGAATCCCTAGAAAATTAAATAGGCCTTTTTTTTCTTGCCACTAGTATCTGGAAAAAAAAGAGTTACAAAAGGGTTGTTCTCATTCATTTCCCAGTGGAAAGATACTTCATTATTGCTTTTGTTAACATAATTATCATCATACAACCTGAATAATTACAACAATAAACTTCAGCAAACTACAGAAATACTGAAAGGACTTAAGTGTAAAAAAATCTAGAGAGCATATTTTCCTTTGCATAATGTGAAAGAAAGTTATATGAATGACATCTATTTACTTTTCCAATCCAGCTTCTATTAGTATACAAAAAAAGCTGGAGAAGTTGCTTCACAGATATTTTTCTCAGCCAATCACCCAACTGTCATAAAATGATCCAATCATAAAATGACAAGTCTGCATGAAGTTCATTATCTGATCCACTGATTTTTCACAAGAATCAGCTTATTTATAGGCTGGTGCAGCATATCAGCTGCATACAGTAGTATTAAACTACTTTTACAGAAAAAACCACCATTTTGTATCACATTAGTGAGATTCCATTTGAGTGTGTTCATGACAAATGGCTCCCCTGCAGTTGTCTCAGCATTTAGTTTCCAGACAAGACCCATTTATTGCTTCATTTATTGATGTGCAACACAAGTTATAGAATAAGTATCATATCAGTGAATCTAAAGCAGTAATTCACACTGTTCTTAGAGACATGATGTCTGGAGAGTCTAAAATTAAACTAACTCCAGGAGATGTTTATGAGTATTGTGAATGAAGGATAAAAAAAAACAACACCCAAGAGTGAGAACTTGATGATGGGACTTTAATTTAATTTGAAGTAATGCAACCAAACTGCATGAGGAAGGAATGGAGGGAACAATCAAGTCTCTTAACCAACACTGTTTTATCCTGCCATTAAATTGTTATAATTATCCAGTATTTGACCAGATGGTAAGTCATTTCTAAAGTCAGACCAGGTGTTCAAGATGCAGAGATAATCACAAAGCTGATGACTGTGGTGAAACTAATTAAAAAGTGTGTTGCAGTGGCACAGTGGTGCTGCGGAGAGAGAGCGACCAAAAATAACACAGTAGAAAAATTCTGAAATAGTATAACAAAGTAAGTTGGAAAATAATAAGCAAAAACAAACAGAATTTAATTCATTTAAATTATCAAGTTCAGAGGAGTACTCTAATAAACTATTAGATAATATAACCCATTGGGACTTTCTGGGATTTTGTTGCTGTTTTCTAACACAAATAGGAAGATAGAAGTGAAAGACAGAACTAATAAAGATGAAAACTGTCAACATGATCAGAAGGGCAAAATACGGGCACAGATGCACATCAAAATGAAATAGGGGCACAGAAAGTCCTTTTCATGCGGATGAACGCTGATTACATGGCCACAGCTGGAAATTATAGAAAGCTTTATTCATTAAAGACTGACTATCTTCAATTAGGCTTTGCTTTCATGACAAAACAACTGAGTAGCAAAGAAATGAATTGCCATGCTGTGCCTGCAGCTCCCACAAACACGCTGCCCTGCAGCCAGCACGCTTCTGCTTAATAGACACCTTCACCTTTCTGGGACCAAAAATCAATTCAGACATAAGGGAAAATGCTTTTAACTGGAGGCGGATGTTGGGAGGGTGAGGGGGAAAGCAAACTTTCAAAAAAACACCAATACCTAAACACCCCACAATGAGAGAAATCAAAATGTCTTATTGTCAACTTGGTGCATGCTGGTCTACCCTGCCAGCTCTGTACTCTGTGATCATCTCTGGCAGTCTGCTCTAAAAATGTAAGTGTGAATGCTCATGCTGTGCCCATGGCCCTGAGGAGATCACTAATAGGCTTCGTGCTATGTCCACACACGAAGCCTGATGTTAAGGGTTCCTGGGCACAAGTAAAAGCTGAGACCTATTAAAGACATCTCTCCATGTGGTTTTTCAGCAGCTGGACATCTCTGGCAGAAGGATTGCTCCTCTCTGTGCCCTTGCAACCTGCACCAAAGCCTGGGACACCCAGAGGGATGGGAGTTGAAACATCCGCAGGCTGATCAGATCTTATAAGTCTTCATCTTCAGTGAGCAATTTTCCATTAAAGAATGATGAAAATTATGTGCACGCCTTCACCCTGTGCTGCCACATTGTGCTGATGATGTATTTTGGCACAGTTGCTTTTGCTAGTAATAGCAATTAGGATTCAGAGTCACTCTGTTCCTTGCCTTCTCTCTCTGGGGGAAGTTTCAGCTGCGTGAGCTGACCACACTTTGTGCAAGGATGCTAGTAGCGTTTGCAGTCTCACCCAGCTCTCCATCATTAGGGAGAGTTTCTCCTTGTTGCAGTTGTCTTTGTCAGCAGAAAGGTGCAGATTTCTTGGTGCAGAGGCATTATGATTTGAAATAGGAATAGGTAGCAGATGAAGTTGATGTCTGTTGGTAATCTGATTAATTCTGCCAGTAAAAATGTTGCACTCACATTAGTTCTAGCAGCAACATATTGTTGGCCTCTCTCTTGATTAAGGCTACAGATTGCAAGAACCTTGCAGCTGCAATCTAATGTTTCTTCATACTTTCTCCAGGAAGCAAAATGGGTCACAAGGTATATTAATGGCTGTGAACAACTGATATCTGTTGTACCTTACTTAGCCATTGATGTCCAGACTGTTAAAACATTATCTCCCTATTGTTTTTATCAGTTCTCTAGCTGGCTCAAAACCAGAAGATTTATTTTTTATCTATTCCTCTTTTTTTTTTTCTTTTTTGACCTCATATTTTGGAACTTTTCAGTCAACTTTGGTTGTGACATGGACATTGGGAATACACTTCCCTCACTGGAATGAGAAAAATAAGGACCCATAATTGGAAACAGGAGTGCAGACTCCAGATAATGGTGCAAGTCTACAGAAAAGAGTTTACCCAGTTGAAAATACAGCTGCATTCATTCCAGCAGTGCTTCCTCACCACAGAACATATACTGCAGGGTACGAGGCTTTCCAAGTATTTTTAACCTCTTAGGCAACTGGGATTGTAGTATAAATGTCTCAAGGTATTTCATATTCAGTGCTTTGCAGTTTCTAATGGATATTTTTCTAGGGACAAATGTGAGCAAACAGCCCATGGACTGCAGCTTCTGTGGAAGCTGGTTCAGGCACAGAATCTTTTACTATTACAGTTATTTTTAACCAGTGCATAATCTCCTGCACCAAGTGTTGTTTCTGGCTGTCTTCTTGCTGCCATACTTGCCCCATGTTTAAACAAGCAGGGAGTTTCCTGTTTTTTGGAATCAGTCAAATAAAGATAGGTTAAAGGAACTTGGAAATAAAAGCTTGTATATGAATTCAATAAGAACACCACAGGATAGATGTAAACACACTGCTAAGAGAGGGAAGAAGAAGAAAGTTTCCTGATAAACTACGGATTTTTTAATGAGAGCCTGCATACTTGGTCCTGTGTCTGAGTTTACAGTGACCTGCAGAGGTCTTTAAGGACCATGTGATCAAATTTTCAGCATTCAGTAGGCCTTGCCACCTGCTCACTTTTGCACGAAGAACTGAGGGAAAGACCCTTTTTCCCCCTGGCCCTGCCATACAATGATCTCTGCTGGTTACTGGCAGGTGACATTCCACAAGAGGAAGGAAGAGTGTAGGAGCCCTTCTTGTTACCTTTCACAGCCAGATTCAGCCTCAGATGGGCTTTGGCTTTCCAAACCTCATCCCTACGTAAGGACCCTAGAAGCATTCCCCATCCTGGGTGTTTGGCTGGAGGGGCTCATGGCCAGCTCAGAGCTGGTATAACCAAGGAAAGTCCCCAGCCTTATTCTGCCAGTGTATGTTATCTCTCCTGGGGTTTTTTGTCCCTGCTTCCCCATTCTGTACACTTTGGTTTTGTGTCCATGTTCCATCAGGATCTCTTTGTTCGTCTGCCAGGCCTACTGCCACCATTACTTGATTTCTTCTATGTCAGAATGGACCGTGCTTGGAAACTGAGGACTGAAAATCAACCAGCTCTCCTGGATCTTTCTTCTGTCCAGGGCCATATCCCATGAGACTCTTCCCAACAAACTTTTGAACAGGCCAAAGACTAACTCAAACAGGGAATATAGAGGTTCTAAGAAATCTCTTCAGTCTTCAGGGTTACTGCATGACAGACATGAGGTCCTCAGACATTCACTCAACCTAAAGTAGCCTTGAGAGTCATCTGTCCCTGAGCTCACAGGCATGGTTTTAAGATAACACTTACTTCAATGATGACTTTACATCATTTGCCTCAGTATCTGCTTTGTATTTCCCCTTTCAAAATAAACAACTAAACAAAATTCATCTTTTGAACAGTACAATAAACATTTTTCCCATCATGAAGACTAGAGGGTCCGTGCTGCTCCCATGCAGGTTTCACAAACATTCAGCCCCACTAGCTTTGTGAATGGCTTCAGTCCTGCAAACGTGTTTAGATGTGACAATTCTGTGCTATTTAAAATTTAATGCATGATCAAGGACCTCAAAAATCAGGCTCCACATGAGATTAAGCTCAGTCCAAGTAGATATAACCTCCTGTAATATTTGCATATGTTAATTCTGTCATAGAATGACTACAACCATCTCAGTAATAAGTATAGTCATGCTAATAAAACCAAGGTGTCTAGAGAGGATAATTACTCTATGACCTTACTGCTTTACAGTGAATGACCTTGTAAGGCTGGGGAGTAGAGGTGGCTGAAAATGTTCGGATAGAATGTTTTTCCTTTGGAGAATGATTCCAGAACTGGGACATTGCACAAGAACATATATATTGTCCTGAAGATTTTGACACAAAATCATCGACGTTGTTTGAATAATTCTGCAGTTCACAGCTTGATGTGATCACAAATCTGTTTGAACTTCATATTGTACCTTATACATTTCAAATCCTGATACACTAGTTTAAAGCAAGAAACTAAGTATGAAGTCTTTCAATAAATTCATGTTTTTCACCCTTTTTAATTTGCTCCATGAAGTTTTTTTCATTCACAACATGAAGAAGGAATGAAAGGTACAATGTTTCTGATTTTTTAACTTAAGGTACTAAAAGGAGTGTATTACCAAGGCAAAAGGCAGTCCACTGTCTCCTATATAGGGGGAAAAGAAGGCATTGTCTTAATTATTTTGGACTTCTTTTCAATTTATATAGTTAAGGCACTCAAATGATAGCAGTGTTCTCAAGGTTTGGGAAGAAATACCTGCATTCTGCAGAGAAAACAGATGTTTTTTCAAACTCTGAAGATAATCAGCATATTTACATACACACTTTTATGTTTAACTGCCAATTTCTGTTTCCCAATTAAAGTGGTTTATTTGACTGTTATCTTTAGCTAATTAGTACTTATTTTAGGGAGTGAATACAGAGTAGGTTTCATGGGAAAGTAAACTCATTGGCTTCAAGTAGGGGGAATAGCTTGATGGCTGAAAGAGAATTGCCCCAGATAATGAATTCCTGTGTGTTTTGTAATGTAACCTAATGCCTCATGCAGCTACTAAACTCCCAGATGGCCCAGCAGAGGCACATACTCATCAGGTGACATATTAGTCAATTCAAAAGATAATTAGTAAGCACTCCTCTTTCTGTACTCTTTAAGCATTAGAAAGATTCACATTCCACTCTTTCATATATTGGCCTCCAATTCAAAACATATGGAGCAATTCCTCTTTTTTTTTCCTAGAGGTGCTGCTCTCCTGCTGCTGCCACTGACTTCAGCACATACTTCTTTGCTAAAGATGCTATTGTGCATTTTTGCTCATGCATCTTTGATTTTCCAAGCCTCTTCACTGTCAGGGTATCTGCTATTGCAGATGCCTCTTCCAGGTTTCAGAGTAGGGGCAATTTATTTTTATCTTTCCTATACCAACAGCCCTGATGCTTTACTTCACCAAGAAGAATATGATTCAGTTACTGGAGGATGTCAGTGCTGTGTATGTGTTGGCAATAGGACAGGCAAAAATTTGGTAAAATTATTCACCAAAAACAGAAGGCAGATGAGGGATGTGCAGGAAATGGGTCCAGAGTCTGGTGTGGTTCTGAACTATAGTATGGATCTGGCTCCTCTTGGTTTCCATCTCTTTAGACAAGTATCTTAAAACTATTAGCCCCAACAAACTGAGTGTGTAAATGTGTATATAGCTGAGTCTAGCTCTCCCATAGGATTTAGGTTGAACAGGCTCTGAGCCAAAGGGCACAGCTGTTCTATTCTGGTATTCAGTAGATCACTAGATTCCTCTCCCTATAACATTCTAGCCTGATTTCTTTCAGCAGCAAACGGTGCATTCAGCAGCAAACAGTGAAAAGTGTGAAGTCTTGGGCCAAGTCTGTGGGAAGCATGTGCTGGGAGCTGACCCTTCACAGTCTGAATTTCAGACAATTTGGCCTGGATCTGTTTTGCATCCCTCAGGTGCCCACCCTGCAGTTAATTTCTCCACAGAATATCCTTATCCATTCTATCGGGTGTTTATAACTTGAAGGGATTTTAAGTATACATATGTATACTTGAACATATAAGTCAGCATACATAGAATAGTTGCATATACTGGACTCAGTTGTCTGTCAAATAATCTGTTTAAATCTTTTGATCACAGTTGTTCTTTCCTCCATTTTTTTATCCAATTGCTTTTTAATCATAAATTTCAGGGGTTTTTGTGTTTGCTCATACCTCAGTCTCAATTTTCTACCATTAAAAACTTGACATGACAATTTATATAGGTATTATAAACAGGGAATTCCATTTGAATAAATTGTCATGCACCTACCAGTTAGTTTCATATAAGTGCTTAAGCAGCAGTGGCAAGTAGCAAAATCCTGAGCCTACTTCTAGATCTGTAATTGTTTTATGTTATTCCTTTATATATTATTTGGGCAAACCCTCAGACCTCTCTGCCCATGTGCTCTGTAGCATATGGTTCCTGCCAAGTTCAGTGATGTATAGGAAGAGCAGATAGCGATCCCACTCTTCTCCCCACATTCAGGACCTGGGGCTTTTGTTGCACTTCTCGGTCGTTTGGTCTCCACCCCAGGCAAGGTTGACACTGGAGGGGGTTATTTTTCCAGGCTGCGGCAGGGATGGCATCCAGCTGATCATCCTGGGTGTTTCCGTGGTTTGCCGTTGCTTCTCTCCTTTGTTATATTACATTCGTTGATATAGAGCAATTCCTTCTCAGCTCTCAAAGCTGCTCTTCTCCAACAGCCAGTAACTGTTTGTGATGGAGCTGTTTACAGATATGCAGCCTTTTTTTACAACCTGTGCCCCAACTTTCAAGTCGTTTGCTGTTATTCCACACTTAAACCACACTCCAAACACAAGGGCTTCTGGTGCCAGACTCCATTTCACACAGCAGACTCCCACAGAGAGATGGTAACAAGCCTGGCAGGATAGGACAGGGGCCTGGCAGTGTAAGGCAGAGTTAGCAAAAGGCTACTCTTACTGGGTTTCCTACCTCTCATAAATGTTTATAAAGTCCAAGGAGAATTTTCTGTCACAATGATGTACCAATTATACCATCTCCCCAGTCATCATAAGATCATCATTCATAGGCTCTGCCCTTTACAAACTCTTCATTCTATTGCTGCTCATTGTTGCTGCTGATGTGCAGTGGCTCTTTTTTACCAGTAAGAAAAGTAGGAAAAATGGTAAAAAGTTCCCTTCCCCATCTTCAGAAGGCCCAAACTTGTTCAGACCTAGTAAATTGCAATGTACTGGAAGGGAGCTACCACTGAAATTTCTGTCTCTGTGTCTTCTCTTGGAATAGCTCCCATCTCAAATCACATAGGCGTCTGATGTGGATTGCAGGAATATGGATAAATATCTGGATTTCATAAGTTGCTTCTTCTGCACTCCTTCAAATTAAGGACAACCATACAGACTTCTGTAACACATTGTTGGGAAAAAAAGCTCTGAAATTTAGAGGTGAAATTTGTTACAGCTGTGGATATAAACAAAGCCAAGTGTTAAAACCTTGAAGAAGAGATTAAATGTGTAAACAAGAGGAATTTCGGAGACAGCAACAGAAGTCTGAACCATAAAAATTAGGAATATTATGTAAAAGTATTGTTCTGAAAGAGGAACTTATATGTTCCTGTGAATGGGACAAAATTTAAACCATACTTTGTCAGTTGATAGACTAGCAATTTTGCCTATTGAAAGTATGTTGTTTATAAAAACTGGTTTATAGCAAGAGTATTATGTCTATGAAACTCTAATGATCACAGAGTCAATGTCTTAAATTTTGGAAAGCAAAGGTTTAACTGTGTTGGAGACCATATAATAATTATTGGACTTATATGGTTTGTTCTTAGGTATCTGTAACATTCAGTGCAAAGAGTCTCATAAAAGTTTTTGCTGTCTTTAATATCTTCAGGTATCTGCCAGCGAAATTTACTTCAAAGAGCAAAATTACCTCTCCCTGAAATCAACAGAGACACCCCTACTGACTTCAATAGGAGCTGCATCAGGCACTGGTGACCAGCTCTAAAGTTCAAAAACATTTCAACAATTTTCAGCTAGGGAAAAGGTGTTCATCGGGACACAGCTCAGGCCTGTAAATGCATTTACATCTGATTGATGAATAATGAATGATGAATAATTCTATAATATATAATTTGCGCTACAATATTTATGAATTTGTGTGGAAGGAACTTATAAAGCATGTAGTAATGAAGTTCCCAGAAGTAATTTTCAGTACATTTCAAAAAGTAAGTTGAGAGACGTTTAGGGAGGTTTAGGGGTAATACTCTGAAATATCTGTACAAAGTACTCTTTTAAGATGGCAACTATTATGCATAACTTCTAGGGAATGATAGAATCATAGAATGGTTTGGGTTGGAAAGGACCTTGAAGATTACCTAGTTCCAACTCCCCTGTCATGGACAGGGATACCTTCAACTAGACCAGGTTGCTCAGAGCTCCATCCAACCTGGCCTTTAACATCTCCAGGGATGGGGCATCCATAACTGCTCTGAGCAACTTGTTCCAGTGCCTCACCACCCTCACAGTAAAGAATTTCTTCCTAATATCTAATCTAAATCTCTCTTCAGTTTAAAGCCATTCCCCCTCATCCTATTATTGCATACCCTTGTAAAAAGTCCCTCTCCAGCTCCCATTTGCTCCCTTTAGGGACTGAAAGGTGCCATAAGGCTGAACAGCCACAACTCTCTCAACTGTCTTCATAGGAGAGGTGCTCCAACCCTCTGGATCATCTTCATGGCCCTCCTCTAGACTCCCTCCAACAAGTCCATCTTACACCAAGGTCCACAGAGCTGGATGCAGTACTCCAGATGGGGTCTCACCAGAGTGGAGTAGAGGGGCAGAATCACCTCCCTAGACCTGCTGGCCACTCTGCTTTTGATGCAGACCCAGGACACAGTTGACTTTCAAGGCTGCAAGCCCACATTGCTGGGTCATGTTGAGCTTCTTGTCAACAAACACTGCAAAACTCTCTCCTCAGGGCTGCTCTTGATCCATTCTCTGACCAGCCTGCCTTTGTGCTTTGCATTGCCCTGACCCAGGTGCAGGATCTTACACTTAGCCTTGCTGAACTTCATGAGGTTCTCATGGGCCCACCTGTCAAAATTCCTCTGGATGCCACCCCCTCCATCCAGTATGTTGACAACATCACTCAGCTTAGTGTCATTGGCAAACTGAGGGTGCACTCAATCCCATTGTCCATGTTGCCAATGTTACACAGCACTGGTTCCAGTTATGACCTCTGAGGAAGGCCACTTGGCACCAGCCTGCACTCAGACATCACATTGTTAAACACAACTCTTTGAGTGTGACCGTCCAGCCTATTCCTTATCTACTGAGTGGTCTATCCATCAAATCCATGTCTCTCCAGCTTAGAGACAGGGATGTTGTGCAGTGTTGAAGCCATGTTGGCTGTCTCAAATCACCTCCTTATTTTTCATGTGCATATAATTATATTCATTAAATTAATGGATGAAATCTTATATATTGCAGGAGTCTCCTCCTACTCATCGTTCCTACGAATTTTAAATCACATTCAATATAGTGTGACTCCATAGAGAAGACAGTATCCTTAATCTTCAGATGAACTTCAAGCCTATTACTTCATTAATCAGAAGATGAGTTCTTTTAAATGTTGTAAATCTTTGAAAAACAAAAACTACACATTTTAATTAGAGTAAATGTGAGATTTATTCCCTAGAACTCCTACAATGAAGAAACAGAAACATTTTGCACAGTCCTATATAACAAAACTATTTAGAAAGGAAAAGGAATGTAAATTTGCATCCTGGCTCTAATTTAAGATTCAGAAGTTAGAGATGCTTTCGACTCAAGGCAGTCCAAGAGCTTTAATAGTTTTGAATTTAAGCAAAAGTAAGGGAAAATCATTTTAATTCCAAATCTTAGATAAAGGCAAGTTTGGGCTTGATTCTGTTGTTTAGTGACAAAACATACCATTTCTTCATGTTCTTCTGGTGTTCCTTCATGGTTGCAACTAATGATGTAAGATTAGCTGAGTTTCTATACAAGACTGTGTCGAACTGAGACTAGATTTTAAAAGGTGATACTTAGGCAAAATTTTCTGCATTGTGCAAGGCAACAAGGCCCTTCATGTTCCAGAACTGAGTTGTAATTACAACTGTAGGCTCATATTTAAGTCAAATGATTCAGTATGAAGTACTTAAATTTTGAAGAGACTGTACATTGAGGTTCCATTACTCAGTCCTGCTCCCCTCTCCCCATTCCCCTACACAGAAGTGCTTTACAACCATTTTATTATTATTTTCCATTATGAGTGGTGCTTTTCTGGTCTCCTTTCCCTTTTCCTCTTATAACCCCTGAATGTATTGCTTTGTTCAGACATAAAAAACTGCAAGTATTATAATAAAATTGCTTAAAAGCATTGGAAAGAAGCACTGGAGCACAAAACTTTGCATTTCAGATCGTTAACCCAACACAAATAATTTAGTTCAAATTGGGAGGACTGTAACTCACTGTTCACCAGAGGGGCCTGCTGTTGATCCATATTTTACAGAATGTACATTTTTAATGAATAAGGAACAGCTTTCCATTTTGAAATGGAATGAAATACTGATTGTTCTGTAATTTAAAAAGAAAAAAAAAGGAAATATCTCACTGCTCCTGGGTGCAATGACAGACTTGATTGCTCATCCTCATAGGTCAGGTCTATTGCCTCATTTTTCCCCCTCCCCCAAAAAACATGATGCAACCTCTCATTTTTCCCTTCTCTTTCCTCTTAATCCCCCCTCTCCCGACCCCTTTTCCACTGGTTCCATTCCAAGATTATTGCTCCTTCCCCCTGAACTGCCCACAGTTGCTCACAGTGCTCCCCAGTGGGGTGTTGCCACCACATCCACAGTGGTGGAATGGATTTTCCATCTCAACACCCAAAAGGGCCAACCACATCCTGGGATGCATCAGGCACAACGTCGTCAGCCAGCTGAGTGAGGGGGTTGTCCCGCTCGTCTCTGCACTGGTGCAGCCTCACCTCAATCACTGTGTACTGTTTTGGGCACCACAACATGAGAGATATTAAGCCATTAGAGAGTGTCTGAAGGCAGGCAATAAAGATGGTGAAGGGGCTTGAGGGCAAGCTGTATGAGGAGTGGCTGAGGGCACTTGGTCTGTTCAGCCTGGAGAAGAGGAGACTGAGGGGAGACCTCATTGCATTTACAGCTTCCTCACAAGGGGAAGACAAGGGGTAGGCACTGATCTCTTCTCTCTGGTGACTCGTGACAGGACCCAAGGGAATGGCATGAAACTGAGTGGGTTTCATGGAAAAGGAAAAGGTTTTCACCCAGAGGGTGGCTGGGCACTGGAACAGGTTCCCCAGGGAATCGGTCACAGCACCAAGCCTTCCAGAGTTCAAGAAGTGTTTGGATGATACTCTTAGGCACATGTGTGGTTCTTAGGGCTGTCTGTGCAGGGCCAGAAGTTGGACTCAATGATCCTTGTGGGTCACTTTCAGCTCAGGATATTCTGATTCTATGATTTGGCCATCTGTGCTGGACACCTCTACAATTTCACTCCCTGAATAGGGGCATTATTCAGAAACCAGGATGCCCGTCCATAAATCCACGTGCTCTTCTTTGCCCAGACCCCTTTAGGCAGGGCAGTCTAAAGAGATGATTTTTACCCTGGGGCTGGAACAAGTGTGGTTTGTGCTGCGAGCTTCATCTGTCGTTGTGGGTTTATTTTGGTTTAAGGTAGCTACTCCACTGTTCTCAGATTGCCTTTCACTCTTATAAAGGGGGGTGTAGATTGATGGCATTGGCAAAACAACACAAAGAAAGGCAAACTGCAGATGCCAGCTCCCTGCCTGGCCTGAAGAGAAACTTTCTCCTTTCACAAGCACCGTACAAATGCCCAGTCATCCATTCCGTAGCAAGAATAAGGGAGAAATTATCTTAGCATTTGGCACACTGCCAGCATGCTACAAAGATCCATATACTATACATAGTGGTACTGCACTTTGTATATTTTGATTCTAAAACGTTTCTGCGACAGCCTCAGCTGGGTCTCTTTTATCAGTCATGGGCCCTTGCAAAAGGGCGGGGGAGGATTTAGAAGGCTGGTTAACAAGGAGGCTTCTCGCAGAAGAAAACCTTTCCAGGGGCTAAACCTAGATGAAACAAAACTCTAAGCTGCTACTCTGCCTCCCTCTAGCGAAGCGGCAGCACCCGGGAAGGGCGGCCACTGCCTCCTCCTGCCCCACTTCTCTGCATCTTCAAGCATCGACCACAGCTGGTTTTCTTTTCTTTTTTAGCCTCATTGCACACATTGCCATACTCTTCCTCAAAAACCAACGAACAAACAAACCAAAGACCTGCACAGCACACAAAACTTTTTAATGTGGGTTTTGCTCTGTTGTTCTTCTTACACTTTTCTTTCAGCTCACAGAAGGAGGGATGACTAAGCCTTTCCTGGTGATTGCAAAACTCCAGGTGTTTGAAAAAGAAAAATCCCTCCAGTTAGTTCTCCTAACAAAATGTAAGCAAGATGAATGAATTAAGAAATTCTGATGACAACATCTAGGCAGTTGTTATCATTCCTGTATTAAGTCTGACTAGTAAATGGGATATGGTTATTCTACTTTAAAGACTATCTTGGGGGATGTTTAGATCAGGTCTCTCTGTCAGCTGCATCTCAATTATTTTTGTGGTACAGAAAGTAGCAGTATGGAGTCCAACAGCCAATGTAATTATTTACATCCTCCTGACATGATCTTCTAGTGAAACAGCATGTCAAAAATAGTTATTCGCATTACGTTATAAGCCTTCTCTTTGAAATGCAGACAGTGTATGTATATGGTCATGCAGCACCCTAAAACAGACTATTGTAGTCCTAGTGGTTTAAAGCCAGTTACTTTAAAATTAATTTAAAGCTTCATATCTGACTAGCAAGTACAGCATATGACATGTTTTCCATCCTGCACCAGTAAAACACTCATTATAATCTCCAGGTCCATATTCTTTTCTGACTGCAAAGTCAAAAGCAGAATCTAACTCCTCGCTTTTGGTGAATGTTCTTGCTGAAGCAGGAAAGTAAGAAGCCAACTTGCAAACTCCACAGCTGCTGCAAGGCCCAGACACCTATTTTGGACTGATCCTTCCTTCATGCAGTGAGTTGCCAATTGTTCACTCTAAGGGTCAGTCACATTTCAACACTGAGGAAATTTGGTTCTATCTTTACATCCTACAAAAGAGCAGTATTTTTCTAAGACAATAATTTGAAATCAAGAGGGAACACTTAGCCATTTCCACAAGGTGGTATCTCTCTCTCCCATCCAATGTGTGATTAACATACAGCAGGTGAGAAAGTGAGTCCCAAGAGGGTGATTGAGAAGACTAATGCTACCTTTACATTATGGTAACCTGTAGCAAGAATCCATTCAATCCTGGGAATTTTTCGAGCCTTTTCAATTGTACATTTACTCAGCTACAGATTGATTTAAAAATATGTTATCTGGATCTTTTGAGGACAAGTGGTGCTTCTAATCAGTTCCCCCCCCCAAATTAGATACTGTTTACACACTACAACCGCAAACATCCTGGACTTCTGGAGATTTGTATTCTACATATCTCTGTTGTGTTTTTTCTTCTGGTACTGTTACGGCATTGTAGAAGCAGAAGATTCAACTGCCCCCAATAGTGATCTTTTTCCTTTTTTTACTGTTTCTTTCTGCTTTGTGTATGTCTGATATGGACTAGATTTGTTAGAAATATGCTCATTTATTGGTGTTACCAGTTTGCTCTGCTGCAGTGTTCTGCAGGAATGTACATTTTAGAGAGAAAAAGGAAATCAATTACTTCCTTGCAGTCTGTACAGTTTTCAGATATCTTCTACCTGACATCCTATTCAATATCCCACAGGAGACAAGAAACTGGGTAAAGAATCTGTGAAAATAATGTTACTAATTGCAATACTACATGTTACATATATTGTGTTTGCATAATATGTATACAGAGAGACTTTTAAATACATATAACTCCTTGGCTCCTCTTTCTTCCAGAATCCCAGCATGGCGGCAGATTCCTGCAGATGGTTTTGCCAGTGTCATAGTAGGACTTGGAGCAAGCTCAAAACCCTAGTATGAGGCAGCGCCTGCCCCAGGCAAAGGACGCAAATTTAAATAAAAATCCCAAAGATGCAAAACGGTGATACTTGGATTTCCAAATTGTGTCAATAGACAAGGTCATGAGTCAAGTCAGGTGAGACCTGCAGAAAGTTCAACCAGCTGTAGTGGTACTTTGGACAGTGCTTGAAAGGAGACAGAAAATCAGTAATTTATTACCTGAGTTTCAAATTTCAGCTTCTAAAAGTGTTAACTTTCTGGGGGTTGTGACACTTGCCTAATAAACACTGTGTCTCACTTTTCCATTCTGGGGCATTGGGTTAGCTCTGACTCACAAGAAAAAAATCCTCCTATTAGGTAATGAACGTTGTGCCTGCAACTCTCAGCGCCTCTTAGTCCCGAGAAAAATGTCTCCTTGAGAGCTATATTATTTATTTCAGCAACCATCAGCAGAATAGACAGGACAGCGGGTTTCGCATGTAATATATCTGAGCTGATTGCTTTTATGTCTGTGGCTAATTAGGAAACCTGGAAACCTCCGATACTAATCTATTAACCTCGAGAGAAAATCACTGCAGGAGAAGACATTACAGTAATGAAACCCCCTTTTTATACAACAGTGATTGCTGATGGATATGGACAACAGTCAGACCAATGCTGCTGGTCTCCCTCTGCCTCGCTCAAGTAAACACACAGAATCGCAGACGGAAACATTACCCATCTCTTTTTCAGGAGCAATTGGCTTAATTGTTTGGCCGGCAGATGGAACCCTACTACTTCTTATTCTCCTACAGCTTCACTCGAAATCAAGAGAAAGGCAGCCCCAGTCCTTTTGTCGGCTCGGCTTTCCCGGTGGGGCAGCCCAGGCTTCCCAGTGCCCTGCTTGCTCTCCTCATCTCTGCTTTCACTGTCACTGCCACCAGGAGGAGTATATGACCTTTCCAAAAAAAGGGGAGATAAACTTGCTTCCTGTGGACTGCGTTTCACTGCCTGACCACAAATGAAACTCTGAAATACTATGAAAACAGAACATGCCTTTAAGCTTTTCTGACAAATGTATGTTAGTTTTCCCTCCCCTAAGGGGTCCTACAAGAAAGCTGGTATTGGACTTTTAGGGCAAAGGGGTAATGGCTTTAAACTGAAAGAGGGTAGATTTAGATTAGCTATAATGAAGAGATTCAAAGGAGTATTTGGTCAAAGAGCTCTAGGACACCAATTAAAGCTTTAGCCTTTAAAGCCTGAGAAATCAACACCTTTCACACAGAGATCCTTATTTAAGCACAGCTTTAGACCACTGTTTTTTCAGTATTGTTTCTTTACTAATACTCTATTTTCTTACTCTCTTTTTCCATGTTTCACACAGGAATTGACTTTCTCCCTTCGAACATATCACATTATCAGAATATTCATTCTCTTTGTCACTATAAAAATATTTGATTGGTTAATATAAAGTAATAATCAGTTCTTTCCCCTGCTGATTTCACCTGTCAATTAATTGCTAATTGTTACCTCCGTTGAGCCTTGTCTTTAGTCAAAGTGAATTATTTTTCTTATTTTAAAAGTTTAATACAAATCAGTCTCACCTCTGGATTATTCTAACCATGTGTAACCAGCAAGGCCTAGAGCAGTAGTCATGAGTGAAGAATGCTGCTGCTTCTCAGCAGTTGATATACGTCCTCACATCCCCCCTGTTCCCTCCATCCAGCTGGAAGTTCCACCAGCCTTTTCTTCTTAGGCGATATTGCATTGCAAATGTTTATCTCTACATCCTCTTTGCTTTTAGCACTACTGCTTCAGAGATTTTTCCTTGCCATTGACATATGTGTCAGCTTATTTTTTCTCCAGATGGATTAGCTTCATGTTTCCAAGTTCAGCATCACTCCTTCCCCAAGAGTACTTGCAATCGCTCCCTAGTCTCCTTTGTGTGAACCTTTATCACTCCTAAGGGCTTCACTGTTTAACACTCCTTCTCCTCTTTTTGGGTTTAACTTTCTTCTCTGAGACAGATTTGTCTTTTCCTGGCTTGCCTCAAAAGAACAGACAATGCAAAGAATGAGAGACACAAGTTTTAAGATCTCCTGGATTTTTTGCTTCATTAGCCATTGTTCTTCATGAGCTAATAGTTTATTTTCAGATATTAAAGTTCCGGTTGCCTCCACAACTACACTAAACACATACAGAATGTATGTGTATTTTACATAGTCTTATATCAAAATTCTCATTTTCTCCTTAAATATTTAGCTTACTACGTTTTTTTTTTCTACTTTGTCACTGCAAATTACTTTATGCTTTATTATAGTGGGCTATTGTTTATACCTTGATAAAACGTATTTATATTTATAGACAGCACACCTAACTTCTTACTACTCTGACAATCTTCCCTTTTTTTATGTCCCTAACTTCTTAGAAAACTTTGAAATCTGAAGGAATAATGCTATATGTTCATCATTTGGTGAGGAAAGGGTTATAGATGAGATTTTTATCTTCCAATCTCTGTTGTCTTCTGACTGACCAATGGCTGGACCTAAATTCCCACTGTATTTCAAGAGAGACTCTTAAGAAACTCATGTTAACAATATTACTCAAGTGAAAAAGTATTTTTTGTGGAAAAATGTACATTCATGTTTATATATTCAATGAAATGTGATGTGTATTCCATGAAAAAAATATATTCAACACATGTAAGAGCTGTATCATCATTCCTTTGAAATTATTAAATTCTGGTAAGCTAGAAATTCTCCACTATCCTCTACTCCAAATGACTTCAAGTCTCTGAGCATGATCATAGCCAGGTCTCCTGCCTTCTTGGCTTCCAGATGTTTGTTGATGCAACCAGCTCTGACCCTCTATCTATTTTATTTCTTTTGGTATTTCTGTGAGTTTTCAACTTCTAGAATGTCTCTAACTGTTCATATAACAAGCCTAGCACAAGTGGCAGCATCAGTGCTGCTCTGATGCTGCCTCTGTTACAGAAAGAACAGATCTGGTGCCCCCCTCTTCCATGACAACACATAAATCATCTCACTTCGACAGGGAGATGCACCATGTAAACAAACAAAAACAGAGCCCACTATTACAACAGAAAATATATATCCTTAGAATATGTCAATAAATAATGATGTCTCTGCTTGAAGGTGAAATCCCTTACCAGAGAAAGGGAAAGCCTCACATGACAGACAGCAGGCACATAATTTTGGTTATGAGCACAAGAATAAGATACACTGCAAGAAGTAATACATTGATTTGTAATACGTCGTTTCTGTTGCGGTAACTGCTTGTGTTTACCACAAGATAATTGAGACGCAGCTTGTCCTTAATGAAACTAAGATAAAGCTGCCCAATGTTTACAAATGAAGCTGGATATGTCAACAGGCAATAGCAATAGAATAGCCAATGGCAAATCCACTCCCTCCTGAATGTGGTGGCCATGGCTGTAAAGATCTTCTGAGGTATGTACAAAGTCCTTGAGGATTACGATGCATGAGAGTCTAACTGGAAGTAAGTGACCATCTTCAATAGCTAGTTCTGGATATAGTTTTGCTCTGAGGTCAGTGAAGATTTAGCCTGAGAGCATCAGCTTATACATAGCAGCCACACAATGTTTGCAAGAAGTCAATACCTTCTCCCTGTGCTAGGTCTGAATTGTGAATTGGAAGCAAAACAACTTTTCCCAGATTGTCCCTTGTTTTTCACTAGTTTATTTTGGCATAAACAATTGTTTTCTGTGATTAGGTTTGGAGGCAGGGACAATGTTGTTCTGTCTTTTTTCCTTTTCTACCTGTGAATATAGAATATATTTGTTGAGATCCAAAACCATTATTCATGGAGGCGATGAAAGGCTGGATTTGTAGTTAGTAAAGCTAGATATCTCACTGAGGCACTCTTGCACAGCAACCAAGAGTTCTGGGCACCTTCAGAACAACTGCAGAAACACTAGCAGTGTTGATGGTTCCTGCTCAGTCCTAGAAGAAAGCTGATCTACTTTCTATGGTGTGTTTTCACACATATTTATGACCTCCCAAAGAAGATTTTGTCCTGGAGAGAAATAAGCCTCAGAAACAGAAATCATTCCTATTACGGCCATTCCCAAGAACGCCCACTCCCAGAAGTGGATATCTGAGCAGGTTGACACCTGCTGGCTGCTGGGCCCAGCTGCAGCGACATGCAGGACTCTTGAGAAGAGCTGGGTTGCAGCTGCATAAGACATCAGTGTTTTCCAGCTTGGAAGCACATTTAACACAATGAGGACTAGAGAAGGAAATATAGGTCTGAGGGAGATGGTAACCTCTTCAGATTGAAAACTTTCAGGCGTGGACAGTCTGGTTGTGCTTTTACAGTGCTGTTGCTGCCATGAACCTTGCCCAGTGCCTGACACTGAATAAACAAAAGGATTGTGCTGATGACCTTGTGAGGTTGACCTGTTGAAGTCATCAGACTCACCAGACATTTTTATTACCTCCAACGCAGATTAATAAAAGGATACTTGTAATTTAGAAACTTCACTTCACTAACTAGGTTGCGTGCACTATCCATAATGGTAATCATGTTCTAAGCTTCATAACAAGAGGCCACAAATTTGTTGCATGTTTCTATTTAAAAATTAGCATGATAGAAGTGCAACAAGACCTGCCTATCTGAAAAACCCTACAATTTTTATATATGTCACAATCTTGGTCTTTCCAATAGTCTCCTTTATTTTTCCCATAAGAAAGATACAATACAGCATGTCTGTATGATCTTCTTATCCCTATACTAGATGGGATAAAGGGCTTAAAAACCTGGTTCTATTTTTTTACAGTCTTCTTCTAAATAAAAGGCCTGACGAAGAAATAAACACTATATTTCTCTACTCTGTGCTCTTTGCTCTCCTTGAATGAGCCAAGGGATAGAAGCCATGTCAGCGTATCTCTGATCTCTAGTAAGTGAACTAAAGACTGACCTTGCCATCCATGCCTCCTTTCACCCAGCTGGGGAAAGGAAGCCAAATGCTGAGGAGAGTGGCAAGTGTTTTATTTCCCCACCAGCTCTGTTGGGGGTTGTCACTGCGTGACACTGCAAGAACAGCTCCCCTTCCCTGAGCTGTGGGTGCTGCTTGGTGAGTAATTATCTTCTCTAATTCCAGGATTTTCACACTTCAGGAGATATTGTACACTTGACTGTAACCTTTACTAGTCTCAAATGGCTCTTCTCACATGAAACATCTGGAATCACAGTATCTTTAAATTGCTTCTTTCTTCCTCTACTTCTAGAGGAGTTTGAGATGCAGATGGATGTAGCTTTGCTTTATGTTCCTCAGTAAGGGACCCACTGTGACCCCTGGCTCAGTTCTATAGATGCATAGATAACCTCTGCAGACATCATCCTGCAACACCACTTCCAAATAATAGAGTACACAAAACCCCTTCCAACCTGTTGGACTTATGGAAATCTTTGGGTCCAGAATGCAAGCCAGAAGCAGGATGAAAGGATCTTGTTGCACCTGCTTGCCTCCAGTGCCTCCAGTATCTCACTGCTTCACCATGCAGGACCTTACCTGCAAGTATTTGTGGCAAATCCAATAGAATTATCTCAGATAATGTGTGGAAATATAGTAATTTGCAACCACAGTATAACTCCCCAAAAGTATGCCTGAGACATAGAAATATTTTTAAATAAAATGGACAGACATAAAAGTAATTATAGCAGTACAACCCTTTCACCCTTCCTCTGCTTTAACTAAATTTCACTACCTCAAAGTCAACATCAAATGACTTATTACTCAGTTCTGTTACTGCAGGAGACTGGCATTTCTAAAATACTGAAAAATCAATGCTCTATTTTAAAAACACCACAACATCAGGATTCTTGAGCCAAAACTTGGCTCTTTGTCATGAATAAAATACCTAATAGATTGGACAACAGGGTATTTTTTCAGGAAAACTTTTTGTAAGAAACATGAACAAATGAATCATTCTGCAAGGCAAAATGTCATTGACTGATTAGATAGACAAAGCCAGGCTGGATGGGGCTTTGAGCAACCTGTTCTAGTGGTGTCGCAACCCATGGCAGGGGGATTGGAACTAGATAATCTTTACAGTCCCTTCCAACGCAAACCATTCCATGCTTCTAGGCTTCTATCTGTAGGAAAAAAAATTTAAAATAACCTTCCTTCCTGTGTGAAATAAAAGCTGAAGAAATCACCAGGTATCTACAGGAAATTTTTTTCCAGAAATTTTGGGATTTGTCAAAGCAGCTGAATTATCCCAGTGGAGTCTGGAAGGTACCTACATTCACTGAGCTGAGAACTAATCACAACTCTCTTAGCAGCTTCCCACCTCCATTAATATAAAACAGATATACAATCAGATCCAGTGTCACACACTAACTACTTATGCTTCTCACAATCTCCAAGGTCTGAAACTCCATTAGGAATTCATTTTATGATACTGAGACACTAATTCTCACCTATGATGAGCATTGTATGTCCCCGACAGAAAAGCAGCAAGGATTTTTGGGGAGATGAGATCACACCTATTAACAGGCAGGTAGATCCCTAATGGGGTGCCGGTAAATAAAGTATCTCGGCAGCCTACTCAGGGAAGCAGGTGGTAGAAAGTGATGAGGAACTCTTCTGTTTGAGGCAATGGCAGGTTAAATGAGGCAGAGGCATTTAAGGCAGACAAAATGAGGGCAGAGGGAAGCTGTCCTGCCTGGGACAGGAAATTAAAATTGGGAGCATATGGCTGTAGGGGCACAGGGAAGGAGTGACAGGTGGGTAGGGAAGTCAGCCTCCCAACAAACTCTGCTCTGTGCCTCCATTCCTGTGCTGCCGGGTAGAGCTTTCCCTGACAATTCCTATTACCACCAGGTGATTTATAGTCATCTCTCTCTCAAATGAACCAAAACAAGTCTCTTCTGGTAGACTGTGTTCTGCAAAGCATGAGGGTTTGCAATACAGCTGCTATGTGTTATCCCACACAGCAAATGTGGGAATATTTATATGTTTTTTTAATACAACAAATATATTTCCCCAGATGCTCTTGACTGAACATATTGCTAATGGGAGCATATTCAGCTTTTCAGAATAAAATGCCTTTAGAAAAAAGAGAAAATATTAAAAATCTGAAGAATCAAAAGCGATTTTTTAAAAGTAAAACAAGATTTCATCTGCATTTATGATTTTTATTTCTCAGAACTACTCTAAAATCTACATTACAATATTTCTTATTAGCTCCTTCTTCTTAAAAATGTCATTACCCAGAGGGGATGGGTCACATTAGCTGGGTAGGTTTAGCACAGCAATGGAAAGCAAGCAATGCCATACTGTATGAGCAGGAATTCTGTATGCTAATGGTTGAATATAAGCCCTTCTAATGAACAGAAAACTAAGTCAAATATTTAACAAAACAAGTTCTAACACTCGGGTGTTGGATGAAAACTTTGCTCTATTTATTTCAAAGATTATATGAGTATGCTACTTAAGTTTCCAGAAGACCACTTCCAGTTGTACAGCTTGTTTACTTAGAAGTGTTAACAGTTGCCAGGAAGTCAGACCATTTATTGTGAGATGCATCTCCTTATATTTCTTATACTGGAATTATAATTATTCCTGGATATATAACTCGATACATGCTCCTATTGATTCTCAGTCCCCCTGAAATGAAGGAAGTATATTTCATCATGAAGAATAAGATATCTCAAAGAATTTGAGAATCACCAAGTATGTCTTAAACACTTTAGAGCAAATGCTTTCTTGACAGTCCATTATAACTTGTCAATTTTTTTCATGATCCACAGTTACTTGAGCCTTCCTGACATAATCTCCAGGTAAAGGTTTTTTTGGTTTGTTTTTTTTTATTTATTTTGTAATGTGTGTTCTCAACATGCAGACTACTTCTCCCATGGTTCACAACTCTGCTTTACCACAGAATTAAATCTAAAGGACACATATTTTTTTCTCTTGTGCTCAGCCCACTAAACCACTCTCCCATGAATTTTTATTTTAGTGACGAGACTACTGCTACTTAACTTCTTGTGAGATCTGTAATACTTTCAAGGCCTAGAGAGTATATCTAGAATAAAAACATCTAGCTACTAAATATAAAATAGCAGCTTTTTTGAAATGTATGTATGTGCTACTAAAAAACATCCTTCTTAAGCATTTAATAGAAAGTGCAGCAAATACCCATGTATGGCACTTTATGGCTCTTAACAAATACTTTTAAATAGAAAAAAACTTAAAATTTCTCAGGTTTCACGGTAACATTCTTTTAATTAACTTCTCTACTGAGCTATCTTGCAATAACTTCTATACTTCACTGAAAACAATGGGAAAATTGACACTGAATTTAGTAGAGAAACTACATCTTTCCTTACTTTTTAGCTGTATATACTGAGAAACACAAAATATATTTAAAAAAGGAGAAAAAAAGAAAGACAACTATAAACCAATATCTATAAACCAAGTTATATAGATATTCAATACAGCTGCAAAAGGAAAATCACCATTCAAACAAATATTAAAACAAGACTACAGACTGAAATACTGAAGTAATTCACCTGATATACTCAGCTCTGAAGATAGTAACCTTACTGGAGGACTTCATTTTGGTTTAGGCACAAAACTGTGAGGAATATAAAGGTCAGGTTGGATGGGGCCTTGAGCAGCCTGGCCTCGTGGAAGGTGTCCCTGCCCATGGCAGGGGCATTGGAAATAGAGGATATATAAGGTCCCTTTCAACCCAAACCATTCTATGGTTCTATGAATTTTTAAACTTATGGATGCCAGGAACTCAATATCACAGAGCATTTTTTAAGATTTCCTAATCAATACAGTGATCAGGTGCTATTAAATTTTACCAGATCTATGTATTAAATATCCTCTGAAAAAAAAAAACAGATCGAAGAGGTATTTAAACATATTTGAAGAGATTTTTTTTAAATTTTTGTTGTTGTTGCTAAGAGAAATTCCTGCTAATTTAGAAGCTAAAGGCCAAACCAGAATAGAAAACAGTTTAAATGGCATCTTGGAGTGCCTTCTTGTAAATATTCCTTTACAAATAAGAATACACTGTACACTTTGTATGCCTTCTTTCGCTGTGGGGTGCTTGCTCCTGATACCTTCACATGCTGCAGGAAAGTTTGTATTTCCAAGGCTATGTTCATATCTTGAACAGAAAAAGGTTTTCAACTCCATACTTTATTTTCATATCTTCACAATCACTAAACTGAGTACAAAGAACCCAAACTTCAGGTAATGTACATCAACAAAGTACCGTGATTGTCATGGAAGCATGGTAATTCAGAGCAGTGGAAGATCTAGTCTTAAACTAATTGAATGGGGAAAAAGGGGTCTGCTGAGATTTAAAAATCTTGCACAGAGGAATAGGGTTACTGATTTTGTTTAGTATTTTAGTATTTTATAGCTATGAATGAAAGTCCTTCTATAAACAAATCTATTTGATATGAATTATGTCATGATTAATATCTCCACTACAAATTTATTTGCATCTCATATTTTGAGAGTGATGATCATTTGTGTTACTGACACAGTCTCTGTTTGCTCAACTGATTGCTTTGTTGTTGTTTTTCTGTCTGCTCATCTATACAAGTGAAATGATCTTGTCCTTTTCTCTTTCCTGCCTGTTTTCTCAGATCATTTAACAATGAGCTACACTTTCCATTGTAGCCCTTCGTGATGAAAAGGGGGGAAAAGTATGGGGGGAGGGACAGAGCACTGAAGTCAGTGTCAGATTCATACAAAGTGATTTCCTTGCTGACAGCGACTTTGCTTTCCAAAAATCTTTTTCTTTTCAAAAATTGTTGTGTTTGAGGTTACACGCATTTCATTTTTTTCCGTGGGGTCATACTTCAATGGTTCAGTACCAAAATCTAGTTTTATTTGAATCTGGAAATGCTGAGATTGTGTTTCTCTTTGGAATAAAAAAATAAATAAAGATAAAGCAAACCGAATTTTTATTGTAGTTACCATTAAAAGGCACAGAAAGTTACAAAAATTTAAAAAAAAAATCGTTTAATTCCCTTTTTTTTGACTCTTTTAAAAAATATTATTTACAATTGTATTGCCATCTTATTCCTGAATAACCAAAATTGTTTGCAATAGACTTTAGCAAAGGCCCTCTTGAACTCTGCTACTGGGTGTGTGCTGGATTGTAGTCCAGACCACATCCCTGCTCAGGCAGCACTCATCATTTGGTATCACCTCAAGATACCACAGGTTGGGATGCTGGGCTCACTGGTTGCTGTTGACCCCTCCTACTAATGGAAAAAGTGGGTAAGGGATTGGCATGTACATGACACCAACTATCAAGGCATGTTATGTCTGCTTTTTATCTAGCCTAGTAGCATATGGGAGTTAAGCCAGAACTAAAGCAGAGTATGCCTGTCTGAGGAGAGATTCCTTCCCTTCAGCATGCCCCACGATGGCACTCATGCATCGGCCCTGACCCAAGGGAGCTTTCATGCTCACCGTCTGACATGTGAGGCATGAGCCCCACAGGCTTAAACAAATAATAAGTATCCAGTGATAACATATTAGTCTGAAAATTATCTACAGAGGGGAGAGGAGGAGAGAGGAGGGGAGGACCTGCTCCATGATCCTTGATGTCCTCAGGTGGGTCTAAATTCTGTTGCAAGAACTGCAGAAGTGCTCTAGGAGACTGGAAATGCCACAACAACTTCCTTATGATGAGGAATACTTTTCAGTATTAAATGTGAAATTTATTAATAGATCAACTGGAACAGTGTTTTTTCTCCACTTGCAAAAAAAAGGAAATAAATTTTAAAAAATCCATGTTTCTTGTACTTCGTGCCATTATCAAATTTCCAGTTTCAAGATTACCATAGATATGAGTAAATTGCCTACCACTCTGGCACTATAAATGAGTATTCCTTACTACAGCAACATGGCAAAATCTACTCATTGCAACACAAGATATAATCCTTTCCACACCCACAAATTTTTTTCTTTACCTAGAAAGATTTTGGTAGTGGGTGGACAATCAAAATCTGATGACATCAGAGAAGCTGATGATTACATTAGAGAAACTGCCCTCTGAAAATTATAGCAATTACATGGCCTCCTTTCTGGCATACCAAGAGTTCAGAAAACAGCTTTGACCTCTTGAATCTCATCGTGATTTACTGAGATAATTTTTCATTCACTCCATAATTTGGATGGAGAGGCACTGAGAGGGGATGAAAAGAAGTCCATACCACATAACGCTGGCAGTAAGTGAAGATGCCTATAGAAAGAGTTTAAAAATGTAAAATTTCCCAGCAGAGTAAGGAAGGCAGACAGATCTCAGTAGATGCTCCAGTTCCAGTCCAGTCTCTCTTCCTTGGCTGCATACATAGTCTAGGGAAAAATCAACTTTTGGCTCAAGTAGCTCTATCAGATGCCTAAAATTGGATAGACTATTTTCAGCTTTTACCTCCAGTCTTTATCAGTCATCCACCACATTAGATGAGTTTAGAGTATCTTTCCTATTTCCTGAAGCAGAACTGTTTCTTCAGCTATCTGCAGACCCAAGAGGACAATACTGCATTAATTTTTTTCTGCATTTGATTTCCATTGGACTGATAGGAAGAAGAGATTTCATTCAAGGCAGACCCCAAATACAGAAGAGGGAGTTTTAGATACTTTTCCTTTAATCACCTGATCCTGTAATGTAAACTTTATCTCCATCTTTTCACTCTGCTTTTCTGTATCAATACCTAAATAAAAAACAATTTTAAAAAAGGCAGTTGAATTGAAACATACTTTTCAGCTTTCAATGTCTCTTGAGTAATTTCACTTGTTTTGGTTGAAATTTTTAGTGGGAGTGATGTTGAAAAATGAAATAAGTATAACCAGCATCCAAGATAGTGAGGAGAATGTGAAGCTAAATTAGTTATGGTCTCATATAAAATACTCTTGGCAAAGGCTTATATTTGAGGTATAAAATGCATACAGAGGGAGTTTAATCTGTAGACTTTTGTCATTAGGTTGTATTTCAGTATGAGTGGAAGTATTTGAACAAGTCAGATACTATCTATCATCTGACAGCACATCCTACAGGCAAATGAGGTGTTGTGTGGAGCTTCCCAGCAGCCTCCCCACCCCCAGATATTTAATCTTCCCAAAGACATTGACATTTCTTGATTCTTGCCCAGTTGTTTGCACACTACTTAGTGCCAGTGTTCGAGGGGTCTGTCTGGATAAAAACATGCATCTGGAGTGGATATGTCTTCTAAGCAGTTACCTTTTTAAGCAGTGTTCCTTTTTAACCACTGGAAAAAAAAAATAAGACCAAAGTTTGCCTTGTCCTTAGCAGATGTCTCCAAAGTTTCAGGTGACCTGCACCTTTCACCTCAAGTGAACACACACTTCACTGACCATGAAGGGAATCTAGAGTGACTAGTTCACATGAAGATGTCTACAACGTTGTTGTCTGAAGTCAGGTAAGAAGGTTTCTTTTTTTTTTTTTTGGTTAATATTGCAACACTTGAACCACAGACACTATCTACTGCCACCACAGTACCTGGTTTTGATATAGGCTTTCAACTCACCTAATGGAAAATGTAATTATTTCCCAAGTCATTCTTGACTCAGATCAGAATAGTGAGAAATTAATCCCATTGACAGAATGTTGATGTTTTATTTGGGGCTTTTTTAATGAATGCAGTGTCACATACCACATATGCTTTCACAATTCTGTTGTGTGGGAATCTATCCAACCTCCCAGGGAGACTTTTCAGTATTGATCTCCACAAGAAGGGAGGAAGAGAACAAAATAGTCTCTTAATTTGACTATTAGCTATCTAGTCCATAGTAACTTAAAGGTTGTTGTCTAAAAGGTAAGAGGGCCATAATTAATATTGCTTAGATCATTATTTTCAAATATGAGTGCTTCATTGTGTTTTAAGAGTATCTGAAATATGCCTAACACTACCTTAAAAAAACCAAAACCAAACCAAGCAAAATAAACAAAAAACCACAACAAACAAACAAACAAACAAAAGCTCCAAGGGAAAATAAACTCCTTGCATCAAAGAGTTAACGGTGTCAAAGTAGTTTATATAGCTGACAAAGCATGATTTACTTCATTTGTCATTGCAATGTGTTTACTAAGGTCTTGGAACTTACGAGACCTTCACGCACTGTAATCTTTCTCTTCTTGCTCCCAACGCACTGGTTATTTGGGTAACTGAAGCTGATCTATGACTCCAGTGACAGGCTCTGCTGCAGGTTAAGATGTGTTTCAGGCAATCAGTCCTTCGGGAGGCTTTAGAGTCACGCACGGGTGGATGGGTGGGTGTCTCCTGCGCCGCTGAACACCACCCGCCACCGTGGCTTCTGTCCATGGTGCTGATCACTCCGGGCTCCTGCCTGGTTCCTGTTCCGTAAACAGGTGGGGGAAGTAAAAATAATAGTTTTATTAGAAAGTCAGTGAAACACTGGGGTTTAAAATGCGTAAATTAATTTAATTAATCTATATTCATTCTTATATTATAAATATAAGAATATGCAATTACTACACCACTTAGTAATTATTGTGATAATATAAATACCCACATAATTCCTTGTGCCAGTTTATGTGTCTTGGAATTACAGCACAAAACCAGTCTATAAATTACAAAAATATGTTAAAAAATCAGAAAATTCATAATCGACAAAAAGTATGTGCCTCTGGCTATTTTGTTTCCCATGTGATGATATTTTTAATTAAATAAAAGCAGAGAAGGAGAGCCTGGTTAAACCAGTACATAACCATAAATACTGGTTAAGCCTATACATAAGCACAAACCCCATATACTGAAGCACTAAGTCAGAGTTGGAAGGCAAATAGGAAGGGCTACTGAGTTTCTGGAGAGCCTCTCATTTCTTAAGTTTCATCAGTTTTGTATATAAATCCCTTTCTTTTATATTGTTTGAAAGTTACTCCAGATTTACTATCTTTTACTAAAGCACACAAGGTCTTTTTCTTGTGCTCATTATGTCTAACAGCTGCAGGATGGATAGCCTGTATACCACAGAGCGTGTAATAAATAATGAATCACTTTGAAGCCTTGCTTTCATGAAAAGTCACATACAAATATGATGTTTACTTGTAATTTGTTTAAGTTATAAAAACACTAGCTGAAAGGGTGACTTCCCAATAAATCTGCTAGAGTACTGGGTAATGGAGCCTCGTTTCTTTTCTTTTCTTATCTTTTAATTTTTCACCTCAGCTAATTTATGAACCCTTCCCAAAATTATTCTCTAAAGTGCATTTTTAGAAAATTCCCCAAGTGAAATGCATCTGTGGAATACCAAATTTTCTTCAATTTCAATGAACAGCTTTAAGTTAAATGAACAACAAATCATAGAAAAATACCAGCTTTCATGCTGTTTACATTTGCTTCCCAAATGTGTCAAAGCACTAATACCATAAGGATTAGTTCACAAATGTGAGCTCAGTTATTTACATTTTTTTCATAAATAAAGCAATAGAAGTAATTATTCTAATAAAAAATTGGATTAACCAAAACTGCTACAGAAAGTTATGGTGACAGTGTCAGTTTCAGCAGTGCTTTAGTAACAGTGATGTATTTTAAACTAGATACTTATGCTTCTTACATATCCACAAACTAGTTTAGCAACAACATGCAAGCTTCCTTCTTCCTTGACCCGCTAGACCCAGGCCTGCGGGAACCACAGATCTTGAAAGGTCACCTGCTCCATTCCTTGAGTACATCAAGATTAGCAACAGACAGCAAGTATGACTATGAATTGTGAGGGTTTTGACTCACAGAGAACCTAGAATGCCTTGCAAACAGCACCAAGAGCCCAAGAATTAGCTGTAGATACAAGGTGTTCTGGTTAACATTGGCCATTCCAATCTCAAACTCTCCTTTCAAAATCCTTCTTATTGTGATCAGATGCTCTTTTATCAAGTATCTCTGTCTCACAACCTAGAATATTTTACACTCTGTTTTGCAGGCTAAGATTCCTGTTATAAATCTATGGCATTTGGGGACTCTATTTTATTTCTATAATTCACCATTTTTTTACATACTGATACAAGTTTCACTGAAGTCAGTTACAGTCATTCTGTCAAGCAGTGAAGCAGCCTTCTTGAATTGGGATCATACACTTACTGATATACAGAAGATACAAAAGATATTGTTTGTAATTTTATCAAAATAGATTTGTGTACTAAGTGTTCTCTTACTGCATGTAAAGTATAAACACTAAGATCAGGAAGCGCAGAAATAAAATGGTGGGTTTTGGATGAAAGCATTCAAATGAAATAAGACATCTCAAATGAGATAAGACATTTTTGTCCACAGTCAAAAACTTTTCAGTGCAAGTATTTTTCAGCTTTGATGGATCACTTTCAAGACACCTGTAGGTACTGAGATTCAGATTTAAAGCAGTTTGTTAACCTGTTAGTGGAAGCACTGAAATCCACAGGATTAGCCTGATGAGCAAATAGTTATCCACGGGGGAACCTGAATTACTGAAAGCAGAGCCCAATCACTAAATAGTGATGCAATCACTAAATACTGTAACAACAAACATCAAAACACAGAAATATTCTCTGCTTTAAATAGATGACATTACAGATACAGTAAACAAGGTATTTCTATCTAAGCAGCACTGACTGAAGCAAATAACAAAGTGATAAACACAAAAGAACAACGATGCTTTTTACATTTGTGTACAAGGGCCTACAGAATGCCCAGATCTTTGAATAAATATTTTTATACTGTATCTTTACAAGGGTCAAGATTATCCTGTTAATCCAGTTGTCTTTTCTTTCTTTTCCAAATCCTGTGAAACGCTGTATGATTTCAAAAGGAAGATTTTAAAAAGGAAGATTTTTCAAAAGGAGGAAGTTAGAGGTGCTTTTTTAATCTCATCAATTTCAACAAACTTGTTCTAAAACAAGAAGAAATACCCCAGTCAGCTTCAACTAAGTATTATAGTACTGTGTTCAATAACATTTCTGAATGTGCATTAGTAAATTTAAAAAAAAAAAACAACTAACTAATCTACTACTCCTGTGAAGTTTGAAACAATTTACAGTCATAAAGTAATAACTTGTGACTAGAAAGGACTGTTCCAGTGAAACTAGACAGTATTTCAGACCAGAAGTATTGGCTTTGTAAACCTCATGTGCATGTTTTCCAATTTGACAATGTTACATAAATTCAGGACATATTTAATGAGCTTTAACTAATATAGAGTTTACAGTTAAACAGGATCTTTATAAACTCCTGAATACTCTGTCTAAGTCTATACTAAACAAAAAAAAAGCAAACAAACAAAAAACCTAAACAAACAAAAAACCAAAAACAAACAAAGAAACACAAACATTTCTTTCACATTCCTCCAAGGATATATTTACTGTGATACTATTTTCCCGCACTAATTATAAACATTGTTTACAAATTCCTGGGAGCAGTAGATGTGCTTATAAAATTGCCTCTTATCAGTTGACACTGATGAGAAGAATTACTTCAAAGGGGATAAAATCAGAATAATTTTACCATTTGCTTTCAATTTGGCTGCAAATGCTATTTCAAGTTGTCTGACTTAACAGTAGTGAAATAATACATTTTCCATTTTTATTTAGACAGGTTATTTAATTTGAAAATGCCAAATTGCATTTCTCATAGATCACTTATAAATTAAATCACAGAATTCAGAAACAGCTCTGAAATACTCCCTGATGGCTGTATGCAGCTTGTTGGCTGCTGAGAACCTGACATATTTTTTTTTTTTTTAGTATTACTGGCTTTTATAGTAAGGATTTCTATTTTGGTTCTCTTCTATTCACTTTGTCTTGTGTGTGCTCTTTAACACAACAGTAAGTAGGTACAGACTTTTCCTGAATAGATGGAATGGTGGAGCAAGAGAATTGAAATAGACATTTGAAGAGATACTGGGCAACTTCAAAGACAGAATTTAAAATCTCTGCAGAATACAGATCTCATGATTACTCTGAAAGCTTTAGAAGTGTGAACAAGGATGGAAATACCTTTGTTTAATGGGTTACTACCTGTCAGTGACTGACCGTCTTCATATGCCTCATTTTAATTGTCTAACTTTCTTTGTGAAAAGAATCATGCTAGCTTGAATCACATTCTATGCGACTTTCACAACAAGCTAAGTGGATGTAGACTTTAATCACACTTCCGTAACTAGTATATAGATCTATAAATTGTTCTGTCTAGGGGTCTGTTGGAAAGTAGTTTAAAACTGATACATGTTTCTTCTTTCTCAAGATTTTGAAATTCACTGACACTAGTTTCAACTTTTTCATTATTACAGACCATTCACATAGTAACAGATGAATTCATTGCCCAAACAGGGTCATCCGACTTATGCTGTATGGACATATCAGCTATAAATAAATAAATAAGTAAAATTTTAGAAAAGGTTTGATTTATCTAATAATAAAATCCTCACATAATCCAATCAATTTTTCAGCTTTTTTCCTCAAGAAATCATTGATTCTTTAGTCAAAGTGTATGGACACGAGTGAAGAGAAATTGAGTCCAAAACAGCAACAGTTTTTGATACATCAATTTGCCCAGTGTCACAGAGAAAATGAATTTATATTGTTTAGGATTAGTTATTGATAGTGATACCCGGAAGGCCAGTTTTTCACATTGCTCTCACTAGATATTTCTAAGGAAATTGCCATGGTTAAATCATAATGGGATTTTCTTCAAATTTTTTTTTTAGTTTTTACTTGGTCAGAATTATGCACTGAAAATTACCAGGTTTATTTAACCATGTTCATGATAAGAACACGAGTACCATACCTATTAATAATAGTAAGATAAAGTTCATATAGTATCTTTGAATCATAGTTAACAAAATACAATTTCTGCGTGGTTTTGTTTAGTGCATAAGATTTTTATTGTGTTTTTTTGGTTTTAATTCAGTTTGCTTTCTGATTTCTTACTAGAAGGTGGTATCCATGGATCTATAAGAGTTTATTATTCATCTGAAGTTTATCATGAGAAAGAACCAGAGGCTTTACCAAAATTCTTCATCAGTTTTCTCTTAAGACTGAAGTCTGAGCAAAGATTGAAACGGCATGGTGCTGGGTGGGGTGGGTTTTTGGTGAAGGTACAGAAGCATGTTTTTCTAAACAGTCCTGAGACTGCTGTTGTAAATAATCTCTTCCATGATATCACCAGAAAAAAATCCTTCATAAACTAAATTTGAAAACTGAAAGTTCTTGAAATGCTTTCTCAATTTCTACATATTTTTTTCCCAATACAGCAACAGGAAATTGTCTAGTAAATAATGGACTATTTGAATCCAGACAGATTGACATCAAGCCGTCACGACTGGCACTGCAGGGCCAAGTGGAAGAATGTAAACAGCAGAGCGGGAATTTAATTCATCTGCTAGTTGTTGTATTTTCTTGCATCCCTTTCAGTTCAGTCCCAAACTGACTACAGCTGTCTTCACCATGGTTTAAGAACGTTCATATAGCCAGTAATGGCTCCAAGATTTGTTCAGAAACTGCTCTCTCTCCTTTGCTTTCTCCCTGTGTTCCGTGCTCTCTCTTACGATATGGCACTTGATTGTTTCCAAAGTTTGCAAACAGATCTGTGGTCCACCTCTGCATCAGTTCCCTCATGACGTCATGACTTGATTTGCTGGGGTGAGGCTCTGGCACCCTCCATTCGCCACACTTCTCTTTCAGCTTTGGCTTATATTTGGTTTTCTGTTTTCTGTGTGGATGGGAAGTACTACTGTGGTTTCGAGATCATAAGGCCCATGTAGTCATGCTCATTGCTTTCTTGGGTATGTGACTGGTCACTGACACACAGTAAGTTGTCATACAACGTGAATGCTAGAAATGCCAGTCTAGCTGAGGGTGTTTCTATGCCAACTGTCCACCAGTTCAAAGGCCCTTTGCTGTAAGCTTGATAAATGGTGAGTCTCCATTCAGACAGATATATTGCTCAGGGAGAGATTTCCCCAGAAATCCAATAAGCATTTCAATCAGCTTGATCTCATTTAGTTCAAAGCATTCAAAGAAAGGTGGATCCCTGGTTTACCTATTCCCCTTTACTGATCCTAATTCACTGTCTTTTAAAAAAAAACAAAATAATAACAAGCATTACTTCCAAATAGATTGTCAAATAGCTATTTTGCATTATTTCTTATATTAAGAATCTCTAATTTGTATTATTGTCTTATTTTGTTACAGTTATTTTGCTTACTTCTCATGTTATTCAGTGATGTTGATCAACAATGCAGAAAAACCTGCAGGAAAAGTCAGGGTTTTCACTTTATAATATGTTTGCATAGCCCTTATTGCAATAGAGCTTTAATGTCACTGGCTTCTGGCAACAAGTGTCAATATCAATATTCAATAATTATAATAATGCACAACATCCTTACTTGTTTCATTTTAATCAGTACAGTTTACAATAAAGCAGTTCTTTGATTTACACTAATTATTTACACAAAAGTAAAACAGGAATAATGCAATACAGACAGTGCCAGAGAATGAAAAAAATGAACATGCTCTATTTTCTCTTTCAATCCCTTAATTTCAATTTTTTATGACAGCTTTCTTGCAACAAGTGTTCAAAAGCTGATTCAGTTCAGGTTGCCTGAAATTTCACATAATAAAATGCTTACTTTTAATTGCATACAACTTTGCCAGGCACCAGGCTATAGGCTGAAATTTTTCATGCTAGATGTCTGACTTAGATTGAATATTGATTTTCTTTTCTTTAGAATTTCAGGGAGGAAAAAAAAAGGAAAGAAAAAAAGCCCAACTAGTTGCTTCTTAGGTTTGCATAAAGCAGCAACAGAAATTGACTGGAGCTATATTTTAAATATATAAAAATATATAAAGCTGTACAAAAATGTCACCTATTCCCTTATGTGCTCTGTAGATAAAATTATCTGTATTTGTGAAGCACTAATACTTTACACCACAGAAATACCCAGAGAAAATCACCAGTTTTGTTGTCTTATGAAATTTGAATAAAGTGCAGTTGTAAGGCCACATAATTAATGAGGAATATAAATAGAAAAAGTGAAGATTAACTCTTATTGAAGAGACAGGTATCTCAAGGAAAAATTAGCACATGATCATGCAGGTAAAGACTCAAAAAGTACATGGATAAGAAGAGTGTATTAAGATTTCACGCACAGTCTCAACTCTGCTTTTTTATGCATTTAAGTACTAAACTTTAGATTCTTCATTGTTTTACTTTGGATTTCTGTTTGTTTTATACCACAAACTTACAGGAAGTATGTAAAGTACAGTATTAAAAATTATGTCACATGTAACATTTGCCACAATAGGAAAAAAAGAGCTGTTTCTTTCACACTTTTTCCAGTTTACTATGAAACGAGCCACATCAGTGATCTACACCATCTGGAACCCTAAAAGCTCAGAACTGCAGTCTTATGTTTCTGCAAGATAACCAGAGACTGTTAATACCTATCAAATATATCTTCCAAAAGAGTTCTCATCTGGATGGGGGTTTTTTGAGCTGTTGAGCATCAATCATTTCTTGGGGGACTCCATGGTTAATAGAGAAATTGCAGAAGGAACCTAAGATGGATACTACCCCAAAAACTACAACTTGATCGAGAGGCCCTTTTTTTAGAATAATTGTACCACAAACTTTTCTGTAGCATCAGTCTCAAGAAAGTTTTTAGTATAGGCCTTAAACTAACCTGTATTAAAAGCTTTTTTGTTAAGGGCACAACATCAAAACGCTGGGTTTGTTTTTGTTGTTAGTTGGTTGGTTTTCTTCTTAAGAAAGCTAGTGTGATTTTAAGCAACTCTGTAATCCAATCTCATAAAATGCATAATCACACATTGAAAATTTTAAACATAGAAATCTATGAGAAATTAGAATTTTACCTCAAAGGTAAAATATATAAGTAAATATATACATAAAATATCTCTATAGCCATAAACATATTTATTGCTTAGATGTTCTACATCATTACTTAAACCTGTGTTTAGTACTGTGAATTACAGTCCTTCACATAAATTTTCATTGGGATTAGGCTTCATTGTGCCCTTTACATTTCCTATTGTTCAAACTCCTCTGAGAGACCAATTAGCAGGAGGCATTAGAAAAAAAGAAACTGGATGACAGTTTAGGCTACCTGTCCCTAAACAAATATCTTTATCAGCTCCATGAGTTGTATCCAGGGTGAACTTTTTCTAAGTAAAGTCTCAGTGATAAACATAGGTTTAAAAATGCAAAAGTATTTACTGTTACTGAGAGGGAGTCCAAATAATCATATGTAGGCTCAATAAATTTTTGGACATACTGTAATATCTTCGCTTAAAAGACAAGTACTGTACATGAAAGCTAATTTCCACTCTTTCCACAAAACACTCCTTGAGAGCTGTATAAAGAAATGAGATTAATGCAGGCATCCATGCCAGCTTTCATAGAATCATAGAATGGTTTGGTTAGAAGGGACCTAAAGATCATTCAGTTTAATTCCCCTGCCATGGGCAGGGACACCTTGCACTGGAAAGTGTGTCCTTTCTTAAATATAAACAAAACTAAGTTTCAGGATTTCTTTTTGAAGAGTGTATTTTCAATCTATGCTCTTTAAAAAAAGAAAATTATATTCAAATAAAGAACAATTATTTTAGAAGCCACAAATTGCCAATTAACTACTTCTTTCCTGGAAAAGATGACCTCAGTTCTAAGCGTTTCAACAGCAGCTCTCTTTGGAAATGGAGTCAGGTCTAGTATGGACTCTGTCTTGCAGTTGCATATAGTATCTCTGGCACCAAAGCAGATCTTTTCCCAAGAACCATAAAATTTACTGGTACTCATTTGTGTACACCTTCAGATATCATGAGAAATGAGCTTTGTGTATGGCTGTGGGTGGTGGATGCTGTTGGGGTGCAGCTGGCAAAATGCACGCAAGCATCCAGTTTAGCAGGGTCCCTTCCCAAAAGAAAGCATTAGAAAACTACCTGATACAGTAGTAGTGGACGAGCAAAGAAGGGATAGTAAATTAATAAATCAAATATTCACTAAAATAATTGTATCAGACCTTCTCAGCTACATCCAGGTGAAGATGATTTCATAACCGAAGGCCTTATCAACTCAAGGAACCTATAGTTTAAGTGGATATCTCATGAGAGAATGTATGATTTAACTTATTTGTAGTTAAGTAACTACAGGAGCAGACTGTAAAACTTGGTCAGCACAATTGACTTGTTGGGTGGAAGGTTGCAAACCACTCTTGAGTATCAAAGAGACAAAACTTGTCCAAAGAGGCTACACAAATTAAAAATGATAGACATTCAGGATTAGTTTTGATTAATTAATTCAAAATATAATTAATTTAAAATTAATTCTTTTCTAGAAATAATTATTTTTAAAAAGCAGTTTCCCCACTCCAGTGCCATAAACAAAGTGTTAATATGACCTACTAAGGACAAAAGAAATTAATTATAGTCTTCAGTGAAGATCAAAGCTGGAATTTAATCTAAGAAAGGATTCTTTTCCATAGGTCAACATTTTTGAATTTGCCTCAGACAGACTTGAGCCATGCTTTGTGTTGTCATGACTTCTTTCTTAATTAAAACTTTATGTGAATTTAATTTAACATCCATTTTAGCATCCAAGCATTTTCTATCACATTTTAATTGCTGAAACTTGTTTGTTTATTTCTAATTGAGACACCCTCAACATCGTTTCCAAGGTGTGTGCCTTCTACCTTTTATTTATATTATGGTGTTTGCTTATGACAGGAATTCTGTTTAGGTGATGCCTTTATGCTCACCTGTGTCTAAAGTGCCTCAGTTGCCTTTTACCGGGAGGAGGTTTTTACTGTGCACTCCCAAAGCAAACATTGCATCACTGGTGTCACTTAACAAACTACGAGTTTGGCTGACAAAAATAGTAACATTTCTAACCTTTAATGCTTTGGCCACCTTTATTTGGGCTCCTTCAACTGACCCCAGACTTGAAAGCAGTCTTATGCGCACAATCAATTTATGAGTATGCAATCATAATTTATTGTGCATGATGCACGTAATAAACGGTTGGGGCCAATGTGGTGTGATGTGCTCAGCAGTTCGTGACCAGTTCGTGACCAGATGAAGCCACTCTGCCAGCCAGGCTGGCCAGGCAGTTGGCAAATATGCAGGAAAGTGCCAGCCCTTGGGTTGTTTCTTGCAGTGGGTTGAGCTTTCCTGAATTGCCACCTTCCTCCTCTCTGATTTTACATCTTCCCATACTACAGTTTTCCTCTTGAGTCTAGCATGACTTCATATTTTCTGCTTTAAATTAGTTCTTTTGTCAATAGCAATTTTGTACTCCTGTGGGCTTCTCATTCCTACTTTTCAACCTGCATGAGCCAATGGCCCATGTTAACTGCCTCTTAAGAGCTGAGACTGCTACAGCTCAACATGATCTTCTCTTCATAAAAACTGGGGCAAGGGCACATATGGGTCTTCTTTGCACATGTACCCTTAGTCATGGCACTTAGAGGCTCATTGTCCAGCATAATTTGGAGACAGAGAGCAAGAGTCCTATAACAGGAAAGCTTGTATTACTGTAGCTCTGCAGGTCACATTTATGACAGGCATGGCAAAAAAAATGGAGACTCCCCAAGAACTAGCTGTCCTGCATGTGGGAAACGACGATGCATGTTTAACAAGGTTTGAAAGGGAGCTGCGAGGAAAGATGGTCCTGACCAGCCTCTCATAGACACGCCTTGGCTTGGTGCTTGCTCAATGCTAGGCCCAGGCATGGAGCAACAAGGGTGCCAGGGAGGGCAAAGAGAGCACAGAGCTCACCTTCCCTCTCCGTACCTCCACTCTCTCCCCTTCCTTCACCTCTCTTTTCAGCATATCTCTTTAGATCAGCCCTTTCTCTTCTTCCTCTTTCCCGTTGGTTTGGCACGATCCTGTTCCTTCTCGTCTCCCCTCATTCTCTTGTTTTCTTACCCCAGTTCCACTTCCTAACCCTGCTTCCCTGCCATGACACGACAATCAGTCTCCCTTGAGTCATCCTTACTTCCCCCCAGCGTCCCCTAGCACTCTGACGTCTTTCCCCCTTCCTCCCCCTAGCTCTGACGGACACGGTCCTCTCACCCCACTGAACCCTCCTCCTTTATAAAGGGATTTTCCTCTTTTTGATCCACGAGCCCCCTGTCGCAGCCTCAGCACTCGGCGCACCGCCCCACCGGAGGGGAAAGAGACGATCGTGCCTTTGCTCCTTCCCTGCCCCCGCAAGCGGGAAAACCCCGGGGGGGGGGCAAAGCGCCCAGCGGCTCGTCCCCGACACCGCCCCGCGGGATGTGCGGCCGTGCCCCGCGGGGTGCCGGGCAGCGCGGCGGCGGAGCGCAGGTGGGCGGCGGGCGCGGACACCCTTCCCTGCCCGACGGCGGGGGCGGCGGGCGGGGCGGGCGGTCCTGCCGCGGGCGCGGGGCGGGATGCGCGGCCGCGCACGAGGGCGCGGCACCTCCGCGGAGCGCTCCGGTAGGTAGGGATGGTCCGCGGGATCCGTCGGGAGCGCGGACGGGTCTCGCCGGCGCGGCCCTGCGGGAGCGACCGCGGAGCAGCGAGCCGAGGTTGGGAGGGGTTTCTGGGAGAGGCTGGTTCGGGGCAGCCGCTGTCCGCGTCGCTCGGGAGTTCTCCCCCGCTGTAGTTCGTATACCTCGACATTTCTGCCGTCCGACAGCTTGTAAGCTCTCCGTTTGCTTCTCAGATTGCGAGAGAGAATAGACTGATACTTTTCATGCTGGACAATTGAATGTTGCAAAAAAGAAAGTGCAGATTTTAAAATACGGGAGATGATAGAAGGGGGAAAAGACTCAGCATTCCAACACAAAGACGTAAAAGATGTACTTTGCTGTTGTAGCTATTACTTATCCATAGTTCTTATATAATTTAAAGCAGTTTTGTGGCTTGTCTTCAAGCTAGAGACTTTTGTTTTAGTCCATATGGCCAAGTTCTTCTATTCCCTGTACCAAAGTATTCCTTGACTGAAGAGTCCCAGATACTGAGAACTTGGTGGCACTAAAAAAAAAATCAGTGCCCAGTAATTGATTTCTAAGAATAGTGTAGCTTTCAGCCATATCATTCATTCCCCTTTGTAATCAGAGGCTACAACCATTGGTTGTTGCTCCACAGGCATTTTAATTCATATGTAACATTGATCTCAATTACACCTGAAATTGTCATTTCATAAATTCACTGGAATAACCATCTGAGGGGGTTTTGTACACTGATTCTAAAAGTCAGGTTTGTTAAAAGCAGACCTATTATTGTATTCTCTCCAGAGGTCTTAATGAAATTGCAATAAAAGAAACAGTTGGGACTTCAATATGGCTTTCCATGTGGAGGGACTGGTGGCCATAGTTGTCTTCTACCTGGCTATCCTGGCAGTAGGGATATGGGCTGCTTGGAAAACCAAGAACACTGGCAGTGAAGGAGACCGCAGCGAAGCTATTATAGTTGGTGGAAGAGACATTGGCTTGCTAGTTGGTGGATTTACAATGACCGGTATGTAAAAAACACTCCTTTTTTTTTTCTTAGCCAGTGCATAAATTGTCAGTTTTCCATCTGAATGAAGTGTAACCTGCATTTTGAATAATGCAAAATGGAGAAAATACATATACTTTTTATCTAATTGTTTAGTGAACAGCCAAATGTAGCATCTGTATAAAACAACAAATATTTGTAAGTCATACAGGAAGAATATATTAATATTAGTGTTCATTGCTTCCGTATTTATCTGTGGATCAGATATGTTCAGGACAGAAGTGTGGAATTTGTATAGATTAATAAGTATTAAATTATTGTTGTTAAAGCCATCCAAATTTGTGCGTTATTTTTGGTTTTGTTTAATCTGAGTAACACCAAGTTTATAGGGAAAAAGACTGGGGGGGTGGGGAGGAGGGTGTGCAACATCAATCAACTTTCTAAAAGAAAATTGTTGTGATTGCAAACTCATAATTCTACACATTTCAGCAAACTTACTTTGTGGATTCTTTCAGCTTCTTTTGCAACAATTTGAAAAAATAATACATTACTATCAATAGTAGTATCAGTAAGAAAAGCCTAGGTGAATGAAGAGTTCTTCGCTAATTTTGTGAACAGTGCTGTCTGGCTTCCCAGAGCCAGTCAAAACAGCTGCCTTCCCTGGGTAAATAAGATATTCACAATGCAGTCCAAAATCTCAAAACTTACGTTATGGTATTGGAACAAAAATGCATTATAAGAACAGTAAATTAGCACACTATTTTTATTTAGGCTATTGAATTTTTAATCATGTCTTTTTTTTTTTTTTTAATCTAAATCTTATGCAGGCAAAGCCCTTTCAATTGTCAAATTGAATTTATCAAGTTGTATTTATGTTTTGCAGTTTTTCCCTACTCTGCTTTCAGAGTTATTTAATAAGGAAGAGCCACGTAAAACTTGGGCCAAAATTCTGCGTTCTTTAATTTAGATAAATTCTCATCCTTTTGCAGGGGCATTTCGCCTATTCAAAGACTGAATATTAGATATTGAGTAAAGAATGCTTGTAAAAGTCAATAAAGTTTGAATACAGTCAGTTCTACTTTTTGTACTTTCCTATAATTTACTGTATCACGTATCCGTCAGCTGCTGAAGCATAAGATATGATGAGATTACTCCTAACAAGAACAGATTGGACTGCTTTCTGCTGAATGAAATATTCTCAAGAGCACTGAAACAAAAATATTTTGCAGAAATATTGGTTTTCACAAAACAGTAAACATTAGATCGAGGGAGCGGAGATAAAACAAGGCACGTCCCACAGAAGTGGTTATAGCTAATGGTTTTGCGTGAAGAATACACAAATTCTGGTCTCCTTAATCCTATTTTACAAGAGCACTTTGCGTAACGGCTGAAGCACAGATGAGACTTGAACTGAGGCTTCCTATTTGCAGGCAATTACTACAGCCACCACAATTCACGTCCACACATGCTCGTTCTGTTTCGTGGAAGCTCTAGGGATGGCATAGTATCTCATCTCTGCAGTAGAACATCCGACTTATCCCAAAGCCTTTGTGTAGCTAAAACTGTCATGGATTTTATACTGTCAGGGTTTACACACTTTCTCTCCTATGCCTTCATTAAACATGGCAATTAAAGCTTGAAATGGCAACTAAACTGCACTTTCAGTTGCAGGGAGCCACGCCTGGCACGTAAAGCTAGACATGGGCACAAATCTCCTGAACCAGGAGTTAGTCCGAGTTTTGTTTCAGTGAGGGTGTTTGGGACACTCAATTTGTAAAGTCATAATAAAACAATTATGAAAGTAAACTGATCAAAATATGCAATATTTTTTACAGATTTATAATTTTTACAAAATGGCCACATTATTCAAGGGTATACTTTGCTCCTTAAAAAATGATAGATGCAGAAATGGCACCTTGCAAACAAAGATACAGGAGTATCCCAACATTGTCTTTATATTCTACTGGTTTAATTATCTAAATATGAACTAAAAAGCAAAACCCACCCTGAAAGAGGAAAACAAGACTTTTTTTTTAAAGATCCCCAGAAAGAATATTGTTTATATGGACGTGAAGCACCTTGAGATAAGGCCTAATTCTGTCTTTCCTGAGACAAACACTACAATTTTCCATGGATATTGGCTACAGAAACAGTAGCGGTTTCCAGGACTATTTGGTTGGGAGGATGACAGCACTTAGCCTATAAATTTGAAATACAATTCGGAGCATAAGCATCAAACTCAAGATTCCTGAGTAATTGTAGTTGATTCTCTAAACGGCATTGAAAAATCTTAAAGCACTACCTATGAGTAACACCTATGGATATATTTAAATATACTCTATGATCCTGAAGAAGTAGCTGTATCAACTAGCTACTGAAATACTGAACACAAAGCCTGTTGAAAGTTGAGTGTGTCTGCAACTATGAAAATAGAAAGAGCGAAAAGGTTGAATTGTGGATGGATCACAGCAGCTCATATTAAAATGAACTAACACCTCACCATAGAAGATATGCATTTAATGTGTATGATTTTTACATCATTATAGATAAAATGTTGCATTAAATATTAGGCTTCCTTATTTTGTGAATTAAATTCTTAAGAAGAATTAAGACTGCAACAAACTTGAGTCTACTTTGATTTTGGTGATTGAGTTTAAAACCCAAAGGAAATATTTGACATAACATGACCAAATGCTCACAAACATGACCCAAAAGGTAATAATCTACTGATGTAATTTTTTCATTTTAGTTGGATAAACCTATGTATCTTTCCACAAGAAAAAAAAATAAACGTTACAACATTGTATTTTGTTGTAATCCTTGGGTCAGGATTTTCGTTTTACAGAACTTGATGAGTTTATGAAATAATTTGAGTGGTCAGACGATCAGTGGATCATTCCCAAAGAAGTGCCAAAATATCTGGTTTTCTAATATATATCAATATATGTGAAGAAGTCTGAGATCAACTTTTGTGTGCCTCATAAGAACTAGGAGCAGAATTGCACTTCACATCCTCAGTATTTGTCTGATAGGGTGCATGTTTTAAATGGATGTTGGTATTTGCTGTGTTTTTTGGTTCTTCAGATGGCAGACAAAGAGAAGATTAAAATAGATTACCACATGAATGCTTCCACAGATTACTAAACATTATATTCCTTTTGTCCAATTTATGATTAAAAAAAAAGAATTTCACCAAAAATAAAGGTATTAAACTAACTTTAAATTGTGGCTTAGCAAACTGAGTATCAAAAAATTAATATCTCAGGTTGAAATCCCATCCCATTATTCTGCTTCTAATGTATTTATTTATGTCAATATATGTACTGACTAGCCATTCACCCCCTCAGAAGAAGACATATAGAACCTTTGCAGAGCTCTGTGGTCCTTGACAGATGTTTCAATACACTTGTGTGCACAGAAAAATTGATCAGCAACTATTTTTCAAACTCCAATCCAGAAATCAAGAAATTAAAAATAAAGGCTGAATTCTCCATGCCACCTTATGTAATATCTGCCTGCAGGACACTGTTCCTGTCCCCAGCCAGGGGAGAGCAATGACCTCTGCAACATCACACAGAAGGGAATTGACTTTTTCTTCTCCAAAGAAAATGAGGCAGCTAGGCATAGCATCCAAGTGCACTTGACAAAACAACTGCCACCTCTGTAGCAAGCCCAACAACATCTGTTGTTGACTATGGGATATTTTTCCCCATCTATAACTGAGTACCCTTTATGTAGAATTCGTGCTCATGCGTTTTCAGGGAAGGAGACAAATATAATTCCTAAGTATTTACTTTTAATATTGTATAGAGGTGTTTACCACCTATACCATAAGACTGTGCTGCTTGAGACACAATAGGCGTCCCAGGTAGTCACAGACTTAACATTCAACAACTCAGTGTCCAGGTGGAGATCAGTAGCAAATGGTGGCCCTCAGTGGTTCCTACAGGGACCAGTGCTATTCAGCATCTTTGTCGGGGACACAGACAGTGGGATTGAGTGCACCCTCAGCAAGATTTCAGATGACACTAAGATGAGTGCTGTGGTTGATAATCTAGAGGGAAGGGATGCCATGCAGAGGGATCTGGACAGGCTTTTGAAGATGGGCCTGTGATAGGCCAAGTCTAAGGTGCTCCACCTGGATTGGGGCAAACCCAAACATGCTTACAGGCTGGTTGATGAGTGGATTAAGAACAATCCTGTTGAGAATAACTTGATACTGATAAATGAAAAACCGAATATGAGCCAACAGTGTGCACTCACAACTCAAAAAGCTCATCACATCCCGGGCTGCACCAAAAGAAGTGTGGCCAGCAGGTCCTTCTACTCTTCTCTGATGAGACCCCACCTGGATTAACATGTTCAGTTCTGGGGTCTCCAGGATAAGAAAGATTTGGACCTGTGGAAATGAGTCCAGAGGAGGGCCACAAAGATGATCACAGGGCTGAAGCACCCTCTGTAAGAGGACAGGCTGAGAGAGTTGGGGTTGTTTAGCCCAGAGAAGAGAGAGATCTGTGCAGACCTCATAGCAACCTTGCAGTACCTAAAGGGGTCTTACAAGAAAGATGGAGAGGGACTTTTCATCAGGGCATGTAGTGATAGGACGAGGGGTAACGGTTTTAAATGGAAGGAGAATAGATTTAGATAGATATTGGAAGAAATTCTTTAGTGTGAGGGTGGTGAAGCACTGGAACAGGTTGCCCAGGAAAGTTGTGAATGCCCCATCCCTAGAGATCTTTGTTTCTAAAGCCATGGTGAAATTCAGCAAAATACCCTCTGGTATTACATGGGAAATATCAGAGTTAAGTGGAAAAGAGTGGTAATTTAGATTTTAATTAAATTTCTGAGGGACTTTTATTTAATTTTCTTCATTTGTGTTTCTGTCCAATTTTTTGTCTTAAACACAGAATCAAGTTTGCTTGTTTGATGGTGGATGATGGGAAAATTGTGAAGAATGTTTAAGGAAAATACATTTCTAAAAATTGTGACTTTTACAAAGAAAGCCTGAGCTACTTTTATATGAGAAAGGTTTCTGACACAAATCAAAACAGAATTACAGAAAGCTAGGACTTGTAATGATCTGTCTGCCTTTGTTCAAACTACAAACCTAGATTCCTAAAACTTACCAGTATACATTAGACATAATCAAAAATTTTTGCATGGAATCTGCAAACAGGAAGAGATAAACCTTATTATGTGATTTGTTATGAAATATTTTTGCAGATGTAATTGCAATACATTTCTATGTTGGAGTTTTTCTCTCATACATATTGTAGATCCCAAATTGTCAAGTATAGAAACTTCCCTTAAAGGCAAAGAATCAATTCATTAAGTGTCAGTGATTGGTATATTAAAAAGACTGCTTTTTAGAGAGAGAGAGAAAATCAGAAATATTGCAGATAGCATGAATATGTCTTCAGGAAGAACAAAAATAAATTACTCACTGTTTAGAATTTACAGAGCAACAAAAAAGCAACACAACCCTGTAGAGAAATATTTAGACATCTCAGAGTTTACTGAATGTACTTCATGTAACAACAATTTTAATATTCAGCAAGGTTTTAAGGGCAATTTTTTTTCATGAAGGGCCAAATAAATTACACATTCATTAAACTCTTGCCTAATTTAAATTCTTTGAGTTTTTCCAGCTGGGATGACTTTTTCACTGTGTGTTTATTGTTCTTCTTCAGATTCCCCCTTACATCTCTCCTTCATTTGGACTAACACAAAGAGAATAGTAATGGAAAATAAATAGTGGGGGACTCAGCCCTCACACCTTCACTGACTATACAGAGACTTAGACACTTTGATGATTGTCTCAGTTCCTTTTGACTTCTTTTTTCATATGCTTAAGCTGTAAGTTCAAATTAGGGCTGCCTTTTATAGAATGATGCTGTGCCTGGCACTTGTACAGTACAAGTAATAAAAAATAACAGTATTATAAGTAATGACAATTTCATTATACAATGTGTGAGCTTTTCTTTCTTTGTGTACATTAAAGACTTTTCCATCTCTTCCTTTTCAGCCACATGGGTAGGAGGTGGTTACATCAATGGAACAGCAGAAGCTGTGTATGTCCCAGGCTACGGTCTAGCTTGGGCTCAGGCACCTATTGGATATTCCCTTAGCCTGATTTTAGGTAAGCAAAGACTAAAACTAATAGTTTCTCAGTTTAAACAATTCTGATGAAAAGTTCATTATGTCAAATGTAACAACTAGGGTCTGATAAAAGGATGCTGACGTAAACTGGATCCCTTCTGCCGGTACATTTAGCTATTGCAAAGAAAACAGAATATAACTATAAATAGTTTGATATCTTAAGTCTCCTGGACTCCTTGACAAGACCTATTTGATTATTACAACCATATTGTCCTTGGGGGGGGAGGGAGTATTTAAACTACATATACCAAGTTTTATATATTTGGGTTTTCTTTGAATGCCTACATGATCTGTATCATGACCTAGGTGCCCAGGAATCAGGGCACCTATAATCTTGGAATTCAAGAAAGACAGATATCCTTTTGGGTTAGGAAAGTGCTTATACAGATCTTCACCAAGAATCTATGTAACTTTTTTAATTTTGTGTAGGAAGTCTGTAGTATAACCAGATTATTTCCTTAAAATTGGACCATGCGTCCTCTTAATTGCAATACGAAACTCCAAATCAAAATGCAAATACACAATCCTGCCACATGCAAGGTCAGAGTGTAAAACACAGACAGCATTATAATTTTTAATGCTGCAGTAATGATGCAAGTGTTTAAAAAGCATGTTGTTACAAAAAAGATTCTTTTTTTCATGTTGCTTTAATTTGCCCAGTGTACTAGCTTTTCCAATATTACTTGACCTCTCAATCTATTCTGAGTCTTTTCTCATGGTTTTCCCACCTAATCTGTCCCTTTATTTCCTTTGGTTGCTTATCCAGATCTTCTTTCACAGTATTTTTTTTTCTTCCTATACGCTTGTTTTTCTTCCTCATTCTTTTTTTTCCCTTGAAAATGCTTTCCAATGGCCTGTCCTGGTTATCCTTTCTTCCCAGGCAGAAGCTTTACCCATCATAGATGTTCCTCTCTGGCATGTGTACGCCAGCTCCAGTTCTGATAGTGGTTCCCATCCCTGAGAACAGCTCTATTTCCTGTAAAGAAAATAATAACAGTGGTTGTCTGGCCAGAGACCAGTTTATATCATTATGAGGTCATGATGGTCATGATCCATCGATGTCGTTAACTGGTTGTTAGGATTGTAGTCACAAACATCTTTCTGACTCTCAGCCTTTGTAGAATTGACACAAATTAATAGTAGCCCAGATGGGGTTGAGTTAGCCTCTCTGCTCATTTCCAGCTGTTTTTAGATATCCAGACTTGTTTTCCTGGAAATTACAATAGCCACTGCAGAGTAAAGAAGTCTGTATCATGGGACCATAGATCTCTCTGCTGAGCACAGAGAGGAAAGCGTTTGTGTAGGCATGAGCTGTACATGAAGTTTTGAGTGGAGGATTACTTATTCTTCTTTAGAAAAATAAATAATCAAAATTATAAATAAAATTCTAGGAGAAATATTATTGCTTCAGACTGGAAGGATTTAAAATTGATATAATCTCCCTGTTTGTTCAGTGTTGTTCTCCATACCACTTTTCCTAATTTTTCAATCAATTTAGTTTAAAAAGTTGCAATATCTCCTATTTCTTTTGACAGGTGTTTGAACACCGTAATAGATTATAATACCAGTGACTCTTTGTTTTTCTTTTTAACTGTCTATTGTAATTATGGCATAACAAGTAGAATAGCAAAGGGATCCATTACTAATCCAAGTATAGTAAAAAATGCTGGAGAGTTTCTGCATCTATCCACCTAAAGACAGTATTCACATAAGCAGTATAAATTATGATTGTTAAGCCAGTACCTTCTGTTCAGGGAACCTAATGTAATGAAGAAATATGAGTGATCAAAGGCAATACACAGAAATGTGGAAAATCTTCTGCACAATAGAATAAATACATTACATATCTTGTGATAAAGAACCTAATTAAGGGTTGCCAAATAATATACAGTGGATTTTATTGGGAACTGACTGGTTTACCATTTTTTTTATTGTACCTTATATAGCAGTTTTACTGTGGTAGAAGTCTACTTAGATATAGTCATGCAGATCTCAACTAAACAGGTTTCCATTCAAGTGATCTTTCAGCTTTACTGAGGTGTGTCCTTTTTTTTTTCCCAAGCCAGAAAGAATTTTAGGAGGGGAGGCCTTTGCACATTTATGTACATATCCAGCCCATATACAAGCCAGGTGGAGCAGAATTGCGATACAGCAAAATTCCTGAACATACATAAGTGAAATAAGCGTATGACAAATATTCAGGAAAACTGACATCTGCAGAGCCCAGACCACCTCTGACCTACCCTGAAGGCGTAATAAGGTTGTTTTAAGCATACATAATAAATTTGAATTGTCCTGAAAGAATCAGTTTTGCTATGTATACACTAAACCACGTGTGAACTTGTACTTCTGATCCAGGAATCTCAGACAGTTTTATTTTTAGAGTAGGGCTATATGAAAATTCATGCTGGATTCTGCTCTAAGAATCAACAGGATTAGGTAGAAAGGCATTACCTTAGGCTGATGCAAAATGAGACAAAACTCCGACAGCATCCATAATGGCAGATTACATAAACTGAACCAGACAAAATAAGAAAAAGATTTATTTTTTATTATCAGACTATAGGTATTAATGGTCAGGAAGGGTGTATTTAAGTAACTCTGTAGACAGTTGCAAGGTAAGAGTTGCCAGAGGATATTTTAACTGTACTTTTTACTTAAAAAAAAAAAAAGAAAGAAACAAAAAAACCCACTATTGCTGATATTTTTGTACCCTTAACTGACAATGAATGTTTTATGCCTTAATAGCAATGCATTTCTAAACTGCAGCTGGTGTCTTATACTGTTTTTCTTTGCAGGTGGCCTTTTTTTTGCAAAACCCATGCGATCCAAAGGCTATGTGACAATGCTAGACCCTTTTCAGCAGCTTTATGGAAAAAGGATGGGAGGACTACTGTTTATTCCAGCTTTAATGGGAGAAATGTTTTGGGCTGCTGCCATCTTCTCTGCCTTAGGTAAGGAATAAGCAGTATAAATATTAATTTATCACAGGTAGAAAATATTAGGAACATCAGAAATGCATTAAAATTCTAGCTTCAAATGCTAACTATTCAAGCCAAATGATTCAGAGTGTGACAGTTCTAAGACCCATACTAACTAGTAATTAAATCCAGTAATGGTACCCCATTAATTATTTTGATAATGGAAAGACGTGCAAGATATCTAATTGTTTTCACATACCTTTAAGTTGTCCCTCTTCAAAGAGCATGAAAAGATTTCGCAAAAAATTTCCTTTGATTGTGAGAGTGATGTGAGTGAATCCAAGTGCCCCTTTTGTATTATCTGACCCAGCTTTTCTTTTACACCACTGGCATCACAGAAGCCAGTCAAAATTTCCCTTAACAATGTGTAACATCATTGCCAATGCATCTAAACAAAATAATCCGTTGCATATAGGAGATCTATACAGAACTTTCCGTAACACAAATAATAGAAATAAACCAGATGCTGATCAATAAATTGAAGAATTCTTCAATTCTAAATGCCTTTCTTCTTAACAAAATGAAGAAAATACTTGGGATTCAAGAAAGGATTCAGAGAATTAGTGAAATTATGACTCAATAGAAAATCACCCAACTACTCATCCAGTCCTGAAAAAAAATCAACTTCCAGGGGTTTTAATTATATTTCAGGCCTGAATTTAGCAATCCCTTCAAGAACTGAGAAAGCCCTTGAGTTGAAGCACCAGTAATTGACTTTCACCAGCTAATCATACTAATAATGCACATGCATGTGGTAATGCTTTCTAGCATATGCTATTTTAAACAAAAAATAAACTTTGAAGGTACTCTCCAACTGCGCTGTGATGAACTGCAAAGCAATAGGGGAGCTTGTTTACCACAATTTCATCACAAAACCCTTAAAAGACTAAGAACAAACTGCATACTGAGGTGATAGGACTTGAAGAACACTCAGAATGTTTTGAATATTTTTGACTGAGGACAAGCCATTCTGTTTTATTTCATTGCAAGTGGTGTGAGTGCCTTTCTAGATTTATATTAACAGCTGACAGTTAAGGATTATGAAGGTCATTGAAGATTTTGATTTAACTATTCTGTGACTAATTTTTATGTCTCCTGATTTGCACACCTATCCTCATTGATGAATGTTTAATCCCAGTGCTCTTCACTACTTGATCTTCATTATGACTCCTTGCTTGGCAGAGCTGTAGAAGGGAAGCAGGTCTTACAACTTGTGAAAGAGGTCTGAGCTTGTTATCCTTAAGCACGTCAACTTTGAAGTCTCACTGTACAGCAAAAACCACACCTGTCAGCTCCCAGAAACTCTAATATATATCACACATCATGTTTTCTTCTGTAGCCAGAACTCTTCCAAATATGTGCTCCAGAATATCCATCTACAATAATTGCAAGGCCTAAAAGTTGTTGCAAGATGTTTCATTTTAATCATCCTAATTAGAAGCAGAGGAATTTTTTAGCATGGTTTTAAAACATTGCAGTCACTTGAAATAGTTAATACATCTAAGAGAGATGTATAACCATTCTGATAGCTGCTGCAAGGGCAATGCAGGAGGACACAAGCTATTCAGGAGGTTTGTTCAGTGCACTAACAGCTTCCTCACACAAATGATCAGGGAGCTGATGAAGGAAGGTGCTCTGTTGAACCTGTTACCTACAGACAAGGAAGAACTAGTTAAGGGTGTGAAGGTCAGAGGCGGAGTTGGCTGCAGTGTTCATGAGATGGTGAAGTTCATGGTCCTGAAAAAGGAGAACAAAGCAAAAATCAAGACTGCAAGAATGGACTTCAGGAGAGTAGAGCTTGGACTCTCCAGTATTCTGCTTGAAAGAATCCCATGGGAGATGGTCCTGGAGAGGAGTCCAGAAGAGCTGTTTGCTATTCAACCATTACCTCCTCCAAGCTCAAGAACAGTCCATCCTGACAAGTGGGAAAATGTGGACTGTTGTTGAATGAGATGGGGCACCTGGTAGCAAAGGTTGTGGAAAAGGCTGAGGTACTCAGTGCCTTCTCTGCTTAATTCTTTGCTGGTAAGACTAGCCTTCAGGAATTCCAGGACCCTAAGAAGCCTAGGAAAGTCCAGTGCAAGGAAGATTTGCTGGAGGAGAATCAAGTTAGGAAACATTCAGATACACTGGACAGACACAGTTTCATGGGACCTCATGGGATGCATCCCATGAGTGCTGTGGGAGCTGGCTGATAACATTGCAAGAACACTCTCAGTAATCTTCTGAAGACTGTGGTCTTCAGAACACGGATGTTCCTGAAGACTGGAAGAAAACAAATATCACTCCCGTCTTCAAGAAGGGCAAGAAGCAAGACACCAATAACTAAAGGCCGGTCAGCTTCACCTCAGTCCCTGGGAAGGTGATGGAGAAAATACTCCTGGAAGCTACTTTCAAACCAATGAAGGTCAAGAAGGGGACTGAGAATAGTCAGCATGGATTTATGAAAAGGAAATAATTCCTGACCACCCTGAGGTCTCACATGATGAGCTGACTGGCTTGGTAAACAAAGGGAGAACAGGGCATGTTGAGGATTTCAAAAAAGGCATTTTATGCCATCTCCTATAACATCCTCATAGACAAACAGGTGAAGTACAGACTAGAGGAGGAGTGGACAGTGAGGAGGAGATTGAGGATTGAGAACTGGCTGAACTCCTGGGCTCAGTGGGCTGTGACCAGCAGCATGGCTGCCACCAGGTGGCCAGTCACCAATTGTCCATCCCAGAGGTCCATACTGACTCCCATATTATGCAATGTTTTCATTAATGACCTTGCTGATGGGACCAATTGCACCCTTGGCTAGTTTGAAGAAAATAAAAAATGGTGAGGAGTTGCTGATAGGCCAGATAGTTGTAATGCTTTTCAGAAGGATCTCAAAAAGCTGCAGAACTGGGCCAACAGGAACCTCATGAAGTTCAACAAAAAGAAATGATAAATCATGTACCTGGGAAGGTAAAACCTGATGTTCCGGTACGGGCTGGGGGTTAACCAGCTGGAAACCATGTTTGCAGCTAGGACCTGGGAGTCTTAGAAGGCAATGAAGCTGACCATTATCCAGCAATGTGAACGTGTGTCAAAGAAAACCAATGCCATACTGGGCTGCATTGGAAAGACCGTTGCCAGCAGGTTGAGAGCACATTTGGAATACTGGATCCAATGCTCCCTGATACAAGAGATGTGGCCATACCAGAGAGACACTACTGAAGAGCAACAAAGATTATTAAGGGACTGGGGTATCTGGTATACAAAGAAAGACTGGAGAGGTGGGGCTGTTCAGCCTGTAAAAGGCAAGGCTCGGGGGGAAATTATCCACCTGCATAAATACCTGATTTTATATTTATTTATTTGGGATAAAGAAGCTGGAGACAGGCTCATATCTGTGTTGCCCAAAGATAGGACAAGAGGAAATAGGAACAAAAAGAACTACATGACATTCTGTTTAAATTTAAAGAAACTTTGGGGTTTTTTAACAATATGAGAGATCAACCACTGTCACAGACTGCACAGAGAAGCTGTGGAGTCTCCACCCTTATGGATAGTCAAGACCTGACTGAACGTGATCTGAGCAACCTGCTTCATCTGACACTGCTTGCGTGGGGACTTGGAAGAGACAATTCTTACAGGTGTTCTTCAGTGTCAGCAACTCTTTGATTCTATGAGCTGTTTTGTGGTCAGCTCAACATTGTGATTTGCTTTCTACAAATGAAATCTGCTTGATAATGCTTGGGAAAGTTTTTGATTTCTGGGTCAACAGTGGAGGATGGATTTTGCAGTTTGCAAAGAAACCCGCTTTTGTCCCACATAAAAAATTCAAGAGCACTTTAGAAATGTCAGTGGACATTTTAGCAGATGCCTCCTCTACCGTTCCTTCTGTGGCCAAAAGGAGCTAGCTCACAGCATAAATGGGATGCAGCAGACATCCCCAAGAAAAGCCTTTACTGCAAAGATACGCTTGCTCCCATGTGGCTGCTACTCACCCAGGGAAGCTTCAGCTGTCTGTGCATAGCTGCTTTTCCCCAGGCAGAACAAGAGAGTGTAGTCCCTACAGAGCCTGAGCACTGTGAGGAAGGGCTGTTGGGACCCTTCTGTCCTCATTTTCTTAAGAACCTGCAAAATGACAGATGCTAAACTTGGACCAACAGGAGCATCCCTTTTACCACTCCCTTCAAAGGTGCAGAAGGGGTGTGCAGAGGGGGGAATATATTAGTACTGTTATTAAGTGTCTCCCAAATCTTCGTTCGCGAAGCCTAGCCATGAGTATTAAGTGTCAGACCAGCACCTGTATATGCAACTTAACAAAGGTGTACCTTCTCATCAGACTTACACTAACACACAGTACTTTGGTTTTCCCCTTAGGTGCAACTATAAGTGTGATCATTGACATTAACGTCAATATTTCAGTTATTATTTCTGCCCTGATTGCAACTATGTACACACTTGTGGGTGGGCTTTATTCTGTGGCCTACACCGATGTAGTTCAACTCTTCTGCATCTTCCTGGGACTGGTAAGTTTGATGCTTTTTTTCCTTTTTTGTTGAGAATTTTGCCCTGAGCATTAAGATGATTGCTGAGACCTATTGCTCAGTTTTAGTTTTGGAACTTTCTTCACTGAAAGCATGGAAAAGGAATATCTCCACTCATAGTGGAGACTGACTTTAAGAGTCTGCATTTGCCTTAAGGTACAGTCTGTGCTTCGAAAATAATGTTGCCCAAGAGGTCTGTTTCTTTGGCTTTTTTTTCCTACGAATAGGACTGGAGCTGACTCCTTCCCTGTCTGTCCATGGGACTGTGACACAGGCACTGGAAGAAAGCATTAGACATAGGAAGCAGTCCTATGCCTGAAATACTGGCATTGGACCTGCAGAGCTGATACTCTCCTGCCTCTCTTTTCTCTGGTTGTTACCTACTCATGCAGCTTAGTTAACCTCCTGTTAACTTAGCTAACTTTCTTGGGTTTTTCCTCATTTCCCTCCACCATCCTTGGTGACCATAAAACAGGAGGTTTTACTGGATGTCTTGGCTGTTTTAATATGGTAGTATGAATATCCCCTCATCAGCTGCTAATGATAGTGGGCAGCCTTTTATTTAGTGCTGTTCTTTAAGACCCACACTGAAAAACACCAATGTAACAGGACCTAGATCACTAGGGTGCAATCAAAGCAGCTGCTGTCTTTGTTTGCCAGTGACAGTAATAGATAGTCACAGGTGTGCAGAGAACTGAGAGAGCCTAAAATAAATGAGGTGGCTCAGTGTGGAGGAGCCAAACGGCACTTTGGGGACCTGGAGTTCTTTCTGTACTTTCGGCAGAGTTCTTGTGCAGCTCTAGGGAAATTGGTTTACCCAGTGCTCGCACAGGTGGTCACTAACCAGCTCTGTGTGTGTCCTCACTCTGTGGTATCTTACTGTGAGGGCTAGGGCCTTACTTGCAGAAATGCTGAGTGTTCCCTCTTGTAACTGACTTAATGGAAATGGTGCTAAATACCCTGAAAAAGCAAATCAAAGTTCCAGCTGGCCAAGTGAAATGAGAAGTTATTCCAGATCTTCTTTCCTCATACCTCTGTTCTTCACCTATATAGTAAGGAAAATAGTCTCCTTCCCTAACATGAAGGTTAATATTTGTGAAACATTCATTTTCTACAGATGGAATGCATTACAAAAATTCCCAACATTTTAGATAAATCAAAATGCTTCTTCAGTGAGATCAACCTCTGAACTGCTAAAGACTCTGATCCCATGGGAATAACAACATTAAAATCAGCATGAAACTGACAGACAGGAAAAAGCAAATGAAGGTTGTATAGCAGTCTTCTAAATGGTTGGATCTGTAGCTTTATAGTGTTCTTTCAGTTCAGGTTGGGCTCTTTATGTAATTTCCCATTTGAAATAATCAATAATAATACAACTGTAGAATAAACCACATTCATGAACTTGAGAGTGTCATCAGTGAGGCTGGAAGACTCGGTATCTAAGTGGTCAGGCAGTTTTAGATGAGATGGAATACTTTCACAGGAGATGTCACAGCAGAAGATGGCACAGTTACACTTATCCCAGCTTCTCCTGCAGGCCCTGGAGCAGTTTTTATTCCCACTGGTGCAGAGCTTTACTGCTGATTCCTCTAATGTCTGGTTTCTCTCCTGCTCCTTACCCAGGAGGAAACACTTGTTATAATCACTTCTGTTCCCTACCCTGACTCCTCATTTCAGACACAGCTTCTTCCTTATGTTTCAATAACCTCTACCCCAACCATATGTACATCCTTGGTTTTCTCTTTACAATCTCATGTAGTGTCTCTTCTACCTTCCTCACTCTCTTGTATCCACATCTAGAGTTCTCATCTCTTTGTCTTTATCTTGACTGTATCCCCACTATTTACTGACTCTTCATCTCATCTGTATTATTAATTCCCCATTCTGTACTCTCTATTTTCCCAGATAATTCCCAGAAACAGTTGAGATTTGTCATTTTTGCCAGGAAAAGGAGTCTAAATGTATGGATGTAAACCATGACATGCCAGTGAACTGCAGGGCCGGAGAAAATGTCTTGATTTGTTTTATTTACTACTGTAAAGGTAGTCCTTGAGACCACAAAAAGCTAGGTTACTGTCAGGAACTGGAATGGCTTACAAAAGCTCATAATGCATTTGCAATACAGTACCTACTAAATCCTGGGTTGTGGCATGCAGAGTCCAGATAGACTTTCAGAGATTTACCCCACTGAAAATCCCAGTGGAGTATGGTCAAACTACAGCTGTTCAGAAGCTCATCAGTTGGACATGTTTGAGATTCAGAAACGAGAATAAAAAAATCCTTTGACATCCTTGTTCCCCATTAATTTCTCAGTAAGAACAGTATTAATATCCATTAATTTTGAAAATATATTTATTTTTCCCTCAAAATATCTTGGAGACAGTTGAAACATTATGGTGAACTTTCACAGAAAAGCTCAAGCATGGAGTGAGAAGGGAATCTTTCTACCCAACTGCTTAAATTGAAGTTTAACATTTAGCAGAACAGAATCCTGTGGTATGTGTTAAGATGCCAGAATAACAGGCAGTGCTGCAAAATATTCTTCATACATTATTGCAGTAATTGTGCAACAAATTAGAGAAAGATGTTTGATTTTTCCCTCCCTTGCTCCTGTTGACCCCATATACTTAACTGTGATCAGTTGAATTGTAGCAATCTGTGTGGTTTTGGATATCATTGGATCCTTAAGGATGCTATGCTTGTGATGGTCTAGCCCATATAGCACAAAGCCTGATTTTCATCTCAGTAGGAGCTGCTGATTTTCTCCTCCATAGAAAGGGAGTTATACCATTGCAAAACAAGTTGGCAAGTAAATGCACAAAAAGTCAGTTGGAGAAGGAAATGGACCTTCTGGCGGAAACTGTCTCTGGAAAAGGTTTTTTTTGGCGTAGATAAAAAAAGAGAGAGACTGAAAATGGTCAGGAGATCCCAAGAAAACACCCTCAAGGCAGAAAAGTGATGTAACACTGGGCTAATGAGAGTTTTGGAGGAAGACAGTTGGGGTTGCACCAACATCACTGCTCTCTTGTCATGATATAGTTTTGTACTGAATTACGAACAAATTCCCAAACCTTCAGGTGTGATGTCTCATGCTTGTAAACTGGCAAATCCTGATGCTATTACATGCAAGTTTATATGTAAATATTTCTCTACTGTCTGGTCCAGGAAAGAGTGTAAAGAATATATGAGGAGTTCAGGGAAAATAAAACGAAGATGTATAAATTTGTCTTCCCTGCTGATTTTGTGATTTACATTGATTAATTCTCTTCTCACAGTCTCCAGGAGAGACGTAAGCTATCCACTACCGAGCTCTCCGGATTTCAGAGATGTTCCTCCAGCACATAACTCGACTTTACTGCAAGTCAATGTGACAGTTTGGCTAGATCAGGGTTAATATCAACATTTCACAAATTTAGAATGTCTTCTTTAGACATGAACAGAGTGTTTCTCTTTGGTTACAGTGGATCAGTGTCCCCTTTGCGATGTCCCATCCTGCAGTAACAGACATTGGACTCACAGCTGTGCACCAGGTGTACCAAGCACCTTGGCTTGGATCTATCAACTCACTTGACATTTACACATGGTTGGACAATTTCTTTTTACTGGTAAGTGGTGACTTGTATGAAGGAAAGAAGCATTTATACATTCACACTGTGTTACTGTGACAACTGAAAGTAATAGAGCTTAATTAAGAGTTTCCAGCAAACTGAAACCCTCTTGACTCCTGCTCAATCTTTCTGCACATTTGAATGATTTCAGTGACATATCAGTCATCATTGCCAGGAATGCAATTTAGATATCATCAGGCTGAAAGAGTTGACATGTTAAAATTAAATAAAAGTGTGCAGCTAATACTTAACTGATGTCATTGTTGGCAGAGGAATTTATATATTGCAGAAGGCAATAAATATGTTATACAAATGATCAAATATGCCTTAGGTATAGGTAAAGTAGAAAAAGCTGTGCAGAGATGGATGGCAGGATGGATGAATTCATACATGCACACATCCCAGAATGAACGAAGGGCTTTTGTTATTTAATAACTATGTATTACACGTGGGATCAGTGGTTATTAAGTACTTTCCATTAGAAGATCTAGAAACACATGCTAACATTTTCCATTCTCAGTGTCCCTATGCAAATCTGAACTGGTTTTATTATTATATTGTACTTCGGGATTACCTTCTCTGTCTTTTTTTTAAATCATCTCAATAAAAAAATCTTTAGGGTTTTCTGATAATTGGGCTATTAAAATACATTATTTTATCCAGCTTTCTCTCAGAGATCCAAAGTATGGCATTAGCTCAAGTGGCTGTATTCTCTCTGGTAAGCCTGAAGGTTTCATCTCTGTTGATGACCAAAGAAAAGCTCTGATGTTGCCAAATTGTGACACATTTTCTTTTCATCTTGTTTGTTTCATTATAGCTCAAGAAATTTACACATCCTTGGAAAGCTTTGTTAAGGGATTATTAAGGCAGCAAAGGAAAACAGTCATGAATAGCAAGTCAAAACCAGATTTGTCTCTGAAACATTGTTAGTCCCTATATGTGCATGAAACGTACATGAAACACCTGTATACACAATATTTGCTCCAAATGCCTCCTACCTCATTTAGTGTGTAGAACTGGGCAGTGTCCAGTTAGTGAGCACTTTGCTTGGTTTTCTTTCCATGCTGTTTAGTAACAGACACTTTTTTATTTAGTGGAGACTATTCAAATCCTGCTCTCAAGACAGAATTGTAAGCACTTGGTTTTTTAACCTTTGCTAATACTCTCCTGTGTTGTATTTTGCAGAAATAATTTTATGTCATCAAGATCTTCCCTGTTATATAACAAAATAAAAGATAAGGGTTTCTACCATAAAAGAAAACTTGCTTTTACTACTCTGTCTTCAATTTCTACTTTTATTGTATTTGCTTAAGGCAGTGGGAGAATAATTTTTCAGATTCTTGAGTTCGCTGTATACAGAACATCTTGCCTTGTTCAAATGACCACATGCATTCGCAAAGGAAGATAAACTCTTGCTTTCAAATCCTATTGGAGAGTCCAATCTAATTTTGATGGGAGAAGGGTATTGGAGGCAAATTCTTCAAATATGTAATACGACAATAGTATTTTATAACTTTTCGTAAGACTTTATTAAGTATTTGGGGGTTACAGAGACTGTGTAAGCACAAAGTGTTGCTTCTAATCATACAAAAAAAATAATTTGTCTAAAAGAATGGGATTTAAGTGGACTTACACAGGTTTGACATTTCTTGTGAGAATGAAAGTTGCAGTTAATACTGGCTAAATAAATTAAAAAGTAGCAACATGGCTTTCAACATTCAAGTGATGCTTCTACATGCTTTCTGTATGGTGAAAGCAAAAAAATCCAGTTAGCTTCCAATGACAGCATTCTGCCTGTTGTGTTTGCAGACATTAGGAGGAATACCATGGCAAGCATATTTCCAGCGAGTTCTTTCCTCATCTTCTGCCACATATGCTCAAGTTCTGTCATTCCTGGCTGCTTTTGGCTGTCTTGTGATGGCTATTCCTGCGGTACTCATTGGTGCAATTGGAGCATCTACAGGTAAATGATTAAAAATCAGTAGTAAAATAAATGTAAAATGAATTGTGCAATAAGTTTGAGAAAACAAAGCTTATGTTAGATATAGGTGACATATAGGTTAGATAGTCAGGTGGCACTGTTAATCAACTCACGAATTCTTTATGGGAAGGAAACTACACATAAAAATAACATAATAGAATATTTCTCCAAAAGGAAAGTACTCCTACCCCAGTGGGTGAAATGAAATCATTTTGCACATTATAGATATCTACAGACATATCTCTATTCAGTGTTTGAGTTAGATTGTGGTACTTTTATTTGGTCCTAACAGTAATAATGGTGAGTGACTGAGGGAGCTGGGATTGTTTAGCCTGCAAAAAAGGAGTCTGAGGGGAGACCATATTGCTCTCTAGAACTACCTGAAAGGAGGTTGTAACGAAGTGCAGGTTGGTCTCTTCTCCCAAGTAACAAGTGACAGGATGAGAAGAAATGGCCTTGAGTTGCACCAGGGGAGGTGTAGATTGGATATTAGGAAAAATTTCTTCACCCAATGGTTTGTCAAACAGGCTTGTTTGGAGCAGGCTGCACAGGGTGTATTCATCATCCCTGGAGGTATTTAAAAGACGTGTAGATATGGCATTTGGGATCATGATTTAGCGGTGGTCTTTGCAGTGCTAGGCTGACGGTTGGACTCAATGATCTCAAAGGTCTTTTCCAACATAAATGATTCTATGATTTATCAGGAATTTCTTATCTTGACCAAAATATCCTTGTCAAGACCTTTGTCATAGTAAGAGTTGTCCCCATCACAGTGACCTTGTAGCTAAACTGATAGAAATGTTTAACACATGGCTTTGAGCCCTGTCTGTAATCCAAGAGGGTAGTTAAACACATCACTAAGGAACATGGACACCAGATTTGTTTTGAAGAAAATTACATTTACAAGCATTGCAAAGTTTTAATATTAAACTTTCTACTGAATAACCCCAGGCTGTGGTGAGACTTATTTTAGAGATAAGAAAAAATGCTGAGCAGAATTAAATCTGCCTAACAGAAATCAGTGGGATGCTGTCTCTCTGAAAAGTATTGGTCTGGTCCTGGTAACAGTTTGGGTATTGAATGTGAATGAACGTGTGGCAATATGAATAGCTCACTACAAATGAATTCAAGCGATGCTGTGGCCGATGACCACTAATGTTACTAATAACATACCTGTGTCCATATTGTAGCTTGGAACCAGACTGATTATGGTGTCCCTGACCCCAAGAGTAAAAAAGAAGCAGATATGATTTTACCGATCGTGCTCCAGTACCTTTGCCCAGTCTATATCTCATTCTTTGGCCTCGGCGCTGTTTCTGCTGCAGTGATGTCCTCAGCTGATTCTTCAATTTTATCAGCAAGTTCTATGTTTGCTCGGAACATTTACCAGCTTTCCTTTCGGCAAAATGTGAGATAACATTTTTGTTTCTATTTTTAGAGAAAATTTTAGGTGATTGACTGTGGTGTAATTTCCTAATGAAACACCTCTTTCATGTTCCTCCCTATGACTAGGAAAAGGATGTCATTTAGTTCCTAACAGTTTATTGAACAAACTGAAAGTCATAAAAATATTTATAGTTGTGACTGATGATGGAGGTAAAAAGCCAGCTTGGGAAGAGCAGCTTTCAAGAGTTTTCATGGCACTGCAGTTTATCCAAAGAGCTAATTACTATCACTGCATCATAAGTTTTACTTAAATCCTTAACAAAATGAGACATTTTTTCTAATTATTCATTTATCAGGAAGTCATTTGATAACAAAATGGTCTAGTGAGTTGGAGTTTTTCTTAGGAAATGAAGAAGAAGAAATTCTGATGCTGACAGTTATTTTTCTAGTTGAGCCATATTGTGTTTCTTTCTAATGGTTATTTCTAACACTTTTGCTTTTTCTCTTTGACACATTCTCAAATTTTCCCTTGTGTTCAAAAATTAATGACTTTTGGAATGGCAACCATAACCCTTGGGGGTTTGTTTCCTGAGTTTGAGGTGGAGATAGAGATATGACTTTGTAAATATTATTGAATGAATCATGCAAAATTTCCTCTTACAACGCAGCATCTTATATTAACTGTGCATAAATGTAGGTATACATGTCTCATCATGAAAAAAACCACCTAACACTACCCTTCTTTTGCAGGCTTCAGACAGGGAAATTGTGTGGGTCATGAGAATCACTGTTCTTCTGTTTGGAGCATCAGCAACAGCAATGGCACTGCTGGCTTCATCAGTGTACGGCCTGTGGTACCTCAGCTCTGACCTCGTATATATCATCATATTCCCCCAGCTCCTGTGTGTGTTATTTATTAAAGGAACCAACACCTATGGTGCCATTGCAGGATACTTATTTGGCCTTGTTCTCAGAATAACTGGAGGAGAACCGTACCTCTACCTTCAGCCCTTGATCTACTATCCTGGCTGGTATCAAGATGATAATAATATCTATGTCCAGCGATTCCCATTTAAAACACTTGCTATGCTCACCTCCTTCGTTACTAATGTTATAGTCTCTTACTTAGCCAAATACTTATTTGAAAGTGGGACTTTGCCACCAAAGCTGGACTTCCTTGATGCTGTTGTTGCCAGGTACAGTAGAGAACACATGGACAAAGCGACTCTTGTAAAAAGTGACAATATTGTACTAAATGAACTTGCACCTGTGAATCCACGACACAGTCTAACTTTGAGCTCAACTTTCACGAACAAGGAAGCCTTCAACTACGTTGATTCAAGTCCAGAGCTGTCCAACACTGAAGATAATTAAAAAAATCTGGTAGCCACAGGCAAAATAACGAGAAATAGGATATTCTACAAAGAATAGTAAGAGGTATTTTATCAGAAGAAAAGGAAGAATTGGGAATAAAATACCGCTGCACATTCAAGTTGTTTCTAGGAGCAGAAGCACGAGAGAAACTCTTTTCTGTTATTATCTAACATGTTGGATTAGTTCATAGAGCTTTTACCAAAATATACACTCAGATCCCATTCTTTGCACCCAGAACTATATACTGTGCAATTAAAAAAATATTTACAATTGAAAATACATGTAGCAGAAAATGTGCAACAGCTATTTAGCTAGGATATCATATGAAGAGATTATAATACAGTCACTCTGAAATATTATCAGTCAACATTTTATTGGTATTAAGTGAAAATATATTGTCACAGCTGGAAGTGATTTATCACTAAAGAGCTAGTTGCTTGAGCAAAGACAGATAGATAACTTCCCTGGAGTTTTGATCTGGTCATTTTTTTTCTCATAAAGAAATTTAAATAATGCAATCTAGTATTTTATTATTTGTATGAGACAGCAAAATGCACAAATAGTAATAAATACCTTACGGGAGTGCTAAACATCATATATTAATTTTAAAAAAGTTAAAATTAATTCACCAGTTTAAAATTCTGTTGTACCTAATGCAAGACAACCTTAAGCAAAGTGTGTTAATATAGGTGTTCTTTGTTTTCTTGTGGTTAGTGGCTGTCTCAAAAATTCTTAAAGCAATAATTGGAGTTGAAATTCAGCTTGTTAAAAATGATTCTTATAAAAAAACCCTGATAAACTAGATAGAAATTTTCAATGTTGAGAAAAGAAGTCTTATCTTGAGTTATCATCAAAATGAACACTGAGCAAAGCACTCTGACACCAAGCAACTGCACCAATGGAATAAATATTGAAAAGTAAGGAGAGTCAAGAAGGCTTGAAAAGACATTTTCACATACTGAAAAAAGTCTTCTCTAAGTTATCGAAAAGTCTTTTGGTGTGGTCTTGCTGGGATTACTCTGGAAAGTGTAGATTTTCCATAGAAAATCACTCTTTCTCAAAAATTTTTCAAAACACAGGCTTGTTGGACAGCTTTCCACATCTGTAAGTGTCTGCCTCTAAAAGCAGCTTGGAGAGGAAGTCAGAGGAAAGCTGAAACCACAAGCACAGCGAAAGTCACAGTGGTGTCTTCCACTAAATGCTGGACTCCTTCATTATTATCTGTCCTCCTGGCCATCACAGTAATGCTGCGGAGCATCAGCAGTGGCCGGATGCTGACAAGACTTCTCTCATGAATGGCCAAAGGCAGCAAAGCAGGGAGATGAGGCCTCTCCTGTCTTTGCCCTGGCTGGCAGGGAACACGCAACATCGTTTCCATTTGCCCACGGCCAAGATGATTGTGTCTGTCCCCATTGGTACGTGCCTTTCACAGTGGGAGCTCTAGTAGCTAGATTTCTGTACAGTTAAGAGTTATGCTCCAATAATTCTTTTTAAACTCTGCGCATGACAAAATGTTCCATTGAAATCCAGACATCCTCGTGTTGCTGGTTACTGCTGAAATTTCTTTTTTTAACACTCACAGCACGAGGAGCTATACTAGAGGGTAGTAGATGTAAGAATAGGTTTTGCTGCTAAAGGAAGAAGCCATCAACTTGTGCATTCAATGTTGACATAAGCTTTCACAAGGCTGAATTCTTAGGTATGTTTTTGCTCCTTTTGTGGAGTCTTAACAGCATATATATATTTTATATGTAGAAAAAATTAATTTTAGATATGTTGATTATTTTTCCTTGCACTGCATTTAAAAATAACACTGCATCTCAGTTCTGAATATTCATTGTGACCTGCAGTACTACTGTGCTAACAAATACTGTGTGTGCTCTGGGTGGAGGGAATCAAAATCAGGATCTGCACTAAAAACCCACAAGAGCCAATATAGCAAAGAAACTAATAATTCCTGCAAGCTGAGTGAACAAGCCAACTACAAAATTCAGGGTGCTGGGTATCACAAACCAAACATGAGCCCAGCAGTATTCGTTCCCCCATGAACTACAGCGGAGAGATGAGAAAAGAGATTGTATAGGAAAAAAGAGGGGGAGAACAGAGCCACTGCTGAATTATTGTCCATTTCCTACCCAAATCCTCTAGCCTAAATCCCTTCTTACAAGAAGATATCAAGCCACGGCTTTGCCTGCTTACATAGCCAATGCCTTACGCTGCAGTTCCAAATTAAGTTAGAGAATTCCATTTTACAGTCACCTCTAGGTCTTCCTAAAAAAATATTCTCTTACCTAAGTTTTGTCCAGGAATTGCTAGAATTTAACTATGAGAAACCGCATAGTGACCAGATGCTTTGAATACTGCAACATTTTTATATTGAGACATTTTGATGGAAAAATAAAAATCTTTTTTCTTTTTATATTCCCTTGTTGCGATAAAAATGTAAATGTTTCTATAATGCTCAAAAAAAGGTAAGTGAAAAAAATAAAGGTGTTAGTCCAAAAATTTCAACCCAGATGCTTTCAACATTATTAGAATATTTTACATTTTTATCCTATAGAAAATTTTTTAAATTGGTGTGGTTTTGCACACTATTCCTGCCCAGATAGAACTACGCATTCCCTGTGTGAAAAATGGTTCCAATAAAGTTTTTCAGTACTCTCTGCAGAGACTGAAAAGTTATTGCACTTTTTCATATAGCATACCATGGAAGCTTTATCATGCAAAGGAGAGAAGTGATCTGTTTATCCTGTGACCATATACCAGTCCTGCTTTCCACATACCAATTCTGTGTGTGTGTGTCTTTGTGCAAGTCCAACAATGTCTGCCGTGGTTGCGGTGGTGGGCTGTATAGTGGATGGGATGACTACAAAAGCTAAACTAAATAGCCCCATGCGAAGTCTGTTTATAGGTTTTATTTGCCTTAGTTCAGCTTTCCTACCATTAAATTTGTACAGAGCTGTTCATATAACCAAAGGCTACATCTGTGATTGATAGATGTGGGTTTAAAAAAAAAAAGGAACAAAATACAACTAAGTTAGTTCCACAAGCAAAATGCCAACAGAATGTGTTTCTTCAAGTAGATTTTATTTTCAGAGGAATTATCAGACACTCCTTCACTTTTACAATTTGTAGACAGTAGTACTGTGCAGTAAATTGGATCTATAATCAGTGAAGCAAACAGCTCATTTTCAGACACTGAGGTGGTTGTTTCTGAGCCTTCAATGTCTAGATAAAATATTCATATCACAATCATGCATTTTATTTTCATGTTCTTAGCATTTGTGAATAACATTTATTTGACAGGGATTTTTACCTTTTTTGCATGAGATGTTTTCATAAAATCAAGGTTAAAAACATAGCTGACATGTCAAAAAAGTTATGATTTCACCTATATTTGTCCAAGTGGGATGGTATATGTATTATAAATAAAAAATACTTTTGTGAACCTGAACTGAATGTAAACATTAAGTGGATCAAATAAAGTAAAAGTCAGATATAGTCTTTTATTTTCATATAGTACAACAATTTAGGATTTCAAATAAAAGTATCATAGGAAAAAAACTGTTATTAATTTTTCCTTCTGCCCTTCAACTGTATTGATCAAGTTCCATGTGCAGTTAGTAAGTTATTGTAAGTCTGCTATTAATCAGGGCAGTATTTGTGGCTGTTGTTAAAAAAAAAGTATATTTTTGTCCGTGTCAGAAATGTTATATTAAGACTATACTTAATGAAGCAGATAGGAAGCATAATATAGATATATATGTTTTGACTTCATTTGTGTTGTATTCAGTAGTGCCCATGCATTTCAGGAAAATACTGTCTGGTTTTGGGTCTGTTTTGTCCATCTATTAAAAATAAAGATTTTATTTTATTATCACTCAGCATCATCTGAAGTTCTGTCTCACAGGCATAGCCCCACAGAGATTAGGTAGTCCTGGCAGAGTGGGATCTAGCCCTCACCCAAGGGATCAGCATGGTCACCATGGTTACAGCCCTACCACAAAAGCTGGCTCCCATATTGGAAATAGAGCTCTCATTTTAGTAAACTCCTCCTTGTCTTCACAGTCACAAAACATAGGAGAAGCCCTTGAGCTCCAGGAAAATCTACATCCAGTGGAACTCCCTCCTACAGACTCCCTTGCCAGGGATCTTTTAATTGGGGGTGTCGTAATGGGACAGGGGCTGTGAGGTTGGCGAGGAGCACAAAATGCACAACGGGAGCAGGAACTCACACGCCCAGAGATTGCAGCTGTGATTCATCTTGGCATTGAATGTGTTATAAATACAATTATTTAGAAATAAAAAATGTAGCAGGCTGAAAACTGAATCTACACTTTTATACTCCTGTTAAGAGTTTGATCATCAAAGGAAAGATACTAATGGGTGGCTATCCAAATGCTATTATAATGACACATGCCAAGTATGCAGAGTATTTATCCCCTAGATGCTTTGAAAAAATGCGTGGGCAATACTGTCCACTCATGGATGGGAAAAATAAGGCACACTGGTTTGTTTTGCAGGGCACTGAGATGTTTCCTCATGGGATAAAGCACAGTCTGGGGTTTTCAAACAGTGCCAAATAGTTTAGACATTTTGTTGAGGCCCTAATGCTCTGGTCACTTGCAATTAGGAGTTTCATTCCCACCCACACCTTTGATACACCAAAGCAGGTTTTAAGACATGAGCCCTGATATCCTGTAACTTCTAACTCAGAATGAAAGCAAGTCCATAATCCTGCAGATTCAAAAATGCAAGTAAAAGCATAAAGTAATGGTGCACTGACGATTGCTGTGGAAGCATTAATGAACTGTTTCGCCACATGACATGATAGATAAAAATGCCTTGTGCAGGCCAACTGTGGCCAAAAACACAGCGAAACCCTGCTTAGGAAACTCTACTTAGGGACTTCAGGGCTTTACTATCAGGAAGTGTTCCCAGAAAGAGCTCAGTTCTCAGGGGAGGGTTTGCACCTGACTGTCTGGAGCACTGACCTTCAGCAACCAGGGCTACAAAAATAGATAAATCATCCATCTAGATTACAGGAGACATCTTGTGTCTGAGAGACATATGCTATCTCAACAACTGCTGTTAACAAATAAAAGGTAAAAAATGTAAATGAGGCTGTAGTCAGATACAAGGCTATACTAGAGGATAAGATAGTGGACAGCAGGGGGGAAAAAGAAAGCATGGCCGTGGATGAAAGAATTGATTAGGTTGGCTAAATTTAATTGACTTAAAAACACTGTGAGGTCAGAAGGAAAAAATTGTTTGTGGACTTATGCAGGAAACACGGGTAATGAGATGGAAGAGCTAGAACTATGGAAGCAAGATGTGAAAACTTCTCATGCAGAGTAGAGGAATGATGATAGGATATCTATAAGACAGAAAAGGATTTTAAAAGACCATTTCCTGAGGTCATATAGGCCTAAAGAATTTAACATGAATGTGGACAAACACAGTTATTAATATTTTTAGTGAAAGAAATCCTGCTTCAAACTATATGATCCTGTAAACATTTGAAATCTGGCAGAGACCAGGAAAGCAAAAATTCTTGCAATGGCAAAAAATTAGTGGGTAATAGATTCTTCCTCAAGCAGTCAAAGCTCAGAAAAACAGGGGTGCTATTTCAACTTTGTACTTAATGCATAACGAAATATTTGGTAGTAGAAAATCACTTTGTATAGGAAGCTAAGAGTGATTAGATTATCTACATATACAAAGAGCGATGAGAGGAGATACTTCAGGTAGAATCATAGAATCATAGAATCGATTGGGTTGGAAAAGACCTCCGAGATCATCGAGTCCAACCCTTGGTCCAAATCCAGTCCATTTACTAGATCATGGCACTCAGTGCCACGTCCAATCTGCGTTTAAAAATCTCCAGGGATGGTGAATGCACCACTTCTCTGGGCAGCCCATTCCAATGCCTGATTACTCTCTCTGTAAAGAATTTTCTCCCAATATCCAACTTAAATTTCCCCTGGCGGAGCTTAAGCCCGTGCCCCCTTGTCCTATTGCTGAGTGCCTGAGAGAAGAGACCAACCCCCACCTGGCTAGAACTTCCCTTCAGGTAGTTATAGACGGTGATGAGGTCAACTCTGAGCCTCCTCTTCTCCAGGCTAAACAACCCCAGCTCCCTCAGCCTCTCCCCATAGGACTTATGCTCCAGTCCCTTCACCAGCCTTGTTGCTTTTCTCTGGACCCGCTCCAGCACCTCAATATCCTTCCTGAACTGAGGGGCCCAGAACTGAACACAATACTCAAGGTGTGGCCTCACCAACGCAGAGTACAGGGGAAGGATCACTTCCCTGCTCCTGCTGGCCACGCTATTTTTGATACAGGACAAGATCCCATAGATAGAAACATACTATTAAAAGATATATGGGTATACAATACATTAGAGTAGATTTTCAGTGGGAATCACAGGCAGATTTCTCATCACATAATTGAATTTCTGAAATAACTGGAATATTGTAAGCAAAAAGCAAAAGTAGTGCTAAAATACTACTGTGGATGAAACAGCAATGACGGTCGGGTCCTGCATGTCTCAGACCTACATTTCACGTTGCTCCTGGTCCTAATATACATCGTCCTAGGAGTCTAACCCCATTTGAATTAAGTTTGAGTGACATCCTTCAATTTATAATGGCATTCAGCCATTTGTTAATTCTTCCAAGAGTTTTCTATGGTTATAGCTGAAGCACTAAAATTCATTTACTTGTTTGGAAATGGCCAAGGTCATATTTTGACAAGCTAATGAATATCATTGCAAGCAAAAGGAGTTGAATATATCCTGCCCTGCCAATTTACTAATGGAATATAATTATTGTCTATGTATTAATAACAGAGATTAGAGAGCTGAACTGCAGTTTGTGCTACTCAGCAGTTCATATCCATCAAAACATTGGACAGAATTTTCAAAAGGACTTCAAGGGAAAGGTGCTCCAAAAAAACCTGATGTGTCACTGAGGGCATGCTATTCAAGGAATGGGACAGCTCCAGTTACATAGCTTCCTGTGATTTCAGCATGATTAGGGAAAACAGAGATTATCTTTGATTGATGCTATTTTGACGACAGAGATACCCACTTTATATTATGTTCCTAACCACTGCAGAGCCATGACTGCATAAGGCTTGTCCTCCTTTGAGGCTGGACAGAAGCATGGTCATGGTGAGAGTAATGAATAGGTGCCTGCTGCCCACCAGCCTCCCGGTCTTGCCTCTGTCTCAGTCCTTTTGTACTTGTGTTGTTCTGGTCTATGGTCAAACATAGTGAATAAGTCTCTCCTCAGCACCACAGTGAGTTTTCTGGGTATGAACTTGCATATAGCCTATCAACAGTCAGTCAGTAATGGGAGAGAGCCATCTTTAAAAACCATATCATCCCACGCAAAATCACACGCAAAAAAAATAATCAATGAAGTTCTACTGGGTTCAATTGCATGTTATACTGAGCAATTCCACCTTGCTTGTGGAACTGCTCAGTATAATATGCAATTGCTCCTTTAACAATGTTAAGGTTTCCTTCTTTTGCTCTCATATACACTACTACCTTTGAAATCCAGAGTATCTTAATTTGACTTCTTCTACAATGTGGTTTTCCCACTCCAGTAATGATCAACAGCTGCTTTTGTCATCACACAATGATGTAGGAGACAAGGAGACAAGGAAAGATTTAGACCCAATGAGTTAAAATTCAAATCATCCAGATATTTTGTAGTGGTTACTACCAATACTGATTGGTATTCCTCTACTGTGTAAGGTAATATGATATTTGTATAGTATCTGATGTTTGTTTATGCACTCATTACAGCAGCTATGCACGTAAGGAGTCCATGTTGAGGAGCAAGCACAGTTATCCAATTTTAGGATTGAAAAACAAATTCGTATTTTCCATCAGTCTAAAATCCATTTTTCTACTCCTGGTGAAGTGTCCTCAAGGATTTCACTTAATCAGAACTGCTTATAACATAATGGAAATATCATTTTAGCAGCATAACATAACATTTGAATAAGAAAATAAAGAAGTTATGTTTTCATAAAGAGCTTATTTCCCTGCAAAAAAAGGAAAGATGGAGCTTTCATTCCTGAACAAAACCTCTCACAGGATTCCAATGACAACATTTTAAGGGGACCTAATTTTTAAAAAGAGTTGAATGACTGCTCCTGCAATACCATATCTCCTTAAACTACTTCAAAGAAGAAATACAAACTTAAGAAAATCTACGCCACACAAACAGTTCAGTCCTACAATTGATGAACTGACTACAACATATGTTTAACTTATCTTGCATGAAGGTTTCCTTCAAAACTTGGGATACTCAGCACTACCCTTTTATAACTAATTTTCATTCATAAGCCATTTCTATTCAGATACACTATGGGAAAAATACATACACCATTAGCAAGGTAAAACCAGAAATTAGTTGTCTTGTAACCCATGCATTCAGAAAGAAGGCTTCGTCTGAAGGATCTCTTATGTCATTCCCTTTTACTTTACCTAGTAAAGCATTTACAACTGCATCACTCATCCTGTAGATTTACGTCGTTTTCCAGCAACCTAAGGAATACTGAAAAGACTAGAGAAACTGTCAGTAAAAAGATATTTTTCACAACATTTTTTTTCATTTAAAAATGAGCACATAAAAATGCAGAGGTCTCACAGCAATTACAATATCTGCAGTCATGAGAAGACATGTCAGAGAAAATAGGCATTTGGCAATACAACACTGAATGGCAGTACCAGGACAATGCGGAGCATTTCCATTACTCAGTTTAGTAATGACAGCTAATGGTCCTGTCTCTGCTGTCACTGTATGCCAGAGTAGTCCTGGAAAAAAACAGTGGGTGTGCAATTAAAGAGTTACAAACTGTAATGGAATATTCAAAAAAAAAAGTCACATTAATAATAAATTCTTGTTAATCACACAACGAGCCATTGTGACAGACGGTATCAGTGCAGATTTACCGACCCATTTGAAACACATAGTCTGGGATGGTTTCCAGTCACGCAGGACATTGTAAGGTAACAAAGGCCTGTATCAAGAGCAAAAAAAAATATTAGACTTTACTAAACAGTGTATGTATGGAGGCAAAGCAAGTTGGGAATAATGATAGTCACTAATGACAAATTAACTTTCATTTCTAAATCAAGACATTTCCAACAAATGAAGATGGGAATGGATAGATTAGATGTGTTTGTGCTACACCCCATCTCACCTATGCAGTAGCCAGCAATGGCCTCTATATAAATATTTTGTATGGAGAGGCACTAAAGTTCTAGATAAGTAGTGAAGTCCCTGTAACTAATAGTCATTAAGACATCAAGAAATTGCTTTTCTAAGTGCAAATCCACCATGTTATATATATGCAGCTGGAACTGAGGGTCTGTGACAAGGAGGACAAGAACAGAACTCATATAGGTATTATCATTTGGATTGCACTAGAGGATACATTAGAGAGGGCTGAAGCAGACCTTGGAAGCATATGACTTTTTTAGAGTCTTCACACTTGTTCTGTCCCATCTTTTTGTTCCCAAGCTGTCACTAAGGGCGGGAGATAATGAAAGGGTTTGGATCATGTATATTTATTTATTCTACCATAACAAAGTTTTGCACTGCAGTATTCTTCTGGATTTGTCTCATTTCTCCTGATGTAATTTCTCCTTATGATTTTATGTTGGTTTTGACAATTATTGCAAAGACCAAATGCCTGCAGTTTCACTGTGCTGCAGAAAAATATATAGGGAGACAGTCCCTGTTAGTGAGAGTTACTCACAAACACCTGAAGAAGAGAATATATATAAAGCTACAAGGAATAGAATGGCAAGACAAGGGCAAACATTCATACAAACTAGCTAAGCACAAGTTTGGCTTATATTTTGCTATTAAAAATAATAAATGCCAAATCATGTTACATGTCTCTTAAGTGTCCCATTTTATAACCTAACAGGAGCAATGGGCCCAGGAAAGGAATGTCATTGTCTGCAGTACCAGAGAACCAGACAGGTGGCAGATTCATCCAAAGGGGCCTTTGGTGTCCTAGGCCATCTTGGGCACTTTTACAGAATGGGTGTTTGATGCTACTGTTCTAGATCAGGCCAGATGGGTAAGCAGCCAGAGCAGGAGCAGGTGAAAGTGGGCGAACACAAAGGAAATGAACCTGACTTGTTGCCCTATCACTCCCATGTTGCCTGGCCAGAACAAAGTCACTGTACTTCTTTGATTTTTGTCGTCTTGTTTATTTTGTTTGAAATGCATGGTCACACAGTGATCACACAGCATCTACAAGACAGACAGGGGATCAGATCCAGCCAACCTGGGTTTAGGAGGGGCAGGTCCTGCCTGACCAATCTGATCTCCTTTTATGACCAGGTGACCTGCCTGGTGGATCAGGGGAAGGCTGTGGATGTAGTCTCCCTGGACTTCAGCAAAGCCTTTGACACTGTTTCCCACAGCATACTCCTAGAAAAGCTAGCAGCTCATGGCTTGGACAGGAGCACCCTGTGCTGGGTTAGGAACTGGCTGATGGCTGGGCCCAGAGAGTGGTGGTGAACGGTGCTGCATCCAGCTGGAGGCCGATCACTAGTGGTGTCCCCCAGGGATCAGTGTTGGGCCCAGTCCTGTTTAATATCTTTATTGATGATCTGGACAAGGGGACTGAGTCCACCATCAGCAAATTTGCAGATGACACCAAGCTGGGGGGGGAGTGTCAGTCTGCTGGAGGGTGGGAGGGCTCTGCAGAGGGACATGGACAGGCTGGAAAAATGGGCTGAATCCAATGGTATGATGTTTAACAAGACCAAGCGCTGGGTCCCATACTTTGGCCGCAACAACCCCATGCAGCCCTACAGGGGACAGAGTGGCTGGAGAGCAACCAGGTGGAGAGGGACCCGGGGTTCTAATCAACAGGAAGCTGAACATGAGCCAGCGGTGTGCCCAGGTGGCCAAGAAGGCCAATGGCATCCTGGCCTCTAGCAGGAACAGTGTGGCCAGCAGCTCCAGGGCAGTGATTCTGTCCCTGCACTCGGCACTAGTTAGGCTGCACCTTAAGTTCTGTGTCCAGTTTTGGGCCCCTCATTTTAGGAAGGACATTGAGGTGCTGGAGGGTCCAGCAACGGGGCTGGTGAAGGGACTGGAGCACAGGCCCTGTGAGGAGAGGCCGAGGGAGCGGGGGTTGTTTAGACCGGAGAAGAGGTGGCTCAGAGGAGACCTTCATCACTCTCTAGAACCACCTGAAAGGAGGTTGGAGAGAGGTGGGAGTCAGTCTCTTCTCCCAGGCAACCAGCAGTAGGACAAGAGGGCATGGTCTTAAGCTGTGCCAGGGGAGGTTTAGGTCAGACATCAAAAAGAAATTCTTTACAGAGAGAGTGATCAGACATTGGAATGGGCTGCCCAGGGAGGTGGTGGATTCACCATGCCTGGAGGTATTTATGAAGAGACTGGATGTGACACTTAGTGCCATGGTTGACAGGGTGGCGTTGGGTCATGGGTTGGACTCAATGACCTCAGAGGTCTTCTCCAACCTGGTGGATTCTGGGATTCTGTGATTTTGCTTTAAGGTCTCTAAGGCAACATCTTTTCCTATGTGGCTGCGATATGCCTAAGGAGGCCTAAATTTTTCTAGAATATTTACATTCTGTTTTAATATAAATAATGTTAGAAATAATAAATATATCCCTAGTCTTCTGCTTCGACAGCCATTTCCCCAGTACAATATTATTAGCACAATTAATTCAAAAGCTGGCTTTTCTTTGGCTCTCATTTATTCTGAGTAATGTCTGACAAGTTTTATATGACCTTGTGGGTGCAATATGGTGCTAACAATTTGATGTGCAGAACTATTTCCTGTAATAGATTTATAAAACTGTCAAGTTGCTATGCAAAGATGCCCTCTTCCAGTCAAATACTGTATTTGGCACAGTATTTACTGCTAAATTAGCAATTGCTAATTGGTTACAATAATGTTATTGTTTAAAGAGGCATTTAATTTCACAAGAGCTGCCTACCCTTTTCCAACATTCCTGTAAAACACCTTAGAGGCTTATAAGTTCAGCACTCTGCTTCAATGCCTAAAATGATCTCCTCTTTAATGAAATGTGAATCCTGCAGGATTAGCAGGTAATGAACTTTGTAGTTTTTCATTTCTCCAGTCTGTTTTTAAGGTCTACACTATTGCTTTTATAATTTATCTGTCCTTTCATTATCTAAGACTTGGAGGTTTACTGTGTATACCTGACCTAGTAGACATTTGAATTCCATTGCCGGCACATTCAGAATAAACAACTGTCCTCCCTTTCAAATACTGAAATGTTTCTTTGAAGCCAATTATTAAAGAAATCCTGGAGTAATAGCACATGCCCTAGACAGCCTGTTAAATGTATGCCATCAATATCATATATTTATACTAATCCTGTGATAGAAAACAACCATTCCTTGAATTTCACAGTGCATAACTTTAATGTTAATTAGATTTTTCATCCCTATGTAAGTAATTTTTTGAAGGGCTTTAACCTATAAGCACTTTAAACCAGGACTTATGTTTATACTTGTCTCCTGTTTTTGGCTGAGTATTTAAAAAAAAAACCAAACCCTAAATACAATAGCATTTTTTGCATGGTCCACAGATTAGCTACTCAACTAGCTAATATTTAATATCTCCCCTTTTTAGACCTTGCTTTAGTTTTTCCAATGGATACAATATAATATCTAGAACATCGAAGCAATTTTTAGAGAAGTGCAGAGAGAGTGGTAAACTAATTGTACACACAAATGTAAGTTTGTAAGTACATATACAGGAAAACGACTTAATAAGAATAATTAGAACTTATATATTTTAAGTAATCTTTAAAAGACTTGAAACAAGAAATTTTTGAAATATATTGACTTGTAATAACAGAACATAAATATTTCATTCATAGCCTTTTTGTGCCATAGTTCCATGCCTTGTAGGTTTTTAAAATTATCTCAAGAGCAATAAATGTAAGTGAAATGTCAGATGAACCTTCTCAACAACTATCAGGAATTCCACAGGAAATGTACTGTGTTCAAATATACACAGAATTAAAACATTTATTTCATTGTTGCAATATCCTCTGCCTCCAAAATCATATGAATGATACACGTATTTCTTTTAGAGCAAAAGCTCTTAGAACAAAAGCTTAGAGTAAAAGCTCCCAGAGACTAATTATTTGTCTTCACTCTCCAAGACCCAACTGAATAAGAAACACTTTGCAAGTCAATAATCTTGTATAGACACTAAAATGGAATCAAGAGGGAGAGTAAAGTATAAATCACCACCATCAATTCTGATCCTGTCGCAGTCAGAAGTTCCAATGCAAGGTCATTATAGAGGGAAATGAAAGACTTTAGATATTGAAGGCCTTTCTTCCAATAAATAAAATTCCCAGATATATATTGGTCCCTTTCCACCGTTACTTGTAATGACTGGCATATTACATTGCTGCCACCAGCAGTCCACAAAGGATTTTGAGGGATAGTTTAGGTTCTGCAGTGCTTTTGTCTGACCATACTAATATTAACCAGTTCTGACAAACCTTAGCATCTCAAGCAGGTCAAACTTAAACTTGTTTCTGAAAAAAAAAATCCCAACATAATTCTGAACAATACAGTGGTGATTGAAATTGCCACTGAAGTAAGGAAGGGTGCCAACAGAACATCTACCTGGGACTTGCAGAGGAAGGCTTTGGCCTGCTTAAGATGCTGGATGAGAGAGTTCCTTGGGAGGCAGACATGAAGGGCAAAGGAGTCCAGGAAGGCTGGAAATTCTCCAAGACGAAAATCTTAAAGGCACAGGAGCAGCCCATCCCCATACGCCGAAAGACGAGCCAGCAGGGAAGAAGACCAGCCTGGCTGAACAGAGAGCTTTGGCTGGAACTCAGGAAACAAAAAGAAACTTTATGACCTTTGAAGGGAAGGGCAGGCAACTCAGGATGACATGCAAGGATGTCATGAAGTTATGCAGGGAGAAAATTAGGAGGGCTAAAGACCAACTAGAACTTAATCCGGCTACTGCCATAAAAGATAACCAAGAAGGTTTCTATAAATACATCAGAAACAAAAGGAGGGCTAAGGAGATCTTCATCCTTTGTTGGATGTGGGAAGAACCATAGGGACAAAGGTTGAGGAAAAGACTGAGGTTTAATAATAAATAATATAATTTAATAATTTTAATTATTAAATAATAATTAAATAATAATTGTCTGAGTACCCAGCCCCTGGAGATGGAATAGTGATAGAGAGCAGAATGAAGCCCCCGTAATCCAAGAAGAAATTATCAGATGCCTACTACACCACTTAGACACACACAAGTATGTGGGACCAGATGGGATCCACCCAAGGGTGCTGAGGAAGCTGGTGGAAGTGCTCACCAAGCCACTTTCTATCATTTACCAGCAGTCCTGGTAAGTGGGGAGGTCCCAGGCGACTGGAAGTTGGCAAATGTGACGCCCATCTACAAGAAGGGCCAGAAGAAGGATCCAGGGAACTACAGGCCAAGCAACCTGACCTTGGTGGCAGGGAAGATTATGGAACATTTAACTGCCATCACACAGCATGTACAGAACAACCAATGGATCGGGCCCAGTCAGCAGGGTTTTGTGAAAGGCAAGTCCTGCTCTACCAACCTGATCTTTCATGACAAGTTGACTTGCTTAGTGGTTGAGGGAAAGGCCACAGATACTGTCTGCCTAGACTTTAGTAAATCCTTTGACACCATTTCCCATAGCATTATCCCAGAAAAACTGGCTGCTTGTGGCTTGGACAGGTGCACTGTTTGCTGGGTTAAAAAACTGTCTGGATGGCTGGGCCTAGAGAGTGGTGATGGATGGAGTTACTTCCAGATGGCAGCCAGTCACAGTGGTGTTCTTTGGGGCTCAGTACTGGGGCCAGTCCTGTTTAATGTCTTTATCAATGATTTGAACAAGGGGATTGAGTGCACCCTCAGTCCCTTTGCAAATAACACTAAGTCAGGCAGGAGTGTTGATCGGCTGGAGGGTAGGAAGGCTCTGCAATGAGATCTGGACAGGCTGGATTGCTGAGCTGGGGACAACTGTGTGAGGTTCTGAGGTGCTTGTTGTTACACGAACCCCACTACTCGCACTAGGGTGTGCGAGAGCAGAATTAAATTTTATTACAAAGGGCATCAGTTTAAATACAGTGCTTAAAACATGTTACATGATCTTTCAACCAATGACATTTAAGTATTTCATTGAGCATGCGTGAGAGCCCAGAAAACTACAAATCCTAAAATCCTTTGCTACATTCTTCCTGCTACAAGGTTCAACAAGGTGAAGTTCTGGGTCCTGCACTTGGGTCACAACAACCTGTGGAGAGCTACAGGCTTGGGGCAAAGTGGTTGGAAAACTACCCTGAGGAAAAGGACCTGGGAGTGCTGGTTAACAGCAGCTGAGCATGAGTCAGCAGTGTGCCCAGTTGGCCAAGAAGGCCAATGGCATCCTGGCCTGTATGAGAAATGGTATGGCCAGCAAGACCAGATTAGTGGTCTTCACCCTGTACTTGGCAGTGGTGAGGTCTCACCTCGAATTCTGTGCTCAGTTTTGGGCCCCTCACTACAAGAAAAACATTGAGATTCTGGAGCATGTCCAGAGAAGAGCAACAGAGCTGGTGAAGGGCAACAGAGCTGACTTGTCTGGAGCACAACTCTTATGAGGAGTGGCTGAAAAAGATGGGGTTGTTTAGCCTGGAAAAAAGGAGTCTGAGGGGAGATGTTGTCACTCTATACAACTACATTAAAGGAGGTTGTAGCAAGATGGGGGTCAGTCTCTTCTTGCAAGTGACAAGTGACAGGACAAAAGGAATTGGTCTCCATTTGCACCAGGGGAGGTTTAGATTGGATATCAGGAAACATTTCTTCACAGAGAAGGTGATTAAGCTTTGAAACAGGCTGCCTAGGGAAGTGGTGAACTCACCATCCCTGGATGTATTTAAAAGACATGTAGATGCAGGGGAGCACATGGTTTAGTGGTGGACTGGGTAGTGTTAGTTCAAGAGTTAGACTCTATGATCTTAAGGGTCTTTTCCAACATTAATGGTTCTCAGACTCTATGAAATAGATCAGAAGGAACTTAATACAACAGTCTTATGTTTAAAGAAGGTGGAAATGTATGTTTAAATAAAGCACTGAGGAAAGGTGAAGTTATATTACAGCTCTGGATATGCCCTGTAGTGAAGGGTAAAGAGGATGGAGGCTTTCAGGGTAAAGGCCTGGCTTGACACTGGTATCATATTGCCCCTGTGCCCTTTTAGGTTCTAGGCTATAAAAGTACTGTGATGTCAGTATTTATGTAGGACAGCAAAACAGATATAAGATCACATCACATTCATGTAACTAAATAGTAATAAATCAGAAGATAAAAAACCAGAATTGTCATAGTCATTTGATCTTTGTTGGTTGGAAGGATATTTAATATCTGAGTGTTTTTAAGGCACCTTGAGGCAATGCACAGATATCAGTACACAAAAGAAATAAAGCAATTTACAAGTCCATCCTTCTTTACATACTCTGTCATTTATATAGCTTGCGCAGAGATTCATCACAGATCTGAAAAAAGGCTACTGAGTAAGTAACTAAAATTAAACAAAGAGCAGTATGAACCTATTCATTATGCAAAATGGGACGGAATGATTTCATTAGCTGACCATAGGCAGAGCTGCAAAAGTGAGCTGTTGGAAAGCTCAGTGAAGGAGATACTGTGAAGCACATCTGCAGAACTACAAAACATGGTACGGAGAATGTGTGGTATCAGAAATTCAATAATTAGATGAGGGTTGCCATGTTGCATAAAAAAATGTGTTTATTTGTAGCACATACTTGAGACCTTTGTTTTCAACACAGGTAAATAATGCAGCTTACCTTTCCCCATCAGTGGATGCCAGTGGAGGTATCTTCCTACAGGCCAGTCCTGTAGGGAGCAAAGGCAAGCTACCTAAAACTTTGACAAAGCCATTTTAATGCTAGCTAAGTGCTTCATTCACATTCAGGGGAAAGTTACACTCTCACAACCTTCTTTAACGTCAGTCCTTGTATCTGCATCTTCTGGTCCTCTACAGCCCGGGATATATTGCTCACTTTAAACAGCTGCTCTGTTCCAACTCTGTGGTGAGATGCTTTCAAATCCCTTTTTTGTGCTTTTAAATCCCTCAACATAAAAAAGTCCTGGACACTATCATTAATAACAGGAAGATAGAATGTTTCTTGCATAAAGTTATCTCTTTATTTTTTTTTTTAGTTAGCTTTCTGTCTTTGTTTTTTAGGTAAATGCATACCCTCTAACTGAAAATATCATCTGATACAGGAGACTGCACTAATTAGGCAGTTTAATTATCAAAATGCAATACCATGACACAAAACACTTGGCATTTATAAGCCTTGTGCACCACTTTAAAATGATGGCAGAATTGTGTCCAGAACTTCTATTGCAGCTAAAAGTTATCTTCATTTTCTCCTACAAAGTGTCCTGCCAAATACTTGTGTTGCTGGCATTTTCCAAGACAGTTTCTGATTTCAGATATTTTATTCTCATGAAACCAATTCTCTAAGCCACTCTCCATCCCTCCTTACAACTGCTCTTCACGAGTGATCTGCACGTGCAAACCCTGGTTTCACCATGCCCTTAGCTTGCAAGCAAATTTCACAAGAGGACAACTGAAAGCACAATTTTTTTAAAGCAAATAAACTTTCGTGCAACCAAAAGTGGTTATATTGTTAAAAGTTCTAAAACTATTTGTTTGATTTCCAAAGCTGATTCACTAACTTACATTAACCCTCCATGTGTTATAAATCCAAACTATTGATACTATGATGAAGGCTGAATGACGACATTGCAACAAATTTTTGCAGTTACAGAGTTTAAACACAGAATGGCAAACAGACAAGTGTCTCCCCGAGGGGCTTTTAAGAAGCAGAAGTCTTAATGAGCTCATCACTTATAAAAACTGAATACCTGCCTGGGGACAGACAGTGAATGGTAGAGGAATTGTGCGGTTATGTTCCTCTTCAAGCTTAGCATCCAGCTAAGCACGTCTTATGTCTGCTACCACACAATGCAACCTGCACCGAAGCAAGACTGATCAAGACAGGTTGTATTAACCCAAAGTGACATTCTATTTTCTAGTCATTCCTGTAAAGGATGAGAAACTCTTCAGACAAAATAGGTTTTCTGCTTCTTTTGCAGTTATTTATCCTATTTAGTTTTTAACTGCAAATATGGCTTTTAGAAATCTTAGGTGCTTCCTCCGGAGCTGAGCAAGTGGGTAGTGTTTGGTTTGTAAAATTTCATCATGCTTAGTCAGAAATACAACATCCACTAAACCACTGACTTTTATCACCTCTCAAACCCTATAAATGTACAATATTTTCATTTCAGAGCTTGATTCTTCATCAAACTGAAGTTATTTTTTTTTATTGGCTTCTGGGAAGTATTTATAAGCCATTAAACATATACCACTAAAGATATGCACGAGTGTCTCTCTGTTAAAGAACTTAGTAAATGTCTGTGACAAAAACTGTTTTAATCTGGAATATTTCAGGTGTCCTCCAGTTTTTCCTTACAAATTCAGTTATTCTCACAAATAGGAGATGTTTTATAGCTTGTTCTGTGAGCATCGAGCTAAATCTTTTAAGGGCCTAGAGAGAAGTTACTCCGAGGGTCAGTTTAGACTATAGGACGTGAATTGGTTTTGTTTTCCTTTCTTTTTAATTTCTGCTCAGCTATCCAGGGACTCAATAAACCACCTTCTCCATGAGATATTCCAGATGGTATACTAAGCCTGGGTAATTGTTAAATTAAGATATGAGGGAAGGAATGTTTTTTCTTCTGGTAAATAGAATCAGGAAAGGGAAGACTCTGTCCTACAAAAAACAGAGGAAGGTATTATGACTTCAGTGCAAAAATATCAGTTGTATTCAACCCCTAGGCCAGGCCAAAAAAGGGGATTGGCCCTTGCCCAAGCTGGTGTGCCCAAGTTCCTTAAAATGATCATCTCACTCCATGAGGTTCAACACGGCCAAGTTAAATATGGCAATGCAATTTCTGAGCCCTTTCTAATAACCAGTGGTGTGAAACAAGGCTGCATTCTTGCACCAACCCTATTCACAATCTTTTTCAGCATGATGCTCCAAAGGGTCACGGCAGGCCTTGATGGTCAGGACAGTATCTACATTCGACACCGTACTGATGGAAGCCTATTCAACCTAAGGTGACTGAAGGTCCACACTAAGACCTTAAACCATCTCGTTCAGGAGCTGCTTTATGCTGATGACGCTGCCCTTGTCGCCCACACAGAAGCAACCCTGCAGCGTTTAACATCCTGCTTTGCAGACGCTGTTGAGCTCTTTGGGCTGGAAGTCAACTTAAAGAAGACAGAAGTTCTCCATCAACCTGCACCTCTGGAAGTCCCCCATCATCCCCACATCACCATTGGCCAATCGGAGCTCAAATTAGTCCAACAGTTTAATTACCTAGGTAGCCTCATCTCCTCAGATAGTAAGATTGACAGAGAGATAGACAACAGGTTAGCAAAGGCATATAGTGCCTTCGGAAAGCTTCATAAAAGAGTTTGGCAAAATAAACACCTGAAGAAAAGTACAAAGATCAGTGTTTACAGAACCATTGTGCTGTCTACTCTCTTGTATGGTTCCGAATCATGGGTCATCTACCGCCACCACCTGCGTCTCCTAGAATGCTTCCATCAACACTGCCTCCTACAATCCTAAACATCCACTGCTCAGATTATGTGACCAATACATCTGTTCTAGAGCAAGCAGCAGTCACAAGTATTGAGGCCATGTTGATGAGAACACAGCTGCGTTGGGCAGGGCACGTCTCCAGGATGAAGGACCACCACCTCCCTAAGATCCTGCTTTATGGTAAACTTGCCACCCGCTGCCGCAGAGAGGAGCCCCGAAGAAAAGATACAAGGACTCCCTGAAACAACATCTCAGCCTTGGCCATATTGATCACCATAACTGGTCTTCTCTGGCCTCCAATCAGGAGGTCTGGAGACGCACTATCTATAACGCTGCTGATGCTTTTGAGAAATCATGCAGGATCACTCTTGAGGAGAAAAGACAGCACAGAAAGAATCGTGCCTCGCAGAATATACCACCTAAGGAGTCTTTCTGCTGTGCCTTTTGCAACCGGACGTGCCTATCTCGTATTGGCCTTTTTAGCCACCAGCGCGCTTGTAACAAACGTGGGTAGAGCCCTTCCCAAATCTTCATTCACAAAGCCTAGCCATGATGATAACTGCACAGAGAATGTCTTTGAGAACACCCCTTGTGGCCTAGTAAAATTGTATGCCTGGCTTTTTTTCTTCTTCAGCATCACTTACACATGGATAATATAGCAAAGCCAGGACAGACCCATAGCTCAGGATTCAAAGACCAAAATCCTTTTCATTTTATTTTCATGCTATACTGGTAGCGTGCCCTGTGATCTACTGGCCTCTTATCATAATAAAGCCCTGCTCTGGCATCTCACCACTACTCAGCCTCGCTGTGTGATTCCTACCCTCCTTGAGTGCTGACATTAGCCCAAAAAGCAGATGGTCACTGGCTTCCCAGCTTCATGACGGGTGATGCAGGAGCACGCTAGGGATGGCTAGGCTATAGTCCATAGATATGGTCAAGTGTCCTGCAGAGAGATAAACATTCTGGGGTTTTCATAACATTGTCATGAGGTTATATGGTATTTCAAATTCTGTCTACAGAATTTGGATTCCGTCTACAAAGAGAACCAAGACTGCTGATAAAAAAATTTAAAAAAAAAAAAAGAAAAAGATACATAGAAGGAGGTAGTATACCAAATGAGCACATCAACAACACTGTAGGCACAAACATGCATTTCAGAGGAAAAAAAAACAAACAAAACAAAACAAAAAAAAAAACAAACCAAACAACAAAAACACAAAAACAAAAAAATAAAAGTATTGGTTTGTATTAGTGCTTTTATCTCTATTTTTTCAGCTGATTTCTTTGTGACTTCTTGGATTTCCAGCAATATTGCATGTAGCCTTTTTTTTACCCCCCCCCATCTTTCCTACTCTCTTAGCCTTCAGACTTATTTTACAACCATTTCAAATATGTGCTCCAGCTGGAGACCTGAGCTATCAATGACTAACAACCATGGGAGCTGATTTCACATAAACTAGGAAAAAGTCCAGCATGTGACTCAGAAGAAGTCATTCTGCCAGAGTTCATGACCTGCAGGAGCCCACTGTGGCTCTGCTACTTGTTCCTGCAGCTCTTCAGACATTACAGGGCTGAAGGCTGTACTATAGCACAGGGTAAATTGGCTGAAGCTTGTTTCCCTTCATCCTACTTAGAGCTAAATGGAATAAACCAGGAGTAAATGAGCCATGGCAAAACTGATCTTAACCTCCACCCCCCTGATTTGGCAGCCAGGCACTAGGGCAGGAGACAAGATAATTCCTGTCAGCTCCAGTGGGCTCCATAATGCAATTTGACAAATGGAATTGATAGCTTTTGTTAACATAACTAAATGAATTATTGCAAATAGGAGAAGTGGACATTGATCTGTCTTCATATATGCATTCTGTTTCGGAGGAAGGGAGATTGGCTTTAAATTCAAGCCACTGCTGCCTGAGGTAGGAAGTCTCTAATGAATTTGTTCTACAGTTTCCATATCCCAAAACTGCCCATTTAACACCAACAATGATAAAGATAAAAGGGAAATACAGAAGAGTACTATGGATACAGAGCTATCAATATTCATACTTGGACATTCAAGTGAATATTCAGGGCCAGACTTTCCTAAATATGAATGTCTGCTTTGACTTTTTTGGTGATGGAGTGGGACTAACAAAACTATGTGTCTGTTGCCTGATGAAAGACAAGGATGCTGTGACTACATTCTGCAATAGTAGCTCTTCCTACATAAACTGCTTAAATAATATATTTCACAGCACAGAGAGCAAATACACAGATAACTTCCTCAATGAAAGCATCCAAGTCCAGGTCTCTAAAATTAGGCAAATAAATTCAGAGTCTGAAGAAACACTAATATTCCTGCCATGTTACCGGGGCTGTGATGGAGGAACCTAGATATTTGATTGGAAAATGTACTTTCTTATGTTTTCATATTCTCTAAAGTTATATCTGAGAAAGCTGGAGGGTGGTTCATGTTCTTTCTCTCCTTTCCTCTTTGTACCCAGAGCTAAAAATCTCACCTGGCAGAGGCCAAGCATACCTGTGATGGCTGAAGCATAGCACGAAAAACCTTCCAGTAATGGAAAAACTAAACAAAAAAATATAAGCAGAGTAAAAACTGATTTAGCATGCAGTAGAGGAAGTCTTCTTGGAACTATAGAATGTGACAGACTTCTGGGAAAGCAATATGAAGCAACTCTTGCTTCATATAGTTATTACTTTCAAGATAGGACTAGCAACATATCTTGCTGAGCCACTGAGCTGAACATGTCAGGTTCTCTTCATTGTTTCAGCAAGGATGGTTCAGCTTTCTACATCCTGGAAAACGGTGATGTATTTTCTTTTTTCTCCATTCAATAAAACACTTTTCTTGTTCAGCTATGCAAAAATATCTGGGTTTGAAATTTTGAGGTTTTCTGGGGTTTTTTTATTCTTACCAAAACAGAGAGTTTAATTTTTATTCTTATTATCATTTAGTTAATTTGGCTAACAGTGAGTAATTGATTTAAAGTACTTCTGGTAATTTTTATAGTATTTGTTCAAGGCTTTTTAAAAACCATTCTTCTAACATCATAGTGAAAGTATGTTAGTGCAGACTACATGCCACATACAAACAAAATCAATGTCTCACAAGTATTAGGGGAAAAGTATGACTGGGAGTGCAATATTAGCTTAGACTTCTTTTACTAGAAGTGTTTGATTTGAAGGTATGTCATGGATCAGCTCATTGTCACAAGGACAATCTGTCTATATACCAGAACATAAACCCACATTTTCACCAGTTTGGGAAGTTCTGGACAACAAGGGTGCGCCCAAAGATTTTCCACTGCTTTTTCCCAGTGTCAGTACCCCCTTTTAAAGACAGAAATCCTGGTTTCAGAGACAGGGGACAACACAGCTATCAGAAAAGCACATCCTTTCAGTCCAAAGAGGCCTTTGGTACTACTGACAGTCTCCATCAGTCTACAGTTTGCAGGTAATTTCATAGGAAGTTGTGTAGAAAGCATACAATGTAGATAAGTCTCTGAGAAGAAAGCATTAGTTTCCCTCTCTCTTTTTCTGCCTTTCTGTGGAAGGATATTACAATGAACACTAAAATACAGACATTTTCAGGACTACAATGTGACAGAATTTCTCAAAGTGGGTCTGTGAAACGAACTTTAGGGCTGTCCTGCTTCCCCCGTTTTGCATTTATGATATAGGGGTAATAGTTCTGTCACTTAGGTAAAAGTACACTCTCCTAGTTTTGAGAAAAATGTGACCATTACCTTTGCAATTGCAGCTATCTTTTGCAGAATGAGTTACTGATATCTGTTTGCTGATCCAATATACCAGGCTATTATACACCAGAGACCTTGGATTACTTCTGACTTCATCTCTGCTTTATGTTCAATAAAGATGCCTGTTCCCTCAACGACCAGTGTTTACAGTCCTTCCAAAAATATTGCTGGGCAAATTGTACAACCTCCCAGATTTAATTAACTGTTCAATTCAGCATATCTCAAATTAGTTTCTAAAATGGACCTGGGGCAAACACTGAAGCAGATGAATCACAGTGTTGCTTACTGCAGTAAGTCATCAGTGTGTATAGATAAAACAATCCGTGCTCAGGCTGATGGTAGAGTAGAAATTCATTAATCCTAGTAAGGGTATGAAAGAAAAATAAGAAAAAAGAAATCTGAATGTAGCCTCCAATTCAGAAATTACACTAATTGTGGTGTAGACAGGCTATGGCAGAGGAAGGATCTGTATGTCTCACATCAACATGCATCAGCTTGCAGGTCACCACTGTCAGAAACAGATCTGTCTTTAAGTATTCTACATGTGTGTGCGTGTGCATGTATATATGTATATGTATGTATCTGTATATACTTAACATGGAAGAAAATAAACTAATGCATCTGACTTGGGCTAAGAAACACTGTTAAAAAAAAAAAAATAAAAAAAGCTCTACAATGCAAGAAGATCCAGAGGATCTAAAATGAGTCCTGAGAATGAAATTCTCCTTCCTCTTAGAGAAGACAGATCATCTGAGGGAGCAGTCCCCACACCTATACCAGAAAAAGTTAAAAATTACAATGATTATTATAAATCAAACCCCTAAAACTCAAATCTCTCAAAACTCAGACTCTTCTCTGCATCATTTCTTTTTGTTTTCTGCTTCTTTTCTTTGGGCAACAGGACAAGTTAACTTATCCAAATACAGCATCTCTCAGTTTTAATTAAATCGAAATATATATTGGCCCCCATTTTTTTCACCTTGTAACCCTGGAACTTTCAGATCAGCTGGGAGAGTGAGATTCTGCCATGGTAGCTGCAAACCAATATGATAGACATATACAAGCCCTTCTGTTTCTGCATATCAGTTTTTGTTGCTGCCTGAGCAATAAAGTATGGTGTGGAAGTAGCACATAGTAAACTTTCACTTCAGGCAAGGTTAGAATACAAAGCCTAGTGCCTCTGTCTTCTTGCTGGTCCTGTCTCAGGTTTTTCTCAAATGTTTATTTTTCCTAAAAGTTTAGTAAATCGTGCTATCTTCTCTCCATACAGAATTACATCAACCAGAGGTTTTTTCTTCTCTTTTTTTTATTTGTAAACTAAGACTCTAGAGAAATGAGACAACCAGTTCTCAATGGTTGGTCAGTCCCAAACATCTCAGCCTCCCTTTTTTTTGTCACTCCATTGTATTCTTCAGCTGGTCTCCCCTCTCGCTTTGTCCACCACTTCCTTGATTTCACCACATGTGATCATTTCAGCAATGCTTTTGGGTATAGACTGCACTTCAAAGACTGTGTTTATTCACAGAAAAATAACCTCTGCAAAGCTGAGTCCACTTCATTCTTTCCTTCTAAGCTCTTTCTATACCAAATGCTTCACAAATAACCTATTTCAGCCTATCTGTATTTGAGATGTCTCCCAGTCTTGAGGTCTGATTTTTATGAGACTTCATACTAAAGCAAGAATTAAACTTTGAACTGAAGGCACCTACTCTGGGTGCCTAAGATGTTTACATTTGTCCTCCACTAATGGAGTCATGAGGTAGAGTGAAATCTCACCAGACAGAGCATGTGATACCTCAACCACTATTACTGTTCATTGTGGAAACAGAAATAAAACTATGGATTCATCCTCTTCCATCATGATTTCCTTTTGGAGAGCTGCCATTTTATGCACAGAGGCCATGATTTTGGAGTATTTTCATGTTCTGGAAGAATGATGAGCAACCATTGAGCAAGACCATAGAGAGAGGGGGTTCCAGCAGTACTTATTCTAAAACCTAAGTGATGAAGTTTGCTAGAGCTGGCTTTGACTAAGAAATCCAACAGAACACTAGTAGTACAGAGATATTTCACATTCCCAAGTGCTGGAAGATAAGAAAGCAGTAAGGCTTTGTCTTAACTGGGGATTGCATCTGAGTAAAGAGAGTTAGGTGCTGTCTGCTTTGAGCTTTGTCTAATACAGGAACATGACAGAATGAAAGAATAGATAAACTGGATCTGCAAGACTTTAGGTACCTTTCTGATCTATGGAGACAGGAGATTACTTTCTGATGCATTTACAGTGTTTTGTGGCACTGAATCATTTGAGTTCTTCCTTGTGCTACTCAGTTAAATAAAGGAGTTCTGATTTACACTGCATGGTCTGGATGGATTATTTTTTTTCCTGATACCAAAAACATTGTTTCAGCAATAACTTTTGAGAAAGACAGTAGTTTTGTTCATTTGTTTACTTGGAAAAACACTAAATCTAACACCTAAAATTTTACTGGCTCTCAATGCTAAGGTCAGACTGAAACAGCCAAAGGAATTGTGATGGCTTTATTTGAGCAATCTTTATTGCTCAAAGCACAAGAAATTGGGAGGGGAAAGGAGAGAAGCAATGATCTGTATTTTCATTGGTTTAGAGGTTCCCTTGGGATGAAAGTATGCATGTGTATTTTCAGTGAAACTCCAGCACTGAGCTCATTGCTGTGCCTATGGAGACAGCATCTGAATAGCATTTTTCCACTGTGTTCATTCCTCTTGCTCATTTTTTCCCCCTGTAAATAGCATTCTCCATAAAAGCTTGCATTTTACGTTTGTCTTTTTGGTTTATGTTTTACTATGTATAACTAATAGTTTAATTAGGAATTATAGCATATTACTCTTAATATTTAAGATTCTGGTTGTGTTGGTTTTCTTACTTAATGGGTTTGGGAACTCTTCCAACCATCTGTGCTCTGCTGTCTGTGCCCTTATTGACTCCAAATATCTGTAAAAGCACGACTCAGGCACACAACCTTCTTACCCTCCACAGTGCATGGTTTCCACAGAGAGAAAAGCAAATTTCTCAGGATTGGCAAGTGCCATGGCATACCCTTGTCCAAGTCCCATTCCAGATGGCTGAGGACCCTGTACTCTGCCATGTACTTCAATGTATAGCCACCATTCAGTCGTAGTGAGGAAAAGAATGTGTTCGTTGGCTTTAAGCCAAACAGCACATCTGTAAACAATATGTCCTTTAAAGTCTGGGAAATTTGATTTCCTTTAGTACTTGTAGCCATTTTATGGCTTCCCAAAACTTTTGGAGGGTCAACTGGTGATGTGTCAGGCCTTCTATCTTTGAATATTTCTTCTGACTGAACTGAAAGTACCAGCTATGTCCAGTACCTCTCAGTCTCTCAGATCTTAGTAAAACCACTCTCAGCAAACTAAAGGATAACGAGCATTGCACTTGTTTGACTTGTCTTCCTGACAGCCATGGCTCTTTGACCATTGTAACCATGAGTTTCATTTCATACCAGAACTACCTCATAGCTTTCCAACTAGTCAGGCAGCCTGGTGAGCAGCAAAGCATTAATGTATTGTTGTCCAAATCAATGAGATCCAGCTGAAATCCGAGGTTAGAAATACAAAGTCCGTTTTCTACTAAGAAAAAAATAAAGAAAAAAACCCTAATATGTTCTACTGTGCATTCACTAATTGCTTTAAGAGTTTGTGAGTTTCACACAGACATATATAAAACTTCTCACATATGCTGGACCAGTATCCTTATAACAACCTGGAACTCTGCTCACTTAGAAGTATTTTCATGGAAATTTGCAGGTGTGATTTGGGGCTAGAAATGCTGAGGGGTTCTGATTTCTGTTAGGCACATCAAACATGACAGGGACAGTATTTTACCATAGTACAGGACCTGTCAGCAGAAGATGGCATTTTTCTCTATGAGCTGTCATGCATAATTTTTGCAATTAAATAGGTCTGAGGCTATTTAGGAATATATAGGGCTCTTCATGGGACACAAGTCTGTTGTCTACATTTCCTGTCCTGCAGAAAAGAAGACGCCTGAGAGGAAAGGAGTAGTCAGAGATTTGGATCTCCATGGTACAGAGCTCAAGAGAGACCATGTAGATGAAGAGAGCAGCTTAGAAAAGCTGTTATTTTCCATTATGAGGGCGAAACAGGCAAGCCAGAGGCTGTTTCAGTGTGAGAAAAACTAGCATAACTTCTGTTACTGTTTTGATCTAAATACTGCCCTGGGAATCTTAGGATGTGTGTGAGATCATATAGAAGCAGAAACAGAGCCAGCAGAGAGGAGCATCCAAATAATTCACTCTAGATAACCAGAAAAATTGATGCATGCTGCATTGACCACATGTTTCTCAAGAATAGTACTGTCATTACAGCAGGCACTTGTTTTGCCTCAGCTTCCAAAAAGCAACACAAACAGCTCCGAGGAAAGCCAAGACCCCTCAGTGCAGCTCCATTAGGTGACATACCTGAGAAAAATGAGGAACAGAAGTGTTGATCTCTTTTTTGCCTACATTTCTGTGCCTGGATTTATGTTGGTGAAGTAGTCACCAGCTAGGAGAGCCTTAAAACATTTTAGTGTCTGTACCAAATAAACAAACAGAATTATATCCTTGGGCAAAATTTTTCCACTCATCTACCTTCAAAACTGCTGGCATCACTCCCAAGGGGAAGTCTAGACACAGGTCTGGAAATAGCCCTTCAATTGTACTGTATTGTTGGGAACATGAGATCATCTTTATACTCTAACAAAGCTTCCCCAACACCTGTTGCTTTGAATAAGCCTATTTTGAACAATGTGAGGATATGTAGAGATAGTTCAGATGGTCTAAACAAACAGGTGTGGTAACTGAAGCAATCTAGATGTACCTGCACAGCCATAATCGAAGCTAACTAAATCTGTTGTTGGAGTAAGGTTGCTTTCAGCAGTCTTGCTACCTCTAAATCAAATCTCCCTCTGTTATCCCCAGAGACAAACCAAGGGCTGTTACCCAAGAAGCGAGACTGTGGTTAGGCAGGGGACAAGGACCCACAGGAGAAATAGTGAGGTGGAGCAGATCAGATGGTTGAGTGGGACAGTAGAACTACACACACGCAGCAGGCAAAAAAAGTCTCATGAGAGACTTATGAGTGTCTCATAAGTGTTATTCTACAATACTGAGACTTAAGATGTAGACATACCAGTTAGGTCATAGAACCACAGAATCATAGAAAAGTTTGGATTGGAGGAGACCTCTAAAGGCCATCTAGTCCAACGCCATTGCAATGATCAGGGGCACCTTCAACTTGATCAGGTTGTTCACAGCCCCATCCAACCTGACCTTGAATGTTACCAGGGATGGGGCATCTGCCACCTTTCTGGATAACCTGTTCCACTATTTCACCACCTTCATAGTGAAAAATTTCTTCCTTATATCTATTCCCTTGGGTTTCTTTCAAACCCAGTTGAGGGAGAGGTTGGCTCGATAAGGTGAGGGTTAATGTTGACTCACAAGAGCTCATCACTCAAAGGCTGGAATTCTGAATGTTATTGTCTCTCTGATTCATTCTGTTGGACAAAATACATTCCTCATTACACAGACATAGTGCAACAACCTCAGGATCATCAGCTCAGAGTAAAAAGCCTGGAGGATGGAAACATTAAAGTAAAAAATCAGTCCTTATAAAGAGAACATTATGATAAAACTGAGTGTTTAAAGTAGAGCAAATGTATTTGAGAGCACAGAAAAATTCAATTGAGATTGGTCAGGGGAAATATTTATACTGGGACAAGGACACTTCAGTGGACTATGGCTGCTACCTCCCTCACACGTGGTATCTGCAGTTCATCACACTAAACTAATTTACAGACTTAATGGACAGCACCATTGCCATCGATACACATGGCTGAGTGAAAGGAATACAAATCTGAGAGAGTCCAACAAGTGCTTTAAACAGATATTCTTCTGAAATGCAATAAATAGAGCATAACAAGAGTGGAAGTAATCTTTTATTTGTTGCTCCTTGGACTGATTTGCTTTTACTGGGTCCACTCTTGAATATGTGTGAGAGGATGAAGGAAGGGAAAAAAGGTTAGTTTATAAAGGCCATGTGTTAGTAATTCATTCCCAGGCTCCTTAATATAATGAGGTGCCAACTCTCAGGCTTTCATGTCATCCTATCTTGTTTCCCCCTAGGCTTAAACTCCTGAAGCATTAAGTAGCCTGCATATACCACTCACTTCAAATTAAGGATTCCTGTTGGCATGTGCGCTTCTCAGAATACTAGGATTAACTTCATCGTCAGTGTTCAAAAGTCAAATGCTTTTCCAAAAGCCTGTATGAGCCACCTTTACTGAAACAGGGTTATGTAAACCCTATAGCATCCCATAGTTCTGTCAGATTGAGCAGAAGGGATTAGATACACTCATTTGATAGCATCCATCCAACCAATACAATAATGCCATTTATCATGCTGCAGTACAAAGCTCCTGAATTACTCCAGAATCCAGTCACAACTGACAAGGGAAAAATGTATAAAAGAATTTTACCTTTACCTCTTGCTATCTGCTTTCCATTTGCTTTACACTAAGGTTTATATCCTCTTTTACAAAGAACTATGTCCAGTGTATCTTTGTAATAAATAATCCAAAACACAACATCAACAGGCAACACTATTGTAATGTGGAGAATACAGTATTTCTCAAGCTTATCATGCTAAAATTCAGGTTTCTATGCAGTCATAATGGTGAAATTATTTCGTAAACAAATACATGTCTCCCAAATATTCATGAAACTATATTTCATCCTTAGTATCAAACACATCTGAGACATCCAGCTGGGATTTTCCTTGAAAATAAAGATGTCTAAGATTTCTTGCAGTCATCATACAGGGTTGTTTTTCATACTTAGTGTTTTATCCCATTTCTAATTAGCAATTTGTCTCTCACATCAGCTTATCTGAAGGTCAAACATTAAAAATAAAAATAATCCTTAATCCTGATAACATTTAAATATTTGCAGATAATCACCATATTTCTCCAGATCCCAGCATTATTTTCTAAGGTACCAATGTTTAACTCTCTGGTTTTGCCTCAAATTCAGTACTTCTTGTCCTCAAGTAGAAACTTCAATTCCACTAAAATACTTCTCTCAGTATTTCAATCCAAAATGGCATCACTGAGGTTAATGCTATCACTAGTTATAGAAATAAGGAATTTCTTCATATTCCATTCATAGTCAAAACAGAATTTCATATTATATCATATTCTCCCTTGTCATAAAACTGTGGGACTTCATCAATTCATACCCGTTAAGGACCACTATAGTTGTTCTATTTTCTTGCTAAAAGAAATGTGGCAACTACTGAATATTCTAGATTGGAAAAGCACGATCTGGTTCTGTTTGCTGTGTGTATTACCATTAACATGAATGAATCCGATCACGTGTAGAAAATAAATTACTAATGTTTATTTCAAAAATCAATTATGTGGTTTGATATATAGTTTTTATACATATATGTATGTACACACATATGTGTATGCCCACACATATACACATATGATCCTCTTCCTGCAATTTTCCTCTGTGTGAATAATTCACTCGACAGTGATTAGCAATCTTTTGTGCTCTGGTAGCAACAGCTCCTGTCATTAAGATTAAGGTTGCATGGGGCACTCGTAATGGAATTATAAAATCTATTTCTAAAAGAATGACTGATTCAATTCTTTGCTGGTTTTCAGTGTAAAATAAAAACTTTCTGAACTCTAGAAGAAAAAAGTCATGAGGCAAATCCACGTGATAATAAATCACCTGTATAAATGTTAACAAAATGGACTCAAGATGCAAAATTCACTCTGCATGGCCACAGTGAATACTTTATAAATAAAATATATTTTCTTTTTCACTAAGTAACAATTCAAGGAGTTAAAATAATTCAGTGTAGCTGAAAATAGGTAAAAGCTGGCTGTAGCAGAGTGCACAGTAAAGGTCTTTATTGACTGATTAGCAATTTGTTTCTACAAACACTGCACAGCAGTTGCCCTACTTTGCAGCAGGCTATTAGAGCCTAATGAAAAATGTGCATTTTCATTAGAGTTAATGGTCTTGAACAGAAGCCCTTTGCTTCTATGAGGTCTTATTCTGTACTTAAATTATGGATTCATGTCTGTGATTATAGTTGTTGTCCCTTGTTTGTACAATATATGCGCATTGCATAGTTTCGTATTAATGGTGTGATTCCATTGAACGTGAGGAACAAAACCTGTCACTCTTGGATGATGAAGGCACTGTCCTGTGAGACCAAGCAGCAAGACTCTGTCGGTAAATGGGCTGAGGCCTGAGTGGCAAAAAGCAGAAACGTTTTTTCCCATAGCTGAGTGTTTCCTGCTTTTAACATTTCAGACTCTCACTGGACTGAAAAACTTCAATGCAGGCAGTACATGCAGCTGAAGTTATAAGGAATCGCAGAGTAGATGAAGTTCTGGATTAATTAGAAACCAGGGCATGGGCTGAGGATTCTGCTGCCTGGGAGAGCACAGAGCTGTGCAAGGTGCAGGCACCACAGCAGGGAGAACAGGGCAGTGCTGTCACCAGGCAGAGAGTGCAGATGACAGCACAGCTGACAGCAGGCTCTTTTGTACAAATCCACAGCAACAAAAAGATAATGTAAATAGGCAAGCAAAACAAAAGAGGTACAATTTTACTCTTTAACAGATAATAACAGAGGCACAGAGGCCACAGCTAAGCAATCTTCCCAAATCTTATCTGAGCTATCCGTAATACTTTCTTCTTCTAGCCTAATACTACTACCCTATTTAATACTGTTCTCTTTTCTGTAATACTAGGGAGCATGTCTTGCACGCTACATCCATTTAAAGTTTGCACATCAGCACATCTTTTTCACAATACAATCATATATGCACTAGCAGCAAGATGCTTCTCACAGTCTTTGGCATCTACATTTTCTGCATCCGCAATTGCCTATTTCCAGGTATGCCTTAGTAAGCATACACTGGGCTGATTTTTGTGTGGAGCTGCATGTTTTCCCTCATATGGCATTTCATACCTAATCTGGGGCTATGTGGATCCAGATAAAACTTTGTGTTTATCTGAGTATGTGAACACATGTACGTGTATGTGTACACACGTTTTATGGTTTGTGATTACAGCCAGTGATTTACCTGGTTTGGTTTCATGTGCATTGGAGTCATTTTTCCCAGACATCTTTGGTCTATATACTTGTATACATGCCTGACTTTGAGACTGGTTTTAATTTTCCTTATGCTTTTCTTAAATCCCTGAAATCTGCAATGCCTATTCCTTATCCAGTTCTGATTTTTAGTTAAAGTGGAATTCCCAGAACCTATTATCCTAAATCATAACAGAACTGTTTTCCTCCATTTCTCCCTTCTGATCATCCTTAGGCTTGACTTTGGGATGGTTCTTTATTTTCTTCTCCTCTGTTTATTCTTCATCTTGCTATCCACTTCTTCAGCTGAAACAGGGCTTGTGATGATAATGACAGTAACAACAGTAGAATTGAATTTGGTGATTTTTTTTGTGCTTTTAAGATTTTGCTTCCTGCAAAAAATTGCTATTGATTGTTCATCAAGTTCTCTGCCACAACCCATTATTTATATCCACTCCAGTGAGAGACTTTTGGGAGAGAATTACGTGGCTGATGATGTGTTGTGTATATGGAATGTTATTTTTTGATTGCTAAGCTTCCTAGAAGAAAATCTATTATTAACTTTGATTTTTATGCTTTTTGATAATAATCAAAAACTTCTGAAGTTAATGAAATAAACAGATTTAAATAAAAAAACATATACAAGGAAGAGCATTTTCTCTCCCTGTCTGAATGCACCAAGCACCTCTAACAGTTTCACAACTGCCATCACATAGTTAATTATAGGCCCATAAACAGAGTCCATATAGTCTTCAGTTTGCATATTACAGAGCAAATAGCAACACCTGTTGATATCACAGCTCCTTTAGCCCTTGGGTGTGTGGAAATATCCAAAACATCCATTTAGACTAAAACTTTCTCAAGCCTCCAACTGAAAGTGATGAATACTGGTGGCTAAACTGTGGCCAGATGATTGGTAGTCCAATGACTATTAATAAGGTATACTGAGTAGTGTAATGTAGCAACTTGTCAGCTCTCCATCAGTGAACCACAAGTGTTTTGCAGGATTTATGATGACCTGTTGGCCTGGGAACTTATGCTTCAGAGCCAGGTCATTCATACTGAACACAAAAAAACCTGGACCAAACCACTGCACACTGAAAATACAACCTCCTTTGATCTCTCTATAGGCACTGCTCATTTGCAGTACAGCAGTACTGCTTTATTTCACATTTTAATACACTATTCATAATAAACAAAATGGAGCAAATCTTCCTCTGAAGCTAGGAGACCTAAAAGTCTCAAATCTCCAGACTTCTCATCCTGCTGCTAAGCATGTTACCACTGCTCAGTTCCACTCAAGGCTGTAAAGACTTTTCTGGTTTTCGGCAAGAGCCTATGCAAATGAGACGTCTTAAAAAAAATACTACAGGCAGTTCACAGAAAATCACAATAACTGAGAATATAAATTACATTGAGAGAATGGATTTACTCATTTTGATTGCCAAAGTATAACCTAGCACAGTGCTTCTCAATCTCTTAATCTCTTTTAATTAGAAGGACAACTGATCCTTATGAAAATTGCATAGGCCAGCTTATGCTGTGCTGTCTCTGTATAGGTTGTTTTTATTTACAACCAAATGGAAATTAAATTTAAATTTTAAAGGTTATATGCTGCCTACATTTGCTAGCTTGCTTGTATGTAAGAGTCCACATGTGGAAACGTATATCATTTCATTGCTTCAGGCATGTTGCAAACTGCCTGACAATGTCTCACGCAATTTATTAAACACTAACCTATGGTATTCAAAGGTATGAATAAAAAATCAGTTACTGGTTCAAATTATTTGTGATATTAACACAGGCACAAAGTTCTGACATATCAATAGGACTACAAAACAGAACACATGGTTGCAAGTTAAGTCATGCACATAGGCAGGAGCATGAGTCAACATCTTAATTTGGGACAGGCAGGAGTTAGGATATGACTAAGGCATGTCAGTTCTCGATGATTTTTAACATGAGCTGGGAAGGTGCAGTCTTTTCTTGCCCACTCCTGCCTTACCAGGCTGAATCTAGTCCCACCCTTGCAAAAAGGGATCCTTTGGTTTGATTGGGAAGTGTGTTTTATTACTCCAAAAAGAACATAAATTCTGTTTTTTTACATAGTCCCTTTTGGGATAAAGGGAGTAAATATTTTCCACTTCCTGGTAATAATATCCAATGTTAAAATTGTATCTAAATTCTTAAAGAGAAATTGGGTGTACTCCTCTTTGCCATCTCTCTCTTTAATGCCTGTTCAGAGTACTTCTAAAGCTGAGTTTGCCCAAGCCACCAGGTTTAGCCTTCTATGCCCAGGGAATTCTGTATTTCAAAAAATTTTGTAATTTAAAAAATAATATTAAAGGCCTTTTTATTTTTCTGCCTAATAATTCTCTCAAGAGAATTTGTACATTTTAAAACACAGCTTTATATTGTCTTAAACTCATTGTGATTTTTATGCTTCTTGGAGGAGAAGCTCTTCAGCTCTACAATACCTGTTCTTTCAGGGTCACATTACGCTCCACACTGACAGCACATTAAATTTATTGGAAGCTGCACATCTCAGAGAAAAATGACATGATAAATACAACTGCCCTTTCTGAGAATGTAGATATTTTCTTTGCTTATAAGCTCTATTATGTTATAAAAAGTGAGATGAAGAAAAGGCTGTTACTCTATTTTAACCCATTACATTTCCAGAAACTGAAATCTGGTTTCATGTTTTCCTGAAAGAATGAGAGTCACAGAATAATCTCCCCAGCTGGGTTGATTTTCCGCAGTGAACTTGGTTGACCTTAAAAGAAAAAGAAAATTACATTATTCCAGACAGAGTCCAGATGCCCTGCCTTGTTCCACTACAGCTCTTGCATATAGAAGCTTAAGGATATGAGGCTGTTAAAGGAAAAGCTAGAGACATTACAGGACATAGGATCCTAGGTAAAATCTTAAAATACAGAGGAGGAATGAACCCATTGTAATTTTTTTTAAAAACATATCTGCTGCTCAGTTGATATTGCTATAGTCCATCTTAAATTACTACCATTAATTTAGTGCATTAGTCATCAACTATTTACAGCTAGACACAGAAACATTTCTCATAAACATCAGAAGAAGAGAAGAAAAATGGCTTTTCCTGATATTCTTGTGTGTTTAATTTTGCCATATAATGTGACCTAAGCCATTAGTCACTGATGTATTTCTTTCTGGAAAGGAAAAAAGATCAGATAGAGTTGCTCAACAAAATTATAAAATATACTTATTTTCTGCCATATAACGCAAGCTGACAGTCATAACAGGAGATGCTGTCTCGCACACTGAAACAGTAAATTTTACTAGAAGACCAGAAAAGCCTGCTTCCTCTAATGTGGTCCTTTTCCCTCTCTTCTGTTTTGTCTTCTCCTGGATGAACATTCCCAGGTCTCTCAGCCTCTCCTCATAGAAATGATGCTCCAGTGTTTTAGACATCTTTTTGACTCTTTGCTGGACTAAGTTCAGTATGGCCAAGTCTCTCTCATCCTGGAGACAGCACTCCAGGTTTGGCCTCACTAGCGCTAAGGATCCCCACCATCAGCCTGCTGGTCATGCTCTTTTGAATGCAGCCCAGGATACCATCGGCTTTCTTTGCCACAAGGGCACATTGCTGGACCACCGTCAACTTCACCGCCCTGCAGGACTCCCAGGTCCTTCTGCAAAGCTGATATTTAGGTAAATGTACATGACTGTCTTACTGCGTACCTTTTTATTCCACATGTACATGGAAACCAATTTAGAAACAAGAGAAAAATTGCCAGCACAGGATTCTTACAATATTCACAAACCTAGTAGGTGCTTTGTGTCATACACAGTTTATTGCCTTCACTGTGGAAAAAACCCAACAAATAAAAGCTTTCTCATGAACACATTTTGTTAGGACCCAAGCTCGGTGCCCGTGGGTAAAGCTGGATGGGGCTCTTTCATCTCTCAGTTAGCAATTTACAATGAGGCATGAGTGGTAATTTGCTAACTTAAATAAACAAATAGGCGAGTGATGACCGTGGAAACGGGGTACGCAAGTTACAGTTTGCCTGAAGGGATTTAATTTCTCCACTGAACATTCTCATTCAGCATCTGAGTGTTGCAGCCCGGTGATTAATCTTCCTGAACACCAGACTGTTTGTAACAGGTCCAGGAGGTTCCTATCTGGAGTGTACAGCACTGCTAATTAGTGAATTCACAGAACGCCTGATATGTGTGGTCCTAATGAGCCTAATTTATTAAGTATATTTATTAATGTCTTTTGCATTCAGATACACAGAAATATTACATGTAAAGCTATTAGATGCACCTAGAAAGAATAATTAATCTTGTAAATAACCCAGGAGAGAGTGGGATATAAATCAAGGCATCTGCTGCCTTATGTCATTTAAGTGTAAGGGGACACTTTGGATTTTTTCCTGTACAAGGTTCCCAGAATAAACCACTGATGAACCTAGAACTGGGTTCTGGTCAAATTCACAGGCATGCTCTGACTCTGATGGAAGACAACTGCAGTTGTGAGCTCGTATATGTTAATGCCCCAGGATAAAAACTCGAATTGGCCCAAATGGAAATACCTCTTGCTTTTCTTTTGAGACAAAAGCAGCTGACATCTGTTGACTAGTGAAGGCCATAAAGGACCAAGCTACTTGTCATCAGTGCAAGATGGCTGTGAATGTCACTGTTCATATTAAAGCTTTATAAAAAACCCACCGTGATGTTTTTCAGAAACACTCTGAGGAGTGCCTGAATTCTCACTGTCAGTGAGAACATGAGCTTTGCTTTAAACTGTAAAAAGCATTTGCTGTCTGCTGAAATCTAAGAAGGACACGGCTTTCCAGCACTGAGGCTGCCAGTGCCACTCCTGCCTCTCTGCAAGGAGACCATACAGACCCATATCATTGATAAAAAGGCACTTGCTTACTTTGGCTGCTTTAAACCAGTAAGCTTTCCTTGCACCCTGTGTGGGGACAGAGTCCAAGAAGACCACATGCTGGTCTGGGTTTCTTCTCACAACAGCATAACTCAGGCTGTGCTCTTAAGCAGCTCATATCATCAGCTTATGGGCTTTATTATCTTTGGCACAGAGATAGAAGAATAAGACGATCTTCAGGACAAAACCTAAGCCCTCCCTACCTCCAGTCATATCCATTAGGACTCAACTGGACTAACCTCTAGGGTAGTAATAAGTGGGGGTATGAATAATCTGAGACTAACTAGAATTTCAAGTATGATTTAGGTATTTCTTTCTGGGAACTTTTTCTTCGTTCTTACTTATCTGTCAAGCTTATATATTTCATAGTTTTCTTTGAATATAGTCAGCTGAAATGAATGTTCTGCATTAATACTTTATCTAGAAAACAAGGCAGTAACTGTTAATTCTTACAGGCAGGACCTACACTAAAAGTGTTAAATAACATCTATGCAGTTATTTTAAATTTTTGAAACAGTGCCTCATAGAGTTAAAACATTCTAAGTATTATTAGAATAAATAATTATTAACAATAAATATTCCAGGGATCACTCTGTGCACGCTTTGGAAGAGAGAAATGATTTGTTAATCCAGTTCAGCAGAGGATTTCTAGACCTTTACAGTGGAAGGATGTACTTTCTCCTTCACAGTCTAGGCCACAGCTTCTTAGTGAAATACAATGACAATTTCTGCTCAGGACACTCTGCATGTTGTCCACTAGATCTTCCATTTGCAATTAAACAGTATCTGTGGTACCAACTGCATATGCATAGTTGGTAAATAAAAACTCTTTAAAGATCTTTAGATAGGAATGATGGCACCAAACCACCCACCTTCTTCCTATTAAGGCACAAGAACTCCTTAGTAAAACACTAAGAGACAGAAACACTGGTCAGGACTGGTTGTAAACAATTTTGAGCGGACTGCATTTCCTTTCCGCTATTCTGGAGCTACACCTTCAGCACAGATGTGAAACCTTTCCCATCCAGGCCTCTCCTAGATCCAGCTCCAGCAAACCATTCTGTCATATCAGCAGCTTTCTGCTCGACCACCCACAGGAGTCTCCCAGCACAGATGAGGAGTATCAGGGAAGTTCATGTACCAACCTACTCTCAGCAGGGATAGGGGTTATGGAAGTCTGAGAGGCAGCAAAGATCTTGTCCCAGTAGTCCCATGCAATGGGAAGTTTCCAGGAGTGCCTCCTCTTTGAGAGGTGGATTGCACAATGTCTCCAAGCTTGACTTCGCTCTCTTTCAATGTCAGTATTTCATTTCCTGTACTCTTCAGCTACTCTGTATGTGTTTGATGTGATGCTGTCACATTAAAATGGGGCAGAAAAGATGAATTTTCTGTCCAACCTGTATTAATTTATTTTTTTGTCTATCAGTGTCCCCTTCAGGAGATCAAAGCCTTTTAATGTCCAAAACAGTCTGTTAGCGTCTCACCTAATGAGACCCTTCGCTTAACAGATTTGCTGAGACGGACAGGACATTTGATACTTTTTATGTAGGGACTGCACTTAACAGCGATAGAAAAACCCCTCAGTGGGTTTCTCCTGTGAGTTATTTCGCTGTTGATGAAACTGTCAGCACCTAAAAACGGACTCAGTTCGTGAAGTAACACATTTATTAATAAAAATTTGTGACAATTTATGGGATTCATTGTGTCTGGAATAGAGTCTAATTGCAAAAAACACACTTAAACTATGTTGTAGTAATAAAGCAAAGCGTAGGCATACACTCTAAGGCAAAACAACTTACACAGAATACTAATACTGCAAAACCTAAGCAAAAACTCTAAAACAAAAGCAAAAAACCTAAGCACACACTCTAAAGCAAAAGCAACTTAAAAGGAATAAGTAAAAACATTAAAGTACTATGAAGCCAAAGTAAAATTAGTTTATATGTATATATATATTATATATATATATATGTATAAGGCAATTGCTCACCCCAAGGCATCCCAAGAGGGTGGAGGTAGAAAAGGTATCTCATCAGTTACCTCCACAGAGCTGATGAAATTTCTCCTCAATTTTTGCTTAGGTCTAACCTCTTTTTATACCTTTTTTCTTCAAGCAGTTTGAGCAGCTATAGTCAATAAACTAATTTTGGGGTGATAGACAGATGACAGAAGCCCAAGGGTAATTTTCCTGTGTTCCCATCTGTCAGAATACTTTCGAAAAAAGGTCATGTTATCTCCATATCACTCCTTTCTTCATTTAATCCCCTTCTTAGTTTCTAGGAATGTCTCCCCAGGTGCTGGGGTCTTCCAGGAAACCATCAGGTTGTATTTTTTTCTCCTATTGTGTAGCCTTTCCATCACCTTACAGATGCTAATTTGAACAAGAATTTCTTGAAGTGAGGACATAGTTCTCACAAAGTTCTGTGGGACTTTCCTTGAACTCAGCGTAATTGATGTTTGATTTAAAAAGTTGGCTTTCTACATCTTTAACAGAGCCTGTGTTACAGGTTAGATCCACAGCAGAAGTCTAAGTACTTCTCACTTGTGCAGTGCAACTCAGAAGAACAAGTTTAGACATCCTGGCATTCTCAGATAATTAATGGAGAGAATTAGGTACAATTCCAAAGGGCAATCAAAAAATATCACATGCACAATGCAGAACACCAAGAAATTACCACCTTCTTCCTAGAGATTCGACCTGGTTTCTTTGCAATATTGAATGAGGTGTCCTCTCCTAACGAAAAGTACCTTCAGATGCCCTCAGGAAGAGGAAGTCTTAGGTCCTGAATCATGTTAAAAATCATGTTTCTGAGGAGCAGGTCATTCCCATCTGTCTATACAATGTTCTGAGTGAGAAAACCATCCATGAAGAGTGAGAAAACCACCCATGCAGTCTCTGCAGCTCAGCAGCCAAGAAGATCAGAGCCTTCAAGGTTGAGAAAAGAAATGTAAATATCTTACCTTGTAGCCTATGGATTATAACATTGACTTGGAGGATAGACAGTCTGTGCTCTGGTTTACAGGGTGGATAATTCACAGTGGTCTTGCCAAGTAATCTCGGAGTGTCTGGCCTATAGAAATTTTGTAGGACAGAGTAAACTAAAAAGAAGATAAACATTCTGTGAATTTTCACAACACCAGCAGGAAAGCTTTCTGCCACTCTAAACCACATCTGATGCTCTGAATATACCTTAAAATTCAATGATATCCCACTGGGGAGAAGTAAACTTGATCATTATAGTGCAAATATTATGGTGTTCCACTAAGGTAGCATAAAAATACTACCTCTACATCTCCTTTCCAAAGTAATGCTGCAATAGGCTTTACAAACTGAAATACTTTCTTGATATATGACATAAAAATTAAATATCTATATTAGTCATCCTTATCAGATGTAAGGAGAAAGATGGGTATTTGGACAGGATCAATTTATTATACTACCAGTAAGAAAACCTGAAATTAGAAAGCAATAACTGGCTTTCACGGTAGCTTCAAACCTCTTGAGCTAAATTAGTCCTCAATTAAGTCTGTTGCATTCTTTTGGTGAGCAGGTTAAACTTTCAGACAAAGCACTTAAAAAAAACCGATACTGCTGAAAGAGCTGATGTTCTCTCTGTTTGCAAGAGCAGTGAAAAACTAGTTCATGGGTAGGCTGCAAAACATATTTTAAATTATCCCTACAGAGGCTAGTAAAGCAGTATTTTTCAGAAAAAGTAAATTTACATGAATTCAAAACCACAAAAATACTGAAGCTTGTTGTTTTCCTTTTCTCTGCAACCGTCATTGATTTTTTATGTGTATATTAGCAGTATCATGCAGGACACTTTTTATCTTTTTCTGTCTGGCTTTGCAAAAGCATCTGCACTCCTTAAATCTCTTCTTCATTCCAGTGTACTCTTCTCTAAGGCAAGAAAACAGCCTGTAAAATGTTTTGAAAGTGAATTTTGAAACAGGACCAGAATGGCTCTTAAAAGCAAGCCTGTACTATAAAATCCTGCTTCCAGCTACAATTTGCTGAGGTCTAATGGCCATCTGACAATTAGACAGTCTGTATCCGTATATGAAAGAAAGTGGATATACAAAGAACTCTCAATATTTTCTATATTCCAGCTAGCAATAGCTCCAGTTCAAAATGTAGCTCTCCAAGCATATGTCAAAGAATGGAGAGGATGGGTCAGAGGGGCAGTTGTTTGCGTCACCACAGCTTTCACTAGACAGAATGCATTAAGAATATTTATGAGTTGGACGAGCAGAGTCGACCATAATGCAATTGCAGCTCATTTAATTGAAAAAAGGGAATGAAAAATGCTTACCTCAACATGTCTGCTTAAGCCATCATCTGATTTACTCCATTTGTATCAATACAGGAAGTCAAACAGGCAAATTGAATTTATGGACGAGAGGAAGATAAACCAATTTTCTCTGGAGAAACCCAAGTAACATAGCTCATACCTAAGCTTCCTTATCTGTTTTCCCATCGGTCACCGTACACGGTATTTTACAAAGCAGTAAACCAATTTAAATGATCCATATGTGTCAGCTATTCTACTGCAGTCTCTACAGTAAAACCTTGCTCTTTGTAGGACAACTCACCATCTCAGCCCTCTTCTTAGGGTGAGGGTCCCAGCTCAGACATCCACACTCATCTCAGGTCTTGCTGGCTTTGGCAGGGATGTGCCAAGATCCTGGGCCCTCCTTGATCCCCTCTTTTCATGCTCACTTGCAAAATGGTGCCCAGCTGTTAGAACTAAAAAGTGCTCACAGCCTAGTACCAATTTAATGACAATCTTGCCCCACCACCACACACAGTCTTTTTGTTATGGTTAATATAAAAACGTGTGCCTTTCAGGACTACTTATTCTAGCAGTTTTTTCAATTATCTCAGTTAATTCTAACTGAAAAACAACAGTATGTCAAAGACAAAGTTTTAACGTAAATAGGCATGTATTTGAAAATACAGCTGACATGGCAGAAGTTTTTCTAGACTTCGCATTTTTCTGACAGAAAATGACAGACTTATCAGAGCTGAAATATTCTCAGGAATATGTTGACAAAACATTCGACTGATTTAAGGATGGTTCCCATGGAAATCTGCTTGGTCGCTGGCCCTTTTGCCCTCTCCTCTTTCCTCCCCTCATCTTTCCAATGACCAACATGGCAGGGAGTCATCAAGCCAGGAGTGAAACAGTAAGCAGCTCCAGAGTCAAGGAGCTGGATTCCTAGGGAGCTCATGAAGTCTGTTCTGCTTTTGAAACAGTTTCTGAAAGACTGTATTTTGCAGTGGTCCAGGATAGGAGTCTAACCTAGGACCTTCATACCCACAGAAGCTTCCTCCCTTTTGAGACAGATGCAGGGGACTTTGAGATGCTCAGCTTCTACTATGTTTACTGAAAGCATGGCCTTCTGTGGTGCATCTTCCCACACACCTCAGTATAAATTGTCTTATAGTAAGTAGCCTCTTGGATGAAATACTGCACCATTTGAAAGTAATGGACCCAGACAACAAGCTACCTCCTTTGAGGTAAGTATTTTGCTGGCAGGGAAGGTTATCTTGATGACAAGGTGGTCACCTAACAGGCATCTGCTGTTACCAAAACAAAGGTAATCATAAAGTTGCTTCAGGGACTGGAAAACTTACAAGGTCCACGCTCTTTCCTCTTGTTTTGGCCTGTTTTCCTTAGAAAGGGAAATGAGACAGGCTTAATACACATAAGAGTGCACTGAAACTCAGACATTAGGAGAACATCTGTGGATCTGAGCCAGTCCCTTGTGTTTTTGTTCTTTGAAGGGGATGCTAAACTGGAGTTTGGGCCAAGTTCCCTAAGAGTTGCTTGGTGACTTAAAAGAGACTAATTTACCAAGGTCACCTCTAAGCAGACTGAACTAAGTTGCTTTGCAGATGTAGTGTGGACTTTCTAGTGGGGGCTTAGCTGGCCTTTGGCTGTCAGATGACATTCTGTTTTAGGATGCAAATTCCCATATTGCCTGTGTCTGAAGTCAGGCAGAGAGCATCCCACCCATAGCACCAAGCAGTTCAATATGCATTTTCAAACACAGTATAAACTGGGTTTTTTCCACATGGACACAAGATCTTTCTGTCCTTGGTATAGCCTGGAAAGGTTCCACCAAATTCATTTCAGGGGGGTGATTACATGTGATTCTCACTGTGCTTACTTTCATGTCCTATGGGGAGAGGCTGAGGGAGCTGGGGTTGTTTAGCCTGGAGAAGAGGAGGCTCAGAGGTGACCTCATCACCGTCTATAACTACCTGAAGGGAAGTTCTAGCCAGGTGGGGGGTGGTCTCTTCTCTCAGGCACTCAGCAATAGGACAAGGGGGCACGGGCTTAAGCTCCGCCAGGGGAAATTTAAGTTGGATATCAGGAGAAAATTCTTTACAGAGAGAGTAATCAGGCATTGGAATGGGCTGCCCAGAGAGGTGGTGGATTCACAATCCCTGGAGATTTTTAAACGCAGATTGGACGTGGCACTGAGTGCCATGATCTAGTAAATGGACTGGATTTGGACCAAGGGTTGGACTCGATGATCTCGGAGGTCTTTTCCAACCCAATCGATTCTATGATTCTATGATTCTATGATTTTTTTCCTTAGTCCAGATCAGGCATGCAGAATGGTTATCTTCCTATTTAATAAAGTGCCTTCAGATCATTCTGGGAGGAGAGCTAAACGCCATCTCCTTGCCCTCAGGAAATCGTGTCTGCCTTGTCTGAACCATAATGATACACAGGAGTCTTAAGCAGTACAAGTCTAACCAACGATGATTAGTCTAACCAACAAGTTAGAAAATGTGTGTTTGTACACTAGATTCTAGTCTTTTAAATACAGAATAACAAATTGCAAAGAGCACATGATTATGTTTGGTGCTCAGGGCTTAGTTCCAGGATAAATTACTAAACAACTGAATTTTACCACCATCAAAATATAAGCTCAGGAACGGCAAGAAGTGTTAAGACACACAGTTTTCTTGAGTTCACGATTAATGTTGAAGCACAAGGGGTCTAGGCTGATTTAACTTGGCCCGCATCTTGAGACATTAACAAAGGCGGCTTCTTTTCTGATTTTTTTTTGAGGGGGTGGTAGTATAATTATATAAAGTTTTAATTCAATAACTAGAACTACCAAACTCAGCAATAGAAATAAGATGTGACATGTAGAAGTTAGAGAAGAAGGATGCAAAACTCATTAAGGTTGTAGCTGTATCATTTATAAGAACAACATAGCCTGAAGGAAGATTGTGTATATTTTAAGAGGGTGACCCCAGAAACCAGACTTACACAGAATTAACAAACGAGTGTAATCTATTGCTTGTGACAGGTAACAAATCGACAGCCTTGGCAACAGAGTTGTTTATCCCGGGACCATGGACAGCCTGGACAACACCACCAGCAATAAACTATTTCCCACTTCACAGAGAGCTGTCCGCAACCCTAATGTGAAAAGATTACATTCAAAAACAGATAACATGACTGTGTTTCTACGGTCCTTCTTTCTTGGATACTCATCAGCTGACGACCAAGCTTACTAAAACAAAATTTTTGTCTTTCCACACAGTCCCCATTGCCACTGAAGTCCAAATCCAGACTTATCTTATTCTTCATCCATAAGCTCTCCACTAAATATTTGGATTCCTCATTTGGGAAATTCAAAACTGGCAAAGACAACTTCTGTATTCTAAACAGAGATACATATACTCCTCTTCTTCTGTGACACAGTCATTTTCTTTTTGTAGATCTCAGAGATGTCCCATCTTTGAGGTTCCCTTTGCTTAGATCTGCCTTTGTAGTAGATTTGACAAACTGTTTCCTTCACATGCCCTTCTTTTTGACATTTTTCATGAAACTGGTGTCTTGGGGTTTCTTCTTATCCTTTGGAGTTTTACTTTCTATTGAAGACTTCGAAGGACACTTTTTCACATACTTTTGGTAAGAAGTCCTGGCCTTGGCCAGCTGATAGCTGGGAGGCTCTGTATCAGAGAAACTGGGAGACAGTAGATCTGTAAAGAGTTATTCTGTTCAATAGAACAGCCCTTGAGAAAAAAGTAATCTGCTGCTCTGTTCTTGCACACCTCCCAAACATGCCAAAATAAGTGAGAAAGACATGCTGCTCTCATTCTGCAGAGCAATCCAGGTAGGGCTCTTGGATCTCTGAGAGGATACAGTCCCAGAGCAGATATACATGGAAACATAAAAAAATACAATGAAAAATCGAAATAATGTAAAAAATTAAAATAATGTAAAAAAAATAAAATAATAGAAACTATAAAATTTCTAACCCAGTTAAACTAATTTCAGCAACTTCTCATATTCTTTTGTGTTTCCTTCAAAGTAGCTTGAGTTATTACATGAAACTTTAGTCAGATGAACTGATAGATGGCAACTTAAAATCACACTGCCTTTCACAAATGCCACCCTAAACATGGTTCCACCATGAAGTCCTCCCACTGATAACAAATACTCTTTTGTTCATAGCCTCTGGATTTTGGTCTTTTTTGGGTTATATTTACAAGCAGTCTCAATATTTCTGAACAACTGCCAGTCCAAAATTTTCCTTTCCCTCTGTTTTGGTTGTGTAAAAGGACTTCATGTGTTTGGCTCATTAACTTTGTGCTGTCTGGGAAGTGAAGGCAAAAGCTCTGCTTCCAGGCATAATTTGCATGTAGCTGACTGCAGCAGTTCATCAGGTTCTTGGACCTTAGTATATCCCAGAATCTGGGGCTCAGTTTAATTTCTAAATTAAGTAAATCTTTAAAGCTATAATCAGACAGTGTTTTCTAAAAAAAAAAATCTTATTAGTTAAGATGTTATAATTGTCAAGGTATTATGCAGACTATAAGCAGGGCCATATGCATCTAAAATCGTAAAAGCCTCATTGCTGAAAGGCAACCTGTGACAGAATAATATGTATAGTCACATATACAAATATTCAACCTCTGATATCAGACCTCAAAATCTACCTGGGGGGAAGTTTGGGATTTCTCATTTGTAAGATACTGTTAAGAAGACAATTAAAAAATTCTATACTATATGAACATTTAAAATTACATGTCTTGGTTTACCAATCTTATACTACTACTTTGCACTCTGTATAAGCAATCTATCTTTAAAAACAAGGTTGAAATCACCTCAATTGAAGTTTTACTTGCTGCTCAAACAAGCAGTCATAGAATGTGTTTTCAGTGTTTTGAAGACCATGGTCTTAAACTGAAATAAAATTGTAAAATCCAGTAACTCTTTTACTCTCTATATGTAGTTGCCCCATATTTCAGCCATCTTTCAGGAAATTTCCCAAATTTACTTGGAATGAATATTTCTATATCGTACACTGGGCTAATTACTACAATGAAGCTACTGTCATTGCAGAAACTTGATTTGTTTAATAAATGAATATAATATTTTTCTCCATGTCTCACTCTTTTGTGATTTATTTGTGCATTATGCGTGGTAACTTTTCAAGTGAAGCTTTCCATAATAGTTCACACACTAACCTTCCAAAAATCTAGACTCAACAATGAAAAACAAAAAAAGAAAGAGAAAGCAAACCTGATGAAAGGAAACTGTTAATCACAGAAGCACACATTTTTTTGCTTTGTTGAGTCAAATCAGTCCTTTAAGCTATCCAGATGCTACAGTTTCAGAGGAGCAGTAGAGTAGAAAACACAAAACTACTCTGATTAAATTTAGAGGGGTTGGTGTATGCAGCAGTTGAGTTAGTGGGGTTTTTTTAAATGTGAACAGGTCTGAACCATACCAAGTCGTGCTTGGTTTTTCCTTAAGTAACTGCACTACAGTTACAAATTCACTCTACTTATGCTTTCTGCTTGGTAGCATGCCAAAAAGGTCCCCTCTTCATCTACACTGCAATGTTCCTGTTTCCTTCTGTTCTGCCTCAGTAACTTCAGAACTTGCCGTCTAGGTACACACACAACCACAGATGCAAATAACTACACCCTTTACAGAAAAACATCTGTCTCCAAGGTAAAAATAGTACAGATTGATGGGATCAGTATTAAAATGGTTCCCTCTAATGAGTTAAAGACTCCCATCTGTTTCATATACTAAAATGTGGTTGAAGCCTGCAGGGAAAAAAAAAGATCAATACAAATTTATGTGCTCTTCATAAGCATTAAATTAAGAGCAAGAGAAATGCAGGGTTCCGTGGAAGGGATGCTCATGATGTTCCAGTGAGGCTTATAAAGCTAACTGAGCACAAAATTATGTGATTATGGTGTTAAATAAGACTTCTAGAGTAAAGTACCTAGAGGACAAAAAAAAAAAAAAAAAATGTTTGCTACAGCCTTGGCAATTGAAAAAGTCTTTTCAAAAGGAAATCTGCACCATCAGTGTATCTGTCAGAGACCAGCCATCCCCTTGCTCTCTCCCTTTCTGCCTTTCCAGTTTCTCTTTTTAATCCTTCAGCATTTCCAACTCCCCCATCTAAGGCCCCTGTGTGTTTCCCCAGATCTTCATCAAGGTATAATCTTTTGATGCACAGAGTCAAAGGTTTGCTATTTTCCCCTTTGGGCCTTTTGACCTCTTTCAAAGATGCTTTTATAGTCCTAATGATTTACTCTCTCCTCCTGCTCTTAAGTCAGACAGTTCCTTCTGAACTGCAAAGTAAAAATGGTATCTATTGAATCTATTGACATGTAAAAAAAATATCAAGCAAACGAACTAAAAAAACCTTCAGCTCCTGATGAACCAAACCAAAGTTAATTAAAAAGGGACATCATAGCCACTTCTTGTATGTTACAAAAAAAAATGTACTCATGGCTGCATTTTGCAAAATGTCTTTGGGAACATACTAGGAGTTTGATAAAAAAGCTTATTAGATAAAGCCCTTTGGAGGAAAACAGGCAGAATAATGACTCTTTTCCATCTCCCAGCTGGTCACCTCTGAAGTCTCTGTCCTGATGAGCCTGGGCAGTAATGAAGATGTGAAGAATTGACAGACAGCACAGCAGCCACAGCAGATTACTAGGTAGTGGAACAGGATTTTCAGGATCTAAATGCATTCTCAATCTGCCTCTACTCAGCAAAAAAAGTATGCTGTACCGCAATAGTCTTTCTTGCCAATGAGTCAGAAATACTTTTATGAATATAGCTTCACATAGTGCTCCTAAGTGTCAAGGGCATAATTTTAAATATTAATACGTATAATTAGAATGTTTTCAGGAGTCAGTATTTCCCTTGCTTTTATAGAACTACATAACACAAAAGGACTACATTTCATGTGAAGTCACAGCAACAAACTTGGAAAAAAAATTCCTTTTTGGAGATCATATAGAGACAGGTTTTATTTTCTGTTTCTTAGCAAGTTGCTGATAAATAGCACCAGCCTTTACTGTAGTCTAGTTACCTTTGACACTGAAGAGTGACAGACATTAAAATCAACAAAGTAAGTATCAACTATGTATCTACAATTTGAATGTGAAGGAAGGTAGCTTCTCTAAATTTGGAACTAAGCAGTGCTTAGTTGTCATTTGTTGCAGTTTGATGAATTTTTAAAGTTGGTGCTGCCTACAGAGGTGGCAGAATGGCTGTGGCTTAATTTGTACCAAGACCTTTTTTAAAAGCAGGTTTGGGGCTTTTCAATGGAATCAGTTTCTTTTCCCCTTATTTGCTTTGCAAGAAAGTACTAGGGAGAGTTATCTTTTCTTTCAGGTTTTCAGATTGCAGAGGAAAAAGAAAATATATATATATCCAGCTCCAACAAGATCCCTAGAGTTATTCTTGCAAACAATCTACATTAAATGTGTAGAAGTCAGAGGAGGAATTCACAAAGAGTGTGGAATAAGTAACACAAAACCTCTAAGGACATCAGAAAAACACTCTTGGTAAGCCTCAGTGTCCAGAAGTCTTTCATCCTTTCAGATGCTGAACATGTATGAGGTTCAGTCTGGCTAAGAATCACCATTACTTATATGAGAAGAAGGTTTTCCAACATTTGTCAGGTGTACACTAGTGTCCTGTGGTCCTATGCAGTCTAAGGTTTTTCTGCTGCTAAAGATGACGAGTGAACGAGTCCTGGTGAGAGAGGTACAGGGAAGAGTGGAAAGTTTCCATATGGTATTATGAGCCATTACAGGTATCAGTATTTCCACTACAAGTAATGACTCAGAGCCAAAGGAGATAACTGCAAAACATAAAATCAAAATCAAATTACAAGGTGAATATAATTTGTTTCTGGGTATGCACGTAATTGTTACATTCTGCTTTAGTAGGAGGCTCTTTGAATCAAGGAATCCAGACTCTACATTGAGATTAATTAAAATCTTGAGTAAGTTTTGATGTTTACAGTTCTTTGACCGTGTTCAGAAAAGCTTTCCATGTGTTTATTTAAGTTTATAAAACTTAGGGAAGAGCCCTGGCAAGGTAACTGCATAGTATGAAGGTAACCCTCCTCACTCACGAGCAAAGGACACTGGCTTTCATTCTGAGATGAAATTCAATGCCAGGAACAAGAAGTTCTTGTAACTCTGCTAGTAGGTGCAATCAGAATGGAATATCATTTTCTGAACTCAAATAAGCTTGGCACTATTGTCAGTCTCCTTGCAATCCTTGCCCATTAATTCTGGTAAAGCTGTTCCCATAGCTGAAATCCTATATCCCTAGCCTTGTTCAGATCTTCTCAGCCGGGCAAGATCTGAGCTAAAACTTTGAATCAGGTTAGCAGGCTGCACACCAGCCCAGCAGAGAAGCTCTGAGTGCTGCATCCAAGCAGGTTCTTCCTGAAAGCACCACAACTCATTCCAACCTGAATTAAAGGTCTTCCTCCTTCCAGGAAGACTGTTTTATATGCATGCATCTACCTGCTTGTATTGTTAAGTTTTAGGAATGTTCCAACTCCTTTTGTTAGGTCTTGTCACCGCATTACAATTACTGAATAATAACAGTTATGAGGTGCTAAACAAGCTGTTCTGCATACTAGCTTCAGGAGTGTTGCACAGACTAGTCCTTGGCTGCCTGGTTCTCTTGTGCTTCCACCTAAGCCTCCCCCCATTCCCTCTCAAGAGAGCTGAACTCAGCTCTCTGCACGGTATTTTCACTACAGTTTGCCTCTTTGCCCCTTCCCAGCCTTGTGGCAGCAATCTTCCTTTTCCTTGTGAATCCATCAGAGCAGAGCTGGTGAACAAGAAGGGAAATGTATGGCTGGGTGAGAGGGATAGCTAATGGGGATGCATCAGCTGCCATGCTTTAGGTCACTGATGGAGATGGACAAAGTCCTGCTGTCATTCTGCTCCACCATGGGGAGTTTCTATCAGGAAATGCCTACGGCCCCTCTCACCATCCAAATTAGATAGAGGGGTGACTGAGACTAAAAAAGGGCAGAGGATCCTATCCCAACTCACGCATCTGAAACTGTTCAGATTCCTTGGCTAAAAGGTCCAATAATACTGACATACTGTACCATTTTTAGCACACTCAATGATGCTGAGAGTATCCCTCTTCATTAACAAAGGACAGTTTTAAAGCCTCATCAGTACTTGATCCAGAAGGGACCATTAATCTTGTAGTCTAAACCCTGGGACTAGAACTTCACCTAATGTACTCCATATTATCCCTGAACTTTGGCTGAATCTGAATGAAGTATTTCAGAAACATGTCCAGCCAGGTTTCTTAAACTTCTCACAATGGGAATACACCACATCCATTTTGAATTGCTTCAGGAGATAGGCATATTCACCACTTAAAATATTTGCAACTTGTTTAAAATCTTTGTTCACTTAGCTGTGTTCCCACTCTTGAGTTTTGTGTTGTTGCCTTAAAGAGCTGTTGGTTTTCTGAAGCTTTTCTTACATCTAGATGTCTGTAGGCAATGAGGAAATCACATCTGCAACATGAATACTTTGAAGTAATTGATTCAGGTTTCTACCTGTTTGTCAGTTTTTTACCTGTTTTCCAGATGACAGCTTAGACTCTTCCAAAACTTTTTCAATTTTTTCAGAAGAATTCTCAAAATTAGGACCTCAGAGCTGAAGTGCTCCAGTGATGGCCTTGCTAGCGGTGACACAGATGGCCCTGCCTCTCCTCCTACCCATGCCTTTGCTGATACCTCCCCAGGTCACATTAGCTCTTTGGCTAACCATCTCAATGGAAGTGCCCATCCTGCTAGTTGTGTACCTTTTTTTTAAGATCTTTTTGATGTCAGCGTAACAGTATCCTATCTCAAAAGCGGGAACCACATTCTGTGTTTCAAAATCCAGTCTTCAATTCAGTTGTCTTTAAAAGCCCACAACTCAGATCAACTCACTTTACAGAATAATCCAGCTTACTCCGTATGGTTAGTTAGCTTGTCACCTCTCTTTATTTCCTTATCCAGTAGCTTGAAGTCATCTGCAAATTTTTCAAGTAATGATTTTCTATTTTCTCCCAGCTGATTGATACAGTTACAAAGAATGCCTTTAATTTATTCACAGTATACATGTAATCTCCTGTGAGATAAAGGTTCTGGATCTTAGTGAAAGAAGAAACATAGAAGTAACTCTACTGACGTTTCTTCTTTCCTCATTAAGAACGTCTTTTCCAGTTATTGTTGCCAGACATTTTTATCTTGAGCCCAAATTGCAATAGAACTCATTTGCAAAACTCGGTAGTTTGGCAACAGCCTCTGAAATTAAATGGATTAACCATGACATTCACGTTGCAGGCTACTGAGGGTCTTTTTCTATCACTGCTGAGTTTTCATTCAATAAGACAAAGCACATTTGCAGAGAAGATTTGCAGGAAGAAAGACTGACATCTATCTGTAATCCAAACCAGCATTTTGATGTTCAGTGCACATGAGAGAGGATCAACAAAGAATAGAGCACACCCTTTTGTTTATGCTTTGTACAGACCCTCCCATTCAGATACTTATGACATCAGAACCTTTTAAATTTTCAGTCCCTCCACCCCCCACGCATAACTCCTCTACAACAGTCCCTCATTCAGAACTAGCTTTTTGTCTTCACAAGCTACATCTTCTTATTCTTTCTCTAAGTGAGAAAATGCCAGTTTCAAATCAGCAGCTCAATTCCATCTTCTTTAAACATAATGGAAATTTTCCAGATAGTGCAGTAGATACAAGATGAAATTCCTGAGATACTTGACTCTTAATTGTAATTTTCCAAATGTATGTTTATAAAGTGTGTACTAAGTTCAAAGTTTCAAAGTTGATTGCTCAAGCAGGACAATTTTAATGTTTCTGGTCCCAGGCAGAGCTCCTCATGAGACTTTCACAAGTTTAAAGCAGGAAAAATATACAGGCAAATTCAGTCAGCTAAGCTGTCATTCTTACTGTTGTGTTCAAGTAGTACACAGAAAACTTGAAAAGCAGTTGGCCAGATCGAACGGATCAGCTCCAAAAGCAACAAGTGACTGCCACCTTTCGCGCCCAGACTCACAGAGCTAAACACACTGACCGCTGAAGGGCAGCCCAAAAGTGATCAGCCCTTGAAAAAACCCTCTTTCAGTCTGCCACCCTCCATATTTGTCCATGGGGCAAGTAAGCATCTGTTGGATTATCCTGAAAGTAAAACTACAAACATGGCAATGACTGAGGCATGTTGATGCAGAAACACATGGTTCTTTCCTGAAGGGAGAAAACACACTCCAAACTTATAAAACAAGCAAGCTGCTTCTCTCATGGACTTGCAAAAAGAGAAATAGAGGGATCAAAAGAAACTTCAGCAGATGTTCGGTGCCACAAAGAGATAAATAGTGAGGTAGTTTTTTTCTGCTAGAAGAATATACTCTACACTATACAGCAGAATCACAGTATGCTACTATTCACCATCAAAAGAAATCAACTAGTCCATCAAAACCCTCTTCCCTGAGCTGAAAGTGTGCAAAACATTTTCTTTCCTCCCTGACCAAGTTTTGCATAAATATTCACAAAGGACCTGAGGAAAAATATGAAAAGTTATAGAAATGTTTTAAGCAAATAAAATAGTGAAATGGATGATCCTTGCAGTGAATAGCAGGGAGGTTAGAATGAAGATGGAATGTAAAAATTACTGGAATACTGGTAAACAGAAGGAAATACTTCTGATTAAAAAGTGAAAAGGACTCTGAGTAGCACACATAGTAATAAAACCATTTATAGATTACTGAGAAAACATTCTCTGACCATAATTGAGGGCATCTATCATTTTGTGGATGCAAAATTTGGAATATCTGCAGCAAAACCTTAAGGGGGCAGAGTTCAACCTCTTTCTAGTTGAATGCGGTGTCAAAGTACCACATGTTCTTGTAATAAGTTGCTGGGAAAGCCAAGAACGCATTGCAAGCTTTCTCTCTTCCAAGAGAAAGAATGGTTCATTCATGGTCAGTAAACCTCTATTTTGAAATCCTATAAGTAAAGTAAATAAGTAATAGTTTCTCAGTTTTATATTTCTGCTCTCCTGGCATTTATTATAGATTTGTATTTGGAGTGAAAAATGGGGTTTGGGCTTGCATATTTCTAAGATCATTATTTTACACAGTCTTGTCTCTGCAACACATGATAGCTCTGGTCTTCAGTAGTCTTATGTTACTATCACACGTATGTTCAGACACTGATAGAAAATTGCCAGGCTGTGTGTGGGAAAGAGGGTTAAGCCACTCATTACCCTACATAGCAGGAGATAAAATTTATAATCTGGAGTTGCTGGGATCACTAGATGTTCTAAACATAAATCATAGGTTCCTCCATTTCTCCTAGAGATTTTATTTTTACATATATGAGTGGGAATTGTGGGAACTCCATTTGAACATCAAGCATAGGATTTGGTCAGCCAACCTCATCTCCCTTGCTTAACTTTTAGAAATCATCTGTGATTAAGACCCATTTTTACAGAGATGTGGGAGCTGCTGTTTATGATCTTGCTCTGAAGCAACTCCATTTCCAGCATGAGTTTCTACCTCAAAGGTGTTGTAGCAATTGCAAGTGTCAGAAGTTTGAGCTGACACAGAAAAAAAATTCATTAAGTAATTTTTCATTTATTAATCTGTCATAGATGAGAACAGCAATAACACATTTGCTGATTGCTATGTAGCTGAGACATTCTTCTCTCAACTGCTTTACTACAAAAAGGTTGAAAGCAAGTTAAAGAAAGAAATACATACTAACAGAGAAATGTTTTAATCAGAGATTGCAAAACAAAACAGAACACCAGATGAACCAGGTCTTGTTTATCTGTAAGGGTCATAGTTATGCCATTAGCTTTTCCTCAGTACAATTTGTTCAGGGCAGTGGGAAGTTTCGTGTAAAAAATCAATGGTTTGATCTGGCCCTGTAAACATCAGATAGTGTAGCCATCTAAAGCATTCTGGCAGACTCAGGACAAGATGGATCAGATTCTTTCTTTGAAATTTGCTCTCTGAAAGTAGAAAAATGACCAGAGGGTGGCATACTAAAAAGATCACAGTCTTAAAAAAAATAGTTGCCTAGGATGATTAGAAAAATCAAGTAAATTGTTTACTTTTTCCTAATGCAAAGTGATAGCCACTCCCCAGTGTAACTTGTATCATCCACACCCAAAGAATCAAGTAAAGCAACTACTGTGACGTACACAACTTCCACAGCACAGATGTGCTGCCTCATAGTAGCACCCACCATGGCAGCTCTTTGCAAGAAAATGTCAATCCTCTGGCTTCCTTTACGGGCCCTTCCTAAGGAACTCAGGCAGATCATCATATGAGCAGGTATAGACCACATGGTAGAAAAAGAGACCATGGCACTGATTTGAGTGTTTAAGCACTGACTATCCCTCCACTCTTACCGAAATGTGGAAACCCCTGAAGAAGTCACTGATTGCTCTAGGGACATTATGAGAGCTCTGGACATCTCTGTGTGACATCCTCTCATACTAGTAACAAGGTGCAGGAAGTGTTAAGTCTCAGTTAAACTCACATTTAGGTGGAAAAGAGGGTGATGACCCCAGTTCTAGTGTGATTGGCTTATCAAATCTTCTCAGAGATAAATCCTTTTTAAACTGTGATCTTTCCCTCATAGCCTATAGATGATAAGTGGTCCTCTGCCTGTTACATCCTCATTGTCTAAGATGTTCTATATAGTTGCTTCATATTTATTTACATAGAGGTAATGGATTACAACTCTGTAGCCACTCTCCCCCTTCTGTTTCTATTTATTTTCTAAACATGTAATAAAGTACGTTTCCAATTTAATTAAGAAAAAAAGGGAAGGAAAAAGTTACTGTTGCTCAAACTGCATAGCATATTACTGCATAATTTATGTGCTCACAGTAAACTGCAGATTCATTTATAAATGGCACACACAATGGCATTTTTCTGATAAACAAAACTTCAGGATGTGACTCACGATTAAGTCATGGCTCATAGACATAAGAGAAATGCTTAAATGCCTTCTCTGGTGCTCAGAAATGTGCTACAGTCATGGTGCTCAGTGCACCAACAATGTCATATAGTTTGCAGCCAAACAGGCGGACCGTAGAGTGCCTGAAACAGCAGCTGTACTCTCTTCTCACTCTGGGCAATGGAAGAGGAATCTTCCAAAATAGCGTTGCCCTCCAGGCTACTTTATCCAGAGGTCAATCCAAAATCATGAACTTAGGGCCATTGCATCTTTTATTTTGGTCATGTCAGTCACTTACTTGAATACTCCATGAAGGTATTGCCCAAAATCAGTTGTGACTCAAAGCCATATGTGGCTTAGATGTCCATGGGAATTCTGTGTAGGGGATGAACAAGTAAGAAGTGTGAGATTTGACCCTTTATGGAGTAACAGAGTGAAGTAGAGATGAGTCAGCCTGTAAGGAACTGATACAACTCTGCATTCAAGGTCACCATAATGAAATTACAGTGTATATTTGAAAGTAATCAGAAGGCCACTCCAATGTTCATTTGGCACAAGACACTCTCTTATCAAAAGAATCAAATTTTGAGAGCCCTAAATAGACTTCTCACATTTCTGTGCAGCTCCAGTTTAATCCTCTAAATTGCTCATGCTTGCCCCACAATGGCAAATGTAATCAAATAAATTAAGATTATCCTCTAACGTAATTTGCCAAAAACCAAGTTCCATAACAGCTTCTGCACTACAAGAGTATCAAGTACACAAGAATACCTAGTTCTACAGAAGGCTTTCCATGTTGTGGAAACACTCTTCTAGACTGGACATTTAATGGGGAGCCAGATGAAAGAGAGGAGCACAGAAGTTACATGCACATGCTGGTTATTTTTCTAAGCATCCCATATTGTACTTTCTTCAGAAGGACAGATCTTCTTTCCTGCATAGGAGCTGTAATAATTAAACCTGTAGATCTGAACTAGAACTGCATAAAGTAAATATCTGCCTGATTTGATCTTCTGAAATCTAAAATACATGATTAATCTCATTTAGACCTTAACTATATAGGTCTAACTAAGTCATCTTCAGCTCCTTATGCTTTACATAACAAGAAAGAGGCATAAAGAAATGGTGGCTTTACTTGCTGTTGTGGTTTAACCCCAGTCAGGAGCTCAGCCCCCACCTCTGCTGTGGGTTGGATGAGAGAATCAGAAGAGCAAAAAAGAGAAAACTCATTAATTGAGATAAAGACAGTTTAACAGGGAGCCTTCTCTGAAGATTTTGTGTTTCTTTGGGTAGTGAAGAGATAAAGAAAAAGCTGTACATCTAAAATGAGTACAAAGGAACACCAGTTGATGACTCGGAGGGTGTCCTGCACACATTAACTGACCTATAGGTATAGTCACTATGAAAGCAAGTGCCTTCATTGTGAAACCTGTAACAGAAAAGGCAAATTCCCTCTTCAGATTAATTTGAATTTAGTCATGTTTGACTTATGTTTTAGGTAGTATTCTGCATGCAGATGTGAAAAGAATAAGATTACTGTTACTTTAAAAAGTCATAATTTTTACTTAAGACTAGGTATCTGCATGTTTAAGCCTCAGTTTAGCATTGCTTATCATGTTGTTCCCTGGAATATGTTTATATAAAGAAATGGATTGATTTTTTTTTTTTTTTTGAGTAATGCTGCTTTGACTTTCCAGTTTGGCACTTTATTTCAGAAAAATGACACTTCGCTTTCACTGATATCTTTTTGTAAGGATGCCAATAAAACAAACAGACAAAAAAATGTGCATTACATCTCAAATGCAAATGCATTTCACCCCTGTGACTTTCTTGTCTGGAGATAGAAAGTCCTGGGGGAAACCTAATAGCAATCTTCCAATAGTTAAGGGAAGATAACTGAGACAGAGCCAGGTCTTTTAATGAGGTAACGTGGAAGAACAGACAGTAGTCACAAACAGAAACAGGGAAGGATCCAGCTGGATATAAGGGAAAAAAAACTAAAAATCTACAATGACATTTCAAGCTTTCAGTCACTACAGAATACCATGTTTGAATGCCCTAATGGCAAAGAGGTCTTGAAATTCTCGTTCAGGTAGAGGTGTTTTCTGGCTAACCGTTAGCTGAAAACCATGTATTTTTTTCCTCCATTCATGGATCTTCTCTTAGGAAGATTTAAAACATATCACAAGAATTTATTATTATATTTAGAAATGTGTGATGACTTTTTTCTGCTAAGAAGAAGAAGAAGAAAACTATTGTTTCCACAATACAATTACTCTTCCTTTAAAGGGAAAATCCCATATAAAATAAAACCTGCTCTGGAACCCAGTTAACTTGATGATAAAAATGCCTTCACTCATGAGTAAATGCCTAAAGGAGTACAGCAGACTTTCTGCAACTTTTATTGATTTTGGGCTTTGCTGTGCACTGTCTAGCTTGCACACAGAGGCAGCATTTCACTTTATCGTTTCTCTGTGCTAATCTAGTGGAAGCCATTGTACAAATTAGAACTGAGCTCCTTAAGATTAAGATTCATAGTTATGGGCTTTGTCAGTGTCTTTAAGTAATTTAATAATGCAGTGTATCTGTTGGATTGAACGGACAGTGTTCAGATAAGTTCAGCTTTTGAAGACAGATGAGACTAATTTCTCCAGTGAAGACCACATGCTGCACAGAAAAAAAGAAAGAAAAAAAGGAAAGAAAAGGAAAAAAAAAATAAAATTCATAAATTATTCAGAAGTCAAAAATTTGAGAAGAGATGTGAGAGGGCATTACGGTGAGGGAAGTTTATTTTCCATTCCCTTTCTTTAAAAAGTCCTGGTAATTGAAAGATACATTTCTTTTTCTCCTTTTTTTTTCTAATCTATCTCTTCCACTTACCTGAAAGCACATAATATTTCTTTTGTGTTCCTTTACTGGTAGCAGAGGAGGACAAATGGAGCACTCAGCATTATCCCTCAGCATAGTTCATAGGAAGTTTTGTTACACCAAGACTGGCCCAAGAGAAGAGTCATAACTTGGAGGCCCAGCAGTCCAGTAGTAGTATTTTGACCTTTCCCATCTTCCACACCTTTGGTAAGAGATAGCACAGAAAAAATTGTCAAAGGTCTATAGAAAGATGCCTTCACACATGCCTTCGCACGTGCATGACTGATTCCTTGTTAATCAAGATTCTGATTTTCTTATAACAACCCCATCGGTTCAGAAAATTAAACATTTACTCTAAAAAATCTCCATACTAACACAGTTATTATGAGCACTGCGAAGAAAACATTTAAGTCAAAATAGGGGATTAAAACAAAACTAATCATAGCTTGTGGGAAAAGGCATTGTAAATGCATTAGCAATCATTTAACCACTCACTAATTTCAGTGTGTTCAAATGGCTGCTGCATTTAAAGCTATCGAAACTTTTCATTGATTAGGTTGCTTATCCACAGTTATCTGAAGTATTTTGTACAGTCATGAAGAAGTAAAACAAATGACACTGTGTTAGACAACCAGTTCCTTGTATTTTTGGGGCCAAGTGGTGAAGTTTCCAAATATTTTATACTTGTGTTTTGTTTCACACACTCTTCTGAACAATCATGCCTGTGACTCTCCAACCAGGGAGTCAGAAAAGTGAATGGCCAAGAGTGTGGGAATTATCAGTCTTTCACCTTGGTGCCTCTAGTTTTTTGCTTTATAAATCAAAAATAATATTGTCACCATTTTTTTCTGGAACGTTTTAAATATTATGAGCCTCACCTACAGGCAACTAATTCTACAGGCCACATATTCTACTCTGGTTCAGTTGAGGTCAATGGCAAAGTGCCTGTCTATTTCCAAAAGGGCAGATTTTTCTCTCATTGACTTGAACAACAGATCTGGCCCTGTTGCTAAGCCAGAATTTAACAATTATTGTTATTTTAAACTCTATAAATATTTAATTGAAGCACAAAACCACTTGTGTCAA